>NC_136071.1:966484925-967824092 GCF_964261635.1 Lissotriton helveticus | reverse complement strand
GCCCCCTCCTTGCATTATGTGCGTTACTAAACAGGATGGGTGTCATACCCTTTATAAGATCTTCATGGGCCTGGTATAATTTACCAATTATTTCAGTAGTGCCCCTCTCGATGTCCAAGCCTCCTACACTCTCTAGGATGGGGATTAGCCCAGCATAAAGCTTCGGGAGTTTCTCCTGACTTGCAACTATTTTTTCCCACCTGATCCTTTTTTTGTTGTTGGCCAATAGCAACTCAGGTAAGTTTCCCTCACTCGTTATTGTGGGTTGTTGAAAGCCAGGGTGTATAAGATCCAGTTCTAATGCGTTATGATCACTTTCCAGCCGTTCAGTAACCCTAAAGTCCCTAATGGTAGGCCAGTTGGTTATCTGTACCAGAACATAGTCCAAGCGGGATTTTCTTCCCGCTCTGTTAAAGGTTGTTCTACTAGGTACATCTGACTTAATTCGCCCATTACAGGCTCTAATTCCAAACTTTAGGGTTAGGGCTGTTATCTGTAACGCTACGGGAGTCCAAGCCTTCGGGGGAGGAGCTTCTACCAATGGTACTGACCACCTGGCCTCTTCTTCCATCTGGAAGCCTTCTAAGAGGCCAGGTAGTGGCTCAAATTGGGAATTTAGGTCCCCCCCTACTATATAGGGTAAGTCTCCCGGTATTTCGACTAAGTAGGCTGCGAGCTCATCAATCGTGGGTGACTCCCTGGCTAGTCCCACTGGCCTAGAATAGATGTTAATTAAGGCAAGTTTTACTTGATTCGGCCAGGATAGTAGGACCACAAGGATGTCGTCAGATGGTACCAATAAGCGTGAAGCCTCACAGCCTAGGTGGGAAGCTACCCATGTTGTTAATCCACCAGAAGGACGGCCTTTGCCCTCCCACCTGGCCGGAATAGAAAAAGACTGGTATCCCTGATGGGTGTGTTCCTCCCTGGCCCAGGTCTCCTGAAACATGCAAACATCCCCTGTCTCAATATATGCAACACAGTCTGGGGTGGACAGCTTGTTGGCAAGTCCAGCAACATTCCAACAAATAAGTCTCAGATGCTGCGTATCAGAAGTAACGGGAAGGGGAATATCGGATTGAGCCGGCTCAGTTGGATCGTAGTTTGTTACATCGGGTACGATTTCTGTAATGGCTCCAACTGGCTCAGGAGAAGCACTGGGGCCCTTTTCCGGAGTCATTAGTTCTGAAGCTATGTTTGTAGACAGTCAATCAACCCCTTCCAACCCCCCCAAACAATTAAACCGATTATAATGGAAAAAAGGGGTATCCTGCAGTTGGTTAACTGGACGTACGGCATGTTCCCGGTATCTGGGTCTCCGCTCTACCCTTGTCCAGTTGCCTTGTACTGGCTCATGATACATACGGGTGGGGGGGAAGAAGAAGGAGACTGGCAGGGACTGTATAGTGGAGTCCAATGATCTATTCGTCCCTGCACAAATATGTAGAACTGTGCCTGGGTCGCGAAAGGACACCATGATACAATCCCCCATAATTGTTTTCCTCGTCCTCCCCAGCCAAGGTACCCTTCTAACCATGGTGATCTCATTGTTAAAATGAGGAGGTAGGGGCCTGTTCCAGTTAAGCCACTTGATGACCTTCCTCTTAAGTGTTATAAAATTTTCTTCTTCACCACTTTCCAGGGAAGGGGCACCCGCCAGTACTACCATAAAGCTATTGGCTTCCGGGGGCAAATCTGGTCTCCGGGTTCTAGGTGCGAGCCTTCCTACCTGAGGGGGGGAAGAACTAAATGTAAATGTAAATGTAAATGTAAATGTACAGGAATTTATATAGCGCAAATCACCGAGCGGTTTCTAAGCGCTTGCTTAGGGAACCCGTCCTGGTATTCCCCTGTGAGATAACCCCGGCAGGGTTTCCGCAAGGTGAAAGCCAGGCATCCCGCCGCGAGGGGCTGTTGTGGAGATTGAGCAAGCTATTGCCCAGAGTCGCAGAGTGTGAACCCGTGAATCGAGTAGGCACCGGAGCGAGAATTGTCGAGTCCATGGACATTTTAGGACTCAAGACCCCGCCGAGCCGGGAATTGAACCCTGGTCCCGGGCTGACCTCTGCTTCCAGGTCTGCCTCCTCTAACCAGTGAGCCACACTTCTCCACCACGTTTGGTTGGGTTCTATGGATTGTGCCAAGGGATGGACCATGTGTGGCTGCTGCTGCTAGCTCAAGAGGGACAGTATTATGGCTACTCAATGGGGGTGGTACTTGAATAGACATAAGTGGTTGCAAGGGAGGAGCTACGGGAGTGCCCTGTGTGGGGGCCACTTTATAGTGGGATGTTTGTGAACGGGGAAGGAACCCTGATGAGGGATTTGGCCCAGCAGCTTTATTCTGTTTGCTAGTCGCAGCATTCAGACTAACTACGGTAGCTTCTAAGGTAGTAAGCCTGGTCTCTATTTTTTTTAGACTCTCACTGATAGGCGTCAGAAGTGATTTTAGTAAGAATTCTATGCTCCCAAGAGTTACAACAGGAGATGATATATTAGATGGAGTAATCCCTAAGTCACTATTAGCATCGGCAATAGGTATATTGTTACCCTTGGGGGGAGCAGCTACTTGTACATTCACTCTGGTCCTATCAGGGGAGTGCACCGGCTTATGATTTTTCCCAAAGTCAGAGTGGGGAGTTTTAGTTTTCCCCTGCCCACCCCTTGTCTTTCTTCTACGTTTGTTGGGTGGAGGGACGTGTATCTCCACCACCACAGACTGCTTAGGCTTAGTTTTCTTGGTTTTAGCTACCGGAGATGTTAGAACAATCAAATCAGCCATTGCATTACTGTCGATTGGTGGTGGGGTGACTTCCATGGACTGATCAAAAAGTGTGTCGGGATTAGGAACAGTATCCCGTAAGAGTATAGGGATGCCCTCTTGGTTTGGTATAACCGGAGTGCCCTGCCTGGAAATTTCCTCTTGAGAGATAGGGTAGGGGATTATTTCGCTAATAGGTCGATTTTTCATGGATTCAATGGAGCGACGGCGTTCGCCCCTACGCTTCTCTAGGGAGCTTTCTTTTCCCCCTTCCCCCTTTGCTGGTTTAAAAAAATTATCAAGGGGCCCATTAATACTACCCCCTGCCCTTGATGGAGTTTCTCCTTGGACCGTTGTAGACATAGCTGGGTCCTGTAACACAGTCCAGCTGGGAACGGGGGGTTAAGGCGAAAGAGAGTGGGCCCAGCCTGGCCTCCTTCGGCCCCGGACGGCCACAGACGGTCCCGCCCTTGTCCCGGGCTTAACCCGGGCACTCCCGCGCGCTCCCGCGCAGCGTGTGGGTCTCGTTCTTATAGATGTATTATGAGGCGGGTGGGGCTGGGCGGGGCGGTCAGGGAGAGCGGGCCAGCTGGAACGGCCTGGACAACCCGGGACTCCTGGGAGACTGAGTCCGGGTTGCAGCTCGCAGCCCTGTCGCACACTCACCGCCCAGCAAGGTACAGCCTCCGTTCACCCCCTCCAGCGACGCGGGACCCGCGGAGCGGGTTCCGCTAGCTGTGGGTTTAAAGGTCCGAGGTCAGCAACTGAAGAGCAGGCGTCCTTGAGAATCCCAGGGAAAGATGCAATCACAGCGGATTATGAGGCGGGTGGGGCTGGGCGGGGCGGTCAGGGAGAGCGGGCCAGCTGGAACGGCCTGGACAACCCGGGACTCCTGGGAGACTGAGTCCGGGTTGCAGCTCGCAGCCCTGTCGCACACTCACCGCCCAGCAAGGTACAGCCTCCGTTCACCCCCTCCTGCGACGCGGGACCCGCGGAGCGGGTTCCGCTAGCTGTGGGTTTAAAGGTCCGAGGTCAGCAACTGAAGAGCAGGCGTCCTTGAGAATTAGATAATACTAACTCAGCTTTGCTAGCTGAAAAGTCAACATCTATATTTGAAGCAGCTGTTAAGTCCATAGGTGAAGTTTTCTGGGCAAGGAGCTCTGCAGGGAGGAATCTGTCTTACCATAAACCTAGGGGAAAGCATGATTGGTATACACCAGCATGCAGACGGGCAAAGTCTCTCCTAATAGAGGCCGTTAAAAGCAAATCCCAATCCCTGATTCAGATAGCCAGGAAAGAGCATAAGAGAACACTGGCACATGCAAAAAAAGAGTGGGAAGAGGAGTACTGGCGTACTCTTAAAGAAGCTAGTTTTAAAAAAGACCCAAAATGTTTCTGGGATACAATTAGAGCCAGAAACAGGCCAGATAGTAATCTTATAACATGCAATATTCCAAGCCAGGCGTGGGTTAATCACTTTTCAAAGTTATATACCCGCCAAGATGATTACACTACCATTGATGCCCCCAATGATGCTGAAGGGAGGGAAGTGGCCTTAACTACGATTCAATTGGACTGGGGCATTTGCCCCGAAGAAATTGACTTCACAATAAAAGAAGTGGAGTATGCTATAAGTACCATCATGCCTCAAAAAGCTGCCGGCCCGGACGGCATTCCTGGTGACCTGTTGAGATTAGACATCCCGAAGTGGGGGAAATTCATTCACTGCTTACTTGTTGCCATCTGCAGGGGTGCTCCGATCCCCTCATCTTTGGAAAGGGGCGGAGGTGGTCCCTATTTTTAAAAAAGGTGCCAGAGAAGACCCGTTCTACTATAGACCTATTAGTCTGCTAGACATTAGTCAAAAAGTAGTCGGCAAGGTTCTACTGGTCAGAATACTGGACTGGATAGACGAAAATAAAATCCTTTCGGACTACCAGGCAGGTTTTAGAGTAGGTACTGGCACAATTGAACAAGCTTTTAGGCTGATGATGGTGTATTGGAAGGTCGTGGTTATAGGCAAAGGCAGTCTTTATCTCGCGTTTATCGATTTAAAGACTGCCTTTGACCTTGTACCAAGGGAGACCCTGTGGAGAGTTTTGGCCGACATGGGGTTGCCACATTATATACTTTCATTACTTGTCAGGCTTCATGAAAACAGTTTTGCTCAGATAAGGTGGGGTTCAGGAGGGGAAAAAACTAGCAGTATCCCGGTCGAGAGAGGGGTCCGCCAGGGATGTGTGCTAGCTCCCACCCTTTTTTCCCTTTATATCAACGGGGTGGTTGAGCACCTTCGGGAACATCCTTCAGATGAACCATCCCTGGCTGGAGAACGTATACCTACCCTTCTCTTCGCGGATGATACGCTCTTAATATCGAAAACCCCAATAGGCCTTCAAAGGCTCCTGAACAATTTCCAATCTTTTTGTTCTGAACGGGGCCTGGTAATTAATATGGGTAAGACTAAATATCTTGTTTTGAACCCCCCAAAAAAGCCAGTACGCTCCCCTACTTTGAATGCAGAACCATTGGAGAGGGTAGAAGTATTTGATTACCTTGGCATTCGCTTATCCCACAAAATGCAATGGACCCCACATCTTGATAAAATGCTATTAACCCACAAGAGGATAACAGGAGCCCTTTTGAAAGAACAGCGCTCCTGTATAATTAGACCGATAGCTGCTGTCCTCGAAATTTACACAGCCAAAGGGGTTAGTTCTGCTCTTTATGGGGGGGAGCTATGGGGTTCATCCGTTACTAACGACTTGCCAAGATCTGAGAGGAAGTTTTGTAGGGCGATCATGTCACTCCCACAGGGCACTCCTATGGTCCCACTAATGTTGGATCTAGGATGTCGCCCTATTGACGATTTAGCAAAACTTCGGCCACTTTTATTGTGGGCACGCCTGTGGCGAGTGCAGGAACTTGGCAAATATGCACAAGGTCTCTCAGAAATTATGTCACTACCAGGGTGGCATAAAATTAAATGGCTGAGCGACATGAAAACCTTGCTACTCAACTTGGGTCTAAAACGAAGCGTGGGCAAACAGATCTTCTCCCCCAAAGGCAACCCTCAAGAAACTTTACTGGAATTGGATTGCGCTACAACGGAATACTAATGTTTCCTTGGGCAGACTCACTGAAGATTTTCTGAAGTTTAAGGACCTACCAATACGGGAACTATACTTAGATGTTATTGAAAAACCTTTTGACAGGGCCCTTTATTTTAAATTCAGAGCAGGACTCTCCCTTTGTATGCTTTTTCATCACGGTGGAAACTGCCTGCACAAACTACAGAGTTCTGCCCAGTATGCTTAGATAGACCAGAGTCAGTGGCGCATTTCATGTTTGAATGTGGAGAGTATACCTTACCCAGGAAGATATGGCTAAAACCTTTATGCCGCCAGCTGGGCACTAGGCGTTATGCGCAGGCAATACGCATACTAATGTCTGATAGTCGCACTACTTATGCTTGTGCTCTCGCTAAATTTTTATCATGGGCTTGGTCCATTAGATCTAAAAGGCTTAAATCAATTGTTTAATTCTTTCTTAAATAACCTATGAAATGATCTTTTTTAAAATATTGAAATCTTTTTTAAAACTTTTTGCACATAAATTCCTTGTACTTTGTTTATCTTGTCTTTTTAAATGTTCCTATGAATTTTATGTGAAGCTTTTATGATAATTTTTATCGAAATAAAGCCTTTTTGACTTGACTTGACTCTACATAACTTATTTATTTTTGTGGTGTGGTTTGTTTGGGGTTCTGTTGTGTGTACCTTGACACTTTCAACAGGTATCAGTGGTTTGATACGTTGGTCACTATTTGTGTTTTTCCTTCACTATTCTCACGTCCGCACTACTCTTCTGTTGAGTGCACATTTGTCTTTTCACAATAGAGAGAGTTGCCAATGATGAGAAGTGGGTATACCGGGAACCATCAACCGGGAACCCCCTGGGTTGTTCGACCGTGAGGTACTCTCTCTATCTTTCACACTTTTTTGGGTGAATGTGCTGGTCCTGTGTGATTGTCTTTTGTTAAAGAACACATCCAGACCCTTGAATTTATGTTATTTGACATATTTCTGGTAGTATTGAAATTTCATATCTACCCGGTCCACGTTATACATGGATGTGCACAGGTGGGTGAGGCATTAATTGTTTGAATACTGTTTGAGTGGGGGGCGGCCTCGCCCATTCCCTTCCCCCTTTACCCCTTCAGATTATGCACACTTGTATTCAGCCCAGGTGGTCTGTTCCATAATCGCCCACTGGGAAAAGGTGGACCATTTTCTTTAAAGACATAAATATTTCCGTTATTTATCCAACATTCACACGGTTGCCTCTGTAGGTAATTTTCTCGAAGGGCTGAAAAGTTGACTGCAGAGCGCAAGGAGGCCAGTCGGGGTGAATTCAACAATTTATATAAATCCTGCTTAACTGTAGACCACGGGGAAGTAGGAAAAGGGTGTGTAGGGGTAAAGCCACAGGGGTTGGGTGGATGGTGACCTGTTGTCATTCCTGCAGCGAGGACAGGGTTAGCGGGCGTGGTCGGTGTCATAGGAAAAATCGGGAGGGTTGGTGTGACAGGGAGAACCGTAAGAGGGGCAGTGGGGGCAGGAGTGGGCTGTTGCGGCGGGACATGCGGGGTGCGAGGCGTCAGGGCAGGGTACATTGGGGCATATGTAGGAGGGCTTTCTAGTATGGTATCAAGCAAGGAATCACCTTCTACTCCCCCTTCCATATGGCCCTTCCCTTTCTCCTCCCGAGCTGGATAACATTTTTGCACCCGGGCCCCATGCTCCCTATCGGCTATTTCTACTGATTTTGTCCTTTGATTTTGTAAATTTTCTCTGGCATGGTCGGTCATTGACATACGTTCCTGTTTTCTTTATTTAGCCTTCTGCTATCAGGCTCTCTGCTCTATCTCTTTCCTCCAAAATCGGACAGATTCAAACATAGACGGGTGAATTTTTCTTTTCATTAATTGTTTCTCTAAGTTGGCGAAACTTGGGAATTAAAGGAACCATAAAGTGGCCACTGTAATTCCACATTACTTTGTTTCATATATTTTCCCACAATGAGGAAAACATTATGGCCATGTTTAACATACATTGTATGACCAGGGGTCCCTTCTGGAGGAAGCGGACAAGCCGCTTCCAGCTGGGAGTCCTGCGTACACATACAACAACATAATCTCTTGAACTTACTACTGACTGGCATGCTTAAAAAAAGATAACAAACACCAGCGGGTTTTTAAAACTCACCTCGCTTGCTTGGCTTTTGCAAAAGTCTATAACAGCAGAACCATACAGAACAGACACCAGCGGGTTTTAGAAACTCACCTCGCTTGCTTGTCTTTGGCAAAAGTCAGTAACAGCTTGGCTTTTGCGAAAGTCAATAACAGAATTATACAGACTTGGTGGGTGATCAGTCCACCCTTACCTTGCAGGGGTAGTTCTCTTCTGCAGATGTAGGGCTGTGTCCTGCTCCAGAAATTATTTGCTGGGGGACTCCAGCGAGAACGCGGTCATGTGGCCCAGACTGGGTGGGGAGGAACAGCGGGCGAGTCGTTTGGCTTACTGGATTGCAAGAATCCCTCGGGTAGGGAACCTCCGTCGGAGTCTCTCCGTGCACCTGCTCACATCCACCGGGCCTGACCTTCGTACTCATGGAGTCCCTGTTCAGGCGCCCTTTGAAGTACTGGATTAACCCACTTACTGGGTCTCGGCGGCGGGGAACAGCCCAAGTCTTCCATACCCTTCATACTTAGTAAAAGGAAACACTGGAGCCTTCGTCTGCAGGAGGAACCCAGATTTATTCAAATAGCCCAGGCTATGGAACAGAGTCCCAATCTCGTCAGAAACAAGACAGAGGAGGCTGCTGCTTTACTCCACAGCTTACAAGCCTTTTATACTTTTTCATCTCAGTCTTTTGGCTGTTAGTTCATTGTTCAATCAGGGCAGTGTTTGCAGTTGATAACCAGATCCAGACGACGTTTGTAGATGGTGACCTGGTCAAGGCTTGATACACAAATAATTGTGCACTCGGCTTGATCAAGGCTCAGTCTTTCAGGTCATTGTTTAATCACCTTGATCAAATCCGGGTCTTTCAGGTCATTGTTTAATCACCTTGATCAAGACCCAGGAGTCAGACCATTGTCCAGATAACCTGATCACGGTGTCAAGGAGATGGAAAAACAAATCATTTACACAGGGTGTGAGTTTCTCGTGGCTTTCTGGTAAACTGCAAAGAACAGGGTGGGTTGGGTGTGTGACAGTTCCTGGGCAGAAGTGCAAGCTGCAAGATGGTTTTCGTCGTGTCAGTTTGAATTTCCTCAGGCATCAGCAGAAACAACCAGGTGGGTCGTGTGGAAGTGTTTGACACGAGATGGCAATGAAAAAGCAATAGAATCCCGGTACAAATGATGCCGATCAGAAGAACACTTGTCCTCACCTTGCCCAGGGTGAAGTCAAGGGGCATGCAACTCTTAGAAATGGGGCTCATTTCTCATTCTTCTAAAGCACGACTAGAGTTCCTTGAATAGTTATTAAACAAAGGATCCAAACTCCTTTCAAAGTGATCTACCCAGGCTTGAAAGGAAACGCGTTAATTCAGGAATATAATCACTTTTGAAAAAAGGAGCAATTACAATATTCCAAAGCAATATATTGTCATTAGTCTCAGCTGGCTAGACCAAATTTGACAAAGCCATTTCTCTTAGCTCCTGTTTCCTAGAGGCTAATGCCTATTTGTAATGCTTCCTTTGAGGCTTAATAACAGAATAGTCCCTTGGGACACAGTGAAGAGCTGCCCTCAACTTTTTAGAGGCTTGCATACACATGTGATTAAATCAGCCATGATAATCAGACCGCCCTGTCCTAGCAGGATGCAGCAAAAGGCAGTTAAGGACCCCAGTAATTGACTCAAAGATGGAGACCAAGCCATCATTATCCACATCAGGAGCTAAATGGACATCAAACTGATTTCCATTCATGGCTTGCAACCTTCTCAATATCCACATAGCGTCAACTTCAACCATCTGAAACAAACAAAGGTTTTGCCTAACAGTCGACAATAATTGACACGCCATTGGAGGCTATAGGACGGTCAGCATGAAAAGTCATATGTAACACCATCGGATTCTGGTCACTTACGGCAGATAATTTCAAACTGATGTTAGAGACTTAGGTCCTCGGAGCGCCAGACCCGTGGTGAAGTGGTGGTGGTGGATCCAGACCCGACCGCACCTGCAGTCCGACTGCCAGGTTATGACTTGAGCAGTCAGACAGGACTAGGACCACTGGCTCTGCCAGGGAACTGCTATTCCCTTGCGGAGGAGTGGTGGTCAGAGACCGCAATAAGCTTGGCAGGACTGCCACGGTCCCGCCAAGCATATTACAAGTCGAACTACCATAAAAAGCCTGGCAGAGAGGAAATATAGGGGGCCATACAGGGCTCACCAGTGCCTCAGACATTTGTGGTTGCACACAAGGGGGCATAACATGTGCCACCCTGTGTGCAAGCACATAGGTGTCTGCACAGCATGGACTTATGAGTCCATGACTTGCGGGAACCTTGTGAGGCATTTCCATTGCAGTGCCTTTTTAAAAGGCACTGCCACCTTTTAGAGGGCATCACAATGGGAACCACCATGCCTCCTGCCTACCGGACTACGAATAAGTCAGTATCTGTCGAGCGGGCAGCGCAATATTTGGTGGAGCAGTGTTGCGACAGTTTGCACCGCCACGCCACTGCTCTGCCAAATTCTTTGAATATGGGTCTAAGTACACTGGCGCTAAATAAAAATGATTGATTGTAGAATGTCCACCCCTCCGAACAAACTTATGGATCTGTGAGTTGAATATAGTATTATGGTATTCCAACAGCAGAAGATCAAATTATTTAAAACCTTACCATATGCACTTTGTCGAATGGGGCATAGACTTAGATTGCAGCCAGTGCAAAACTTTGGGGCATATTATCAAGGGGGTTTATCTCCGCTTTTCTGGCTTTAAAAGCCAAGAAAGCGGAGATAAAATTATCTCCCTATTACCTAGCTGTCGCTAACACTAATTAGCGACAGCTAGTAGGAGATAGCAACCATCTTGGGCCCCGCTTTGCATGTCAGTGAAATTTATCACTAATGACATGCAAAGTGGGCGTGCCAAGATGTTAGCGACTGGAAACAGTCGCTAACATCACTATCTCCTATTACCAACTTTTGGAGATATGCGCGCTAAGTGTGAATATCTCCAAAAGCTAACACCTGCCCCTGAGCAGTTCTTAGCCATGTTATCCAATGGTAGGTGGATAACATGGCTAAGAGCATTAGCTCGGTAATGAATTTCGCGTACTTTTCAGCGATATTCATGCATTTCGGCCGATTTGTATCGCTTAGGAGATAAACCTTGATAATAGCAAGGTTCCTAAGCGATAAAAATGGCCGCAACTCGGCGATAAAAACTTTGCCGCTAAGCCAACATAGCGATAATTATCGCTAGTTGTTGGTAATATGCCCCTTTGTTCCTTAACTGGGCTGGCAACTCAACTGAACCCTAGTGTAAATTTGTAACATTTGCCATTAATACTACATAGAGATAGCAAGCAGGGGGCAAATTAATCACGTTTGTATTAGGGCAACCCGCCCTCAACTACACATCCCTCTCTCCCCCCTGCCCCATGGCAAACTTTAAGTTGGGGTTACCACAAAAGGTTTACTCTTATAAAGATCAGCCACATTAGTGACTGTGGTTGATTGAAGAAGTTTCACACCCTTCACAGAATTAAGAGACATAGCCACATTTGGACCTTCCCCATAGATGATAGAATCACCCTCCCTCCTAAGTCTAGGGTTTCCATCTTGTAAACACAATTGTGTAGGGTTACATTGCAAAACCGGGATAAGCCGTCTCACTATCCCAGGGGTGACTATAGATTGAGCTTCCATTTGAAAAGGGTGAGTTAGCAGCCCTGCTACCTACCCCCTATGAACACATGGTAGGTTGAGTAACAGTAGAAATATCACACCTTGACTTAACGCTAGGTTAGAGTTCTTCAATAGTCCCCAACCTACAACATATAGCTGCTAGCAAACTTTCTATCACACACTTCACATTGTCCAAAAAAGTCTTCTGAAAGGAGTCTATCCACAGAGCTGAGCGGGGTAGAATCAATTGCATAATTAAGTTGGGGGGCAATGGGTGGAT
The DNA here is from genome assembly GCF_964261635.1 of Lissotriton helveticus. Taxonomy (NCBI): domain Eukaryota; kingdom Metazoa; phylum Chordata; class Amphibia; order Caudata; family Salamandridae; genus Lissotriton; species Lissotriton helveticus. Next base: position 967,812,123 of record NC_136071.1, on the reverse strand, counting down.
CAGGCTTCCTTCGCCACTAACGCCTTTTCCACTTAACATGGGGACCATTATAATGTGGTGCGATGGTGTCAATACTAGAAATCAGTCAGGATCTACAAAAGAGACATTGTTGGTAGAAGAGGGCACCAAGACCAATCCTTGAACAGGGGCCTGCACAATATCACACAAAACCTCTGCACTATATTTCCATGAAGAAATTGGCTAGGACCCAAACCCAGCTCTATTTACACAGCTCCCAACATGCTCTATTTCCTTATTTAATGTCCTCATTGAGCATTTAATATAGCCGTTCAAGGAAGAAGAGGAACAGCTTAACTTGGCTGCTATAGGGTTTTTATATTTCCCCTTCACAGCAAAAGTGCAAGGATCAACTCTAAAACTTAGCAGTACCTTAAAAACGTGTGGCATATGGCAGCTCCCTTGGACTGTAAAAGATTCTGAGGACTGTGGTCCCCCCTAATGATTTGCAGGCATTGCAAACTATGGCAATCATGATATCAAGAGGGGCAGCCCAGCCTCCTGATTGTGTGGACTACTGGGAGCGTAATTTCGGAAAGGTTGGTAAGTCCCACCCCAGCAGGTGTGCAAACATGCAAAATTCAGTGTGGTCAATGGTCAGGCTCGGCTCCAACTAATGTGCAAACATGCAGAGTCATTGCTGGGGGTGAGGCCCCACCCCAGCTAATGTGCTAATATGCAAGAAATCAGTGTGGGCAGGGAACCTGCTCAGCACTAACTAATGTGCAAATACGCAAATAGTCAATGCTGGGGGGTGAGGTCCCACCGCTAATCTGCAAACATGCAAAGAGTAAGTGCAGGTAGACTGGGATAATGAAAGCCCAACGAAGAAACCAGGCAGTTCCCAGTCACAAGGCCAAGCAGGAAGGCCCTGCCCTGATGGGTGGAGGACAGGCCTGCCCTTAGCAGGGTCATGCAGCCTGTGCCACGGAGGTGGCTGGGAGCTTTGAAGGTGGAGGCACAGGAAAGCAGGAGAAGCCCCATCTCTCTTGAGGCAGCAATGGGTTTGGGACTTGAAGGCTAGTAGTTGGCAGAATCTCCATTGATGTCCCATTCTGTGGGAGGGGGGTGGGCGCTTTGAAGCATTCAGCACGGTTAAGCAGGAGCGGCCCCTCCTCGCCTAAGGCAACAATGTGGTGAGACTTCTAGTCCTGAAGTCGGCAGAATCTCCCTTGGTATACAGTAAAAAAAAAACATGATTGCACTATAAATTTTATGTTGATCAGATTTATTGTACTATTATTGCTAAATTCAAATAACAAACAAAAGAAATTGTGTACTTTCTGTCACTTCAATTTTCATACCAAGTGCCCAAAAACAAACATTATTCTATGCGAACAAATGTAGTCCATGTTCAGTGCATTTCAAAAAAGATTTTAATTCATAGATTTATTAATAAGTTAGATGTCAATACACAATGGAGTCACTTCAAGTTCATGTCGTATTTATCTATTGCAGTCTACTGTGATAATACTATAGTTTAGTCATTAATACTACAGTACAGTCAACACGTGGTTTCTCGCTCAATTGAAATGCCGCATCTACAGGAAAGTTGAATATCAATTTGAAAGAAAAATAAATGATCAAATGCAACATTAGAAACAGAACAAATTCACTGGAAAGGGAACACATAATTTAAAAATCACAATTTAGACTACCTCATCCATTACATATCAAGCAAAGATTGTTAGAATTTAAAACAAACTCTATAGATCACAAATTATCACCCTATAAGTACACAAAGAAAAAGAGGCATGATTTAAAATTGCAGTCTAGTCACTCACCATTTCCTACTGAAACCCTTATTTCTTAAAATATATTTGGTTCTAATTAAAAATAATTATCACTGTATGCCTCTACACATGTACATGCATTGATTGAAATATGTGTATTGCCCATATATTGAGGGTATGCCACATATTTCAATTGTCTAAGTTTTGGCTCATTATGTTTACCATAAATCAATAAGTATGTCCATCAGAATGTCCTATTTCCAATCAAGTGCATCTGCTTGCTTTTACTAAATCATTTAATGAACTGAAAAATACTGGCTATGAATCATTTCCCAAAAGTTTCAGAAAACTAGATCTCCTCTCTTCATGCGCACAGTATCCATTGACCCAAGTTTAATTCAGATAACGCTACATAATGTCAGAAAAACATATGGAAAAAGTGGAGAAAAAAGAAGAAAGAAGAGCTCTAACTTAAAATATCCAACATGTGTACAATACTAAATCCTATTGTAAGACAGAATACTCACCAACTCTTCAGTGAGGAAACCACTCATCAAACGTTCTTCTTCAAATGGTTAATAACCAAGTTCATCTCACACAATTGTATTTACCAGTGAATTTTAAATCATCTGCATCATCTGTAAAAAATAGCTGTTTCTGAAATTTCGAACTCATTGAGACTCAATGTTATGTCTAAATTGCTCCCCTCAAAAAGTTTATCACCATAAATAGTTGGACGCCATGTGTGTCCCCAACTATGATGACCAGATACTTCAATTGTTAATCTAGATCTTTCTATCATCTCTAGCAGTACCTCTCCTTCTTTTAGCTTTACAACATTTTTAAAAAAGCCATCCAATATGGTGATATATAACACTCCAATTAATTCTACATGTTAATTGCACCTACAGTTTAATAGTAGCATCCAAAGCAACACATCTCTTGCAAAAGGCATTCCTGCAGCATACGCAAAACAGTGCTTTCCAAAAGAAAAGAACTCCTCAGCATTATATCCATGTCAACAAGACTTGCTTCGAACCCTTTTAGAATCCTCTCCATACCCACAGAAGCAAGTCATCTGTGGAAACCACCTAGAAATAGAAAATAGAAATGATTTACGGTCAATCCCTCTCACCTTCAAAGTCTCCTTATCATAGCTGCATGCCTGAAACTGGGTTACTGGTTGTCTAAGATGTGAGCACTGGTGAAGCAGCAAACACAGACCTAGTCAGGGTAAGGTACAAGCAAACATCAACTTAACCTTTACTCACCTCCGTGTAGCTTGGCTCAAAGCCGTCAGGCTTAGCTTAGAGGCAATCTGTAAAGCATTTGTGCAACCCTTCAAACAGTGAAACAGTGAAAACACTCAGAAAAGGATCCTGCACCAGAACAATAGATATTGATTTACTAAATAAAACAAGATCAAGACAACAAACATCCAAACAGTATAACCAGCGTTCTGAATTTTTTGAGAATAAACTGTGATGTAGAACCTAACAGCAGAATTCTCAAACTGCAGCAATCTGGTTGCACTAGACCACGTCAAAGAGAAACGTTCAGGTCAACTGTGATATAGTGCAGGTCGGATACAGTCCCAGATTGGTCCTGTTGAAGGTTTACCTTTTGAAGCTTTGTGTCAAAAGTGCCGTTCACATTGAAGTGGGTCATGAGGAGCAAGAAGAGCGTTGTGGGCAGCCATTGGCATGGTGCGAAGAGCAGACTGGGCATCATGGACAAGGTTGGAGCTTCGCATTGGCGGTCCACCATGGCAGGCTGCTGTGTCAAGAGATGGGCTGCAGAGGGCTCATGCTGTATTTTGGTGTGAGATGCATGGTTCCTGTGTGAGTGGTATTGCAGGTGCGCGAAATACAGTTAGTACAACTAACTATATAGGAGCAATTTCAATGGTTTTGTATGAGTGATATGTCCAGCTAACTAGAACACCTCTAAAACGTATGTTTTTTTGAGTGAATTTTAAAGGTTTTTTAAATGCCAATTCCTAACTATATAAGGCCTGAAACCTATGTTTTTTTCAGTGGATATATATATATGTGATCAAGCTCCGCCTGCGGAGCGAAACGCGTCAGGGAGGGCACTAGCTCTTTTCACTTTGCTGAAATAAAATGGATTGCTGGCACAGAAGTGTGTGATGTGGCTTTTTGGTGTTTGCTAGATCAAATACAAGCACCTATTCTTGGAGTGAGGTCTACGCCTGCTGCAGCCGCTACTTTTGGCGGTCAGGAGTTTCTGTTCATATATATATATATATATATATATATATATATATATATATATATATATATATATTTCCACAGCTACGATTTCGTGAAGAAATCCAATCCTCTTGCAGCGGTGGGCTGTGACGGGGTCGCGTGCCCCCAATATCCAGATAAATCGTTTGTGAAAAGATCCTTGAAAACAATGAAGCCAAGTGTGTTTTATTTAAATTTCATTCTGGCCATGCCACTCGACGCGTTTTGGAGTACCTACTCCTTCGTTGTTTTCAAGGATCTTTTTACAAACGATTGATCAGGATATATATATATATATATATATATATCTATACTACTATTATAAAGGAAGAACTTTGAGGCTTTGAGGCTGGTAAACTCAGGAACCACAGCGCCAATCCACACACCCGATACATCGTTGTAATCCTCAGGGTGTGCAGATGGACATAGGCTATATAAATAAAAAATAAATACGTAATTTAAAAAATATAAGTTTTAAAAAAAAGTAGTCCCTTCAAAGTAGCGCCGGACGTGAGATGCGTTATGACTTCAATAGCGGCGTACACGAGCGCGAGGAGCGGCGGAGATCAGCGCGGGGAGGAGCAGTGACGAGCGGAGGAGCAGCGGACATGAGCGGGGGACAGGCGGTGAGGATCGGCGGGCAGGCAGTGAGGAGCGGCGGCAGGGAGGAGCGGTGAGCGGCGGATGAGGTAGGGCGCCAAGCAGTGAGCAAGGCAAACATGAGGGAGGAGCGGTGACCAGCGCTAAAATGACTATTGTGAGGGGTGCGTTACAAAAGTGACAATCGGCAGCTGGAGGTAGTAGACGGGGCATTACAGGAGACGTGTGCAGGTTACAAAAGCGTACAATAGAGAAAAGCAAACGTGAGCGCCACAAGTGAGCAAAATACCAAAGCAAACGTGAGGGAGGAGCGGCGAAGGGGAGGAGCGGTGACATTACAGGAGTAAAAAGCGTACAAAGTAACTGCAATATAGAGAAAAGCAAACGTGAGCGCCACAAGTGAGCAAAATACCAAAGCAAACGTAAGGGAGGAGCGGCGGCGGGGAAGAGCGGTGACCGGCGCTAAAATGACAATCGTGAGAGGTGCGTTAAAAAGCTAAAATAACAATCATGAGAGGTGCGTTATAAAGCTAAAATGACAATCGTGAGAGGTGCGTTATAGAAATAACAATCGTCAGCCAGAGGTAGCAGACGGGGCATTACAGGAGGAAAAAGTGACGTGTCAGGTTAAAAAAGCGTACAAAGTAACTGCAATATATGGAGGAAGGCTCCGGGGGACCCACAGACAACGTCAGGGCGGGCGGGGGCCCTAAAGCATAATTGCTCCCGGACAACGTCGGGACGGGATGCTAGTATATATATATATATGTATATATATATATATATATATATATATATATATATATATATATATATATATATATATATATATATATATATATATATATATATATATATTGTATATATATATATATATTCACTGAAAAAACCATAGGTTATAGACCATATATAGTTAGGAATTAGCATGTAAAAAACCTTATTTTACTCACACAAAACCATTGAAATTCCATATATAGTTAGTTGCACTAACTATATATCGCGCACCCGCAATCCACTGCTGATCATGTCACATATTACATCATTCATGACATGGTCAGTGACATCACTGATGACATCACTGATGACATCTCAAATGACATCACTGATGACATCACTGATGACATCTCAAATGACATCACTGATGACTACATCCAGTGACTGTATAATTCTGTAAAGTTAAAATGTGTCTTACATATTGAAGAATGAGTGGATGTATAAGTGTCTTGATGAAGGATTTAGTAGGGGCATGGCTGACTGTATGAGTGACTGATTAAATGTGTCTCACTGAGTGCATGGGTTAGTGACTAAACTGTCTTAATTTGTGCATCATTATTTCTGTTGTTCTGTAAACTGCTGCATGTGTTGATCATTAGCTATATGATTAACTGTATGGGTTATTGATTGGTTGCCCAAGCATTTGTATGGGAGACTGAGTGTGTGTGTGGGTGGCTGGGAGGTGTATGACTCTCTGCATAGATGTGTGAGCAGTTGATTGACTAGATGTATGGGTTCAAAAGTGCATGTGGAAACAGCTGTATGGGCGGTTGACTGTGTGCATGAGTGTATTGGTGAGTGAATGGATATCTCAGTGCTACATGTCAAAGTAAGTACATATGTAAAACACAGTACATGTGAGAGTTGACATATATAAATAACTGTGCATAAGAGCCAGTGAATGTGTGAGTGGCTGTATGGATCATTGTGAACTTGTATCCAGGATTGTATAAGTGAGTAAATATGTTTTAGTATATGTTTGAATAAGTAAGGTGTGTATAACTGTATAGTTGAGGAAATGGAGGTGTGATTGATTCTTTGCATGACTGACTAAGTGTCTGAGTAACTCCATGGATGAGTGACAGTCTATGAGTGTCTGTTTACACTGAGTGTATCTAAGGTTATATTAGAGTCTGAAGAGGTTCATCGTATTATCACATGAATGATGTCATCAGTGATGTGATCAGTAATGTCAAATGAGATGTCATCAGTGATGTCATCAGTGATGTCATTTGAGATGTCATCAGTGATGTCATCAGTGATGTCATTTGAGATGTCATCAGTGATGTCATCAGTGATGTCATTTGAGATGTCATCAGTGATGTCATCAGTGATGTCACTGACCATGTCATGAATGATGTAATATGTGACATGATCAGCAGTGGATTGCGGGTGCGCGATATATAGTTAGTGCAACTAACTATATATGGAATTTCAATGGTTTTGTGTGAGTAAAATAAGGTTTTTTAAATGCTAATTCCTAACTATATATGGTCTATAACCTATGGTTTTTTCAGTGAATTTTCAAGGTTTTGTAAATGCTAATTCCTAACTATATATGGTCTATAACCTATGGTTTTTTCAGTGAATTTCAATGGTTTTTTAATAGCAAATATCATAAGCTGTCGAATGTCAAGTACGTGGTAAGTGAAAACATTTTCGTGTTTATGCACACTGATCTGCTTTGAATGGTGCCCCCCCCCCTCATTTCTATTAGGAGTACTCTCTCTTTGCACATAGTGAAGAGTAGGTAACGCAGGCCTTTGCCCCCGTTGTAATACGTCGTGCCTGCTTCTCTCTCCATTTGATTGATTGTTATCCAAGTATTTACTGTTTTAGAATTGGTTCTCTTTGGTTCATTCTCTATTTACAAACAAACACAGAGTCGCAATACTCTGTTTAGTCTTTGCAGATAACGAAAAATCGTGTAAAAAAAAAAAGAAAAGGAATCGAGCAAAATCAGTAGGCCACTAATGGGATCTCTTTTTGACCTCGCTAAAATAGAAACATTAGGAACAACCCCTCATGACAAATACAAAACTAGTGAGATGAACTGAACTCCACACAATGATGGCTGCAAAACAGCTCGGCTCCGCCACCCACCCCGCCCAAAATAACGATAAAGAGCGGCTGCCATGATTGGTTGCGGAATGGCCACGACGGAGCTACGAAATGGTGCTGCTCTCATGCTAACCCCAGCTTCAGTCTGAAACATCCAGAAACACTGTAGACTACCAATTCGATCAGTTCCGGTAGCGCCCCAATGTAACCCGGTAGAGAAGAACTAGCCCTCCCCTCTTTGACTGATGGTTCTTGTTGCCTGTCCCTTCTGTTGTCATTTAACAGAACTATTTAGCCTGCTGAAAGGGGTTGTGTTCCGACCGCTGGTTGGTGGAGACATTTTGACTATATTCTGGACCTGCGTTGTCGCGTAATGCGTCATATGACGCGCCGCGTTAGCGCATCCGGAAGTCATCCGGGGCGCGCAGCGCGTAACGTAAGCATAACAAGTCATGTGACTTGTTAATAAAACTTTTCATTGGTTCATTTTACTTTTCTTATTCTAATGATGAAAGGCTTGGTCATATGACCTAAAAATTACGCTTTTTATTACTTCCGAACATTATTTTTTCTTAAATATATGTTATAATGTGCCAGGCTAATGTACTTTCCCGGAAAATTTACAACTGTCCTGCAAGTAAAATATATTCTTTTTTCGAGAAAAAGAGCGTTTCTTCGTCCCATGACGGAGCCGTTGAGCAAAAGAGGGTCGACCTGCTGTCTTAGTCGCCGATACGCCTGAATATGAGATTCTTATCGATCACTTTATGTTGCAGGAGTAGAAAACACAACAGCCCTTGACCATTTATCTTTACTGCGTTCCTTCGTATTATACCTTTTACCCTTCATGTAATTGGTCTGCTTTATTTCACTTGCCTTTTAATGATTCTAAAACAGTGACTATTATTAAAAACTTTACCAATGTATATACTACTACCATGTTTTCTTTTAAAAACCTTTATTGTGAAAATTTCATTATAGAAATACGAGCCTATAACCACGTGGGCCGGCCACGGAGCAAACTGTAATCGTATATGATGAGTAGACATTTACACTGTAGAGGAACGTAACGGGCGGGCCATTAGGTTGCAAGAACTAAGGTGTCTAACAGTTACGGAATCGGTGGACGTACATTTTATAATTAAAATACGACAGGGCCAGTTACAATAAAATTATCTACATATACATTTGCGGGCAAGTACCATGGGTGACGTTAATTCGAACTTTCAATAGTACAGTAATCAATAACACATCAGAACTTAATATCAATAGGGATGTCGAAATATTCAATCAATTCTCGTCCCCGCCCGCCATGTGCTTCAAAACTGCATACGTATCTCGTGATTTCAAGGTTCTGCAACCAGTACACAACAAGGAGTTACGAGTCCCATTTATTCCGGCGCCATTTTGGGCGAGGACGGGCAGGTCCAGGATATAGTCAAAATGTCTCTACCAACCCTCGACTATGATGATGTTCATATGCTGTATTTATTAGAGTAACACTCATCTGTCCACATGAAATTAATTTGCCACAATCTAAACATGTCATTTTAATCTTTCCAAAGTTCTTCTAAATATTTGGGACCGTTTCCCTTGCCTCTGATGCTGTCAGTGCCACTTCTTTGATGAATGTACTAGCAGGTCAGGGGTTCTCCTCCAAATCTCTCTTTTATGCAGCACTATAATTAATTGGTGCCACCTCTCCATATGACGATGCATGGTATAGTTACCATAACTATATTTTTTTTCGGTTCCTCTGGAGAGTTCATCGTGGCAGATGAAGCGTGTAACGTACCGGACATTTACCTTTTTTTGCATGTACAGGAAAGGAAAAAAAAATCGAGCGTCCGAGTTCTAAGGTGTCCCAGGGCCATTTTAGTGGACCAGGCCCAAATCCAAAGAACAGGCCGCCATTTTGAGAGTCCTGTTGCAGCCGCCTGTCGCTGTAGCATCAAGAGCAGCCGAAACTCAGCTGAATGGCAACTGAAACGGTAAAGGGGCGCCCCACTACATCAGAGGAGCCTCCACCTGGGAAGGCCCGTTCACGCCGCCTCCCCCCCCCCCCCCTTCGGGCACCCCACGCTGTTATTCGGAGCAGTATTGTAGGATGGCCACATTAGTGCGGCAACTTGCTAGACATCACCTCGGTGGTAACCAAATCTCAGCCCCTTGTAGTGTCTCCTCTTCAGAAAATATTCTTGCGCTACCTTTGCCCCATTCACACATCGGTCCGCTACTGACGCCATCTCACAGGCTAATGGGGCGCCCCACGCCGAGTTTCAGCATTGTAGGATGACCACACCAGTACAGCAACTTGCTAGACATCACCTCGGTGCCATCCGGATCTTGGCATCTCAACGCCTAGTGGTATCTTCCATACAGAAAATATTGTTGCGCTGCCTTTGGCCCCATTCGCACATCGGTCCGCAACTGACACCATCTCACAGGCCAACAGGGCGCCCCACGCCGACTTTTACCATTGTAGGATGGCCACACCAGTACAGCAACTTGCTAGACATCACCTCGGTGCCATCCGGATCTTGGCATCTCAGCGCCTTGTGGTGTCAGTCAGAAAATATTGTTGCGCTGCCTTTGTCCCCATTCGCACATCGGTCCACTACTGACACCATCTCACAGGCCAACAGGGCGCCCCACGCCGACTTTTACCATTGTAGGATGGCCACACCAGTGCCACAACTTGCTAGACACCACCTCGGTGCCATCTGGAACTTGGCATCTCAGCGCCTTGTGGTGTCTTCAATTCAGAATATATTGTTGCGCTGCCTTTGGCCCCATTCGCACATCGGTCCGCTACTGACGCCATCTCACAGGCCAACGGGGCGCCCCACGCCGACTATCAGCATTGTAGGATGGCCACACCAGTACAGCAACTTGCTAGACATCACCTCGGTGCCATCCGGATCTCGGCGCCCCACTGCAGATGAAGTGCCTCTCAACTATGAAACCACCACGGTGACATCCGGATCTTGGCGCGTTGTGCTGCCTTCGGCCTATTCGCACATCGGTCCGCTACTGACGCCATCTCACAGACTAATCGGGCGCCCCACGCCGAGTTTCAGCATTGTAGGATGACCACACCAGTGCACCTTACTAGACACCACCTCGGTGCCATCCGGATCTTGGCATCTCAGCGCCTTGTGGTGTCTTCTATTCAGAAAATATTCTTGCGCTACCTTTGCCCCATTCACACATCGGTCCGCTACTGACGCCATCTCACAGGCTAATAGGGCGCCCCACGCCGAGTTTCAGCATTGTAGGATGACCACACCAGTACAGCAACTTGCTAGACATCACCTCGGTACCATCCGGATCTTGGCATCTCAACGCCTAGTGGTATCTTCCATACAGAAAATATTGTTGCGCTGCCTTTGACCCCATTCGCACATCGGTCCGCAACTTAGACATCACCTCGGTGCCATCCGGATCTTGGCATCTCAGCGCCTTGTGGTGTATTCTCTTCAGAAAATATTGTTGCGCTGCCTTTGGCCCCATTCGCACATCAGTCCGCTGCTGACACCATCTCACAGGCCAACAGGGCGCCCCACGCCGACTTTTACCATTGTAGGATGGCCACACCAGTGCCACAACTTGCTAGACACCACCTCGGTGCCATCCGGATCTTGGCATCTCAGCGCCTTGTGGTGTCTTCTATTCCGAAAATATTGTTGCGCTGCCTTTGGCCCCATTCGCACATCGGTCCGCTACTGCCGCCATCTCACAGGCCAACGGGGCGCCCCACGCCGACTTTCAACATTGTAGGATGGCCACACCAGTGCGGCAACTTACTAGACACCACCTCGGTGCCGTCCGGATCTTGGCGCGTTGTGCTGCCTTCGGCCTATTCGCACATCGGTCCGCTATTGACGCAAACTCACAGGCCAACGGGGCGCCCCACGCCGACTTTCAGCATTATAGGATGGCCACACCAGTGCTGCAACTTGCTGGACACCACCTCGGTGCCATCCGGATCTTGGCGCGTTGTGTTGCCTTCGGCCTATTCGCACATCGGTCCGCTACTGACGCCGCCTCACGTGCCAACGTATTTTCTCCGCATTTTATACGCTATGCCGCATAACAGGTCATGTGACTTGTTTATAAAACTTTTCATTGGTTCATTTTACTTTTGGTTTCCTAATGATGGAAGGCTTGATCATATGACCTAAAAACAACACTTTTCATTGGATGAAAACTTTTTTTCCCCCAAACGATGAAAGCCCCACCTTGTTTCTGGATGTTTCAGACTGAAGCTGGCGTCAGCATGAGAGCACCACCATCTCGTAGCTCCGTCGTGGTCATTCCGCGAGCAATCATGGCAACCGCTCCCCACCAGAAGCCTACAGGAGTCGGGGGCCCCCAAAACTTTTGATAAATCCTCAAGGCGGAGGGGACGCTTTCGAGAATGGGGTCCAAGACCTAGCAGACAAGCGTCCGATTTCCAAGGTGTCCCAGGGCCATTTCAGTGGACCAGGCCCAAAAAGGAAAGAGCCTGCCGCCATTTTGAGAGTCCTGTGACAGCCGCCTATCGCTGCACCGCAAGAGTGGGCGCAACTCAGCTGAATTGCGGCTTTTGACACAGTGGACCAAAAACGGACGGAATGGCAACTGAAACGGTAAAGGGGCGCCCCACTACAACAGATGACACTCCACCTGGAGAAGCCCGTTCACGCCGCCTCCCCCGGGGCGCCCCACGCCGTTATTCGGAGCAGCATTGTAGGATACCAAAACCAGTGCGGCAACTTACTGGACATCACCTTGGTGCCATCGTTCTGCTGCCTTGGAACTATTCGCACAACAGTTTGCTACTGATGACCCACCCCCCGCGACGCCCCACGCCGTTATTTGCTGGGTGGCAACTTACTAGACATCACTTTCGTGTCATCTAGATTTCAGCGCGTTCTGCTGCCTTGGAACTATTCGCACAACAGTTTGCTACTGATGACCCACCCCCCGCGACGCCCCACGCCGGAAATCTGGACGTTGTGCTGCGTTGGGACTATTCGCACAGCCGACCGCTACTTCGTTGTTTTTCCCTAAAAATGTTTATATGTTATTACTATTTTTGTTTTCTTGTATATATTTATAAATTATTAAAGTTTTATAATCTTACTACTTTGTCGGAGTGCTATATATTTTTAATGTGACACATAATTGTAAAAACTTTGATGTACAAAGAGTCATCCCTGGAATCTTCCGCTTCAGGCTCGGTCCCCTCCCCAATCACAATACAGGATGGTTTTCAGATAATAGGAACGCTTCTGCTGTGACGAATCTCATCGAGTGTGGGCCTTGATCTACTATAACTCCTTTGAAGAGGGGTGATTCTTTACAGCTGGGGCCATAAACTACATCTGCAGGGCTAGCTGATAGCCTAGGACCGGCCTGGACAATCGGACACAGAGGAAGAGGAGTGTCAGAGGGTGCGGTAGTGAATAGGGCGAAAGGGAGGTGTCGGGCGGACACAGGGTGTGATTCTCAGGGAAGAGCAGCGCAGATGGGGGGAGGTTTATTACCCATGCATAAGACAGAAAGCGGGGGTGACCACTGCCTGGGGGAGATGCTTGCGAGGGTGGGGAGCCATGCTAAGGATCGACAGCGTGCAGAGAGTGGGTCTGGTCAAGGCATCTAAAATGGCTGCCGTGCACGCCAAAAGTGTGGCATTTGAAAAAAGACAAGATGGCGCAGACAATGTTTTTCAACACTTCCTGATTTCCTTCGAATCGAACGTTAACAGACGTTGGGGCATATTACCAAAGTTAAGCGATATTTATCCCTAACGATACTTAGCAACGATTTTTTTACCGCTAAGCATCGTCAGAAATTATCGTAGATAAACCTTGCTATTATCAAGGTTTATCGCAAATACGATAATAAACCACCGCAATGCATTAATATCGCTGAAAACTCAGCGATATTCATGCATTACCGAGCTAATGCTCTTAGCCATGTTATCCACCTCCCATTGGATAACATGGCTAAGAACTGCTCAGGGCAGGTGCTACTTTTTGGAGATATTCGCGCTTATCTCGAATATTTCCAAAAGTTGATAATAGGAGATAGCGATGTTAGCGACTGTTTCCAGTCGCTAACATCTTGGCACGCCCACTTTGCATGTCATTAGTGATAAATATCACTCACATGCAAAGTGGGGCCCAAGATGGTCGCTATCTCCTACTAGCCGTCGCTAACTGGTGTTAGTAATACAGATATAATTTTATCTCCGCGAAGCGGAGCGCTGTTACAGATATATATCTTGTTTTTTAACGTTAATTTCTCAAAATCCACTGAAGCACATATATTGAGACCTAGCAAAGGCACATCGAGCTACCAGTCCCTACAATTTTGCCAAGTTTCGTGCAAATCCATTCAGCCGTTCGATTATTATTATTATTTTTTTTGTTGCCCCGCGGGGCCCTTTTAAAACCTCCACATCAAACCTAAGAGGTCAAGGAGGATCTACTATGCCCCCTTATGGTCATTTGCCCCTTCGCTTTGGCCTCCTCTTGTCTCTCGATCCTACCGAGAGACAAGATGGCGGCCGCTACGGACTGTTTGCAGTGTTTACAGACGCCGGAGAACCAATCAGCTTCGCAAACCTCCGTTACGCGAAGCGGAGTGCTGTTACAGATATATATCTTTTTTTCAACGTTAATTTCTCAAAATCCACTGGAGCACATATATTGAGACCTAACAAAGGCACATCGGGCTACCAGTCCCTAATATTTTACCAAGTTTCGTGCAAATCCATTCAGCCGTTCGATTATTAATATTATTTTTTTTTTTTGCCCCGCGGGACCCTTTTAAAACCTCCACATCAAACCTTTAGGGTCAGCGAGGATCTACTATGCCCCCTTATGGTCATTTGCCCCTTCGCTTTGGCCTCCTCTTGTCTCTCGATCCTACCGAGAGACAAGATGGCGGCCGCTACGGACTGTTTGGAATGTTGACAGACGCCGGAGAACCAATCAGCTTCGCTTCACAAAGCTCCGTTGCGCGAAAAGTACGCGTAGCGGAGCGCTGCCCGGTCCGCTGTTACAGATATATATCTTTTTTTGAACGTTAATTTCTCAAAATCCACTGAAGCACATATATTGAGACCTACAAAAGGCACATCGGGCTACCAGTCCCTACAATTTTGCCAAGTTTCGTGCAAATCCATTCAGCCGTTCGAGCTAAAAGTGAGGCCAACCGCCCTATGGGAAACTCAATGTTAAAAACACGTTTTGGGACCCCCCTTCTTTCTCGGCCCCCCCTTGACGAACCCCCCCCAAATTTTCAGGGGCTGCTCAGAATCAAAATGTTCCATTTTCCTGAAAATTTCAGCCAATTCCGTCCACAAACGCCAAAGTTATTAGACATAGAATTTTCAAAAATCCCATAGAGAAAAAATCCTAACTATATATACCCACTGGCGACCGCCAGTAGGTAATATATATATATATATATATATATATATATATATATATAACGCTCCGAATCCTCTCGATTTCCAAAGAAGACAACAGCACTCGAGAGCTACTTTCAAAACTGCAGGTTTATTTCTCACAGGCACTCTCCACAAACGCGTTTCGGCGTGTCGCCTTCGTCAGTGTGGTAACAATGATTTTCACTATCGGGTGGATTAAATACACCATTTTCACTTTTTTCAGGCATTGAAATAGACAGAGGACAACCCCACTATAGTCGCTCTGGGCGCCATCTTGAAATATCAGTATGTGCAACCTTATAGTTATCACAGGTTATGCAATAAAGCCCCTAGATGGGCTAATCCATACAATTAGTGGGTATAAGCACTCGGTTATGAGTTTCTGAGATAAACAACAAAATAAAGCCGTGGATCGGCTAGAGTCCTCTATCTAATAAATAGCATAATGGTCCACCACTACCTGCAGGCATTTAACATTTCTTGCTACCAGATAAGTCACAAAGCAATACAACTCACATTGTTTGAATCTCAATACATCAACATTCTTAATAAGAAAGAAAGAGTTCTCAAGTCCTTAGAACACAACATTATTACATATCAAATCATATGAAGGTTCTGGGCAAGGAGGGGAACTCTAATGAAATAATCAAAATACATTCGGCATGATGCTGTGTATCCATCTAGTGAGTGTCGTGCATATTAAACGACAATAGCGCCTAGAAGGTGAATGCTCAATAGACAGTTATCATTACATTCACAAGGCAAGCTCGCAGCCACTCCAGTGAACCTCAAATTCTACATTACACTACAGCCATATTAGGAATATATTCACCTGTGTTCTCCTGTTAATTCGTACAAAACTAGAGGTATCTTAGATGTTACACGGCCTTCACGGGACTACAAAGTCCTATTATATTTCATTTGAATTTGTTTTATTTACCCAGATGAAAAGCCATCTCCTCCCCAGCGTTCAAGCCCCTAGGAAACTTCGTAGACAGGTCTATAATGAACCTAGATTCAAGTCTACGGAGTCGTCTGAGGCGATCTCCGCCCCTCACATTGGGTGGTACAGTGTCAAGGCCGAAATATTGCAATAATTTTCGGTCTCGCCCATGGACCTCCGCGAAGTGGTGGGCCACTGGGTAGCTGGAATCTGCCTTGTCGATGGCTCTCAAATGTTCCAGAACCCTTAGCTTCAGTTCTTTAATGGTGCTGCCTATGTAGCGGAGGCCACATGGGCAGTGCAGACAGTAAACAGCATATTGTGTACTGCAGGTGATAAACTTTTTAATTGGTATGGTCATTCCTGTATCTGGTATAGTGTACGACAAGACTCTTCTGCTACTCGCACACGCTTTGCATCTCCCGCAAGGAAAAAACCCTTTTTGATCTTTCAAGGTATTCGCCTTTGGGGGAGGTTTTTCCAGATGGCTCCTAACGAGCATATCACCCACAGACCTTGCTTTACTGAATGTAACTAACGGATTGGGAGGAAGGTCATCCTTTAATACAATATCCGTTTGCAGAATATGCCAGTTCTTTTTTAGCATTTTTTTCAGGTCATTTGCTCCGGTGGAATAGGGAGTGATCAACCGAAATTTATTGATGGTGGTGGATCTATTTTTGTCACGGCCTGATCCATTTGATCTGGCAGTGAGTAAGCTTCCTCTCGGTATATATATATATATATATAATTTTTTATATATATTTGTATATAAAAAAAATTTGGCATATTGCTTACATTTTTATGTGTAATGAAAATGGAGATATTTGAAAATTGTTTGCAGTTTATTTGTTGTATGTGTATATATATATATATATATATATATATATATATATATATATATATATATTGGTAAATTGATTTTTTTTTAAATAAATAAAATGATAATATAAGTTCAAAATCAATATTTTTCAAAATAAATAAATACATTTACAATATATATGCGTATATAAACATACACAGTATATATGTGTGTCTGTATAATTTAGTAAATATTTATATATTTTAAAATATTAATTAAACATTTAATTGACATTATATTAATGTTAAATGTTAAAATTTTTGGGACATCGTGGCCCTGGAGCGCATGGAGTGAGAAGTGCTTTGCTGCATCTCCGGGCTCCAGAGGCCTTTCTAAGGGTGTTACTGCACCGGAATCGACCCATAACAGCCTGGAACCTCCTGGACTCTTCTCCTGCTGCTGGGAGAGGGTTGCTGGCCCTGGGAGCGCTTATCGAGGCCCGTTGCTCGCCTCAAGTACGCCTGCGGTTGCAGAGCCGATGTCACCAGCTTGAAGCCCTATTTGGTGGTAAAGACTGGCTGGGATAATTGGCTTAGCCTGCTTATTGTCCATGGGTGATGGCGGAGCCCTCGACCTCAGGGAGAGGATGAGGTGGACGTGTCATGGCCTTGGTCCCTCCTGGCTTGATGAACTGTGACATTACTCCCACCCCGCTTCGGAGACCCCTTCCTCCTGGATTCGCCATCTTAGGATCTGTAGGGTCTGTCCCAGTGTTGCACTGCCTGCGGCGATGGCGGGTGGCCCTTGCTGAGCACTTGCTGATTGTGGTTTCCTAATTGCACCCATCTCTACCAACTATTGGGGAGCCTGCGAGGAAGGACCTAGCTGTGTGGGGCTAGAGCCTGGGGATTGGCCTAGGTGGGCAGCATCCCCATCCATTTGAAGAGCCACAACACTGATCCCGCCACGCTGCGAGGGCCTTGGCCAGAAGAGAGTGCCATTTTGAGAGCTGGGGGACCCAGAGTGGTATCGGTTGCCTTTGGAGGTGGCAGGCGGCCCCTGCTCTGTGCGAGCTGCTCTGGGGCTTCCTCTGCTTAGCAGACCGCAATGTTACTCTCTCCTTCTGCTCGTCCTGTTGTCCCATTGCACTCTTGAATACAGATGCCAAGCTATACACGAAGATCTTGGCAAACCGTCTAGAGCTATATCTCACTGGCCTGATCGACCCCGACCAGGTTGGGTTCATCCGTAACTGAAAAGGGGTAGATAACATCCGGCATTTTGCACAATTAGTAGAGAAATATCAATGCCACAACATTCCTGCCTGCCTTCCCTCGCATGATGTGGAGAAGGCTTTTGATCGGGTTAACTGGTCCTTCCAAGGGCAGTGCTTGGAAAGATTGGTCTCAGGCCAAAAAAGACATGTCATATCATAGCCTCTTATCCAGCTTCAACCACTGCTATTTGAGGTAATGGCCTTCACACCAGTGCGACTACTGTGAGGCATGCAATAGGAATTCCCCTTCTCGCCGCTATTGCTTGCCCCCATGGTAGAGCCCTTGACAATTACTATAAGGCAGATGGACACTATCGCTGGTATTCCCTTTGAGCAGAGTCTGGCTCACCGCCATTAGGGGATTATGTTTTTTGTTTTCCAATGCACTGAAGGCGTCTTTGAGCCTATTGGAAGTGCCACGATGGACGGAGCATCTGAACCAATCAAACACTCACACCCAGTCAAAAGATCTGGGTTTAATCTGGGCTTGGCAGTTTGAGCTGGACTGTTCCCATGAGGCACAGGGTCAGACTGATTTGCATATGGCCATGTCTGAACTGGGGTGGCAGAGTGGGCTAAAGAACGGTGATGGATTAAACCCAGATCTGTTGACTGGGTGTGAGTGTTTGATTGGTTCAGATGCTCCGTCCATCACCACCCCCCTTTTGTACCGCTTTGTTCGCCATAAGTTGGCAGGGTATGCTCAGACCTGAGTCCCTTGCTCACTTTGCCACTGGATTCAAGCAAGCCTGGCTGAAGACGGCTGAAATGCCAGAAACCGGTCCTAGGAAGCTTGTTTCCGGTCCAGGGAAGGCATGGCCTGGCAGTTCGGACTGGAGTGTTCTCATGAGGCACAGGGTCAGACTGATTTGCATATGGCCATGCCTGAACTGGGGTGGCAGAGTGGGCCAAAGAACGGTGATGGATTAAACCCAGATCTTTTGACTGGGTGTGAGTGTTTGATTGGTTCAGATGCTCCATCCATCACCACCCCCTTTTGTACCGCTTTGTTCGCCATAAGTTGGCAGGGTATGCTCAGATGTGAGTTCCTTGCTCACTTTGCCACTGGATTAAAGCAAGCCTGGCTGAAGATGGCTGAAATGCCAGAAACCGGTCCTAGGAAGCTTGTTTCCAGTCCAGGGAAGGCATGGCTTGGCAGTTCGGGCTGGACTGTTCCCATGAGGCACAGGGTCAGACTGATTTGCATATGGCCATGTCTGAACTGGGGTGGCAGAGTGGGCTAAAGAACGGTGATGGATTGAACCCAGATCTTTTGACTGAGTGTGAGTGTTTGATTGGTTCAGATGCTCCGTCCATCACCACCCCCTTTTGTACCGCTTTGTTCGCCATAAGTTGGCAGGGTATGCTCAGACGTGAGTCCCTTGCTCACTTTGCCACTGGATTCAAGCAAGCCTGGCTGAAGACGGCTGAAATGCCAGACACCGGTCCTAGGAAGCTTGTTTCTGGTCTAGGGAAGGCATGGCTTGGCAGTTCAGGCTGGACTGTTCCCATGAGGCACAGGGTCAGACTGATTTGCATATGGCCATGTCTGAACTGGGGTGGCAGAGTGGGCTAAAGAACGGTGATGGATTAAACCCAGATCTTTTGCCGAGTGTGAGTGTTTGATTGGTTCAGATGCTCCATCCCTCACCACCCCCTTTTGTACCGCTTTGACATAGTAATTAAGTCTGGGCGGTGAACTTCACTCCGCTGGCTGAGTTTTTTCCTCGCTCGCGTTAGTCAACATCAAGCTGGCGAGCATGGAAAATCAACCTCCCGGCAAGATTTCTCAACACAGGTGGTCAGATTTCTCATTGCGAGTGATCACGTATGCTCACGACCGCTCTCGTTGAGAAACTGTCTGTTCGCATTGAGAAAGCTGAACTTGAGTAAAAATCTACTATTTCCTTGCATGTTCCCCATACCTCGCCCCAAGTACCTACCCTTTTGCGTGGCCATGGGGCTTGGGCACGGGCCCCAGTCATGGACAATCGCAATTCGACCTGCTCAATTGTTGTTCTGTTACTGTGTTTTAAGATCTTGCTTCAGTGGCAATCCTAAAACAGATCACCAACCCTCTCAGATACTTGCGTTTTCTTTTTGTGCTACCCACTGGAAAAATTGTTATGTGCTTTTTGGCATATTACGGTATTTCTCCCACTCTATAAGTGCATCCACAATGCATTTGATACCACTTGATCTGTACAGAGCAAATGTCTCAACTGCTTTGTTGATCTGTGATAAAAAGACGTGGGGTAAAAAAAATATTTCTGTTTTACATTTTAAATTATCACAATTAGTGTAAAACTATATTTCTTTTTGAATATTCACTGAAAAATTAGGTTTTTGTCACAATATTTTGGTATTACAATATTTATGGTTTCTTTATTGTTTTAGTAATCCCAAACATTAACTGGTTATCTCTTCCCATTTGGAAATTAAACTGATAACACACAAAGGGCCACATGTATTATGCATTTTACCCGGAATCAGGCCATTTGAGACCAGTGAAATGCATTTTGGTATGTACGAATTCCAATTTGTGATTTGGTAACATGTTACAGAATCCCAATTTGGAATTGCTAATACATACCGATTCAGTATTAGGAAGGGGCGTGTTTAGGGTGTCCCATCCTAATACTGAATTGCCTGCTCTTGAAAATGAAAACAAAACTTTTTTAATTTTTCTTTTTTAAACGCAACCCGTTTTTCTTTAAGGAAAATGGGGTGCATTAAAAAAAACTATTGCTTTATTTAAAAGCAATCACAGACATGGTGGTCTGTTGACCCCAGCAGCCCAGCATTCCTGTGATTTTAGCGATTCCTAATGGGTTGCAATCCATTAGGAAATGCTAAATGAAGCTCATGGAGTTTCATACATTCAAATAGCGATTACCTAATTGTGATTTGCATAGAATCGCAATTAGGTAATCACTATTTGAAATAATGATACTTGTGGCCTGAAATGTAATAAGGCAACTTCAATGTTTTCCTATAGAAGAGATAGGCCTTGCAGTAGAGAAAATGAATTTAAGGGTTTTTTACTACCAGGACATAAGGGGCCAGATGTACGATGGTTTTTTGCATGCGCAAATGGGGTTTAGACTCATTTGCGCACGCCAAAAACTTGAGGCCCATGTACTAACCCTATTTTGCAAGTCGCTAATTAAATAGCGACTCGTAAAATAGGGTTAGAGACTCGCTATTTGGAATGGGTGTTCCCAGGGCATCCATTCCTAATAGTGAGTCCAACACTTATGTAAGAATGTTTTGCGACCGCAATTGCGGTTGCAAAACACTCACAGTTTACCACTCTCTTCAAGAGGGACTACCTGCCCTTAAAAAATTAAACAAAAACGTTTAATTTCTGTTTTTTTAAATGCATCCAGTTTTCCTTTAAGGAAAACATGCTGCATTTGATTATATTTATTTTATTTCAAAGCAGTCCCAGACATTGAGTTCTGCTGACCCCAGTAGGCCAACATCCCTGGGAGTGCCAGCCATTCCCAGTGGGGTCGCAAATTGCGTCAGCCTTATTAATATGCATGCAATTTGCGTCCCGATTGGGAATCACAAACAGTGTCTCGCAATTTGGCGCAATGTGCGAGTCACAATTTCCAATGGTCGTACAACTGGCCCCTAATACTTAAACGTACATGTTCAACCTTTTTAATACACTGCACCCGGCCATTGGGAATGTCAAGGGCCTACCTTTGGGGTGACTTATCTGCATTAATAAAGAAGGCGTGGGCCTGGCAAAGGGCTTATTTTGCCAAGTCAAAATGGCAGTTTAAACTGCACACACCAGCTTTGCATTGGCAGGCCTGAGACTTGTTTAAAGGGCTACTAAAGTGGGTGACACAAGTATTGCTGCAGGCTCACCAGTAGCATTTAATTTACATGCCCTGGGAACGTGTAGTGCCACTTTACTAGGGACTAACAAGTCAATTAAATGTGCCAATTGGGTATAAGCCAATGTTGCCATGTTTTAGGGAAAGAGGACAAGTATTTTAGCACTGGTAAAGTGTGCAGATTCCTTAGGACAACAAAAATAAAGTCAGTAAAAACAGGAGGTTTGAAGGAAAAAATTTAGGGGGAAACCATGCCAAAGATGCCAGGTCTAACACCTGTCATATGCCGATAAGCTTCTATCAAGAACAAGTGCTGTGGTTAAACTAGTTTTCCTAACTCTTTGGCTGTGAGAGTACCAGTGACAATATTACCACATAATTGCTTTCACCTGAAAAAGAATGCTAGAGAGTTTTGCGTTATTGAAATTAAGCTTTGCATTTGAGTTTACTCTGAGCATACTTGAATCAGAACTGCTGTCACTGCACACCACCACTTTATCAAAACTAGAAAGAAAACAGAAATACAGGAATGCATCACTGCCAACGCACAGACATCCCTCTCCCAAGACCTCAGCGACAACCTCACCACCTTCTTTCACTGGAAGATCAATGAGATCTACGTTAGCTTTGCAACCCAAGACCCACCCACCCCACCTGCAACCACTGACCCAATTGCTCCAGACCCCGGCAGACCCTGCACACCTGGACCACCCACACCTCTGATGACACCCTCAGGATCATGAAGAGCATCCATTCCGGAGCCCCCTTTCATCCCTACCCTCAGCACATCTTCAACTGAGCCGGCTCCTTCATCTCCCCCAAACTCTGCTGCACCGCCAACTGCTCCTTCGAGTCTGCCACCTTCCCTGAAAACTGGAAACACGCAGAGATCAACCCCCTGCTGAAGAAACACTCTGCCGACCTGACGGACCTCAAAAACTACAGACCCATCTCTCTGCTCCCATTTCCAGCCCAAGCCATTGAGAAGGCCATTAATGGCCAACTCGCTGACTTCATCGAAATTAACCACACATGGAACTTTCCCAATTGGGCTTAAGAAGCAACCACTGCACTCCTCCCCACCACAGATGATATCCGCACATTCGTAGACTGAGGTGATTCAGCAGCCCTCATCCTCGTAGACCTCTAGCCCACCTTCGAGACCGTCTCCCACCACACCCTCAGCACAAGACTCCATGATGCCAGCATCCGTGACAAAGCCCTAGAATGGATCCACTCCTTCCTCATCGGCCATACACAGAGTGTCATACTTCCACTGTTAAACTCAAATCCCACATAGCTCAGCTGCAGAGTGCCTCAGGCCTCATCCCCGAGCCCCACCCTCTTTATTATCTACATGGCTCCGCTTGCAGCCATTGTCAGAAGCAAAGGACTCAACATTGTCTCCTACGCCAACAAAACACAGCTGATTCTCTTCCCACTGACAAACCCACAGCCACCAAGAGCAACTTTCAAAACAGGATGAATGCAGTCGCCACCTGGATGAAGGATAGCTGCCTCACGCTCAACTCAGACAAGACTGAAGTCCTCATCCTGGAATCCACCCTCTCCACCTGGGACAACTCCCATTTTCAAGTGGATCCCCACTGAGTCCAAGAAAACAGTCACCCATGCACTTGTCAGCAGAAGACTCGACTACAGTAACGCACTCTGCTTCGGCGCAACCCAGAAACTCCTAATGAATTTGAAGAACATCCAGAACACCTCAGCCAGATTCATCCTGTACATCCCTCAATGCATCCACATCACTAGTCACCTGAGAGACCTCCACTGGCTCCCGACCAACAAAATAAGTACCTTCAAACTCCTCACACATGCCTCCAAAGTCCTCCACAATGCCGGACCTGCATACCTCAATCACTGCCTCTTCTTCTACATTCCCTCTAGACATCTGTGCTCTACCCAACTGGCCCTGGCCACCATCCCACGGATCCGTAAGACCTCGACTGGAGGAAGATTGTTCTCCTACTTTGCAAACAAGACCTGGATCTCCCTGCCTCTACATCTCAGGCAATCGCCGTCACTGCCTCAGTTCATGAAGGACATCAAGACCTGGCTCATCGACTCAACTGCAGATCACCCTCTCCACTCTTCACAGCACCTTGAGACCCTAACAGGTGAGTAGTTGCACTTTACAAGAATATTGGTTGAGTGTTTGATTTATTGCATTTGAGGTTTGGTTGAACATTATTTTGGTGACATTCAACTGGATTTACTTCACCTCAATTACTTCATTTATCATTTTATTGGATTTCCAAACCCCCTCCAAGTTTCATTCTCTCTACTGGACGTAGGCACAATTGTTGTTAGTTGGCATAATTATTTTCCTATATTTCCTCAGCTCATCTTTCTCCAAAAACCTGTATTCCATACCCTTTTTAAATGTTTATGTGGTGATAAACATTTTTCTTTGCTTAGTTGTTCTTGGACAGCCCTTTCTTGTGTAGAGCCTGTGTGATTATGCTCCTGATGTAGCTACAAATGTGTTGATTGTAAATGCTACCACACATCAATATTTATAAAAAAAATTGAAAAAATGCACATATTAACATTTATCATTACAAATCTGCAGTAGATAATAGACAGTGTAGGGATAAGCGGAATCACATTTATTGCTTTAAGGAAGTGCATGTATACACTATCTCACAACAACATGCTTTGTTTCAATGCACATACATGAAGGGGTGGGTGTCAGGAATACAGGCCCCCTTCACCTGTAATTATCAAGTGGAGATATTCTTCTCCAAACGTCTTTGGTGCACAAGTCTCCCATCACAGTCAAGTCAGCAGTGCTTGCAGAATGTGGGCACTGCTTAGTTGTGAGTCTTTTCAACTGTGATGCTTGCACTATATGGAACACATAAGTGGAGTCAAAGCAGAATACATGTCCATAGTGCCACAGGATTCTCATAAGACTTGCAAAGGGGGTGGCAACTTTGTGTGAGTATATGCTCCTTGTGTTTTGAAGCATTTTTGCTAGGCAATCAAACTTTTTACTTGTCGCAATCACAAACTGGTAGCCAGGAAATTAGAACTCATTGTTGTTACATGTGGAGATATAAAATCTAACACTAAGGGCCTGATTGCAATGTCTGATGGATCGCCACCGACAGGCCATCGGTGGTAGTCCCACCAACCAATAGACCTTCAGTCTGACCGCCGGACTACAATCCAGGTGGTCGGACACTAAACAGTCGGGAGAAGACCGCCTTCTCCAATAGGATCAGTGATCCTGTCAGGACAGTGGTTGGAATCAGAATCCCGAATGGAGGTGATGCTGAGGCAGGCACCATCGTCAGTATTACGATATCCCTTTCCGACAGCCTTTTCCTATCAGAAAGGCCGCCATGAAAAAGCTGTCGGAAATTGATTTTTTGTGGCACCCCAACAGGGACTCCTTCCATTGTACAGCACTGTAAAGTGCCCCCATGCACCTCAATACACTGTGTGCAAAGCACAATATGGTGCATGATATACGGTGCATGGAGGTGCAGGAAGTGCTCCTTTACACAACAGCTTGTGCAGCTGCCCTTTTTACTGGGCCGCAGCACAAGCCGCTTATAAAGGAGCACCTTGCGACCACCAGTCCGGTGGTCGCATCATAATACCCATCACCATCGACTGCTTGTCTGACGGGTTCCTGACCATTGCGATAGCAATCGCAATATGGCCCTACATTTCAAAGATTGAGACACATTCCTGCCTGGAATTATCCTTTCCAATGACTGGGGGCTCTAACCCAATTATTATTTCACAGGAGGGAGCTAAGTTAACAACAACTTGCAGTCTTTGTCATAACCCTTTGAGTCACAAATAGTATTGAAGTAATGCCAGTGGCTTGAAAGAGAAGTGGACTGTCAGGAGGAAAAGGCACACACTAATGTGTATTTATTATTATTACAGTTGATAACCTTGTTACATTGAGAACATTCCATTCAGAAGCTTGATATATAAAATACTGAAAGTTGTTATAGCTATAGAAATGCATACCATAGTTCAGGTCATATTGTCCATCTGTGAAAAGGCTTTTTTTGTGTTTCAGCTCTAGGAGATACCGCCAGTAACAGAGATCCAGTTGCACAAAGCTGGTCACAAGGTATATACCTTGTGGTAAATTCTGTATAACTAACTCTCTACAATTGAATGTTATCTTGGGAATAGTGAATGTGATTGCAAATCATCAGTTACTAGCTAAATGAGATATTTCTTTTTTTAGATATCAGCACTTCTGTGCTGGATGAGCCCAGCTGTAAGAACAGGCAAAGTGAAGATATTCATTTTTCTGATTCTTCTTTACTTGTCCCTTTGCCCTTTCCTCGGTTCTACTGATGGCTGGTTTAATTATAGTTTGCATGACAGTCAGTGGAGTCAGGGAAATGTGGATGTTAGCCTCCCCCTTTTGGATCCACAAACCTGAAATTGGGTGTGTATATGGAGACAGTGTTGTGTAATGTGTTCATGATGGTGGCCATTGTCTTGCACGTCCATATGGTACTGTCCACATTCCTGACATAAAGAACTTGGCCTAGCTTAAGGTGAGGATCAGGTTATGTACTGAGAGCAGGTGGTTGCTACTGGAGACCATCCAATTACTTCTGGTTCGCCAAAGGTACTGGGGGCATGGCTTTGTCCTTCTGAATGAAATGTGCCCCTGTGAGCCAGGATCGTTATGAAAGGCATGACATCATCATGACACCTGATATTCCCCTTACTTCCTGAAATGTTACAGATACAACTCAAAGATGCACTAAAGTAGTGTGATTGGTTCTAGTTCTCCAGGAGTTGATTGAACCTCTGCATTGACTGTGGCTTCTCAAGCAGGTGGCTGTCCAGGTTCGCCAGGTGGGATATGATCCACTCATAGATGTTTTCAACTCCTTGACAAATAGACTCAGAGAACTCCTCCGCCCAATAGCAGGCCCAAGTCAAACCCAATAAATTTGTGGCCTTTTCACATGTCTACTTTATTCAATATGACATGTATAACTGCCATGGGGGGCTGATACATTGAGAATGAATAATGGGAGAGACCCACCTCTCACTAATTGTATAATAAATGAGAGAACACATGAGGAGCATCTAGGAAGGATGGTAGAATAGTGGATTGAGCTAGGATATCTACATAGGGTGGCTAAGAGACTAGTGTGTAGCCAGGACAAGAATGTGTGGCCTTGATCCTTATGTCCGAGGACTTGAAATCCTTATGATTGCCTTATGAGGAAGGCAGACTACTGTCAGCGGCCTAGTGGCATATGTGGCATCTTATGTAAGACTAATGATTTCATACTCTATGATGCTTTGGTCACCAAGGTGTTGGCAGGAAGGAGCAAGGGTTCCCTTCTGGAATTTGCTGCCATACTCTGTTCAAGGATAGAATACCATTATATTGCTGCTCATGTTTCTGATGAGCTCTGAATGATGATCAAATTACTTTTGTTAGTTCATTGACTTCTGCATAGGTGGTTCTGTGGTCTGATTTTAAAGACAATAATTTGTTTTAAATGTGTTTGATTGTTTTCAGGCAAACTGACCATAACAACAATACATAATATGTTATATAAAATTCATTCATGTCATAGAGTTTTCCACAATTAAAAATGATAAAATCTAATCAATAATCCAATAAAACAATTTTGTTTGCATGATTTATCTAATGTACATCGTTCCATTTTAGAGAATAATTACTCCTGATTGAGCAAATATAGGTCATCCTACCACAGATTCAATATATAGGGCCCCATTAGGATGGCGGGCGGATTGCCCCCACCGGGCCGGCGGTGCCTTTTGAGCAGCTCTGTCACGTTAGGCACTCCGCCCTACGTCCTGGGAGCCGACCTACACCTGAACACAAATTCTGCTGCCATGACATCTCTGCGCCGGCACTTTTTTAGTCCATAACCACTGTGGTTGGTCCCTATCTTTATTTGCCCAATTCACATCAGGGCACTGCACGCCGTTATCATCACCACTTTTTGCACTTTGTGCACACTATAACTGTATCACTATCACTGGTACTCTGGTACCTTTAAACGGTTGCTGTCAATTGTTTGTTAGCCCTGTCAGATTTAGTAATCCGTTTTTTCTATACCTTTCTCCCTTTCTTAGGCTATAGAGGCTTTACTCTTTAGGCATTATTAATGTCCTGATGATGATCCCCATGATTAGATAGTGGGATCGAAACGCCGTCGACCTCTCTGAGCACCATATACCTAAAAAACGTTTACAATATGTTATATGCTTGTAATGGTGCCACCTGAATTTCTGTTATAATATTATTTACAGGAATCTGTAGCGTTTGCCTAAAAGCCCTGCTTTGTTTGTTTGTATTCTCTTCACCATGCCAAGTTGTATGTGTTAGGGTACAGGCTTGTGCCCCACTACGAAGAATTGTTGAAGGAATCTTGTTTTCTCATTTTTCTAAAAAGTAAAAGATTGCGACCTCTGTTTGGCTGGACATGTCATAACGAATATAGTATCCATTGTGCCCATATTGATTGCTGTGTGAATATTGCCTATGCATGGGACCACTGTTGTTTTCAAAAATAATTTTTTCACAGTTTCCAAGTCCATTTTTGTCTTTAAGTGTATGTTATTGTGAATTGTATATACGTGTAAGGTTATGTGTGAATTTGATAAGTCTATGTTTCTTTTTCAGTCCCCAAAAAATTGTTTTGATTAACTTTTAAAGAAACGGGAATGGTCTAATGAAAATTCCATTCGGACAGATAAAAGAGTTGACTGTTCGTTACTCCATGAGTAGTAGGAGTGTATGGTAGAATGGAGCCGGGTTCATTGTTTTGTGTTCTGACTTTTACATAGTCGGCATGTTTCTGCCCAAGGAGGAGATGAGGAGCTCCGTGTATCTCCGGACGATTGATAAATACATGGTCCATGAATGAGAAGACTTACATGAGGAGTTCACGTCCACAATACTCTCCTCTTCAGCGGGTATAAACGACACGAGCTGATTGAGGATTGAAAGAACAACCCAATAGCTATAAAGAAGAGGACTCAGAACTTTATCGAGAACAAATTGCCTTTTTCAGCTGGTATGAGAACCAAGAGCTGTTGAAGGTCATTCAGAGCAAAAGTGTCCAACATCGGTGCTGTGGCAGAGTGTCTAGCCCTGAAGAATTTGCCAAAAATATTGTGGCAGAGAAACATGTTGGCAGCCGGTTTTGGTATACGATGGTAGTTACCATCCCCTTTTTAATTCAACAGAACACATCTAATAATTAAGAATAATGTTTTGAGAGAGGTGTGCCTGTTGATTTTAATCACTCTTGTCACGGGTAGAGGGGGATTGCTTATCTCTCTACTGCACTTCACACAATTCCTTTTCATTTTGGACACTTTCTCTTTCTGTTTATCTTCTTTTCTGGGACAATAAATGACCGCCTATGATGAGAAAAGGGGCTCAATCTGGTGAGTACCTACCAGTTACCCTGATGTTGGTGCGCCCGTGAGGGGTCATTTTGTCCCTTACACATTTTTTCATCACTTCAGATGTACTGAATAACTGTTTTTCAGACATGCATATAGTTCTGTTTTGACTGTGGATTGAAAAAGATTTTCATTTTAGAAAGGGCAATAAACAGTAAACATTCACATGTAGGATTTAGTAAGGAAGAGGATCTTGGTGAAGCGGAGAAAATAGATAGTAAATATTTCATGCTGAAAAATAAATATACATATATAGATACATAGATTTACATGTGTGTTTGCCCAAGGGACAGGGCTATTGTTGTATTGATAGTTTATGAGTGGAGGGAAACCCTGGATCTCTTTTTCCGTCTAGGCTCCTTTTGTAATTGTTGTTTCTGCCCAAATCAACTGTGCCTTTCCGCTAGTTTTCTGGGTCACATGACTGTGAATGGTTGCACTGTTTTGGATTGCTTCCAAATAGTGAGGCAAAGGAAGCATAGGTGTGAGGGAGAGGGTTGTCCTAACCATATGGCTATGGCAGAACTGTAACCTGCTCTGAATATGTTTCAAAGGGCCTAGTCTGCAGCACACACTTATGAACTTAACTCCAGGTCTGCCCTGGCTTTTGTCACCCTAGACAGTTTGGAGCTAGGACCTGGGGAAGAGGAAGGGCTGACTAGAACCAGTGTTGGCTAGGTCAGGGAACTCCCCACACAAAGGCTGGTACCAGATACAAAAAGTGGGACCTTCAGAACCTCTCATCAGAACACTGCTGGACCTATGGAAGATTGAGATGGGGGACTGCTCAGCTGGCAGTACTACCTTGCTGTCTGAAAAAGGAAAGAAGGGGAATTGGACATGCTGGTCTTGAATACACGCTACCCAGCGTGGCCCCAAGGGTAAGTTGGCTTATGTTGGACTTGGCCTTCTCTTCAGGGTCACCTCAAACTTTGTACCTTCATGCCTCCTATTTTTGCTGGTTCCTTTTTGCTGGCCTTAGGACTCTGTGCAATGTATCACTGCTAACCAGCGCTAAACCGCTTGGGTTCACTCCTTTAAACATGGCAAATTTGGCTTACACCCGATGACATAAAATGTTCTTATAAGTCCCTTGTAGAGTGGTATACCATATATCCTGTAAAGTATATCCTATGAGAGGGCCTGCAGCACCTATTGTGATGCCCACTTTAGTAGTCCCTTAAACCATGTCCTAGGTCTACCATTTCAGCCTGAAGTCAGTTTTGATCTTCCGATTCAACTTGTTACTATAACCCCCTTGGCAATTCTATTCTGAGAGTCTTGTAGAGCGCGTAGTTACCTTAAGACCTCCCAGCGCTAAACCAGTGACATTGCAACTGACCTACCAGGGGAGCTACCTACCATAAAGCCAGGACTTTAAGGCCGTACCAAAATAAAGCTCTTTAGTATGCTGCTAAAGTTCAAGGGGAAGGTTATTCCAGTGTTTGTGGGCCTGATGAAAGAAAGAGCACCCACCCCACCGAGATTTGTTAAACTTGGGGACCTGTAACACATGACCCAGGGACGATCTAAGTGACCTTCTGAGAATGTAGGGAGTAGCCATCAATTTTAACAAGACGGGACCTCTCTTGTAAAGTGATGGGTGTAGAGTGGATGTGGCATTACATTGAACCCGCTTCTCCACAGGGATCCAGTGAAGATCCCTCAGACCCTTTTTAGCAGATTGGTGCCTAGAGAGATTAATCAGAAGCTGCACAGTGGCATTCTGTATAGTATGCAGCCTTTTTTTATCACATATAAAGGTGACCCAAGGTACAGAACATTACCATAACTGAGGTTGGAGATAATGAGTGCGTGAACAATTAGTCTTCTGGCTAAGAAAGGGAGCAGGTTTCATACCTTTCTTAGCAGTCTCAGTGCACCAAAACAGTAGTCTGACAGTTTTTTACTTAGTGCTTCATGGTGAGACTGAAATCAAGCCACATTCCAAAGCTCTTTATCACCACTTTGGGGCAGGGGAGGCATTCCAAACAATCAAGCACAAGATTTGGAATTTTCCTAATGAGCCTTCATTGAGCTTCAATTTACAGCTGGCTATCCATCTGGACACCTCATACAGACAGGAAACCTGATCGCGGTGATTGGAGCTGGGGTCGGGAGGGGATGGATATCACCGATTGGCAGTCATCGCCATTGGAAACCAAAGAAAACCCAAAGGAGCAAACAGTTTTTCCCAGGGATACAAAGGTAAAGATTAAAAAGGCTGGGGCACATAAAGGACCCCTGCAGCCCCCACAGCTCAGGGAGAGTCTGTGAGAGTACCAAGAATGGTCTAGTATCTGGAATGATCGATTCCTCATGAATAAGGAGAGTCATTTCTAGGCACGGTCGACAACACCCACATGTGATATCCTATGAATAAGAGTGGCATGATCTACCGTGTCAAAAGCTGCGCTCAGGTCTAGTAAGACAATGGTAGCTGGCTCTCCTTTGTCCAACAAAGATCTAAGTTCCTTGACCACAGCCAGCGAAGCTGTTTCAGTGCTATGCTGTGGCCTAAACCCCATTTGGGTGGGGTGGAGTATTTAATTGGACTCAAGGAAGGTGGAGATATCTCTATTAACATGCTTCCCTAGAAGATTCCAGGAACCTGGCAGCAAAGAGATGGCCTAAAATTGCTCAGACGGAGAAGGTGGTCTAGCCCCAGCTTTTTCGAAAGGGGCTTGACCACTGCATGCTTCCATTGTGAGGGCACCTGTCACTAATGAAAGAGAGGCTGAGCAGATCCACTAAGGTGGGAACAACACTGTGAAACTCTTGAAACATGACATGATGAGGAACAGGGTCCAAGGGCAACCCTGATTTTACTTACTTTAAAATGTCAGCAAGAAGGCTCATGCTGAGTTCATGAAAGGCCGAGAGAATCCCCTTGACCTGCGCTTGATTGGGTTCGCTACCTGAGGGTACCTCACATTCTGGGCCATCGGGAAAGGAGGAGTAATATCCTATAACTTTTTGTAAGAGAAGAGAGCCAGATCTGTACTACGCCCAGCTCAGGCTTCAAAGACAGAATCAATGGACTTGGACTCTGTGATGTCCTTAAGGATGCAAAAGTTCTCCTCAGAGGAATTGGCAGATTGCTAAATTTTTGCATAGAAACTGGTGGATTGAGAAGCTTTGTTCTCCGTGTTAAAGTGCCTAATGGCACCTCAATAACTGACTTTACCTGCTTCACATTAGGACTTGTCCAGCATCTTTCTAAACTTTTGCAGTCCTTTTTCAAAGCGAGTAACTTGACATTAAACCAAGGGGATTTCTTCTCCTGCTGGGGAGCCCTGTGCTATCATGCAGATAAAACTGTGTCCAATGAATTAATGATCCATTCATTGAAGCTACAAGTTGAGCAAGTGACATTTTCTGTCAAGTCAGGTCTCGCTGTCCATAAGACCGCTGACCAGTCATCCAGGTTTAGCTTAGACTAATATCGTTCCAACCGTATGACCTGAGGTGTAATGATGGGGAAGGAGGGTACAGGCAAAACTAATGGGAGCAAAAGTGTATGGACAGTATTAGAGGGATAGAGCTCAACACCTGAAAATTGGTAGAATTACTTAATACTAAATCAATGGTATGGCCTTTTTCATGGGCTGGCCTGTCTACTACTTGGGTCAGACACAAAGTCTTGTAACAAGTTCCTAGAGGTGGCATTGTCGAGGCCAACCATGTGCAGGTTGAAGTCACCAAGTACGGTGAAAGTCATCCTATTTACAGCTAAGACTGTGACTGCATCAGGGAGATCCTGCAGGAATTGAGCATAAGGGCTTAGTGGTCTGTACAATAGGATATCAGAAAACGTGAAAGTAGGACTGAATATCAAAGTAAGAAGGAGATTGTCACAATTCTCAATATGGAGGGGAGCAAATATTCCCTTTAGAGGTTCTCTATAAATAATGGCAACCCCCCCCCACTCCTTTACCTGGGTGGTCATGCCTGGTGATATAGTAGCCAGGCGGTAAAGCTTGAACCACATCAGGGCAAGCTTAAACTCCCCTTTCATTGTATATATATGTCACCCCAAAGGTTGGCCCTAGGTAGCCCATAGGACAAGGTGTATTATAATTAAAAAGTTGCACATATACTTTAAAGTTTTACATGTCCTGGTAGTGAAAAACACATACATTTTTTTCACTACTGTGAGGCCTACCTCTCCCATAGGATAACATTGGGTTGTCTTACTACATTTATTAAGTGCTCATTTTTGGTTGGGAACAGGTAAACCTTTCATTATTGGTGTCTGAGAATTCGTAATTTAAAGCTCTCGTTAATGGTAAAGTCATATTCTAGGTTATGAGCCTGAAAATGTCACTTTTAGAAAGGTAGCAGTTTCCTGCCCTAGCTTTTTGGTGCCTGCAACCAGTTCCTGGGTCACAGTACTGGGTAATGTTGTCATTTTGACTTTATTTATTCTTCCCAGAAAGCCACACAATAAATGGATAAGGTGTGCCTGGATGGGCCATCATTGGCAGGATGGTGGGAGTTTGGCACAGCTCGACTTGCAACTGAATAGGCTGTTGACTTGTCACCCCTGCACTGTTCCTGCAGCCTGCTTGGAGCCACGGCATGGGAAGCAGGAAACGTAAGGCACCTAAAGGAAATTTTATAGCAATGTCTCCCCCTTCAAAGAAGACACCAAGTATAAACACAGGACCCTTAGACCCACTCTTCAGATCTCTTCCTGGACCTGTGGGAAGCCTCTCAGAGGGCATCTTATGGTGTTGGCTGTTGTGCACTTCAAGAGACTGCTTTGCTGCATCTGGAAGGGCTGATTTGGTGCCTGGAGCCTGCTTTCAACCTTCAGAGGCCTGCCCTGCTGATTAAACGGTGTTCCTCTGATTGAACCCAGCACCACCAGAGTGACTCCAATGGCTAATTGGCAGGCCACCCCTTCAAGTGGTACCCCTCTGGTCCTAGACCATTGGTGGTGGTGTTAAGTGTCCCCCAATAGCCAAAATTCAAAACATGGGAATCAGACATTTTTTGACTGAAAACTGCTCTGAAAGGAGACTGGGGCCAACCTGCTAATCTATCCCCACAACGTGCATCGCCGGTTGGACTGAATTCACGGCAGCTCCTTCTACATTTGTCTCCACTGCACCAAATCTTGTTCAACAGTTCTATGCCAAAGGGGTGTTCGGACTCGTGAAACTCTCATCTGCTACAGACTTCAGCTTTGTCTCGCTGGAGATTTTCAACCTCCAAAAAATAAACTAAGTGTGAACGTAGAAATCTTCACCACAATTTCATCCAGCAGCTCAAAGATGACGTTGCCTTCTTCTCAGACACCACCTGCAGCCTTGCCCTACTGAACTTCTACATTATCAGAGACTTTTTGCTGCAATATTTTTTAAATCCAAAAGTAAGCACTGACCGGGCCCAATCCAGCTCATGCTCAATCGTGGTCAGCCATATTTTTTAACTTTGACCCAGTCTCACCTAACTAGATTTCAGCGGTTGGCACTTTGATCTCTTAAGCACTAGTTTACACTTTAAACTTTTAAAATTCGATTGTTTTATTGATTGATGCTTTGTCCTTTTGGTACCAAATCATTTATTACATTTGTACTCTATTTTTCAAAATTGGTGTGGGATTTTTGTGTGTTGTGTTTTCCCTTTATCATTGTTTGTGTGCTGCATAACAACTTTCCACATTTCCTTTAAGTTAAGCCTGACTGTTTTTGTGCCATGCTACCATAGGGTTAAGCATAGGTCAATTTAGTGACTTTTGTGGTTCACTCTGACAGGGATTGTGGCCCTTGCTTCAGTAGAGTAAACACCCCACTGAACCAATAACCCAATTTCTCACAGCTGACTTCATGTGTGCGCCACAGTGACACAACATACTTCCAGAGGCTTCCCTGCAACTGCCCAGTTGACCAGCCCTAACCATACCTGCCTGAGCCCTACTGCTGGCCTCTGCTGAGTGAGTCCTGGTACCCAAGAGATGTTCACCAGGCCCTGGACCCTTGGCTGGCATTATTGTCCCTTAGAGAAGGTGAGAATCCTGAAGTTTGGGTTCCTCAAGACCACAAAGTGACCTCTTTACACCAAGAATCGACCACCCACGATGACTGCCAATGCAAAGCTCTAGCTGGACCGGCTCGTTGCGCTGACATTGACTATGCACAACAACCAGCAGCGCAAAATCTGCACTTCATCCCTTCAGCAACCATCTGTGATGATCACTGGATTTCCCCAGTGGGTAGTCAGATTGGAGCCTCTCTTGGCATCAGAGCAGACTAACTCAGCCTGCATCATCTTACCAATCATGTATGGCATCTGCATCCGGAGGTAGCACAGTTCATCTTTGCCAAGCGGGGCATGCCTCCAGTAGATATGTTAGTTACCTCCAGGAATCATATTGTAAAGCCTTCCATACCTTGGAGCTTCTTCCGCCAGGATCGCTGAGAGACACACTTCGCCTTTGGTGGCACTGTGTCCTCCTTTACATGTTCCTCCTGCTGTCACCGATTCTGCAGGTGCAGAGGAAGATCAGAATGGACTGAGTGCAGTTCTTCCAAGACCTGCTGGGCCTGTTCTTTTCACTTTCACTATCTCTTAGGGAGGATGTGCAATCCAAGCACCAGGGCAGGGTCAACACCTGAAGTGCCTCAATCCATCCCTGCATGCATGGAGACTTAATAGTCTCAACAGAAAAGTAGTTTTGTTTTGCTGCTGGGAGCTGTGAGTACCATGTGCTCTCACTAAACACATCTACACTGACCGTTGGGCTAAGCTTGTGCTGTGCTATAAGGAAAGCCGCATTAACTCTCTTGCTTTTGGTCCGCAAAGCCTTGACCTGGGCGCTACGAAGGATTACCTATTGGCTCTTTTCGCCTTTCTGGATTTGACTGATAAGGCCTCCTTTTTTAAAACGCTGGTTGCCATCTACTTAATTTTTTTTTTAATTAAAGTTTTGCTTGAATGTTTCTGCCTCACCATTTCCTATGTAGCAGTGTAACCTTAAATTGGTTCCTCCTTTTTAGATGTGCTTGCTCGTCAATCTCATTCACAGTTCATCTCCGAGATTATTGACTCCTAAAACCATCTTACTTACTACCATCACTTCCATGCAATATTGGTGAGATGTAGGCATTCTGTGCAGCCATCAATCACCACATTCTTCCTAGGGCTGGGGAGGGCTCAAAGAGGTTTATTCTGCAGAATTCCATGGAGTTACCAAAAAAATACATAAAAATTCCACAGAGTACGTTATGTGTTGTAGAGACCTAGAAAATAATTTTCTTCATGAGTTGTAATAACTATATTAGCCACAAGGTGACCAGAAAATACCACAATCACAAATAGGCATACCTGCGTTTAGGAGAGAGTGGAGACAACGTTTAAAGCATAACATGTTGTTCATTATCCATCACCATCACTCACACACACTCCTATATAACCTTTGACAGCGTCATTATATCCTTTTCCTCTGCAAAAGTTCAACATTTACCGGGCTTGGATTTGGCTCACGCATCAGCATTAGCCCGTACCGGCCTGTTTGTACCATATTACGCCAGTCAGGAAAGCAATTATTTACAGTGGCAGAGCAACTTACCACTACCAGGTGGTCCAGGATCATCATCGGTGCATTGCTTGGAGAAGACGCTTTGATGCACGAGGATACGGCATTCGCACTGCCCCAAATCTCTTGGGGCTTTAGGTAGGCCCTTTTTCACTGCTGGGTCTGAGGGGAGGAATGGGATCCCTCTGTTGCTGCCTTACTCTGCTGTTCTGGTGGCCTAATGCTGTCCGAAGGGCCACAGCCTGCAAAGTATGAAGCTGCAGCTTTCTGATGCTTAATTGGGTTTCTCTAAGGCTATGTATGGTTTGTTCCACCTCCTTCCCGTATTCTTCGGACAGACCCAAAACAATCCGTACCCACAAACGAGGTTGACAGCCAGAATAAAAACTATGCTTTTGGCGCCCGCCACTGGTAACCTCTGCTCTGTAAGCGGTCGACTGAATTTTTTTAAGAACTCCATGCTCCAATAGAATTGTGGGAGTGCCAAAACTGCATGAACTCCGCCAGCAGAGCAGAGTTCACCGCCCACCGTTAATTCTTCCCTGTCAAATTAGTGCTTCAGACTCTGGTGTCTTTTTTCCCAAACGTGCTGTCACTCTTACAGGTGAGGCAGCATATAATGTTCCCCATTTTTCTTTTCTGTACCCTATATTTCTCCAAGGAGGAGGAGAAGTTGCACCGATTCGTTCCCTAAGGGGACCTGAGTCTCTATATTGATAGGAAAAAAGTCACTATTTGTACAATAAACTTTTTGTTTTCTTTGTCTGTGCAAAGAAAGGGAAGACAGTCCAGGAGCTGCATTGTCTTTGTATCAACATGTGTTCCACCTTGACCAGTAAAGGACATCCTCAGGACCTTCAGGCTCAATCCTCCAGAGTCAAAGCCGCCACTAAGCCCTTGGATGGAGGCATTCCTGTTCTAGACTTCTGCCAGGCTGCAACATGGGAATCCATTTACACTTTCACTAGGCATTACTGCCTTGCCTTTCAGGTCAATAAGGAGGGTCATTTTACCCACTCAGTCCTGCAGGATTTCAGGGTGTAAACTCCACTCCTCACACTCTCCACCTTTGTGTTGGGACTGCTTGGATAGTGATTGATATGGCAATTAAAATCAATCCAAAGAACAAATTACTTACTTTCAGAGCTTTTTGGTTAATTCTACCTAACTGCTGATTCCTCCGTGCCCGCCACTCTCCCCTTTCTGTGACATAGATGTTTCCTGTTTAAAAAAGACCCAAGTTAGATTTGACACACTGTCTATACAAAATTGTGACTAGTTCCTTGAGTGAG
Organism: Lissotriton helveticus; assembly: GCF_964261635.1. Classification (NCBI taxonomy): domain Eukaryota; kingdom Metazoa; phylum Chordata; class Amphibia; order Caudata; family Salamandridae; genus Lissotriton; species Lissotriton helveticus. Next base: position 967,774,070 of record NC_136071.1, on the reverse strand, counting down.
GGTGCTGCTGTTATAGTGATAAACTGAGATCAATGTGCAAGAGTGGCTCCATGTGATCACATCCAAAGGTGGTGCAGAGTCTGATGGTGTCATCTGTTGGAATGTGGGAGCAATTGCAAGTTTCTGGATTCATTCTGGGTACTGGGAGGAGTCTCAATATGAGGAATCTGTTGTTAGATAGAATAGTCACCAGAAAGAAGAGAGATACTGGAGGTAAATAACTTGTTCATCTTGCCATTGAGATCTGCATGAACTTGAATATGCTGAAACCTAATGTGACAAAACAGAGGTGCTCACCTGTGGTCCATCCAGATGCAAGCACGGACCTGGTTGAGATGAATTTGGCACAACTACCACATTAGATTATTGCACCTTCCTCTTTGGCACCAGTGGCATTGGTGCTGGTGTCGATGTCCGCAGGACTGGTGCAGAATTCAGCACTGAACCCAATGTCTGCACAGGCAACAGTGCCAAACCCAATGGTGGTTTAATGAGCACAGACTGCGCTGAGGGCAGACCTGCTGGTGGTAACCCAACTGGAGGCCTCTGCGGATCCTTGAGGTCCAGTGGCACACTCGAAGAAACCAAAACATGCTTAGAATGTGGAGCATGGCCTCTCGAAATGCATGGACCTGCTGCAACATTACCCATGGACTCGGGAAGTCAGGGTGCAGAGGTACCTCAGTGGAATGGGAGCGAGACTTGGAGGCAGAGTGATGCCATCATGCCTTCTCTGCAAAACAAGTGTTGGAAAGTGCTGAGTCCTGCTTGGACTACTTATGTTTCGCATTGACTTACAGGAAGACTTTGACCGCAAAAAAGATATGCATTTGAGAACAACTTCGGGAGCGGTTCTGCACACTCAACTTTGTACAAGAGTAGTACCTATGTGGAGTCTTATGGTCAGATTCTTTTGGCTCATTCAACGCAGGCCTTGGAATCATGTGCAAATCCCAAACACCAGAGAGACTCCTTGTGTGGGGGGGTGTCTGTCACAGACCTCCATTTATGCGCCACTCCACACAGAGCTTAAACCCTGTGACTTGTTCCCTTGCACACTGGATACTTTTTAGAAGGAAAAATCACTTCTTACAATGAAGTGCAAAGAGGTACAAAGCTCTGGATTGTTGCCTGAATGTGTAGAAAGGAAGGAGTGTATATAGGTGTGAACGAGTTGCCCTTACATGTGGTGCCATTCGTCACCTCTGGAACTACGTCGACGCTGAGCTACATGGCTCGACGTACCTGCACACTGAGGAAGTGCTTATTGAGTTTACAGACCCATCCAACAAACATTGCTGGCCTAGATGCATGGAACCTGCATCAGATCATCCACAAACCCACACACATTGCTGGACACAACCTAGATGTCAGTTTGCAAATACTAAACCTTTCAAACAATGACTCCAGTGAAATGGTCAGACCACTATTTGCTTGCTTTCCAACATAAAACAACACAAAGCAACGCACCTAAAACCAACTTACGTGCATCCACTTATCGAATGTGGAACAAACTCAATTTGGAACACTTAGAAACACAACTAATATCCAGTACTGATCTAGACACAATACATTAAGTTAACCTGGATGATTTAGATGCTGAAGTGTAATCAGTGAGAAGACTGCAGTGGTTCCGTCGACTCCGCCAGGACTTCATTCTCTTCCTATTTGGTGGAGTGAGCTACAGCAGGCAGGACTCCAGCCAGCATTCTTGCTGTAGGTATTTGGTTCTGACTTGTTTCGAAGGGAATTCCAATGGGAATCCCTCCAACTTTGAGTTGGTGGAACAGGGCAAATAGAGGTGTAAACTCACTAGTGTAATTACATTTTGCTCAATGCAAACATCTAACTATCTATGAGGATGTTGCAATGTCATGTGTCCTATTGCGGAACAATGATGATGTTGAGATATGTAGTTACATTGGACAATATTAAGTTGCACCTTTCTCTAGTGTGTGGTTGGTCCATACTTTGCTATGATGCATACCTGGTTAGGTGTTTGGGATGTGATGTGCCTTTGCTGCTTTTTCCCCTTATCTTATCAATTCAATTTCAAGAAGTCTTTATTCGATAATTAAATCATAAAAGACATGTAACACAATATACAGATTTCTAAAACACATGTACAATCCATAAAATAGATAGAGTAAATGTAAAAAAATAAAACAGTCTAGACCGTATTAAATCCTTAATGCAAAACTTCTATGAAAATCATTAAAAATTACAGTAAGTCCTTAGTCAGATGACCTTAATAATCATAGGGCATTTAACAGATCCACATTTATACATGACCAATAGCATTTCTAATAGCATTTCTATAAATTAAGGCTACAGTCTAAGATGAATTTATAAATCTGGCTCTAAGGGTCCAGGCCCACCCTATATATTTAGCTACTCCTGTTACAATTAAGGGTGACAGGTCAGACTTTAGTAACCTCCTAGCATTCGCTGCTGAGCGTGTACCCAAGTTCCTACATACTGGACTTAGGGGCACATGCATCATTCATACATTTTGCATTTCTTAATTTGCGAAAATTACCGAATCGCAAATTAAGAATTGCAAAATGCTATGCATCATTTTTTTCGGTATTTATTTGTGATTCGGTAAAAATCGCAATTTTTATCGAATCGCAAATAAATACCGAATTCCTAAGTGCATTTTCGCAAATCCCATTGATTCCTATGGGCCAAAAGGCCCATAGGAGTCAATGGGAAGGCATTTACAAATTCGCAATTTCTTGATGCATTCCAAGGGTGCAGGGGGGGGTTCAAAGGACACCCCCTGAACCCCTGAAATGCATTTGAAAGTGCATGTTTCACACACACATGTCCTAAGGACATGTGTGTCTGTAACATGACAGTTTAAAAAATGCATTTTTTAGCTTTTTGACAGATTTTCGCAAATTAACATGAGGGTCAACCTCGTGTTAATTTGCACTTCCTATTTCATAATTCGCATTTTTTTTTAAATCATGCATTGCATTTAAGGAATCGCACAAATGCGATTCCTTAAATGCATTAGCATTTTTAAGAAATGCAAAAAAATGCGAATTCTGAAAAAGTGTTTGATGCATCCCAAAAACGTATTTAGGAAGTGCAAACGGCCGAATTTACCGATTCGCACCGTTTGCACTTCCTAAATAGGTTGATGCATGTGCCCCTTAGCCACTTAGCTCTAGGGGCAATGTACAACGGGCAAACTAAAAGAAAATGATCAACATTTTCTTCCTGTCCTGAGCATCTAGGACAATGCCCCAAGCCATCCTTACCCCATTTTTTAGTATACTCCCTTAAGAGTAAAGAACCGCACCTAAATTGATGAAATAGTTTGCGGTCCAGAGGCTTAGTTATTGTATCCCAATAATTTTCGAACTAGGGACATCTTTCATAACAAGAAAAGTGCCAGTAAGGTTAGTAGCTATCAGTCCAGAGTGTCTTTTATTCACAACCCATTCCCTTATCTTATCTTATAGAGTATCTGATTCTTGAAACAAGTATGTGAGTCAGTACTGTGTCAAAAGACTGGTAAGTCTACTGTAAGTGAGCATGGTGGCATTTGCAGGGACAGAATGTATGTGGTATGTGTTGTGTTGTTTGGATATTGCCTATGCTGACAGAAGTAATCTCCTGAAGAGACAGGCCATGCAGATGGGGAAATTGCATAATGGAGTTTATATGCTGGTCCACAGGATTAATACAATGATGTGATCTTTACCACCTCTTTCTTCACAAAGTTATTCTTCACACATCTCCTTTCATGCTGTCCTATTTCTCTCCCTCAGAGACCTAATTTTCCACCTTAGTACATTCAACCTTTTGGTAACATCCTACTACATGGCTTGCTTCTCTGCTCCACTGAGGGTGTGAGGAACCAGACCATAGTGTGCCACAGTTGTCAACTACAACGTTGACTATGACGTCTGACTTTTGCTCAATTAAGTTCCTCTTTGACTGGATGGTCTGCTTCTTCCACCATGCTGCATGATAGTGGCTGCAACTGGTCACAAAACAGAACAGGGCATACCCATGATATGTGGTAGGTAATAACGGGGTAAACCCTTTTCTCACCGACCTGGGTTAGCATATAGGTACAAAAAAGTGGTCGGTTACATAACATATTCTGGAAATTAAATCATCGTTCAATTATAGAGGTACACACATGCACTACGTAACATTGAAAATGAATTTAATTCAGCAGGAATTCTTAGTATCCAGTACTTTCATAAGTATTATATTTCATTTCATACAATACAATTTCTGAAAATTTCAATCAAAATCGTGCTCGGTGAGTGTCAAAGAAAGGGGGGGATTTCAGTGGGATAGGGTGTGGTTGGAAAAGAATAAGGGACAAAGAAAAGGAATTGTGTCCTGTCAACAATTCTATCTCAACCGGTGTTGTCGACGTAGGGGTCGAAACGTCGACAACACCACCTCTATACATACACGCCTCAGCAAAGTTAGCCATATATGGCTCCCGTGTATAGTGTATATAGGGAACCTTGTTTGATCTATCATTGACTAGAAATGATCTCGGAATGAGATAGAATTGTTGACAGGACACAATTCCTTTTCTTTGTCCCTTATTCTTTTCCAACCACACCCCATCCCACTGAAATCCCCCCCTTTCTTTGACACTCACCGAGCACGATTTTGATTGAAATTTTCAGAAATTGTATTGTATGAAATGAAATATAATACTTATGAAAGTACTGGATACTAAGAATTCCTGCTGAATTAAATTCATTTTCAATGTTACGTAGTGCATGTGTGTACCTCTATAATTGAACGATGATTTCATTTCCAGAATATGTAATATAACCGACCACTTTTTTGTACCTATACCCATGATATGAGCAGCATTTAGATGCTTGGAGTTGTGACTGTTGCCTGTAGTGAATGATTGAGCTCCAGTGTTTCCTTTTTCTTCTTTTTTTTCCATTTGAATTCTCATGTAGCACTAAATTGAGTTTTCCACTCATGTGTGTAAGCTGGAGATATGTGTTACATATGATTGTAATGTTGCACACAGTACAGCATAGGTCTACCCACCCCCTCATTTGTACAATTACATGAGGATGAGGAGACATTTTGCCAAATACTGAACAGAAATCATCACTTCTATATTATGAATGCTTTTTGTTTTAAATCTGTGTAAATGTAGAAAAGGTTCTACTCTATATGCTCACTGGACTCAAAGGACACTGTACCTCTAACCCAATTAAATCTTCTTCTTCTTCCAAACTAATATTTTATCTGAAGGATCACATTTCAAATTCTATACTTATGTTGCCCAGTTTGAACTATGGTGATGTAGTAGTATGCCTGTGCATAATCATAAATTGTATGTGTGTGTATAATCATAAATGTGCTTGAAATAGCAAAAGATTATTTACAATGAACAAAGTTAAAAAGTTTGTTGATTTTACAAAATGTAATCTGTAGGTGTTGTAAGAGAGTGGATTATTAATTTGGGTGGATATCAGTCCATCCCAAGTGGTAATGTCATTAGTCTTGTGAGGTCCAGCAAAGGTTTCAGTAATTTAAACCTGATCTTCACCCCTGGTAGCTATGGCAAAAAACAGAGAGGCTTAACTTACGAAAATGTGTAAAGCATTGAGAAATGTCAAACAAATAAAAAGTCAAAACCACAACTCAAGAATAACCTGGAAAACCTGAGATATGAAGTTTTAAAGTTGAAAAAAAAAATTGAATGAAGAAGCACTAAGCACCAGCTGCGGTCATCAGGTTGCATTTTACCTGGACCTAGGTGATTTAAGTTCGGTCAGACGTTTAACCTTCTGACTTAGGGCCTGATTATGAGTTTGGCAGTGTGGGAGTGGGCCAGTGCACTGCTCTCACACCGCCAAACTCGATCGCTTCCTGCCCGTCAGATTACAAATTTCCTCGTGGTCTGGCGAGTGGTGCTTTGGTGGTCCCACGGCAGTTCAGTACTAAGGCTCATAAGTGAGCCTTTGAACTGCAGCGCAGAGGGAGAGCCAAAGCAAGTTCCTGACAGCATGGACTGTGTAGTCCATGCCGTGCAGGAAAGGGGGTGCATGCACACAGTGGGGCACAGTATTTGCCCCCCCTGCATGCACCCACATGCACAGGGGCACCAGGGGGCCTGTAGGGCCCCTTTACTCTCCTGACTGTCACACTTTTCATGGCAATATCACTGCCATGAAAAGTGTGGAGGTCAGGAAAGTCGCAATATGCTTGGCTGTGCCTCAGTGGCACTGTCAGTATATTGTTGCCCCAGAGATCCGCACCACCGATGAGGGATCGGGGATCTCTGGCGGTTGCGGTGGTTCCATGGCAGTCCAATTGTTGAAGTTGTAAAACAGCAGTCAGACCGCCAGTGCAGCCGCAGCCGACGTGACACTGCTGGTTTGGCAGTCCTATGCACCGCCAAACTCATAATTAGTAAAGAACAAAAGTGAAATGCCAGTACTGATATGAGTTAATTTCAATAAACAAATAATCATCCAGAACTCAAAAAGACATTCAAGAACGGAGATCGCTAGTTAATAGCTTTTTATTTCAGCAGTTTTTTGAAAGAAACATTACTCTCAAATTTTCAGTTCATCATACAAAGAGAGACATATTCAAAAGGAACACATAATACATTAACAAGAGACTAACTATGCATCAGTCATTCATTCCTCATTACATGCATATCACAAGCATACAATAATATTCACCCAATCAGAGAAAAAAGTAGCAAAAACATATAATACAATATATATACAATATGATACAAAAAGAGAAAACAAAGCCACAGTCTGCAAAACGATTTTACTATGGTATTAAAAAAATGATTTATGATTTATGATTTATATGATTTATGATTTATATTGAATCAAGTGGTCAAAATAATTCTTTTAGAACTAATGGTTCAGGGTAATGTACAACAAGCGGCGGCAGGAAAGGTTCATTCGATAACCTGCGGCTCTCGCAGACCAGGATGTGGCACAGCCTTCAGGGCTTCATGTAATATCAAAAAGTGTGAAAGCCGGAGGATCCGGATGGCATCCGAATTAATTAAAGAAACTTGAGTCCGAATCTAGTGTATAAAGTGCGACAGTCTCTCTTTTTCATGTCCGTAGGAAGACGGTGAAGCAATGCCTACGCGTTTCGAATCCCACCAATTTATTTGGGATTCTCTTCAGGGCTTCATGTAATATCTAAGAAGAAAGAAATTGAAACACAACAAAAGAAAAAGTAAAAGACAAAAATTTACCAGTTGATGAAAGAATTAAAGGACAGGACACATTCGGAGCTTGCCGGCGGACCTAAGCATACCCCCAGCAGCTTACCAAAAAGTGTGAAAGCCGGAGGATCCGGATGGCATCCGAATTAATTAAAGAAACTTGAGTCCGAATCTAGAGATGGAAAACATAAAATACTCAGTCGTGGTATTCGGAATTCAAGGCATTAAGTCAGGGGGTAGCCTAATCGACTAATGGAGGATGGTGGAGTTCCTGGTCTTACTTACCTAGTGTATAAAGTGCGACAGTCTCTCTTTTTCATGTCCGTAGGAAGACGGTGAAGCAATGCCAAAATCAGAACATAAGCCTATTATGAAAGTGGAGAAATCTATTTAGAATAAAATCAACCATTCACTTGGCGGAGAGAAAGTAAATATCGGTTCTCACCCAAAGAAATGGAACGAAGTGTTTTGGGGCCCGGATTGAGTGAAATCATCATTTCATGGTCATACTCTATAGTCAAAACAAACAACAGGACGGGTTACTGGGGTTGACGTGCCTTGCATCTTTTATCTAAGCCGAACATCGTGAAAGTGCCTTACCAGTGTAAACGTCTTTGGAAGCTTTAGAAGTCTGAAGTTTGATGAAGTCAAACATAATTAGGCCCTTAGTCTCCGAAAAGTCAAACATCCTCAGCGGGGCAAGGCTGTAAGTTGCGACCAAGAAGTCCTCCACAAGGCTTGGTAGCTGTTGGATGAAGTTCCAGTGAAGTTGTTAGCTTTTTGAGGGAAGCTCCAAGTGGGAGAAATTCGAAATTCGCCTGGTGGATGCTTTTGGTGCCTTCACCCGGTGAAGATGTCTATGTCCTTAATTAGTCACTTTTTTGGAGAAAGGATTCCTCCGGGAGGGAAAGGCTGCAAGCAGTAGCCAAAGAGGGCTCCATAGGCCAGAGACACGCTCCGCAACATCCCGCTGAAGCGCATTTGCAGCTGTGGAAATGCTCTGAGCGAGAGCAACCTGATTCTTCAGCTGCACCACAAGGCACCTTCATCTCGTAGACTTGGCAGGTTTGTCTTGGTCATCTGGAGGTCTTTGGAGCCAAAATGATTCTAAGTATCAGTTTTTCAGGATGTTGGGAGAAGTACAATGTGGGTCAAGACGTATTCAAACATGAGCCACCAGCAGGATCCAGGGTAGGGCCATTTGGAACTAGGCAGTTGGGATCTTCAGGAAAAGGGCTTCTAGCAGATTGCTGTGTCCTTCTAGCTCAACAAGAAGTCAGCCAACTGACCGTTGAGTCCACATCTTTGTCCTAGTTACAGGTCGGAGCAGGAAATAGCCTTACAGGTCTCCTCACAGGTCTCAACAGTAGGTGCAGTCCTCTTGCTGATTCCCACAGACCCAGTAGTGTTCAGAAGAGGGTGCCTATGTGTGCCACATTTATGCCTGGTACTAGCCTTTAGGTGAGGGCAACTCCTGGGCCCTTACCGACCAACAGGGGTAAAGGTTCCCAGGGGCTCTTCTACCTTCATGAGCAGCAGTTCCTGTGTGCTCTACTACAAATAAACCACACATAAAGCTTAAGAACAGGTTTAAACAACATCTTGGTTTCAAATTTATAAAATTTACAAAAAATCCAAAATGCTCTAAAGTTTGCACAAAGGTCTCATTGCAGAGGCAGATTAAACAGATTCTTTGTCATATTGGCCCAGGGGGAAGCAAAGCTGGGATCTTATACTTCCCAGTCAAAATTTAGCTAAGAGTGATCTTTCCCAAGGGCATTTTACCCAGGTCAGATATGGTTCAAGGTTTAATGATGTTTGTACAATAGTATAGGGGCACAATTAGGGTTTCCTTATCTCCTGCTACCTGGATGTCTCACAATAACTCATACAAAGCTTTTTAGGTTCAGAGATATTCCCTTTAGTAAGCGTGTGGGGAGATTTAAACAGGTCAATCTATCCTTCGGGTGTAGCGGTAGATTGTACATAACTAAGCCAAGGATTAGCATTACCCTTCTTGCAATTCATACAGTCTGTAATAATCTCCTGATTAAGAGTGGTATGCTTGTTTGCTCAAACAGAAACCCAGAGCAAAAGTGGTGTACCTTAGTTAAATAAGATACACATGTAATACCTAGTTCCTCATGTAACAAGAAGTAAGGAGTCAATGGGGTGAGGCCAAGCAAACACTGGCAAAATTGGCTCCCCTTGACCTGCAACTTGGTAACGTTGCGGGAAAACAGGTACACATATTCAATCAATCAATCAATCAATCATGGCATTTGTATCGCGCGCTACTCACCCGGAAGGGTCTCAAGGCGCTGGGGGGAGGGGGTTGCTACTGCTCGAACAGCCAGGTCTTGAGTTGTTTCCTGAAGGCGAGGTGGTCCTGTGTCAGTCGGAGGTGGATGGGGAGGGAGTTCCATGTCTTGGCTGCCAGGTAGGAGAAGGATCTTCCTCCGGCGGTGGCTCTTCGGATGCGTGGTACGGCGGCGAGGGCGAGGCTTGTAGAGCGTAGCTGGCGGGTGGGTGTGTAGAAGGTCAGGCGGTCGTTGAGGTACTTGGGGCCCAGGTCGTGGAGGGACTTGTGTGCGTGGGTGAGAAGCCTGAACGTTATCCTTTTACTGACGGGGAGCCAGTGCAGGTACCTCAGGTGTCCGGAGATGTGGCTGCGTCGGGGGATGTCCAGGATGAGTCGGGCGGAGGCGTTCTGTATGCGCTGGAGTTTTTTCTGTAGTTTGGCTGTGGTTCCCGCGTAGAGGGTGTTCCCGTAGTCCAGTCGGCTGGTGACAAGTGCCTGTGTGACGGTCTTCCTGGTCTCGGTGGGGATCCATCGGAAGATCTTACGGAGCATACGCAGGGTGTTGAAGCACGATGAGGAGACGGCGTTGACTTGTCTGGTCATCGAGAGGGAGGAGTCCAGGATGAAGTCCAGGATGATGCCCAGGTTGCGTGCGTGGTCTGTTGGCTTGGGAGCGGTGCCCAGGGCGGGAGGCCACCAGGAGTCGTCCCAGGCGGAGGGCGATGGTCCCAGGATGAGGACTTCCGTCTTGTCTGAGTTCAGTTTCAGGCGGCTGTTCTTCATCCACTCGGCGACATCTTTCATCCCTTCGTGTAGGCTCGTTCTGGCTGTGTCGGGGTCTCAGGTGAGAGAGAGGATCAGCTGTGTGTTGTCGGCGTAGGAGATGATGTTGAGGTTGTGTTGGCGTGCAATGGTTGCAAGAGGTCTCATGTAGACGTTGAAGAGGGTTGGGCTGAGCGAAGATCCTTGGGGTACGCCGCAGATGACTTCGGTGGCCTCAGATCGGAATGGGGGGAGGCGGACTCTTTGTGTTCTTCCGGCGAGGAATGAGATGATCCACTCTAGTGCCTTTTCTTGGATCCCGATGTTGCTGAGGCGTTGCACTAGGGTGCGGTGGCAGGCGGTGTCGAACGCTGCAGAGAGGTCCAGGAGGATGAGGGCCGCTGTTTCCCCGTTGTCAAGCAGGGCTCGGATGTCGTTGGTGGCTGCGGTGAGGGCGGTCTCGGTGCTGTGGTTGGCTCGGAACCCGGACTGCGAGGGGTCGAGGGATCCGTTCGTCTCGAGGAAGGCTGCAAGCTGTTTGTTGACGGTCTTCTCGATGACTTTGGCAGGAAAAGGGAGGAGCGAGATGGGGCGGAAGTTCTTGAGGTCGGTGGGGTCCGCCGTTGGTTTCTTCAGTAGGGCGCTGAGCTCGGCATGCTTCCAGCTCTCCGGGAAGGTGGCGGTGTTGAAGGATGAGTTGATGACGTTCCGGAGTTGGGATGCGATGATGGAGTCGGCCTTGTTGAAGACGTGGTGGGGCAGGGGTCGGTTGGGGATCCGGAGTGGATGGTGTTCATCGTACGGGCTGTGTCTTCGGTGGTCACCGTGGTCCAGGTGCGGAGGGTGGCGGTGGGGGGCGTTGGTTCGATGATTGGGTGCGTGGAAGGTGCGCCGAAGCTGTTGTGGATGTCGGCGATCTTGCGGTGGAAGTACGAGGCGAGAGAGTCGCAGAGATCTTGTGAAGGAGTGATGTCGTTGTTGCTGGTGCTGGGATTGGAGAACTCCTTGACGATGTTGATGAGTTCCTTGCTATCTTGGGCGTTGTTGTCCAGTCGTTCCTTCAGTGATTTCTTCTTGGTGGTGCGGATGAGTTGGTGGTGCTTGCGGGTGGCGTCTTTGAGGGCGGTCCTGTTGTCTGTGGTTTGGTCGCGGAGCCAGGCTTTCTCGAGGGTGCGGCAGTTCTTCTTGGAATTCTTGAGTTCGTCGGTGAACCAGGAGGCTTTCTTGCTTCTGGGTCTGCTAGGCGGGTTCTTAAGTGGCGCGAGGTAGTCGGCGCAGGGGGTCAGCCATTGTGTGAAGTTGCGGGCTGCTTCGTTGGGGTCCGTTGTGCTGGCGGGTGGGTTCTGGCTGAGGGAGGTGGTGAGCTGCTCGGCGGTGATCTTGTTCCAGCTCCTGCGAGGAACTTGTTGCGGGTGGTGGTGAGTCGTGGTTCTTCTGAAGCTGAAGTGGACGCAGCTGTGGTCGGTCCAGTGAAGTCCGGTGGAGTGGCTGAAGGTAATGTGCTTGCTGGCTGAGAAGACGGGATCAAGCGTGTGGCCGGCGTAGTGGGTGGGGGTGTTTACCAGTTGCTTGAGTCCGAGGTTGGCGAGGTTGTCCAGCAGGGCGGTGGTGTTGCGGTCCTTGTTGTTCCCCAGGTGGAAGTTGAGGTCCCCTAGGAGGATGTAGTCAGCGGAGCAGAGGGCGTGCGGGCTGATGAAGTCCGTGATGTCCTCGCTGAATTGTGTACGTGGTCCCGGGGGTCTGTAAACGAGGGTGCCTCTGAGGGTCGTCTTTGGGTCGGTGTGTATCTGGAAGTGGAGATACTCTGCGGTGGTGAAGGTGTCGTTGGAGTCGGCCGTGATGCGGATGGTGTTCTTGTGTACGATGGCGATGCCTCCTCCAGTCTGGTTGGCGCGGTCTCTCCGGATGATCTTGTATCCGTCTGGGATGGCGATGGCGATGTCGGGTGCTGAGGAGGCGTTCATCCAGGTTTCCGTGAGGAAGGCGACGTCTGGTGAGGTTGTGTGGAGCAGGTTCCAAAGTTCGATGGCGTGTCTGTGGACGGAGCGGGTGTTGAGCAGCATGCACTTGAGGTGGTTGCTGCTGGTGCTTGGCTTGGCGGGTGCGGTGCAGGTCCGGAGGCAGGTGAACTTGCAGGCCTGACAGGTGAAGGGTTCGTGGGTGCGTCTCGGGGTGGCTCGGTGGCAGGCTCTTGTTCGGTTGGGTTTGAGTGCGATGAGGGTGGCGGCGTCATAGGTCCGTCGGGGGCCAGGGGTCCTGGCACTGGGCGCGGTCCAGGCGCGGACGGGCGCAGACGGGCTTGCCTTTGGCGCGCCTTCGGCGCACAATCAGCGCGCCCGCTGCGCGTCAACGCTGCACGTGCGTGGAGGCGACATAAGAAGGGAGCCGGGAGGGAGGGTCCGCTGGGTGGCGGGAGCGGGGGGGCCAATCGGCTGGCGGGGGCGGGGCCGCAGGGAGGCAGCGGCGGGAAAAGGCGAGTGGCGGCAAAAACAGCAACAGGAAACCAGCAAAACAGGAGCAGGAGGAGCATGGGGGCGACCCGGCCTGACAAGGTATATAGACTTCCAGAAGAGGCTGGATCGGTGTGTTGCAACAGAAGGATTAAAGCTTATACATTGATTAGCTATACAAGGCATCCATGAGCATTTAGAATGAAACCTAATTCCTAGGTAAGGAAAATTAGCAACCTGTTCAATGCACCTTCACTTGATTAGGAAGTGACCCGTTTTAGATGCTCTAGAACCACATGTCATGTATTTAGTTCCAGAAATATTAGTTTCCAAATCTAAATTGTCCATAAAGATGACAAAACTATAAATTAAAATCCTCAACCCATTAGGGATGCGAGACATCAAGACAGCATTGTCTGTGTAAAGCAGGGCTGATACTGAAGTGGACTTAATCTTGGGCAAACCCTTCTCTGAAGACTGTAAGCAGTCGTTCAACCCATTTATGGAAAGAAGAAAACAAGATGGGTGCCAGAACACGGCCTTGGCGCACACCTCACTGCAAATCAAATGGATCACTGCATTCACCTACTGATCCATGCCTTACGGTGGCACTTTCCCCACAGTGTAAAGCCCTCAAGAACACAAAGAAATCAGCATCAAGCCGGACATTTAACAGGATTTTCCATAATTTACTACGATTAACTCTATCAAAGGCACTGCTTTAATCCATAAAAGAAAAGAAGAGTGGCTCTAATTTGGGTGGCGTGTATTTGCTAACAATCACATAGAGGTTAAGGCATTGTGCTATGGTCCTAATCCCCTCTCGAAACCCATATTCCACTGGAGAAATCACTTAATTCAGGAGAGCCCAACTCTTGATCCCGCTGAGGATAATGCACCCAAATATTTTGACAGTTGAGTCTAACAGAGAGATTGCCCTATACCAATGGGGATCTTGTCTACAGCCAGTCTTATATACAAGAGTGATCACAGCACTATGCCAAGAACTCTGGAGGCCGCTAATGCCAGCACTGTTAATCACAATGGCAATAACAGGTGCCTAAAATCAATGATCTCCTTGTAGAGATCCATCGGAACCCCATCAGGACTGGGGGATTTCTTCAATGGACTGGCACGTATTGCCTCAGTCTCCTTGGATAAGTTCAATCTAATTTTCAATGGAAAAGACAGTGGTAATTCTATATGGCTTCAATCTGTAGAGCCCAGGAAATAATACATGGATTTAAAATGCTTGATCCAGAGCTATGCACTATTATTTGTCACTAATCCATCAGTCTGAGCTTCAATGCTTTTAGGTCAATGAGGGATTTTGCAGAATCCACTGGTGTCCTTTGCTGCGGTTGCTTGAACAAGCTTGTCCTACATTTCTGGTGCAATGGCTCTTTTATACTCAACTCTATGACAGGCAGCCAATTTAACGCTGTCCGTAGGAACACATTTGATGGCTTCCCGTAGCCATTTGTTGGCCACCCTGCATCCGTCCTTAAACAAACCTGGATTGGGTTTGTTACTAACAGGCACAGGTCACAGAAGGCTAGTCTTAATGTTAATGTTCAGGGAGACAATAACTTGAACAATCAAATCGCTAGACTGGATAGGCGAAAGAAGATGGTAAATCAGTTTTGATCATTGTACGAAGATGTATGAAGAAGTCAGTGTCCCGCTACCTTACCCTTAACCCACTATCATGTGAAGTAATACCCATTGGTCCAGTTAGTGCAGGGGAGTGAATTGTCACAGGGAGATTAAAAAAAAAACCTCAATGGTTTATGATCACTAAAAGCATTGATAAACTAGCTACTGGTCGTGATTATGTGCTCAGGTAAAGATAAAGATATAATCTAGCATCACACCTCAATACCTACCAGTAATGGTAGGGATTTCAGTGTCAATGTCTCCCTGTAAATCCATTGCATTATATAACCCAAATTCTAGTAGGTACTTACATAGCTTTTCACCCCTTCAGTCAGCATTACCAGTCATATAATCCTTCTGATATGCTTAAAAAGGCTGAAGCACTGTGTGATTGGAGCCCAGTTTGATATTACGCCCCCCCCCCCCATTTAAATTGTGGTATATAAATAAATAATACCGGGACTATTTTTGAATTACATTAACAATAACAGATAGCTCAATAAATAAGAGGCAGGATCCGATGTGTCCGAGTCAGAAGGATTTATTCAGGCATAAAGGAAGGGACTGGAACGGGACAGCCTGAAATAAAACAGGAAGGAAGGAAGGCAGCTGCACCATTTCATCGACAGTGCAGCATATATATAGTAAAACATTACATTACATTACATACAGTAGGCGTAACTTATGACAAACGTAAGATAAGAAGACATGGGTGGAGAAAGAAGGCGTGTACAGGGCGTGCACGGAGACATGTGATGTGAACGTCACAGAAGTGTCATGAATGGGGCGGAAACATGGAGGGGGCTACTCGAGCAGCTGGGACCTTTAACCTAGTGGTGCGCGCAAAACGGGCAATGACGTGTTACTAGGGAGAACTGGGGGCTATGACTTCTGCGCTAGAAGAGGAGACTAAAGTCTGCGGTGTCAGGACGACATGTACCTATAGCATATCTGGTATCTGGTGTTTGGAGTACATGTTGATAGAATCCAAAAGTTATCAGGGCAAAGGCTACTTGACACTAAGACTGGTGCATGCATCATTCTACATGTATTGCGTGAACTAGGAATTATTCTATGAATATTAATACAGTATTTCTCTTACATGGAGACAGAAAGACTAGACCATAGCTGGAACTGTTGATACGGTTCAGTAGCTTAGGAATGCAACGAAGGAAAGCTGGACTGATAGCTAGAAGCATAACAAAATCTTGGCAGACAGGCAGGCAGAGCCAGGCCGGGCACTGCGCAGCGAGGAAGTAAGTGAAGGGTCAGGGATGCAGGTGGGGGCTGCATCGCTCCTCGGAGAGGGTTCAGGAGACTGGAGCTTGAATCTGGTGTCCGGGCCCTTTTTGAGGCCTAGAAACGGGGACAATTCAATGAATTAACGTGCACACTGTAAAACGTGGCAACATAGGCCTAATACTCGTTGCTTTCACGAGAACTGGAAACTGGCATACTAGAGTCGGACACAACTATAATTGCGGCTTTAATCGATCATAGGGGAATACATGCATATCGATCATGCACATATATCATAGGATGGGGAACACGTAGGCACATAGAACATGGCAAAATTTACTTTTCCACATTCCCTCCTTGTGCCCTACGTTTCCATCAGGAAACATCAATATTCATGATACCATCTATCTGTTCATATAGCATCATTTGCTCGTCTCGAATTGTCTTGGAACGGGACTTAGGACTAGGAATACAAGAGGTAGCACACATGCCGCAAATCGCAGGGCCACATTGTAAACAGAGGCAGCAACTGAATATGATCATTACTGCTATACCTAGGAATGACAATACTTTCCATCCCCAAGCAGATATGATACTCCAGAGCCAACCGGACCATGTCCAGGTGCCTGGATTCTGGTGTAACTGATGGGCAATTTTATGAAGTCTGGTTATAGCTGAATAAACAGACGGCGCGTTATTAGGAATGAAAATGCAGCAACTAGATCCGATGACTCTACAAGCTCCTCCTCTATCGGCCAGTATGACGTCAAGAACGAGACGATTTTGGAGCACAACAAAACGCATAGCAGATTGTTCTTCAGTTAAGTTACCTAGAGCGGAAGTAGTCTCATTCACTACTGCTTCAAGGGTTCTGGTTAACCTACGTATTAACTTACTATTCTGGACAGGTCCTATAAAGAAAAAGAAACCTTTATTGAAGTATTGATATTGTTCTAGAGCAGTTTCAGTTTGATCGACAATTGGGGACTCAGTCTCCCTTCTATGTCTAATGTGTACTAGATGTGTGTTTCTGTGATAATCGGATGGGGCTAGAAAAACTGGTGGCAGTAGGAAGGCAATATAACATGTTCCATCCCAATCGAGGGGCAGACGTACATATGCGGTCTGACCACAAACAAAATAAGAATGACGTGAGGCTTTGAAAATAGATTTCCCACTGTCACTATACTCGACCATAGTAGTACAATCACTATGTCCTACATGTGCGGAACCATTCTTCCTGACACATAATTCGCCTTTGACTGGTAGTACTGAAATAGCAGGCAAATCTGGAGTAGTATCGGACTGGACATTCAAGACCATGAAATTCGAGGAATAATTACCTAAATCATATACTTCATTTTCTAGATCTAACCCTGTTCTATGGGAAAGACCTTGCTTGTCTGGGAAACATGTTCGATTCAGAAGGGACATATCAGTCGAGGAAGACGTTAACGTGGACCATGCTCCACACGAACCATTATGTGAAAATGGATAGGGAAAGAGTGGCAGAACTCCCTTCGGTGTCTGGAAAGGGGGGAGTCGACCACACACCCAACAATTAGTGGCATTGCTGGTCTGGTGTGAATAGTGCAACATTCGGATAAAAGTATTGTTACGCATAGCAAGACGATAGGATAACTCGTGAGGAGGCAGATCACTAAATGTGTGCTCTACTGTAACATTGGAAAACATATGTACATGTGAAATAGGAAAACATAAATGTAAAGCATAACTTATGCATGTAACCATAAGACTCAGGAACAATAAAAAGAACAGAACGATAATACATCTCTTAGAGTTTTGACTAACTCTCTCACTGTGTGGGTCTATCTCATACATGTCAGGAACCTGTCTAACCGTTTCACCCGAGAGGGACTTAGACAATTAAACTGGCTGACTTACTAGACCTCAGCTTCGATTTATACTCCTGCTGCGGAGTTTTCTCTAACAGGGGAATTTTAAATTCAATGTCTGGGCAGTCCTTGAGAACGGTGCAGTCCTTGAGAAAAGTTTTAGGTTTCAGTCCATGAAATTTCCTGACGTGGCTCACGTGTAGCCACCCTTTGCGGTTCTCGACCTTCACTGCAGTCCGGGTGGTAATAAGAACTAGGCGGGGTTCCTTCCAACGGGGCTCCAGCGGACTTGAACGATCAAAGTTCCTTATAAGGACCATATCACCCGGAACGACCTCATGTGGTTTCACCTCGGTGTTGTCTGGAAATGCAGCGGCAACCTGTGAACGACAAGATTGTAGTGCAGACATCAAGGAGGCAAGGTAATCTGTCAACATATTACTGTCAATATCGGTAATGGTACGGGGTCTAGGTGTACCCCACATGTTAGGGGGGCGACCAAACACTATCTCGTAGGGAGATAGACCTGAACGGGAGTGAGCGACCATTCTCATATAGAAAAGGGCAACTGGCAGTGCTACTATCCAATCTACACCTTTCTCTGCACATACTTTGGCGATGCGGATTTTCAGAGTCTGGTTATGTCTCTCTACGAGACCGGCTGCTTCAGGATGGCGTACACAATGGAACTTCCACTGGTACCCTAACAGAAGGGATACTTGTTTCATGAGCTCGGATGAGAATGGCTGGCCGTTATCTGAATACACGACCCTAGGTAATCCATAGCGGGGAAAGAACTCACGAACCAACTGCCTGGCAGTGGTCGCAGCTGTGTAATCTGGAACTGGATATGCTTCTGTCCACCTGGACAAAGAGCATACAACTACGAGGACATACTTGAAACCTCGACATCTCTCCATCTGAATGTAATCCATCTGGAGGACTTCAAAAGGGTGGTCAGGAGGATGGAATCCACCTTGTTCCACCGGGACACTTTTACCGGGATTGAACTGACAACATATCATACAGGTACGGACTTTCTGCTTGGCTGCTGCTCGTAAATGCTTGTTGAACCAAAGGTTCTGGATACTGTCTAACATGGCTTTTTCTCCTAAGTGTGCTGGACTATGTGCGGTGTTAATAATGACTTGAACCATAGAGTCGGGGAGAAACCATGTGGCTTTTCCCTTCGTCAACCATCCTTGATCTGTCTGGACCCCTCCTTGTTCGGACCATTTCTTGATTTCATCAGGAGTAGCATGTAACTGTATGTCTATGACATCTTGTGTAGGGTCCTTAACTGTCATACAAGTAGTCTGATCTGGAATGTGTGTCTGTGTCGTGTTAACTGGAATGTCTGGAGTCTGAGCTGTGAGTTTGGCTGTTCGATCTGCTAGATCGTTACCTTGGGAAATGATATCAGTGACTTTCGTATGTGCCTTGCACTTCATGATAGCGATAGCTGTCGGTAAATGTATTGCATCTAACAGAGCTTGAATGGGGAGACCATGCTGAATCTTGGTTCCATGAGAAGTCATGAAACCTCTCTCCTGCCAGAGCACTCCAAAGTCGTGTACGACTCCGAATGCGTAACGTGAATCTGTGTATATGTTTACTTTCAGGTTCTTGGCACGTATGCAGGCTTGGGTCAGAGCGACAAGCTCTGCTGCTTGAGCAGACAGGGTGTCAATACGATGTGTTTCTATAACTTCGGTTTCAGTAGTCACTGCATACGCGGCTACTAGTTCTCCTGTACTTGTTCTCATACATGAACCATCCACATAAAGTGTCAGGTCGGGATCAGGTAATGCAATATCTGTCAAGTCTTGTCTTGGCTTTGTCATGGTGTTAACAACTTCCACACAGTCATGTGTGGCAGGATTTGAAGTAACTGACGGTAACAGTGTGGCTGGATTTAAAATGTTGCAGCGTCTGATTTCTATGTGTGGCTGGAACAATGTCAGTTCATAACCTGTTAAACGTGCAATTGTCAAGTGCTGAGTCTGTGTTCGGTTTAAAAGAGCTTCCACAGAGTGTGGAACTTGTACTGTCAGGGAGTGTCCTAACACTATGGAATCACTTTGTCTGATAGCTAGAGCTGTGGCTGCAACTGACTTGAGGCACGCAGGCAGAGCCTGGGCCACTGGATCTAATGTGCTAGAAAAATAAGCACAGGGCTTGTATTGTCCTGCTTGATCTTGTGTGAGAACAGATAATGCAGTACCATCACGTTCTGTAACAAAAAGTGTAAAAGACTTACTGTAGTTCGGTGTTGCTAGAACAGGTGCATTACATAAAGCTTTCTTTAACTCATTAAAAACAAGTGTATGTTCCTGGGTCCAAGGGAGGACAGTCGATACGGCTGCCTCCTGTGTCGTTAACTGTATCAATGGCTTCGCTAGAAATGCATACTGAGGAATCCATTGTCTGCAGTAAGAAGTGAGGCCGATAAAAGCTCGTACCTCCTTCTGTGTCTTGGGCTGTGGAAGACGTGCTATTAACTGGATACGGTCAGGTGTCAACTGCCTACCCCTCTTGGACAGTAAGTGTCCTAAGTAGACCACTTGCTGGACACAGAATTGCAATTTGGAAGGGGACACCTTGTGCCCCATCTCGGCCAGAAAATACAGAACTGTAAGTGACGCACGTTCGCAGTCACGTTCAGAACGGGCTGTGATCAGTAGATCATCGACATACTGGAGCAGGGCAGTGTCAGTTGGCATGTGAATATTGTCTAGTTGTCTCTTGAGTGCTTGACTGTAAATGCTAGGACTTTCTGTGAAACCTTGAGGTGCTCGTGTGAATTTATAGCTTCTTCCATTTAAACAGAATCCGAAAAGGAACTGGCTGTCTGGATGAATGGGGACACTGAAAAATGCGTTCTTGAGATCGATAACTGTAAAGAACGTAGCTTCAGAATCAATAGCTGCCAATAGGGAAGAAATATCTGGGACCACTGGGTACTGTGGTATAATACATTTATTAAGTTCTCGAAGGTCAATCACTAATCGATATACTGGAGGTGCATTTGGATCAGTACGTTTCAGGACTGGAATGATAGGAGAATTACATACATTGGAGTCAGTTTCTACAACCACTCCTTGAGCAATAAGTTCGTCAATAATTTTGGATAAGGCTGCTACAGCCTCAGGTGGCAATTTGTACTGTCTGATTCGTGGTAGAACAACACCTTGCTTTAGAGTCACACGATGGGGTGTGATATGCATACAACCTACATCAGTTGGACCTTGCGCCCATAAATGCTGTGGTACATTCAATAATCTTGGATCAAAATCACGTAATACATAATGACCTTTGAAATCACGGAGGAACAGACGGACCCCTTCTGGGGAGCAGCATATTACTGCTCCTAATTCCTTCAAAGTCTTAATGCCTAACAAATTTTCTGGGCAAGATTTCGTGAGTAACAAATCTGTAGTTCGGGACAATGGACCAACCTCTAGAGTAACTGGTTTCAATATTTCATTAACAATAGGCTTTCCTGAAAATCCCAGGGAAACATTTCTAGAGCCTGAGAGCGGAGCCCCTGGAACCTCGTCATGACTGATGGTAGTCCTACTTGCCCCTGTATCAATCAGAAACTTTCTGTCTTTCCCTAATACTTGACTATGTACATAGGGACCCTCTTGATCTACAGGTATCTCGATGAGAGGCAAGCCTACCTCCCTCTCTAGGCTGTTTCATGAATACGGCTGATAATCTGGATACTCGGACTGTGCATACTGGTACATCTGCTGTGTAACATGCTGTGTTGCAGCTATAGGCTGCGGTACTGTAACTGACTGTTGTGCATTCTGTGGTGGCTGGGAAGTCTGTGAAACTTGTTCTTGTCTAGGCGGACGTGGTCTTTCTTTAGTTTTACCAGTAGCTATGTTGTGTTTCAGAACTGCACATTCGTTTATAAAATGACCTGGCTGTTTACAGTAATTGCAGGTCCCTTTAATGGGAACTGCCGGATGACTGGCTTGATTCGGACCCCTCTTCTGACTGTCTTGTGGAACAGACTGTGCAACTAATACTTTCATTTTCGTGTCTTTCATACGTCTTCTTTCGTGTTCCTGCTCTTCCCTGATTCTGTTCTGGTGGTACTGGAGCATCTGGAGCATCTGTGACGGAGTATTAGCTTGCCAGGTACTTTCGACTTTCAGGACTCGATTTTTAACTTGTGGACTTGAATTCTCGACTAGTTTGGTAACAAAAAGATGAGGGTATGATTCACTACTTGTTTTCAGACCACTATTAATAATAAAACATTTCTCAAATCTAGAATAAAAATCACTAGTATCTTCGTCTTGTTTCTGTTTACAGGCTGAGATGGCATCCCAATCTTCCTTTTTCGTGGCTAGCAATCTTGGCAAAACTTGTATCAATAACTCGGGCAATTCTTTAGCTTTATCCCCAAGACCGGTACCTGGTACTCGTGAATTATCTTCAGCTTCTAATGCTGTCCAATCTATCTTTTTCTCTCCCACCTCCCATTCTTTTTCTTTTAGTTTTTCATATATGCCCGCAGGCAACAGGACCTTTAACATTTTAATGATATCAGGATACGTGTATTCTCCCATGCGGAGCATGTCTTTTAATTCACGGTGGAACCCTGCTGGATCTTTATCATGACAGGGAATTAACTTTTTCATTTCTAAGAGTTCCATCTTTGTGATAGGGGTGTAAACAAATACTCGTTCTAGACCACCACCCTCTTTCTTGACTGGATGCACTTCTCGTAACGGATTCTGTCTGTCTATGTAGAATGATTTTCTTTCTGGGGGTGAGACGTGAACAAAATGTGGATTCAGAAACGTTCGGTATTTGTGGCGCTGTTCTAGAATGATACTAATTAAATCGGTACCTAGACCTTTCCATCTGTACTGGAGTAACTCGTTCAATATATCATGTAAAGGACCTGGATCAGAATGTTGTTCCTCATACAGTGTAATGAGGTGCTGGATCATATACATACCCACCAGTCGCTGTTCGGCTGGGGGCAGTTTCAGAAACATTTGGGCCACTACTTCGTCTGGAAAAGTGGTAGAATCAGTAGTCCACCTAGCTATAACCCATTCGTAATTTCAGGATGTGATCGGTAGCTTGGAATACCTGCTCAAGAGAACATTGTTCTGGTACTGGAGGAGGAAAAGCTTTCTTGTAATCTAGACGTGAATGTCGGTCGGAAAGTCTAGTTCTACCTACATACGCTATTCTGCCGGGATTCTCGTTGTCTACCTCTTCTGTAGAAGAGTCATCTTCTTTCTCGGTTGCTTGTTTTGCTTCTCGTTTCTCGTGTATAGTTATGATTTCCCTCCGAATTTTCTTGTACATACTCTCTATACAACCTTGTGTCTTGTGTTTTCCCTCGGATATATTGTCACTCCATCTAGTCAGGACTTTCATTTCTTCTTGATCTTTTTCTGGGTAATCTTGCTCTCTTATTAAACATTTAATCAAAAACTTTAAAATCATGAGCTGAGTCTCGACTTTTCTTTGAACTATGGCTTCGTGAATACTTTCTGGATTCACTCCTGTACGGATAAAACGATATATTCTGTCTAGATGTTCTCCCATATCGGGCAGGGTGTCCAAATAGCCGGCAACCCGTCTTAAACGTAATGAATATATGACCATGTGATCATCGCCTGGAACTGGATCATAACGACATTCAGTAAGTGCTCGCTTGATATCTCCGTATGTAGTCACTTTTGGCGTACGCTGTAACGCTAGTTCATGCAGCGTCATACGTCTTGGTTGAGGCGGGGTGCGAGGAGAACTTCCCCCCGCGGCTCCTAAACTAGAATCGTCGGTGTATACTGTACGTGCTGGTAGAGCAACTGGCAGAGCGGGTACATGTACTGTGGGCTGGGCCGGGGGTACTGTAACAGGTGCTGTAACATTAACTGGACCCACGGGACCAGCGGCTGGAGGAGCAGGAATTACATTATTAACGGGAGCAGGCGGAATAGGATTTGCATATTCTGGGACGGTATCGTCCAAATAGGACGAAAGAAAAATGTCAGCTGCGGTCGGTTTATGACGTAGTTTAATCGGGACCAATGGCGGCGGAAAATTACAGGGTGCTTCCGGGGTTGCTTTTGGCAAGCCCTCAGCAAGAAGAGGATAAATACCCTTAATAAGGGCATTTCTCTTTCTGTCTAACTGTTCTGCTCTGACTCGTTCACCTTCTTCTATTAATTCCCTTTCTTGGGCTTTTTCTGAGGATTCCCTACTTAATTCTGTTTTTCTGAATTCTTTTTCGGTTCTTTTATGAGATTCTTTGCGCCATAACTCGATGGCATCTTTCTGGGACTGTCTGGCTTTCTTTTTCCATAATGCTTCTTCTACTCGCATGATGCACTCTGCATCCCATGTACCTGATATGGGCCATCTATATTTCTCTTCTAGTTCCTTGGTATAGTCCGCCCATAAGTCTAGATATATTATGGCATCTAAGCCATGCTTGTGATACATAAAATGTCCTGGACTGTCCCTAGGAGGGACAGGAATTGCTTCTTCGAGTAACCCTTTTCTGGTTTTTAACTGACGTAACTTCGAGAACAGAGGCATTTCGGGAATACACTTGAAATACAATATACAATAATCACAGTAATAATATAGCGAACAAAGCACTCATACCACGACATAAAAATACATAAATAAACAGTTCGAACAGAATACTACCTGATACACTGAAAACAGAACACATGTATTTCTCGAGAACGAAACTTACTAGAATTACTGGATGCACTGCTGAAACAGTACAGAACATACCGGTCCCATAAAGAGACACGTCAGGACCCGTATCCACCTAGGTGAATACTTCGGACTGGATCTGCGTACCTAAACCCATCGGACCAGGATCAAACTAATGATCCTGTCTAGATACTTCCCCCGCGACGGTACTCACCGGGCAGCAGAAACTGGAAGGCCTCGGACAGGACTGGACTGCTACGACGTCGGACTACGAACTTCGGAAACTTCGGTTACTGGTGGGCCTCCGGATACTTCGGACCTTGCTCTCTCGGCTTGGGCTCTGGTCGGGACGAACCGCATTCCACACCGCTTCGTCTGGATGTCGGACCGCAGTCTCCGTTTCCTCCGTGGGCCTGAGGGAGACTTGAAGCAGAAATATCTGCCGGTGCGCAGTAGAGTTCCGTCACGGCTGCAGAGGGTCAGGGGGCCTGCGTGACATCGCCAGCGCGTGAGGAAGGGGCTCGTCCCTATTCGGGCGCCATTATGTGGTATGTAAATAAATAATACCGGGACTATTTTTGAATTACATTAACAATAACAGATAGCTCAATAAATAAGAGGCAGGATCCGATGTGTCCGAGTCAGAAGGATTTATTCAGGCATAAAGGAAGGGACTGGAACGGGACAGCCTGAAATAAAACAGGAAGGAAGGAAGGCAGCTGCACCATTTCATCGACAGTGCAGCATATATATAGTAAAACATTACATTACATTACATACAGTAGGCGTAACTTATGACAAACGTAAGATAAGAAGACATGGGTGGAGAAAGAAGGCGTGTACAGGGCGTGCACGGAGACATGTGATGTGAACGTCACAGAAGTGTCATGAATGGGGCGGAAACATGGAGGGGGCTACTCGAGCAGCTGGGACCTTTAACCTAGTGGTGCGCGCAAAACGGGCAATGACGTGTTACTAAGGAGAACTGGGGGCTATGACTTCTGCGCTAGAA
The DNA here is from genome assembly GCF_964261635.1 of Lissotriton helveticus. NCBI lineage: Eukaryota > Metazoa > Chordata > Amphibia > Caudata > Salamandridae > Lissotriton > Lissotriton helveticus. The sequence goes on along the minus strand of NC_136071.1, from coordinate 967,748,878 downwards.
GAGGAGACTAAAGTCTGCTGTGTCAGGACGACATGTACCTATAGCATATCTGGTATCTGGTGTTTGGAGTACATGTTGATAGAATCCAAAAGTTATCAGGGCAAAGGCTACTTGACACTAAGACTGGTGCATGCATCATTCTACATGTATTGCGTGAACTAGGAATTATTCTATGAATATTAATACAGTATTTCTCTTACATGGAGACAGAAAGACTAGACCATAGCTGGAACTGTTGATACGGTTCAGTAGCTTAGGAATGCAACGAAGGAAAGCTGGACTGATAACTAGAAGCATAACAAAATCTTGGCAGACAGGCAGGCAGAGCCAGGCCGGGCACTGCGCAGCGAGGAAGCAAGTGAAGGGTCAGGGATGCAGGTGGGGGCTGCATCGCTCCTCGGAGAGGGTTCAGGAGACTGGAGCTTGAATCTGGTGTCCGGGCCCTTTTTGAGGCCTAGAAACGGGGACAATTCAATGAATTAACGTGCACACTGTAAAACGTGGCAACATAGGCCTAATACTCGTTGCTTTCACGAGAACTGGAAACTGGCATACTAGAGTCGGACACAACTATAATTGCGGCTTTAATCGATCATAGGGGGATACATGCATATCGATCATGCACATATATCATAGGATGGGGAACACGTAGGCACATAGAACATGGCAAAATTTACTTTTCCACAAAATATCAAAATGATTAAACCTTGGAAAAGACCTTCTATGTAAATATTTTCAATATTACAAATATCACCAGATGAACCAATAGCATTGTAAAAAATAACAACACAAAATTAAATATGTTAGAATGAGCAACCCAGAGTACTTGTAAGCCTGCATGATTTATAGGCACAGGATTAATAAGTATACTGAAAATCTCTTTGATATCGTGGAGTGCTTCAAGGCTTTTTTCTATCCATAGAGATGTTTAGCTGACACAGTATTTATTAACATATATATTATTACATTTTGTTTTATATAGCACCAACATGTTACTTTTGACCACTTCAGCTGGCCTAGCTGTTCAAACCTCTTTATGATGGGTTGGAGAGTACTTATCGATATTGGAGATGGAGTCCTGGAATGTGTTTCTGCCATTTGTGGCAGTAGATTCTTTTCAGTGAAGCTGTTCTTGTAGTGGTGCCACAGGGAGTGCATATTTGGCCACTCCATGACGACGGTGAGGTATAAAGGGAATATAGTATGTGAAAGGAATGCAAGTTCTCAACTGTAAGTCTGTGATGCTTACTAAACAGGTAGGAAGAGAAGGACTCCTATCCAGCATTTCTTGGTAACTTCTAGAATAAAGTGTGATGGATGAAATCCTTGAATTATACTTAACCACTGATATTTACTCTCTGACACATTCCTTTCCATAGTTTGTAGCCACCCTGTGTCGATATACACAGGGTTCAGCCTCAGCCCCTACACAAAAGGGTCACTCCCACAGAAACTGCTCAAACAAGTCCCTTCTGATTGGTAAGACAGGTTTTGGCCTTAGTCAGACATTTATTAATATTGGAGTACCCTTTCATAATGCAGAGTTCACGGCATACAGAGTGTCCTAATTGCCCACGTTTTAATGGAAAGTGATTGAAATAGAGAACACTGGTCATATAAAACTTTTAAAGAATTATTTATGAATTTTATGAACACATACTTGATTGTCTCTGAACATTGAATTTAAGAGCGAGCATTAAAAATATATTTGCTGTGGGTAAATGTTTTAATCTTAAAATAATGCCATGTACGCCGTTCTGTTTGTAGATTGTCCAGAGAGCGTTGGACGATGCTAGACTGGGACGGACCTGCATAGTGATCGCTCATCGATTGTCAACTGTGAAGAATGCTGATGTCATAGCGGTCATTCACCATGGACAAGTAGTGGAGCAAGGAACGCATAGCGAATTACTAGCAAAGCAAGGGATATACTATGATTTAGTTAATGCACAGGTTTCTCACTAGTCATTCAAAGAATTAATGCAGCTGTAAAATGTGTCTCTCGAAGTGATCAACTTTGAATTTATATTTACCTTGTTTTCTAACATGCTCATATATTGACCTTGTTTTCTAAGAGCAAATTAATGGTCCTAGTGTCAGATATATACCACTGAAATTCATGAAGAGTAAACACACCATAGACTGCTATTTTTATATATAACAAATTCCTAACGATATTTCACATTCCAAGAGTCCCTTTTTGTTGATATATTCCATTCTATAGTGACCCTTTTTTTATCAATTATGTTATGTTATGTTATCTGATTTTATATAGCGCACAGCTGCCTCAGCAAAGAGGCGTCCCGGCACTGCCAGTGTCAGAAAGAACCAAGGGGCACATGCATCAAAGCCTTTTGCGATCGCAAACCGTGCGATTCGCAAAAATCGACCCTCGCAATTTGAGAATTCGCAATTAATTGCGAGTTATCAAATTGCAATTGCATTTAAGGAATCGTATTTTGCGATTCCTTAAATGCAATGCATGAAACTTTAAAAATCTGCGATTTCGCAAATAGGGGGAGCAAATTACCATGAAGGTCAACTTCATGGTAATTTGCAAAAACTTTGAAAAATGCACTTTTGTGCATTTTCAAAGTTTCATGTTGTGCACACACATGCCCTAAGGGCATGTGTGTGCGCAACATATGTGCACAGATCAATTTCAGGGGTGCAACAGGGTGTCCTTTGGACACCGCTGCACCCTTGAAATTGCATTCTCAATTTGCGATTCGCTAATTGCGAATCGCAAATTGAGAATGTCTTCCGATTCATTCCTATGGGCCTCTAGGCCCATAGGAATGAATGGGGAGGTATTCCTTAATTGTGACTCGCAATTTGCGTATCGCAATTAGGGAATATTAAGAAATCGCAATTTTTTTAGCGATTTCTTCTTTCATAGCCTTTTGCCATTCCTTATTATCGAATCCTTATTTTTCGCTAATAAGGAATCGCAAATGGCATTGTTGATGCATGTGGGCCTTGGAAGAGCCTAAGGAACCAAACCAGAAGGCACACACAGTATATAGCGAAGCAATAAAAAGCTAAACAGAAGGAAAGAGAAAAGTTTTGATCGCTTTCCTGAAATCCAGCAGGCGGTCCAAGCTACGAATCTGGTGAGGCAAGGAGTTCCACAGCTTAGCCGCTAAGCAGCAGAAAGAGCGGCCCCCGACCTGAAGACGCTTCACTTGTGAGCAGCCGCGGGCCGTGGAGGGAGTTACGGTGGGGCAGGGAGGCGGGGAGGGGGCGGGGCAGGGTGGAGAGGGCTAAAAACCGGCACCTGGATAATTACAGGTAAGTAAACAATTTGATTAACAAAACGAATTTCGTAGTGCGCACTGCATCGCATTTTGCGATGCAGTGCGCGCTACGAAATTCGTTTTATTATTTAAATTGTTTACTCCCCGCCTCCCTGCCCCACCGTAACTCCCTCCACGGCCCGCGGCTGCTTGTGAGACTCTAACTAGGTGCTGTCCCAAGGAGCGCAGCTGGCGAGTCGGGACATACGGGGCTAACAAGTTGACTAAGAGAATGGTGAATAGTCATTCAAGTGCCAGGATCAATAAAAGCAATGATGCATTTTGAAAGGAATTTTATGTGAAGGCATTTTTTGTTTATGATTTGAACAGTTTGTAGACACTGTACATTGTTGTTCTCTAGTTTTACATTTATAAGTATTAATTTCACTTAAATGTTCTAACATAAAGGATACTTCGTTTTTGTGTTTTATGCAATTATTTTTTTCCAGTAATACCCTTGACGTGTAACTCTAAAGAATTGTGTGCAGGAATAAGTAGTCTCTTCATTGACACTCTAATAAAAAGAATTCCCAAATGTACTCGTAACCTTCAACTTTTGGGCAAACGTCTGCGCGAATAATGGAAAAAAAAAACAAATGAAGTTAATGAGGGAGATTTGCTTTCAAAATACATAAGCAGGCTTCCTCCAAATAACTATACATTTACCATGCTGTTTCTCAAAGTTAAAATCGCTGGGGTCCAAAAAGTATGAACATGATATCAGCATAGAACAGAATTAATGTTTTCCCCCTTAAAATAAAAGTAAAAGGGTAGTTAAAGCCAATGTGCCGTGGCTCCAGCTCCACTAGCGCCCATCTTGTCCACTACCCAAGCTATGAATCCCCTTCGATTAATTACACAAATGAACACATGCTTTATTTAAATTTTGGAAACTAATGCTGAGAAGAAAGAAATAATAATAACTTATATGTTATTAACGGTGCAGACTTGACCCGTAAAAAAAAAAACAAATAAATAACACAAAAGCATCGGAAAGGTATCTATTGGAGGGTAGTAGAGTAAACACGTTTGTAATCAAAGCGCTAATGATAAAGGGGTATGCATGTTAAGTGGCTTGGAGGTAATTTAAAAAGAGGAGTAGGGTAGAGCGGAAAACGACGTGCTTGGAAAACATGTCTGACGATGACACATTAAGGTGCACTATTTGTTCAAAGTCATAGCGTTAGAATTTTGAGTAAAGACGTAGGAATATGTGTGTTTTATTTAGAGGAGGAAAATGTAGTGTAAGTATAGTTTCGCGGACATAGAAGTTTTAAGTTGTATTATGTTTTAGAGCAGATGTAGTGAATGGGTCCTGGGAAGAGGTAGGATAAGATGACCCTTTGCAGCCCCTTTGTGGCAGGCGTTGCCTACCAATCCATTGCATAGCATGTCAGTTTCTTACATTGGTGTAGGGCACATAGTACCCTTTCAATGCCACTGTATGCGTGTTTTGACGTCTGTGAGAGGGCAGGTAGAATGCACGGGAGACGTGCTATGCTCTCTGTTTATGTGTTCAGCTTTTCAATTTTATTGGTGTGGTCTTTACATGTGTTTCTAGGAAGGTGGTGTGTGTATGTATTTGTGCAGATGTGTGTACATGGTTTGCATGTGTATACAGGACTGTACTGTACCTCAATTTCCCATTCAACGTTTGCAATAGAGAAAGACAGTGGTAAATGCTGTTACTCAACCACTGCTCTACATGGCTGGAGAAGTAGCGGGTAAGTTTCATATCAGAAACAAAGAAAGAGGAGCAGAGAAGCAAGAGGGTGAGATAAAGTGCTGTTGCACATCAGCTAGATGGAGAGAGGATGTGCAAAAGGAGCGGGCAAATTGACAATGTAACTTTACCTGCCGGGGATATCTAGGAAACTAGCAGCTGTGCAAAGCGTAGTTAATATTAGTGCCACTAGTGCAGTAGCACTAGGGCATAAACGATGAGGGTCCCTCCGCAACTTAGTGATAGGTCATTTTCACCGCCAATCATGGTATAGAGTACACATTTTCATTCAAGGCTTCAAGGTCAATAGCACCCTTGCTACTTGTTTTTAGTGTATTGCAGGGGGAGGGCAGGAAGAAAAAGGTCAGGTGCGAAGATGTTGCTGTGCACTGTTGGTGTGTGTGCATTGCTATTATGTTTATGCACATGTTTGTATTTATATGTATGAGTGTATCCGAACCACTGTATTGTAATCTCTCATTCCCTCTATGTCCATAGTCCTCATCCCAGTCTTTAGGTGAATTGTTACAATGAGGAGACGTACATGGTAATTTGAAGAGTCTTCTTTATTGCGTCTTAACACCATCACAGGTTCCAGTCAGCTGGAGTCAGCTGTGGAATGTTCACACATTCTTGCCTGGCATGTACCACTGGGGTGGAGGGCAGAGGGGTGGCGGGGCATACCAAGTGTGGATTACAACAGATCTCCGTACATGTTGAAGGAAAGGAGGGAAAAGAAAGTGAAGAGGGGTGAAGAGGCGGATACAAGGCAGTGACAGTGCTACCGACAAACCTGCACAAGAGATTTCATACAGTAGGGTCATAAGAACCACGTTAGGTAACCAGAGGAATATAGAACATGTTTTAATGCAGTGCAAAACTTTAGAGGTTCTCGTGTGAAACAATAATCTTTTGCCCACCTAGGCACGGCCGTGGGCCTTAAGAATCTCCTAGGAGCAACGTTTGCATTTCTGGCCTTTGGAGCATCAACTTGAGGGACCGATACTTCCCTATGAGGCACAAATCTGTCCATGCTCCATGTTTGCCCATTTGCAAGCTGAACTACGTTTCTTCCCACCTTGATTACCTTCATGGGTACTGCGAATCTTGTGGCCTACCTTCTGCGTGGTTTAGGAAGGTCAACGCGGACCCAATCACCTTCTCGGACCATGCAAGATTTTATGGAAAAGCTAGGACTACTGAAAAACTACCAAAACTCCATTAAGTTTAAAGCTAATGCTAGACAGTGGCTCACAAGGTCAGGCCCATACCACATATGATGCAAACACCCCTCCAAGCGGAATTAGACAGACTCCTGTCACAAGGGGTCATTGAAACCATAGAAAGCTCACAGTGGTGGTACCTCTCCTCACAGCGGCATAGATGGCAACGCCACACCTCGACACCAGCTACTCTGCTCCACAGCGCTGCCCTGTACTTGCTTAACCACAGTACCTTGGGCGTTGAATACTTCCCCAACACTCCAGATGAGGCAGGACTATGTAACTGAAGCATGTACCTCCTCAAGCACTTTGGTTCTTGCTCATGTGGACGATCCCACGCATCAAGCGACCCACTATTGACACCTCGCATGCAGCCCAACAGCAATTCCTAAAGGTAAGATGGGTACTCACTTCCTTTGTATGTTAACTCAGTACCGACTGTCACTGGAGTACATATAGGGGGATGGTGGACCGTCCCCACACAGTTGTTCGTTGCCAGTGTTACAATGAGTAGACGGTGCATACCAAGTGTGGATTACAACATGAATCCACCTCTAAGACAATAACAACACAGGTGATTCTGAAGATGAAAGCTCCACTCACCATGCTGGTTGCCATCAATTAGCTGTCATTGTTTCCAGAATCAGTTTGTTTTGTTTTTCTTGTCTCCAGGGCGAGGACATAGGAGATAGAGGCAGGTCTCCTTCTGAGCTGGAGATCCCCTTCATCATCATCATCAGATACATCTATACAGCGCGCAGCTACCTCCAACGGGGAAACAATCTTTACAACGCAATTTTTACAATGCACTACCATTACAACAAAACTTTTACAACGCAACATCCATTACATCGCATGCCATTACAACGCAACCATTACAACGCATGACACTACAACGCATACCACTACAACACATGTCATTACAACACATACCATTACAACGCATACCATTACAATGCATAGTACCCTTACACTATCCAACACTTACCCTACTGGTGCACCCCCTGAAGTTAGAATAGTAATTTTTACCCCTACACTATCCAAAACTTACCCTACTGTTGCACCCCCCTGGAGTTAGAATAGTAATTTTTACCCATACACTATCCAATACTTACCATACATGCAATGTAATGTTATGCGTTGTAATGGTATGCATTGTAAAGGTAGTATGCGTTGCAATGGTAGTTTTAAAAAATTTGTTGTAATGGCATGCGTTTTAATAAAATGAGTTTTAAAGGTATGCGTTGTAAAAGTATGCGTTGTAACATCATACATCCTCCAACGGTGGTGTCCCGGTGTGTAGTAATTGACTCCAGACTGGTAGAGGTATTTCAAGTAGATTTAATATAAGATGTTAAGTATCCAGGAATAAGCCCAGATCAAACCCCACCAGGAGCAGCCAGCAGGCAGCTCAGCCCCATCATAACTGTGGCTTATCTTCAATCAGCACCCAACATTCCATGGTGCATCACAGTGCAGAGGCATTCCACTAGAATGCATGAAGTAGGTAAAGGCATGCATAGGAATATGCAATAGGTAGAATACAACATACCTCCTTTTCTTCCAAAACAAAACAATGAACAAAGAAGCATAGAAACTAAAAGAAGGAGAAAGCGTACCGATCAATACCCGCTGACACATCCACTGGCCAGACAGATGTGGCAGAAGGCACCGTACAGCATGAGACATAGAAAATACAGAAAAGGAAAGCACAAATAAAGATCAGACACAATCCTTTTCTATAAATACCTAAAATGAAGAATACATAAAGTAAAGCAATAGGACTAGAAGAGTAATATTAAAAGGTACAAACACATAAATAGGTACTCTTCTTCCCTTCTCCATACACAACGAAAAAGAGAATAGAAAGATTCACCCAAGAACTACTCCAGACACACCCCTTAGGAGGAAAAGTATGAAAGAAGATAGGTATTGAATAAATAAGCATAGTGAACAGAAAAGCAGAAGGACATAAATAGGAACTATTCTGCCCATTCTGCCCTTTGTTCCTAACGAATACATAAACGTGGAACAGACAGGTAGCAAGACTGGAACACAAGAAATATAAGAGCTTTCATTCTCCTCTACAGAAAATAATGAGAAAGAGAATAAAAAGAACAACCCAACAATCACTCCAGACACACCCACAGCTAAAGAGAGTATGAAAAGGTGAAACATTGAGTATATGATGGAAGTACCAAACAGAAGCAGAGGAAAGAACAAATAAAGATCTTTCATACTACCCTGTTCATTAATAAAGAAGTTGAATAGATATTGAAAGATTTGGAAAAGAACCTCATATAAACAACCTGTAGAAATTATTAATGAATAACGTTAAAACATTGAAAGACAGTAATAGAAATTACATCCTCATAAACATTGAAATGGAGAATCCTCCATGTCGACAACCTCTGAAGGTCAAACATTGAAATATTGAAAGGCAGCAATAGAAATTGAAAACCTTAAAAGCCACACATTGAAAACATTAGAAAATACCTTGAACGTGACTATTTGAAAAACGTGAGTACGTCGAAAAGTACCACAATGTAATCCCAAGATGGAAAACAACCTGGACTGGATGCAGATTTGATGCACATTTGAAAAATAAGCACATGTTCATAATGCACAAACACAGATAAAAGTGAAATTGAAAACATGCACTCACCTTGCAATCCTTGTAAGCAAACAGCATACATTGAAATAGAATAATGTTGCACCAATTGAAAATTTAAAAAAACAAAATATAAACTTTTGAAAATGTGCAACCTCGAAAATAATTTTAAAAACAAACTAGTTGGCAGCATAGCATTGAAAACTTAAAATCATGACTGCATTCAGGAAAAAGAAAGTCACCTCTTAAACAAAATGAAGATGTATAATTAAACTTGAAGATGGTCCAAAAATACACCCGATGTCATGCTGTTTGTTCGATCGGCAATGTTGGTTCATAACTCACAAGACCTCTCATGAAGAAAAGCCACATTGAAAATAATCCAACAAGACTTGAGGAAAATTCGAGGTTATCCAAAATGCTGCGACATTTTAATTAGCTGCGATGTCACTTTAGAAAACGTGGTTGGCAGTAAATAATGGTTGGCAGGTAATGTCAGATTTATGATTTCCACATGGAGGGACGCAAACTCATAGCAAACCGGATGGCTCTGGGCACGTCCATGAGGCACAGCGTCTGTAAGCAGCACTGAACACGAAGACGTCATGCAAAGCACGGGAGAAGCTCCGCACGGGATCATGTCCAAAGTAAGTTGCGCGTGCCAATTTTGAAATATTTAACTGATGCGCAACTGTCATTAACATGCCAAAATGTAGGAAAAACAAAACCACTGGCAAAAACAAAATTGAACATACAGTTTCCTCGCATATCTGTCCAGCGCCGACAGGAAAATCATTTAACATTACACGAACCAATCTCTTGGAGTAGTAAAGAGCGGCACTGTAATTTATTGAGAAACGCTGTAGACACTTGTAGATGCAGTATAAAGATACAAGTTTTGGCAGACACAGAAGTTGGGAGACACATCTATTGGCAGGTTTAATCTCTTTGAAGTGACTGTGCAAAACAGTTAGCAGAGATGATACAAGCACAGGACTGGCTCGTGGATCATGCGAAACAGAGGAAAGCAGAGGCTTGAACTGTGAAAAGAGGTGCAACTCCTCGCTTGATGTAAATAGGGAACGCAGACACTTGCAGGCAAGGAAAAATTGTAAAAAGACTCACCCTGTTTTGTAGATTCAGCAGGTAAACATAATAATTGAGGAGAGGCTTCTTACACTCAAGGAAAACAAAGCTGAAGACAGGGGTTGTGGAGTGTCTTGAAACGAGTGCGCTGTAGTTTCCTTATTGAGATGGACAAAATGTTCACCAGATACCACTCTGATAGTCCATAAGCGTTTGTTGAGACAGGAACCTTGCTAGTAGAGACTTTGTGAACATAGTGGTTTGACTTTTGAATGATGCTTGAAAGTTAAGATGACTTGGTTGTTAAGACAGCATACAAAACTAGTGTAGATAAGAGCACACTTCTTTACCAGTCAGTGCAGAGGAATAGCGTCAGAAAGGAAACAACCAGTAACCTTACTTGATGAAGTGTTGTTGTTGTGAAATCCAATTTTGAGACTTGAGAAGAGGAATCTGGCACAAAGAAGTTGGGGGCAACCGGTGAAATGGTCACTGGTGGGGCTTGGTGCCAGAATTAGCATTTGAATTTTGATGGAGTTTGAAATAGATGAAACTTTAGAATATCTTGCCTCCTTGATGAAGATTTTGATAGTCTTGGTTTTTTGAAGGTTGATTTCTTGAGCTGAAAACGTAGGTAAGATCAATTCGTCTCCATCAAAATGTAGTAATTGACTCCAGACTGGTAGAGGTATTTCAAGTAGATTTAATATAAGATGTTAAGTATCCAGGAATAAGCCCAGATCAAACCCCACCAGGAGCAGCCAGCAGGCAGCTCAGCCCCATCATAACTGTGGCTTATCTTCAATCAGCACCTAACATTCCATGGGGCATCACAGTGCAGAGGCATTCCACTAGAAGGCATGAAGTAGGTAAAGGCATGTATAGGAATATGCAATAGGTAGAATACAACACGGTGCTAGCAGCGAATACAACAGATAGGAAAAGAGGGGAGGGGGGGGACTAAGGTAGGCCGAACAGCCAGGTTTTCAATGCCTTCCTGCAGCCGCGGCCCGTGGAGGGAGTTCCGGTGGGGCAGACAGGCGGGGCGGGGGAGGGGCAGGGTGGGGGTAGATAAACAACAGAATATGGATGATTGCAGGTAAGTAAACAATTAAATGAATAAAACGAATTTCATTCCGTGCCCTGCATCACAAAATGCGATGCAGGGCTCGCTACGAAATTTGTTTTATTAATTTAATTGTTTACTTACCTGCAATCATCCATATTCCGGTGTTTATCACCCCCCACCCTGCCCCTCCCCCGACCCACCTGTCTGCCTCACAGGAACTTCCTTCACGGGCCGCCGCTGCCTTCCTGAACACAGGTTCTGACTTGGCCTTCTGTAGGTGGTCAGGCAAATAGTTCCAGAGAGAAGCAGTTCTTACTGAGAAAGCTCGACCACCAATACCGGCTTTTGCGTATCGAGGAATCCAGAGTAAGTCCTGGTGATTTGATCTCAAAGCCCTGGTCTGGCGGTATTTCTGGAGTTTCTGCTTTAGGTATCCTGGGCCAATGTCTCTAGTTGCTCTATAAGCAAAGAACAGCGCCTTGAACTTTATTCTCCTTTTGACCGGCAGCCAATGGAGGCTAGGCAGATGAGGTGAGATGTGGTGGCGGAGTGGTACATTTCTAATGAGCCTAGCCGCAGCGTTTTGAATAGTTTGCACTTTCCTAATCAAGTAAGCTGGGAGACCCAGTTACAGGCTGTTAGCATAGTCAAGCTGACTAGTGTGTGGACCACCATTTTCCGGCAATCCATAGGCAGGAGATGAAGGAGTCTCAACAAGGCTTTCAGTTTCCAGAAGCAAGATGAGGAAACTCGGCAGATCTGGGCCTTGCCTGAGAGGTTGGAATCAAATTTGAACCCTTGATTTCTACCTGAAACAACTGAGGTGGGTGGAGGGTTTAGCTCCGCCGGCCACCAGAGTTCAAACCGTGGAGAAGGTTGGTTGAAAAACAATATCTCAGTTTTATCAGTGTTTAATTTCAAGCAACTGTCTGTCATCCAAGTAGAAATGGGGATTAAAATTATTGAATGCTGCCTCAGCGTGACCTTTAAAAGAAAACACCAGCTGAGTGTTGTCAGCATATGAGAACACTCTCACACCATATTACTCGACTAGCGATGCAAGGGGGATAAGATAGACATTAAAACGAGTTGGGCTCAAAACAGAACACTGGGGGACTCCGCACATGAGGGGACTTGAAGAGGAGACATGGGTCAGATGGTTGGAGGACTCCTGGAAGTCAGATAACTGCCTTTGAACTTCCCTCTCAAGGATTTTGTCTGGTACTGGCAGGAAAGAGAGAGGCCTAAAGTTCAGTTTTCAGGGATGAATTCCAGATGGGGTTTAATTAAGGGTTGAGCCAAGGGGCAGCAGCTTGAAAAATCTAGCTGGGCAAGGGTCAAGGGGCGAGCCAGATTTCATTTGTTCAGTTCTAAAAAGGATGCTTCAGGGCAGAATGGGCGAAATTCGGACCATACATTGGAGTGGTCGGGAGAGGGTAAAGTTGCGGTAGGAGATCCCATCGCTCAACAGATGCCATTCTTCTGATCGTCCCCAGAACTAAGAAAGTCAACTGGGGTGGCAGAAGCTTCATAGTGGCTACATCTAAACTGTGGAACTCTCTACCCCTGCAGATTAGGGCTAGTCCCACACTCCTATCATTCAGAAAAAAAATAAAAAAGTGTCCCTTCATGCGATAGGCTTTATCCAGCTTTCTGCTTATCCTTCCAGTACATAGCGCAAAGACACCTACGGGTATTTGTGCGCTTTATAGTTTTGTTAATCTTTATTTCGATTATAAAAAACCATAAAAGATTTCATACAGTGTAAAATAATCATAAAAACATCTTTCAATCCTGCGCTATCCACTACAGCGTGTTTAAAAGTACTAATCGAAGTCTCATTAGTGGTTTGTCCTAATAATTGAAACAATAAATACAATTTGAAAATCTAAGATCATTGAAACAGCATCAAAATGCATTATTCTAACACAATTATGACATTACCAATTCATTTAAACACAATTCCATTTTTCTCACGTTATTTCATTTATAAAATATATTTAAAACTATCGTCATTACATAGATGAAGATTACTATTCTTCTCTTTACACTAGATTGTTCACAATAGCAACTAAAATTTGAAGCCCCTTCTCATTCTAATTAAGTCTACACTGAAAAGACATCTGCTTATGCTGAAGACAATGGATTGCGTGGTGTCTGTTTGCAGTATTCTTTCAGCCTCACTGCAGCGTCTAAAACCGAGGAGGCGGCAAATTGGCTTAATCCATTTTCTCCTTGCATAAATGTAAGCAGAACAGAAAAATAGTATGTGTACTTCGTTCTCTTTGACACCTAGATTACAAATGTCACAACTACCATCATTTTGCTTTCCTGTGTTACCCACTCACTTTGCAGTATTTGCGTTAATTTACAAAATGCCATAACGAAATTTTAGATACAGAGATTTGGCCAGACCTGGTAGGATTTCATCCATAAAAGACTCAAATTTACTATTAGGTTTAATAGAAAGATACCTCAAGGAAAGGGTGCCTAGTTTGGGGTTATGTAACCGGGAGACTTGAATAAATGTCCAGTAGCTTAACTTTAACACTTTTTTGGAACTCGAGGTCAAGGTTTCTGGGTTCTCCCAAAAGTGTCTCAGCCCCAACTTGGTAAACCACTCTTCATTATGAGTAAACCATGCTAGCCTTGTGTTGTTTTTTATTCTCAAAATGTCCTGCAAGCCTTTTCTGTAATTGGCGAGTTCGTCTGTTGACCACAAGCGGACTCAAAACAGTAGTGGCCGCAAAGCCGCGTGGTCATCAGTACAATGGACATCTAGGTCCATTACAACAGGAAGTAAAGGGGTACGCCTCGGAATACTTAATAATTTCCTAAAGAAAGTATTCTCTTGTGCCATAAATGTGTGTTTCACCGCGTAACCCCATAGTTCTGCCCCATAAAGGGAAGCAGATTGTGCCTTATGTTTATATAACTCAAATGCTGGGAAAACAGCTTTTGATTGACTGATCTTATGCCTCCTTGCTATCGGAGCTAAGTTCTGGATAAGAGCTGTGTTGCTCTTGTCCAACTGCGGTTTCCACTCTAATTTAGTATCTAAGGTAATGCCTAGATAATTAAAATTGTGCACATATTCAATCCTTTCTGTAAGAACAGTCAAAGTTTTCTTCAAAAGTTTGTGTGGATTGACTGCCATATATTTGGTTTTAGCTGAATTAATCTCCAATCCTTTGATTTCACAGTAAGTTCTAAAAGTATTAAGTGAGTTTTGAAGGCCTTTGGGTGTTTGGGATATTAAAATCGTATCATCTGCAAATAAGAGTGCAGGTACATGAGCGCCTCCCCCCCCCCAACTTGGGAGAATCATGTTTGCAGCCCAAGAGGGATTCTGGGATGTCATTCACATACAAAGAAAAGAGTGTGGGGGCAAGTACGCATCCTTGCCTTACACCCCTATTTATATATATATACGATCTGTCAATTCTTCATTTGGATCCCATCTGACCCTGGCAAAATTATCCTCGTGCAGTCTAATAATCTACAATAAGATTTCCCACGGGACGCCCTGGCCCCTTAGTGTTTTCCACAATGCGTTTCTGGGGACCAGGTCAAAGGCTGCCCTGAAGGTCAACAAATGCAATGTACAGATGCGCCTTTTTTATTTTAATATACTTCCAGATAATACAAACGAATCTAAACACCTGATCAATTGTGCTGATTTTTTCTCTAAAACCTGCCTGGTACTTGGTTAAAATACTATTTTCCAAAATCCAAGAACTCAGTTCGTTTAAAATTTGTCTTGCAAAGACCTTTTGTAAGACGTTGATAAGACTAATTGGTCTATAGTGCGCAGGATTCATACGGTCCCCCTTCTTAAAAATAGCCACAATCTCTGCACCTCACCATGATTCAGGGACAGGAGCACCCTTTGCAATAGCATTGCACAAAAGATTAATATACGGTGCCCATATCTCTTTTTCATGTCTCCATAGGTCCCCAGGCATCCTGTCTGGTCCAGGTGCCTTCCCAGGTTTTATTGCATTTATTGCCTCCATGCTTTCTGACATGCTAAGGATTAAATCATCACTGTCGAGAGTAGTCTCATTTGTAGGAGCTGAATATAAGTGTGAGAAATGGGATACCCAAGTGTTGGCGTCAAAGAATAAATCCCTTTGGTGAATCCCATTTCTATTCCCCTTAGAAATCATGCACCAAAACATAGCCTGGATGTTTGTTCTGCACACTTCTAACAGCTCAGACCAGATGTTTTCCTCCCAACATTTCTTTGTTTTAAGTACTACCTCCTTGTAGCACCTTCTTTTCTCCCTTAGATTTACAATATCATCGCTTTTTACTGCCTCTATTATTTCTTTTTTAGCGTTACGACACTCTTTATTATACCATGAATGGCCATTTATCAATGGAACTGATGTCCCCTTTTTAGAAGGCTTAAAAGCTTTATAAATTGTTAAAATAAATAAAATAAAATAAATGGATGCCTCTTTGCAAGCCCCCTCTTTCTATGTAGCATCTTCCTAGTGCATGGGCACCTCCATACCCCGCCTGAGCAGTCAGTCATATCCCTCTCTCAAAACAAGACCAGTGCATCCTCTTTTGATAGGCTTGGCAAGGAGGGTTGGATTTAGTTTTTTGGTCACCACTAATGTGGAGTCCCTGGATTTTGGTAGGGAATTAAGGCAACTTATTATGGAAGTTTCAATACCATATTTGTACAAAAAGTTATACACGCTAGTCAGGCATTTCAGCATTCAGCTCTGAGACCAGTTCTGGGCAGTTTCTTCCTAATGGCTCATTCCACTAAGATTGGTGCATCCATGGTCCTCATTGTCAGAGACAAGCACGAAGATGGGCGGAGTTGGGGACTTCTGTCTGCCTGAAACAAGGGCACTAAAAAAAGGATGTTCCCTCACTTAACACCTATAATTCTGTGTTACTGGCCATATTTGGACGCGACCTCTGAGGATTCCCTGGTGCACAGAGCGCACAGAGCGCACAGAACTTTCACCTTTCGCGACACCCGCTCCGCGGGTGCCGCTCATTCCCTGCCCGACCCTGTACTCCCTGGTGTGAGCGTCCACAGGCGGTGGAAAGTGAACTCCGCTCCCAGGTTGAGTACTGCGGGGTCCAACACAGCGGTAAGCCTACCGGGGGACTGCGAGGACCAGCAGCCTTAGCTGTTCACAGCTGGTGCCTCTTCCCCCGGCGGCCACGCCCCCAGCCTTCGACTTCTTCTGCGGCAAGCACTGCAGGGAAAGTGCGTGTTACTGGCCATATTTGGACGCGACCTCTGAGGATTCCCTGGTGCACAGAGCGCACAGAGCGCACAGAACTTTCACCTTTCGCGACACCCGCTCCGCGGGTGCCGCTCATTCCCTGCCCGACCCTGTACTCCCTGGTGTGAGCGTCCACAGGCGGTGGAAAGTGAACTCCGCTCCCAGGTTGAGTACTGCGGGGTCCAACACAGCGGTAAGCCTACCGGGGGACTGCGAGGACCAGCAGCCTTAGCTGTTCACAGCTGGTGCCTCTTCCCCCGGCGGCCACGCCCCCAGCCATCGACTTCTTCTGCGGCAAGCACTGCAGGGAAAGTGCGTGTTACTGGCCATATTTGGACGCGACCTCTGAGGATTCCCTGGTGCACATAGCGCACAGAGCGCACAGAACTTTCACCTTTCGCGACACCCGCTCCGCGGGTGCCGCTCATTCCCTGCCCGACCCTGTACTCCCTGGTGTGAGCGTCCACAGGCGGTGGAAAGTGAACTCCGCTCCCAGGTTGAGTACTGCGGGGTCCAACACAGCGGTAAGCCTACCGGGGGACTGCGAGGACCAGCAGCCTTAGCTGTTCACAGCTGGTGCCTCTTCCCCCGGCGGCCACGCCCCCAGCCTTCGACTTCTTCTGCGGCAAGCACTGCAGGGAAAGTGCGTGTTACTGGCCATATTTGGACGCGACCTCTGAGGATTCCCTGGTGCACAGAGCGCACAGAGCGCACAGAACATTCACCTTTCGCGACACCCGCTCCGCGGGTGCCGCTCATTCCCTGCCCGACCCTGTACTCCCTGGTGTGAGCGTCCACAGGCGGTGGAAAGTGAACTCCGCTCCCAGGTTGAGTACTGCGGGGTCCAACACAGCGGTAAGCCTACCGGGGGACTGCGAGGACCAGCAGCCTTAGCTGTTCACAGCTGGTGCCTCTTACCCCGGCGGCCACGCCCCCAGCCTTCGACTTCTTCTGCGGCAAGCACTGCAGGGAAAGTGCGTGTTACTGGCCATATTTGGACGCGACCTCTGAGGATTCCCTGGTGCACAGAGCGCACAGAGCGCACAGAACTTTCACCTTTCGCGACACCCGCTCCGCGGGTGCCGCTCATTCCCTGCCCGACCCTGTACTCCCTGGTGTGAGCGTCCACAGGCGGTGGAAAGTGAACTCCGCTCCCAGGTTGAGTACTGCGGGGTCCAACACAGCGGTAAGCCTACCGGGGGACTGCGAGGACCAGCAGCCTTAGCTGTTCACAGCTGGTGCCTCTTCCCCCGGCGGCCACGCCCCCAGCCTTCGACTTCTTCTGCGGCAAGCACTGCAGGGAAAGTGCGTGTTACTGGCCATATTTGGACGCGACCTCTGAGGATTCCCTGGTGCACAGAGCGCACAGAGCGCACAGAACTTTCACCTTTCGCGACACCCGCTCCGCGGGTGCCGCTCATTCCCTGCCCGACCCTGTACTCCCTGGTGTGAGCGTCCACAGGCGGTGGAAAGTGAACTCCGCTCCCAGGTTGAGTACTGCGGGGTCCAACACAGCGGTAAGCCTACCGGGGGACTGCGAGGACCAGCAGCCTTAGCTGTTCACAGCTGGTGCCTCTTCCCCCGGCGGCCACGCCCCCAACCTTCTCCAATAACATAGATGGGGCCCCTACCGCACCGCGGGACGCACGCGGACGTAGCCCGGGGCGAAGACCGGGCAAAGAGCGGGCCGTTTTAGGCCGTTAGAGGCCGGTAGAGACTGGACTGGGCCACCCCATTTGATTGTTCACCTTTATTCCTCACGCTCTTCTGCAAGCCCTCTAGTTTTTGTCCAAAATGGCTACCCGCGAATTTAGAGACAGAGCGGCAAAATCCAAATTGAAAAACGGCACCCTGGATGATTTTATCACAAGGACCAACACTGCAATTGACAACGAAATATCCAAGATGCAACACAGGGTTTCACTAGAACTCGAAGCTGCTAGAAGACTGTCAGTTGAGCTAACTGCTGCCAAAAAATCCTCCTTAGGATCCATTGCATGGGCGAAAACACCAGAACGTCCACACGGCACTGCCCCTAACCTTCTTGTCACAAAAGCTGATATCCATCTATCCCAAGTAGATAGTATACCCTGTATACAGGGGGGTTCCCCACAAAATCCTATACCCCCGCCAAAACCTCATTCGGGTCCTATAGTTGAACAAAAGAAGGGATCTCAGGTGGGCTCACCCTCCGTAGCTGAAAATACCCATGCTTCATTCGTAAAAGGTAGCAATTCATTCACAACACAAAATCGCCCCATTAATAACAAAAGGAAGCGCAACCCCAACTCGGCATATTCAAGGAAAAAGGCTAAAATAGCTGAGGCTCAGCTACCTACAAGGGCACCACCCCTTGTCTCGTTGCCACCAACCAAGTCTTTTCCCCTGGAAATGTCCCGTGAAAACATCTCCCCGCACACAATAGTTATCCAGGAAAACAATGACCTTACGATTGAAAGTGATCCCATAGGAACTCCGCTTTGTACTATCAAAGGGAAGGACGTTGAGTTTCTTACTGTTGTTTGGGAAACACTTACAAAATTACTTTCCCCACTAGAAAAGAGATTCACACACATAGAAACACAGCTGTTGGAAATAGAAAAAAGTATATTAAATATGGCAACTATTACTATGTAGAACTCTAAATCAACATGCTCATACGGTCCTCCGCCTTCAACAGCATCTTGTGTCTATACGACTCAAACCGCAGAGAAATTGCAGGCGCCTTTCGAGGTAAAGCCACCGGGAATCACCAATGTTGCAAACTCTTTCCCTACTAGTCTCACCGCTACCCCTAAGGCGAAACCAATCCCTAAACCCCGAACCAAGGCAACAACCCATAACTCCTCAAGTAGGGTAACCCCGAATACTACGCCATCAGGAGCCGTAGCTCTCCCGCTATCTCAACTAGGTATACCCGGTCAAAGAGTATCTGACCCGACCGACCAGCCCAATCTTAGGCAAAAGGGCCAGATTATAAATCCCTCAACATCGAACAGAGCAAGCACCGGTCGCATACGCTCAAGGGGATTTGTAGATCTTCCCCCCGAGGTTAGTACGTATGTGGTGGTGCTGACCGGGGTGCCTGAATTAACGTACAGCCAGTACGAGAACTTTGCTTCCCTAAAGAACATGGTGATACACTGGCTGGACGTTAATAAACCAATACCCAACCACCTAAGGAGTAAAATCCTTATGGTGCGGAGGGTACCCTGGGTAGGCACCACACAAAAGTCCACCAGTGGCGACTGTGTGATTGTCTCCTTCGAGGAGCCAAATACTGCCCATGCCATCTACTCATGGATTAACCATAGCACGACTACGACAATAATAGCAAGACCTCTTACCTTTTTCTATCCGCCACGTCTCCCTCCATCTCATGGCGGGAACTGGAGTAGGATCCCGGAGAGGAACCACACATGGGGAGGGCAAAGTATTTCTTGGGCTGATACATCAGGTGGATGGAACGGGGCACCGTTGTCTAATAGATGTGGGTGCCTCGAGGAAGTGGATTGACTTCTACACCCGATAACCAGCGCACCTACCCCACCCATCCTCAAAGGTGACAATGTACAGTTAAAGGATAACGTACCTACCCGTAGTGTATTAAATGCGCAAACGGCCAGGCAGATATTGCCACTAACATCGGCCCATACAATGACTAATCACTCCAGAGTAGGCCCAGGTAGGCATGACATCTGCTCACCCAAATGTGTAACTACTGACTCCCACCCAAAGCTGGAACATAATCCCACTCGGCCCCATTGCCACAAACTAAAGAGTCCCCCAGTGGAAGTCCCTCCACCTAACCAAAGTGGTAAATCCTTAGTATATGATAGCCCCAAGAAACCCGGCATGAATAACATGCCAGTGGCCCCGGGGGTAATTTCCATTCTATCCTGGAATGTGGCAGGGCTATTCAACAAAGTAGATACGACGGACTGGGCTGACCTCGTAGAGGGCTATGATATATGTCTCCTACAAGAGACATGGGCAAGAGAACAAATTACACGCCAGGGCTTCGCTATTTTTGATATCGAAGCAAAATGGGGAGGAAGGGGCAGACCCTCAGGAGGACTTTCGACCTGGGTCGGGTCCCACCTGGGTTGTAGGGCCATCCACCTTGAAACGAATTCTTGTGACTTCCAGTGTGTCTCACTTGAATGGCCCTGTGGAGGGAAGCTTATATTGATTAACATATATTCAAGACCAGTGGGGGTTGCAGCAATTTCTGGCCCAGTAGAAGATCTAGCACAATTTCTTGATATACACAATTTTTCTTCCCCTCTAATCATAGGCGGGGATTTTAATCAGCAATATGAACCACTCCCTGATTATCTGGTGGGCATATCCAGCGAAGAGGATGATTTATGGGACATTCCCACCATGACTGATCCAGTGACCAGGACATGGTCCCCACTTGCCACCCAAATAATGTCCCTCACCCTTAGCCATTCGCTGAGGGCATGCAACGGTCGGATCAAGGGTGACATTCCGCCGAAAAATACCTTTAATAGGCCGGGCCACGAGTCAAGGATCGATTACATTATGGTTCCAACCAGGGAGTGGAGGAGGGTGAAAGATTTTAAAGTTATCCCCAGACTTGATAGCGATCATAATGTGCTCTCATTAAAATTTGACATCCTTGGCCGGTCATTAAATAAGGTAGACACTAGTTCTCCTCCTCAGTCTGACCTTGTGCTATCCAGCAATAGGCGTAGAATTAAATGGGCCAAATTACTGGAAAAGCACACCAACATCGAGAGACTATATGTTATGTTATTTTTTATTTGTTAAGCGCACATACGCCCGAGGGCTTCTTGGCGCTGGAGAGAGTCAAACATAACAGTATATAAAAGACATATATGCATTACTCGTCCCTACCCTGGAAAAAGTGGAGCACTGTATGAACCACCCAGCCAGTGAAACCGATATCAATATCACAGGCAGCTCAGGAACGCAGGCACAATTATTCAATCTTGGTAACATCCACTCTGAGCTATGTACCAACCTCGCAGAGGTACTCAACCCAGTGGCCAGGCCACACAAGCCTAAACAGAGAAGAGCGACCTGGTTCAATGCCTCTTGCAGAGAAGCAAAAATCACCTTATTAAACTCACTTAAAGCACGAGACACTTCTAACACCATTAGGGAGAACCGATTAGCCTATAAACAAGCCTTACGTAACGCAAAAATAGACTGGGATGAGGGGAACTGGACAAAACTAACAGCTGCCCTCGCACGTCGAGACTCACGAACATTTTGGCAGATTGTTAGGCACGGTTCGGCGGAACCCCTGGTAGCAGTTGAGGCCAACATAGCACCATCTGTCTGGGAGGAACATTTTAATAATCTATACCAGCCACATAGCAGTGACCAGGGGACGAGTAAACCCCCAGAAGCGTGCCTCCTTCTTAACAATAGTGCAATTGTCATGGATCCCTTTAGCTTAGAGGAAATCAGCCTGGCAATCTCGTCCCTACCAGTAGGTAAGGCGCCGGGCTTAGATAGGCTCCCAGGCGATCTTTACAAGCACGAACCTAAAATATGGGCTCCCTATCTCGGGGTGCTATTTAATTCAATTTTGAAAGGCCTGCCAATTCCTTCCACCTGGCCAGGGGCCGAAATAGTGCCAATTTTTAAAAAGGGTTCCCCTCTCCTCCCGTCAAACTATAGGCCAATAAGCTTAATTGATGTATCCCAAAAACTATTTTCTAAGCTGTTGTTAAATCGCTTACATGAGTGGATCAGGGATTTTAATATTCTTAGTCCCTTTCAAGCAGGCTTTAGGGAGAAGGTTTCCACTGTGGACCAGGTCTTTCGCTTTGTCCTCATATTTTGGAAAACGGTGCAGTTGGAGGGTGGCAGCCTCTACACTGTATTCGTGGACCTGAGGGCAGCGTTCGACCTGGTCCCAAGGACCAAGCTGTGGGAGGTCCTCGCTAAACTGGGGGTCCCCGAAGGGCTTCTGAATATGCTAATACGCCTCCACAGCACTAACTATGCCCAGGTCAGATGTGGCAGGTTGGGTGGATTGTCCGGGAGGTTCCCCGTTGGCAGGGGGGTGAGGCAGGGTTGTGTGCTTGCACCAACCCTGTTTTGCCTCTACGTCAACGGGGTAATCAACCACTTGGCGGGCGTACCCAACTCAGACGCCCCAAAACTGGCCGCTGAAAGGGTGCCAGCCATCATGTTTTCCGACGATACACTGTTATTATCAAAGTCGGCAAAAGGCATTCAGCGCATCCTCGATGGATTTGTGGACTTCTGTGAGGCACACGGACTAGAAATGAATGCCATCAAAACGAAATTTATGGTCCTCAACCCCTCCACTTCACCCCAAGTATTGGGCACACCAGACTCGAAAGAGTAAAAACTTTTGAATACCTGGGAATTGTATTAAATGACAAATTTACTTGGAGCTCACATTTGGAGAAGGCAGCACTCAAATTGACCCAGCATTCGGGAGGTATAATGAAACTCTTGGCAAGCAACAAATCTTCACTCAGGCCTATTGGCCCCCCATTGCAGATATATAAAACCCAGGCCAAGGGGGCTGTCATCTATGGATCTGAACTTTGGGGTCACGAAAAAACATCATAGCTGTTGAAAGTAGAAAACAAATTCATTCGCAATCTTGTTGGGCTATCACCGAGCACTCCTCTTGTCCCCCTCAGGATGGATTTGGGTTTATACCCGCTTGATGAGGAATTGGCCCTACGCCCATTGGCCTTCTGGCGTAGATTATGGACAACTCCAGAGTTGGCTAGTTACAGAGAAGGACTTCGGGAGGTTCTTGCCATCCCAGGTGCCGGAAAAATTAAATGGCTTAACTTCATCAAACTGGAATTGGAGGCCCCGGGACTTTCATCGATGTGGTCTGACCCTCTCAACAAGTGTCATATCCTTTCTAAAAAGGAACTAGGCAAGTCATATCGCAAAAGTAAACTACTTCATTTACTTAATCACGATCACCTTGGGACCCTCACAGCTTCCTTTTTTTCCAACAAAGTTAACTATAACATGGAGCAAACTCTGGACAAAATATATCCCTCCGTACTGAGAAAATTATACCTTCAGTGGAGACATGGGTCTCTCCCTATTAGAACTTATACATCCAAATGGAGTGACAATTCAAACAGCACCTGTCCAGCATGCAGAACATCGGATGAAACTGAGCTCCACATTCTATTCTTTTGCCCAGTTTATCGAGACATCCGAAGGTACTGGATTGTTCCATTATGCAGGAATCTGGGATTCGATAGGTGTTTGGCTGCCTTTAGAGTTTTAAAAACTGATTTATCAGATCATATCGTGTTTGCTATGGCCAAGTACCTGGGTGCTCTCTGGTCTACCAGAAGGAAATGTCTTAAAATGCAGACATGAGTACAGACTTGATTCTAGCACCAAGGACCTTGCAAGAAATACTTTTATGGATTTTACATATTGTTGTTAAACCTTTTAATGAATGGTTTTTCATAAATGTCTTTTATGGTATAACTTTACCGAAATAAAGATTTTTTGAATTGAATTGTTTAGGGTAACCCTTCCCGAAAACAATGGAGTAGGAAAGGGCAAGGGGAACTCTCTAAGCTTTAAATGAGCCCCATGACTCATATTTCCCACACCCAAAAGTATGGCCCACTGCGAAATAGCACTGGAATGATTCCCAAGAAATTTCCACAAACATCCTCATTATTTTGACCATTTAGTCTCTGGCAATTGGCTGTTTGTTTGGTGGCTATAAGGCTCAGTGAGGTACTTGTTATCCAAATCTTTCAGTCTCCACCTGCCTGTGATGCTTTTACAATTTTCAGGCTGCCAAAGTTCCCCAGATTCAAACATATTCATTCACATTCTACATCCCCTTGCTTGCCTGGCCTTGCAGACAATCCCCATGCATTGCTGGTAAAGTCTTTGGGGCATATTATCAAAGACAGCGTTAAACATTATCGCCGGTTTAGTGGCAGAAAACTGCTGCTAAAACGGCGATAATGGGCTTGATAATATGCCCTAGAAAATTCCAATAGAAGTCCATGTTCTGGTGTGAACATGGGCTTCTATTGGAATTCTCCAGGGCATATTATCAAGCCCATTATCGCCGCTTTAGCAGCAGTTTTCTGCCGCTACACTGGCGATAATTTTAACACCATTCTTGATAATATGCCCCCTAGTTGTTATGGATGAGTGTGAATGCTGATTGTTAACTGAAACACATATAAAGATCTTAGAATTGTTACCATTTTAGTATCATTTGTCATCTGTATTCATGAGATTTATTGTGTGGACCGTCTTTGGATGTCTTTATTAATTTCAGCTTTTAACCAGCTTGTGCGTTACTCGCTTTGTCAGGCGCTGCTTCCTCTTGTGTTTCCCCCTGTAGTTCATTATGCTGCAGCACTTGCAGCATGTCCCCTGCATCATTATGCTGCTGTTGAAATCAAGACTGTCCAACCCGCCAACCTTTCAGCCACCAGTTTGTTATTAACATCTAACATGTTTAGCTATCCTTGCAAAGATGGTGAAGTATGGCTTTCGACAATGGCTGCTTCACCCTAGCTGTTTTTTTTATAACCATCAGACTATTTTATTAGTAACCGAATCAATTACAGACTTAGCAGCCCTTTCTGCACAAAAGGCACTCAGCCAACAGGAGGTTTGTTTTAAAAACAGAACTGTATTTGCCTTCATTTACTGAGTCAGCATGTTTAAAGCTTTTCAGCTTTCCTTTGTTTTTTATGTGTTTTAGATTTTTTTGGGGGGAGAAATACAATACATCATGTTTGGAATTGACAGTGATCAAAGCACTTTTCTGTAACACCATTGGTCACAGGTAATTTCATGCTATCTCGGGGGTTTTCACTAGGTATACACAAATAACCCACTTACGCTGCTGTCACAGGTATAACCATCTTCCCTCAACTAAAACTCCCAGCCACCAGTCCTCCATTAACATTTACCACATACTTAACTATCTTTACAAAGACAGTAACGTACAGCCTCTAACACTTGCTGCTTCACTAAAACTGGTTATCCATAACCATAAAACTATTTCATGACTAGCTGACACAGTCCCAGCCCTTACAAATTAAAATAGGCACAGACAACTGAAGCTCTCTTTTAAATTTGGTATTGTAATTACCTTCATTTAGAAGCTTTATAAAAATATTTATGGTATTTGTACTTTTATATGCAAGCCTCCTAGGCTGCACTTGATGGTTGTCCCCACCCTAACAGTCTTTGAAAAAAACACTATTTTCTTACATTGTGGACTCCACCCCAAAATCTGACTTTGAAAAGCTATTTCTGTGCAGTCTACCTAAAACAAGCTCATCCGATAGGTTTATTTCAAAAACGAAATTGTCTTTACCTCCATTTACTAAAATGAGTCAGTCAATAGCAGCTCTATTTTTTCATATGCATGATATTTGTATTTCATGGAAAATACAGTACTTACCAATAATACAATTGCTGTCAGGTAATCCCAGTGCGCATATGTGCGCAGCATCGGTTTGTCACAGGGTATAATAACACAAATAAGGTTCTTACGGTGCAGTCGGAGGTATGATTATCTCCCCAACCAAGCCTATCATCCACCAGTCTACCATTAACATCTAATACATGGTTAACTATTCTTGCAGACACTATGGCTTTTAACACTGGCTGCTTCACCTTAACTGTTTTTTTATAAGCAAACTATTTTATAGGTAACTGACTCAGTCACAACCTTACATGTACTCATCTTTCTCCATACAAAAACACGTAGGTAAAACACATTGCAATTTACAAAGCCAATAGCGCTAACTCTCACAACTGTGACACCTATTACATTGCAAATGCTTGTTAGGAGAGCCGGAACCTGCATGTCACCATCCATTACACCACCCACACATATAACTCTCTAGGAACATTATTGCCTGACTGGCTACATTTCAAAAGTATTCAGTAACATGTATTTTGCCATGTAGAAAGAATATTGTTGTACTTTAGCTGAGACCCCCACCCCCACCCCTCGGCCAAAATGAACTCTACAATCCCAATATCATAACCTCTTCACTCCTTTTCATTGTGGACACTTTCCAGTTCTGAGATTTCTATCTATGAATAATTATCAGGCATGTTAGTCTAGTTAGGTTAATTCCTGCATATTGTAAATGCATCAAGTTGTCACACAAAGACCAGGCCTGTACACAATGTCCATAATGACATGGAGTGAGGAGGTTACCCTAAAGCCCATACGGGTGGGTGCATAATGAATACATGTAGGACATGATACATATTCAAGAAAAGGCAGCGACAACAGTGGACAGCTGCCAAATGTTGTTTGTCCACCTGTAGGTGAAGTTGCATTTACATGTGAGAGATCTGAAAAAGTATACTTTTGACCAGCACAATGAAAGAAATTGTATTGACTAATTTGCCACAAAGTTAGATCACTGGTAAAAGTTGCTTTTTAGGTTGAGCCTGGTTAGCGAATGCACTTCTCTGCAAGTGATGCTGCATTCAGGTAGGGACTTGAAGCCCTGCCCACTCTCCGCCCATATTTTTCATTGGCTTGTGTCAATGTCCACTGTGGCTGTTCATTGGTCAATAGGCTTAGTAGTCCCTCCTTAGTACAGCCTTGTCTCATTTTGTAACCTCCCATGGCGACACCCCTGTTATGTGTGTTGTTACTCTTAGGCTTTAATTAAAGCCTCCGAACACTATTTCCTCAAATTGATTTTGCAAGAGTTTTGCAACCGGAACTGAGGACCCAAACCATTGACACATGCCATATTGAGTCACAATTTAAAAGACACACTCCCTGAACGCACCTTTCAAATTGCAATTCAGTATGAAATGGAAGCCCAGTTTTGTGATACAGAAAACCTTTTTCTAAATCACAAAATGGCCTTAGTACATACGAAAAAGGGATCTTGCAGTTACAAACCTGGGATATTGTGAATCACATGCTGGCAATCACAAAAAATCTCAGTACATCTGACCCTAACTTCCTAACACTCATAGATGTTTAAACTTTCTATGTCCCCCCACCTATTTAATAATCCATCCTTCCAACCAATGTGCGCAAGCACTCGTCCCTTGTTTATTTTACGGCTTTTATGGATCAATTCTGCTATTTCTTACCAATTCGACTGACAGTGAATCATTTTATAATGTTATTAAGTTAAAGAGCTGTTCATCTCCTTCCACCCTCAGTCAGGCACTTAACCAATTAACAAAATTCAATAAATTAATGCGTATCCAGCTATGTTCACGTGTGCTCTGCTTCTACCTTTTTCTGTACACTTCCTGCATCTCCCACCTAGTTCCTGTTTGGGACCCTTTTCAAACAAACCAAATGGGGTTACGCTTCTTCTATACTTTCAAAATGTTGTAACCAACTAATGTTCCCTACCCTTGATTTGCAGGTAGTGGTGGTCAAACTTTGAGGTCAGTCCCCCAAACGCAGGAGGTCCTGCAAATTGTCAAGCAACTCCAACTCGCCAAGTTATACTGTGCGTTTTCTTTCAAACTACTTGCATTATGCCTGCTCCTATAACTTCCCTCATACAATCTGGCTGCCTCTATCCTGTGTTTCTTCTCCTTAACCACTGGTACCCTTCATACGGTTCCCATGACGTGCATTACTGTTCATGCATTCTTGGTTTTTCCACCATATTTATGGTCCAGTGTTACCTTTTAGCCCTTCTCTGTTGGGTCCTGCTAAGTGGCTCACTCTCTCTGCTCCTCCATCTCATCAGGGGTTTGTTCTGCCAAGGTGCTAATAGACTGAACAAGAATTTTTGGGGTCTCTCTTTCCTAGATGGTAGCTAATATGTCCATTTGATTCTGAGACCTTCCGCTTTTCTGGAATTCCTCTGTGTTTTTCCTTAACAACCATAACGACTTCAAAATGCTAGTGCTTTGTCTCAAATTTCTAGCCAGTTCCATACCTCCTTAGGCTCAGTGAAAAAATGACTTTACCATGGTGCTCGTAACAAGTATTTCTAATCCACTGCCCTTAGCTTTTGTGTGACTTCCAAGAATGATTTGCTCTGTGTCTGTCCTTTACAACTGTAGTCTGGAAATTTGGAAACTTTGTGATTCTCGTAGTGCAGTTATTATGTTCTAACAAGTTGCAGAATAAAGTCTCTATCCTGGTAATTTAGGAATCTGGTGATAGCCGCTCTTGGTGGCGCCCCAGGAGGTCATCTAGGGACCCTTGCTCTGTCTTTTCTTTCCACCTTGAAATAATAAGAGAGTCCCAGGGGTTTTAGCTCTTGAAATATCCATCACTCTGAGGGCCATATTATCAAGAAAGGGCGATACATTTTCGCCGCTTTTATCGGCAGGAAACTGCCGCTAAAGCGGCGATAATGGGCTTGATAATATGCCCTTGTGAATTCCCATAGAAGCCCAGGTTCTGGTGTTAACCTGGGCTTCTATGGGAATTCACAAGGGCATATTATCAAGCCCATTATCGCCGCTTTAGCGGCAGTTTCCTGCCGATAAAAGCGGCGATAATGTATCGCTCTTGCTTGATAATATGGCCCTATGTTTTTTCTGCTGAAGGTCTGTCTGTTTTTCCAGGGAATCATAAATGATTTTTCTTGAGTGACCCTCAGCGTCTTCAGTTCTGTTTTAGACTATTTTAACTTGCATGGACATTGTGGTTACTGTGTCTTTGAAAGGTTTAATTTCTGTATGTATCATTTTAACTTACACAGCTTCACTCTGCTTCTTTATATCAAACAGTCACCCCTAGTCAAGAGATCTGGGTTAAATCCATTGTTCTTTTGCTCAGCATGCCACCCAGTTTAGACCCAGCTATATGTAAATCTGTCTTGACCCTCCTCCTCATGGGAACAGTCCAGCCTTAACTGCCAAGGCAGGTGCTCCCTGGACCTGAAACAAGGATCCTTGGACCGGTTTTGGGGTATCATCCCTCATCAGCCAGGCTAGCTTTAATCCAGTGGAGGTGATGGAAAATGATAAAAATGTGTATTCATCTAGTGGTGGCTTATATCTTTTTGTTACTTACACTGGTATCTCACACTTTTAAATTGTAGGTGCATTTTGATTAAGTGATTTCCCAGAACTGCACAATTTTTAGTCACTGCAAACTGGATTCAAATCAAGGTCCTCAGATCAACAGCTTAGCCATTAGACCACATCTGCTTCCTTAGTTGATGTACTCGAAGTTTCAACTCCATATGAACTATAATGTTCTATTGATGTTTTATTATAGCCATTTGTCTGCATTCCTCATGTTGTCTAGTGAGTGGGCCGCATTCAAATTATTTTGATATTTATGTTTTCTACATGGGTAGAACCTAACTGAGCTGTTTCTTGTTTGAGGTTGAGGTGTATCTATCTGCATATACACAATGGTTTAAGGTTATGTGCATACAGAGCATGCATAATGGGTAACTGTGTAGTCTGGTCCATATTAACATTGGGGGATTCTGGTGATATCTTTGGCCCTGATGTTTGTAAATGTCACCATAAGTCTGAGATGGCAATCTATTTTTAAATTACAAGCTGTTCTATTAAAAGTGCAGCTAACAATGGGAATTGACTGGAATTCAAATGCTGAGATATTTCTTACCTGTCACAAATGCATTCTTGATAATACTATAGGCAATGGTGAGATCAGTGGATTTATGTGACTGTTACTGCAGAGTTTTCAGTCTAATTATGTATTTACTAAATTTGCCACATAATTTCCAAAAGTTGCAGATTTCACCAAAATTGTTGTTTCCAGCGTAAACTGATGAAAATAATATCTCCAGACAGAATGCCACATAATTTGTGGTTTTTGTTATACAATTTTGATAACCTTTGTTTTCCAAGCTGCATAATCCTACTGGCCTGGACAATGTAAAAATGTTGCACAGAGGCAGCAAAATCTGTATTTCACATGTAACTGTGAAATATTGTCCATATTTCACAGTTCCTTAAAAGGATCTGGTTTTAATACCACTGTGTTTTTGTGCAATAAAAGCACCAGAACATGCAATGGACACACCTCTACTCAAAGATGGAATGACTTCTCAGAAATCTCCATTGTACCCATCAGTGTGGAACAGATATTGTGGTGGGGATGAGTTTTTTCTTTAATGTGTACATTCCTGTCATCTAAGGTAGTGTTCAAATGGTTGTTGAATCTTTTTTCAGTTTTTGTCCTCGCGATGTTTCTTCAAAATGACTAAACACTGCTGTGAGAGAAGTTAGGTTAGAATTTGAAAACTTATTGTTGCACATTTTTACGATTCTACCAGGCTCCTGATTAAGACTCACATTTTATTGTACCACTCCAATTGTATTGGCATATTGTTAGCAACCTTTTATGATTTGATGTCGAAATAAAGTTAAGTATTGGTTTCTTATAAAAAAATACACACTTACACCTAAGCGAAACCTGCACTCAGTCACAGTTTCTCTCTCTCTCCAAATGAAAGAAGGTTGGACAAAGATGTATAGATTTAAATGTGAGTATACTGTAACAGAAATTCATAATGGAAAGTAGTGTTAGCAGCCATTTTAATGAAGGTGCTGAATCCCTGTAAAGATTACATTTATTCTTGTTATGGTGAGCATTGACAGCATAAGACACTTCTGCAAGATTAGATTGATGTTAGAAATGTGGGTATCTAGTTGGCAGTGGCTTGCCCCCTGTCCAAGTAGGGGCCCTTATTCTAGTCAGGGTAAGGAGACTACACAGCTAAGATAGCCCCTGTTCATCCCATTGGTAGCTTGGCATGAGCAGTCAGACTTATCTCAGAGGCAATGTGTAAATAATGTGTACATGAACATACAGTAACACAGTAAAACACTACAAATGGACACCACACCAGTTTGGAAAAATAACCATTCTTTATCTGAATAACAAAATATCAAAACAACAAAATTCAACATACACAAGCAAAGATGTCACTTTTAACAGGTTCAAAATATTCCAGTTCATAAAAAACTATATATGCGTCACATTTTAGTGCAAAGCACCTGGGATGCATCAAAATCAAAAGACTAAAACAGCTGCAGAGGAGATGAGGTGCCGAAAACAATGCAATGCATTGATTCCTTACTCTCAGGGGAGATGGAACATCGACTCCTTACTTCCAGAGAAGGTGAGGCATAATGTCCTTGTTTCTGTGCAGAGGAGGTGATACATCAATTCCTTGCTTTCAGGGGAGGTGTTGCATCAATTCCCTTCTGCGTGGGGAAGAGGTGCATTGAGTTAATTTCTTCTGGGCATTGTCGATGAAATCTTTGAACACAGGTGCGATGCGTGGAAAATCTGGTCATGATGGGTCAATGCAGTGAACCAGGTGCTGCATTGATTTCCAAGGCGTGATGCGTCAAAACTTCAGCCTCAGAGAAGGGCTTGTGTCGGAGTCGGAGCAATCTTTGGGTCTCACAGCAGGCGCTGTGTGAAATATCCTCACCTTCGATGCGTAGGGGTTTTAACTGCACAGCAAGACTACAGTGGGCAAAACAGGTGCTGAAGGTCGAGGTGTCGATTTTCTCCTCTTCTTGTAGCAGAAGCCACCTGCAAGGGTCCAGAACTGTATTTAGCACTCCTTGGCAGGTCAGAACTCTCGGCAGAGGAGTTCATGGACTGCAGATGAAGTATTTGAGGGCCCTTAGACTTCTTAACAGGATGCAAGCACACACAAGCCCTAGGAGAACCTTTTATTTTTAGTTTTATATAGCGCGAACTAGACCCGAAGGTATCAGAGCACTTTACATGAGCACCAGTTGTGTTACAGATGGACATATTAATTTTGTAAGGCACAGGGAAATTAAGTGATTGCTCAGAATCACAGGATGTTGTGCATCCCTGCCAAAACTCGAACCCGGCTCCCCAGCTCCGAGGTTGACCACTCTAGCCCTTAGGCCACATCTTCCCCTCAACCTTTGCAAGCAGGTTGATGAAAACAAAGTCCAGGCTTTTCACTTTCCAAGATAGAAACAGAAAGCAGTAGGCCAGCACGACACAGCAACAAGCAGAGTGCAGTTCCCCTCCTACACCTTCCCCAGCTCTTTTTTTTCACAGAATCTCCTCATAGTCCAGAAGTGTTCTGAAGTTATGGTGTCACGGCTCCAGTACTTATACCAGCTTTTGCCTTTGAAGTAGGCAAAGTCTTTGTAGTGCACAAGACAATGCCTTTCCCTGACCTGGCTCCAGACACACTACAGGGGGTGGAGACAGCTTTCCGTAAGGACATACACAGCCCTATTCAGGTATTAATTTACTACTCCTCTTACCACTCTAGCTCAGGAAGACCCACCAGGATATGCAGAGCATACCTCAGCTCCCTTTGTGTGACTGTCTAGAGTGAATGCACAAATGGCCTAGCTGTCAGTGTAACCCAGACGTGGATTCCACAGGCAGGCAGGCAGAGCCAAAGAGTGGTAAAGCAAGAAAATCCACACTTTCTAGAAGTGCCAATTTCAAACATGCAATTTACAAACCAACTTAAAAAATGTATTTTTAAATTGTGAGTTCAGGGGCCCCAAAATTAAAATCTCTATCTCCTCCCAATTGAAATGGACACTTGAAGAACGAAATTGGCAGCTTTTTCCTATCAGGACATGTAATACACACCAGTACACATCCTACCTTTCCCATACACTACACCCTGTCCATGGGGCTACCTTGGCTCTACCTTAGGGGTGCCTTACATGTAGAAAAAGTGTAGGTTTGGGCCTAGCAAGTGTTTGCATTTGTAAGGTCGATATGGCAGTTCAAACTGCATACACAGACACTGTGGTGGGAGGCATGAGTCATGGTTGTAGGGCTACTCATATGGGTGGCACAATCAGTGCTGAAGGCCCACTAGTAGCATTTGAATTACATGTCCTAGTCACACAGAGTGCACTTTACTAGGGACGTACCAGTAAATCAAATATGCCAATCATGAATAGGGCTCCCGGTTTTCCGTTTAAACGGATTTTTACATATGAATACAGACGGAAAACAAGTTTTCCTTGATCTGTATTTATATATAAAAACGGGAAAATACTAGTACGTTTTGTCATTGACCATCTGGTGTCTCCCCCTTCTTAGAGGGTTAAAAGGTGTCAGCCTGGGCTGAGACAGCTTCCGGGCACACACTCAGCTGCACCCATGCACTTCACAGGTCTTTGAAAGACCGTTTAGTTGTTAATGAGGCTTTGATGTTCCTTCACCCTTAGCCTCTGCCGATTGCACCAGCACCCGACTTTCCCTGGCAGACTGGGTTTTACAAGGGCAGCTTGCAATGTGCGAACTTACAGGTGGTATCTCTGGACTTAAGAAATATCCAAGGCCTGCAGAGAAGGCTCGGAATTAGTGGCTGTGCGGGATGGGCGGGGAGCAGAGAAGGAAAAGGTCTACGTGATTCGGTCTCTTGCTTCCTGCCCAGACAAGACAAGGAAGGTGTTCGCTTCTGTTCTGCCGCTGGTAGCTGCCCCCCATCCCCCTCTCTTTTCTTACTCTTATTCCCTCTTTGTCTAACTCCTCCTCACCGAAAACCGTGACTCAAGAAATGGTTCTGACACTCTGTTTCTTCCTGACGTTCACTGTTCCCCTGTGAAATGGATGCAAAAAGCAAAACCACTTTTGATGGAAATGCCGTTTTGACATATTTTCTATTCCAAACTGCAGCCACAGAAATAAAAGTTTCCAAAAATGAACAATCAATAACTAAGTAAAGCAAATCCTCGTACGCGGTGCCCTCGGCTTCAGGCTGATTGTGGACTCGGAGCCCGCAATGGCTTTACTGCGGGGCACCAAGAGGTTGCTGACAACACCCAGGTGTTATGCTTGCAGAGGTCGCAGAACCATGTGATGGGCTACGTAGAGCACAGTAACGGCAGTGTGGTGGTGTTCGCCTCCACCCGGGAGTGGGGCATCAAGCGTCACCTCTACAGCTGTCGAGACGTCTCCGCATGCGAGAACATCAGCCGAGTGCTGGCTCAGCACTGCCTGGGGGCTGGGATCAGTTACATGGTCTACCAGGCCAGTCCTTGGGAGTTCCAGTCTGAGTTGGTCCAGCGCTTCCGCAACGCCATGAAGGAAGGTGGTATTGTCCTCAGCGAGCCACGGCGAATACATTCATGACACCGCCTGTGGGGAGGAGAAACAATGGCTCTTTAGTGGGGACATTATCTGGCAATAGTTTTCCATAAACAAACAACAGTATGAACATAAACCCTTGGAAGATGGCGACAATGCCTGCTTATTCGATCTTTGTGCGTTAAAGAGTAGAAATATTTGCTTCTGGTCAGAACAGTCAAACTACTTACTCTCTGTCCAAAGCATATCACCAAAGTCGATTCAGGACTATTCTCTGTGCTAATTGGTTTCAAGACGGAGTGTTCTTAAAGTGGCCGGATCGGTTTTATTCAAACCCCAAAAACATTAGTGTCACTTTACCGAGTTTGCCGGTGAAGCGCTGTTTTTCCCCGGTAGGGAAGTGCGCCAAACCTGAAGGTACAGCAATACCTGGTTGATGGGTATATTGGAAAACAAAATGTGTACGGTGGCTTTTTGTTAACGAATTTGGTCTTTTTAAACAATACTGTTTACGTTTTATAAGCATATAAGCAGTGGACATTGAAATGGGTCCTTTCTGGGTCCTGTAGTTTTCTGGCATAAGCACCAACTGATTTCTGAATAGTGAGTGTAAAAGTGTTAAGTTCACCATGTTGTTCCTGCTTATATTTCTTTATTTAATCTTTCGTTCCCTATGAATGTTTGCTTTTTCCAGGGTGGTGTTACTATTTCCTTAAGGGAGCATATTGCTCTTGCCTAGTGCGTAATTTGAATTGAGTCGCATCCAGGTGTTTATAGCAGATCAAATTTGATTGTAGTTGAAGGTAGTGTGAATTTCTCTCATTGGGGCAGTATGGTGTTCAGTGAGGGAGAGGATGTGGCACCCTGCCTATGACAAAAACTGCAAGGCTCTGAGAAATTGGCTTGTGATAGCACTTTTAAGCATATTTGGGACATTCTGAAAATGGCAAAGTTTTTAAATGAATGTATAATGTTGACCAATAAAAAAGCAAGCGCACGTGTGCATTGTGAATTTAAATAAATGTGGAAAAATACTAGCTGTAGCGTCGTCTTTTGCTTGTGGCAAAAATAAATGTGGATAAATACAGAATAAATGCCCCAAAAATAAATGTGGATAAATACAGACGGAAATGGCAAAAAATAAATACCATAAAACCGGGAGCCCTAATCATGAATAACCAAACATAATCACAATTTATACATATAACACTTGCATTTTAGTACTGATCAGCAGTGCCCAAAGTTCTACAATCAGCAACAACAAAATGTAGCACACAGTCAAAAACAGGAGGTTAGAAGCAAAAAGAAAAAATACAGGATAATAACACACCAAAGATTGCAGGTCTAAAAATTGAGATAGCCAGAAGGAGACCTGGGAGAAGACCCATACATGTGTGAAAGTGTGTGTATGCCCATAGTATTGCTGCACTGCCCTCAAAGGGCTTCTGTAGCTCCAGCCAGTGCACAACCCCTGCACCCTTAGTCACTGTGGGGCTCATGCTCCTTCACCTGAAAAGAGGCCTGGTGCTCTTGATGGAGCAAGGATTCCACATTACGCGACTTGCTTGAATTCATGAACCTCGAATAACATATAATAAATTAATCCAACAATGTTTGTTTTACTAATCTCCCCGTTATTCCAACATTTTGGGTGTCCCAGTGAAGCTTGCATATGTGTTTATTAACATTAATACGCTTGCTAATGAAAATGGCCGCTGCTTGGCGGGTTTCTTCTGCGCATGCGTTCGTCACACTCACGTGACGTGACGTACTTGCAGTTCTGGTGGGAAATGTTTGCTCATGCGCAATACAGCTAAAATGGCCGCTTTGTCTCCTCATATGCTCTGTGCTTGCAAAGCTGCTTTTGCAAAGTTGTTTGTTCCGCATTTACCCTAACGCTATAGATATTATAAAGTAAGGGGTATAGAGTAGCTATTCATGGTATACAGTGTATTCATTTATTTCTGTGTTTTAATTTGTTTTCGCTTACTTTTCATGTACCGCGTTCTTGAGGGTCTGAGAGACACTCGTGAATCCATATTGAGTGACCTTACTGCGCATGACAGTCTTCTGCCGGTGGCATTGAAACCTTGCCAACCAGAGGTCATTGCCAAGAGGCTCCTGAGAAAGTGACCTGCGACCTAGCAGGAGAAGCTGAAATGTCCTGCAAACGCAACAAATGTATTAATTTCCATTGTATTCTGTAGAGCATGTCATGGGAACCCCAAAATCAATAGGCGGTCCCAGAATATGTAAATAGAAGCTTTTAGAATTGAAATGTGATTGGTGTGTTGACCTAGCCTACTTGGGGACCAATCGAAATTTGGGATTCTGACACTTGCAACATTTGGGGGGTGGTACACTGACCCGAAAACAGTATAACTAGCCTAGGTTTAGCTAGAGAAATTGTCCGACTTGTCCGAATAGCTGACCTGTCACTGACCCAACGCACTCAATAGGTGACTTGATACAGAGGGCTGCGGAGCACTCTGTCCGAACTTTCC
Organism: Lissotriton helveticus; assembly: GCF_964261635.1. NCBI lineage: Eukaryota > Metazoa > Chordata > Amphibia > Caudata > Salamandridae > Lissotriton > Lissotriton helveticus. The sequence continues at coordinate 967,712,065 of NC_136071.1, read as the reverse complement.
ATAGACTCTAGAGGTTTTTCTAAGAAACCTTAAGTGCTGGCGGAGCACTTTGCTGGGGAATTCGATAACCCAATCGGGGTTCTGGCTGATAGCTGCAGAGAGGGTTTAGCACAGGCGTTGCTTCCAAACTGCGGGTGCTGGTCGTTCCTTGATGGTCCTGTCCTGATCCTAATCTGGGTTTCCTGTCCTGTCCTGGGGTGTCCATACTGCACCTGCTGTCCTGTCGATGACTGTCCTTCCTTGGGGTCCCTCCCGTTCTTACCTGACCTGTGGCAGGGTTGGTCTTCACACCATTCTAGGTAAATATAGTACTGAAACTCTATACTGCACTCTTCTATTTTTCTGTCTTTTGCTTTAATAAAGACATACCTTGTATATATTGATTTCCATGCTTTTCGCATCTCTGAATGAACAAGGCATACATAAAATTGTCGTTAACGTACCATGTTCCATTTTCTTACCCATCCTTAGTAAATTCCTTTTCAGTTAATGAGACATAGATGTTCCTTGTCCTTACTCATTGTTTAGTTGATTCAAGTAATTGTACCAGTTTATTAGTATGGTCTATTTGCATTTTATCCATAGTTCCTCTTTATGGGGAAATGTTTCACTGTGACATTCTAGTATGCTCTTTATTCTTTCCCGTCTTTAGTCTCTCCATACTAAGTTCAAATTCTGAAACTGCTGCCTAACATGTTCCCTGTTCTTACCTCCCTTTAAATTCAAATGGTTGGTTTTATTTATTTCCTTTATGGATACGTGCTCTTTGTAATTCTGGTTATCGATTGTTTGCTCATTGTAAATCTCTTGTTTTCTGAGCTTGACAAATCTTAGATAAAGGTTTTCAAAACATCTTGAGTTTGTGGTTATTATAAAATACAAATAGAATATAAATGATATGAGTATTTTGGTATCTTACTCTCTTTCACAGCTAGCTCCCTGATTCATCGTGGTCATTAGGTACCCGTAACGGTGGATTGGTAAGTCGGGTACAAGAGAAATATATAGGAAGGAACTGGGGGACTGGTAGTAGAGTGTAAGGTCACCTGATTAATGTCTATGATACATTGAAGTTTAAGGGCCCAAATGCGTATATGGTAATATTGTTGGTTAGGTGACCTGCGCGCTCTATCAGTAATTTTCTGGTAGCAGAGGATGGTTACGGACTAGTTAAAGATAGGTAGGACTAGTTAAGATAGGTAGGTAGGTCGGATGCTGCTATAAAGATTTTGCTGCTAAACTGTGAACATTTTATTGCTGCTGAATTGATCGATCACGTGAAATGTTTTTGCTTTGAAAATTATGAAATGTTTTAAATTGTTTTTTCTATTGTTATATTGATAAATGTACTAATACACTCGTTAGTGATTGTTATGTGTTGTCTGGAATCCCCGGGGGATTTAATAGCGGGTGGTGAAGAGAATCCACGCCGTGGTGAGGTCACTGGCTCTAGGAAAATTGGTGCAGGTTAGGCAGAACTGGAAGCACTGATTAGGGTTTTCTGAATGAATAGTTGAATAAATGATAGCAACGAGTTCGCTAATGAAACTTCAGTTGTGATATAACCTAGCAAGGGTCACACGAGAAAGGAGTAGTAGGTTCATCCGAGCTTGAGTGATAGCAAAGGATTTCGCTGGTGAAACTTTGGACTTAGTATATATCCCAAAAAGAAGTGGATGAGTCAAAAGAAGTAGCAGGTTCCCTGATGTTTGAGTGAAGGGTAGGCGGAAGAGATCTATCCTTAGTGTATGAAAAGCAGACAAAAGAAGTTTACTTGCAGTAAAACGTATCTTTCCTTTCTAGACACTCGAGTACAGTGGCAAATGTGTTTACGTTGTTAATTTAATAGAGCACTTGTACTTTAAAAGAGAAATAAAGTTTCCGTTACCTTGCAAAGGAGGGAGTCAGTTGCGGAGCTGCTTTGACGTCACTCTGTGCCGCGCTGGTATTGGTCGAAACAGCAGGTGTGAAGCGGAGCTGGAATTGTAAAGGAGGGGTGAGCGCCGAAAGCGTGAGAACCTGTCTCGCGAAGAGGCCGCGCACCCATTGGTCGATATTATTTGAAACCGTGCACTTGATTGGTTGCATGAAAATAAGAGACGTATTTTGATTGGGAGTGATTTTGTAAACAAAGTCGCTTGCCGGAAATTGTATGTGGTATACGTATAGACCAGAGACTAGACCTGATCCAAGACATTTAGGGTTTGAAACGATCAGTGGAAAGGTCATAAAACCGACATTATGTACGGAAACAAGAGAAAATTGACCCTTGTAAACAAAGTGAAGAATTATTTTAAGAAGGACAAGCCTATTAAAACTAGAGAAGGTGTTGTCATACCGCCACCTAATACTCCCGCATCTTTCATGATGTTCGATAAAGGGTACCATTCGTGTGTATGGTTGGAAAATTGGGCGGAATACACAAAGGATGACGGAATTTTGGCTTTTCCGTTAGAAGGTACATTTATTGGCAGGATTTATTTAATTTGAGAACATGGATGAATGATTTACATCCCAGACCGAGATTGACACAGTACGAAGCATTAGAGGAATGGGAGATAGAGGCTTTTGAGAGAGATAAGCCCCGCATGGATAAAGGTTTAACCAAATGGTATCCGAAACTGAAACAAGAAACCAGAGATAAAAAAATGAAACAGTGGAGACAGAATATGATTGTAGAAGGACTGTATCCAATGATGGCAATGGGTGGTCCCGTGGGAGAGAAAAAGACAGAAATGACCAAGCACTGGGTAACTAGTGGGGAATCGGATGACGATTATTTGGAAGATTTGTTCAATCCGCCTCCTTATAATGAAGGACCCAGATCTTCTAGTGTAGGGGACGCTTCCCAACGACCCCCATGTCTGGAAGGGACTAGATCTGTAAATGTAGGAGACGGCTGTCAATTACCTCCCTATAACGAGGGCCTAAGACCCATGGTTGCTAGAGACACCTGTCCAAGACCACCGTTTAGCGAGGAGTCAAGATACTCAGGTGAGAGAGACTTCTGTCCCAGGCCTCCTTACGAGGGTGAGGCAAGACCCTCAAGCACAGGAAATCCGTTCTCAAGACCTCCGTATGAGGAAGGACCAAGATCCTTAAACACAGGAAGTTTGTTCCCTAAACCTAATTATGGTGAAGGACCGAGTATGACGCATCCTACTGCCCCGAGTTATGCCCCAACTTTGACTCCACAAGTATTGTATGAAAAATCCCTAGAGCGGTTATTGGAGGAAAAAGAGCGAGAGGCTCTAGCCAAACAAAGAGCCGAGATAATTCAGAAAATCTCCCAGTTAAATTCAAGCCCTGAGGCTTTGACAATCCCAGTGACTATTGGACCAGTTGTTCCTTTGTATGGGGATAGACAGGGTAGTCCAAAGGCTCCGATTATTTCCCCAGCCACAGTGCAACCGAGAAAAGAGCCCTTAATTGTAGATGATCAGACCAGTGAATGTGAATCTGAGGTTTCTTTAATGGATTTACCAATCAGGGAACTCGGAAGGAGTTCACAGAAAAGGCATAATCCTTTCAATACAGGAGAGATTCAAATGGAATCGATTTTGGGTACTAAAAGTGTCACAGTAGTGAGTCCTGAAGAAATTGAGAGATGGAGTCGAGAATTAGAGAGACAAACTCCTCAGTCTAAACCCTTAGATATTTACAAACTAAGAATAGAAATTGAAGAACTGATGGCAGGAAACGTGGGGTTAGACAGATTAAATACATATTCCGAGGAAGAGCTTCTATTTATCTGTAAAAGTCTTACCCGTAATACCAGAGTGTTCCATGAGAAGTTAACAGACACTGCCGCCAGTATGGGAATAGATATTGGGAAATCAAAGCCATTACATAAACCCTACAGAGCAGAATTCTCAGACAAAGATCTAGAGAATATGAATGTGTCAGGAAAGAAGGTACAGATCAAGGAATTGTTGAACGAGTTGCAAAAATGGGGAGACCTCGAAAAGTGGAAAGCCAGGTGAGCAAAGAAAAAGGAAGAGGTTAGATCCAAACAGGCGACTTCTGAGTTTGTTTTAAAAGAAGCTGACAAGCCAGAACAGTTATATCCCATGCGAGAAGTGCCTTGTTGGAAAATATGTGCACGTTCCATGGTCCAGACAGGATATTGTGTCTTTTACTTATGACTTCCCGAAATTACGAGAAAAACCCGTGGAGTGGTACAGACAGGTAGAAAGGTTTGTAAAGGTACAAAAATGCCTGTGGAAAGATCTGGATGGGTTTTTCGATATAGTAGTTCCCGTAGACCTGTGGACAGAATGTAAAATTGCCATTGGTTGGCCTAGTGAGGAATACCCGAGGGACTCTAGAACGGGAGCTCCTTCCGATGAGGTAATGAGAAAATATGATCAGGTAATGTTACACCTGAAGGGAAAGGTGCCTGCAAAGGAAACTGATTGGACCAGAATAGATAGAACTACACAGGAAAGAGATGAGACTGTGCATTCCGTTTATGAAAGACTGATACAGGTGTTTAAGACATACAGCGGTATAGATAACATCGAGATGAAGGATATGACCCACTTCATTTACAGGTTTGTAAACGGTTTAAGACCTGAAATTTGTCAATGGATCAAAGACAATAAAATTTGTTGGCAGTCTAAGAAAATAGATGAAGTCTTGCGATACGCAAAGTATTGCGAAGACGAGATGGCTGATAAGAGAAAGGCTCTGAAAGAAAAGGTTATGTGGGCACAAGTAAAACTAGCGGAACAGCAGGAAAAGCAATTGGGTAAAATGAATAAAAATTCCCAAAATCAAGGTTCTGGGGGTGGAGGGAAGCCCAAAGTGAGAATGAGTCGAGAGGAAGCCAAAAAGATGTTTCCCTGTCACCAGTGCGGAGAAATAGGGCACTGGAGAGACGAGTGTCCATACGCACAGAATAATAAGCCTCAAACCCCTGATTTAAATCCGCAGACGCAGAATGAAAAACCAAGAAAGACCCAGCAACAGGTAAAGGCGAGTCAGTTGCCCCATGCACCTAGGCCGAATTATAAGGGAAAGACACCGCAAGGTGAAGACATAGAAATTTGGGGAGGAAAGGAGGATAGAAATGCAGCAACTTCGCAATTTCTGTTGAATGATACTTTCCTCTGTGACGACCAATACTGACGGGGCCTGAGGGGGGAGGACGAGGAGTGCGTACTTGGTGCCTCCTTGCCGGTAGACCAGTCAGGGCCATACATTGAAGGAAAGGTTGAAGGCAATGATGTCACCTATCTGTTGGACACTGGTGCTACCCGGTCTACTGTGAGAACAGCAGACGTTCCAAACCTACCCCTCTCGGGAGAAGCAGTCCAAGTAGTAGGTGTATCTAATCAATTGATTAGTACCCCAGTTACTGAACGCATGGAGATTACAATAGGGAATTTCAAAGAAATGCATAGATTTGTTGTTTGTGATACCAGTCCAGTAAACTTACTGGGACGTGATTTGTTGTGCAAAATGAACTGTACTATCTTTTGCACACCAAAGGGCGTCGAAATTCAAACCCCAGATGAAGATGGAATATACAAATTAATGTTAATTAGACCCGACTCAGAAATTAAAAGACTGACAATACAGGACTTACCTGAAGAACTCCAACAGACAGTGAAGCCAGAAGTGTGGGACTTTACTGGAAAGGATGTAGGCTTAATGGCAAATGTAGATCCAATTAAAATAGCAATGAAAGAAAATGCGGTTTACCCAAATACTAAACAGTACAAAATGAGTGCAGAAGTAAAAGCAGGAGTTGCCATTGAAATAAAAAGATTGCTAGAAGCGAACATCATACAAGAAGTGTTAAGTAGTCCATGTAATTCACCCATAATTGGAATCAAGAAACGTAGTGGTAAGTACAGAGTAGTACAGGACCTGATAAAGGTAAACAAAATAGTTGTCCCTTGCTGCCCTATTGTTCCGAACCCAGCAGTGATCCTATATCAGATCCCATGGAATGCTGAGTGGTTCACTGTGATTGACCTATGTCATACATTCTTTTCGATCCCATTGCACCCAGACAGCAAATTTCTTTTCTCATTTGAATTCGACAGTCACGTGTTTGTTTGGAATCGCGTCCCTCAGGGGTATACAGAAAGCCCCTCAATCTTTAATCAGATTCTGAAAAAGTGCCTTGAATCGTTGGTCTTACTGGAAACTCGGTTTTGGTACAATACATAGATGACCTCTTGGTGGCGTCTAAGAGCCAGAAAGACTGTGTTGTTGACACCATTGCCTTACTGAACCATCTAGGTGAAGGAGGACATAAAGTATCACCTGACAAACTACAGTTCTGTACCAAATCAGTAAAATATCTGGGACACCAGATAGAAAAGGGAGTCAGGAAAGTTACTTCAGAGAGAATAGGAATAATTCGAAACATGCAATTACCCAATACTCAGAAAGAAGTCAGAATGTTTCTTGGCGTTGTAGGTTACTGCAGGCAATGGATTGTGGGATTTGCAGTCCTAGCAAAACCTTTGATAAAAATGACAAAGAAAGGAGCAAAGGACCCAGTGGAATGGGATGAGGAAAGCTTGACAGCATTTACTAAATTACGAGAATGTCTGTGCACAGCCCCTGCTTTAGGAATGCCTGATTATTCAAAAGAATTTTCACTGTTTTGTGATACACGAGACAATTGTGCACTGTCAGTCCTAACCCAAGCCCATGGTTTGACTAGACGTCCAGTGGCATATTTTTCTGCTACTCTGGATCCAGTGGCTGCTGGATTACCAGGATGTTTAAAAGCAGTAGCTGCAACTTGCATGAGTCTTGAACAGAGTGAAACCATTGTTATGGGACATCCTGTAACTGTGTATGTCCCACATGCAGTTGTAATTTTACTGACCAGAACTAAAACACAGTATCTCACACCTAGTCGGCTGACTAAGTATGAGAGAATTCTTGTAGGTGCGGCAAACGTAGTCATTACTCGGTGTAACATACTGAATCCAGCAACCTTATTACCCGATTCACTGATTGCAGAAGCAAAGGGAGAGGTCAAGCATGACTGCATTGACCTAACTGAGTTCAGTACTAAACAAGGTCCAGATATCAAGGAAATGCCCCTGCCTGTAGAAGATTACGAATTGTTTGTGGATGGCTCATGTCTGAGACACGAAGTTGTAGGCCTAAGTGCTGCTTATGCTGTAGTCACGGTAAAACGCACTATAGAAGCATCCTGCCTATTTGGAGTAAAGTCTGCACAAGTAGCCAAATTGGTTGCATTGACAAGAGCCTGTAAAATTGGGAAAAACAAAAGAATAACCGTATATACTGACAGTCAGTACGGTTATGGAGTTGTGCATGACTTCGGCCAGTTGTGGCTGCAAAGGGAGTTTCTGACTTCTTCAGGTACTCCCATCAGAAATGAAAAAGTTGTACAACAATTACTGGATGCAATCCAGTTACCTAAAGAATTGGCAGTGGTCAAATGTGCTGCTCACAAATCTGGCAACGACAATGTGAAAGTAGGAAATAAATATGCTGACCAAGTAGCCCAACATTGTGCCAGACATCGAATGTCTGCCAATATCAAATTGGGGGGATATGGAAACAGCTGCCAACTTATGATGTTTGAGGATGTGCTTACATGGGAAGAATTGAAAGATTGGCAGCATGCAGCGACACCAAAGGAAAAGGAAAGATGGAGGAAGTTTGGTTGTCAACAAAGAAACAGGGATAGTGTCATTGTCGGCCCTGATGGTATGCCTGTGTTGCCTGACAGCTTGCTTGCTTCTATGGCCAGATTAATACACGGGGATACACACATTGGTAGGGATGCCATGATTCGTGTTTTCCAACGGACATGGTACAGCTCGAAGTTCAGGAAAGTAGCAGAGTCACTCTGCCAGAGGTGCTTGACATGTCAGCAGTTCAACGCTGGGAAGAAAACAGTAGTTGAAATAGGTAAAATTGGGAAGGCAGGAGGTCCTTTTGTAAGATTGCAGATTGACTTCATTCAGTTGCCCCTTTGTAAAGGAATGAGATATGTCCTTGTCATTGTCTGCCTATTTTCAAAATGGGTAGAAGCTTACCCGGCCAAGAAAAATGATGCCATCACTGTAGCTAAGTTGTTACTGCGAGAACTAATACCTAGGTACGGGGTTCCAGTCACAATTGAATAAGATAGAGGTGGGCATTTCCAGAATTAAGTGATTGACCAGCTTTGTAAGGCATTCAAGATCACACAAAAACTGCACTGTGCATTTCGTCCAGAGGCTTCTAGAGTAGTAGAACAAGTAAATGGCACTATCAAGTCGAGATTAGGAAAGATGTGTGAATGTACTGGCATGAACTGGATAGAGGCTTTACCTCTTGTTCTGATGGGAATCCGAAGTATTCCAGACCGAAATACTGGCCTGAGTCCCCATGAAATCCTGATGGGAAGAGTGATGAGACAAGCATGGGTACCAGGACACAAACTGAAAAGCATTTCTGATGATTTGGTACTTGAATACTGCAAGCAACTGGGTGACCAAGTGCGTTCTATCTCTCGCCAGATTGGGGAAGACGCCGTCGCCAGTCCAGCAACTCCAGTCCATAAATTGGTTCCAGGTGATTGGGTGGTCCTGAAGAAACACACTCGTTCGAATCAGTAATTTTCTGGTAGCAGAGGTAATGGTTAGGGACTAGTTAAAGTTAGGTAGGACTAGTTAAGATAGGTAGGTAGGTCGGATGCTGCTATAAAGATTTTGCTGCTAAACTGTGAACATTTTATTGCTACTGAATTGATCGATCACGTGTAATGTTTTTGCTTTGAAAATTATGAAATGTTTTAAATTGTTTTTTCTATTGTTATATTGATAAATGTACTAATACACTCGTTAGTGATTGTTATGTGTTGTCTATAATCCCCGGGGAATTGAATAGCGGGTGGTGAAGAGAATCCACGCCGTGGTGAGGTCACTGGCTCTAGGAAAATTGGTGCAGGTTAGGCAGAACTGGAAGCACTGATTAGGGTTTTCTGAATGAATAGTTGAATAAATGATAGCAACGAGTTCACTAATGAAACTTCAGTTGTGATATAACAATAACGAACAAAGATTTATTAAAAGACTGAAACTAAGACTGAAAACGGTAGAAGAAAAGCTTGAGGAAAGAAAGCAAAGTTCCAGTAAACCAAAGCAAACTGGAGAGAGCCTCAAGCGAAGAAGCGATCGAATAAAAAGACAGAACGAAAAGTATCAGGATCCTGAATGGACTTACTTGGTGTTGGAGGAATTTGAGGATCTTGATATAACTGACGAAAGTGACGAAGACCTGACTGCTGTCCAGTATGCCGAAGAAGAAGAACATACCTGAAATTGCTCAGTGTAAGCTACCTGTGCAAAGTTACAAAGAGGGGTTGGAAAACTTCTGTTAAGCAGAAATGTCTGATTCAAATGTGAATGGAAGACGTAGACGTAATTGTTGTAAAACATGCTGCCAAGTATGTTTATGTAGTGTAGCAATAGTACTGATCCTTTGGATAGGACTAACTATAACCCTTCCTTCTTTGATGAGTAAAAACAAAAGTTTGTACCTGAATAATAACTTACCTGACGACACTGTAGAAACACACACTAAGATTACACCACGAAGAGTAGACACATTGGAGAAACAACTGAGCCTGAAACGGAGACGGTTAAATTTAGAAGCACCAGATGAGGAAGCATTACACTTTAACAAGATTAAGAACAACACTCATTTAAACGTTTTCGCAAGCATATTATTGCATAATGTAGAGACTATGGAAATAGACGACTGTTATGTTTGCATGAAGCTACCTACTTCTGTAGCTGAAGGCGTGACTTATAATCACTTGCCCTTAACCTATGGAATTTCCTGTAGTATACTGACTAGCTTATTTTACAAAAGAGGACCTTTACAGTATTACTATTCAAACTATGACGTGACATTTTCTGAACTTCCTGTTCGAAGAAATCTAAACACTGTACAGACAACTAGAGACGTAGCCAAGTTCATGAGTGATTATTTTATAACGGTAGGAAAAATTAATATAGATGACGCACATAAAAATAACCTGACCTGTTCTTTACATGAAAAGGCAAAAGAGTTTCTGGACATGGTAGAGAAAAGAAGAGGGAGTTTTCAAAAGAAAGCCAAAGACAGGAACCATAAAGTTCCTAAATGGGCAGAAAATATAGGGAGCACCTCAGATGGTGGAGCTACTGCTGCTATGCTCCTTGACTTCGAAAAGAAGGGGAAACTCTGTCTCAAAAGGGAAATGACTAGTTATTATAACAATGTTTTCATCGGTTCCAGTGAATGTGAGCATAATTACAAGGTAATTGGAGGTTGGGGTTTCAAAGATGGGACCGAGCCTGTGTTTCCTGGAATCTATTTTATTTGTGGGAACAAGGCTTACTTCAAATCGCCCCACCATTGGTACGGGAGTTGCTACTTTGATATTGTCTTCCCGAAGATATACCATGTGGGGAAAATAACAGGAAGCAATGAAGAAACTAACAAATTAGTACGCAATAGAAGAGAAACTGCTGGAGAGATCGTAGGAGATATTTTTAGTGCAATAATACCTGCAGTGGGAGTGGATCTGAACTGGAACAAACTTTGCAGATTATCTACAGTAGTAGATCGGCTAAATACCGACACTGCTGGAGGTTTCCTGATGGTCAATACCGAAATGGTTGCGATCAGATCAATGGTTTTACAAAACAGACTTGCTCTTGATACTCTATTGGCAAAAGAGGGCGGAGTCTGCCGAATGTTGAAAGCGCAACATTGTTGCACTTACATACCTGACAAAAGTGTAGGAATTCAAAGGTATGTAAGGAACATTACAAATTTGGAAAAAGAACTTAAACCACTGGAGGTTGACAGTGCCTGGAAAAGACTTACTGATAGTCTCTCTGCTGTAGGTCATTGGTTTGCACAATTAGGTAGAGGTTTGTTGTTTAAGGTACTGATGCCAATTGCCATAATAGGTTTCATCATATTCCTCATATGTGTCTGTTGCAAATGCCGCAAACACCAAAAGAAGTACTCTGTGAATAAGAGAGGTGTGAAAAGGAGTGTGGATGAACTTGAATTAGAGGAACTGAATAATCAAATTTACAAGAGGGTGAAAAATTCTCACCCTAACAAAGAAGTTAAAGAAAAACTGAATCGAATGTTGGAAGAGATTGAAATGAACAAAGTGTGAGAAAAAGTTGGCATCTGATTCCATTGGTTTTGTGATGATAGTAAATATCATCAAAGAGGGGATTGATGGAGCAAGGATTCGCACATTACGCGACTTGCTTGAATTCATGAACCGCGAATAACATATAATAAATTAATCCAACAATGTTTGCTTTACTAATCTCCCCGTTATTCCGACATTTTGAAAATGGCCGCTGCTTGGCGGGTTTCTTCTGCGCATGCGTTAGTCACACTCACGTGACGTGACGTACTTGCAGTTCTGGTGGGAAATGTTTGCTCATGCGCAATACAGCTAAAATGGCCGCTTTGTCTCCTCATATGCCCTGTGCTTGCAAAGCTGCTTTTGCAAAGTTGTTTGTTCCGCATTTACCCTAACGCTATAGATATTATAAAGTAAGGGGTATAGAGTAGCTATTCATGGTATACAGTGTATTCATTTATTTCTGTGTTTTAATTTGTTTTCGCTTACTTTTCATGTACCGCGTTCTTGAGGGTCTGAGAGACACTCGTGAATCCATATTGAGTGACCTTACTGCGCATGACAGTCTTCTGCCGGTGGCATTGAAACCTTGCCAACCAGAGGTCATTGCCAAGAGGCTCCTGAGAAAGTGACCTGCGACCTAGCAGGAGAAGCTGAAATGTCCTGCAAACGCAACAAATGTATTAATTTCCATTGTATTCTGTAGAGCATGTCATGGGAACCCCAAAATCAATAGGCGGTCCCAGAATATGTAAATAGAAGCTTGTAGAATTGAAATATGATTGGTGTGTTGACCTATCCTACTTGGGGACCAATCGAGATTTGGGATTCTGACACTTGCAACATTTGGGGGGTGGTACACTGACCCGAAAACAGTATAACTAGCCTAGGTTTAGCTAGAGAAATTGTCCGACTTGTCCGAATAGCTGACCTGTCACTGGCCCAACGCACTCAATAGGTGACTTGATACAGAGGGCTGCGGAGCACTCTGTCCGAACTTTCCATAGACTCTAGAGGTTTTTCTAAGAAACCTTAAGTGCTGGCGGAGCACTTTGCTGAGGAATTCGATAACCCAATCGGGGTTCTGGCTGATAGCTGCAGAGAGGGTGGAGCGCAGGCGTTGCTTCCGAACTGCGGGTGCTGGTCGTTCCTTGGTGGTCCTGTCCTGATCCTAATCTGGGTTTCCTGTCCTGTCCTGGGGTGTCCATACTGCACCTGCTGTCCTGTCGATGACTGTCCTTCCTTGGGGTCCCTCCCGTTCTTAACTGACCTGTGGCCAGGGTTGGTCTTCACACCATTCTAGGTAAATATAGTACTTAAACTCTATACTGCACTCTTCTATTTTTCTGTCTTTTGCTTTAATAAAGACATACCTTGTATATATTGATTTCCATGCTTTTCGCATCTCTGAATGAACAAGGCATACATAAAATTGTCGTTATTCTACCATGTTCCATTTTCTTACCCATCCTTAGTAAATTCCTTTTCAGTAAATGAGACATAGATGTTCCTTGTCCTTACTCATTGTTTAGTTGATTCAAGTAATTGTACCAGTTTATTAGTATGGTCTATTTGCATTTTATCCATAGTTCCTCTTTATGGGGAAATGTTTCACTGTGAGATTCTAGTATGCTCTTTATTCTTCCCCGTCTTTAGTGTCTCCATACTAAGTTCAAATTCTGAAACTGCTGCCTAGCATGTTCCCTGTTCTTACCTCCCTTTAGATTCAAATGGTTGGTTTTATTTACTTCCTTTATGGATACGTGCTTTTTGTAATTCTGGTTATCGATTGTTTGCTCATTGTAAATCTCTTGTTTTCTGAGCTTGACGAATCTTAGATAAAGGTTTTCAAAACATCTTGAGTTTGTGCTTATTATAAAGTACAAATAGAATATAAATGATATGAGTATTTTGGTATCTGCCTTTCTTTCACAGCTAGCTCCCTGATTCATCGTGGTCATTAGGTACCCGTAACGTGGATTGGTAAGTCGGGTACAAGAGAAATATATAGGAAGGAACTGGGTTACTGGTAGTAGAGTGTAAGGTCACCTGATTAATGTCTATGATAAATTGAAGTTTATGGGCCCAAATGCGTATATAGTAAAATTGTTGGTTAGGTGACCTGCGCGCTCTATCACTCTCACGCAGGAAGATGGAAGCTGCAGCTAGCAGTATGTGGAAATACGTAGAGCTTTTGTCCACTGAGGGACCATGATTTAAGGGCACCATGATTGGAGTCCTTTTCTTTGTTTGGGCTGCCACCAAGCCATACTTTAACGATTTGCCCACATTCACCAACAGAGGCTCCTGCAAGAACTCCCTCCTGTTGCACCCTTGAAGTTGATCTGTCCTCACAAGCTTTATGCTTTACTCCTCCATCCACTCACTTTGGGGTTTATCTACTTCAACTAAACCAGGGAAGTTAATATACACAACACCAAACTCAACACCAAACTGATTCAGCTTGTGAAGGGGTTACGTTTGATGTTCCATGTGAAACACAATTTCAAAATTGCCTAGACCGGTTTACAATTCTAAAACATAGCTGCCAAGTAAATCTGCCAGATGTGCAACACCTTCACTCCAACCCATTGCTTAATTTGCTAAAACCAAAAGTGTGCTGGGGACCCAAACGTTTCTTTAGAGATTGGTATCGGCACCAACCACAAACTGCACTGCCCAGTGACAAAAATGCAGACTTCTTCCGAAGGAACCAAAATGAATGGGTGAAATATGCGGTAAAATTTTCTTTCGTTGACGTCTCCTGCTTCCTCAAAATGCTCAATGAAGTTGTCAAATGGCCCCCATTCAGTACATGCAGAACGGTCACCAAGGCCCTCATCAACAGCAACGCACATTGTTGGAATCACTATCTAACTGCAAGAAGACATCAGGCCATAGAAAACCCAGGGGCCAAAGTCCTACTTAGGCTTCCTCTGTGTTCACATCACCCTGCCCGATAAAGCCCTCCACTGTGCCACCACTCACCGACCCACATGCAACACACTCACCAGACCCCTCTACTCAGTCAGACTCCAGCTTGCACAAATTCCCCACATGCAGAAAACCAGTCATCTGTTGTGCTTACCCTTACCTTGTAGCTAGAGCCTGGAATGACCTGCTCCTACACATTAGAGCTGCCTCCTCAGTACTTGAGCTCCGCAAGAAACGTCTCACTGGACAAGACCTAGTTACAGCTAGCATAGCCCATGCTTCCTCATCACCAGGATACATGCCTGGGTGGGTTCTGCACTTCACAAATACCCTTAACATAACACAATATAACTATCTGCCTTGTCCTTCTCTCTATCTCAATCTCTCTGCAATCGCTTCTCTCAATCCCTTCTCTTTCACTGTCATCCTTCCTCCCACCTCTTCACCTCACTCCCAGTCAGGAAGATTAACCTGGTTTCTCAATTCCCACAGATCCTCAGGTTTTACATAATAGGAATAAATGCTGAAAGAACTCAACTCTTGCTGTGAACTGGCTCACATCAATCTATGTATGGACAGGGGCTCACCACTGTCTACAATGGAGCTCAGCTGCATACTTGGAAGAGCTTGTCTTTGTCTGTCCTGGGCCGCAGTGCCATGTATGCAGGAAATTACCTACGGGTGCATGCTCTCTGCTCTATCCGTGCATGGGTTCAGCACTATGTATGTAGGGACTTGACCTCATCTGTGTTGGAGCTCAGCTCAATCTGCAGAGGAGTGTGTTCAGCTTTACAAGATAATGAGGTCTCTTGGTGGTAGAGTTCCACTCTCTCTGTATGCATACAAACCTACTTTTTCTCTGTTCAATGTATGTCTTCTAAGTGTTCAGCCTATCTCTAGAAGAACAACCAACTTCTTCTTCCCAAAGTGCAGGTTATTGTGAATGTTCTCTTGATGTTCATTGCTTTTATGGCCTTTTGGTCTGAGGAAATTTAGAGAGAGTGGGGAAGAAAAGAAGACAATATTATGTATTTAACGAGACAAAGGTGAAATGTAGGGGTTGGAAAGGGGCAGGTTGAGAAAAATGAAAAGGGAGGCTGACAAGGAACAGGAGAGAAGGCAGAAACATGCGGAGAGAGTAACAAGAGGGACATAGAGCAGGATGAGCAGTGCTGAGGTCCACGTGACTACCTATGGGCATTACAATAGAAGTTAACCTGCACTGTTGCACATGGAAAGAAAAGAGTGGTACTGAGCAGAAATGCAAATTTAAAGAAAAAAAATACAATTTGAACTTTTGACTCCAAACACCAAGTTGGGGCTTTAAAACACGTGGACTCTGAAAAGGGTGGAGTCAGGTGGACCATGTCTCTGAAGTGGGTGTATTAACCCTCAGGTCTACATTTAGATCCTTTAAAATATGAATGAGTCTTGGATTTGGAGCAGGCATCATTCTCCTTTTGGATCAAGGTTTTCCAACCACCAACTGCCACTCGCAGACATGGCAAGGATGATCAAGAAGTAGACACATGAAGCCAGAGCAGCCTGGGTAACACTACGCATGTGCTGTCTATCCCCAGTATCGTTCTGATCCACCTCTTCAGTCTATTATATGCCTGATCACAAAACAAAAAAGGGCAAGAAGCAAACAAGGACCTTCTGGGTGGTGGGCTGTGGGATGTCTGAGGGGCTATGATCCCCTAATACAGGAACAATCCCTTTTATTTAGCAGACATACTACACATGCCTCACGCACCATTGTATATCTGCTAAAATAGTGCTGTCAGGACACAAATCAGTGCATCCCTAAAGCCAATGAAAAGCCACAAAGTGCAGTAGAGGCAGGATCCCCAGTACCATCCCAACTTCTTATCGGCCTGTGATTCCAGTCCTATCAACAGGGCCACTGGAAATATGTGAGTGTGTCACTGCAGCTTTTTTCGCATAATTATGGCTGGTCTTAATTTTCTACATAATCTATCTTCTACTGTATAATGTCCAGATTTCAACAAAAAAATATTTGTTTCTAGTCCAAATGGTGAAAAATTTTACTAAAATGCAGCACATTTTTACTGTAGTGAAAGGCCCTTGCTAGGGTGACCAACCGTCCGTAAATTTCACGGACAGTCCGTAATTTCGGCCCTCTGTCCGTTGTCCGTGAAGGATTCTTTAACGGACGCCATTTGTCCGTAATTTTAACTGTTCACACAACCGGCACAGCTGGCCCCCCACCTCCCTGCTTGACTCCAATGCTGTTAAGGTCGGGTGTAACTCTGATGCTGTATGAAAGCTCAGATACCCAGCAGCATTGGAGAGGCACAGCGGGGTGGCAACTCTCACACCTCCAGCCCTTGACGAGCTGTTAAGAGGTGCTCGAAGGTGACTGAGAGGGAGGGGCTGCAGCTTCAGGAGCAGGGGGCATCTGTTCAGATGCAAACAGCCCTCAATGCGTCATGAATCTGCAATTGGTGTGACACATTCCCTTTCTGCCCAGGGCCCCAAACATCCTAGAACCGGCCCTGATTACACCGAGGCAGCACGTGGTTATTTTCACAGGGCTTAATTACTGTCACTAAATTGAAGAATGGAGGTTTGTTTACAAATATGCAGTCTATATTGTAATAAAATAAAGAAATGGCACAATCCCACCCACAATGATTAACAAAGTATGGAGGACAATCAGTTAAATCGGTTCTCTTGGAGTATCTCCTTTCAGTACTGTACATAAGTGTGGGGGGAGGGGGGCAAAACTAACATTTTGGAAACCGAGCCTCTCTTCTCGTTGTCTTGTCCAGGAGGGGGTAAGGAGCCCTCCCCCACCCTGGAAGACACCCAGATGATACTAGAATACTGCATGCCCACCCCTGTGCCCACCCTGGTGGATCCTGTTCCCCCCCATGTGGTGGCTCCGGCCTGTGATGGCTCCTGTCACCCCCTGTGGTGGCTCCTGCCCCGTCCCCCGCCTGTGGTGGCTCCTGTCCCCCCCCCGCCTGTGATGGCTCCTGTCACCCCCTGTGGTGGCTCCTGCTCCGTCCCCCCGCTTGTGGTGGCTCCTGTCCCCCCCCACCTCCCCCCTGTGGTGACTCCTGTCCCGCCCTGTGGTGGATCCTGTCTCTGCCCTGGGTGGCTTCTGTCCCAGTCCTGGAATGGCTCCTGCAGCGAGGGTGAAGTTCTTGATGGGCCTCTTGTCAAAAAGGCTCAGCTCAAAATTAATATGAAAAGGTGGGTGAGTGAGTAAGTGAAGGGATAGCTGGATGGCTGGATAAACTAGTGAAAGGGTGAATGGATGAATGAAAGATTGAATAGATGGATAATGGGAGAGGATGGATGGATTAATGAGTGAGGGGAAGGATGTAAGAGAGAAAAGGGAAATAGCTGGATGTATGGGTGGAAGGGTAGCTGGATGGGTAAAAGGGTGGATGGATGAGAAAAAATGTGGATGATGAGTGAGTGGATGGATGAGTGAAATGATGGAGGGATTGATGAATTGATAAGTGCAAGGGCGAATAGATGGACGGATGAGTGAAAGGGTGGATGTAAGGATGGATGAGTGAGTGAAAGGGAAGGTAGATGGACACAATGATGAATAGATGAGTGAAGGAGTGAAAGGATAAATGGATGAGAGAAAGGATGGATGAGTGATAGGGTCAATGATGGATTCATGAGCGGATGAGTAGATGGATGGATGGGTGGGTGGATGGATGGAAGGAAGGATTGCTAAGTGAAAGAGTCGATGGAGATAGAAAGGGAGGATGATTGAAAGGGTGGATGTGTGGAAGGATGAGTGACTGGGTGAATGGATGAGTAAGTGAAAGGATGGCTGGATGGGTGAAAGGGTAAATGGCTGGCTGGATGAGTGAATGGATGGATGATTAGAAGAGTGGATGATGAGTGTACAGATGGATAGGGTGAAAGGGCGGATGGATGGAAAATGGATGGATGAGTGAAAGGATGAATGAAGGGGTGGATGAGTGAAATGATAGATGGAAGGATACATGATGGATACATTTGCAAATTGCTGAATAGGTCTAGATATGGCTGGGCTTACTTATATACAATTGCGCGACCTCTGGTGTGTCTGTAAAACGTATCCAATTGTCCTGAAGTTTGGTCCTGAATTTTGACCTCCTGTCCTGAATTTGTGTCCTGAATTTTGACCCTTTGTCCTGAATTTTTACACTCACCGTCCTGAATTTCCACCAATGCCAGTTGGTCACCCTAGCCCTTGCAGCGGTTGAATGGATGCCGTTCTGTGGTTTATTGCTATATTTAGGTGTTTAATTGGAACATTTGAGGTGCAGCCTAAGCCCAGAAAGTGTTAACAAGTGTAAAAATGACAAAATAATACAATTATTCTTTCACAAAATGTATTGTATCATGCTGCATAATTTGCCTTTTCTTGCCTCGTAGTTTAGTCAACCCTGCCACATTATTCGGCTGTGCCCTGATGCATAATTTCAATTGTCCTGCCTATCAAGAAGTTGGGAGAGGAATTGAGGTGAGTCTTCACCTTTTCACTCCTGCACTTGCTGCTTCATCTGGCTCCTCACTGGGAATCATGGCTAGCTGGTTACTACGTTCAGCACCATATTCCTGTACTTCCGCTGCCATTGAGCCTCCGAGTTGCCAGCTAAGTAAGCCAGGTAAGTAAAGCACAATTTTTATTTCTCAACGTGTTTGTGGATGTGTTTGTGGGTGTGTTTGTAAGTGATGAAGAATGAGTGGGACTGAGTGAAAGTGAGTATGAAGGAGTAAGTGAGCAGTATGTATGTGTTAGAACATGTTATTGATTGGAGGTTGTGAGAGGGAGTGGTAGTGAACCGTGAACGTAGCTATCAATGGTGCAGGGCCCAGAGTTAGTGAGTGTGTGCAAGTGTGTTAGTGAGAATGAGAATCAGTGAGTTTGAGTAAGTTTGTGTTTGAGTAACAGTAACAGTGAGTGGGAGTGAGTATGAGTGAGAATGAGCAAGTGGGAGAAAGCGCCCTAGAGTGAGTGAGGGGAAAGAGACTAAAGTCCAGATTATCAAAACGTTTACACAACAAAGCGCAGCAGCTAAAATGGCAGCATTGTGTGAGAGGGAGAAAGCAGGAAAGCAACATAATCTAAAAAGATATGGCACTATACTATCGTGCTCTCTCCTTAGACCTGGCACACAATTCGGCAACTAGCGCCATGCACACACCTTTGTGCCATAGTGCAAAGATGTCTGTGTGAGTCTAGTGTAGGTTTTGTACTGGCAGGGTGCCCTTCTAGTACAAAATACTATGCTTTGATTAACTTTAAAACGTTTCCTACTTCGGATTGTACTATACAGTCCAGTACACATGCAAAGTGGGAAAAATTAGGGGAAAGAAAAGCATTTCTCTCTGTTAACATCTGCTTTCAAGTGGCACTTGCTTTATGACAGAAAACACAGCCTATCATAGTTAGTAGATACATCAAAAATCATGGATGGTTGCACGGGAATGCACAGGTACTATCCATGAAATGCTTACTTGAAGCACAGTAACACAAAGCAGCACTTTGCACTGCTTTGCATTACTTTTATGCAACTTTCTAGTGCAAAACATATTTTGTACTGGAAAGTAAAAAAGAAACATTTTGAGTAGATTTGAATCACTTTTATGAGAGGGAATGAATATGAGTGAGTCAAAATTTGAAAAAATGGAGTAGACTCCTAGGCGGTATTTCACTAAACCACTTTAAAAAATCACCAGTAGCCATTGACTGCAATACTAACCAATGATATGTTGCCTAACGGCCTGAGCTGCCAACTTTGGAACTGCCGAACAAGGTCCCAGTGTCAGCTTAACATCCTGTGATCCTGGGCAAATTACTTAGGGGCATATATATCAAAAAACAGATTTGCGAGTCCTTAATAGCGATTTTTTGTGAATCGCTATTTAGGACTCGCAAACTGCTGTGTATGTAAGAATCAGAATAATAATTGTGATTCCTACGCATCCCTTAATTCCAACTCGCAAATTGCGAGTCACAATTAACGAATCCCTTCCCATTCATTCCTATGGGCCAAGCGGCCCATAGGAATGAATGGGAATTGCGTGCCCAAATTGCAAGTACCCAATAGGTACTCGCAAATTGCGCACGCTATGTCAAGGGTGAAAGAGTTCCAAAAGGACACCCTGTTGAACCTCTGCAATGTGCATGTGTGCCACATGGCACTTTGAAAAAAGCAAGAAAGTGATTTCTTCCAGGAAATCGCAAATTACCACCAACTTCAAGTTGGTGCTAATTTGCAATTCCTTAAGGCAATATCGCAATTTGTGATGCCTACTAGCATAGCATTTAGGGAATCGCAAATTGCGATGCTCTAAATGCATGCACAAAATAGGGAATAGCAATTTTTGCAATTCCTTATTTTGCGAGTAGGTTTTTGCCTGCGAATTTAAGCATTTGCAAACGCAATTTAGCTTGATACATCTGGCCCTTAATATCCATGTGCCCAAAAAATTCCCGATTTTGTATCATGTAATTTGGTGCTCATGTAAAGCATCCAGATGTCTTTGGTCTGGGTTTGCTCTATATAAAACTGCATAAATAAAAAAACGACAGCTAGCCAGGATCATTTTACCTAGAGGATTGGAATTGCTACGCACTGGCCCTCTTTGCTTTCTATCCACCCCACCCATATTTTGCCAACATCATTTTGCATGTTCTTATATTTTAGTCAGTATTTGGTTCTTTTAGAACCAAAACCACAAATCCACTATTGACAGAAAAATATGAACTGCTGGGTGGTCACTGCATTTAAATAAAAACATACTCTTTCTTTCTTATATTTTAGCATGCATTTAGTGCTTATTACTCCTCATGTTAGTTGTAAGCACTATATAAATGCAATTGCAAATAAAGACAATTTGGGTTTTCTGCCTTGTTTGCTTGAAAGCACAGGAAGAGAACAGAGATTCCCTTTAAAGTGCAGATGTTGGGTCTCGCACACCAGAGTTAATGGGCAAGCATTGATCTCGCTTCAAAACAAAGAGGGATCAGTAAAGCACACTGCCTTGCACAATTAGAACTCCTATTGTGGGGTTTTTGTCCTAGACCTGTGACCCTCCCCACCATCACCTAGTTTGAAGCTACCACAAGCAGAAAGATAAGCTGAAGGCCTCTGTCAGAGAAAAGAAAATGTTTACTCTGACGCTCTCTTCTCCAGCCGTATTTCGCCCAGTGTAAAGCTCTTTCAGCCGATGGGCATTGCGCACCTGCACAGTAGGTTACAATTTTTGTCACAGAGATCCTTCTGTTACTTACAGTTCATAAGTTGTAACTGTAAGATATCACAGTGAGCTATGGACTGTCAACAAAGAGCTGCATGCAGCCTGCATTGTATCAGTTAGAATCATATGTTTTTCCCCAGTCTTTCCTTATCCTACTGTTTCTAATAAGGGCTCATTTGGTTAGAAATACACTCTTCTTTATAAAGCCACCCACTGTTGTACATTTAAAATCCTGAGTTTTTGCTTTTGCAGACTAAACACTCTTAAAATATGTTGCCTAATAGTATTTGTGACATGTGAGTCCTAGAGCTTGTAATCCTCATTGCCTTATGTAATATTTCCTATAGACTGATATACACATGGATGATTAGTTGGCTCTGTATAATGCGTGTATGATGTATAGTGTTCTGTCACCCTACACTGCTATGAGTTGCACTATAAAACAAGTTAAATACATGTGAGAAAAGGGCTTTGACCAGATGAGGGGCACTGGTGGAGCGTGGTAGTGAGAGACTTTGTGGAAAAGGTGGCTCCTCCGCTAAGGTGGAGGAGGGCCGCCCCACTGCTCTTTGAGCAGTGCAAAAAATAAAATTAAAATGTTAATAACATAATATTATATTTATTTTTCTGTACTGAGGCAGTTTTGTTTACCTTATGGGGTGGGGTTGGGCTTTCATCAGAGCCATAAGCGGGAGGAGTAGTTGTTTCACTTAAGTGTGCATGATGGTTTGGCCATGCACTTAGCATTTCTCCACCCAGCTGTATTGAACAGCCCGGGGGAGTACATGCACACTTCCCACTCCCTATCTGAGCATCGACCAGGCCACTCTGACCAATCTCAATGCTGCTGTCATGCTGGTACAAAAGGGGGTGGCGATGGACGGAGCATCTGAACCAATCAAACACTCACACCCAGTCAACAGATCTGGGTTTAATCCATCACCGTTCTTTAGCCTACTCTGCCACCCCAGTTCAGACACGGCCATATGCAAATCAGTCTGACCCTGTGCCTCATGGGAGGGGCTGGACTGTTCCCATGAGGCACAGGGTGAGACTGATTTGCATATGGCCATGTCTGAACTGGGGTGGCAGAGTGGGCTAAAGAACGGTGATGGATTAAACCCAGATCTGTTGACTGAGTGTGAGTGTTTGGTTCAGATGCTCCCTCCATCACCACCCCCTCTTGTACCGTCATGCTGGTGACAGCAGTGTTGTGATTGGCTTCGGGTAATCTGGGAGTCCATATGCCAGCAGAAGAATACAGAGGAGAGGCGTTGTCGGTCAGCCAGGGAGGTGAAATTCATTTTTTTTCTACCCCCCTGTCCCGACCTCACCCCACCCGTACTATTCCGTGGCAGCTGAACTGTGAAGAAGGAGGTTTTGGAGGTGGGGAACCAACAAAGATTGTCGCACTGGCCACCAGCACTAAGCTGGCCCAGCCAAAGGCCACAGTTTGTCAGCACTCCAGTTTTTGTCCTCCATGCTCTGGGTCACTGAGGTGGCAGACTGGTCCTGGATGATTCACACCAAGGACTGCACTGTACTGGATATGCCCTGAGTTGTCACCACACTCTCACATCTCAGCTTGCGCTTCTCGGGGGCTGTCCATTCACCACCACCATGCACAAACCCTCAAGACTCTTGGTATTTCAGAACAAGCTGGCAGTACACCTGTTGTCTCTTTTCGGGCACCACAATGCTTGTTTTCAGGCCATACCAGAAATACATCTTCCTTCAATGTTGCCACTTCTATGTCATCTCTGTCGATCAGCTTATTTTTCTTGCCAGGAGCCATGGCAGGCCTCGCCAGTTGACCTGTGTTAGAGGGACTGCACACGTTTCTCCATTTTTAGGTCGAGCCTGTCCCATTCCACAGGAATGGATAGGATCGAATTCAAGTGCTTGATCCGACTCGTGAAACCACTGGCGTTTCTTCACAGTGCATGTGAGGTCACGTGGCCACAAAAGCGGGTCACGTGACCACACAAGCACGCGCATCTCCCTAATCCGCCTCCCACGGCCGTCCTTTCTGCCCACCAGCACTTCAGTTCCGCCCCTCCTCCCCCGAGCAGAGGCACCATCTGGCTTTCCTCTCATGCTCGCACATCGCTCGCGATCACTTTCACCGCGCGCACCACTCGCAGACTCACTTCCTGCTCCCCCTCTCAGGTAACAGCCCCTCCCCCGCCACAGAGCACGTCTCCCCGCACATCGCTCATGATCACTTTCACTTTTGCCGCGCGCACCACTCGCAGACTCACTTCCTGCTCCCCCTCTCAGTTAACAGCCCCTCCCCCGCCACAGAGCACGTCTCCCCGCACATCGCTCGCGATCACTTTCACTTTTGCCACGCGCACCACTCGCAGACTCACTTCCTGCTCCCCCTCTCAGTTAACAGCCCCTCCCCCGCAACAGAGCACGTCTCATGGCTGCAAATATACAGTTCGTTTTGATTTTTGAGTTATTCTGCCATTGTCTTCAAAGCTTTATCCCTGCCAGCGTTATGGGGCGGTTATCACTCTGTGCATAAAACTTTTACAAATCTGACCCTTGCAGTCCGTGAAGTGCTACAGCCTTATTGATGGATACTATGATACCCTTCCTCTTCAAAAAGACTCAGCTACAATTTAATATCATTACATGTTTAAATTTCAAGGTGTAACTGTATACATTTAATAATCGCACTGAATTTCTCAAAAATCACACAGTAAAATGGCATTGTTGAGGAAATGCGGCGTGTATGCGGCTTTTTTCACTGAATTGTCGGCATGCTCAACGTTTCTGTTTTCAAGCGCCTATGGTATGTGCCTGCCACTAAATGTTATTTAGCGGCGTTAGCCGGAAAGATAGCATATACCTGAAACACATTTTCATTTGGCTCAATTAAACATACACATTTGTTGCAGTTGATTGTTATTGCTAGTGTTAACGTAAAACAACGCGGTTCAGTATTGTCCGGTGAAAGTAAATAAAAAAAAACACTATTTCATGTTGCTAATTTATTAGCGTCACTGCTTTGCCGACATCTCTCTTAAAAAATAATTCCCGCTCTACTAATAAATCTTTGTTTACAAAAGCCATAATAACGTACATTTAAAACGCAGCTCTTGCCTTGACTAAATATTTATAAGGTCCCAAAAGCGAGACCTATTGGCTATGCCAATGCTTGTTGATATTTACTTTTCTTGGCATCCATCTATCATTCAGGCTGGAATAAGAGCAGTATTTGTAATTCATTTATACCGAAGTTCCAGTATTTTATTTCACCAAATGTCAGGATGGTGAAGTATTTAGACTGGGGCATCCTAAAGCTGTTTAGGAAAGAGTACTGTCAGCCATCTTGCCAGGCCATATCCCAGGGAACTGTCTTCTAAGCTAAGAAGAGTTTCACCTAGATTTGCTAAGCCTTCACGCTACACAGAGCAGAATCCAAATGTGCTGTGCTGGTCAGTGTGAGGGAAAAACACAGGTCGGCACCATGTGTACAAAAATTGTCATGCTGCTGGTGTCATCCAATGCACTCTTGCACAAACAGGCAGCCTCCCACAATGGAGACCCTTGCACTTTGCATATCTGCAGTTGTGCACTGCAATGTTTAGGGTTTGTTCTGGAGACATATCCTTCTAGTACATTGGCTATGTGTACTGTCAAATAGAGCCACATGCTTTTGGTCAGTTTCTGCATTATTCCTTGTTTCCACTAGCGTCAAGTAGGCTTTAGTTTTTGATGCAAAGTCTGGCCTGGCTTTCATAGTTGATAAGGCTTTGTATTAAAACCCATGTGTTTGCGCTTATCTGCTCCCTTGATGCAGAGTGGATCCGGGTGCTGCCACTTTGCACCACTTTGGATTGTGCTACCACCAGTGAAAGTAGTATCAAATCTGGGCCTGCATTTCATTAACTTGGTAGAGACTCTTCTCCCAAATGAATAAACCACTTTCTGACAGATTTGTTTTCCAAATAGAAGCACTATTAGGTATGCTACTTTGTTTGTGAATACAGGTTTGCTTAGCTGGCATGAACTTTAAAAGTAGGGCACTTAGAGATCCATCTTCAACACATTTGTATTCCACAGCGTAATTGGTATTTCTCTAATACCTCTATACATTTTGTTTCAGCGCCTTAAATTAAATACTCTTTAAGAGGTGAGAAGTGTGAATTCCCTTATATGCCTTTATGATTGCTTAAATACTATGTAAATGGTGCAAGGGTGCCTGTGTTGTGGGGATGATTATTTTTGTGCAGGAAGGGAAACCTTCCTGCACAAAAACAATCACAAGAGGCTTTTTCCTCTTTCTATGTGTACCTAGTGGTATTATTCCCTCTTTAGCTGATTGCACTACCTGGGGGGTGGCGTTTACTGCAGTGTATACACTGTATTTTGGCACCCCCTCGATGACCGTTCTACCGAGCGCTCTCAAGAAGGTTCCAGATGAACACGAGGCTGGCCGAGCCCTGGAATAGGGGATGAGATTAGTGGGCATGGTTTTATTGTTCTATTGTCTCTCACACAATTCTAGCCAATGTCAAAGGTGAGGCAGTTAGACTGCAAGTGCTTCAACGTGTATCAGCGGTGGTGGATGTTCACAAGCAACACCAGTTGCCGAATATTATTGCAGATGTATACACATCATTAGGATGCAATAGTTTGGGAATAAGACCTTTTACTCAAGTACAAAATAAGCCTCCTCCTAAGAAGGAGGATCATCCAGTCTTTCCTAAGAAGGCTTGGAATAAAAATCAGCAGTAGCAACAACAGAAGCCACCTTCTCATGCTAAATCGCCAATCCCGGGTGCTTCTGAATGTAGATATGATTTGCGTGACCGCTCTAAGATTAAAACACCAGAGAGATTCCAGGTTCCTGATCCTCTTTCTCCTCATTCCTTTCAGGAATCTTTGGACCAACAGTTCGGTGGGGAGGATGTCAGGATCGCAGAAAAGGCGAGTCAGCACAAGTAAGACACGACCTGCAGCACCAGTTTGACATAAAAACCAAACAGGAGGGACCACCTCAATTTCGTGCCCCACTTCAGAAATAATGATTCACAAAAAAGGGGTGACCCGGTGTCCCTCAGAACCTGGGTATATAATAGTTAAACAAAAGATTGGTTGTGTTGGGTAAGACAGATTATTTGAAAGATGCTCATAGATGCAAATGAAAACAAATCAGCTCTCTGATACAAGGACTTGTGTTTTTAGAGAAATAAATGATCAAAAAACCAAAAATAAAGTCATAAGGTCAAAGCATTGTATTATATAAATTAACACAGGGTTGCTTCCATATACATCCGAATTACTTCATTCATGGATAGATTTTCAATACATGGTAAGACCGTCATACAGGTGTGCAAATTTGTGACTTTTTTGTGAAAAAGTGCTTAATGAATGTGATGGTATATACAGTGTGGAGAAATCAATCTATGTACATATATATAAGAACAGTTCAAATTTGGCCACTAATCGGTTTGATCTCAACCAAGGATTCCTATGGTTTCTGTTGGGATCCTGGTGATTCTGAACCTATGGATGCGTCGACGTTTCGACCCTTATGCGCCCCTTCTCAAGACAGGGAGGAAAGGACAGTCTGCAAGGTGAAGAGAGACCAAGTATCAGAGAGACTGGTAGTGCCGGAATAAGTTGTGCATACACATGAGCTGGAGGTGAATCGGTAATACTCACTTAAAGATCAGGGGAAAGGATTCATCAGTCTGCTCTTGTATGGCACAATGGCCCGTCGCATCTGTGGAGAAGGATAATTGGGAATACTATCAAGATGTGACGAGAGCTACCACGGTTAGTCAAGGGTGTTCACATTAAAATATTAGTGCGGTCGTGAAGTTAAAAACCTGCTGTGATTGTGGCGCATGACCGCGGGTGGAGGTAGAGCCCGGTGGGAGGCATGAGTGGAGTCTATAACGGAGGTGGGGCGTGGATCCCCATCAAGGATAATGCATGTGTTCGCGCAGATACGAACTGTCCGCATCAAGGGATGTGAATGGCTTGGGTTACAAATTCAATTTTGACAAGTCACGCATTGCCTTTTAGGCCATTCTTTTTCTCGACTATGAGCTTAACAATGAAGGTCGGTGCTTGGTCCCCAACTATCTGAAGAAATTTGCTCAGTTACAGCCTCATTCTATCCTTAATAAATTGCAATCTTTGCTGGGTTTTTTAAATTTCGGGAGGACATATATTCCTGATTATGCCCAGCGTATCAAACCTCTTTACTTTTTTTGACTGCTGTCCAGGTGGCCATTTTGAAGGAAAGCGCTCTGGCCCAGGGTAAATGCATGTTTATGACTTTGTCAGTACCTGCTTTAGAAGCAGTTATGAAGGCTAGTGTTCCAAATTCTAAAACCTTGCATCCTAGTTGGATACAATGGGCTAGTTCTTTGATGTTGGCTAATGTCAATATTGTCTTTTACCTTTCTTTACAGACACAGGAGTTTTTGCAATATGAACGTGTACATCCTCCTCCTTTGTCTTTGCTTCCTGAGGTTCTGCGCAAACCGCAGTCGGATATAAGCATGCTTATTTGGCGGCCTGCACTATTTTGTGATTGCCAAAGGCGCTGAATGCTGCCCAGTCACAGCTCTCAGGTGCCAAATTGTGACTGTAAAAACCATTAGATATATCAAGAGTTGTTTATATTTTTTACAAGCAAGGTTATCAACCAACGCAAAGCTGTGTGTCTTCTGTACAGCAAATGTACGAACATGACTATTTAAAAGACTGTAATCCAAACCTATACAATACGAACCATCAGGTTTCA
Organism: Lissotriton helveticus; assembly: GCF_964261635.1. Taxonomy (NCBI): domain Eukaryota; kingdom Metazoa; phylum Chordata; class Amphibia; order Caudata; family Salamandridae; genus Lissotriton; species Lissotriton helveticus. The sequence continues at coordinate 967,683,971 of NC_136071.1, read as the reverse complement.
AAATCGGAAAAATACGATTATTCATGGACGAAACACGGGGTTCAATCACACCCTGCTACGGAAGCTTTAGCTTCACATTTAATCGGGTATTGTGGTTGGGGTTGTGGCATAGAGCGCAAAGGAATTTCATGTTCAGGGGACTCCTCATCCCAACGCACCTGGTTGTGATAAACAGCCGGAGCCAGAACTAATGCCAACTCCGACGCGTCTTCACATTTAGCCTCCCCCGAGACATAATGTTGACTGGGATTTTAAATCCTCTTTGGTGCATACACAGTCACTTGGTGATTGCACGGCTCAATTGGCGAAGCTACGTGCTTTGCTTTTGGCTCTTGAGTTTGCTGACCCAGAGGTTCCTAGGCTTATAGTATGCAATTATTTATACTGTGGTCAATCCTTCGATGGTAACTTGTTCTTTTGGACACAAAATTATTTCTGTGAATCTAAAGGTAGTGCAATTAAGCATAAAACACTTTGAGTTTGAATGTCCTCTCTTAAGGAACATTTGGTGCTCATACATGACACACACTTTTGGTCATCAGTGCATGGGAGCACACGCTGTTGGTAAATTCACTGGCTGATGAGGCAGCCAAATCTGTAGTAGCCACATGTTCGGTAGCAGCAGTCACTAGGTCCATGACTAAAATTAATTATGATATTTTGGCCGCTATTGCTGCGATGAAGGAGGGAACAGAACTTTTCCAAGGTTTCCTTCACATTATTCCTATCACACATCTTCTGATCAAGTCCCATTTGCAACTATTCCGTCTGTTGGGGATTGGATGATTCCTAATGAGGACTGCAGACTTTCTTTGATTAATGCAGCTCATGAAGGCATAGCTTCTGCACATTCCGGAGTGGCAGCAACATTGTCTCTTTTACAGCAAAGTTTCTGGTGGCGTGGTTTATATCAGCAGACACACAAATATGTTCCTTCTTGTGATATTTGTCAACAGATTTAGCCTTCTACTGCTGCCAGTCCACTACATACTCAACTTTACATTTTAAATCAACCGTTTGGTTGTATCTATCTTGATCACTGCGGTCCTTTGACTTCTGAAACTGCTTTCAAACATATCTTGGTTGCAGTGGATTTGTGCACTAGATTCCTTTGGGTTTGGCCGCAATGTAGTTCTGACCTTCAAACTGTCATTAAAGATGTGAGTATCTTTGTCACGACGTTTTCCTACGGTATCTTCCATTCTGACCAATGTCCTGCGTTTGCCTCTAAGGCTTACAGGGATGCAATGAAGGCACTTGGGGTGCAGGTGCAATATTAGTCTCCATATCAGCCTGAGGGCAAATCAGTTGTGGAGTGAATGTACCGTGACTTAAAGCAATCTTTGACGGCTAAAGTCTTAGGTACTCACAGGGGTTGGCAGACTCATTTCTATGGAGTGCAACATGCACTAAATAATCTCCCAAGAAGATCTCTGGGTGGGCGGACCCCATATGAATTGTTCTTTGGAATTAGAATGACTGTGCCAGACCTTGCTGCTCTGGACATTGTGGCGGCTGCCACAAACTTTGACATAGATAACCATTGTTCTGAGTTACAGGAGCTATAAAAAGTTCATGATTCACAAGCAAAGGCACATTTGCCCTCTTCCGCAGATCCAGTAGTGCTGATTCCTGTCTCAGGCTAGCTTCCTAAAATTGGAGATCTGGTCAGAGAAAAAAATGGAGAACAAAAAAGAATTTGGTCAATCATACCATGCACCAGTCAGACTCCTTGGCTTGAAAGGCACCTGTATTGTGATCCGATAAATTTCAACCGAACATGTGAAGCTACACAATATGGCCGATACTGAATAGTATGCCTCCAAGTATTCCAGGCCGAGATCTTTCACTGAATCCAATGGCTTCAGCTTCCTCAACAGCTCCCCGAGTAATAGAGGGAGAGTTGGAAACTTCAATTGGTTACTTGCCTATTTTACCTTCGTCTTCCACCACTGAAGACATCAAGGATGCATCTCCTCCAGTTGAGGTCACTATTGACATTCCTGAGAGTAACGTACATGATCGGTCAGATGCTGCACAACCCCCGTTGTTTCAGATGGGGGCGAATGGATTTTATATGGATCATAACAGCTTTTCTTCGGACTCTCCTTCTTCGTCCTCGTCTGTGGCAAAACCCCCTACATGTACCAGTCTTTTTATGTCCTGATTCAAAAAGACTTACCTGGTTCCACCCTGGACATACATCTGGACAGTGCTTACGCTGATATTTCTCTTCATGTGGATTGGATTTGTGACTGTATTTTTTCTGCTCATCAATGATCATTATTTGCCTGAACGCTCTTCTGTGAACTTTGTTGATGAAGTTCTGGAACCCCACACATCATCACACATAATGAAAACGAGATCAAGTCCTTGTGAATATTTTGGCTCTCCCTTTGCGGATGGCAGTGTTTGGGATAAAGCAGCATATGATATCCATGACCTGATGGAGCTCTTAAACATTCCATACGTATTCCACGTTTCATTAGATGTGGTTTTGCCGGACATATTCTCAGACTACTGGGATGTTCAGGAGGTTCATTCATTATTTTCTGATTTAAAATATTACACAGTTTTAGATGATGAAGATTTGTTTTTTAATTCAGCAACTTATGCAGACTTATTCTGTTACCAACACTATGGCCACAATTTTTTGCACAAGACAAACACTCTGAGACCCTTTTTTAATTTTACACAATGGGAACATTGTGCAACTCCTTTACAGGGAAGTTCAAAGACTCAACAGAGTAAATTTACATATTTCTTGGGTTATAGTTTTTCTGACCCACAATCCTATTTCTGTAAATTAAAATTGTAACCTCAATCTAAATTTATGTTGACACAAACTAAATTGATTTACTCCAACACCTTCAGAACTGATTTATCTGTGAAGGGTTATGAACACTGGAAGAACAGAATTGATTTAAGATCCATTTGGGGAACCCAGTATTGGCAGGTGCAGGGCACTGAGGCTTTGCATCGTGCATGTCTGATACCGACTCAAATTTTATTTTCAAATAACACCTTTAAGCAGGCTTCCTGTTTTGGTTTTGCTACTGCCAAAAATCTAAATATTCCTTCTTTTCCTTCATTGGCTCAGTATGATGCATGGTGTACACACACCAATTACACGACTGGTGACTTTGTTGCCTTGTTCCAAAATTGAACCATTAACTCTTCTAACATTGACCCCTTTGGATGGTGATTGTGGCCAACGAGCTCCAGTGTCAACTGTGTGTTCTAAATATCACCAAAGTTTTTACACAAAGTAGACCTGATCCATGTTTCCCACATTGCAATTCAGTCACCAAATATTCAGTGGGTAAATTGTGTCAGCAATGGTTGGGACACTCCAAACTGTCATCTGTGAAACAACACCAGTCCCTTTTGTCTGGTGAGATCAACTTGGCTGATTTTATTTTTGGTCCGAAATACCCTAGAATGAAACAATTTATCTATGAAGCATACATTGAATGTGGCAACTGTTGCAGATGGAAGATACAGTGCGTCTGCGCCAAATTGACCAAGCTAATTTAGAAAAAGTCCTTGCAGTAGTAGATAATTCCATTAATGCACTATCTTCCCGTATATATACTTTGGTTAACATTGTGTCATCTATCATTGATATTGTTCAACATGATGTGTCTGTTTTGTATCATGGTCAAAATCAATTACGTTCTGTAATGCAGTTTGCCTCGACATTGCAAACACTCAAAAATGGAAAAGTGCCTTGAGATTATTTGAATGCTTCTGCACTGTTTTTACCATTTAATTTGACTGATGAACAGAAATTAATGTAAATGAAAGATGCAACATACACATTGTTACATATTGAACAATTAGAACAGTTACCATTTTCTGTAGCAGAGATTGATTCAGCTGTGTGATTAATACATGGGGTTTTTTCGCTGCCCATCTCACTATTTCAATTCACAGCCTGCATGAAACATTATCCAGTAGGTAGGTTTGAGCCCCTCTGCAGTACATTTATTCATGATTTGTGGTTTTTACCTTTCACCTACAGATGTTAGCGCGCGGATAAAGAAGTTTTTCTAACAGGGGAGGACTGCGATTCCACAGTGGGACCATCCCTAGTGTATAAACAAGTCAAATTGCATGGCGCCTGTAACATTTTGGCCCTTAATCTGGCCTGTTTTTTTAAAAGGTACACCCGTCCCAGCTATTATTCCCGCACTAACTTTGCTTTCGAATGGCAGTTACCTTATTTTGAATAACCACGATTGCTGCGGCTTAAGGGCCGGCATACCGTATATACACAACTTATTACATGTTGCAGCAATGTCTTGTTTCCAGCCCCGCTTGGGATTGTAGATAGTCCACTTTGGCCTTCCATTCCAACTTTGAAAACAGATTTCAATAAACCATAGCAGACTCAAAGTGCTAATATTTCACCAAAAAGTGGCTCTCACATCAGCACGAGAGACCTTTGATTTGCAGGTAGCGAGAAACGCAAGTCAGAAACACTCGCTGCTAAATCTCCCACTCCATTTTGGAGAATTAATACACCAAATATTTAATGCCTTGCTCACTTATTTAAACTTTTGTGATCCAGACTTGTTTCTTCCTCTCATACTATTTTTGGAGTAATACCAGTCTTTATCCATTCTGTTTTTTCCAGTGCCTTCGGAGGATTACCCTGGGGCTCCTGTTGGTTTGCGGTGTGCTAGTTCTCCTATTATTGCTTCGCAATGGATGCTCATTCTGTGCAGTTGCCAATCCCGGTACAGGTGCGTGATTGAATAGGGCAGGTGTTCGGTCCTATGCCATTGACATAATTTGCAATTGACTACTGGCTGAGCTTACGTTACGCCTACTTCACCTGTGTGCAACCTGTGTTCCACTACCTCCGGTGCCCTTTTTAATGGGCCTTGGATGTTTGCCTCTCCAATACCACACACACACTCTCCTGGATAAATATCTGCTATTGGGTCAGTTGAAGGCCCATTATCAGACATGTGCCATGTGTAGGCGCCTGTTTTGGGATCATCTGCTTGGACCAATGGCAGACTTGAGTACCTGCGCCCGTGCACAGTGCCTCATTGAATGGAGTTTCATCGAAGTTGTCACAGGTTGCCCTGGCAGGCTCCTAGCAGCTTCCGGATATGAGGAGCATGTGTGTTCTTCCGATCTGCTCAATTAGATGGCATCCCTTTTGAATATGGAAGGAACTGACAGCATTCTGGAGATCATGGCTTTCCGCTTTTCCTGCCGCATTTGTGACTCTGAAGAGTACCTATGAATGAATTAATTAAAGTTTTTGAGTGCCCAATTGGCAAGATTTTCCGATGCACCCATTTTTAATTCGGCTTCATAACTGTCCTATTTGGAATACCACTTAGATGCTTTGCCTCTGCTTATTTTATGTTTTGTCTTAACATAGAGCTAACAACCTGACTGAGGGGAGTGTGTCACGTGGCCGGTGGGGACATTGTCATTTTTCACTAATTTAGCTTGAGCACGTTGCAGCTTGCCAGCTTTTGTGCACGTTACTACACATCTTTATTTTTGCAATATTTTATTGACTGCTTTCACATGAGAACTGATCTCTGGGTTCGCTGTCTGCATGCTCCTGGGATGATGTTATAAAGTTATGTTATGTTATAAAGAGATTTATACCGCGCACTGATACTCAAGAGTGTCCTGGCACGTCAGAAAACAGTGACAGAGGTGAGCAAAATAACTAGATCAGCTGTTTTTTAAAGCTAGGCAGCTCCTTGGTATGTCAGAGGTCAGCTGGCAGAGCATTCCACAGTGTGGTTGCCTTAACCACAAAGGACTGCCCCCCAATCCGTGAGCGGCGAAACCTCGGGATCACCAGCCGACGTTGGAGGGCAGAGCGCAGAGGTCGCCTAGGAAGGTAGAAAGCGAACCGTGAGCTAATATAGGCAGGACCAGGCCGTTGAGGTGCCTTATGAGACATGGTCAGGACTTTGAAACTGACTCACTGGGCGACGGGAAGCCAATGCAGTTCACTTAGCTGCTGACGTACTGTGGTATCCTTCATTGTGCTATACCTGTGCTTGAGGGACTTGCTTGGCTTATAGAATGTTATCCTTAGAATGTTATGATGTAGCTATGTTGATATTCTAATTGTGGCCAGTACTGAGCCAGTTACTTTGGATTGAAGACTAATCTTTCAACTTTCTGTTTTATGTTGAAGAGATATAAGGTCTACATTGAAAATCTCTCAAGAGGATCTCAACACCAAGCCTCACCTTAAGGTACTTTTGCGCAACTTTAAACAGCTTTATACTTTATATTGGGCAGTGAAAGAATCAAAAAAGAAGATTTTACTTTCTTTTGATAATTTTTCTAGCCTTTGCGCTCTTCAAAATATATTTTTCATGTTTATGAACAATTTTGTTAGAGCGAACTTCTCCTGGGAGGCTTGAAAGTTTCTGTCCGCTTGTTGTTTACTTCTATTAAGACTCGGCAGACTTGCTTTCCTTTTGGAGCACATTCACCCCTGGAAGTCTTATACGTCAGGAGTCTAGCGGCGGAGACCGTCAAATATACTTTTAATTGGAGTGTTTGTTTGATATATACCTCGGAGGACTAGCGACTTGCGGCTGAGTCGATTTCCATTGAAAGGGATGTCATCTCTCTGAATTGCGCATTTTGTATTTGTGTTGTGACTAGGAGCGTGGCAAACTTGTAAGGAAGCATTTAAAAAAAAAAAAGAATCAATAACTACCTTCACTCACGCGTCCTCTACTCCCGTGTTCAGTCACACTCTAGGCTCATGTCGTCATTGCCTTGCTACACAGTGTACGCATGCTTCTTATGCTCTAACTGAATGCTGCGTTCCAAACTCCTCTACGTTGCATTCCAGCTACGTCACATTGACATAGCTTCTTCCTTGGCAACGCTTGTCTTTACTTGACTACACCACGTCGGACTGAAGCCTACTCAACTTCGCGCACCTCCTGCCGATTATCTTTTCTCCTGACAAACTTGAATAAGAAAAGAACGGAAGGAGGTAGCAATATTTACTTTATGATTCACGAACATTTTGAACTTTTTCAAAGTACTCTTTATCTTCACGTCGTGGGATTTGAAGCCTTTCACGCTGATACACTCTGCTATACTAGCGTGTTTATACTGATACACTCTCTTCTTTTAATAAGTTATATTGAAACACTGATACTGAATATTGAAACACTGATACTGAATATATTTTGTATGCCTTTTAATTATTATTTCTTTACAGGTCCATGGAAGTATTTGCTTTAATTCACTTTAATTCACTTTTTAACATTTTGTTCTACTGTGCTTCGCTAGTAAGACTTCTGTTGTTTGTACTATCATTGTCTTCAACTTATACTAGTTAATCTCATTATTCTGAAAGAAATGCAGAACGTTACAGCTGCGCCTTTTTTCCTATCGAAACCATGTAAGTTTGATGGCACTTTAGAGGAAAGAATACGTGATCAATTCATGTTAGGATGTGGTTTAGAGAAAATTAAGGATGAGTTATGGCAAAAAGATGATCCAGATTTAAATGAGGTCATCACTATAGCCAAAACATTAGAACAATCTCTTGCTTGTGTAAACATTTTTAAAAAAGATAAGGAAACATCTGAAGAAAAAGTCCTATTTGTTAATAAGAAAAAGTCCTTTGAAAAATCCGACTCTACAACAACTAAATTTACTAAGAAACTGACTAACTTCACTCCTTCTTCTTCTAATTTCTCGAGACCCTCCACTAGTTCCAAACTGAAGTGCTTTCATTGTAATGCCTCTGACCATCTAGCCAATGATAGTTCATGTCCTGCTTTATCTTCAAAATGTAGCAATTGCGGTAAGGTTGGGCATTACTCGAAGGCTTGCAGGTCTCAAACAAATAAGAAGAATAGGAGAGTAAAAGAAGTTTTAATTGATGAAGATTCTGATTCTGACTGATGATTTACATTGTGGGGAAATTTCCTTATCGGGTGAGAAAAAGTGCAAAGGTGCTATTGGTGTGGTGCGTATTGATAATTGTGAAGTCAAGATGTTATTTGACTCTGGGGCAAAAATTACTTTAATACCCAAAGTTTTTTTTTACGAAAATCTTTATGGAAAGGTAAAAGTCTTTAAGCCTGACATAAGGCCACTAGCCTATGGGAGACAACCTATTAAGATTGTAGGTTATTTCAATGGTCAGATTGACTACAAGGGAAGACTCACTGCAGGGAAAATGTACATCTCCTGCAAGGGGGATAGCATTATAAGTTGGTTTCATCAGGCTGACTTATATGTCTCCTTAGCTCCTGGTGAGAATCCCTGCATTATTCTGAGAGACATTGTACCTGACAACGCTGTGATAAATAATGCGTCTCCATGTGCAGCTAGCTGTGATGTGGTTGGTGTACAAAAGGTCACAAATTAGACTTCAAATGAAGTATCCTGTCCTGATTGGCGTGACCAATTTAAAAATGTTTTTAGTGACAAACTGGGTTGTCTTTCTGATTATATACATAATATTACCTTGAAGACAGATGCAGTTCCTGTAGTATGTAAAGTGCGTAGTGTTCCTTTAGCCATGCAGGAACCTATGCGGTTAGAACTAGAGAAACTCTTGAATGATGGAATCATTGTGAAATCTGAGGCCAGTGAATGGGTTTCCCCCGTTGTTTTAGCGCGGAAACCCTCAGGCGAGATTCGTTTTTGTGTTGACCTTAGGGGTCTTAATAGGGAGGTTGTAGCGGATAGATACCCTCTTCCCAATATTAATACCATGTTAACTCAACTTGGGGATGCATGCGTGTTCTCACTCTGGACCTTAGGGCTGCGTATCACCAGGTGAGGATTGATGAGATGTCCATGGGTCTCACAACCTTTATCACACCCTTTGGCACGTATAAGTTTATCCGCTTACCTTTTGGCTTAATCTCTGCGGCCTCTGTATTTCAGAGAGTAATGGAGGATGTATTAAAGGGTGTTACTGGTGTTAAAATCTATCAGGACGACGTTCTTGTATTTGGTTCATCACAAAGTGAACATGATCTTAGAGTTAAATCTGTTCTGGAGCGTTTTGCTGACAGAGGTTTGACTTTAAGGGAAAACAAGTGTAGATTCAATTTGACTGAGATTGACTATTTAGGTCACTGTTTGACCCCTGATGGTGTAAAACCTAAAGAAAAGTTGGTAAAAACTATACACAGTCTGCCTACACAAAAGATTAGAGAAGAGTTGGTCACTTTCCTGGGTATGGCAGAGTATTATAACAAGTTTGTGCCCCATTTTGCGAACAAAACCCTTAACATGAGAGCTCTATTAAAAAAAGGAGTAAAGTTTACATGGTCTCAAGTGTGTCAAGAGGAGTATGAACATGTCAAACAGGATTTGAGTCTAGCTCTTTCTTTGCAAAGTTTCGACGTGAATTATGATTCAATTTTGGTCACAGATGCTAGTTCTCGAGGTTTGGGGGCTGTACTTAAACAAATGAAGGATGGAAAAGAGATCACCATCGTGTTTCTGTCTAGATCTTTAGTTGGCCCAGAGTTGTCATATTCGGTGATTGAAAAGGAGGCTCTTTGTATCTATTGGGCAATTAAGAAATTAAAGAAATTCCTGTGGGGTAACTCGTTTGTGGTTCACACAGATCATAAACCGTTGAAAGATGTTTTTTGTAAAAAAAGTTTGGATGCTATTTCTTCGCGTATTTGTAAATGGGTTATCGCTCTTCAAGATTTCGAATTTGTGGTGAGATATTTACCAGGTGTGAATAATAAGGTTGCAGAATGTCTCTCTAGATTAGTTTCGGAACAAGATGTCCAAAACTCATTATCATCTGAGGATTCTTGGGAAGTGGATGAGTTCAAGGTGTGTGAAGTTGTTGAAGGTATTGTTCAAGAGAATGTCTGGAGAGAGGCCATGAGTACTGACACGGACTTACAAGAAGTTTGTGATTTGATTGGTAAAGGGTGGCCATGTCTTAAGAATTTGAGTGTTACTGCCAAAGGTTACTGGAATATTAAGGACGAGCTATCAATAAAGGATGGTTTGTTGTGGAGGGGTACTAGACTTATTCCACCTTCTCTGATTAGGGAAAAGATTCTTCACTTAGCTCACCAAGGGCATCAAGGGATATCCAAGACAAAGGAGAGAATACGGTTACATTTCTGGTGGCCAGGCATTGATATTCTTGTGGAACGAATGGTACGTGATTGTGTTGAATGTAACTCATCTGACAAGGTGTGTAAGACAAGAACACAGCCAATGATTATTAGAGAAATGCCTGTACGGTGTTGGCAGGATGTGGCCTTGGACATTCTGGGACCAATTTCCTGTAGTAGTGGTCAACGGTATGTTTTAGTCTTGATTGATATGTTCTCGCGATGGCCAGAGATAAAAATCACCCAGAATATTGAGACCAAGGACATAACCAAATTTTTACAGGATAGAATTGTAGGGAGGGGATCACAGAAATTATTCTTACAGATAATGGTGTACAGCTGGTTTCAAGGGAGATGGAGGATTTTCTGGTCAATAAGGAAATTAAGCATAAGCGTTGTTCACTTTACCATCCGGAATGTAACGGAATGGTGGAGAGGTTCAACCGAGTACTTAAGGAATCTATTCAAGTTTCTAAAGATCTAGGGGCAGATTGGAAAACTAATCTGCTGGAAAGAGTAATGGTGTATAGAGTCACACCACATTCCACCACTGGCGATATTCCTTTTGTGCTATTCCGAGGTCGTACACCGAACACTTACATGTTTCAGACTTGGATGAGGAATCTAGGGGTGGAAACTGAGAATCATAACAAGGGCCTAGGTTCGTTGAAGCAGAAAATCAAGTCCACGGTTAGGAAGGAGAATTTTGATAACATACATGCTGTTGCTCATACTAAAGTGTGTGTTGGGGATCGGGTGAGAATTCGCCTTCCACTTAAATCTTCAGGAGCAAAGTTCTCTTCTCCTTTTTTGTCACAAAACTCTTTCGTAATGCCGTAAAACTAAATGATGGAAGGGTATGGAATTTGAACCGTGTTGCTTCATTTTCAGGTTCAGCTTCAAATGCTAAGAGGTCAAGTAATGGTGTTATTTCTGCTGGATCGGCTTTAGCAAATAACAATTCAACCAATACTGATGTTCATACTGAGCCTGATATTCCTGTCAGGAAAAGTACACGTTTGGCCTGTGCTCCTGCAGCTCTTAGTGACTATGTTCTAAAATAACAATTTTTGTGTTTCAGGGAAAGGTGTGTGGTATCCTTCATTGTGCTATACCTGTGCTTGAGGGACTTGCTTGGCTTATAGAATGTTATCCTTAGAATGTTATGATGTAGCTATGTTGATATTCTAATTGTGGCCAGTACTGAGCCAGTTACTGCCTGCCTGTGTCTCCTGTGGATGAGATCCTTTCTTCATGAGATAATAATAAAAAAACCTTTATATCTTCATTCTGCATTTCCTGAATTTCTACACCTTCACACGTACGCCCATTCTGCTCGGGATATTGAACCGGAGCCTGACAGCCACATTTTGAATAACCTGCAGTTTTCCTAGAAGATACCCCGGGGTGCCAATGTAAAGGGCGTTAACATAGTCGAGGCGCGATAGAATGAGCGCCCGAGCTACCGTCTCCCTAGCCGAGCGAGGGAGCAGAGGAAAAATCCTTCTCAAGGCCTTGAGCAGGCCAAAGCACATCCCTGAAAGTCTTTTGATCTGCTCATGGAAGACCAGATCTTCCCCGAACCATATTCCTAGGTTCTTGGCAACGCCGCCATCCGCCTTGGGGCACGGATAACCGGGCGGCCAGAGAGTTTTCCTAAAAGTGGGGCTGATGACTGAACATTATGTGCAAGGTCGAACAACAATGCACCTTTTTTTTTTGTTCTGGCCAGACCTTAGCCCTTAGACAAAACATACTGATGCAGCTGTTGTTTGGACAATGTACTTTGGTTTATAGTGGGGAACATGAATTAGGTGAGACACACTTGGAGAGGGACCTTTCCAGGGAGAAGAGCAAAACAGCAGCTGTGGTGTAGATCTACCATCTATAGGCTGAGGTATAGGATCTGCTGACAAAGCCCAGAGATCTCCGAATATATAATTATACTGCTTGTAGCAAGGGTAGGGAGGATCGGCTCCACTGTCTTTTTATGATGAAATCTCCTGTCATGATTTATGGACTAGCTGCTATGCTGACTCTATTTGTATTGTGCAATTTTCCTACTTGTTGTGGCACGTATACTTCATTTAAGGGCACGTTAGGTAAAATACATATTTTAAATTATTTTGTTACTGTTGGATCTTATTGCGGATGAGTACAAGAGTGCGAGCGAAAGGGTGTGTCTTGTTACTGCGATTCCTGAGAGATCTGGGAGTGTTGTGTTCTGAGGTGTCTAATCATTTGCTTCTCTGTGAGTGAGTAGGAGAGCAAGTGAGACACTATAAAATAATATATTCTAAATTAATCTAAAAAAATATAAACGCATCTTTCCCTAACTTTTTTTCACCAAGAACTGTCACTTTTTTAAATAAATGAAACTAATTACATTTTAATTTCCTCCTTACCATACAGTATAAATTGTACTTTATGCATTACAACCTGTCAAATTTCATGTTACTATTAGTATAAAATAATCTTTAAGTTACCATTTACATTAAAATAAAATGTAATCTAGTGTTTAAGAACATTAAATAAAACCTATAATATAATACAAATTATTGACATTTTTTAAAATTAATGTATTATAAATTTGAATTTATTTTACATGTATTCATTTATTTTGTTAGTGTTGTTCCATTCTGTCAATAATTTCTGTTGAAATGAGTTGCAATACCGCTGGTTGCTCATATACTCCAAGGCAAGGCTGGAATACATTTCAGACAGTTTCTTCAGTAATACTACAGAAGTAGATGAAGGTGTTTTGAATGAAAATTGTTGTGCTCATTTATCAGTGTGTTTTTGTATTTGATGTCACTTCCCAAGCCCCTCTTTTATTTCTTTAAACATCACCCATTTGCACACTCAACCCCATATTCAACTCCAGCGACAGAATAGATAAAACTTACCAGGACCAACCACACCATTGTACACTTCACCATCACCGACGTCCAGCACACTACCACCAGGCAGCAGATATCCTCCCACCAGAGCTGGAGCAAGGTCACTGAAACTGAGTGATCACAGACCACTCCCAACAGACCTCAACCATGCTGTTCAGAACTTCACGACCTGGATCTCCCACTGCACCGACACAGAGTTGACCCGCTGAAACCTACAAAACCCAAAACGACCCCCAAACATGTCAGTTGGCACACCCCAGGACAGCCAAGCACAACTGCCACAAACTGGAGAAAGTATGGCACACCAGCAAGAACCCTGCTGACAGAGCAGGTTACAAAACAGCCCTCAGGAACTACACTGGCATATCAAAGAAGCCAAGAAAGCAGCCATCACTGGCCACATCTACTCTTCTGCCAACCACACAAAGGAACACTTCAAAATAGTCAAAGATTTCTCTAATCTGATAGCCATAGAGAACACCATCCACCCCTCCCAAGAACTCTGCAACACCCTTTCAGACTACTTCCACATCAAGACCGACAACATCTACACCAATTTCAACAGCCAACCCTCCAACATCAACCCTGACAACCTTAACCAACGGGCAAACACCAGCCAAACCATCACCACCTGGTCACTGCTCTGACCACCTCAGCCATGTCTTCCATCCTTCCCAGAGCACCCAACGACCTCCTGCCCTCACCACCTTTACAGCCTTGCAATGAACCCAATCAGCAAGCAACTCACCAGCATCCTCAACACCTTTATCTCCAAAGCAACCTTCCCGGACAGATGGAAATATGCAGATGTCAGACCCCTCCTAATGAAAACCTCTGCTGACAATCTCAAAAATCATCGTCCAATCTCCCTGCTCCCCTACCCTTCGAACTTCCTGAGAAAGCCATCAACCAGCAGCTCAGGGAATTCCTGGAACAAATCCATCTACTGGACACCTATCAATCAGGATTCCGTGCCGACCACTGCACTAAGATCACTTTTCTCAACCATAGAGAAACAGTGGCTTGACCTACCTGCGGCATTCAACACAGTCTCCCACAACTTCCTCATCAATAGACTCTTCATCGTAGGCATACTCAACATATCCTCTCACTGAGGATCTCGACATCTCCAAAACAAAATTCTACATTGTCATGACCAACATAGCCAAATGGATGAAAGACAACAATCTCCAACTCAATTCAATTCAATTCTTTATTCGATCTTGCACATAAGATCATAAAAGTACGTAGGATTTCAATATTTAAAAACCTAATTATTTATGGCATATATCCCAATAAATAAAAAGACACTTCCACTCAGTTTGTCATACATTCCATTTCATCTGAATGCACATTGTCTACTTAACAACAATTTAAAACATTAAATATTACAGAGAATACAAATTTAAAAAGACAATCCCACTACCGATTGTGGGCCAGCTTGTTTCCTGCTTTTCATACATGCCCATAGGAATGATGCAACTGAGAAGCATACAAAAGGATTCAGAAGGGATTTAGGAGATACAATACTTCATGACAAAATATAAAATTATAACGTTTATAGATCGGGACAATGAAATTGTGTCTTTCCTCTCGATAAAAACCACAAAAGAATAGAACGTGAAGATCATTTTTTGGTGATTGCATATCTCACAGACACAAGGAGAGTTCAGAATGCTTAAATTTCTTCCCTGGGTATCCTATCATCAACAGAATCAAATTTAGGTGGGATCTTAGTAAAATAAATGTATGATGTGGTATTTTGACGTCAGCCTGATAAAAGTATCCTCCCTAGTCTAAAGGTGGAATTAATTCATACATGAGGGCCGACTGACTTTGATATTAGGGCCTCAATATGAATGTGTCTGCCAAGTTTTGCTTTGATATGGTCTTGAAGGTAGATGGGTTCTTAAAAAGATGATTTAAACCAGTAGCCATCAGTTCCATCACTACGTACTTTAGCCACCTAATCTTGCTGTAGTTTTCTGATTTTAGTATATTACTTATTATATTTTGCATAAGGGGGTCTGTGTCCCTACACCGGATAGAAAGCTACAATAGGAGTGGGGCCAATTTAATAGTGTCCATGATGTAAGGAAGGGCCAATTCTATGAGAAGAAAATAGTTGGAATAGGACTGGGGAAGAGAAGTAAAACATTTAAAAAATGTATTCTCTATAGATTGAAGGGACTCAGTAGGTGCCATCCCACATATGCCTGCCCCATAAGAGGCTGCAGTCTTTGTTTTAGTGTGGTAAATGTTTTTCATGGGTATTAATGGTTTTGCGCCCAATTCTTTAGAGAATAGTTTTAGCGCCGATAAACTCCTTTCAATGCCTATTGCTCTTCCCTTAACCAGTTTAGACCATGATTGATTTCTATCAAAAAGTATACCTCCAACTCAATATCGACAAAACTGAAGTACTGATCTTTGGGAAGAATACCTCACATGGGACAACAGCTGGTAGCTTTCAAAACTCTGACCCACACCAACCAACCACGCATGCAAACTCAGCATCACCCTTGACAGCCAACTGACAATGAAATGACAAGTTAATGCAGTTGTCTCCTCCTGCTTTCACACACTTTGCATGTTCCGCAGAATCTTCAGAAGGAACCCAACCAACACCATAAAACACCATCACTCAGGCCTTCATCACCAGCCACCACAACTACGTCAACACCCTCTACACCAGCATCCCCATGCAGCTCCT
The DNA here is from genome assembly GCF_964261635.1 of Lissotriton helveticus. NCBI lineage: Eukaryota > Metazoa > Chordata > Amphibia > Caudata > Salamandridae > Lissotriton > Lissotriton helveticus. The sequence continues at coordinate 967,668,237 of NC_136071.1, read as the reverse complement.
TGGGAGACTCCAGACCATACAGAACGCTGCTGCCAGACTCATCCTGGACCTCCCCAAAGAACCCACATTGCCCCCCCCACCTCAAAGACCTCCACTGGCTCCTCATCCAGGAAAGATGATAGTTCAAGATCCACATGCATGCCTACAAAGCCCTCCACAACCTAGGACGTGCCTACCTGAACCATCGACTGAACTTCCACCAACCTACTAGATACCTACGCTGCACTTCACTCCCACACACCTGCTGCACCCGCAGCAGCTGCCGATCCTTCTCCTACATCTCAGCCAAGACTTCCAGCTCCGACTGGCTCCTCACTGGTAGACTTCAGAAAGAGTCTGTACCTCCCTCTGCAGAGAGCATAACACCCAGAGCAGAGGTCTCCATACAGAAAATATAGGAAATGTGGAGTTCTCCTGCCAGAGGTTTGTCAACTTCAATTAGGAGAACATTAAGCAATGCTAATTTACGTACTCCAAAAGGGTTTTTGTGAATAAGGCCCAATATATTTGCCTATAATGAAGTGAGTGCCATACACTTTAAACCTAAAAAAGGTTTATATCACATGATATTATATTCTATTTTATGACTGCTATGCTCAAATCAAAGCTATCATGTTTTGCAAAGATATCTTTCCTGCTTTGTCTTAACCTTTATCTTTAATGAACCATGATAATAATGCCCTTCATGCCCCTCGGTGCACAGTCAACATATGATGCTAAATTCTGAGCTTTTTACGCTAAGCCTCATGGCGCTCTTTAGTGTCTTAGATTTTAGCTCAGGTGCCGATTTAAATAAGTTTGTGATTGAAGTTTGCAGAATTATCTTTACGTATTTGGTGATTCTACGGCCTCCACATTCACATTTGGTCATTCTGGTCTACTTTAATGGAATCATTAAATTTGTCAATGTTCAGCCAGTAAAGTATGAGCAAAGCATGTAGCACTGAACATATCATCCAATTTGTATTGCAAACTGACGGTACTTCAAGTTAGAATCAGCAGTTTGTCTCATTAGTGATTTTGGTCTCACTTTCATCCACTTTTGCTCCATGTATGCAAAGTTTGTTCCCAGGTCCTGGATTTTTGTATTATCTCTTCTAACCAGAATGTTAACTTAATTTTAAAGAGGAGGAGCTGCACAAACCTCTCACCCCTCCATTGTGCAAAATCATAAATGCGTAAACTTATGCCATTTTCTGAAATTATACTAATGGGCAAATCAGCTACTTAGACAAGCTAATACAGTAGGAAATCAGTGAAGTAATGAGTTACCTAACTTAATAAATTTTCTTATCAATGAAATAAAAAACATATTTACTATTAGTATAATCCTGCTGATTCCTCTTTCTTCCTATGCATATGTGGAGCTGAGTGTGGGCAATCGAGAACCAATAGAGTATTAAATAAAGCACACAGCAGTGAACTGCCCTTGCCTTTGTCATTATGCACAAGACTGGTTCATTGACAAAATATTGACTAGGAAAATATTGACCTAGAATATTATCGAGGCAAAAATATTGAAAACAAAAATATTGACTACCTACACTTAAAAAGGTGAATGCAAAAATATTGGAAAAAATATAGTTGTATTAAAAATTGATTCTTAAACACATACAAATATTAAAAATGAAATATATGAAATTCTAACATTAAGGGGGTCATTAGGCTATGGGGCGGATCGGGCGGTGGTGATCCACCTGAGATCTGTCCCCGCCTGCCACCCATTTCCCCCTGCCATATTACTATGGCGGGGGACCGCGGCGGACGGAAAGACCGTCCGCCGGACGGAAAGACCGTCCGCCGCTTTTGCGCCCGGTCAACAAGTCGACCGGGCGGAAAAGAGTTTAATATGGTGGTCATGTCTGTTAGACACCCCCAGCCATATTACTATGGGGGCGGAAACATGCCCCCAAAGCATTGCCGCCACGGAAAGGCATGCAGTAATTACATTGAAACTGCATTTCAATAGACAACGTGGCAGGCACCGTGTGGTGCCTGTCATCACGGTGCCTGTCATGTTGTGCATTGAAATGCGCAACATGCATTTTTAGCATTGCGGCGGGCAGTGCTTTCAGCACCACCCGCGGCAATGTTAAATATACGTGATGCACCCGCCACTGTGGCGGGCGCATCCTAATTGCCCCCATGGACCCCACCCTTATGGCGGGCGGTCCCTCTTCACGTTGGGATGGCAGGCGTACAAAGCCATCCTAATGAGCCCCTAAAAATAAAATATTTTTTATATATATTTTAACAAAAAAAGTATTTTCAAAAACGTAGAAACATACATATAAACATGTATATATATATATTACCATATATCTATTTAAAAAATATAATAATATAACATATATATAATATATATTATGTATATATATATGCATATATATATATATATGTATATATCTATATCTATCTCTATATATATATATATAATCATATAGGGGCTTATTTTGGTGTCGGGTGGAATTGATTCTGCCCAAGACTGACACGGTCCTGGGACTGACTGAAATCCGGTCAGCAGTTCCTAACGACTCATTTTGATGCGATCGCATGCTGGCTTTCTTCAATGGGAGCTCATGTTACGACTGCAAACCGGCCTTTACACAAGCTCCAATTGAGGAAAGGGAGGTGCAGTTAATCCCTGGTGCCTGCCACAAGGTGCAGGGATTAACAGGGGGCACCATAGGTGCTCCCTCGGCCTCCAATCGGAGGCCATGCACCAAAGGGGGCCGTACTTGGGTCCCCCAAACATGCTTTCCGACATGGTTTCCATGTTGGACATGCCAGCATAGAAGCCATGTCAGAAACAGTGCATCGCAATCTCAAGGGAGGATAGGCCTGCACTTGAGATTACTAGTCAGCTTCCATGCCTGTCAGAAGCCAGCCAGAATGACTGGCCGGTTTACTTTCCGACAGTCTCATTAATAATGAGGCGGTCGGAAAGTAAACCTAGTGGCTCATTACGATGCGGCCCTGTCGACTCTGAACTTTAGGGGCCACATCGTAATTGGCCCTCAAATATGTAAAAAAACAAACCATTTAAAGTAAAATTAAACATTAACCCCTTCCGTGCTGCGAACGTTCAACGGACGTCGCGTGCACTACCTCGGCAGTGCTGCGCACGTCCGTTGAACGTTCTGACCCCGCCCGCTTAATAGAGCGTTCCGCACCAGCGCGGAACGTTCGAAGCAGCGGAGGGGTTAAATATCATACATTTTTTACAATTTAATAAAAAACTTTTACATTAAAAATTATGAACATCATTCTTCTAAAGAAACATAATTATATCAAATAAAACAATATAAAATAAGTTATTAATAAGTTATTAAAATGTATAATGAATACATATAAATGTTCCACTACAACAAAATAAACACATCACATGCAAGTAAAATGTACTACACTCGCTATAATAAATACAAAATTATATAAAATATAGATTATAAAGTACTAAAATGTACTATTCCCACTACAATTAATACAACACTAGTAAAAAGTTTAGATTTCAGAGAAAACAATGTAAGAGTCACACTCCAATAACTGCAAAAGTAGGAAAAGTGTTGGATTGCGGAGGGGTCCAATTTACTGTTCCCACTCCACTGAGTGTAACAATAGAGAAAGTGTTGAATTGCTGAGGGATAACATTTAGGGGTCAATTCCGATTCGTTAAAATGCCCTCTGAATAGCCCTACGGAGCTTTTTTCCCATACGAATCGTATGTAGAACCGTACCCGTACGTACGATGTAGTACGATGTGTACCCAAAGCAGTTCTCCGTACGAATCGTACCGAAGACCATACAACTCACAACTCCGTACGAATCGCATTCGGAACGCGCAGTACGCGATGTCCGTACGTATCGAAGCTGCATTTTCCAACCCAGTAAGTACGAATCGTATCGACAACACCACAGGAGCTTAAAACGTCCGTAAAAGCAGATTTTGCCTCGAAATGCGTACGAAACGCCCCCGCCCGGATACGGTGCATACACCCCATTACTGCAGGGGTATGGTGCATCGGGGTACGGTGCATACACCCCTGGACTTCAGGGGTACGTTGCGTATGTCCCCGTGCATACACCCCATGCTTGTAGGTATACGGACCGTAGGGGTACGGTTCGTACACCCCAAGGTCGTAGGTGTACTGTGCGTACACCCCATGTGTACACCCCTTGATTTTAGGGTTACGGTGCATATGTTATAGTGTTGCCCTCCGTACGAATTGCACATACGCAACGTTTACCGTACGAATCGTGTACTCATTCCCAGGTCCGGATCGTACTTGGCAGGTCGTACGGCATTTTTACGAATTGTACGGTTCACTGTGCGGGTTGATGTCATACGGATTTACACTTCATTTTCGTACGGTTCGCAATGATTCGGACGTATTTTCTCGCAACGGATCGCACTACGCGATTCAGACAGATTTGTACGATTCGTACGGAAACGGCTACGAATTCGAATCGTCTTACGGATTAGTTTCCTGAATGGGAATCGACCCCTTACTATTCACACTCTAATAAGTACAACAGTAGGGAAAGTGTTGGATAGCAGAGTGGTAAAATATACTATTCTCACTCCAATAAGTGCAACAGAACAGAAAGTGTTGGAATGTGGAGGGGTAACATTTACTATTCCCACTTCAATAAATGCAACAGTAGGGAAAATGTTGGATAGTGGAAGGGTAAAACTTTCTATTCCCACTCCAGTCAGTTCAACATGAACAATAAACAATATATCTTCAACAAAATAACATTATTTTTAAAACAAAGTAAGGAAAAAATATATAAATATGTTGAAAAATAAAATACAAATATATTTAATATTAAAAATTAAAAAGAAAATATTATAATGTTAAATACATATCACTAATACCTACAAATACTAATATAAATATTTTTCATACAAATAAATATTTGTATTTAGAAATTATTTATTCACACTTTCCACCCTATAACACAACAAAACGCACAACCTGCACTTAGAAAATAATTTACACTATTGATATAAATATTCATCAACAAACTAATTTTAATTAATTATTAATTTATTATAATTAATGTACTTCCCACATTATACCCCCACCAAACACACACCACAATTATTTATTAAATTAATGATCAATATTAAGTAATAAAAAATTATGAATTGCTTAAAATTAATTTAGTTCCCGCCACATACACCAAAACCCACAACCCACTTTTAAAATAAAAAAAAGTATATGCACAATTAACATATTTAATTATCAAACAAATATTATTAATTTAAAACCAAATTATAATTCATTACAACTAATTAATTTCCCATCCTTTACCCCTTTAATCCCCAGAACACGCACCTAAAACTAAACTTTACCAAAATTAATTACGCAGTTAAAACTAATTTTCAATTAAATAACTAATAGTATTTAACTAATTATAAATTAATTAAAATGTATTCACTCCCCCCTTTACCCCTATAAACCCAATACCCACACCCAAAAAAAATGTAAACAATAAACATAATTAAATATCAATTAATTAATTAGTATTAATATTAATTATTATTTAAAAATAAATTACTTCCTACCTTTTACCCCCATAAAACTCACAATGTGCACCTAAAATATTTACACAATTACCATCATTAATTATCAATGAATTAAATACTATTTATTAACAACTAGTTATTAATTATTTAAAAATAAATTACTTCCCAACTTTTACCCCTATATCCCCACAACCCACACACAGGGGCTGATTACAACGTCTTCTGGAAACAATTCCAAATGAATCAGTCTCAGAATTGTTTCCGGATTAATCAGATCCTGCGAGACTGGATGACTGATTACGATGCTTCCCAACATCGTTCAGTCAGATTGACTTCAAAGGGAGTCTCTGTTCAGAACGCGAACACAGGCTCTCATTGAAAAAAGGGGTGGTTGTGGAAAACCGTGCACCCTGTAGAATGCATCCCTTGGTGCCTGCCACATTGTGCATGGTTGGGAAGACGGGTCCCTTGCGTTCCCCCACAGGCCCCATTCGGATGCCTCCGGGTGACGGGGGCCCACAACAGGCCCTCAAATACGGATTCCCATAGCCATTTCATGTCGGGGCAGACCGAATCAGAACAGCTGTCTGAATCGGTCATCGTAATCGCTTGCCTGGAAACCGTGTACATAGAGCTATACGAATTGGCTCCAAAACACTCGGGCTGTCCCAATGCCTTTCGGAACCGTTTCGGACTGACCAAATGGTTTCCAGGCATCGTAATCGGTCGTTGGGAAATGTGTACGCTTCATTGGGAAACAAGGGTTCCGAAACGGATTCTGCGATACGGAATCCCATTCAGAGTCATTCCGAACGACATCGGAATCGGCCCCATAAAATGTGCACCCAACAAATTAAGTGCAAAAAACATTAAAAGCACAACTAGCTCTATTAAATATAAATCAAATAAATATTAATAAATGAAAAAGAATCATTAATTTTTATAACTAAATTACTTCCAAACCCTATTCCCCTATAAAGCCAAAATCCACTATGGAACTAAAAAACTCTAATTTTGATTAAATAAAATTTAATAACTACTAATAATTTAACACATATATTAAAAAAACGTAAACAATACTTATAATTTTTTTTTACATCAAATACCTTCAACGCACCAGTAATTGAAGGCAAAGTATTAATCTTTGATGCAGAACAGGAAGAAGAAAGAGATATCTATCTAGTGGCTAAATTGTAAAATATGAAACCAGAAAACCTAGGGTCTCATTATGACTGACTCGTGGTCGGCCGTTCCACCCTGCCGATTACGATGCAACCGTACACTGTTTGGTCAGAGTCCCATTGTTCCCTATGGCAGCCAGTGTTCTGCCCGACAACACAGGCGCCAATAGGCAAATGGGTGTGTGTGTAAAACCCTGCTCTCTGGTGCCTTCCACACAGTGCTTGGTTTTACAGCGCCAAGATACTCTTTGGAGTGGTAGTAGCGCTATAAAAGTGTACATTACATTACATTATATTACAGGGGGGCTCCTTAGGTACCCCCTCAGCCCCCAACCGGAGGACTTAGGATGAAGGGAGCCTGCTAGTGGCTCCCAAAGTCACTTTCCGACACCCTCTTTGTGTCGTACAGGCCGACTCGGAACGGGCGTTGGGAATTGACATCGGAATCGGAGTCAGAAACACTGTTCGCAGAGGTGCACAATGTGGTGCCGAACGACAAGAATACTCCGAGAGCTAGTTGGAAGCAATACGGAATAACTGTGTGCTTTACTTTCCGCATACATCATAATTGGTCAGGCGGATTGTAAACAGAACGAGTCGGTCAGATAGGTTCCGACGCAGTCTAGGAAATTCCTACTGTCAGGCAGAGGCTTTCCACCCGACATCGTAATGAGGCCCCGAGTATCAATTCAAGCTTCCTTGCTTGACCAAATTGGGTGATCCTTGGTAAATATTTTATTTCACAGTGCCTCATTCCAAGTATGGGGTGCACAGGATAAACCATACTTACCTCTTGGCATTGTCCTCATTGTGTGGGCATGAATGTTTCACTTTTAATCAAAGGATCTCTATGCACATATATAATCTGATGTGCTAATGTAAAACACTCCTGTCTTTAAATTTTTTTTTGAAGTTTTGTATAGAAAAAAATGTCATAGCTAAGTTGATCCAATGGCTCTCAGAGGTTCGGCTCAGGATCAGCTTTTCCTGTGAGGTATTTGGTTTGCCTATCTCGAGGCATGGGGCAGTGAACTGCCCTTGAGTGTGGCATAAGGTTTGTAGCAGGGAACCACTTTTGCATTTGGCATAAGACACGCATCAGTGATCTGAAGGGCAGCGTGGTCAGTTGTCCAGGGCCCCAACTTCTAGGAGGCCTTGTTAAAAAAGTTATCTTTCTCTCTCACGGTCTCTACTCTGTCTATTTTTCTAGCTTAACCTCAGGGGTTTAGCCTCTGGGGGGAATTTGGGCAGTTACACCCCCTATTTTATATATTATGTAGTAAATAGTGAAATACAGGTACTTCAAGTTGGTATGGTGAAGTGTTTGTCAGATTTCACTTAGGAATTTTACATGCACATGCAGACAAAAACACACACACACATATACACCTACACACACACACACGCACTCTCTTGTCTCTATTTCAAAGGTCTTAAAATGGTTATTTTACAAAACGTTGAGTAATAAGTACCCCTCACAGAAACCATTCCTTTCCCTTTCTTCTGCTTCTTAAGGCCTGCCATGCTTCTCTTATAATTTATTTTAACCAGGGTGATTGTTGGGAAATCTGAAGCTCACATCCCCTCCCAGTTTTACTGACCACGCTACGTCCCTGCTTAACCTTATTCCCTCTCTCAGCCTACCTCTGTGACTCACTCTATCTCTCTCTATCCACTGTCTTTGAACAGAATTTTGGCATCCCGGGCAATAAATATTTCAGCAATTTTTGTGGGATACCTTTTCTGAAATGTTATTGTATAATTCAATAATATGTGTCCTTATGCTGACTTGAATTGGCAAAAAAAATAGATAATATCAATTATGTCATAACACTGAAATCTGCTACAAACACAGGTTTTCCAAAATTTTCCTTGCCCAAGGCCCCAAAAATCCTTAAGATGACACTGTTGAGCTGCTTTTCTGCACGGCATATGGCACGTGGCAGTGAGCTGCCAATGTTGTCCAGATTAGTAGCAGAAACTGAAGCACCCAGTATGTAAATAAAATTGCACTTGGTTATTTGTTTGAGGATTATAAACCATTTGCAAGTGGAAGAAAACAAAATAATAGTTTTTAATACCGGAAGATTTATTTTTAAAACCATTTATTTACTCTTCATCTTATGTAACTGCATTTCTTTCCCTTGGCTTTATAGAATGGTTAAGAGAATTAACAAGACAATAGTCAGTGTGTGGCGAATGTGTAGTCTTCCATTGATAATGTCAGCTAAGGACACGAGAGGATTATATAATCACTTACATTACAGCACCTCATTAGAAAGGTAACCAAGAAACACTCTGAGGTTGTGAGATCATGTTTTGCATCACAAGAACAATAAAACATTTTGTGATCCTCAGCAAAACGCTGAATAAACCTGTCTCCGGAGAACCCTATCTGCGAAAAGGTGGTGATTAGAAGCAGGCCCACGCCCAGTATTGAGTTTTATTTAAAATATATATATATACAAAGAGCTGAAATAGTGTTTGAAATTGACGTTGCATACGATAGACAGTGGGTGAGTCTGTACAGCACATGATTGTAACATTTTCACTATAAGGCTTTCGCCTTGAATCTGGCATAGATGTAATGTCACATGCCTTTTCGTATGTGATGGAGGGTTAAATAAATTTGGATTGACAGAAAGAGTAACTTGCAGATGGACGGACAAATCTACTATAGCCTTATAGTCTGCTGTTGAGGACTATATCGACTTTTAAAGGTCCTGATTCTGAGTTATAGGCCCAAGCCTCAGACAAAGGTCTATCATGACGTAGATGGCCTTTAACAAATGGTATGCACTATACAGAAGGGCTATAAGTCTATTAGAACCTTCCAGCAACTGAGGGCAGAATGTTCTAAATTAAAAAGGGGGAAATACAAACAGTGGAACATTTATCTGCTAATCTTATTAAGGGATAAGAAAACCATACTTGATAGTCCTATTTTAGTTCAGTCCCTCCCCTTTTTTGACCTCCCCTTCTTAGGTTTGTAGACAAACTGAAACATTAGCAAGAACCAACATTGGAAGCAATTTAGCATTTTCCTGGTATTTTTTTCAGAATACCAACATCTGCTGATACCGATATGACCATTAACAGGGTAGGAGAAATATAGAAATTGATTGCACTGCGTGGGATTCTAGCTGACAACAGAGACAATTCACATCACATGCCTTAAAAATAAAAAGGTAAAAAGTGAACAATTACTGGTTCTGTAAATATTATGACTGCTTTGATTTACTATATCACCTGTCTGTTTTAGGGGCATGTTTTAATAAATGTGTATTTCTTGCTGGTCAGTGACTTCTGTCTTTAAAGGTTGATATGGTGCCCTTCTTGCCCCACAGCAGTAATTAGCCATTCTGAAGGTCACAGCGTGTAAGTCTCAGATGAATATCGCAGGGAAGAGGTGCCTGGAGCATTAGGGTGGTTTAATGCAAGGTAAACAAGTCCATGGCTCCCATCGCATGTTTTTCAAGTACGTCATGAAATGTTCAACACATTCCCATCGCGCCCTCACCACATCAGTATTAGCGCAAGGAAAAGCAGGAGAAACAGATAAAACAGGAGTCTGCCAGTGCAAAGCACATTGTGTCAAAGCCAGATAGTCCCACAACGGAAGCTCCATCAAATCATGCATGCCTTTACCTCCCTTTTGTTGTTTTCTCCATAGAGCACTTCACATGCGTTCAAATTAAATATACATGCCATAGCTTATGTATATGCTTTGCAGATTCTGTTTTATGTTCCGTGAAGAGCCATCAATCACCCTTTCATACTATAGGTACAGTAAATATGACAAGAACAGCCAGTGCAATTTTTTCAGCAATCACAAAGAAGATAGATTTAGAGAATATCATGACCCGCACACAGAAGACTTTGGAGTTATATACTACATGTACTATTTACTAAATAGACATGGAATACTTTGTAATGTGTCCATATCAATGGAAACTCCTAGACGCTAGGATTGACTTAAATGACGTGATAATGAATTTGAGTTCTGCAAATAATATCCCAGCATCATCAGTATTTATCGAGAGAGTGAGAACCTTTGCTTTAAGGAAGGTGTATAATTGTACTGAAATGCAAGTGCTTTTGTATAGCACTTTATCCCCCAATATGAGGAAATAAATCCATTAACATGCGTCACACTTCGCACAATGGGTTTTCAACAAATTTTGAAGAATATGTATTCCCTAAAAAACTGAAGTTGAAAAGGAGTTAAGATTGGCCTATAAGTTAGAAACCGCTATTGCCATAAAACTATAACGCCATGTAATCAATGAGTTGAAGTGCTACCTTCACCTTATGTATGAAAGTGGGTGTGTGGACAAATAAAAGTGAATATATATTGGTGAGTATGTTGGCCTGCTATGGTAGACGTGTTGGTATGTGTTTTGTATGATGGTGGGTAAACCCTTGGCCCCTTCAACACTCTTTGTGTTTACTGTCTCCTCTTCATGCCTTGTTTGTGTCTTGCAAGCCCTACAGTTCCTTTTGTGCATCTGCCCACCTAATGCCCTCTAAGTGCCCTCGTGGCCTACCCTGCTGCTGCTGACATGCTGTGTGCCCTACTCTTGTCCCTGCATCCAACCCACGTGTCTCCGCCCACCACTGCAGCCACCAATGGGGGCTGGTGGGTTTTTAAATTGGTGGGACGCATTTTTACCTCAGTACAATGAGTGAACGAGCCGTAAGTGCAAAAGAAAGGTACCGGGGAGGGTTCTTCTCCCCCACAAGATTTTTTTTTTTAAACATGGTGTAAAATGGTGGCTTTTACACTCAATTAATCAATCAGTCAGCAACTTTGTAGAGAGCGCTACTCACCCGCTAGGGTCGGTCTCAAGGCGCTTGGAGGTGGGGGAGTCGCTACTGCTCGAACAGCCAGGTCTTGAGTTGCTTTCTGAAGGAGAGATGGTCCTGGGTCATCCGAAGGTGGGTGGGGAGGGAGTTCCATGTCTTGGCCGCCAGGTAGGAGAAGGATCTTCCTCCGGCGGTGGATTTGCGGATTCGTGGGACGGAGGCGAGGGCGAGGCTGGCGGATCGGAGCTGGCGGGTGGGTGTGTAGAATGTGAGGCGGCTGTTGAGGTATTTCGGGCCTATGTCATGGAGAGCATTGTGTGCGTGGGTGAGGAGTCTGAACGTGATCCTCTTGGTGACGGGGAGCCAGTGCAGGTCTTTCAGATGGGCAGAGATGCGGCTGTGGCGAGGGATGTCCAGGATGAGTCGTGCAGAAGCGTTCTGTATTCGCTGGAGTCTTTTCTGGAGTTTGGCTGTGGTTCCGGCGTAGAGGGTGTTCCCATAGTCCAGACGGCTGGTGACGAGGGCCTGGGTGACCGTCTTCCTGGTTTCGGTGGGGATCCACCGGAAGATCTTTCGGAGCATGCGCAGGGTGTTGAAGCAGGAAGACGAGACGGCGTTGACTTGTTTGGTCATCGTGAGGGAGGAGTCCAGGATGAAGCCCAGGTTGCGTGCATGGTCCGTTGGCTTGGGTGCGGTGCCCAGTGCAGGGGGCCACCAGGAGTCATCCCAGGCAGAATAGGATGGTCCGAGGATGAGGACTTCCGTCTTGTCTGAGTTCAGTTACAGACGGCTGATCTTCATCCATTCCGCGACGTCTTTCATTCCTTCCTGGAGGCTGGCTTTGGCGGTGGCGGGGTCGTTGGTGAGGGTGAGGATCAGCTGGGTGTCGTCGGCGTAGGAGATGATGTTAAGGATGTGTTGGCGTGCGATGGCAGTGAGAGGGCTCATGTAGACGTTGAAGAGGGTGGGGCTGAATGAGGAACCTTGCGGGACGCCGCAGATGACTTCGGTGGCCGCGGATCGGAACGGGGGGAGGCGGACTCTCTGGGTTCTTCCGGCGAGGAACGAGATGATCCACTCCAGGGCCGCTCCTTGGATTCCGGTGTTGCTGAGGCGCTGGATCAGGGTGCGGTGGCATATGGTGTCGAAGGCTGCTGAGAGGTCTAGGAGGATGAGGGCAGCAGTTTCCCCGTTGTCGAGCAGGGATCTGATGTTGTCGGTAGCTGCGATGAGAGCGGTCTCGGTGCTGTGGTTTGCTCGGAAGCCGGACTGTGATGGGTCGAGGGATCCGTTGGTCTCGAGGAAGACGGAGAGTTGTCTGTTGACGGTCTTCTCAATGACTTTGGCTGGAAAGGGGAGGAGCGAGATGGGGCGGAAGTTCTTGAGGTCCGTGGGCTCGGCGGTGGGTTTCTTCAGGAGGGCGCTCAGCTCGGCATGTTTCCAACTCTCCGGGAAGGTGGCAGATGCGAAGGATCTGTTGATGATGTTCCGGAGCTCGGGTGCGATGATGGAGTCGGCTTTGTTGAAGATGTGGTGTGGGCAGGGGTCGGTTGGGGAGCCGGAGTGGATGGTGTTCATCAGGCGGGTGGTGTCTTCAGTGCTGACAGGGGTCCAGGTGCAGAGGGTGGTGGTGGGAGGCGTTGGTTCGGTGGTTGGGTGCGTGGTCTGTGCGCCAAAGCTGTTGTGTATGTCGGCGATCTTGCGGTGGAAGAACGAGGCGAGTGAGTCGCAGAGGTCTTGCGAGGGTGTGATATCGTTGTTGCAGGCGCTGGGGTTGGAGAGCTCTTTAACGATGCTGAAGAGTTCCTTGCTGTTGTGGGTGTTGTTGTCCAGTCGTTCTTTGAATGTTGTCCTTTTGGTGGTGTGGATCAGCTGATTGTGTTTGCGGGTGGCGTTCTTGAGGGCTGTCATGTTTTCTGTTGTCTGGTCGTGGCGCCAGGCTTTCTCGAGGGTGCGGCAAGTTTTCTTGGAGTTTTTGAGGTCGTTGGTGAACCACAAGGCTTTCCTGCTGCCGAACTGCTGGGAGGGTTCTTCAGTGGTGCGAGGTCGTCGGCGCAGGTGGTGAGCCTCTGTGTGAGGTTGCGGGCTGCTTCGCTGGGGTCCGTCGTGTTGGTGGGTGGGTTCTGGCTGAGGGCGGTGGTGAGCTGGTCGGCGGTGATCTTGCTCCAGTTCCTGCGGGGGACCTGCTGCGGGTGGTGGTGGGTCGTGGTTCTCCTGAAGTTGAAGTGGACGCAGCTGTGATCTGTCCAGTGTAGTCCGGAGGAGTGGCTGAAGGAGATGTGCTTACTGGAGGAGAAGACGGGGTCAAGCGTGTGGCCGGCGTAGTGGGTGGGGTAGTTCACCAGTTGCTTGAGTCCGAGGTTGGCGAGGTTGTCCAGCAGGGCGGCGGTGTACACTATATAGTTACTGCAAATTGTTGAAAAAAGGGCATCCATATGTAGCATTTTAAAGCACAAGTGCGAAGAAAACATTTGAAACAAATCAAAAACATGCCCAATCACACCCAACTGATGGAAATAATATTCAGGCACCCACTACTCACCAACCAGGAGTCTGCGCTCTTCTGCCACACACTTCATCACCCAACAACCCTTCAACCAGCTGAAACATGGATGCAGAGCATTGGATGTCGAGTGCACTAGCCTATGTAATGCCCTGATACCAAACCTGAGAGCAGAATCTGGCTTTTAGTGTTTCACAAAACTAGGTAAAACTGAACTTTGCAAACATGGATCCAGCGAAGTCTATGGAGCAATGGTGTCAAGACTGAAGAACAGGGAAAGTACTACCTTACTAATCAAACTAACAACTCTTTATATTGAACACGGCCGACAGGGTAGGCACGTCGTCGCTCCAAGAATATTTAGTGGTGGCGAGTAACAGAAAGGAGAACCATACCACGTGAGAAAACTCTGAATTAAAACAAATCTACTGAATTTTCATATCTGAGACACCAAAGATTACAGAATGGACAACCAAATAAGATAAAGAGATAGGTCTCAACCTGCAGTAACTGGCCAAAGAGTTCCTGCTGCCATTTTATGACAATTGTTAGTTAGTAAATAGGACTTCCTCCATTATGTTCGTGCCATTGTTCTCAAGTCGAGGTGTTACCTACCTATCGACGAAACAAGCGTTGGCTGTAAAGTGTTATGTTGGCTGTATCACTTGTTTCTGTATGAAATGTATACTGGTTGTGAGAATTTCTACTAGCCTAATGTAATGAATTTGGACTACACCTTCTTGGTCCCAACAGTGGAATTGGATTTAAGTGCACTGTTATCTATTATTACTGGACTTGGGACTGATTTTCCAATTTTTATTTAGGGCTCAGATTTGCTTGCTTACATATTCTGTCCTTCCTTTTGAGGGACATTGTAGGGTTGTTTTTGGTAACCAACCCTCTTTTCCTTGAAGCACCACTTAAAGATAGTTGTGATTTTTACTTTCCCCATACATATATATTGCTAAGCACCTTTTGGTGTCCCTCGGGACCTGGTTACCATGGTATTGATAAACATTGTCTCAATTTTGGTTTATCTGAATTAATAATCTGAAAACCAAAACCACTCAAAGCGTGGTCAGTCCACGTGAGGGGAATAGGTGGATCACATTGCAAATGATTTGAATCAGTAAAAATCAGATCTAGTGTATTGCGAGCTGAGTGAATGGGCCCACAAGATTTTCTGATTAAAGCCTTGTCTGAAAGTCGGCTAGAAGCTCGGATGTATCAGTGCCGAAGGACTGTCTAAGTGACAAATAAACAGGGACAGTAATAACAGAAATTGGCAGATATCACATAAGTGGTAATAGTCTCATGTGATGACTAAAATCTTTCTGGGGCACCAGAGGGTGATAGATCAAGGCACCATTCCCGTGACTATTCAACCCAGTCCTTAATGAGGCAGTCAATAAGAGAGACTTTAATGCAGTCTCTGAAGAGGATAGCAATGTCATCTCCTACTCTCCCTCCTCTATCTACTTTGATCAAATAATAGTTGTGAGGAAGGGCCTGCATAATACAATTATTGCACTTGGGCTTAGCCAAGTTTAAGTGAGAAAACTAACATCAGGCACAAGGGAGGAAAGAAGGTCCCAACATTCAGTGGCAAGTTTTGGAAGAGATCTTACATTACATGGGAAATTCTTAAACAGGTGAGTGGAATGAGAAGGCTGAAGAGACTGAGGCTGAAGTACAGTACAATCCTTCCCAATGGCTGTAGTAGTGGAGTTGTTAGACTCCATGTCATTTGACCTTATGTCACTCATTGCATACAAGCCTTCCAAATGTCTGTAATAGTGGAGTTGTTAGACTCTATATCATTTGACCATATGTCATTCATAGCATCAAGCTTGCAGCTGTATTCATACTTAATACAGCTCATTGGGCCCTATAACGCTAGACTGAAACTATTAAAGCAGATGTGGTCCAAAGAAAATGCAGGCCTACTGCGTTCTCGTATTTTGAAAAGGATCTTAAAGGAATAGGTAATTTTAGTATGAATGACCATGACAGGGGAAGAAGCAGGTTTCCTGGCTCCCGCAACGGTTGGGCGTGGATGAGACCAGACAGGGTTGCCTTCAGCTCAGGCACACCTGCTGCGTGTTTCCGCTGCATGCCCAACCCATCATCTGTTCATGAAGTAGGAGGTGCAGCAAACTAGACCACTGCCTCCTTAATGGCGACGTGCAAGCGGAAGTGAGGGAAATTCGTTTGTATACCTCCGCTTAATTGGGGAAAACCCACGGTCGACTGGGAGGACAAACATGTGATCAGGTAAATCCAGAATTAAAACAGTGTTAAGCAATCCCCTCTAAAACAATTCTAAAAATTCCCACAATTATCTGCATCACACGCAAAGTTAGAAAAATGGATCACGGCTCCGTTCAGAGCTTGTACTAACCATTGAGTTCCCGACCCTTCATCTGTTTATGAAGTTGGATGTGAAGTAGGAGGTGCGGCAAACTAGACCTCTGCCTCCTTAAAGGCGACGTGCAAGCAGAAGTGAGGGCGATTCGTTTGTCTACCTCCACTCAATTGGGGAAAACCTGTGGTGGATCGGGAGGACAAACAAGTGATCAGGTAAATCCAAAATTAAAACAGTGTTAACCAATCCCCTCTAAAACAGTTCTAGAAATTATCTGTATGGCACACACATTTAGAAAAGAGCTTGTATTAACCATTATACTGCTAATTACTCTTATCTTCTTCTGTCTAATGATCATTGCAGAACATATTTTCTATTCAAGAACCAGGATGGTTCATAAATATTGAAAATGCACCTCTGTGTATTCTTTGTATGATTCTCAGCGAAAGAGCACAAGTGAGTGAGCGAAAGGGTTCTAGATCTGTTACCACTATTCCTGAGGTGTCAGTGTTGTCATGTTCTCTGCTTGTCCAAGCCAGTTGCATCCTGTCTAGGTTTAGAGGTGCTTGTGGTGTCACTGTGAAATAGCTGGCCTATAGGACAACATCTCCTGCGGTGGTGCTTGGAATTAGTCTGGAGCCATCCCAAAGTTTATCTTGCCTCTTAAGCGCTCATTTACTACTTGACAGCTGCGGCAGCTGCAGGTAAGAGCGGTGGGGCGGTGGGGCCGGCTGGAGGTGGATTTCGAGAGATGACTACAAGGGAAAATTAAATGAATAATTAATTTTCCCTCATGGTCATCTCTTGAAACCCCCCCCAGCTGCCCTACTGCTCTTACCTGCATTGGCTGGGGCTGCTACTGGGAAGTGGAAACTACACGACATGGCGCTGCCAAGAATGAGTTCTTATTTAAAGAAACACCTGAGTAGCTTTCTAGTGTACTCGTGAACCCTACTTACCTCCTAACTGTAGATGCCTGTGGTGGCAGGGACTATCCTCCTCGGCTGAGTAGGTACATCATATGTATTGGTTGTAAGCTGGTAAAGCCTGAACTATTGAAAGGAACTATTTCCCATTTGTGTTGCCCTGGTCGTAATTCATTATACAATAATGTCAGGAGATGAAGGGTCTCCGGCACTTAACATTGCTGAGAACCGCAGACATGTGGTTACTGAGAAACTATTACGACATGGTCTCACAACTAGGGGTAGAGGTGTTCTATTCTTGGGTTACATTCACGGCTGCATATAACATAGCACAGTTATTTCACACTTACAAAAAGCTGAAGTACTAGACAATTATACACCATATGAAGAAATATAGATACCTTTAACATACCAAACTCATATAAATTGGTGTAATGGCACCCTCTCACACACAACAGAAAACATTAGATGTGGTCCCCTTAGTAATGAGAGAGTGACATGGCCAGTCTTAGCCGGATCCTAATATTGATAATCTATCAACAGCACAGGTGAGAAAATTATATGAACATCCAGTAACAATGTGCATACGCCTGACTCAGTTTGTGATGTGAACAAACTGCTCAAGCTGTACAACCACAATTGGTTACCCTGGGCATCAGCCCACAAACACTGAATGCGGTCATGGGTAAAGTTTCCATCATACAGGATGAGATTCTGTTCTGGATTGCACAAAAACAAGTTAGTTTAATGCAGTATTTACCCATACAGGTCAGCAGGAAACACACAGGGCCCCATTTATGAGAAACGAATGCAGCGCGGTGCCGAAAGTCATTTTACTGCGCTGTGCTAGTTTAGCAGCACAGGGATGCAACATATTTACAACAATATGCCGCAACTCTGTGCTTTCCCCTGCTCTGACCCGTGCACCATGGTGCAAAGATGCCTGCATTGTGGGGAGATTGTTCTTGTGTATGAAGGGGCAACTTCCTGCACAAAAACAATCAATTGAGGTGTATGGGGCAACTTCCTGCACAAAAACAATCAATTGAGGTGTTTTCCTCTTCCAATGCGTGCTGTAGAATGCAGCACACATTGAAAGAGGAAAAAAACAAGTAGAAATGAAACATTTCTCCTCGTTGTGCCTTGCTACACATTCTGACACATTTCTAGGTTTATGATTGCTCGGAAATCTGGAAATGCATCAGTGGACATGGGAGTTGCGTGGGAATACCCACAGCAAGACCCGTGTCATGCCCCTAACATGCAAAGTGTTGTGTAAAAAGGGGCAATATTTACAAGCACACGTAAAGCCACTCATGGTGACTTAACATGTACTTGTAAATATCAGTCATGATTAAAGAAAAGGGGTAACCCTGTGTCCCTCAGAACCTGGATAGTTAATGGTTAAACAAAATAATGGTTCTGTTGGGTAAGAGAACAGAACCATTATTTTGTTTAACCTGTAAATATCAGTCAGCAGGTCGCACCACCAGTACATCACGCAAAATGAAGCACCAACGGCGCAAGGGGCTGTAAATAAGCCCCACCGGAAATTAGCCATTTGCTTGCCGATAGGGATGGCTCCCCCTATGGAAGACTGCAGTATATACAATTTTCAATGTCCAATATTTGTGGAATCTTCTATTGAAAAGTTCAGCAGCCATCCGGCGTCCCTCTCTCGATCGCACCTGAATGCATCGTGGTTGGATTCAGAAGAGAGCATCCCTAAAACCTACACACGTACCTAAAAGGTGCATTAATCCTTAAAAAGCTTTGTTCGAAAAAACTTGATAGGACGTTGACTGCCGGATAAAAAAAAATGGGATTAGAACGCTGCATTGATTTGGATGCGAGATCAGTTAATCCCTACCAATAGTGCTTGGTCCTGAAGAGAACCCCCATCTAGTATATGTGGGGTTTGAAACGCATCAACCACTTCTGTACAAACAAGTGTGGCTATAAGTTTGAGGTTTCTGCCTGTTCTTAAAAATCATTGAATCTTAGTACATCGTCACAGTGCAGAAATTCGTTTTTTCAGAAAATTCACACTGTTTGTTTGCTAAATTGCTGTGTCTTTCAAAAAATGGGTGCAATTAAATTACCTTTCATTTTATGAATGTTAATTTGCTCTATGTTACATGTTTTATGTTGTCCTAGTCATATGAGTGTTGTACAATGAATGTGTTATTTAGTTGATTTGTCTATAGGTTTTCATCCATTTAATGTTTGTATTGACTAAGGGGGTCATTAGGATGGCGGGCGGACTTTGTCCGCCCGCCATCCTATCGGGAAACGGGACCGCCCGCCATAAGGGCGGGGGTCCTGTGGGGGCAATTAGGATGCGCCCGCCTCAGTGGCGGGCGCATCCTACATTCCTGTCATTGTGGCGGGCGGTGCACTCAGCACCGCCCGCCACAATGCCAGGAAGGCATGTTGTGCACTCCCATGCAAAACATGGCAGGCACAGCGCGGTGCTTGCCATGTTGTGCATGGAAATGCAGGGGTGTATCATAGGTACCCCCCATGTGCACCCCCACCCCTCAGAGTCCATCATTGCAGCGCTTCATCATTAGATGGGGCTTACAAGTATATCTTGGTAGCAGTGGGTTTATGCTCTCGATTCCTGTGGGTATGGCCACAGCTGTAAGGCTGATGCCTAAACGGTTATAAAGAATCTGTGAGTCTTTATCGGGACATGCACATTTGGCACATTCCATTTTGACCAGGATACGGAGTTTAGCTATAGGGCTTACAAAGAGGGCATGGGAAGTTTGGGTGTGACCCTTTGTTTTTCATCTCCTTACTATCCTGAGCAAAATTCAGTGATGGAGAAACAACCATGATGTAAAGCAGTCTTTAACAGCTAGGGTATCGAGCTCAGGCAGCAGTTTGAGTCCCTCACTTATAAAGGATCCAGAGGGCACTCAACAACCTGCTTAGAAAATCGTTGGGTGGTTGGACTCCATATGAAATGTTTGGGCTAAAGATGTGGGTGGGGGATGCACATTAAAGACACCAGTGCATTTTTTAATATCCTGACCGCATTGGGCACAGATCACACCGAAAACTGATGGCTATGTACTATTTATGTCAATGCATTACATACCCCTATTCCCCATAATAAAGGTTTAGAAGCAGTGGAATGGGAAATCCTCAACCAAGGATCTATAGGAGCAATTAAGATATTTGTATTGGAATTGCTCCATTTCGCATTATTGAATAGCTATTTTCAATGGAAAAAGTGCTTCTATGCACAATGCAATGGTACCTCTATGGGATTTGCTGGAGCACCGTCCTATGCAAACAGCTTCATGTCAAAATTCGAAGAAGATCACATACTTCATGAAGCAGCATGGCAACAATCCCTGGTTGTACATAAGAAATATATTGACAACATCTTTCTAATCTGGAAAGGAGAACTGACATCCTTGCAGGATACCATTCTCAGGCTTAATCGCGTTTATGACCACATCACATTTACACACCATATTGATATAAGCACAAGATCGGATTTCTGGAAGTTCTGGTACAAATAGATGTGAATATCATCAAAACTAATGTATGTAACAAGAATACAGACAGAAACAATTACTTACACTTCAAAAGCTCCATCAATTTCCATTAAAACGTCATTTACCATATTCTCAGTTCCTCAGGCTCAAAAGAATTGTATCTGATCCCTTGGAATCATCTGACACTATTAATTATTTTGCTAGCCGAATCAAACAACTTGGATACCCTAAAAAAAAGTATTGAGGAATCTGTCAATCGGGTTTCAACACTCGATTGACAACAACTGTTAATCAAAACACAGTCAACAAAAGATAATGTAAGGACATGTGCATTAAAACATTCCACCAAAGCACATCCAATCAAATCAATCATTAACAGACATTGGGCCATAATCCAAACTGAACCTGATCTCATGCATCTATTCAAACAAAAACCTGTGTTCGCTTTTCAATGGTAAAGAAATTTGAAAGAGTTATTGTCATGCATGAAAAGTAGAGACAGTCGCATATAAAGGTATGTAAAGATGTACACACTGTGTTCATTGCAACAATGTGATAATGGGCAATAACTATACTCATCCAACCAAATGTACTGTAATCACATTACAACATTCTAGCAAGTGCGACACAGCAAATGTAATTTATGCTTTGAAATGCCCATGTGGCAAATTATATGTGGGAAAACTGAATGAAAAATCAAAATCCGGATATTGTAACATGAAATCAATATCAGAAATCACAATGCAAATTCGACTGTGGCAATGCACTGGCTTCAAGCAGGACACACCATAGCACAATTATGTTTTACCATCTTAGAAGCCATTAAACCAAGATCTAATTTGGACTCTCACAAACAATTGACGAGATCTGAATTATTTTGGATAAAAAACTGAATACAAAGCACCCACATGGGATGAATGACAGATTGGAATGCATTTGTTTTTAATAAGACTTTATTTATTCCTGCGCAATATGGTGTATTTTTTTATTTTTTATTTCATTCTTCTTATTTTTTTCTTTGCTAATTTGGATTCAGGTTCGGCAGGTTTTCATCGCTAATAACACGCTTGATATGTTTGGTATTAATATTGACATCATATTTGCACTCTGTCACACTCTGAGTCACACAGCTATTTTTTTAGCCGGGGTCTCTTTTACATAACTTTCAGTTTAGGCATGGCATACACCTTTAAGAACTTGAATAATGGGCACGTTAAGATGTTTTGCACATCACACCCACATAAGCATGATTTCCTGATGGCCCTTCACGTTCACTAACATTGGAGGAAAAATGCTTCTAGCAGCAGCCTGATAAGGAGGTAGGCGTTTAGAAGTTTGTGCTGTGTCACTGAATGAGTGAGCACTTTTTGTATATCATCCTTTGATCACAAATTCCCAACCTGGTAAATATTCAGCATGGTCTGTTATAATGGCAGCAGCATGTTTGGTTGTTTTCGGGACCGGGAGTCACTTGTACACCTAGAGCACTCTTTTTTCATGTGTATGGACAGTTCTTTGGTTTCCAATCACGATTCATGGCATGAATACTGTTTTTTGGTTAACGCTTACAGTGTTTTTTGTTTTTCACTTAACTGGATGATTAGGTTTAACATTGGCATATGTCAGTTATAGATTTCTTTTTTGAGGACTAGATTGAGCTGACTGTTATTTCAATAACGTTTTTAGTTTCTGTAATCTGAAGGTTCCTGACGAAGGGTCATAGATGACCAGAAATGCAGGACTTTCAGATTGATTGGAGTTCAAACTGCTGAATTTTGTAAATTACTGATGAAACAGCACAACATTGAGTATAACAGTCAATAAAGAAAATGGTGCAACATGATCAAAGCTCGTAATCATTGGAAATATATTGAATAATACCTCAATATGATTTGATAAAAAACATCCTTGTTTTGAAGTTAAGTGCAACCGGCAGCCAAGGAGCGCTTTGCCGCACCTGACAAACTTACTTCTAGTAAAGATGTGGGTCCCAGAACTCGACAATACTAGCACAATAGTGATAGAAAAAACATTTCATATCAATGAATGCTTAGCTATTTTACAGGAACGGAATGACTTCCGGGATGAACATAGCAACATCCAAGTAAAACACACCGCCACTGGTGAAGTAAGTGCTGGCAAGACCTGTTTGCGCCCCAAAGGTTGAGGCCCTGGTCAGAGGGAAAATAGTGGACAAAGAAGAATTTAGGCCAGCCTACAGAGTGTCTGTACCTGTCCTGGCTGTTGAAGTTACCAGAACCGTACTTCTTCCAGCCCTTGCCGGTCACAAAGACAAGAGATTTGTCACTATTTATCTGATCAAACCACACTATGTGGCTGATTCTCAACAGTAAGCCACGTGGGCTCCTGGGTAGCTATCTGCCTCCTCTCTCTACCATCCAGGAAGTTCAGATGGAAGCTTTGATAACTAATGAAACATCCTCTCTCCAACAGGAGGCAGCTAGGTGAGTCTTTTACTTGTTGCTAAAACAACAACTGTACTGTCAACTACTACAGAAACACAGATTTCAACAAAAAAACCTGAAAAGAACACTGTCTACGTCAATGTACCACAGATCGAATCACCTTTAAGTTCTACAAACCCTGCTGAGCTGCCAAAAATAGATCAAACTGACTCTGGCTACTTCATCAACAACTTCTCTTCAGATTTGTCTGATCCTCCACCACCACCGCCACCTCTACTTTTTAGGCTGAAAGTGCATGACTTCTACCTTTGGTTGAAAAAGACTTATTTTATTTATCCATGGCTACAACTTTGGATTGCAATTTTTTTACTTTTCCTGCTCCTGTGGTTTGGTTTTGTGACAGTCTTTTTCCTACTTCTGAATGGACATTATCTCCCAGAGCGCTCGGGAGTACAACTGGTGAACTTAATTTTTAAACGTCACTCGTCATCACACCAAGAACGAAGAGACCTTTGCCTGGTGAACATTTCAGCTGTTCCCGTTCCTGACACGAGGGTTTGTGGTAAGGTGTCTTATGATGTGTATTGCCCCACTGAACTTTTAAAGATTCCACACTTGTTTAAATTTTATTGAGTGATGTCATTACCCCAGCACTATTTCTGACGAGTGGGACATTGATAGAGTGCATGGAATGCTAGAAGATCTAGAGCATTTCTACTGTGTTTACTTCTAATGAACAGTATAACGGTACATCCAATTTTAATAAATCACATGCATCATTGTCTGCATGTGCTATTTTTCAACTATACTTGGTGGGAACATTGGCCTACAACACCAAAGGGCAGTTAAAAATTCTTGCACAAAAGTTTGTTTATTTTTCTAGATGTGATTTTCCTGAGAAAGCTGTGGAACAAACGACATGCCTTGGATTAGCCAAAATAAAAGATTTGAAAACACCACAAATTCCCACATTCAAACATTTTGAGAACTGGCAGCAGCTTACAAGATAGAGTGAGGTTACATTGGATACCATGCTACGTAATGGAACATACAATTCATCAGACCCAAAGGGATGGTTAGTTTGGCAACTAGACATCAATAGAAATCAGGCACGATTCCTAGATAATATTGATGGATTAAAAACAAGCAGGCCTGACATCCGGTACGTGCAGCCTGAACATTCGTCGGTGGTGACAACAAACAATGTTGAGAAGTTGGGCTTTGAATGGCTAGAAATCTCAACACTGTCTCAGATAAAACAGCACCTGTCCCTTTTATCTGATGTACTGGATCTCAGGGGCTTTTTAATAGGTGTTTTAAAGCCCTGTCAAAAATGTTTCTAGTATGCGAAATACAGTGAACTTTGGAAATTTACGCAGCAGGAAGCGGCTGAATGGCGGCGTGAAATTGACAGGGCGAATTTAGAGAAAGCTCTAGCAGTGGTTGATAATAGTATGACCACCTTGTCCTCCAGAATATGCTCTTTGGGAAACATAGGGGCCCATTAGGATGTCGGGCGGATCGCCACCGCCATGCGGGCGGTGGCGATCTGCCCGACATCCTTGCCTGCCCGCCACCCATTTCCCCCTGCCATATTACTATGGCGGGGGGACCGCGGCGGACGGAAACACCGTCTGCCGCTTTTCCGAGGATGGGCTCTAGAAGATGCAATGCCGCCATGGAAAGGCATGCGATCTTCTAGTTTGGGGGCCTGTTGCGGGCCCCCAGGATGGTGGGGGGAGGCACATGGTGTGCATGCACAACATGGCAGGCACCGCGCGGTGCCTGCCACTTTGTGCATGCACATGCACTACATGCATTTTTAGCATTGTGGCGGGCGGAGCTGTTCTGTTCTGTGCAGATCTGTTGACTGGGTGTGAGTGTTTGATTGGTTCAGATGCTCCGTCCATCACCACCCCCTTTTGTACCACTTTGTTCGCCATAAGTTGGCAGGGTATGCTCAGACGTGAGTCCCTTGCTCACTTTGCCACTGGATTCAAGCAAGCCTGGCTGAAGACGGCTGGAATGCCAGACACAGGTCCTAGGAAGCTTGTTTCCAGTCCAGGGAAGGCATGGCTTGGCAGTTCGGGCTGGACTGTTCCCATGAGGCACAGGGTCAGACTGATTTGAATTTTGGCCATGTCTGAACTGGGGTGGCAGAGTGGGCTAAAGAACGGTGATGGATTAAACCCAGATCTGTTGACTGGGTGTGAGTGTTTGATTGGTTCAGATGCTCCGTCCATCACCACCTCCTGTTGTACCGTTTTGTTCGCCATAACTTGGCAAGGTATGCTCAGACGTGAGTCCCTTGCTCACTTTGCCACTGGATTCAAGCAAGCCTGGCTGAAGACGGCTGGAATGCCAGAAACCGGTCCTAGGAAGCTTGTTTCCAGTCCAGGGAAGGCATGGCTTGGCAGTTCGGGCTGGACTGTTCCCATGAGGCACAGGGTCAGACTGATTTGCATATGTCCATGTCTGAACTGGGGTGGCAGAGTGGGCTAAAGAACGGTGATGGATTAAACCCAGATCTGTTGACTGGGTGTGAGTGTTAGATTGGTTCAGATGCTCCGTTCATCACCACCCCCTTTTGTACCACATCACAACATAGGCAGGTCACAGTTTAGGTCTATCATGCTATTGAGCTGGACACTACAAACACTCCAGCCTGTCTACATGCCATGGTGACACATTGTCACTAGCTTACTTAACCCTTACCAATAACAAAACAGCAGATGCTCATGGCGGTATACACCCGTTACAACGGATCTTTTACTCCGCAGACCCATTACAACGCGACCATTACTCCGCATACCATTACAACGCATTGCGCTGGGGGGCGCTCTAGGATAGGGAATAAGTATAATTTACTATCCAACACCTTCCCTAGGGTCCACGGGGACTGGAGTTAGAATAGTAAATTATACTTACCACTATCCAGCGCCCCAAGGCGCTATGCGTTGTAACGGTATGCGGAGTAAAAGTCGCGTTGTAATGGTCTGCGGAGTAAAAGTATGCGTTATAACGTCATACATCCGCTCATGGCATACAAAGATGCAAAATACACTGTTACACATTGAAAGATAAAGAAGTTACCTTTCCCCGTTGCTGAAACACCATCCGTGGATTGGATAATCAATGGGTACATTACCCTACAGGTTTCAACTTTACATTTTCAGTACTGTCTGTAATACCACCAAGGGGGACGATATGAAGTGTTGGGGGAAGAGTTTGTACACAGGTATTGGGAATTACCTTTTAAATTTTGTGTCAAATTAGGGATACTGGTGTTTCTCAGTGGTTCAGACAGCAAAAATACCTTAAGTCGGTCCTCAGTCTGCAAGGATGTTTCACTTCACCGGCCTGTAATGCTTATGTGGCAAACTTATCTTGCTACTTTAAAGGTGCCCCAGCAGCTGTGATACTTAAAGCTTTTAGATTGCTCTCTAACAGGAGTTACCTGATGCTGAACCATTAATGTTGCTGCGAAATGAAATCAGGGCTTGCCTACATACTGTCTCCACCTGCCCATACAGTTAGGGGGGAGATGCTTTGGACTTCAATAATTCTTACCAATGTGCATTTTGACACCTTGAGCAAACTAAATCTGTACTATTTAAAAAAGATGTGGCATTAACTTCTGCTAAGGAGACTTTTTATCTTCAAGTTGCAAGGACCTTTTCGGAGATACAGGTGATATCCACCCTACCTTCCCACAACATTTTGGAAAGCTGGTGCTTCATATTATTAACATGTCTAGTACAAAGGGAATAGTGCACTTTTTTAAAAGTATAGGCCCTGGGTTGGTTAACACCTTACAGACAGTTTTCAGTCATTCCATCCTTCACACACTCCATGGTGGGACGCATTTTTGGAGGTCTTCGGCTAGTCCTGTCCCTGATTGTCAGAACTGTGTTTAAAATGTTCTGCTATGCAATGGATGTCCCATTTCAATATCAAATGAGAGCTGGCACTACCACATGGGTTACTATTACTGTAAGTGCATGGTGCATTGCTGTAGCCCACCCCTGCTTCGAGAACTGAATGAGCATTGGTTTTTATCATTTTTACCTGTTTGGCATTACTGTGTGCATCCCGTATTCTGCATGATTGCTTTTTTAATGGTTTTTAGATTCGTGTGTTCAATTAGCATAAGTATAGCATAAAACAATGAAAGGTATGGTGCATGGGTCCTAGTGTGTCTTCAGTGGTCAGACTTTAGTCCATTGAGTGCTATGGCTCAGCCAGACTCAGTTACCCTGGCTTTTTCCTCCTGGCATCAGCAAGACACTGGCATCGGTACAACAGATGAAGAATTGACTATGAACCCGTGGTGGCTGGAGGTGATTCCACCAGCATAAATCACTGTCCAAAAGCGCGTTACCTGTCTCACTGACATACCCTCTAGAGCATGGTTCATGCTAGCCAGGGAAAGCTCTTTTGGAAACTGTGGCCAAATCAATCTTACAAGTTTGGAAAGGGCAGATCTCTTCCAGATACAGCAGGGCTCTATTCATGCTATTAGCGCAGAGGCTGGTTTGCCTATAGGGCACAGGCAAGATGATCTGGCACTGCAAGGCGAGTTTCAATAAAAAGGCAGAGAGGCTGGGGCAGAGTCAGTCAAGTCATCTGCATCGTAGATTGCAATGACTCTACCCCATTCCTGTGCCCTTTCAGGGGCAGGGTCAAACGCCTATGATGTCAGTGATGTAACGTTGATGACTGTTAAGAAAGTTTAACAGCATTACGGCACCATGTGCCTGCCCCTGAATGTTCCAGCTGCATCCTCTTGTAAGCTTGATCCTACCTCCGTGTGTAGTGTGTTAGCAGGTCTTCTGTAGGCAGCCATACCACTACTGGTTCAAGCAGCTGGATAAACAAACAAGATAATCACAGCTATAGGAGGAAGGAGGAACACTTTCTGTAGAGGCACCCGTGTTCTGTCCAATCAAGACATGTACTCATGTCTACCGCCATGTGGGCAGAGACAAAGCCCCTCTCCGCAGTACTTCTTAAAGCTCTTTTTTAGGTGGATCACATAATGTCTGATGATGACTTTGCTATTGAGCCAGACCCAAAAATTAGCCACGTTTGTAAATCAGGACAGGTTTGAACCTGTACACAGAAGATCTGTAGGTATTTTTCAAGGTAAAAATCATGCCGGCAGACCACAAAACAGGCCCACAAACAGCCAAATACCAGACTGCAAGATAGGCCAGTCCAACCCTACTCTATACGAGCATCCTTTCCCCACTCATAAGCTCACTATCCCTCCATTCACGTGTCTGTCCACCCGACTCTCTCCTATCCAAAATCTCTATGTCCTGTCCGTAAACTGACTTCTCCTTGAATCACCCTGCTTCCCTTCTATAAACTCACCCTCTTTTCATTCAATGTAGCCCCCACCCTCTCCCTCTCTCCTTCCAGTCCTTCCCCTTGTTTACGAGTATCCCTCTCTCATTCCATAAACTCACTGTCCATCCATCACTCCATCTCTTACCCCTTCTCCCTTAGCACTCCTTCATCTTCCAGAAACTTGCGCTTCCATTCCAGTCAATTCCAGTCCTGCCCTTCCTCCCCTCTCCAGCATTCCTGAAAATTCTTCAAGCCATCCCTTTCTCCTTCCTAAAATTCACTGTCCTCCCATTCACTATAACCCCTACCCTCCCAGAGACCCTTCTATTCACTCTTGCAGCCATACTCTCCATTATCCCTCTTTCCTCTCGAAAAACTCTCTCCCCTTCCATCTACGCATCTTCCTCCTTCCCACTTTATCTCCAGCATCCCTCCTTCATCTCATATAACCTCACTCCCATCCACTCTGACAGCTCCCTCCTTCCCTCCACCTCTCCTCACTCAACCTCAGACAGTTAAGTTTAAGGTTCCAAGACAGTGGAGAGTGCAGGGGGCAGAGGAGGAGCCAAGGCTGAGACTGGAGCCCCGTGAGCTGTGCCTGGTGCTCAGTGCCAGTCTTGTCCTGCTGCCAGTATGTGTTTGCCAGGGGGCCTAAGACGCCGCTCGAGGGGCAGGAGGGAGAGAATAAGGGCAGGGCTTTAAGTGGGATGAAAGAAGTGGAGGGTCCCTAAAAAGGAAGTGGCCTACATAATTCAGTGTGTGGCTTCACATGGCGTGCTACTGTACCCACAAAACTGCAAACGGCATTCATGACCACTGCTTTCTGTGCTCTGCAGGGGCCAAGAATTGGAATTCACTGGCAGACGCTTTGATAAACTAGCACTGCCTTCAGCCACAATTCAATCGGGACCCATTATAAACACTTGGAGACGATTTAGTTCCAAGTATGCATAACACAAAAGTAATATGCTGCCTGGAATAAATAGCTTAACACAACATTCTGGAAATAAGAAACAGTTTTAGGCAATGTGAGACTAAGTAAAGCGAGTGAAATATGAAGAGGAACGACATGGATTACCTTAACGCTTTTTAGACTCATCCAGAATTTTATCAATATATTTGACTGGGTTTGTCTGTGAAATAAGGACATGAATAGAGGACCCACATGGGAGCCATTTCAAAGTTTGATTTTTTTACCACCTGGCCTGAGATCTGGATTACCCGGTGCACTTAAAGCCCTGAATAGGGGTCAGAGATAGACGAGGGAAGGAGAGCAGAGATGCTGAGAAGAACTGGAAGAGGGTGGCGAGTGTAGGGGGACTGGGAGGAGAAGAGTACAAGAGATTGGACTGAGAGGAGAAGAGAGGAGAGTGGACACAGAGGAGGGCAGGGAGAGAACTGCAGTGAAGGCCACAGAGAGAGTCCTCTCTGGACATATGGGCCACCCTGGGCTCCATAAACCTGGGCACCTACAGCCTATCCCTACTAATAGCCAAGAAGGGCATCGGTGCAGAAGGTGCTCCACCAACTAGTAAGGAGCCTGGGGGTGCTCGTGGAGGAGACATAGGAGTTTGGAGAGGGTGCTGCCTGCTGGGCTAGGAGGGCTGCACAGCAGGGTACATTTATTATTCCCTGTTCTGATACAATATTGAATAGTGGACGGGGAATGATCTGGCAGCATCTGGAAAGATGTGGTGCCCTGAATCCGAAAACTTCTCTCTGTGCAGAAAGGGTCCATTCAGCATTCTGGGTACATAGGCACTTTCTTTGGGGGACACTTTCCAAGTACTGCTGTTGTCATTGGACCCCACATAGTCCCCCATAAGTGCACCCCTCCCCACCCAAGGAAAATGCCTCCCATCTGACCCTCTCAAGGGTACATATATGTCACACCAGGGGCACCTCTCCACTGATTCTCTCCCACTCAGAGAGAGACATGAGTGTCGTGTGAATATATCTGTAACGCTTATGTGAACGACCTCGAGTTAAGATGCTAGAACAAATCAGCTGACTGAGCATGAAACAGCTCCACGAATATAAGAAATGGAGCTTAGTTTGAACACATTTGTGGCTATGTCACAGATAGATGAGTCAAGTCAAGTCAAGTCAAAGATGCTTTATTCGAGTTTTTCTCATAAAAGCACATACAATCACAAATATAAAAAACATCGCTAAAAAAGCACCAATACCTTCAAAAAACATTAATACATGTATAAAATGTTCATGAAATATACAGATAAAATAAAATTCAGACGATCCCTGAGAACAGTAAAAACAATCAGCTGCCTAAAACCCTCTGTCTGATAGTCCATGCCCATCCAAGATATTTAGCTGTAGCTGTGACTAAGGGCAAAATAGATAGATGAGTCTTAACCATCATGACCATATTCAAACACAATTCATTTCACATGTGTATTTGAGAGCCTTTTAGAATCAAAAACAGCAAGTATCCAAAACAAAAGGATGGACGCTGCAGAGATTGAACAGTTTATGCAACAGGGTGCAGAAAATGGCTCTGCCCCAGAGATCTCTGCCTGGCGGATTGTGACTCCCACCCCGTGTTAGAGCGCTGCACTTTGGTGAGATGAGGGCAACGGTTGAGGGTCAGAGTTGACGGGAACGCAGGAAAAGTGGAGGATATCTTACAGAAGGAGCTTAGCCTATTCTGCTAGATCATGGACGCGAAGGAAGGCAGGGTGAATGCAGCAGGCCAAAACAACTTCAGGCACAACTCTAACATGACCTGCTTCTCCCCGGGCCTCGCGACTGGACTGCGATGGCACAAACTATCCCAAGAACCTGGAAGGAAGCTTCTTGAATTTTCCCCTGGATCTTGGCCCACCCACCATTGGAAAATAAACAAGAGTTGCTGTGTCTTGGTGGAAGAGGCAGAGGCCACTGACATACCCATTCCTACATTGTATCAGACAGCCTGCCCTGCTCCCAGCGATTGAGATTAATAGAGATCTTCCAACTCCTCCCTGGGCCATGTGTACAACACCCAAAGCAAAACCCTATTCTCAGCAGTAACACACACACCATACCCACCATTGGGTCGTCACTGCCCTGGTTTATGCCTCCAGGTCAATCGTCTCCCAGCCAATGCATGCACAGGGTCAAAGGCTATCCTCCATCTTCAAAAATAAACAGATGTATACACGTTTGTTCACTGAACAGCCATCACAATGTATTGCTAGCTGCATGGTGTTCCTTCTCACACTGTTATTACTCCGCCAGGGTGGCAGAGCGATACCCTTCACGTCCCTTAACACCAGCCGTCTTTGGTATCTATTCTGTGCATGCCTACACCCACTCAATGTGCTCTAATCAACTATAGCTCCTTTGTATATCCATCCTCAAGTAGTCATCAAGTGCCACCCCCACCCCTCAACCCCTTTGTGTGCCCCTCGACTTTGTGCAGTGCTTGTATGTGCTGTCAACTCCCTTGCATCCCCTGTTTGTGGATTCCTGCAGCCCCCATGTATGACCTGCCATTCTGCAGCCCCATCATGCCTCCCTGCCCTGCTTGTACTGGTGCCCTTCTCTTTACATTCCACTTTCTGGGGCCAATTCCGATGTCGTACGGACCTGAGTCTGTCCGACATCGACCAAGAGCTGTAACCGACCGACCTGATGTCGTCAGTTACAGCCCTGCTTATACGATGCGACCGAACAGGGTTCGGTCGCATTCGTATACTGAACAATACAGGCACAGAGCGGAATGCATGTCTGCATTGTTGAAAGAAGGTGTGCAGTTCATCCCTGCACCCTGTGACCGACACCACAAGGTACCTGCCACTGGGTGCAGGCATCAACAGAGGGGCCCTTCTGGGGGCCCCCAGAGACAGCTTCCGACTGCCTTTTCGTGCGGAACACACCGGAACGAAAAGGCAGTGAAAAGCTGCTGTCGTACTCCCTCGGTCATAAAGAGGCGACCGGGGAAGTACTGAGGGATTTCCAGACTGCGGACAGGCTCTCCGAGCCTGTCGTCCGCAATCCGGAAATCCAAGTCGGAATCCTTTTCCGACCGAGCCCATCAGAATGGCTCGGTCTGAAAGGAATCCGGTCCACACATTCCGGTCCGGTCAGAAGAGCTCCGACCATCGTTCGGAGCCCTTCCGACCGAAATCGGAATCGGCCCCTCTGTTTATGTGCCCCCAGTTTCTTACACATATTCTCTATGCCCAGGTTTCTGTGCAAGCTTCTACTGCCCCTGCTCATCAGCGTACTAGATTTCCCTCCCCTGCATTATTGTTTTTTTCTTTTTTTCACTGTTTACAAACATTAAAAAATTTCATCCAGAAACTTTTAGGGTTTTTTCCATAACATCCCTCTCATCCTTTTAGATGGTCTTTGCCCTCAGTTTTGCTCAATGGCAATGTTGGGTTGTTCATTAATATATACTGTTGTACCAGTCTGACTTCGGGTGGTCCTTCCTCCAGCTTTTGCCAGCTTCCCTCCACTTTTTGCTGTATAATTTGTTGGCCGTAGGACTCTGAGCACTATGCCACTGCTAACCAGTGCTAAAGTGCACGTGCTTCTCCCCTAAACATGTTGACACAGGTGCATACCTGATTGCCATATTTAGTTACCTGTAAGTCTCTCATAAGGTGATATACCATGTACCCATGGCCTGTAATCTAACGGCTACAAGTGGGCCTAAAGAACTGGTTGTCTCATGCATACAAACAGCCTTTCAAACCTTTCTCAGGGCTACCATTGCAGGGCCTTGTGTACAGTTTACTGCCGCTTTGACTTGGCATTTAAAACCACTTGTCAAGCAGTAAACTCTCCTTTCATTACACATACGTCACCCCTAAGGTAGGCGCTAAGTGACCTTAACAGCAGGGTGCTATGTAAATAAAAGGCACGGCATGCACTTTTAAGTTTTACATGGCCTGGCAGTGACAAACAGCTACATTTTTCTTTAAAAAAAATATATATATATATATTTATGGTATTTATACACATATAAACAATACACAGGGAAAACTTTGTATGGGTAGCCGTCCTATGCTTTACAGGGTAAGTGGTACAAAGTAAGTACTTTGGGTGGCCCCCTTTCTTGCTTGGCTATACAGTGAAGGTAGGCTGTAATTCCTGTTTAATATATTTAGAATGGTGGTGGCAAATCCTCTTTTTTTCGAAGTTGGATTTGATATTACCATTTTAGAAATACAACTTTCAGGAAGTGGAAATGTCTTTACTATTACCTTTGCTCTGTGTGCCTGCATCCTGTTTCCAATACACATTTGGGCTGGATGACAGTCCACTTTGTGCATTATTTCTAGGCAGCCACAACACAGGAAGGGCTGGGTGTGCCAGGGGAAATATCTGCATTCATCTGCATATTGATAGCCTTCCTGGGAAAGAAGAAGAAGGGAGAGAGGTGCTCACACTGACATATGAATAGGTTGTGTCTTGCCCTCACACAATGGACTGATTTACCCCCTACTGGTAGTCTGGAGACAGGGCTGAGTTGAAGGGATCTGTGTGCAATTCAGAGAACTCGGGGAAGAACTCTACTGGAGTGAAGACTGCTGTGCTGTAAGGATTGCCACTTTACTGTGACTGACTGTTTTAAGGAACTACTTCCCTGCTATGCTGAGCTGCCCTGTTGTCTGCTGCTCATGCCCTGCTGAGGATAAGGACTGGATCCACCCACTTGAAGCCGGAGTGACTCCGAGAGCTTGCTGACTTACCCCCCTCTCCCGGAAGTCTCAGGGATATAAAATACTATCTCTATCTTCTTCTGGTGCTGCTGGAATCTGCCATCTGTGAGTCCAGCCTTAGCCTGATGTTACCCTCCAGTCCTAGTGCCTTAGAAGTGAGATTTCCTGCACCATAACCCTTTAACTCAAGGTTTTGGGCTCTTAGCTAATGAGCCCATTTGCTCCGGAACTGCGTCGCTCACAGGAAGGATCAGCACAAGGGGATGCAAGATCGTCTCTTTGAAATGCATCTTCAGCACTCGAGACTGCAAGTTCCCAGGCTGTCTGCATGTGACGCCCAGTAGATGTTCATGCTATGCAGACCTCTGACAGCGACCCGTCTTCATGAACGAGGTAAGTTGCTCAACTTGAGAAGGTACAACTTCAGCAGGACATGTTTGGAACTATATCCAACCTGCACTCCTTCGTGGTTGGCTTAACATTTCAGATTTACCCTGGTCTACCGCGACCTCAAGTAACCTTTAGTTCTATTGACTTTTCAGCACTGTTTTTGCATTAATTCTTTAAAAATGTATATCTGGATTTCTACTCATTAGAGTTTTGTTGTTTTGGTATTGTTTTACTCAGATGAATATTAAATATTTTCCTAAACTTGCGTGGAGTATTTTTGTTGTGTTTTCATTGAGGTACTGTAATTTGAGTGTTACACAAATACTTTATGCATTGCCTCTTAAGTTAAGCCTCACTGCACTGTACCAAGCTACTAGAGCGTGAGCATAGATTAATTTATGGTGTGTGTCTGACTTACCCTGACTAGGGTGGTGGGCCCTGCTTGGACAGGGTTCAAATCTCTGCCAACTAGAGACCCCATATCTAACACATACTCACGCATTGTTCAAGGACAGTGGTTGAATTTGCTTCACCCCTTCTCTTTGGCCAAGGGCAAGGAGAGTAAATGACCATCTCTGCCCTTTGTTTGGCCAAAGTAGACCATTGGCTTTGCAAAGATATACCCAAATAAATGCCAGGAGGAATCGCACTGGTGACCTGGCCCTAATCTCAAATAGAACTTGACGCTCCATAGTGGGTCACACAATGCTGTGAGCCAGGCAAAAGTAATTCAGATGCTACTCACCCCGGTGCCCTGTTTCTAACTGTGAACAAGGTTTAGGGACGAGTGTCAGCAACCACTCCTGTAAGATTAGCTCCTGGTTCTAGCCAAAACATGGGATTTGGTGGCAACGGCCTTTTGTTTCATCTCAGATTGGCCTGTCATTCAGCCTAGGACAATATATTCAAATGTGGCCGATCTTATCTACACACATATGAACACTGTAACATTGGCATTCCTGGTGTGCTGCTTACTTTTAACATATTGTTTTATTTTCCTGCCAATGTTTGGGGTCACAGGAAGGCAAACACTTCGGAGTGTGTAGTGGGTGGACAGAGTTTTGTAGGTTTTTGGGCTTCATATTATCTGCACATGCCCAGTTGAATGTTAGCAAATTTTTGGCAAACATGCATAGATTATTATGCACACTGGGTGATCGTTCACATTTTAGGTTACATCTCCAAAATGGCTAACCAGATTTACAATCAAAAACACTGAGTCACTGATAGGCTAATAAGGTCTCTGTACCATACAATTTGGTGACTGTCCATTTAGCTGTAAAGAAGTAATACACACACAAAAATATCCCATGGATAATCTCATCATATGGGCAAGTGGAGGCCCGAATATTCCCAAACTCATCAGATGCATACACTAGAAGTGTCATGCTGGGGGCCGACCTGAAACACTTGATATGGGCTTGCCCACAGTTGGGGATTAACTTGAACACCATAAAATCTAATATGGAAAGAGTAATGAGCGTAGCTGGTATCTTGTCCTGGGAGGTGGGAGCCATGGGCATAATCCCAAGACTAGCAAGCTTAAGATTGCAGCGCTCTTCCTAGATCTAGTACTTATTTTGTCCAAGACAATAATCACAATGCACTGGAAACATCCAACCCCATCTATTCTGGACCATTGGCTGAGCATATTCACCCGATGGGTGAAGGGCAAAGCAACAGCATTACATAGAAACAATGCCAGTGGCCTAGACTATTACCTGATAGCCCAAAGTTAGGATGTACTCCTCTCCAGGCTGACTGATCCACCTCCGGTATCAACATCAGACTCCTTGTCAGTGGGATCCTGGTCCCCTCCCCCTCCAGAAAATAGCACATCTTCCGCACCTAGAGCCCAGCTTGGACTCACACCGTACTAATGGCTCCGCCATGAGAGTAACAACGTACCATACATCCCCGGCATGGTGAGCAGTCAAAATATAAAAAATTTAATGTCGACATACTAAAATATCGAGTGTAGAATATCGATGGTACAAAATATCGATGTTTTGTATATCGATGTTAACATTTTCGATAATGGTATGTTAAGTAAAATATCGAATTAGAATATATTATATGTCAAAATATCGTAGTGTGAAAATATCGATAAAGTGTTTTGTGATTGTTAATATTTTTGCAATTTTTTGAATATAAGTGTTTTAAAATGGTATTTTGAATGTATTAAAAGGTATTTTTTATTAAATTAAATTATGAAAATATTTTTTTCAATTGCATATATAATTTTAGGAGTGGAATGTTGGGTTTCTAGGGGATAAGGGTGGGAAGTGCTTTAAAAATATATATTTTAATTTAAATATTATTAACATTTTAGTAAAATTTAGAATTTAGTAATAAATAAAAAATGTTATTTTGAAATTTAAATTTAGGAGCGGGATGTTGGGTTTATAGGGGATAAGGGTGGGAAGTGCTTTAAAAATATATATTTTAATTTAAATATTATTAACATTTTAGTAAAATTTAGAATTTAGTTAAAAATAAAATATTTAATTTTGAAATCTATATTTGAAATTAATTTTATAAGTGGGGTGTTGGGTTTAGAGGGGATAAGGGTGGGGAGTGTTTTAAAAATATATATTTTAAATTAAATATTATTTAATTTTTAATAACATTTAGAATTTATTTATACATTAAATATTTAATTTTTAAATTTAAATTTGAATTTTATATTTAGGATTGGGATGTTTGGGATAAGGGTGGGGAGTGTTTTAGAAATATATATTTTAAATTAAATATTAATACATTTTTTGAAAAATTTAGAATTTATTTATCAATAAAAATGTTATTTTTGAAATTTAATTTTAGGAGTGGGGTGTTTGTTTTATACTGTTTAGTTTCCAGTACCTACCCTAATTTATTATAGATTGGAGTGGGAACAGTAAATTACATCTGTTTAGTGTCCAGCACCTACCCTAATTTATTATAGACTGGAGTGGGAATAGTAAATTAAATATGTTTAGTGTCCAGCACCTACCCTAATTTATTATAGACTGGAAGGGGAATAGTAAATTAAATATGTTTAGTGTCCAGCACCTACCCTAATTTATTATAGACTGGAGTGGGAATAGTAAATTAATTATATGTAGTGTCCAGCATCTACCCTAAATTTTTATAGATTGGAGTGGGAATAGTAAATCAAATTTGTTTAGTGTCCAGCACCTACCCTAATTAATTTAGACTGAAGTTGGAATAATACATTAATTTTGTTTAGTGTCCAGCACCTACCCTAATTTATTATAGACTGGAGTGGGAATAGTAAATTATATATGCTTAGGGGTCCATTAGGATGGCGGGCGGACTTTGTCCGCCCGCCACCCTAACGGAGATCGAGACCGCCCGCCATAAGGGCGGGGGTCCCGTTGTGGGTATTAGGATGTGCCCGCCACAGTGGCGGGCACATCCTATGTGTTTTGCATTGTGGCGGGTGGTGCTCTCTGCACCGCCTGCCACAATGCAGAACATATGTTGACGCATTTCAGGATGCAAAGCGGCAGGCACCACGTGGTGCCTGCCGCTATGCACATGTACATGTGGGGGGGTACCATAGGTACCCCCCCATGTGCCCCCGACAGTGATGGCAACCTGGGGGCCCTGCAGGGGGCCCCCGCAGCAATCTCCGCCTGCCTTTCCGTGGCGGCATTGCCGCCGCGGAAAGGCCCCTACATTGTGGCATGGTAATATGGCTGGCGGTGTCCATTGGACACCGCCACCATATTAATCTATTAGTCTTTCCGTCCGCCGCTGTCCCCTCCGCCATCCTAATCTGGCGGAGGGGAAAACGAGAGTGCTTGTCGGGCGGATTGCCTCTGCCAGGGTGGCGGTGGCCACCGCCACCCTAGCGGAGGCAATCCGTCCGACATACTAATGGACCCCTTAGTGTCCAGCACCTACCCTAATTAATTTAGACTGGAGTGGGAATAGTAATTTAGTTATGTTTGGTGTCCAGCAGTTGCTCAAATTAATTGATGTTGGAGTGGGAATAGTATGTACATTTTAGTGTTCAGCAACTGTCTTTAATTATTATATATTGGAGTTGTACTAGTTCATTAATTAAGTTTAGTGTAGGATAATAAATAATCTTAAAGTTTTAATATAATATGTTTATTAATATAGTACATTTTATTAATAGAAAAAACTAGGTAAGATAGTTTTGGATTTTAAAAATGGTTAATAGAGCTAATAAATTGAAAATATGTATTTATTGTAATGTTTGTGATCAATACATTGTATTTTCTATATGTAAAATATAAATAATATAAGCAAAATACAAATAATCGGAAAACCACATCATTTTTATTGTAGAAGTTATAATTCGTCATTGTTTTTTAATTTGAGTAGGATAATGCAGTAAAACATTTTATAACATTATAATTCTACTGAAACATATTAGTGCATATATTTCAAAAAATATGTTAAGTACATTTACAATACTTTGTAAATTTTTTAGTACATATTAATTATTAACAAAACATTATAATTTTGTGTTTCAAATTATATTTAATACAGTAATAAATATTGGATATATTTAAACAAACAAAGGGGCTCTTAAGTATGGCAGGCGACCGCCTGCAATACGTGCAGTAGTTCCGCACCTACAATCAAGATGGCATGTCCCTGCATGCATACTAATATGGTGGGGGTGTCTACCAGACACCCCCACCATATTAACAGCTTTTCCGCCCAGTCGACTCATCGACCGGGCAGAAAACCGGCGGACGGTCTTTGCATGCGGGCGGAGGTATATTTTGGGGGCGGATCACCACTGCCATGCAGGCGGTGGCGATCAGCCCGACATACTAATGGGCCCCAAAGTGTAAACAGTTTTATATAACATAAATGTTTAAAAATTTTATATTTTTGTTACATAGATATTACATTTTTAAATTAATATTATTATTAAAAATATTAATATTAATTATTTTTACATGTTTCTAAACTTAAACAATTTTTAAAAACAAATGTATTTGTATTATGCATGAAAAACATTTTATAATTTTACAAATCATGTAAATTATGTAACAATTTTCAATTGAACGAAAAATATTTGTACTATTTTATTTAAATAGTTGTACAATTTTTCTATGTCACATAACATTTTACTGCATTAAATAAGTTAAATTTTCTAAGGTTAAGTTTTGTATTTGTTTTAGGCCTTCTATTTTGTAACCGGTTAATGTCGTTTTCTGTCATTTTGGTTGAAGAGAAGCTCGCAGTTGGGAGACACTTCATGTCGCTAAAGGTAAGGTTTATTTTCTGTGTTTAAAATACGTTTTAAATCAATTTTTAACCTAGTTAGATAGTGTTTAGTGCAGTTAGATATTTAGGGGCCGATTTCGATCAGAAATCGAACACACTGACACGGACCGCGGAACGAAGTCCGACCGACACTTACAGGCGCCGTACGACCCGTGTAGTATGATGCAACGCCTGTGACATACAACCGACCCTTACGGAATACAAGCCGTACGAATGAGCCGTACAGAAACCAGTGATTCGTCCGGAGACCGGACGCAAGTCGCACCGACAGACACGACCAAGGAATTAATCCGACCGACAATACCCGAGATGTCTGACCCGATCAGTACGATGCAATGCCTGTGAAACCAGACCGACTCACACGTAGCTCAAGTTGCATGACTGACACGCACAGAAAACAGGGACCTGAGTCAATAGAGACCCCTGCGACCGTGGCGTATTCAACACAAAAGAAAGTCAGTGTGAAAGACTCGGACAAGCCCGCATAAGCCAACATCAGCATCCGAATCGGTCAGAAGAACGTCTCCTACATGCTTAAAAATCACAAAGGAAAAATCACAATGAAAGGACCAAACAAGCAATGACAAAGTCAATTAATAATTTGGCCCTCCTGCCAAACCAGCATGCTTCAGGTCCTGGGAGGAACAGGTGCGGGACATCCTACCACCAGAGAGCGTCCATGGCCCAGCAGACATACCAGAGCCTTGTGAGTATACAACCAATATACTCAATATTGTGTCGCAATACACACAACATTGTCAAGGGGTCAGTGAAACCATGCACTGATAGCAAAGCCACAGGAATCAAAAGATAATTATCCCAAGATTTGTGTGCTAGTCAGACAAACACAATATCTGCCATCTCATAGTGATTTGTAACTGTGTCATGACATGTACAAACCTAACAACAAAGAGAGCAAGGCAGTGGCAGAGATCTAAATAAACACTGTCAGACATTTTGCCACCACAAACACACTACCTCACAGTGAAGCTGACTGACACGAAGGACTAGTGGGTATGCTGGTTTAAGTGAGTGTATCCAGAAGCAGGATGGGGTTTGAAGTCGCAGATAATTCTCACACTCCCAAGTGGCCCATCAAGACCTCTCTGAACCATGCTGACATCACAGGGAGTGGAAAATAACTGACAAGATGGCTGACACTGCGTTCTGCTGTGGGGAGCACAAGGCCCTGGTAGGGGTTGTGCTCAAATCAGAAGCAGGACACCACTGCCTGACATCCTGAACACCAACTTGTACGCCCTGCAACGGAAGTACGTTTCATGGTGGGATGTCTGGCCGGGTGAGAAGGAGGACTGACAGCTCTGACCATACATACCAGAATGTTTCGTCAAACACGCCCCTCAACACAAACTCCACACAACTCAACGGGGATAATGCATTGCCTCACACTCTATTGAAATATCACCCAAAGATCCAACACACTGGGTTCAACGGCGTGTGAAGCACAGGGGCTCCTTTTGGACTTGTAGCCAAACAAACACCAGGGCAGCACTGTCAGCCATCTTGTCAGCACAGGCACACTCCCTTACAGGGAAGCAGAGTCAAAAGGAAGCAAGTATGGGCATGCTGGGAAGGGGGTGTAGCCAATAACATGATGGGAGTTGCAGTCACAGACAATCCTCACCCACCTACATGGCCCAGCAAGCTCTCACTGAACCATGCTCACCTCACAGGGAGTGGAAATGGACTGACAAGATGTTTGACACTGGGCTCTGTTGTGGGGAGCACAAGGCCCTGCTGGGAACTGGGGACCAACAACCAACAGGACAGCACTGTCAGCCATCTTGTCAGCACAGGCACACTCCCTCACAGGGAAGCAAAGTCAAATATGAACAGGGATGACACAACTATGTCAGCCACGTAATGGCTCTTGAGTAGCAATGGCCATGTAAAGTCAAATCCATACATGAGCTGGTCATGCACACACTTTCCCATGCATATTGAAATGCTTCATTTTGGCTGGACAATGTGCCACAACGATATAAATCTCTGTCCCTGACAACGTAGGTCAATGCAGTGTACAGACATGCATCCTGACGTAGTTGGAAATGTTATATATGTGAACTATTGAATGCTGTAGAAATTGTGTGTCTCTTCCAAACACAGGTGGTGCTGGGGACACATCAGCAAATGAAAATGAGTCCCTGTCCCAGACTCCGGTGGAGCATGAGCTCTCTGGTGTGGATCGGTCTCTGT
Organism: Lissotriton helveticus; assembly: GCF_964261635.1. NCBI lineage: Eukaryota > Metazoa > Chordata > Amphibia > Caudata > Salamandridae > Lissotriton > Lissotriton helveticus. The sequence goes on along the minus strand of NC_136071.1, from coordinate 967,626,083 downwards.
CCTCTTCGGATGACGAAGAACAACCTAGCACCTGTGCTGTGAGTCATCATGCAGCCCCAGTAGTCGCCAAAGGAAAGCCCGTCTGCGCCCGTCCGCGGCCGACCGGGGTTAGGGGCCAGAACCCCTGCCGGTTTCGGCCTGAGACACCATTACAGCCCAGGGAGGCTCCGCGCTCTTTGCTCAAACCTGGACAAGAAATGTAGGCATAGTATTAATGTTGAGGGGGAGACTTGGCAATGCAGTCACTGCTCTTTCGGGGCAGAAGCACAAGCAGAGATTAGAGAAGGTGGTAATGCACTCAGGCTAGCGCTTATCAATTGTAGATCCTTAAGGAAGCATAGATTTGAAATATGTGACCTTCTCTTGGAAGATCAAATTGATGTCCTGTTTCTTACGGAAACATGGCTGGATGTTGACTCTGCACCTGAAATCTTGGAGGCACTCCCTAATGGCTATGGGATCGTGAGAATTGACAGAGGAGCAGGACGGGGGGGGGGGCATCTCAATTATGCTCGCTGGTACCTGCTAACATAGTAGATGGGGAAGCAGGCCTGTTTACTATTAGTTTGGTTACAAACTACGTCCCTGATGTACAGACCCCCTGGACCTCATCTGTGTTTTACCCCCAGCCTGATTGACTACCTCATTCAACCAGCCAAACGTTTTGAAAAACTATTGGTGCTGGGAGATATGAATTTGCATCTTGACGATGCTCTTAGCTCTGGGGCGCAAGAGTTACGCCAGGAACTTGAAGTATTACAAATAGTTTTAAAATCTGAACTCCCCACCCATAAACTAGGGCATTTGCTTGACCCTATTTTTGCCAACTGGGATGCGCTGGGAATAGAGCCTCCACCTCCGGTGCTTTGGTCTGATCACTTTATGATCCCGTTTAGGATCAAGCTGCCCATTTTAAAAACTCAGGAGGGAGCCAAGCCCAGAATAAAAAGAAGAAATGGACTGGTTTCTCACAGGGCGCTTTTGACCTGGCCTTCTTGAGGGAGTGTCCTCCGTCCGGGCAGGATGTAAATGAGGTCTGCAAATCTCTCGAGAGACGTTTTACGGTTGCTCTTGACTGTACCGCACCTTGGTCTCTAAAATGTCCACGAATAGACCGCGCATTGGTTTAGCGAAGAGTTACGTTGCGCTAAAACCACTTGTAAACAGTTGGAAAGGCGATGGAGGAAGGCTTTCTCTGTTCGCCTGAAAGTAGACTATAAACTCAGCCTCAAGAACTACCATTCACTCATTAGAAAGGCAAAGGCAGCCTATTTTAACGATAGAATACAAACAGCAGAGAACTCTACTAAAGAGATGTTTAAGATCTTTACTCAGATTTCTTCCTTGGCATCTGCTGCAGCACCTTGCGCCGGCTCTGAGGAGTCATGCAATCGAGTAGCGGAATATTTTGCAGATAAGGTGGAGAGGATTTATTCTTCCTTCCCCAATTCGGCTCGTGATGGGAAAAGAGTGGAAATGGAAGGAGTGGATGTGGCTGAAATGCAGGGTCTTTTTGAATTTGATGTACCACCTCAGGACATCCTTAAGAGAATTGCCATGGATATTAAATCAGGTCCCCCTAGGGACCCGGTTACCCCTAAGGTGTTGAGGAGTAGTATGGATGCACTAGAGCCTTTTATGAGACACCTTTTAGAACTATCTTTTATTTCAGGAGTGGTCCCGGAAATGTGGAAGGAGGCTGTGGTGCTTCCCCTACAGAAAAAGCCTCACATTAGTGCTGACCAGCTTGACAATCTGCGCCACATCTCTCTGCTCCCGTATTTTGCAAAGGTTGCGGAAAAGATTGTGAATTCTCAGCTTACTGCCTACATTTGCACCAATAACCTTCTTCACCATTCTCAGTCCGGCTTTCGGGCTTTGCATTCCACGGAATCAGCCCTGCTGTACTCCACTGAGACCATCCGGAAGTATGTGGACAAAGGTCAGACTGCGGCCTTGATTCTCTTAGACTTAAGTGCCGCATTCGACACTGTCGCCCACCATACTTTGCTCCACGATCTGGAGAGAGGGGGTGTAGCTGGCAGAGCATTAAAATGGATGGAGTCCTTTTTATCCGAGCGCAGCTTTCGAGTTATGCAAGGAAACCATTACTCTAGAAACATCAAGCTGGCCAAGGGGGTGCCTCAGGGTTCTGTGTTGAGCCCTACACTGTTCAATCTGTATGTCGCCCCCTGGCTAAAATCTCGGATAAATATGGAATTAGCGCCTTGTCCTATGCTGATGATACCCAGCTAGTAGTCTCCCTGACCCAAGCTCGGGCAGATGCTGCCTCCAACTTTGTAGCCTGCCTCCAAGAACTGGCTGACTGGATGGCAAATAATTGCATAAAGTTGAATGGCAGCAAGACCGAGGTGTTAGTGATTGGGAAGGCTCCTTCTGTTTGGTCCTCGGCATGGTGGCCCCAGTCTCTGGGCTTGACTCCCATACCTTGTGAGCGGGCTAAGAATCTTGGGGTCTGGGTGGATAACAAACTGTTCGACTACCACACCAGGCAGGTGGCAGGTGCATGTTTTGGTATATTGAAGAGACTGCGGAAAACCCTTGATGGCCTTCCCACTGCATTTAGAAAGATCCTGGTCCACGCCATGGTAACATCTCGCCTGGACTATGTGAACCTTTTATATTTGGGCGCAACTGCAAGATGCCTGCAGCGCCTACAGTGCATTCAGAATGCAGCAGCTAAACTAGTTCTCAGGCTCTCTAAAAGGGCCTCAGCGACTGGTGCGCTGGCTTCTCTGCACTGGCTCCCCATAAGGGAGAGGGTTAAGTTCAAGGCCTTGTGCGTGAGTCATCGGATCGTACAAAGAAAGGGCCCCTCATATCTTCACAATCTTCTTATACCCTATGTACCGACCAGACTCTTAAGGTCCAGCGGGAAAGGCACTGTACAGGTCTATAAAGTTAAGAGAGCCAGGATGGGTGGGCGATCGTTTCGATACTTGGCTGCCCAATTGTGGAATGTCCTCCCGCAGATTCTCCGTTTGGAGCATTCCGAAATGATCTTTCGGAAAGGTTTGAAGACCTACCTTTTCCCTGCGTCCTAATCTGTGTGATAGGCGCTTCTGTTCTTTACTGCCACTGCAGCGTGGGGACACACTGACTCAGTGTAACCAGGCGCTTTATGAATGTAACTATTATTATTATTATTATCTGCACCCCCTCTACCCAGCCCTTCAACATCTGGCAACAGACTGAGCACCCCAGCTAACATGGACAGACCAAGGACACAGAATTCCAACAGCAGAGGGCCACCGGCCACCCAGGAAGCTACAAAAAACACCACCAGTAGCACAACCCAAGGGGACCCAGGGTCACCTGTGCGGGCTACCACAGGTCCTTCCCGTGTGGCATGGGGTGGTGGGAGGGGTAGTAGGCAGAGGTCACGGCTTGCAGAGGGGTTCGACTGCATGATGACCCCCAACTGTTACGCCTCATAGATACGTACCAGGATAGCACCGGAGGATTCGGCCAGGTAGTGGGGATCCTCAAGGACATTCAACAGGAGCAGGCCGGTCATCATAGTTGCATGGAGGCCAAGTGGGACGAACTTACTGCGATGCATAGGGACATACTGAGATCTAACATGTCCAGACCTCCCTGTGTGCCGGCAACATCTGTTACTGCAAGATCTGAAAATGCCACAGGGAGGGCGGATGACTCTGGTAGAGAGTTCTCTGTAACGCAGACGCCTGCACCCGAGGATCCACCCCCAGAAGAAGAAGAGGGGTCGTCTGAAGAAGGACAAGTGAGACAGAGATGGCCATGCACATCCCCCATGAACACTAAATCTGTTTTGGATTTTGTTCTTTGTGTGCAAACCGTTCACCTTGTTGCATATAACCCAACTCGCCCACATGACATGGAGGGTTCATGTTGGTCTGATGTAGCAGATGACTGTGGACTTAGGATATTTCAGCTACCAAGACTTCCAACTCATCTGTGAACTTTGGATTCCTAACCTAATGTACAGCACCCACAATCCTGTGTACTATCTCCGCACATGTATGTAAATAAACTCACTATTACACTATACTTGCCTCTGTTGTGATTCCAACTTGTTATGTGTCATGGAGATGATGACCTGCTAAGGAACACAGTGCAGGCGAACTACTACAATAATGTGATTACCGTTATGTGAGTGATGTTGATGTGACACATATGAGGGAGACACACTACTAGGGCACCATGACACATACTCATCATGGCCATGTAACTCATCGCCTACAAAGATGTTGACCAGAAATACAGTGGAATGCACAGACACCACACCCATCCACAGTCAGTGGTAACAAACCCACAGCTGAGGTAATCAACTGCCAGTCAAATGTGTGAAGACAGACAATACACATACTAAGTGAAGCACATCTACATTACACATCAGCAACATGTTTATTCCACAACAGTTGCAAGGTAATTCCACGTGACAGTGGGCACACGGTCACCAAGTGTCGAAGAATTGAGGTTCAGAGGTGTGTGTTACATCACTTGATGGGAATCGACAACTTCCACCCTGGGATTGGATTCTGGGTGTTAGGGGTCAGAGTCGACCAAACAACAGGCAAAGTACCCTGGGAAGGACAGACATAAGACACAGTCAAAAGCAAAGCAGAACAGGATAGAAATGCAATACACATGCACAAAACATGTCACAATAAATCTACACAGAAACAAATTAGCATATCAACACTGTTGTGGACTACAGACCAATCGACAGGACACATCACTGCATGCATCCAGTCATGTAGTACACAGACAAACTCAAATAGCAACTGAGCAACACATTTCAGGCTGACTCAATACATTGACATAACAACCCTGTAAACTCACATTTAGGTGAAGAAGTTGTTGATGAGCTGTGTGCGGACATCACCCCCATCATCATCATCACTGACATTTTGGCCCAGGCCAGGATCCTCCACAGGTGGCGGATGTAGGTCATCGCGATCCTGGATGAGAGGCAACTTCTTCCGCACTGCCATGTTGTGTAGCATGCAGCTTACTATGATCATTTTGCACACCTTTGCAGGGTCATATGGGAGGGCCCCTCCAGTCTTGTCCAGGCAGCGGAAGTGGCTTTTCAGGAGACCAAAGGTCCGCTGGATCACTCTCCTGGTCCAATCATGTTCCTCATTGTAGCGCATCTCGGCTGCTGTCACAGGGTTCCTGAGGGGTGTCAGCAACCACATCATGTTGGGGTATCCAGAGTCACCTACATACAAACAATTGCATATTAGATGAGTTTTGAAAGAGGGTGGAATACAACATTGCCAAACTCACACAATGGTAAACAGTCAGTACACACCGACAAGCCAGGTACGCTGCTTTGGCATCTGTGACATCATCATCGCAATGCGACTACTCCTCATGATGTAGGCATTGTGCGCAGAACCGGGGAAACATACACACACATGTATGATACACATGTCCGCTAGACATACCACCAGACTATTGATGGAGTGGAAAGGTTTTCTGTTCCGGTATGTCTGTTCATGTGGCCCGTGGTGGTACCAGGGCCACATGTGTAACCTCAATAGATCCAATGACGTTTGGTATCCTCCCCAGTGTATAAAAAGCATTCTTTATGTCAGTGAGTTGACCTCGGCTAGGAAACTTGATGTACAAGTCAAGGAAATGAAACATCCCCTCCAATACATCATGAAGCACACAGCTGAACATAGTTTGTGACATCCCACCAGCAGTAGCCACAGTGTACTGAAAGGTACCAGTAGCAAAGAAGTGCACGTCTGCCATCACCTTCACCTTTGAGGTCAGTGCTGTAGGGTATGTCCGGCCAGGTAGCAGATGTGGCGCCAACTGCTCCGCCAACTCTTCAATCAGTGGCCTGGTGAAGCGGTACCATCGGATGAAGTTGCGTTCCGCCATGCTTTCAAGGTCTGGGAATGGTCTATGGACAGCTGGTGCCCTGCAGTACAGAGATGGGTAAAGGAAGATTGTACATTGATCCACCCATGTGGCAATGACCAAGCAAAATATCACATGACACATCATAACAATACACAATGAACTGAGGTGTGTGCTGTTGGGTATGAACACATATGTCACCTTCATGCCCATCATGTCACATATCAAGTCAACATGTGTACATAAGTTCCATGGAGTGCAATGGCAAATCATTGGGCTGTGTCACAGTACATATGTACTGCTGTGACATTCAAAACACACACCACAGTGACAAGTGAGGACTGATTTCTCCCAGGCATAACGTCTCTATGACAGGCAGATACCCAGGGTCCCTGTATTGCCCCATGGACATTGACATGACATGGCGTATCATGTACACCCCACAAAAAAACATGAGTCCCACAGGTAGTGGCCCCTGTTGTCTCCGCAGGGCCATACATGGACGTTTCTGAGACACACACACAAATCAATGTGGATGCACAAACCACATGGATGTGTAAACTGACTCCCATTGGGCACATGGAATCAGGGACATCTGAGACATCTGAGACACAACATGCACACAGACTTTGGGTGTACACCAGAATTGTGGCTATGGGTCTCGCTGTGACATACATACCATCCCACCCTGGACTCAGGGTATAGGTGACAAAACAGACACATATCCAAACTGCAACTGTGTCCATGACTCATGCCCATAACTGAACAGTTGCATATCACAGTGATAATGTGCACAACACACAAAGGATTCTGTCCCCATGAACCCGTGCCCAGCCTGGGAGTGGCTGCACCTAAGTGCCACACAACAAATCAAATGTTGCCCCCATACACACACAGGTAATGCAGCCTTACATGCCAGGGGATACAGAGTGGAACATGCTGTGGTGTTGTAGGTGTACACCTGACTCCCTGGCAATTAATTGTGTGTGGAATCCGTCAACAAATCACACCAATGTCAACGAACGCGTATGACTTCTACAGAGACGCGTCAAGCAGTTGTGGACCGAGCCGTGCACACACCTTGGCCATTGAGTGCAATTTTAAACGACACGGGTGACTTAAATGCATACGCGTCGTGCAAGCATGGACCGAGCCGTGTGCACGCCTTGGCCATTGACTGCAATGTTAACCGACGAGGGTGACTTAAATGCGTATGCGTCGTGCAGGCATGGACCGAGCCGTGCGCACGCCTTGGCCATTGAGTGCAATTTTAACCGACGCGGGTGACTTAAATGCATACGCGTCGTGCAGGCATGGACCGAGCCGTGCACACGCATAGCCCATTGAATCGTATGGAGACGGATGCATGTGGATTTTCATAATACTCGTCGTAGAGTTATTTGACAGTGCCCTGCACACTCCTTGGCCATGGACTGTCATGGAGACGGACGCAGATTCAAAACTTGTGCGAGTCATGCGCTGGAAATTCAGTTGGCTGCTTACAACAATGTTGCAATTCCTAGGGTGTCATGAAAGTGAAATTTTGAACGATCCGGAAGAAGTGTACGAGTCTTACAATTCCATGGATTGGCCAGATTCATAGAATGCAACGTGTTGGACTTATCACTTAGGAGACATGGCACAGATTCTGCCTCTGCAGCAGAGATATAAGGCTGACTGGCCGCAGAGAGCTCACTTGCCTGTACTACATGCCACAGGACCACATCTGTGCTACCACTGCTGCTGTCTCTGCATCCTCTGGCTACTGCCATGGCACGTACTCTGGAGAGAGCCCCAGCCTTCACAGAGGAGGAGAACCAGGCCCTGCTGTACGGGCGCCTCCACAGTACTGCAAGCTCTATGGGAAACCAGGGGAGCAGGTGAGTGTGCAGTCAACTGCCTTCCTAATTGGCAAGTTGTCTGGTTATCAGTACTTGCAGTGTGTACACCAGTGGCAAGCATATGCACAGAGTACTTTCAACCCACAAAGTGTGTGGGTACATGTGATGAACAGGTGTCCCGCTGCAAAAGTGCATTTGTGCAAGCTTTTGCTTCTTAGGCAATGTTACCATGTCAGACATGCAGGACAATTGTCCATTTCTATGGGTGCACTACCTGTGTACCTCATTTACCTTTGTGATGACTACAGGTATATCGAACTGTGTGCAGCACAAATATGTGGCATGTGTGGGAATGGTCATTTCACATTGTCATCCTTACAGGTTGATGCCCACCAGAAGCAGGAGATCTGTCTGACCATCGCCCGGGCAGTTAGATCATTGGGGGTCTACAAGCGCCGGATCTGCAACTGCCAGAAGAGGTTGCAGGACCTTCGGGGCTGGACCCGGAGGATCGCAAGGGTCCAGCTGAAGCTGTTGCTTCCTTGCAGGAGGGGCGGACACCAGACCCTGACCGCACACATGCTTAGAATTCTGGCCGTGGTCTTCCTGGACCTGGATGAGCAACTGAAGGCCGGACAGCAGAAAGGAGGGGGTAAATCCATGCCTAATCTGTGATTACTATTTGCAGTCTATTGGCCTGGTTATACTTCCACATCGGTCTTGTAGTCCAGGTCCCTCAATTGTGTAATGCGCCCTCCTCATCTGATCCACAGGTGTGGCCCCCTGCAGTCTGTGACTTTTTTCACTTGAGCACTGTGTCCCTGCAGTCAGCTATGCTTAAGGTTCTGGACAGCATATGTTACTGGGACTCTGATGTGTGCTTCGTGGGTGGGTCAATTGTTTACACAACGCCTGATATCTGACATGTGATCTCTGTGTGCCTTTGATATGTGTTTAAATTGCTGGTCTGACTCGCCACACGTGTCTGGGGTATTTAAAACAAACCCATGCAGCATGTGAGTCCAATTTTTTGGCCTCAGGAGTATGTATATCAAGTGTGTCACACTTGCTCAGCCACCTGCCTACTGTCCAGGGCTATACACTGTTTCACGTTGACCTTGGTAGTCATGCCAACTCTAGGGCATTGAAACACTCTGTACTCACACTCCCGTGTATCAACCTACAGATTGTGCTTAGCGAAATGTGCCCTCAGGTGTCTGCCTCTGTGTTATTTTGGTGAGGCTTCCTTTTTAGGACAACTGGGGTGTTCATAAGTTTAAGGGTCAGCAGGACATCTGAGATGTGACTATAGGAGACGAGACCTGTGCGACACATAGGTGTGTGATCACTTGACTGTACACAATGGTGTATGCAACTGTGAATTTCAGGCATCTGTGTTTCAATCACAGCAGACTGTGAGGTGCTCATGTTCAGGGAGTTGTGTTTGCAGTCACTCATATGTCTGATTTGTATGATGTGGGATCATCAGAGTCCGGAATATGTTTTTTGCAGGGGATGGACAAGTGCACTTGTCAGCTGCAGAATTTGATTTGCTTTAGACCTATGATTGTGACACAGTGCAGACTGTTGTTGTCCGGATGCTCTGCCCATGTGAAATGGGACAGTGATGACTGAATTTCCAGGCATACCTGTGCTGTGGCATTGAACTTGCTGGGAGGGATCCTGCAGTGGAGTCAAATGTGCTCTGGGTACCCCATTGTGACATTGACTATCAGGACATGAGGACATAATTGTGTGTGGTGCTGGTATGCATCAGAAGCATGTGTACTGAGACTCTGGCCATCTCTTCATCCTGACACCTGTACTGAGTGAGCGGCAAGAGATGTGATGTGTGTACAGTAACAAACTTCTACATGTTCACTTCAATGTACAACAACTGTGTTGGTGGTGCATGTTTGCACATTGGGGTATTAGCAGCCAACATGCAGCAGACATATGGGGGCAAGACCAGGAAGGATATGGGTGCCATGGTTGATGAAAAAGACAAACGGAGTGGTGGAGGGTCCTAGGGGAATTTGTTTATAGACTGAAAAAGTACCTTGTCCCCCAACTTGACAGCAAAAAACACGAGAGGTACTAAGAGTCTAGAAATGAGAAGTCTACTGGAACCTAATTGTGTCCCGTATTCATGTTCAGACCACACCGTTAATCTAAACAAATGACAGTGTCATGTCAGAGAAGTGAGACAGAGAAGATACAGAGTCTGAAAGACTAGAAAAAGTACCCATCAGCCCACTCAAAAGTGGAATCTCGTCATCTGGGTTGTTCAATGTTGGAAAGAGGTGTCCTGTAGGCTCCTCCTCAGGGAGAGTCTGAGGTTGCCTAATGATGGACCCTGGGATCAAGCATCCAACCAACAGAAGACAGTATGTGAGCGAAAGGGGCGAAAAGTTGCAGTGCTCAAAAGAAGAACAGAAAAGGAAAATAATCCTAGTGATTTAAAAATACCTACTTTGATGACATAAAAAACTTTATTGGGTCTGACCATCAAAGTGGTATTATTAAAAGCAGTGCGCTGATAGCATGCAAGGAATTGCTATCTATCATGTGTGTTGATTGGTCGACATGTTTCAGCCTAGAGCGGCTTTCTTCAGGACCTATGATTTGCTACTGCAACACTTACTTATCGTGATATAAGACGTGATTTACAACCACTCTCCAATTGATTAAGAGGAAGATGGTGTATCTTCTCCTGTGTATACAAATGTGGGAGACAAAAGTAAAACAGTATTAGAAATATGCATATCTGTAGCATAAACCTCACAACTCTGTACAAGTGGAATACATGAAAGATGTAGTTCTTACTCACCCTAATTGTAGGGAGAAAAAACCTCACCTCACCTGGCAACAGCTCAGGTTGGAAGGAGGCCACGCACTGTAAATAAGCGCATGGAACTGAAGTTAATTTCAGGGCAACTGTTATAGTCACAAAAAACATTTCATTAGCGATACTATTAGGCAAAAAGGCAAAACTAGATTAAGAAGGTAAACACCTAAGGGGAGCGTCCAACTAAGAAATTCCATTAGGCCACCTCGCTAGCTGGTCAAAATAACCAAGTCATAACACAAGGGAACCAAGACGCTTTTCCATTAGTGCTTGGATAAATAATTAGTACTCAATGAAAAGTACCACAACTCCAGTACTCTGTCAAAGTCAGAGAACCACCGCATAGTGAAGCGCCAAGACTCACCTCTCCGTCGTTGCCTCGGATTGAAAACTGAGCCGAGGGGGAGGTGAAATCCTGAGTTGTAAGCGGTGTTTTATCAGTAGGTAGCGGACCTTAGAGGGAACTCTCAATGTAAGCGTTCCTATTGGCTTACTATCTGCACATAACATGAGCCAATGGTGGCAGTCCAGGCCTCCGTGCTGAGCTATAGGAAGCGTTGAACTGTCGACCAATGGAGCGACATTACGACAAAATTAAGTCCGTTAGGGTGGCGGACCTTGTTGGAAGCTCATAAGCGGAGTATTCTCATAGGTTGGCTGTCCAGGCCAATAGCTGTTGACTGCATGGGAAGTGTCAGAGCAGAATGCAAATCGGATTGCGTGATTGGTGTTTTATCAGTAGGTAGCGGACCTTAGAGGGAACTCTCTATGTAAGCGTTCCTATTGGCTTACTATCTGCACATACCATGAGCCAATGGTGGCAGTCCAGGCCTCCGTGCTGAGCTATAGGAAGCGCTGAACTGTAGACCAATGGAGGGACATTACGACAAAGTTAAGTCCGTTAGGGTGGCGGACCTTGTTGGAAGCTCCTAAGCGGAGTATTCTCATAGGTTGGCTCTCCAGGCCAATAGCTGTTGACTGCATGAGAGGTGTCAGAGCAGAATGCAAATCGGATGACGTGATTGGATAGATGTAAACCAATCACGAAAGAGCTCAACTCCCGTAGTTCTGTCCAAGAAGGTAGCGGACTATGCTTTTACTTAAGGGCTACAGGCTGGCGCACTGACACAAAACTGTGATTAGAATTGAGCCAATGCGAAGTAACAATGACATCAATGGTTTGACGCGGACCAATTCGGAAAGTAGTTGGGAGAATAGTTTAATACAGCCAAACCAGAGTTCGTTTTGACAGAAGGCATATGCTGATCAGCTTGTATGCTAATTAGCTGCCTTGAAATACAAAATGTCAGTGCAAAGGGCAGTCGATCCTTCGTACAAAATCGATCTTGCCAACAAAGCAAGGCAGACCAAATGTACGCGGAAGAAACACTCAGGCAGAATCAAATATCCACACGGTCTAGTGAGACATGCATATGTTACAGTGTGGATTCGATGTATCAAAAAACCAGCGCGGCTAAAGTAGATAGTGAGGCCAATATACATTAGAAAAATGCATTAGAAAAATGCATTAGACAAATACGGCCCGCAGAGAGGCAGTACTTGGCAGTCAACATAGTATACCAAGCCAGGTGGTTTATCTAATGCAAGGGCAAGTGTCCGCAGTGTGTGACATTATAGCCAAATAGTCAGGAGCATCAATAATTCTATGCCAGATGTGTACAGACATATGAATATCAATAATGTCATATTGATTGATACAGCGTATTAGCTAAGTAATACTAAGTTGAAGATCACAGCTGCATCCACGGGATGTCGTCGTTCAAACCTTCTGTGTCACTGCGTAATTTATAGACCCATCTTTGTTCTTTCCTGAGGAGAAACAGTGGAATGTCTGTGACGTGACTAGGTATATGCGGTTGCTCAAGGATTAACCACTTCAAATCATCAGGATTATGTTTTTTATCTAAAAAGTGCGAGGTGAGGCGGGTAGCCTGCTTATTGCGTCTAATTGTGCTCTTGTGCTCTTGTATGCGCAATTTGATTTTTCTCGTCGTCATCCCTATATACCTCAGACCACAAGGACAGGTGATTTGATAGATGACTTTGTCACTGTTGCAATTCGTGTGGCGTTTGAGTAGCCAAGGTCGAGTGGTGCCAATGTCGACTACAAGGGTCTTGCTGGTTTGGGCACACACTGAGCAGTTACCGCAGGGATAATGTCCCTGCACTGGAGGAAGGTTCCACAAGTTGGAAGTGGATTCTGCGACTCCTTCTCGAGGTCTCGTGTGGACCAGTGCGTCTCTCAAATTAGTACCTCTCTTGAAAGAGAACAATGGCAAAGGAATATGTTCTCCAGAGCTATTCAGAATACGCCATTTCTGTCTAATGATTTTCTGAATTTTAGACGAAGAGGTGTTATATGTGGTTACACACACCATCCTACCAAGAGGTGGTTTCTCAACTGGAGGTTCTAGTAGGGCCTCTCGATGATTGTTCGCAGCGCGTTTTAAAGATTTGCGAACTAGAGTATGAGGGTAGCGCCGCATTCTCAACTTCATGGAGAGATCTTTGGCTTTAGAATGAAAATCTGTAGGGTTGGAACAGTTCCTCCGAACCCTCAGGAACTGCCCAAACGGGAGGTTCTCCCTGAGGGAACGGGGATGATGGCTATCAAATCTTAACAATGAGTTGCGTGCCATTGGTTTCCGATATAAGGAACTGGCCAGATGTCCTTCTTGTGGGAAAATTACCAAGTCTAAAAAAGGGAGTTCAGTTCTACTGTACTCCAATGTGAACCTGAGATAAGGGTTCTGTCCGTTCAACCATTCTTGAAAAAGCAAGAGGGATTGTATGTCCCCTCGCCAAACAACTAGAATGTCGTCAATGTACCGCTTCCACATCATCAGTTGTTGATGATGTGGGTTGGTGTTATTGAGTACATGTTGAGTCTCAAAATGGTGGACATATAAATTCGCCAGGCTCGGTGCAAATTTGCTGCCCATTGATGTACCCGATATCTGTAAGTACAGAGATTCCTCAAAGGCGAAAAAGTTCTCCGTCATGGCAATTCTTGCCAGTTCCATTATAAAATGGATGGGGGTCACAGTGTCAGCAGAGAAATCCTCTAGAAGTGTTTGTACCGTTTCTAGTGTCTCAATTTGAGGTATACAGGTATACAATGATTCGACATCAAAGCTAGCTAGTATGTCAGTGTTGATGTCGAAATGAACCTCAGGTAGTGTACGTAGGACATCCTTTGTATCCTGAAGATATGTTGGCATGGTTTTCACAATGGGACTGAGAAAGACATCAACAAAAGTTGATAGCGGTTCCAACAAAGATCCAATTCCTGAAATAATAGGACGGCCGGGCGGTGGTCTGGCCGGTTTATGAATCTTTGGAAGAGTGTAGAAATATGGGATGATAGGACATTTCGTAACCAAAAAGGTAGCCTCTTGTGAAGTGATCCATCCCTCAGCGCTTGCTTCTTCCACTAGATGTTTGATCTCGTTGGTGAGTCTAGCGGTGGGATTTTCAGCAAGGGGGGTATAGAACTGAGTATTGCCTAGTTGTTTGAGACATTCAGTGCGATATGCATTGGCGTCCTGAACGACAATAGCTCCCCCCTTGTCCGCCGGTTTGATCACTATTTCAGTGTCCTTGGAAAGGGTGTTAAGGGCGGCTCTGTCTTTCTTAGAAAGGTTCTGGTAGTTGCCTTCTTTAGAGAAATCGATAGATTTCAAATCTTGTAGTACTGCTGCCTCAAAAGTACCAACCTTGGATGGTACTTGTTGGAGTAGAGGCATGAAGGTGGATTTGACTCTTAGCCCTGTACTGGTGTCTTCAATTGATGTGACTGGCTCTTTCTCCTTGAAAAAATAGTGTAGCCTGATTGTCCTGAAAAATCGTTCGATTTCTCCTCGTAACAGAAAAGGTTCTCCGCTGTTAGTAGGGACAAAACCGAGACCTCTATTGAGAACCTCCTGCTCACTGGGGGTAATGACCCGGCTGCTCAAGTTTACAACCAAATCTTCAGTGGGCTGGGGTCTAATGTCTATTGGCCTCGTTTGTTGTGGGTCATTGGGGGATCTTGATCGGCTGCCCATTGTACTTGGCCTTGACCCTGACCTCTCCGTCTGCCTCGGTTCCAACCACGGCCCTGTCCCAAAAAAACCTGGTTGTCAAAGTACTGAGGCTGCATAGGGTAATGAGACATGGGTGGGGGAAATTGCGGATAACCCCACGGGGCTGGTGGCCACCATGATCCTGTCTGGTACATGTTACCACGTCCATTGTATCTCCTGTTAGGTCGATTGTTCCGTCCTCTGCCCCTCGGTTGACTGGTGTCTCCGCTATCTGAGCCGGAGGAGTCGGTGTCTGAGGGTGTGGCATAGGAGGAGCCTTGAGTGTTTTTCTGTTTATTAGAGTCAGTGGGAGTGTAATTGTCACTGGTGTAGGGGTACACTTTCTCATGTGAGAATTTAGCCAGGTCTTTTTTAAACTTCTCTATTTTGGCAAAGAAGATCGGTTCTTTATACTCCTTGTTGGCCTTATTAGAGTCCTCTTGCTGTTTCTCAAATCTTTTAGTTGTTAAGGTGGTTTTGATTTGTCCTTCAAGAACCTGTATTTCAACCAGAATGGCGTCTGCAATTCTTTTGGCTGTAGTGATAATTAAAATAAGCCAGTCTCTGGTGCAGCGCCAGGCTATCAGGGACCAGTCCTTGATGAAGGACTTGTCTGTGAGGAATAGCCTAGGCGCATTAGTCACTATGAGACCTGTAGGTGAACATTTTCCATGCAAATACTCCGCCATGATCTGTCCATGTATAATGGTGCGTGAATGGCTCTTTTTAAGATTGAGTACTGTCTCCCAATCCCCCACTATGGTTGGTGCCGGGGTTGGAATTTGGTCTAACATACTCGGGTTTTCTGGACTGCCACCATTGGCTCATGTTATGTGCAGATAGTAAGCCAATAGGAACGCTTACATAGACTAATGCGCCTAGGCTATTCCTCACAGACAAGTCCTTCATCAAGGACTGGTCCCTGATAGCCTGGCGCTGCACCAGAGACTGGCTTATTTTAATTATCACTACAGCCAAAAGAATTGCAGACGCCATTCTGGTTGAAATACAGGCTCTTGAAGGACAAATCAAAACCACCTTAACAACTAAAAGATTTGAGAAACAGCAAGAGGACTCTAATAAGGCCAACAAGGAGTATAAAGAACCGATCTTCTTTGCCAAAATAGAGAAGTTTAAAAAAGACCTGGCTAAATTCTCACATGAGAAAGTGTACCCCTACACCAGTGACAATTACACTCCCACTGACTCTAATAAACAGAAAAACACTCAAGGCTCCTCCTATGCCACACCCTCAGACACCGACTCCTCCGGCTCAGATAGCGGAGACACCAGTCAACCGAGGGGCAGAGGACGGAACAATCGACCTAACAGGAGATACAATGGACGTGGTAACATGTACCAGACAGGATCATGGTGGCCACCAGCCCCGTGGGGTTATCCGCAATTTCCCCCACCCATGTCTCATTACCCTATGCAGCCTCAGTACTTTGACAACCAGGTTTTTTTGGGACAGGGCCGTGGTTGGAACCGAGGCAGACGGAGAGGTCAGGGTCAAGGCCAAGTACAATGGGCAGCCGATCAAGATCCCCCAATGACCCACAACAAACGAGGCCAATAGACATTAGACCCCAGCCCACTGAAGATTTGGTTGTAAACTTGAGCAGCCGGGTCATTACCCCCAGTGAGCAGGAGGTTCTCAATAGAGGTCTCGGTTTTGTCCCTACTAACAGCGGAGAACCTTTTCTGTTACGAGGAGAAATCGAACGATTTTTCAGGACAATCAGGCTACACTATTTTTTCAAGGAGAAAGAGCCAGTCACATCAATTGAAGACACCAGTACAGGGCTAAGAGTCAAATCCACCTTCATGCCTCTACTCCAACAAGTACCATCCAAGGTTGGTACTTTTGAGGCAGCAGTACTACAAGATTTGAAATCTATCGATTTCTCTAAAGAAGGCAACTACCAGAACCTTTCTAAGAAAGACAGAGCCGCCCTTAACACCCTTTCCAAGGACACTGAAATAGTGATCAAACCGGCGGACAAGGGGGGAGCTATTGTCGTTCAGGACGCCAATGCATATCGCACTGAATGTCTCAAACAACTAGGCAATACTCAGTTCTATACCCCCCTTGCTGAAAATCCCACCGCTAGACTCACCAACGAGATCAAACATCTAGTGGAAGAAGCAAGCGCTGAGGGATGGATCACTTCACAAGAGGCTACCTTTTTGGTTACGAAATGTCCTATCATCCCATATTTCTACACTCTTCCAAAGATTCATAAACCGGCCAGACCACCGCCCGGCCGTCCTATTATTTCAGGAATTGGATCTTTGTTGGAACCGCTATCAACTTTTGTTGATGTCTTTCTCAGTCCCATTGTGAAAACCATGCCAACATATCTTCAGGATACAAAGGATGTCCTACGTACACTACCTGAGGTTCATTTCGACATCAACACTGACATACTAGCTAGCTTTGATGTCGAATCATTGTATACCTGTATACCTCAAATTGAGACACTAGAAACGGTACAAACACTTCTAGAGGATTTCTCTGCTGACACTGTGACCCCCATCCATTTTATAATGGAACTGGCAAGAATTGCCATGACAGAGAACTTTTTCGCCTTTGAGGAATCTCTGTACTTACAGATATCGGGTACATCAATGGGCAGCAAATTTGCACCGAGCCTGGCGAATTTATATGTCCACCATTTTGAGACTCAACATGTACTCAATAACACCAACCCACATCATCAACAACTGATGATGTGGAAGCGGTACATTGACGACATTCTAGTTGTTTGGCGAGGGGACATACAATCCCTCTTGCTTTTTCAAGAATGGTTGAACGGACAGAACCCTTATCTCAGGTTCACATTGGAGTACAGTAGAACTGAACTCCCTTTTTTAGACTTGGTAATTTTCCCACAAGAAGGACATCTGGCCAGTTCCTTATATCGGAAACCAATGGCACGCAACTCATTGTTAAGATTTGATAGCCATCATCCCCGTTCCCTCAGGGAGAACCTCCCGTTTGGGCAGTTCCTGAGGGTTCGGAGGAACTGTTCCAACCCTACAGATTTTCATTCTAAAGCCAAAGATCTCTCCATGAAGTTGAGAATGCGGCGCTACCCTCATACTCTAGTTCGCAAATCTTTAAAACGCGCTGCGAACAATCATCGAGAGGCCCTACTAGAACCTCCAGTTGAGAAACCACCTCTTGGTAGGATGGTGTGTGTAACCACATATAACATCTCTTCGTCTAAAATTCAGAAAATCATTAGACAGAAATGGCGTATTCTGAATAGCTCTGGAGAACATATTCCTTTGCCATTGTTCTC
This sequence comes from Lissotriton helveticus, assembly GCF_964261635.1. Taxonomy (NCBI): domain Eukaryota; kingdom Metazoa; phylum Chordata; class Amphibia; order Caudata; family Salamandridae; genus Lissotriton; species Lissotriton helveticus. The sequence continues at coordinate 967,608,118 of NC_136071.1, read as the reverse complement.
TTTCAAGAGAGGTACTAATTTGAGAGACGCACTGGTCCACACGAGACCTCGAGAAGGAGTCGCAGAATCCACTTCCAACTTGTGGAACCTTCCTCCAGTGCAGGGACATCATCCCTGCGGTAACTGCTCAGTGTGTGCCCAAACCAGCAAGACCCTTGTAGTCGACATTGGCACCACTCGACCTTGGCTACTCAAACGCCACACGAATTGCAACAGTGACAAAGTCATCTATCAAATCACCTGTCCTTGTGGTCTGAGGTATATAGGGATGACGACGAGAAAAATCAAATTGCGCATACAAGAGCACAAGAGCACAATTAGACGCAATAAGCAGGCTACCCGCCTCACCTCGCACTTTTTAGATAAAAAACATAATCCTGATGATTTGAAGTGGTTAATCCTTGAGCAACCGCATATACCTAGTCACGTCACAGACATTCCACTGTTTCTCCTCAGGAAAGAACAAAGATGGGTCTATAAATTACGCAGTGACACAGAAGGTTTGAACGACGACATCCCGTGGATGCAGCTGTGATCTTCAACTTAGTATTACTTAGCTAATACGCTGTATCAATCAATATGACATTATTGATATTCATATGTCTGTACACATCTGGCATAGAATTATTGATGCTCCTGACTATTTGGCTATAATGTCACACACTGCGGACACTTGCCCTTGCATTAGATAAACCACCTGGCTTGGTATACTATGTTGACTGCCAAGTACTGCCTCTCTGCGGGCCGTATTTTTCTAATGCATTTTTCTAATGCATTTTTCTAATGTATATTGGCCTCACTATCTACTTTAGCCGCGCTGGTTTTTTGATACATCGAATCCACACTGTAACATATGCATGTCTCACTAGACCGTGTGGATATTTGATTCTGCCTGAGTGTTTCTTCCGCGTACATTTGGTCTGCCTTGCTTTGTTGGCAAGATCGATTTTGTACGAAGGATCGACTGCCCTTTGCACTGACATTTTGTATTTCAAGGCAGCTAATTAGCATACAAGCTGATCAGCATATGCCTTCTGTCAAACCGAACTCTGGTTTGGCTGTATCAAACTATTCTCCCAACTACTTTCCGAATTGGTCCGCGTCAAACCATTGATGTCATCGTTACTTCGCATTGGCTCAATTCTAATCACAGTTTTGTGTCAGTGCGCCAGCCTGTAGCCCTTAAGTAAAAGCATAGTCCGCTACCTTCTTGGACAGAACTACGGGAGTTGAGCTCTTTCGTGATTGGTTTACATCTATCCAATCACGTCATCCGATTTGCATTCTGCTCTGACACCTCTCATGCAGTCAACAGCTATTGGCCTGGAGAGCCAACCTATGAGAATACTCCGCTTAGGAGCTTCCAACAAGGTCCGCCACCCTAACGGACTTAACTTTGTCGTAATGTCCCTCCATTGGTCTACAGTTCAGCGCTTCCTATAGCTCAGCACGGAGGCCTGGACTGCCACCATTGGCTCATGGTATGTGCAGATAGTAAGCCAATAGGAACGCTTACATAGAGAGTTCCCTCTAAGGTCCGCTACCTACTGATAAAACACCGCTTACAACTCAGGATTTCACCTCCCCCTCAGCTCAGTTTTCAATCCGAGGCAACGACGGAGAGGTGAGTCTTGGCGCTTCACTATGCGGTGGTTCTCTGACTTTGACAGAGTACTGGAGTTGTGGTACTTTTCATTGAGTACTAATTATTTATCCAAGCACTAATGGAAAAGCGTCTTGGTTCCCTTGTGTTATGACTTGGTTATTTTGACCAGCTAGCGAGGTGGCCTAATGGAATTTCTTAGTTGGACGCTCCCCTTAGGTGTTTACCTTCTTAATCTAGTTTTGCCTTTTTGCCTAATAGTATCGCTAATGAAATGTTTTTTGTGACTATAACAGTTGCCCTGAAATTAACTTCAGTTCCATGCGCTTATTTACAGTGCGTGGCCTCATTCCAACCTGAGCTGTTGCCAGGTGAGGTGAGGTTTTTTCTCCCTACAATTAGGGTGAGTAAGAACTACATATTTCATGTATTCCACTTGTACAGAGTTGTGAGGTTTATGCTACAGATATGCATATTTCTAATACTGTTTTACTTTTGTCTCCCACATTTGTATACACAGGAGAAGATACACCATCTTCCTCTTAATCAATTGGAGAGTGGTTGTAAATCACGTCTTATATCACGATAAGTAAGTGTTGCAGTAGCAAATCATAGGTCCTGAAGAAAGCCGCTCTAGGCTGAAACATGTCGACCAATCAACACACATGATAGATAGCAATTCCTTGCATGCTATCAGCGCACTGCTTTTAATAATACCACTTTGATGGTCAGACCCAATAAAGTTTTTAATGTCATCAAAGTAGGTATTTTTAAATCACGAGGATTATTTTCCTTTTCTGTTCTTCTTTTGAGCACTGCAACTTTTCGCCCCTTTCGCTCACATACTGTCTTCTGTTGGTTGGATGCTTGATCCCAGGGTCCATCATTAGGCAACCTCAGACTCTCCCTGAGGAGGAGCCTACAGGACACCTCTTTCCAACATTGAACAACCCAGATGACGAGATTCCACTTTTGAGTGGGCTGATGGGTACTTTTTCTAGTCTTTCAGACTCTGTATGTTCTCTGTCTCACTTCTCTGACATGACACTGTCATTTGTTTAGATTAACGGTGTGGTCTGAACATGAATACGGGACACAATTAGGTTCCAGTAGACTTCTCATTTCTAGACTCTTAGTACCTCTCGTGTTTTTTGCTGTCAAGTTGGGGGACAAGGTACTTTTTCAGTCTATAAACAAATTCCCCTAGGACCCTCCACCACTCCGTTTGTCTTTTTGTTAACTTGTGCAGCTGAGGCTGCGGGTCCCTATTTACTAAATCGATGCACCACATTGTAAGTGCTTTTTGACATTTTCATTTAGTGATACTATGGCAGACTTTGGCGGCCTAGGTTTTGACGATGAAACCCTTTCATCTATTTTGTCAGAAAACCCGAGTATGTTAGACCAAATTCCAACCCCGGCACCAACCATAGTGGGGGATTGGGAGACAGTACTCAATCTTAAAAAGAGCCATTCACGCACCATTATACATGGACAGATCATGGCGGAGTATTTGCATGGAAAATGTTCACCTACAGGTCTCATAGTGACTAATGCGCCTAGGCTATTCCTCACAGACAAGTCCTTCATCAAGGACTGGTCCCTGATAGCCTGGCGCTGCACCAGAGACTGGCTTATTTTAATTATCACTACAGCCAAAAGAATTGCAGACGCCATTCTGGTTGAAATACAGGTTCTTGAAGGACAAATCAAAACCACCTTAACAACTAAAAGATTTGAGAAACAGCAAGAGGACTCTAATAAGGCCAACAAGGAGTATAAAGAACCGATCTTCTTTGCCAAAATAGAGAAGTTTAAAAAAGACCTGGCTAAATTCTCACATGAGAAAGTGTACCCCTACACCAGTGACAATTACACTCCCACTGACTCTAATAAACAGAAAAACACTCAAGGCTCCTCCTATGCCACACCCTCAGACACCGACTCCTCCGGCTCAGATAGCGGAGACACCAGTCAACCGAGGGGCAGAGGACGGAACAATCGACCTAACAGGAGATACAATGGACGTGGTAACATGTACCAGACAGGATCATGGTGGCCACCAGCCCCGTGGGGTTATCCGCAATTTCCCCCACCCATGTCTCATTACCCTATGCAGCCTCAGTACTTTGACAACCAGGTTTTTTTGGGACAGGGCCGTGGTTGGAACCGAGGCAGACGGAGAGGTCAGGGTCAAGGCCAAGTACAATGGGCAGCCGATCAAGATCCCCCAATGACCCACAACAAACGAGGCCAATAGACATTAGACCCCAGCCCACTGAAGATTTGGTTGTAAACTTGAGCAGCCGGGTCATTACCCCCAGTGAGCAGGAGGTTCTCAATAGAGGTCTCGGTTTTGTCCCTACTAACAGCGGAGAACCTTTTCTGTTACGAGGAGAAATCGAACGATTTTTCAGGACAATCAGGCTACACTATTTTTTCAAGGAGAAAGAGCCAGTCACATCAATTGAAGACACCAGTACAGGGCTAAGAGTCAAATCCACCTTCATGCCTCTACTCCAACAAGTACCATCCAAGGTTGGTACTTTTGAGGCAGCAGTACTACAAGATTTGAAATCTATCGATTTCTCTAAAGAAGGCAACTACCAGAACCTTTCTAAGAAAGACAGAGCCGCCCTTAACACCCTTTCCAAGGACACTGAAATAGTGATCAAACCGGCGGACAAGGGGGGAGCTATTGTCGTTCAGGACGCCAATGCATATCGCACTGAATGTCTCAAACAACTAGGCAATACTCAGTTCTATACCCCCCTTGCTGAAAATCCCACCGCTAGACTCACCAACGAGATCAAACATCTAGTGGAAGAAGCAAGCGCTGAGGGATGGATCACTTCACAAGAGGCTACCTTTTTGGTTACGAAATGTCCTATCATCCCATATTTCTACACTCTTCCAAAGATTCATAAACCGGCCAGACCACCGCCCGGCCGTCCTATTATTTCAGGAATTGGATCTTTGTTGGAACCGCTATCAACTTTTGTTGATGTCTTTCTCAGTCCCATTGTGAAAACCATGCCAACATATCTTCAGGATACAAAGGATGTCCTACGTACACTACCTGAGGTTCATTTCGACATCAACACTGACATACTAGCTAGCTTTGATGTCGAATCATTGTATACCTGTATACCTCAAATTGAGACACTAGAAACGGTACAAACACTTCTAGAGGATTTCTCTGCTGACACTGTGACCCCCATCCATTTTATAATGGAACTGGCAAGAATTGCCATGACAGAGAACTTTTTCGCCTTTGAGGAATCTCTGTACTTACAGATATCGGGTACATCAATGGGCAGCAAATTTGCACCGAGCCTGGCGAATTTATATGTCCACCATTTTGAGACTCAACATGTACTCAATAACACCAACCCACATCATCAACAACTGATGATGTGGAAGCGGTACATTGACGACATTCTAGTTGTTTGGCGAGGGGACATACAATCCCTCTTGCTTTTTCAAGAATGGTTGAACGGACAGAACCCTTATCTCAGGTTCACATTGGAGTACAGTAGAACTGAACTCCCTTTTTTAGACTTGGTAATTTTCCCACAAGAAGGACATCTGGCCAGTTCCTTATATCGGAAACCAATGGCACGCAACTCATTGTTAAGATTTGATAGCCATCATCCCCGTTCCCTCAGGGAGAACCTCCCGTTTGGGCAGTTCCTGAGGGTTCGGAGGAACTGTTCCAACCCTACAGATTTTCATTCTAAAGCCAAAGATCTCTCCATGAAGTTGAGAATGCGGCGCTACCCTCATACTCTAGTTCGCAAATCTTTAAAACGCGCTGCGAACAATCATCGAGAGGCCCTACTAGAACCTCCAGTTGAGAAACCACCTCTTGGTAGGATGGTGTGTGTAACCACATATAACACCTCTTCGTCTAAAATTCAGAAAATCATTAGACAGAAATGGCGTATTCTGAATAGCTCTGGAGAACATATTCCTTTGCCATTGTTCTCTTTCAAGAGAGGTACTAATTTGAGAGACGCACTGGTCCACACGAGACCTCGAGAAGGAGTCGCAGAATCCACTTCCAACTTGTGGAACCTTCCTCCAGTGCAGGGACATCATCCCTGCGGTAACTGCTCAGTGTGTGCCCAAACCAGCAAGACCCTTGTAGTCGACATTGGCACCACTCGACCTTGGCTACTCAAACGCCACACGAATTGCAACAGTGACAAAGTCATCTATCAAATCACCTGTCCTTGTGGTCTGAGGTATATAGGGATGACGACGAGAAAAATCAAATTGCGCATACAAGAGCACAAGAGCACAATTAGACGCAATAAGCAGGCTACCCGCCTCACCTCGCACTTTTTAGATAAAAAACATAATCCTGATGATTTGAAGTGGTTAATCCTTGAGCAACCGCATATACCTAGTCACGTCACAGACATTCCACTGTTTCTCCTCAGGAAAGAACAAAGATGGGTCTATAAATTACGCAGTGACACAGAAGGTTTGAACGACGACATCCCGTGGATGCAGCTGTGATCTTCAACTTAGTATTACTTAGCTAATACGCTGTATCAATCAATATGACATTATTGATATTCATATGTCTGTACACATCTGGCATAGAATTATTGATGCTCCTGACTATTTGGCTATAATGTCACACACTGCGGACACTTGCCCTTGCATTAGATAAACCACCTGGCTTGGTATACTATGTTGACTGCCAAGTACTGCCTCTCTGCGGGCCGTATTTTTCTAATGCATTTTTCTAATGCATTTTTCTAATGTATATTGGCCTCACTATCTACTTTAGCCGCGCTGGTTTTTTGATACATCGAATCCACACTGTAACATATGCATGTCTCACTAGACCGTGTGGATATTTGATTCTGCCTGAGTGTTTCTTCCGCGTACATTTGGTCCGCCTTGCTTTGTTGGCAAGATCGATTTTGTACGAAGGATCGACTGCCCTTTGCACTGACATTTTGTATTTCAAGGCAGCTAATTAGCATACAAGCTGATCAGCATATGGCTTCTGTCAAACCGAACTCTGGTTTGGCTGTATCAAACTATTCTCCCAACTACTTCCCGAATTGGTCCGCGTCAAACCATTGATGTCATCGTTACTTCGCATTGGCTCAATTCTAATCACAGTTTTGTGTCAGTGCGCCAGCCTGTAGCCCTTAAGTAAAAGCATAGTCCGCTACCTTCTTGGACAGAACTACGGGAGTTGAGCTCTTTCGTGATTGGTTTACATCTATCCAATCACGTCATCCGATTTGCATTCTGCTCTGACACCTCTCATGCAGTCAACAGCTATTGGCCTGGAGAGCCAACCTATGAGAATACTCCGCTTAGGAGCTTCCAACAAGGTCCGCCACCCTAACGGACTTAACTTTGTCGTAATGTCCCTCCATTGGTCTACAGTTCAGCGCTTCCTATAGCTCAGCACGGAGGCCTGGACTGCCACCATTGGCTCATGGTATGTGCAGATAGTAAGCCAATAGGATTGCTTACATAGAGAGTTCCCTCTAAGGTCCGCTACCTACTGATAAAACACCAATCACGCAATCCGATTTGCATTCTGCTCTGACACTTCCCATGCAGTCAACAGCTATTGGCCTGGACAGCCAACCTATGAGAATACTCCGCTTATGAGCTTCCAACAAGGTCCGCCACCCTAACGGACTTAATTTTGTCGTAATGTCGCTCCATTGGTCGACAGTTCAACGCTTCCTATAGCTCAGCACGGAGGCCTGGACTGCCACCATTGGCTCATGTTATGTGCAGATAGTAAGCCAATAGGAACGCTTACATAGAGAGTTCCCTCTAAGGTCCGCTACCTACTGATAAAACACCGCTTACAACTTAGGATTTCACCTCCCCCTCGGCTCAGTTTTCAATCCGAGGCAACGACGGAGAGGTGAGTCTTGGCGCTTCACTATGCGGTGGTTCTCTGACTTTGACAGAGTACTGGAGTTGTGGTACTTTTCATTGAGTACTAATTATTTATCCAAGCACTAATGGAAAAGCGTCTTGGTTCCCTTGTGTTATGACTTGGTTATTTTGACCAGCTAGCGAGGTGGCCTAATGGAATTTCTTAGTTGGACGCTCCCCTTAGGTGTTTACCTTCTTAATCTAGTTTTGCCTTTTTGCCTAATAGTATCGCTAATGAAATGTTTTTTGTGACTATAACAGTTGCCCTGAAATTAACTTCAGTTCCATGCGCTTATTTACAGTGCGTGGCCTCATTCCAACCGGAGCTGTTGCCAGGTGAGGTGAGGTTTTTTCTCCCTACAATTAGGGTGAGTAAGAACTACATCTTTCATGTATTCCATTTGTACAGAGTTGTGAGGTTTATGCTACAGATATGCATATTTCTAATACTGTTTTACTTTTGTCTCCCACATTTGTATACACAGGAGAAGATACACCATCTTCCTCTTAATCAATTGGAGAGTGGTTGTAAATCACGTCTTATATCACGATAAGTAAGTGTTGCAGTAGCAAATCATAGGTCCTGAAGAAAGCCGCTCTAGGCTGAAACATGTCGACCAATCAACACACATGATAGATAGCAATTCTTTGCATGCTATCAGCGCACTGCTTTTAATAATACCACTTTGATGGTCAGACCCAATAAAGTTTTTTATGTCATCAAAGTAGGTATTTTTAAATCACGAAGATTATTTTCCTTTTCTGTTCTTCTTTTGAGCACTGCAACTTTTCGCCCCTTTCGCTCACATACTGTCTTCTGTTGGTTGGATGCTTGATCCCAGGGTCCATCATTAGGCAACCTCAGACTCTCCCTGAGGAGGAGCCTACAGGACACCTCTTTCCAACATTGAACAACCCAGATGACGAGATTCCACTTTTGAGTGGGCTGATGGGTACTTTTTCTAGTCTTTCAGACTCTGTATCTTCTCTGTCTCACTTCTCTGACATGACACTGTCATTTGTTTAGATTAACGGTGTGGTCTGAACATGAATACGGGACACAATTAGGTTCCAGTAGACTTCTCATTTCTAGACTCTTAGTACCTCTCGTGTTTTTTGCTGTCAAGTTGGGGGACAAGGTACTTTTTCAGTCTATAAACAAATTCCCCTAGGACCCTCCACCACTCCGTTTGTCTTTTTGTTAACTTGTGCAGCTGAGGCTGCGGGTCCCTATTTACTAAATCGATGCACCACATTGTAAGTGCTTTTTGACATTTTCATTTAGTGATACTATGGCAGACTTTGGCGGCCTAGGTTTTGACGATGAAACCCTTTCATCTATTTTGTCAGAAAACCCGAGTATGTTAGACCAAATTCCAACCCCGGCACCAACCATAGTGGGGGATTGGGAGACAGTACTCAATCTTAAAAAGAGCCATTCACGCACCATTATACATGGACAGATCATGGCGGAGTATTTGCATGGAAAATGTTCACCTACAGGTCTCATAGTGACTAATGCGCCTAGGCTATTCCTCACAGACAAGTCCTTCATCAAGGACTGGTCCCTGATAGCCTGGCGCTGCACCAGAGACTGGCTTATTTTAATTATCACTACAGCCAAAAGAATTGCAGACGCCATTCTGGTTGAAATACAGGTTCTTGAAGGACAAATCAAAACCACCTTAACAACTAAAAGATTTGAGAAACAGCAAGAGGACTCTAATAAGGCCAACAAGGAGTATAAAGAACCGATCTTCTTTGCCAAAATAGAGAAGTTTAAAAAAGACCTGGCTAAATTCTCACATGAGAAAGTGTACCCCTACACCAGTGACAATTACACTCCCACTGACTCTAATAAACAGAAAAACACTCAAGGCTCCTCCTATGCCACACCCTCAGACACCGACTCCTCCGGCTCAGATAGCGGAGACACCAGTCAACCGAGGGGCAGAGGACGGAACAATCGACCTAACAGGAGATACAATGGACGTGGTAACATGTACCAGACAGGATCATGGTGGCCACCAGCCCCGTGGGGTTATCCGCAATTTCCCCCACCCATGTCTCATTACCCTATGCAGCCTCAGTACTTTGACAACCAGGTTTTTTTGGGACAGGGCCGTGGTTGGAACCGAGGCAGACGGAGAGGTCAGGGTCAAGGCCAAGTACAATGGGCAGCCGATCAAGATCCCCCAATGACCCACAACAAACGAGGCCAATAGACATTAGACCCCAGCCCACTGAAGATTTGGTTGTAAACTTGAGCAGCCGGGTCATTACCCCCAGTGAGCAGGAGGTTCTCAATAGAGGTCTCGGTTTTGTCCCTACTAACAGCGGAGAACCTTTTCTGTTACGAGGAGAAATCGAACGATTTTTCAGGACAATCAGGCTACACTATTTTTTCAAGGAGAAAGAGCCAGTCACATCAATTGAAGACACCAGTACAGGGCTAAGAGTCAAATCCACCTTCATGCCTCTACTCCAACAAGTACCATCCAAGGTTGGTACTTTTGAGGCAGCAGTACTACAAGATTTGAAATCTATCGATTTCTCTAAAGAAGGCAACTACCAGAACCTTTCTAAGAAAGACAGAGCCGCCCTTAACACCCTTTCCAAGGACACTGAAATAGTGATCAAACCGGCGGACAAGGGGGGAGCTATTGTCGTTCAGGACGCCAATGCATATCGCACTGAATGTCTCAAACAACTAGGCAATACTCAGTTCTATACCCCCCTTGCTGAAAATCCCACCGCTAGACTCACCAACGAGATCAAACATCTAGTGGAAGAAGCAAGCGCTGAGGGATGGATCACTTCACAAGAGGCTAGCTTTTTGGTTACGAAATGTCCTATCATCCCATATTTCTACACTCTTCCAAAGATTCATAAACCGGCCAGACCACGGCCCGGCCGTCCTATTATTTCAGGAATTGGATCTTTGTTGGAACCGCTATCAACTTTTGTTGATGTCTTTCTCAGTCCCATTGTGAAAACCATGCCAACATATCTTCAGGATACAAAGGATGTCCTACGTACACTACCTGAGGTTCATTTCGACATCAACACTGACATACTAGCTAGCTTTGATGTCGAATCATTGTATACCTGTATACCTCAAATTGAGACACTAGAAACGGTACAAACACTTCTAGAGGATTTCTCTGCTGACACTGTGACCCCCATCCATTTTATAATGGAACTGGCAAGAATTGCCATGACGGAGAACTTTTTCGCCTTTGAGGAATCTCTGTACTTACAGATATCGGGTACATCAATGGGCAGCAAATTTGCACCGAGCCTGGCGAATTTATATGTCCACCATTTTGAGACTCAACATGTACTCAATAACACCAACCCACATCATCAACAACTGATGATGTGGAAGCGGTACATTGACGACATTCTAGTTGTTTGGCGAGGGGACATACAATCCCTCTTGCTTTTTCAAGAATGGTTGAACGGACAGAACCCTTATCTCAGGTTCACATTGGAGTACAGTAGAACTGAACTCCCTTTTTTAGACTTGGTAATTTTCCCACAAGAAGGACATCTGGCCAGTTCCTTATATCGGAAACCAATGGCACGCAACTCATTGTTAAGATTTGATAGCCATCATCCCCGTTCCCTCAGGGAGAACCTACCGTTTGGGCAGTTCCTGAGGGTTCGGAGGAACTGTTCCAACCCTACAGATTTTCATTCTAAAGCCAAAGATCTCTCCATGAAGTTGAGAATGCGGCGCTACCCTCATACTCTAGTTCGCAAATCTTTAAAACGCGCTGCGAACAATCATCGAGAGGCCCTACTAGAACCTCCAGTTGAGAAACCACCTCTTGGTAGGATGGTGTGTGTAACCACACATAACACCTCTTCGTCTAAAATTCAGAAAATCATTAGACAGAAATGGCGTATTCTGAATAGCTCTGGAGAACATATTCCTTTGCCATTGTTCTCTTTCAAGAGAGGTACTAATTTGAGAGACGCACTGGTCCACACGAGACCTCGAGAAGGAGTCGCAGAATCCACTTCCAACTTGTGGAACCTTCCTCCAGTGCAGGGACATCATCCCTGCGGTAACTGCTCAGTGTGTGCCCAAACCAGCAAGACCCTTGTAGTCGACATTGGCACCACTCGACCTTGGCTACTCAAACGCCACACGAATTGCAACAGTGACAAAGTCATCTATCAAATCACCTGTCCTTGTGGTCTGAGGTATATAGGGATGACGACGAGAAAAATCAAATTGCGCATACAAGAGCACAAGAGCACAATTAGACGCAATAAGCAGGCTACCCGCCTCACCTCGCACTTTTTAGATAAAAAACATAATCCTGATGATTTGAAGTGGTTAATCCTTGAGCAACCGCATATACCTAGTCACGTCACAGACATTCCACTGTTTCTCCTCAGGAAAGAACAAAGATGGGTCTATAAATTACGCAGTGACACAGAAGGTTTGAACGACGACATCCCGTGGATGCAGCTGTGATCTTCAACTTAGTATTACTTAGCTAATACGCTGTATCAATCAATATGACATTATTGATATTCATATGTCTGTACACATCTGGCATAGAATTATTGATGCTCCTGACTATTTGGCTATAATGTCACACACTGCGGACACTTGCCCTTGCATTAGATAAACCACCTGGCTTGGTATACTATGTTGACTGCCAAGTACTGCCTCTCTGCGGGCCGTATTTTTCTAATGCATTTTTCTAATGCATTTTTCTAATGTATATTGGCCTCACTATCTACTTTAGCCGCGCTGGTTTTTTGATACATCGAATCCACACTGTAACATATGCATGTCTCACTAGACCGTGTGGATATTTGATTCTGCCTGAGTGTTTCTTCCGCGTACATTTGGTCTGCCTTGCTTTGTTGGCAAGATCGATTTTGTACGAAGGATCGACTGCCCTTTGCACTGACATTTTGTATTTCAAGGCAGCTAATTAGCATACAAGCTGATCAGCATATGCCTTCTGTCAAAACGAACTCTGGTTTGGCTGTATTAAACTATTCTCCCAACTACTTTCCGAATTGGTCCGCGTCAAACCATTGATGTCATCGTTACTTCGCATTGGCTCAATTCTAATCACAGTTTTGTGTCAGTGCGCCAGCCTGTAGCCCTTAAGTAAAAGCATAGTCCGCTACCTTCTTGGACAGAACTACGGGAGTTGAGCTCTTTCGTGATTGGTTTACATCTATCCAATCACGTCATCCGATTTGCATTCTGCTCTGACACCTCTCATGCAGTCAACAGCTATTGGCCTGGAGAGCCAACCTATGAGAATACTCCGCTTAGGAGCTTCCAACAAGGTCCGCCACCCTAACGGACTTAACTTTGTCGTAATGTCCCTCCATTGGTCTACAGTTCAGCGCTTCCTATAGCTCAGCACGGAGGCCTGGACTGCCACCATTGGCTCATGGTATGTGCAGATAGTAAGCCAATAGGAACGCTTACATAGAGAGTTCCCTCTAAGGTCCGCTACCTACTGATAAAACACCAATCACGCAATCTGATTTGCATTCTGCTCTGACACTTCCCATGCAGTCAACAGCTATTGGCCTGGACAGCCAACCTATGAGAATACTCCGCTTATGAGCTTCCAACAAGGTCCGCCACCCTAACGGACTTAATTTTGTCGTAATGTCGCTCCATTGGTCGACAGTTCAACGCTTCCTATAGCTCAGCACGGAGGCCTGGACTGCCACCATTGGCTCATGTTATGTGCAGATAGTAAGCCAATAGGAACGCTTACATAGAGAGTTCCCTCTAAGGTCCGCTACCTACTGATAAAACACCGCTTACAACTCAGGATTTCACCTCCCCCTCGGCTCAGTTTTCAATCCGAGGCAACGACGGAGAGGTGAGTCTTGGCGCTTCACTATGCGGTGGTTCTCTGACTTTGACAGAGTACTGGAGTTGTGGTACTTTTCATTGAGTACTAATTATTTATCCAAGCACTAATGGAAAAGCGTCTTGGTTCCCTTGTGTTATGACTTGGTTATTTTGACCAGCTAGCGAGGTGGCCTAATGGAATTTCTTAGTTGGACGCTCCCCTTAGGTCTTTACCTTCTTAATCTAGTTTCGCCTTTTTGCCTAATAGTATCGCTAATGAAATGTTTTTTGTGACTATAACAGTTGCCCTGAAATTAACTTCAGTTCCATGCGCTTATTTACAGTGCGTGGCCTCCTTCCAACCTGAGCTGTTGCCAGGTGAGGTGAGGTTTTTTCTCCCTACAATTAGGGTGAGTAAGAACTACATCTTTCATGTATTCCACTTGTACAGAGTTGTGAGGTTTATGCTACAGATATGCATATTTCTAATACTGTTTTACTTTTGTCTCCCACATTTGTATACACAGGAGAAGATACACCATCTTCCTCTTAATCAATTGGAGAGTGGTTGTAAATCACGTCTTATATCACGATAAGTAAGTGTTGCAGTAGCAAATCATAGGTCCTGAAGAAAGCCGCTCTAGGCTGAAACATGTCAACCAATCAACACACATGATAGATAGCAATTCCTTCCATGCTATCAGCGCACTGCTTTTAATAATACCACTTTGATGGTCAGACCCAATAAAGTTTTTTATGTCATCAAAGTAGGTATTTTTAAATCACGAGGATTATTTTCCTTTTCTGTTCTTCTTTTGAGCACTGCAACTTTTCGCCCCTTTCGCTCACATACTGTCTTCTGTTGGTTGGATGCTTGATCCCAGGGTCCATCATTAGGCAACCTCAGACTCTCCCTGAGGAGGAGCCTACAGGACACCTCTTTCCAACACTGAACAACCCAGATGACGAGATTCCACTTTTGAGTGGGCTGATGGGTACTTTTTCTAGTCTTTCAGACTCTGTATCTTCTCTGTCTCACTTCTCTGACATGACACTGTCATTTGTTTAGATTAACGGTGTGGTCTGAACATGAATACGGGACACAATTAGGTTCCAGTAGACTTCTCATTTCTAGACTCTTAGTGCCATGGTTGATGGTCAGACTGACAATTGGCTTATTTTAAACAGTGTGAGTACTTTGAGCAATGTTCAGCTGATGACGCCAGGGCTTGCCCTGTGATGTGCTGTACTAACTGTGTTGTGTGCAGTCAGCGCAGGTGACTAATGTGGGCCTTGTTTTCCTAATTCTATCCAGATACATCCACGGCCACAGGAGTGGACAGCGCCATGGACCAGGAGGAGGCGCAGAGCCAGACTGGGCCAGCAACCGAGGAGTTGGAGGGACGCAGTGACATGGATGGTGAGGGGAGCCACACCGAGAAGTCCTCAGCACCATCCACCTCAGCTGAGGACCACAGCAGCTCGGAGGATGACTCCCCTGTGGAGGCGGGTATCAGCAGCCGCCAAACTCCAGCTAGTGAGGCTGTTCCCGCCACCACCACCACCACCACCACCCTCCCATCGGCTCCCATCCCAGAGGTCTGTGGAGGCTCCAGTGTTCGGAAGCATGTCTCCTTCATGCCAGGCACCGCACCCCCTGCCCCTGTGTCCTTTGACACAGGGAGGATGTATTTTGCTAATATGCCTGATGTTGATGTAAGATGGATATGTGGCACACCACCCATCCTATGGGTGGGGGTGGTTGTAGTGATGGGCAACATAACACATATGAGTGGGGGTGGTTGGAGTGATAGGCAACATACCCCCTGTGAGCGGGGTTTTCATTAGTGATAGGCAACATTACACATATGGGTAGGGGTGGCATTAGTGATAGGCAACATGACACATATGGGTGGGGTGGCATTAGTGATAGGCAACACTACACATATGGGTAGGGGTGGCAGTAGTGATAGGCAACATAATACATATGCGTGGGGGTGGTTGTAGTGATAGGCAACATACCCCCTATGAGTGGGGGTGGCAGTAGTGATAGGCAACATACTGCCTATGAGTGGGGGTGGCAGTAGTGATAGGCAACATTACACATATTGGTGTGGGTGGCATTAATAATAGGCAACATTACACATATGGGTGGGGGTGGCATTAGTGATAGGCAATAAACCACATATGGGTGGGGGTGGCAGTAGTGATAGGCAACAAAACACATATGGGTGGGGGGCATTAGTGATAGGCAACATTACACATATTGGTGTGGGTAGCATTAATAATAGGCAACATTACACATATGGATGGGGGTGGCATTAGTCATAGGCAACATACCACATATGGGTGGGGGTGGCAATACTGATAGGCAACATTACACATATGGGTGTGGGTGGCATTGGTAATAGGCAACATTACACATATGGGTGGGGGTGGCATTAGTGATAGGCAACATAACACATATGGGTGGGGGTGGCAGTAGTGATAGGCAACATAACACATATGGGTGGTGGTGGTATTAGTGCCAGGCAACATGACCTATGTGGGTGGGGTGGCATTAATGATAGGCAACATAACACATATGGGTCGGCATGGTTGTAGTAATAGGCAACATACCCCCTATGAGTGGGGGTGGGGGTGGCAGTAGTGATAGGCAACCTAACACATATGGGTGGGGTGGTTGTAGTGATAGGCAACATACCCTTTATGAGTGGGGGTGGCAGTAGTGATAGGCAACATACCACATATGGGTGGGGGTGGCAGTCGTGATAGGCAACATACCACATATGGGCGGGGGTGACATTAGTGATAGGCAACATAACACATATGGGTGGGTTGGAATTAGTGATAGGAAACATAACACATATGGGTGGGGGTGGCATTAGTGGTAGGAAACATAACACATATGGGTGGGGGTGGTAGTAGTGATAGCCATGCGACCCCTTTAGTGGCCTGTTGCTAGTGGACAGGATATGGACCCCTGGGTGTGTGTGACATTTGGCGGGTGCGTGTTGTTTGTTTGTGTGTTGGGTGTCTGCCTTACAATCAGTGCCGCCCGCGTCTGTTCCTGATCCGGTCATAGATGTATAGTACTGGTATGACCTGCGTGATGGGATTAATGATGTGTTCGTCTCGTACACACTGCTTCTTGCTCTATCTCGTACTTGCTGCTAGCTGGTCCGTCTTGGCCCTGTATTATGTTCTGGTGCGAATCGTACCTGATATGCAGCTTTACCGGATGATGTGACATGCTGTACATGGTGACCCGTTCGGCGCGTAGGAAGTATGCATCGTACTTGACCGGCCGGAAAATGCAGTGAAACTGCTCCTGTGTGACGCAATTTGGCGGTTATGGATCCGGCTTGTACGGAAATTGTGGTTGGAGTCGGAGGGTACGTGTTGGTTGGGAATTTGGCACTTTTCTGTATCGTACTTCCTCGCACGGACGGCGCGGTTTCTGGGACGATTCAGTCATGAGGTAAGGCTACGGACAGCTCACTATGAGCTGTCCGACCGAGATCGGAATCGACCTTTTATTAGTTATATTCGGAACTGTAATATGTTATAGTTACTCGTGGGGTTTTTACGTATTTTTAACGTTGTGTAGGCCTGTTTAGAGAGTTAGAAATACAGTGTTTAATGTATATTTGTATCAAAATTAAAGTTAGTAGTACTGTTAGTAAGTGTTTATGTATTGTTTTATGTGGGTGGGTTCCTCATGGGTTCCGACACGAGTTCCTCGTGTTGGAAAGAGTACGTTTTTTTTTTTTAAAGAAGTGTTTGTTAGTTTTATTGCCTAATATATTTCTTACACTTCTTTAATTTTTCGGCTTTCCTGGAGCGTTTTTGAGTACTTAATACATTTTCTTTTTTTATGGTTTTCCTATGGACCTTTGCTACATGGATTAGTATTCTTTGCTACAGTTTATTTTTCTATTTTTTGAGGGGAAACTTTTCTTTTTATTTATTTGGAATGTGCCAGCAGACAATGGATTTTACAGCAGTTGGAATAAGCTTGGTAAGTTTTTATATTATTATTTATTGTGGGTGGAAAAGGTGTTTTTTTCTTATCGTTGAATTTTATTTTATTACAAATATCATTAATGTATGTTAATGTATGTTATTGCGAAATGTAAAATATATTACACACAGTAATTATGTTTGTGATAAAATAAATACATTTTAGTTCTATGGTATGTTTAAAAGATGAGTATTTTGTGTTTTATTTGTTTTAATTCCTTAAAGAAGAGTTTTGCAATCATGTTTAGATACTCCAGGCCTTTTGTACTAGGGTACAATTTTACTTGTTGTTCTAGATATTTATGCATTTGTTTAGTTTGTTTTGATGTTTTTGGAGTTAGTTGAGTTATGGATTGTTCCTTTCAGAACTCTTGATAACTCTGGTCCTTTTGTAGGCATGATACATATTTCTAGTGTTGGTTTGGTTCCGCCTGTTGACTGAAGGAAGGCATTATGCCATCCTTCTCCTGTGTTATTAGGTTTGGATTCCTCATTTAATGTGCTTCTGTATACGTTCCATCAGGGAATTAGAAATATAATGTTTCTTCTGTGGCCAGACCTATGTAGTCTGCAGACCCATTTGTCCTCAAAATAGTCTAATAGTGGACTTAATTTTGCTTCATTTTGTTTGTAGAAGCTGCTGTCTATTAAGATATTGTAATGTCCTGCAATGTCTGTGTCAGGCACATAAGCCAGTGCAGTTAATGCTTTAATTTGAAATGCAAAGAAGAATTAGTTGCATATTCAATGCTTAGTGCTTATTTGTGCATGTGCCTCCACGAGCAATGATTAAAATGATAGTAACAGCCTTGAATGTAGGGCAAAAAAGAGAAGGCTCATGGAAATGGAAGAAAGAGAGGAGGAGAAGTCATGAGCAAACATTCTGGCACCCTTTTCAAAGATCAAAGTAAATGGGCTACCTATGAGGATGCTGGTTTATTTTGAGTCAACATATTTCTGCTGAACCATACATTAGAAGGGACTATGAGAAAGGAGGACGGGAAGGAAGGCGAAGTGATGATTGTAGTCTTCTACAGATAGCAGGGCTTGTAAAGAATGGTAGGGGTGTAAAGATATGACTTGAAGCTGAGTTATTAGATTGTTAAAGGATGAAATAAGGATGGTAAATTATTTTCTGTTCCAGATGGAAAGGGATGTTTATTTTATTTATTTACTCATGTGTTTACCTGTTTATTTATTTATGTGTTTATTTAATATAGCACGGATAATATATTTTTTTTATTGAAATTGTAATGTAAACTGTCTCAGAACCTCTGCTAGCATTCTTGTTTAACATTATTGTAGGTGGTCTCATGCCTCAATTGGGTAACTACAATGATTCCGCTGTTTCCCAGCTCACCTCCTTCCAGCTCAACAATAGCCTCACTCAATAGTGCTCTAACTAGTGATAATGACAATGACAATGACAATACTTTATTTGAGTGATTAATAAAAATCAATACAAAAGAGAGCAATTAGTATGAAGAAGAGCAATCAGTATAAAAAAATGTTTAAAATTTAAATAAAACAATGTGTGTTTGGGAAGCACATGCTACATGGAAGGTTCCATCAGTTAAAAGTCAGTTTATACCATGGTTGTCTTGTCCGTGAATGCTATTCGTGCATGGTAAATGAATTTGGCAAAGTTGGCAATGTGCTTCACCGTGTCCAACAAGTATGATTGGAGAACTGCCTTTGTTACCGTCCATACACCTAGCTGGAGAAGAATGGGCCTTAGATGGATTCTACGAACTGACAGCAGGGCAGGACAGATTAATAGAATGTGAGGTAGAGTTTCACGCTTGTAATGACAGAGGTGGCATTCCGTGGTCGCTGGGCCAACTTTGACAGAAGGGTACAGCTGTTTTAAGGGGGGCACATGCAGTCTTGCAGCCAGAATCCTTTGTAGGGCTTGCCTACCCAACGACTGTATAAGATGTGGTTTGTGGCCATTTAAAATGTGAGGAGAGCTTTGGGACTCGTCGAAGCCTCTGATCGTCAATGCTTCAATGTCCAGTTTTCGTGAGCAAGTTCTTACTTGCTTTTTCGTAACTGATTTGATGGTTGTATATTTTATTATATTGGGGTCCCATTTTTCTATTGCTAAATTCAGGTGCTCTTTAGCTAGAGTTAGGCTGGCTGACCACGGGTTGTCTGACTTTGTGAACATTTTATTTATTACTTGCTTCATCGAGTTCTCTGGTGCTATGGTCGTTGGATAATAATATTTTGCCATGCTTGCCAGTTCTTCCACGGATTGCCGGGTAAGATTGAATTCTAAGCAGATTAAAGTGTTCCTTGTGCATGATGGAAGGCAAAATAGCTTTTTATAGGCTGCGCAGTTGATCTTTTCGAGGTTTTGTCCCAATTTGCCTGGGAACGCCTGTGTGGCGTAATTGAGGGAGGGTAATAATTTTGCTTTCAGAACCCGTTGGATGGCCATGGTGGTTGGGCTTTCCAAGGTGGCGTTGAGTTTGCAGATGGCGTAAGTTACCATTTTGGCTTTCTGCAGGAGCTTGGATCGATGGACCTGTGGCCGACCAGTTTCGCTGAGCCATACTCCAAGATAGTTATATGCTTGCATGCCAGATAACGTAAGTGGTCCCAGTCTCCATTTTATTAGCTTCTTTTTGGGGTAGCAGCCAAAAATCAGTATATTAGATTTTGCTGGATTTGCAACCAATTTGTTTTTGGCGTAATCTGCTAGTGCTGTTAAACCTTTCTGAAGATCAACTTTGGTGTGGTCTAAAAGGATCAAGTCATCTGCGTACTGAATCAATTGGAGTCTGGTTCCACCGATCCTAGGCGTCGCCAGATTAGCTTCCTGCAGTGCCTTTCCCAAGTCCGCTGTGTACAAGTTGAAAAGAAGCGGGGCAAGGACGCAGCCCTGCTTTAGCCCGTGGTCTGTGCCAATTTTTTCCGTGGCTGATTCACCTGAAAGTTTGACTCTTACCCACGTCTGAGTGTACAGTGATCTGATGGCTTCTAGAAGTTTCAGGCAGATGTTCCAACCCGCCAATTTGCTCCATAAGATGTTCCATTCAACGCCATCAAATGCAGCTGTGTAATCAATGAAGCAGGCAAAAAGAGATTGGACGCCCTGAGCCATTGATTGTTGTATAGTGTATGATAGGGCTATGATGTTGTCTATGGTTGAGCCACCCAGGCGGAACCCTGTTTGGTAGATGGCAAGCAAGTTCTCCTTGGTGACCCAATGTGCTAGTTCCATGAGGAGAGAACTTGCATATGCCTTGCCTTCCACATCCAATAAGGCAATCATTTGATAGTTCTTAGGATCTGTGCTTAACCCTTTTTTGTAGATTGGGTGTAACAGGGATCCCCTCCAGGAGTCTGGGACATCCATCAGGAGTCTGCACT
Organism: Lissotriton helveticus; assembly: GCF_964261635.1. Taxonomy (NCBI): domain Eukaryota; kingdom Metazoa; phylum Chordata; class Amphibia; order Caudata; family Salamandridae; genus Lissotriton; species Lissotriton helveticus. The sequence continues at coordinate 967,587,341 of NC_136071.1, read as the reverse complement.
CCGCATACAGCTGACCCAGGTTCTCGGTCCAAAAGTCGATATCCTCTCTAAAGAGAGAGCCTGGGAGGCCATTTGGTCCAGGTGCCCCGTTGGGGTGTATTTTTTTCAAGATTGATCTTAAAACTTTTCTTTCAGCAGGCGTGACGTTAACAAGGAGGGCCGTTGATTTGGTTGATCCGTCAGTTAGATGTTCGTCGAGAGGTGTTCTTTTGCTTGGGTTTATCACTGAGTCGTTAGTATAGAGAGTTTTTACGTGGGCTACCCAAGTGCTTGCATCAAGTGGATTCTCTCTATTGCAGGACCCATGGCTGAGCTTGTTTATATATTGCCAAAATTCTTGGGTCTTGCTAGGGGCAAGCAGTTCAAAGATTTTCAACCATTTTCGCTCGGTTGCTTCATGTTTCACCTGCCAAAAAACTTTTGCGTGGGCGTTGGCCACCTCATTTAAGTCATTTTTTGCGGTTATCGATCTAGTTGCCTGATAGGCTCTGCGTTTGGAGTTAAAAACTTTGGAGGATTTCTTTATTGCTGGCTGGAATCCCAGTTTATATGTGGAGTTATCATAAGCTCTTTGATTGTTATTCCCTCGGAGTTGGTAGGCTAAATCATATGCGAGAACGCCCCATTTTCCAATTCTTCCTTGATCGTTACGGCCGGTCTGCCAACCTTTCCAGGACAATTTCCATACAGAAAACTTATGGGTCGGAAGCGGTCCCCATTTTATTCTTTTGAGGAGTCTGTGTTGTTCATCTCCATTTGTGGTTCCAATATGATGAAGGGTATGTCTTGGTTTTGAACTCAAGGACAGCTCTAATATGAGAGCGGCATGGCCGCTATCAATCCGAGGTTGAACGGTGTAACTTGACATGTGATTTTGTAAGCATTGGCTTAGTAAAATTTAGTCAATTGTTGTCTGGTTATTAAAGGTGGGAGATATCAATACTGTTGGGTTATTTTTCGTGGTAATATAGTGTGTTGTTGCCAATTTGTAGGCTCGCATTAGGGCATTGAATCTTCTAGTTCTTTAATTGTGATGGTTTTCGTCAGTTGTGTGCCCTATGTCGTGCAAATTGAAGTCACCCAATATAATTGAGTCCATACCTGCATATCGTGCCAATAGGGCTTCGGTCTCTTTTAATAAGTCGGTCAGTTTGTCTTTTGAGTTCGGCCCATGACGATTATAATAGGTGTTGATGAGGAGAATTGAAGTCGGGCCCTTAGTCGTTATGAGGCCTTTCAAAATTCCGGCCAGAAACATGTCTGAAGTGTTCTGTATTGTTGCAAAGTTTACTTTTAATGCGTGCTTAATATAGGTTGAGATGCCACCTGACGGTCTCCCAAAGATGTTAACCTTTTTTGCAGGTTTGAAGTATTCGGCATAGTTCCATAATGGTGTAGAGGAGGTGGCCCATGTTTCCTGTACACAAATTATGTCTGCTACTGCAATGAGTGCTACTGCACTTGGGCTTTGCAAGGCTCTAACTAGTGCTTCTCATACTTTTGAGAACCACAACCAGATTTTTAGAACAACACATATTTGGAACCCACCTAGCTTCAATGGACAAGAGAAGGGTGATTTTAATGTAACTAAAGCATCATGTGGTAGCGCACTGTCGTTTACAAATAGCATATTTTCCATTGAAATGGACACTACATGTGAATAGACATACTGTTTTACTGATAAAACTATTTTGTACACAAATGATAATGTGTGGAAATCGGGTTTAGTGAGTATTTATCATTTGTGCATCATCAAGTAAAGTGCCTTCATTTGCTTTGATCCCAATAAAATATTTGTGTCCATCCTACTTAAGAATTACATCTGCTGAATGTGCACAGTTCATTTCTATGCCTTAACATTTTTTGTGTGTTACAAAAAATGACAATAATACAGCCTTTCCTTTCACACTCCCAATTACTCCAACAAGATTGTAACATATTTAATTGTACTTTTGCTTCTCTGACAGCAAGGAGAGAGGAGTTTGTAAACACCGGTCCTCTTTTAAGAAAACATGCTGAAATTTGTCGGAAGACATAGCCTGACAGTTGACTTCTATCCTTGAAACACAGAATATGTAACAAGATAAATGCAGAATTTAAGACAGCTTCATTTATTGTTTGGACTTTCGGGACTTACGAAAAATCAACTTGTGACACTGCTCTAAACCAATGAGGAGTGAAGTAAGAGCACCACCTACAAGGAGATGCTAGCAAAATAAAGATTCATGCATCAAGCTGTTTTGCATTCGCAAACGGTGCGAATCGCAAAATTCGACCGTTTGCGAATGCAAAAAGCTTTTTTGGGATGCATTATTTTTTTTTAGTTTTTCGCAATTTAAGAAATCAAATTTTTTTGCGATTTCTCAAATTGCGGTAGCTTTTAAGAATTCGCAAATTTTGCGAATTCTTAAATGCTATGCATGATTTCGTAAAATTTGCGAATTCGCAATTTTTAAAGGAAAAATTACCATGAAGTATACCTCTGTGGTAATTTGCGAAAAGTTTCAAAAATGCACAAAAGTGCAAAAAGTGCATTTTTGAAACTTATATTTTACACACACACATGCCCTTGGGACATGTGTGTGAGTAAAATGTACTTACGTTACATTTCAGGGATGCAGGGGGAGGTCCTTTGGACCCCCCCTGCACCCTTGAAATTGCATTATCATTTTGCGATTCCTCAATTGCGAATTCGCAAAATGAAAATGCCTTCCCATTGATTCCTATGGGCCTCTAGGCCCATAGGAATCAATGTAATGCCATTCCTTAATTGCGATTCTCAATTAAGGAATTGCAAATACAGAAAATTAAGAGATCGCAAAAATGTTTGCATTTTCTTGATGCATAGGAATTTGCGATTTCTAAATTGCGATTCCATTTATTTTCGCAATTTAGGAATCGCAAATTCCTACATTGATGCATGTCACTGTTAGTGCCTTACCGAAAAGTGCATCTAGATTTTTCTCACTTTGAATGGCAATCTGTTCCAGAGTTCATTCTATGCAATCTCCTACCCATCTGAGCACATTTGATCGTGTGAATGCTTAGAACAGGGGTACATTCAGATCTAAGTGCCTGCGATGGTACATACAAACAGAACCAAGCAGACAGACAGGTAAAGTCAGGTATGTAGAAATCTTTGCACATTTTGCAGGGCACTTAAAGTAGATGTGTTGCTCTGCTAGAACCCAGTGGACATCCCTGTGAGCCTACAACATGTGATCTCACTTTTCAAGATGAGGTAAACTGCTACACAGTATACATGCTGCAGATTTTTCACTGCAGAAACTGGTAGTCCCTCAGAGTAGCTAATCAAGTTATCTGGCATTGACAAACCACATGCATGAACCACCAAGGCATGATGCTCCCACAGAAGAAATAGTAAAAAACAACAGATGAAATTAAAATCAGGCAACCTGAGATCTGCATCATGTGTATTCTCGATAGATGTCATGTTGGGGAGTTAAGGAGGTACATCACTCAAGCCTATGGACATTTTTTGTTACCAGCAGGGTCAGACAGACTGAAAACCAAAATAATACCCTTGCAAAAATGTTCAAATCGGCCCCACTCTGCAAGAGGCCACAAATAATATGGGGCAGAAGGAAGAAGGCTGGGTCAACACATCACCCTGCACTGACACAAAACCTATGCGTGCAGTCCAACCATCAAAACAAACTGGCAGAATGGACAGTCTAGCCCAGATTTTCAGCAATGAAGACCTCAGACTTGTTGGTATTTAGTTTTAAGCATGTATTGCTCATGCCTTCAGGCACTTCTCTTATATACTTCCTCATGAGTTAGATTTCTACTTTGATTTAATTTAATAAACCCAAAGGCAGAATTCTGGCAGAACAAAGGTTGGTTTCCAGGAAACCAGACAGTGGATACATAGGAATTCTCTTGCCATCCTGGTGCCATCCTTTCAAGTATGCCCCCGTGGCAGTTATAAACCCAGCAGTCCTGACAAGCATGATTTGAAACTCATGCAGGATTTGACACTACAGAGGCTGCTGACAGTCTCCACCCTGCATATTCTTTGAGGTTCAGAGGAGTCATCTCTGCCCTTTCAGGTGAGCTTATTGTTTTCTCATGAAAGCCATTTAACACCTTTTTTGCACCTATCCAAATGCTAGTCTCTGGCTGGGAGAAGTTTGAGAGCAAATGCAAACTAGCCTCTGGGACTCTCAGGTAGGGAAAAGGTAGCTTTCTAAAAGCTACTTTTCCTAATATCTATCTGATTTCACAAATTATTTGGATTTTAAAAAGCTATTCACAACAATTGTTTAATTATTTTTTCTGGCTTGTCCCATTCCCCAATTACAGTATTAGGATTTCAATCTGTACTCTGGTTTTCTACACAGAACACTTGCTACAGTAAAAATAGTTTTTGGATGCTAGTCACTGTAAGGGTATTACATTAAGGGGCTCATTAGTATGGGGGGTGGACTTTGTCCGCCCGCCATAGCCCGGGGAAACGGGACGGCCCACAATGCGTGCGACCGTCCCGAACCTACAATTAGGATGCGCCCGCCTGACTGGCGTGTGCATCCCGCATTTGTGACATTGCGGCAGGCGGTGCTAAAAGTACTGCCTGCCGCAATGCCACAAATGCAAGTTGTGCGTTTCAATGCACAACATGACAGGCACCGTGCAGTGCCTGCCACGTTGTACATTGAAATACAGGGGGGTACCATAGGTACCATCCATGTTCACCCCACCCCCCCAGACTCCCTGGGGGCCTGCTACGGGCCCCTTATGTTGAAGATCTCATGCCTTTCTGTGGCCCGCATGCATACTAATATGGATGGCGGTGTCTACGAGACAACGCCACCATATTAACAGCTTTTCCACCCAGTCGACTCATCGACCGGGCAAAAAAACAGCAGGCGGTCTTTCCGTCCGCCGGGGCCCCCCCCCCACTATGGCGGGGACATTTACGTGCGGGCGGGGGAATATTTCAAGCGGTGGCGATCTGCCCGGCATACTAATGGGCCCCTAAGTTTCTACATCTCCTATTTTTAAATACCATGCATCCCGCCTTGTGGGCCACAAAGCTTATATACGGGTCACTTACAAGTATTTAAAGGGAGGTTTTGAGCTGTTAAATAATTTATTTTGACAGGCTAAATTGCAGTTTTTCCACTGCTACATTTCGTCTACTCTGGTAGGCCTGAAGACATGCTTGCATTTCCACTGCATTGTTGGCCATACTGATTGGTATTATTTAACTAAGCACTTCTTGCCTTATGAAATGACCTTAATTTTGAATGAACCTATAAGGTTTGACCTGGATCTCTGACTCTAGTGAATTTATTTAATTAGGTGTGGACTCAGTTTTACGAAAAGTCAGATACTCCCAATCCTACATATTGAATATCTTAATTATTTCATTTATAGGATCAACACTTTCATATGGTACATTACATCAAATGCACAACTGAAAACTACTAGTAGTACTTAATCAGATACAACTGGGCAACAGAGCTTCCTATTTAGAACATTCATAATATGGCAGTGAAACTAACAATTATCAGTGGCTTCAGAATTTAATTGATGAATTTACTAAAACACAAATGCTTGGTGAATGATATGTGGTTAGTTTAACAACTGTACTGAATGACTCATGCATGACCATTGGCTATTAGCCATATCAAAAATGTATATCTGGAGAACCTCCCATGAGAATTATTGGAACATGATTTAAAAGAGTTCTAGTTTAAAGGTGAAAATTATTACATTTTTTGAATACTATGGACATCTTTGAGTGTTGTTTTTAAGTGCACTACTAAACTTAATATTAGTATGTGAATCAGCCCTAAAAGTGACTATATTCCTGCCTATCTTGTTTATCTCATTCTTTTTTCTTTTCCTTAAGATGTTAAAGTCTTGTTGCCAGTGAATTAATACCATGACAATTTGAGACTGGTTTGATGAAGGTAAGGCAAAACATGTATCTTCATTTCTAATTCTTGCGTCTCTATTTTCGGACATATTCACTAAAGCAATGTACACACAAAAATACAAATAATTAAGGAATTATGACTGAACTGCAGTGCTTGACAATTGTTTCTTTTCATATTGAGTATATGTTTGCCGAGTATGTCAGAAACGGTTCACACAAAACTTTACTCAAAAAATTTAATTGATTGTATTCAAATTTGACTTGACTCAATAATTACTGCATAGTTCTAACTCAGCTGATAATAAGGGGTCTGAAGTATTTTTACATTAATGCCTTAAAAACATACAAATGAATAACTCAATATTTTGCAATTTAATTAATCTATTTTTAATACGTCATTTAAAGTGTATCCATTTCCAGACACATTAGTCATTTTTTACAAACGTGTCTTTGTTGTTGTCCTATACACTTTATAGGTCAAGCCTAGAGTCAGCTTGCATGCGCTGCTCTGCAAGACGTATTGTCGTGGAGTAGGGTATAGATCCCCGCCCACTCTCCGCCCATATTTGCCATTGGCTTGTGTTATTATGCCTCCTAAATGCTGGCTTCTGATCAATAAATAGGCTTGTTAGTCCCTCCTTAGTACTGCCTCGTCTTCATTTGTCACTGCCCATGGCGACTGGCCCTTTTAATTTGGTTGTTATATGGTACCTGTTATTTTGTCATTAAGCACTATTTTGTTTATCAAGTTTCTCTTACTGCAAGCATGACATGCTTTGATGCCTTCTTTACAACCTCGCCCTCCCTTCCATTGTCCGTGCCTTCTTTGCCCCCTCCATGCCTTCTTTACCACCACCCTCCCTCCCATTGACCATGCCTTCTTTACCACCACCCTCCCTCCCGTCATCGTGCCTTCTTTAACACCCTTGCCCTCCCTCTGTCTATGCCTTTTTTAACCCCACACCCTCCATCCCCTTGTTTGTGCCTTTTTTTTACCCCCGCCCTCCCTCCCATTGTCCAATCTGCCTTTCTGCAGCAATGCAGGACACAGACTCGGTGGAGCCAGGTGCTTTCTGGCTGCAGGGCGGGGGAGGGAGGGAGGCCGGCCCTGGTTGCACTGCTGGAGTCTTCAAGGGAGCTTTGATGTATGACTTAAGTGGCAGCGGTTCTTGCTACAGTGTTTATGGATACATATTTGTTTAAATGTTTCAGAATGATTTATGATTTGATAGTAAGAAGGTGAAAGTTGTGCTTGCAGCTGGAGCGATTACGTTGTGAATTACATCTGTGATCTTCACCCTCATCCTGGAGAACATAATAAAACCTACAGTAAGATTAGTTTTTGGTAAAAAATAAATTGGGGAGGGGGCTTATCTCGTGCACTTGGTCCTGTTGTGAGGCAGCATAGTTTCCAGGCAGGTCCTGTGGCTGTTGTGCCTCTCTGCCGACTCCCGATGGGCTGCTGGCCCTGAGCCATCAGACCAAAATGAGCTGCCATGATGACCTCAGGGGCCTATCGGACACCTCAGCAGCCCCATGTGTGAGCCCCCCTTAGTGTTCTATACATAAAAGGGCCATCCACAGCTTACCAGCTTTAGGGTATTGTAGAGGGCCACGGTAGGACCTCGCACGTGGTGTCTTTGGTGCTGCAATGATGGACAAAGACACAGATAGTGAGTGCTAGCCGGAAAGACCCCGAGCGGTCTTCCGCCTTCTTTATTTATACCCCGGCGCGAGCCCGCTCCGGGGTATGCGTGGATACGTGCATAGTGGCAACATAGTAGTGGAGAGTCAGGGTGGATCTCTACATCCCTCCTTCAATTTAGTCCTTTTGTTCTGTCTCTCTCGCTTCCGTTCACCTTAGGGTGAAGTCCATGCAAAGTCTCGCAACCTCTGGCTGGGAACTGGGGGGCATATTATCAAGGGGGTTTATCTCCGCTTTTTTGGCTTTAAAAGCCATGAAAGCGGAGATAAAATTATCTCCCTGTTACCTAGCTGTCGCTAACACCAGTTAGTGACAGCTAGTAGGAGATAGCGACCATCTTGGGCCCCACTTTGCATGTCAGTGATATTTATCACTAATGATATGCAATGTGGGAGTGCCAAGATGTTAGCGACTGGAAACAGTCGCTAACATCGCTATCTCCTATTACCAACTTTTGGAGATATTCGCGCTAAGCGTGAATATCTCCAAAAACTAACACCTGCCCTGAGCAGTTCTTAGCCATGTTATCCAATGGGAGATGGATAACATGGCTAAGAGCATTAGCTCGGTAATGCATGAATATCGCTGACTTTTCAGCGATATTCATGCATTGCGGCCGTTTTTTATCGCATTTGCGATAAACCTTGGTAATAGCAAGGTTTATCTGCGATAATTTCTGACGATGCTTAGCGTTAAAAAATTCGTTGCTAAGCATCGTTAGCGATAAATATCGCTTAACGTTGGTAATATGCCCCTGGGTTAGGTCGCAAATTATATCTTTGGATGCGTGCAGCTGGGGATGCTGATGCTCTGGCCGGGGTTTGCATATAGCCAGGTTCTGAGCTGGGATGGGGCAGTGAGATAAATAACGGTGATGGATCAAGCCCTGATCTTTGGACTGGGTAAGAGTGGTCTGCTTAATTCAGACACTCTGTTCATCACCACCCCCTTTTCTGAATCGTTTTTGGCCACTATAGGTGTGGCAGGGTATACTCAGACATGTGTCCCTTTCTCACTGCTCCATCAGGATTCAAGCAAGCCGGGCCGAAGAGGCTGAAATGCCAGAAACCGGTCCCCGGTAGCTTGTCTCCTTTCTGGTGAAGAATTGGCTTGGTAGTTTGGTCTGCCCTGTTCCCATGATGCACTGGGCCAGGGACAGACTAATTTGCATATAGCCAGGTTCTGAGCTGGGATGGGGCAGTGAGATAAATAACGGTGATGGATCAAGCCCTGATCTTTGGACTGGGTAAGAGTGGTCTGCTTAATTCAGACACTCTGTTCATCACCACCCCCTTTTCTGAATCGTTTTTGGCCACTATAGGTGTGGCAGGGTATACTCAGACATGAGTCCCTTTCTCACTGCTCCATCAGGATTCAAGCAAGCCGGGCCGAAGAGGCTGAAATGCCAGAAACCGGTCCCCGGTAGCTTGTCTCCTTTCTGGTGAAGAATTGGCTTGGTAGTTTGGTCTGCCCTGTTCCCATGATGCACTGGGCCAGGGACAGACTAATTTGCATATAGCCAGGTTCTGAGCTGGGATGGGGCAGTGAGATAAATAACGGTGATGGATCAAGCCCTGATCTTTGGACTGGGTAAGAGTGGTCTGCTTAATTCAGACACTCTGTTCATCACCACCCCCTTTTCTGAATCGTTTTTGGCCACTATAGGTGTGGCAGGGTATACTCAGACATGAGTCCCTTTCTCACTGCTCCATCAGGATTCAAGCAAGCCGGGCCGAAGAGGCTGAAATGCCAGAAACCGGTCCCCGGTAGCTTGTCTCCTTTCTGGTGAAGAATTGGCTTGGTAGTTTGGTCTGCCCTGTTCCCATGATGCACTGGGCCAGGGACAGACTAATTTGCATATAGCCAGGTTCTGAGCTGGGATGGGGCAGTGAGATAAATAACGGTGATGGATCAAGCCCTGATCTTTGGACTGGGTAAGAGTGGTCTGCTTAATTCAGACACTCTGTTCATCACCACCCCCTTTTCTGAATCGTTTTTGGCCACTATAGGTGTGGCAGGGTATACTCAGACATGAGTCCCTTTCTCACTGCTCCATCAGGATTCAAGCAAGCCGGGCCGAAGAGGCTGAAATGCCAGAAACCGGTCCCCGGTAGCTTGTCTCCTTTCTGGTGAAGAATTGGCTTGGTAGTTTGGTCTGCCCTGTTCCCATGATGCACTGGGCCAGGGACAGACTAATTTGCATATAGCCAGGTTCTGAGCTGGGATGGGGCAGTGAGATAAATAACGGTGATGGATCAAGCCCTGATCTTTGGACTGGGTAAGAGTGGTCTGCTTAATTCAGACACTCTGTACATCACCACCCCCTTTTCTGAATCGTTTTTGGCCACTATAGGTGTGGCAGGGTATACTCAGACATGAGTCCCTTTCTCACTGCTCCATCAGGATTCAAGCAAGCCGGGCCGAAGAGGCTGAAATGCCAGAAACCGGTCCCCGGTAGCTTGTCTCCTTTCTGGTGAAGAATTGGCTTGGTAGTTTGGTCTGCCCTGTTCCCATGATGCACTGGGCCAGGGACAGACTAATTTGCATATAGCCAGGTTCTGAGCTGGGATGGGGCAGTGAGATAAATAACGGTGATGGATCAAGCCCTGATCTTTGGACTGGGTAAGAGTGGTCTGCTTAATTCAGACACTCTGTTTATCACCACCCCCTTTTCTGAATCGTTTTTGGCCACTATAGGTGTGGCAGGGTATACTCAGACATGAGTCCCTTTCTCACTGCTTCATCAGGATTCAAGCAAGCCGGGCCGAAGAGGCTGAAATGCCAGAAACCGGTCCCCGGTAGCTTGTCTCCTTTCTGGTGAAGAATTGGCTTGGTAGTTTGGTCTGCCCTGTTCCCATGATGCACTGGGCCAGGGACAGACTAATTTGCATATAGCCAGGTTCTGAGCTGGGATGGGGCAGTGAGATAAATAACGGTGATGGATCAAGCCCTGATCTTTGGACTGGGTAAGAGTGGTCTGCTTAATTCAGACACTCTGTTCATCACCACCCCCTTTTCTGAATCGTTTTTGGCCACTATAGGTGTGGCAGGGTATACTCAGACATGAGTCCCTTTCTCACTGCTCCATCAGGATTCAAGCAAGCCGGGCCGAAGAGGCTGAAATGCCAGAAACCGGTCCCCGGTAGCTTGTCTCCTTTCTGGTGAAGAATTGGCTTGGTAGTTTGGTCTGCCCTGTTCCCATGATGCACTGGGCCAGGGACAGACTAATTTGCATATAGCCAGGTTCTGAGCTGGGATGGGGCAGTGAGATAAATAACAGTGATGGATCAAGCCCTGATCTTTGGACTGGGTAAGAGTGGTCTGCTTAATTCAGACACTCTGTTCATCACCACCCCCTTTTCTGAATCGTTTTTGGCCACTATAGGTGTGGCAGGGTATACTCAGACATGAGTCCCTTTCTCACTGCTCCATCAGGATTCAAGCAAGCCAGGCCGAAGAGGCTGAAATGCCAGAAACCGGTCCCCGGTAGCTTGTCTCCTTTCTGGTGAAGAATTGGCTTGGTAGTTTGGTCTGCCCTGTTCCCATGATGCACTGGGCCAGGGACAGACTAATTTGCATATAGCCAGGTTCTGAGCTGGGATGGGGCAGTGAGATAAATAACGGTGATGGATCAAGCCCTGATCTTTGGACTGGGTAAGAGTGGTCTGCTTAATTCAGACACTCTGTTCATCACCACCCCCTTTTCTGAATCGTTTTTGGCCACTATAGGTGTGGCAGGGTATACTCAGACATGAGTCCCTTTCTCACTGCTCCATCAGGATTCAAGCAAGCCGGGCCGAAGAGGCTGAAATGCCAGAAACCGGTCCCCGGTAGCTTGTCTCCTTTCTGGTGAAGAATTGGCTTGGTAGTTTGGTCTGCCCTGTTCCCATGATGCACTGGGCCAGGGACAGACTAATTTGCATATAGCCAGGTTCTGAGCTGGGATGGGGCAGTGAGATAAATAACGGTGATGGATCAAGCCCTGATCTTTGGACTGGGTAAGAGTGGTCTGCTTAATTCAGACACTCTGTTCATCACCACCCCCTTTTCTGAATCGTTTTTGGCCACTATAGGTGTGGCAGGGTATACTCAGACATGAGTCCCTTTCTCACTGCTCCATCAGGATTCAAGCAAGCCGGGCCGAAGAGGCTGAAATGCCAGAAACCGGTCCCAGGTAGCTTGTCTCCTTTGTGGTGAAGAATTGGCTTGGTAGTTTGGTCTGCCCTGTTCCCATGATGCACTGGGCCAGGGACAGACTAATTTGCATATAGCCAGGTTCTAAGCTGGGATGGGGCAGTGAGATAAATAACGGTGATGGATCAAGCCCTGATCTTTGGACTGGGTAAGAGTGGTCTGCTTAATTCAGACACTCTGTTCATCACCACCCCCTTTTCTGAATCGTTTTTGGCCACTATAGGTGTGGCAGGGTATACTCAGACATGAGTCCCTTTCTCACTGCTCCATCAGGATTCAAGCAAGCCGGGCCGAAGAGGCTGAAATGCCAGAAACCGGTCCCCGGTAGCTTGTCTCCTTTCTGGTGAAGAATTGGCTTGGTAGTTTGGTCTGCCCTGTTCCCATGATGCACTGGGCCAGGGACAGACTAATTTGCATATAGCCAGGTTCTGAGCTGGGATGGGGCAGTGAGATAAATAACGGTGATGGATCAAGCCCTGATCTTTGGACTGGGTAAGAGTGGTCTGCTTAATTCAGACACTCTGTTCATCACCACCCCCTTTTCTGAATCGTTTTTGGCCACTATAAGTGTGGCAGGGTATACTCAGACATGAGTCCCTTTCTCACTGCTCCATCAAGATTCAAGCAAGCCGGGCCGAAGAGGCTGAAATGCCAGAAACCGGTCCCCGGTAGCTTGTCTCCTTTCTGGTGAAGAATTGGCTTGGTAGTTTGGTCTGCCCTGTTCCCATGATGCACTGGGCCAGGGACAGACTAATTTGCATATAGCCAGGTTCTGAGCTGGGATGGGGCAGTGCGATAAATAACGGTGATGGATCAAGCCCTGATCTTTGGACTGGGTAAGAGTGGTCTGCTTAATTCAGACACTCTGTTCATCACCACCCCCTTTTCTGAATCGTTTTTGGCCACTATAGGTGTGGCAGGGTATACTCAGACATGAGTCCCTTTCTCACTGCTCCATCAGGATTCAAGCAAGCCGGGCCGAAGAGGCTGAAATGCCAGAAACCGGTCCCCGGTAGCTTGTCTCCTTTCTGGTGAAGAATTGGCTTGGTAGTTTGGTCTGCCCTGTTCCCATGATGCACTGGGCCAGGGACAGACTAATTTGCATATAGCCAGGTTCTGAGCTGGGATGGGGCAGTGAGATAACTAACGGTGATGGATCAAGCCCTGATCTTTGGACTGGGTAAGAGTGGTCTGCTTAATTCAGACACTCTGTTCATCACCACCCCCTTTTCTGAATCGGGTTTGATTCCACACCATCAACCCGGGAACTCACCCCCGGTCTGCAGGATTCTGGTCGGGTGTCTTGCGGTGTCCCACAAGGTGAGTTTTCACCATCCGATCGGGCCAGAGGCGATCTTGGAGGTGAACTACCGCCGTCATGGGCGAACTCGTCCACCGCTTCTTGTTCCTCTGTAGGGCGTCGGACGCTCACGTGAGCCTGCGCCTTCTTGAAATAAGAGACATTTCGAGTAACCTTCTGTCCGCCTCGATGGGCAGTGACCATGGTGCCTTGAATCTTATCTACTACCCATACTTCAGGTTCATACGGGGTTCGGAACTTCCAGCCCGGATATCTCCTACTTGCAGGGTCGGCTCTTGTGCATGTCTTGCTTCACTCGCTTTTCGATTGGTGTTTTGCCTACGAGCTTGGATGGCTTCATCATCCCTGTCAACAGGTTTCCACGCATGAACAGTTGGGATGCTGTCTCTGAGCGACCTTTTGAATAGCACATGTGCAGGGGCACACTTTGTAGTACTGTGTGGTGTCTGTTGATATGCCCCTAGGAATTGATCAAGGGCGGCTTCAGGGTATTCTCCGCCGTCCACGGCAATCCTCAGCGCCCGGTTGAGGGTCCTCATTAATCTCTCCACCTCTCCGTTTGCTTGGGGCCATTGCGGAGTGATCTTCCGATGGGCGATCTGGAGGCTCTGAAGGTAGTTTTGGAACTCTCTACCTTGAAAAGGTGGACCATTGTCTGATTTGATCTCCTCCGGGATTCCCATGGTGGCAAGTATGCGACTGAGAGCTTTCTTGACTTGCGGAAACGCTGTGGATGGCAGTACTCCTACCACCGGGAATTTGGAGAACGAGTCAACGAGTACTAGGGTATGTCGGCCATCGGGGAAACTCCCGAAGTCGATACTGAGGTGAGTCCACAAACTCAACGGCGCTTCTTCTGTGATTACCAGAGCTGGAGCAGGCTCGCTGCCGGTGATGGTACAGGCATGGCACGATTGCACCATCTCGTCTACCATGCTGTCCATGGCAGGGAACCAGACTTTACTTCTTAGGCGCGCTTTCGTCTTGGCCGTCCCTTGGTGGCCTACATGTGGTATCGCTAGCATCCGTGCCTGGAGGCTTTCGGGAATTACGATCAGGTGTCCCCGCAAGATGACTCCTTCGTCCCATGTGCTCAACTCATTCCGGACCTGCCACAGCTGTTGGCGCATGTTACTGACTTCCGCTCGAAGGTTTTGCACCCCATCTAGGAAGTGGGCCCACTGGTTCCCTTCTAGAGCACGGCGGACTCGGGACATGGTTTCATCCGTTGCAGTCGCTTGCCCTATCTCCTTCAGAGTCATTGTTTCTGGGCAAGCGGCTTGCGAGATCATATAAACGAACGCCTCCGCTCTCATTCCGTCTTCCAGCGGGCTGATCGGGCTATTGATGTCCGGGTGTCGGGATAAGTAATCAGCGGGGTTGTGCGCCCCGGGCCTGAAAATCATCTTGAAGTTGTATCCTTGAAACTGAACTGCCCAGCGCTCTATCCGTCGGGGTGCAAGCCTGGCATATCCCGCAAATAGGGGCAACAGTGGTTTATGGTCCGTCACTACGCTGAATTCTTGCCCGCATAGATAGAGGTGGAAGTGTCGGCACGCCCACTTTAGCGCAAGAGCTTCGTGCTCGATTTGTGCGTACCGGGTTTCTGTATCGGACAGAGCTTTGTTGGCATAGGCTACTGGCTTCCAGACTTCCGGTCCATGTTCTTGTAGGAGTACCGCCCCTAGGCCCATCAGGCTGGTGTCGACGATGAGCTCTGATTTGCGACGGGGCTGGAAGTAAGCCATCACTGCCGTGTCTAGGAGGCTTGTCTTTATGTCCTGAAAAGCTTTATTGGCCGCTACGTCCATTCCCACTTGTGGTCTTGCCTCGTGAGCGCTCTCAGTGGTTCCGCCAGGGCAGCTAAGTTGGGGATGAAGTGGCCACAGTATGTGGCCATGCCCAGGAAGCTCCGGACTTCAGTGGGGTTTCGCGGAGTGCTGACGGTCTTGATTGCTTCTGCTTTCTTGGGATCAACCTTCAGGCCTTCTCTTGTGAAGGTGAGCTCTGTTTTGCAACGGGGCTGGAAGTAAGCCATCACTGCCGTGCCTAGGAGGCTTGTCTTTATGTCCTGAAAAGCTTTATTGGCCACTACCGTCCATTCCCACTTGTGGTCTTGCCTCGTGAGTGCTCTCAGTGGTCCTGCCAGGGCAGCTAAGTTGGGGATGAAGCGGCCACAGTATGTGGCCATGCCCAGGAAGCTCCGGACTTCGGTGGGGTAACGCGGAGTGCTGGCGGCCTTGATTGCTTCTGCTTTCTTCGGATCAACCTTCAGGCCTTCTCTTGTGAAGGTGTATCCAAAAAAATCAATGGACTTTTGGAAGAAAGAGCATTTCGACTGGTGCAGTGTTAGGCCACTGTCTACCAGCCGTTGTAGGGTCGCCCTCAGATGCGCATGGTGTTCTTCGAGGGTGGCAGAGTAGACCAGGATGTCGTCACTTAGGTTGATTACTCCACTCAGCCCTGACAGCACTTCACGTGTTGCATTTTGGAACACCTCAGCAGCTCAGGATACGCCGAAACTCAGTCGCTTGTATCGACGCAACCCTACGTGGGTGGAAAACCTAGTTATGTATCGGCTCGCTGGTTCTAGCTCGAGTTGATGGTACCCCGAGTTGAGGTCCAGTTTCGAGAACCATTTTGCCCCGTTTAGGTCGGCCACGATATCATCCATGGTCGGGGTGATATGTCGTTCCCCTTTGACGGCCACATTGGGTAATCTCATGTCCACACACAACCTGATGGCTCCTGGTTGTTATGGCTTGGTTGCGACTACTAGTGGGGATACCCACGGGGTCGGGCCCGACACCTTCTCTATCACCCGAGGTCTTCCAGCTTTTGGAGCTCCGCCTCCACTTGGGGTCTCAGGTTGAATGGTACCCGCCTGTGCCTCAGGGTGACGGGTCGCACCGACGAATCGATGTGAAGTTTGAATTTCTTTCCTTTAAGTTTCCCTAGGCCGTGGAATAGTTCAGGGAACTCTTTCAGTAGAGTGTCAGCATGTGCCTGGTGCACCTGGTTCGCAAAGAATACAAGTCCTAGGTCTTCTGTGGTGTGACAGCTCAGCAGGGTGCCCTTCTTCCCTTCGGTGATGTGAAAACGTGTCTTGGTGGAGTATTCCCCATTCAAAACTGTGGTCTCTATGACGCCTCTCAGTGGCAGCGGGTCTGTTCCTCCATATGTGTATATCCTGGCATTGGAAGATGCGATTGGAGGTTTTGGCGACATTTTGTCATACTGGTTGGAGTCCATCACATTTACTGATGCCCCTGTGTCAATGAGAGCTCTCACTTCGGTGCCTTCTATGGAAATGGAGCACATGGGGGGCGGTCTTTTTCTTGTCGACACTCTGCTAACATATGAGATGACATATACCTCATCATCACTGTCATCCTCATATCGTGGTCGCCTTTCTTGAGCTTGGTTTTCCCGGGGAAACGGCTCTTGGTCTATCGACAGTTGTCGAACTCGTTGCGTTATGTTCTTGGCCCGCGGACCTGCTGGCCGATATCGTCCATTTCAGCATACCGCAGCAAAGTGGTTTAGCCGGCTGCATTTCAAACACGTCTTTCCTTTGGCCCCACACGTTGCGGTCGCTGGGTGATCTTCGCCACAGTAGCCACATTGATTCCCTCTTGCGTTTGAGGTGCGTTGGCGGTTCCCCGGGGGTCTTCTCTGGATCATTTCGACCTTTTCTTCCTTGATCACTGGCTGCGACCGGGAATGGGCTGGCATTGACCCCGGCTTTCGCAGGGCCACCTCCATCTCCTCTGCTTGTACGTCCGAGAGTTCGTGGGAGCGAGATAGGACTAATATTTCATGTAGTGAAATTCCAGGCTGCCAGAGAATGAGTTTTCTTAGTAGTTTGGACCGGTACCCCAATATAATTTGGTCTCTGATTTCTTCCCTTGGGTTGGTGAAGGGGCATGAGCGGGCCAGCCGGTGCAGTTGTGCGTGGAACATGTCCACCGATTCTGTATGCCATGCTCTCTTAAACTTAAACTTCTCGAAGTCGTTATTGAGTTGAGGATCGAAATGGGTGTCAAGCGCAGCGACCGCTGCGTCATAGTCGTTCTCCTCCCCTGTGTTGGGGAGTGTTTCAAAAAGGTCATAAATCTCGGGACCCCCATAGAGGATGAGGAGTGACCCTTGAAATACAAGTTGAGTCTCCCCACCCAGGCTTTCCACCTGGCCGCTGCTGTCGCATGGTCCGCGGCCTCGCTGAAAGGGGGGACTGGCGCTGCACCCATGTGTGGGTGGCTGAGCAATGGTGGAGCAGCCGCCGCGGCTTGATTCTGTGCTGGTGGTGGAGGTAGCTGTGGTGGTGGTGCAACCGCTGCAGCTTGATTCTGGGCGCCTCCGCCGCCTTGTGCAGGGATAACAGACATGGTTGGTGCGTCCTGCCCGGATGGATTGTCTCAGGGTTGTGGGCATGCGTGGCTCCTACCTCTCTCTGATACTCTACGCTTATGTTGCGCGCTCTGGGACTTGCCGCTGTCCTGCGTGCTGCTGAGTGTCTTTAAATGCTGGCCCAGAGGTGTAGGGGTTGCCAAACTGGGTCGGGAGGCCTCTTCGCCGTGCTGGGCAGTTGGATGTGCCAGTGCTTGTTATGGGATTACTGGATATGCGGTGTGTCAGCTGTGGCCGTTTCCTTGCCGGTGTGCTTATTCTGGAGTACGTGCTGGAGTGAGAAATAGAGTGCGCCTTCACAATCTGCCGGCTAGGGAGTGCTGCGATCTTCACCCCTCCCACCGGGGCCTTGAGCAGGTTGCAGGATCTGAGTGGCGGCACATTCGAACACACGCGCCACTGTGGGGCGCACACCAGGGTCGGGAGGGCGCCAAGCACGGTGTTTGCGGGGGCGGGGACGACAGACTCACCGCCGATGAACAGCGCCCGGCGAGCCCCGCCAGCCGAAGGCGCTCCCAACAGGGAAGCGCGTGGGCGGGCCTCGAGCCGGAGCGCGTGTGGCACCTTGATGTCCTCCAGCCTCGAGGAGCAGCGCGGAGGAGCTCCCAGGCACAGTGATGCCGCACTGCACAGCAGGCAGGGGGGTGGCGATCCGGCACACGAGGGTGCAGACCGGCCTCGTCGCCAATGTAGAGGGCTGTGGCAGGGCCTCGCACGTGGTGTCTTTGGTGCTGCAATGATGGACACAGACACAGATAGTGAGTGCTAGCCGGAAAGACCCCGAGCGGTCTTCCGCCTTCTTTATTTATACCCCGGCGCGAGCCCGCTCCGGGGTATGCGTGGATGCGTGCATAGTGGCAACATAGTATGGGAGAGTCCGGGTGGCTCTCTACAGGTATGAGCAGGGTCACTCTCCCTTGCCCCATAGGGATTCCTTATGCATGACCCACCCATGAAAGGCCGCGCGTGTCATTATATTCGCGACCTGCTGCCGTGAGCACTGGGTTCAGCATTTTTGCAAGAGCTTATTTAGTTTTCCAGTTTAACGATTTTACAGGGCGATACGTGCGTGCAAGGATGTCCACATAGCGCGTGGCCGGGTAACAGACTAGCCCCCAGAGAAGCGGCGCATGAGCTGATACCCCTCAGAGGTAGGCGTCCCTGCTTTCTATTTTGGCCTGCACTGGTCAGCAGATTCAGGGCTGTGGGGGCGTCAGATGGTGCATTGATTGATTGGATCTATATGGTCATTGTATAGAAACACTTGCTTGGTAAATTAGATCGAGTGTCAAGCCACCTGTATTATATTTAAAGGGACAGTAAGGTATCTTAATTTGGGGGCGCTGGGGTGGGGTTTCAGATACTGCATTGTGTCGTAAATGTACGAAGCTCCTGTATGAGGGAGCATCGGCCTAGAAAATAAGCCAGGCTTGTGGCAGTCATCATCAGTGTTATAGGAAGCTAAAGACTGGAACTGGCTGAGACCAGCTGACGAGTAATCACAGGCTTAAACACATACTGCTCATCACATTAACGCCCATCCTGTTAGCTTTACCGGCACCGGTGTGCAAAAGTGGCAAAAAACAATGCCTTTCCCTATACAGTGCACAGAGGAGACTGAATGTGAGACCGTGCAATTATCGAGGGCACTTTTCAGGTATAAAACAGTTCCTCGTGCAGGCCAAAGATCAGTCAATTTAAAATTAGTAACAATATTGCAGCCAGGTTATCAAGCCAGAACCTAATGTGGGGTAAAAGTATTAGGGGGCTGCTGGTAATGAGAAGTTAAAGCCAGAGCCTTTTGGAGGGGAAGGGGGTGTAAAAGGCTTACCAGGGGAGAGGATGTAGCCTTAATGCTAGATCTGCCGACTTGGAGCTCGTAACCGTTCTTGAGCCTCAGCGTTGGCTCAGCATCATGTGATTCTGGGCAAATCACTGAATCTCCCCCTGCCTACTAAAAATGAATGTGTCATTGTGTAACACAACTGGTGCTCGTGTAAAGCGCTGCAATACTTTTACTTAGGTTCTGGTTTTTGAAACATAAATAAAAGGCATAGTCATTTACAACGCCAATAGCTTATTTTGCATAAATGTGAGACCTTTGGCATTGCAAATGTTTGTTCTTTTATGCCAATGTGGCATTCTCATTATCCCTGAGCGGGAGTTAACCACTTAGAACGTCACCGCATTTTATTTCTTACATGAATCTCACTGGGAAAAACCACTGTAGCACTAGCAGTTTTTATTCCAAGAAAAGCAAACCAATAGCTAGCAAGTCATACTTTTGAAAACCATGAAAATCTCAACAAATTGTCATTGCGTGCATGCTGAATCAGACTCAAACGAGGAAAATGTACATCCAGAGTGAAGCGACAAAACAACAGCCTCAAACAGTGCAAGGCATACTGAGTGAAAGCTGCTTGTTCTCAGCATGGTGACTCCATCAAAACATGTATTCCTGTACCTGCCCTTTGTTGTTTTCTCTCTGGGGTTCTTCCCATTAGTATATCCTTTTCAGTTTATTTACTTTCACTGTAGCTTTTATTGTATCCTCCAAATAAGACTTTCTATGCTGTTGGTACAGTAAATATGAAAGAGCTGCACAGACATGTTGTGCATCTAACTTTTGCTGAGCCACTTAAAAGCTTTCAGAGGAATATATATATACTACTTCATAACAGCAAGGAGAGAAAACTCGGGCATCCAGCAGTACTGGCTTTTATTTACACAAGAGGAAGTCACAGAAACACTGGGACCTTATTACATTAAGGTAGACATGTTACACCTCGCAATATTTAAGAGTTAGTGGCTGCAGTACAATACAGCCCATTAAAAGAAAAGCTGCATAGTGGTGTGTGAAATTCGGGTGATTACCGTCAGCTTGAAATGTCCAATTCCGCTAAAAAAGACCCCAAATTATTCAGAATTGCGCAAAATGCAGTTCTCAACATGCAATACAAGACACAAAAATTAATTCAATGTTTAAAAAATAGTTCAAAATGGCGTGAAGCATGATGAACCCGCGCAGCCATTTTGTTTAGAAAGTGACACTCCAGCATGCTGCTGCCTAGCTTTATTACCTCATGATCTCCATTTAATTTAGTTCCTTCATTTCATTTCCTGTCCACCTCTAAAGTTTCAAACTTTATTTACACTTTCATTAGTTTCCTTGCTCCTGCCCTATAATTTGATACTTCTTTCATTGTCTGTCTATTTTTCTTTTTGTCACTGCTATCCCGCCCCCAATAATGGCAGAGGAAGGAACTTAGCCACAGCAGACAGAAAGTGCTGCAACCCCGATGTCGCAGCGGGCTGTATATGAATACTGTAACAGAAAAAAGTGGAAATGGCGCACTCTGAATCTAATGCTTTACTTAAAGAGCATAGTATTGAAGGGGCCGGGCCCATATGTTTTAGATCTGCTCTATAACTTCAAGTCGATGGTACCTTTTCTCAGAATGAGAGCATGGAGGGTAGAGAAATCATTAACAATGTCAACCAATTCAATTGCAGTTCTCTAGGCCCATAATATTCATAGACTACTAAATAAAGTGAGTTGATTTATTACAAACCCAAAAAACAACTGGACGTACAGACACCTGAAGATGAGAGTGTAGAAATACATTAGCATGAATCCAAATCTACAAATAAGGTTGAGACGGTGGAGCTTGCACAAGGCAATTAATTTAGGAATCAGGATACAAAAGATCAAGAAACACGAGTCCAAGTTCCCATGCATGGAAGGTTAATGGAAATAAAGCATTAATCTATCCCTACACTAACACTAACCTAATGTCCCTATATTACCCATTCTTGGGGGCAGGATAGGTTAAGGTGTCAGCGTGTGGAGTCTTCTTTAGTCTCTCCACTTCAATGGGTCAGGTAGCATGAAACTACTGAGACAGAGCTTATTCTAAGATGCTCTCTCTCTAAACTCAGAGAAGAAGTGGGGCTCTTTCTCTACTTACAATCCTCCAATATTACAGTAGTCTTCCCATGATTCCTTTCAGGTCACGTCATCCGATCAGCCCACGTTCTCATAGGTGATTACCACTATTAAAGTGGGGTTCATGTGACTCCTCCATGAGCCTTATGCCCCAGGGACCACCAACTCCTGGTGCTTATGTTTAATTTTATGTGTTTAAATAAAATGAATAGGGGATTGGGCAGACCCCATGATCCCCGGGGACCACCACTTTCCTGGGGCTTTTGTTAAATTAAACATGGTGGGCCGTGTGACCCCCAACCTCCAGGGGCCTCCACATCCCGGGGCTACAATTAACATTAAAGAGGGTAGTCCACATGGATCCCCAGTCCTGGGGACCACCACCTCAATGGGGGCAAATACAAGAACAAAGTGGGGCCATGTGGCCTCTCTCCTGGAGCCATTAATAGCGCTGGGGAACTCCACTCCAGTCCCCAGGCCCAGCTCCTGCTATGTCCTGAGGTGCCCACCACCAGTACATAGCTGTTTACCTTTGCTTTTCTGTTTGCTTTTACGAATCAAAAGCAAACACTCCGATTTCAGTGGGAAGGAGCTGTCAAAGTGTTCCCTCCTGCTGGAATTGGAGGTTTCATCTCTTTTCCTGCCAACAGAAATGTGGGCAGGGAAAGAGATGAAAGTATTACACCTGCACTCAGGGAGCTACATTTTCAACAGCTCCATGTGTGCAGCAGCAAAGTAGGTTCAAGCAGGAGGAGGGAAGTGTCTGGGACCCCGGGGACCTTGAGGGTCCCCCCACAGTCCCGGGGGAATGGACAGAAGCGAGCATAAAGAGGCAGAATTAGGTTCAGAAACAAGCTGAAAGAGGAAAGATAAAGGTGAGAAATAAGCAGAAAGAGGCAGAATAAATGTCAGAAACTAGCAGAAAGAGGCATGATAAAGGTCAGAAACAAGCAGAAAGAGGCAGAATAAAGGTCAGCAATGAGCAGAAAGAGGCAAGATAAAGGTGAGAAATAAGCAGAAAGAGGCAAAATAAAGATGCGATACAAGCAGGAAAAGGCAGAATAAGGGCCAGAAGCAAGCAGAACAAGGCAAAATAAAGGGGGAAAATGAGCAGAAACCGGAATAATAAAGGTAAAAAAAGAGCAGCAAGTGACAAAATAGAGATCAGAAACAAGCTGCAAGAGGCAGTGTAAAGATGAGAGACCAACAGAAAGAGGCAAGATAAAGGTGAGAAACGTGCTGAAAGAAGCAGAATAAAGGTCAGAAACTAGCAGAAAGAGGCATGATGAAGGTCAGTAACGAGCATAAAGAGTCAGAATAAAGGTCAGCAAAGAGTAGAAAAAGGCAAGATAAAGATGAGAAACAAGCAGAAAGGGGCAAAATAAAGGTCTGCGACAAGCAGAAAGTGGCAGAAACAAGACTATAGAGACAAAAGAAAGGTGAGATACGAGCAGAAAAGGTAGAATTAAGGTCAGAAACGACCAGAAAGAGTCAAGATAAAGGTGAGAAACAAGTGGAAGGGGGCAGAATAAAGGTCTGAACAAGCAGAAAGGCAGAATAGAGGGCAGAAACAAAGAGAAAGGGGCAGAAAGTCAGAATAAAGGTCAGGAATGAGCACAAAATAAACAAACTAATAGTGAGAAACAAGCTGAAAGAGGCAAAATAAAGGTCAGAAAAGAGCAGAAAGAGGCTAAATAGAGATCAGAAACAAGCAGGGAGTGGAAAGAAAATGAGAAATGAGCAGAAAGAGGCAGAATAGAGATCAGAAAAGAGCAGCAAGACACAGAATAAAGGTGAGAAACGAGCAGAAAGAGGCAGTATAAAGTTCAGAAATGAGGACAAGCAGAAAGAGGCAAAATAATGGTGAGTAATGAGCAGAAAGAGGCAAAATAGAAATGAGCAGAGAGAGGCAGAATAAATGTCAGCCACGAGCAGAAAGAGGCAAAATAAAGGTCGGCGACGAGTGGAAAGAGGCAAGATAAACAAGAGAAACAAGCAGAAAGAGGCAGAATACAGGTGGGAAATGAATGGAAAGAGGCTGAATAAAGGTCAGAAATGAGTAGAAAGAGGCAAAATAGAGGTGAGGAGCAAGTAGCAGTAGGCAGAATTACAGTGAGAAACAAACAGAAAGACACAGAATAAAGGTCAGAAATTAGCAGAAAGAGGTAAAATAAAGATCAGAAAAAAGGAACAACATAGGTCATAAACAAGCAGAAGGAGGCAGAAAAAAGGTCAGAAATTAGCAGAAAGAGGCAAAATAAATGTGAGAAACAAGCAGAAAGAGGCAAAATAAAGGTCCGAAATTAGCAGAAAGAGGCAAAATAGAGATCAGAAATTAGCAGAAATAGGCAGAGTAAAGGTCAGAAACAAGCAGGAAGGAGCACAATAAAGGTCAGCAATAAGCAGAAAGAGGCAAAATAAAGGTGATAAACTAGCAGAAAGAGGCACGATAAATATCAAAAGGGAGTAGAAAGAGGCCACATATAGGACAGCAACATGCAGAGAGAGGCAAAATAAAGGGGAGATATGAGCAGAAAGAGGCAGAATAAAGGTAAGAAATAAGAAGTGGCAAAATAAAGTTCAGGAGCGAGCAGAAACAGGCAAAATAATGGCCAGAAAGAGCCAATTAGAAGTGAGAAATGAGCAGCAAGAGGCAGAATACATATCAGGAGCAAGCAGAAAGAAGCAAAATAAAAGAGGCAACACAGAGGGCAAGAACACATGACGAAGAGGCAGGAAAAGGAGCAGAAAACAACCAGATGAGGCACAAAACTGCAGTCATCAGAGGATCATCACAAGGTGAACTAGCATGAGGACCTGCTCACATGTTCCCCCCAACTTTTTTTACCACACACCCGCTGACAAACCTATTCACACACTCTTGTACCCACTTACAGACCCACTGACACACTCCTGTACCCACTCACAAATCTTTTCCGAGACTCATGTAGCCACTGACAGACACACTCAGACATTCATGCTCCCATTCACAGAGCTGTTCAAGCACTCATTCACCCACTCGCAGACAAACTCAGAGACTCACATACATACTCACACACCCACTTAGAGACTCACACTCACTCATAGCCCCACTCAGACACTCACACACCCATTTACAGACTCACTCGAAAACTCATGCACCTATTCACAGAACCACTTAGAAACTCATTCAGCCACTCACAGACCTACTCAAAAACTTATGCACCCACTAATAGTACCACTCGGAGACACATGCATCCACTCAGAAACTCATGTACGCACTCATAGACCTACTCAGAGAGTCACACACCCACTTACAGACCCATACAGATACTCACATAGCCACTCACAGACCCCACTCAGAGAGTCACAAACCCAATCACAGACATACTCAGAGACTCATACACATACGCACACTAACTCAGACACTGAGGCACCCACTCATAGACCAACTCAGAAACTAATACACCCAGTCACAGATATACACATAGACTCATGACCCACTCACAGATTCATTCCGAGACTCACCCACCCCCTCATCAGATCATGCATCCACTCAACGACTTCCAAAGACACTCATTGACCTATTCATAGACCACCTCAGATACTCACACAGGCACTCACAGACCCACTCAGACACTCACCTACCCACTTACTCAGACAGTCATCCATCCATTCACAGACTTTCAAAGACCCTCATGCACCCATTCACATATCCACTCAGAGACTCACACAGGCACCCACAGACCCACTCAGATACTTACCCACCCATTCACTCACCTAAACAGATGATCATCAATTCACTCACAGACTTTCAGAGACCCTAATGTACCCATTCACAGACTCAGTCAGAGACTCATGCATTCAGTCACAACCCACTCAAAGACTCATGGACCCGCTTGCACACCCACTCAGAGACTCAGAGACGCATGTACCCACTGACTGACCCACTCAGACACTCACTCACCCATCACATACCCAGTCAGACTCACACATCAAGTCACAAACTCACTCAGACACTAATGCACCCACTCAGACCTACTAACTCATGCACATACTCACACATTCCCACAGGAACCCATTCACCCACTTACACTGCCATGTACACACCCATACAGTCACTCACACAACTACTCACAGACCCATACAGGCACTCACACGTTCACAAGTCCACTCACACACTCACTCCGAGACCCATACAGCCACTCACACACCCACTCTCAAAGGTTACAGGTTACAATTTGGAAACAAAGTTTAAAAAACATTTAAATTCACTGAAAAAAACATAGGTTACAGGGACATTAAGGTTAGGAAATAGTACTTTAAAAAACTTAGAAATTCACAAAAAAAAAACAAAGGTTACAGCATCATTTATGTTAGGAAATAGAATTAAAATTACCTAAGAAATTCACACCAAAAAAACAAAGGTTACAGGGATGTTATAGCTAGGCTTTAATTTCACTCATACAAAACCAGTGAATTTCAGTAGCTACAGTTACCTGAGCTAACTATAACTTACACCCCCGCAATGCATTGCTTATGAACTCACATAATATATCAATCATGACATGGTCAGTGACATCACTGATGACATCATTAATGACATCTCAAATGACATCACTGATGACATCGTTGATGCTACTATCCAGTGAATGTAAGTGTTTCGGAAATGTTTCTGAGAGTTAAAGATATATACTAAGCTGCTGCATAGGTTATATTACTATTCTTTTTGCTCAACTATTGAGTGAAACTGTTTCTAATATTTTTCATCTGTTTAAATTTGGAGTGATTGTCTGAGTGGCTGCATGGGGATGTTAGTGGGTGTGTGAGTGTCTGTGTGGGTGAATGCCGGACAAGACGGAAACCGTGAGACTGCCGAAAAATGGTTCCATTAATTGAAGACCACAGAGAGAAGCGCAGAAGCAGATGCATTGCGCACGATCCGAAAACAAGCATGCACACATGTGGAAGGCAACAGAAATCACAGATTCAAATGTAAAGTTAAAGAATTAAAAAAATAAACTCCTTCTCGATCCAAGAATACCCAACCTGGCTGTGAGTCACTGCACTGCAGCGCATCAAAAGATCCTGGTAATCGATGTCCTACCCGAATTAAGGCCTGCCCTGACAAAGACCCTCTTAGAAACACAGTGCCTTGGTCCCCCTTATTGAAGGTCGAAATGTGTTGAATCTCACCACCAAGAGCGTCAGAGCAAACAAGGACAATAATACGCCTAACAATAGATGTCTCGAGCTGGAGTGTCCAAGCTTGTGAATATAGTTTGCAAATAGTCTCTGATCTCTGTAGGACCTTACTAATAGATAGTATTGAGGACAAAAAGAAGATGGTCCCAATACCTTGTACATAAGATAGTAGGACGGAAAAGTTTAGATTAAATGCACATGATTTTGAAAATTGAAAGTATCACTACAACTGTGTCTGATACTGATATATGTTTTTATGTGTAAAACAGGTTGTGCTGTTAGTCATACAGTTTATATATGTGATGTAAATATTGTTAATTGTCTTGTTAACAACATTTGAAAAATACTGAGGGTATGCTTAAACATATCTGGTGATAGGAACCTTTAATGTAAATAATACAAAAAAGAAAAAGAAAAATAATAGAAGCCCAGAGTCAATACAAAAGGAATAGTGTGGCCAAAGTAAAGTCTTATTTATGGTTTCAGAGTCATCTGTCTGTTTATATTATATTGATTCTGGCCTCTGAATTCCTGAATTGAATCATTCGCCTGTTCATTTAGCTGGTTCCTATAAAATAGGCACTGCCATGGGAACATCAAAGGAAGTTCCAGCACGGCAAGGACTCAAATGTTAATGTAGTGCTGGAACTTCTGTGCATGAACACAAGGAGACACATGTTGTGCCCCCCTGTGTGCATTAACAAGGCATGAGACCCAAGGGGGCCCTGCAGGGCCCCCTTTCTTTCCTCACCACCACTGTTTTCATGGAGTAAAGACCTCCATGAAAACAGCGGCGGAGATGAAAGTCATAATATGCTTGGGGGGACTGCAGTGGTCCTGCCAAACATTTAGGTACCTCTGGAACATTGCACCGCTGCCAGTGAATGGTGGTTACCTGTCGGCAGTCCTCAGGCAGCACGTCCACTAGGGTCGTAATGGTGTTGCCACAAGACCACCATCACCGTGCCACCATGAGTCTGGCGGTCCTCAGACCGCCAGACTAATACTAGGCCCCTTAGAGTTTTTAAGTACAGAGTGTAGTGTCCTAAAGTTATATGAAGTACTTCATGAAAAATGATAGCCAGTGCTGTGTGCCTTCTTCTAGAAATGTAAGTTTGGCCGGCTTTAAAGTTTGAAATGTCCATTTCTATTTTTGATCCATCTAATATAATATATTTGCCACTTCTCTGTATCTGCAATGTAGACATACAATCAGGTCTAGAATTTGGGCAGGTAATTTTCTGGTTCGCATTTATCTTCGCTTGTCAAATGGTACAGTTGTTGAATCTGGTAATGTTAATAGATAAACCTTTCAGAATTTATGTTAGTAGCAGATGTAAAAGATCAATCCACATAATCATTATCCCATTTTTAACTTAGGCAAAAACATTCTTCAATGCTCACTTCTTCTTCTATCAAAAGTCGAAGGATAACCATAATAAACTTCTGTGCATCTTGTTGAGAGTTCTGAGAAAATAATACAGGTCGACTGATTGTGTCCACTACATGTCGTATTGCTGAAGAAGAATGTAGCATAGTCCTACCACTGTGTTACTGTTTCAGCAAACGATATAGTTCAGTGCAAAACCTACGGTTTCCTTTATGCTCAATTGCATTTACAAGATGATGTAAATTAATAAAAAAATTCAGAACTACATGAGAATAACAGTTGATACCATTTCTATTTTCCAAGTGAAACCCTAAAATTTCTACTTCATTTTCCTTTTTTTCTTATTATCTTCTTCTTTATCTTTCTTTTGCGGCTTTTTCAGAACATCCATTATTTGTTAAGTAACCTTGCGCTTAGGACAGATTATCAGTTTCTCATTAATAGGATACTGTCCAAAGTGAGGACCATATACACTTCTCAGCTGATTATACTCTAAAACAACCAGTATCACCACTAACTTTCTTTTCATCGAAATCAACTAAAGGCAAACCGGACATTGCAACGTATGACATGCCTTCTTTGAATATACTTTTCCCAATTTTAATTAAATCTTAATCTACACATAAACCTAGAGATTTATGGATAGTTACAGCATACACTAGAGAGAATGGGAACTGTTGCAGACTCACATATAAATCTTTCACAAGCAGAAACTGTACAACACATCGACCAATCTGTTCATGCCATCAATCTGATAAAATTTCACGGCTACATATTCAACTTCATTCCAAGTTGGAAAATAATTGAATTACTTACTTTACAGATTGCACCATTTACAAAACCTTCCTCAACATTAAAATGTTGCTGCAAAATCACTACAATTTCTACAAACATGTAAAGACTTTTCTAATACAGCAGTCCTAGATACAGATTTTACTTGTTGTTTCTCATTCAGCAGTATTGTTACTCCCTGGTGCTCCATTTTGTCAGTAGCTGTTAGTTCAAACATTTCCCTTTGTCCCAGTTTCAGAAATTCTTCATTGAAATTGCTGCAATCTTGAAGTGTGGTCTTTAAACAGAGGATTGATTTTCCATCTTCAATCGCATTGAACATGAACTCTCCTGGTGTCTTCTTAGAGGAGAGAGGTTTTTTTGATAAGTTGACTTTCTAAGGTACTCTTACCTTCCTTGGTCCGAAATCCATCTCTAATGGCCTTCAGAATATTTCATATACCTCATTAGACACCTGACACATATTTTTCAACAGTTCCATGTATTGGAAATTCAGCCATATGTTCACATTTCCAATACTTCCTAATGAATTATGTGTTTGCTCATGGAGAAGGGTTTTGAAAACAGGCTTTCCTTTCACAGAGGTTGGTTGCAGGAGGTCACCAAACACAATTAAATGCTTTAACCAAAACAGAACATCGTACTCTGTCCTTAAAATGTGTTGCATTCTTAAGTGAGTGTAGGTAAACATTACGTTTAAGACCATGCTTACCTCATCGAAGATTAAAAGCTTAATTTCCTTCAAAATCTTGCCACCTCATGATACACTTCAACAGATAACATCTGGTATTCTAGTTTATTGTCATGTTCCACAGGTAGCATTAGTAGTTGATGTAGAGTAATTGCTTTAAAATTGTGTGCAGCTAATCCAGTTGGTACAGTTACTACACTTGATACATTTGATTGTCTTGTCCTCTGTAGGTAAGAGGTCAGCACTTTAATTAAAAAGCTTTTCCCAGTGCAAACACAACCACTGATGTACAACAGAATTGGTTTAAAGGAAGAGCAATTGCATTATTTGTTGCTGTGGAGGAATCCATGTTCTACTTTCTCTTTTACCTCCATATAAATCTCTTTCTGTTCATTGTTGAGTTGTGTAACTAACTGCTCCAGATCTTCAGTTACATTAGTGTTAGCACTTCAGACACCTGACACTGATTTGGAGGCGGGTCCAGCTGGGGAGTGTACAGAGGGTCCCCCTTGACTGGAACAGGAGTGGGGAGGGTAGCCGAGGCCAGGTCAGGTAGTGAGTATATGTGCTAAAGTGGAATGCGTGGTGAAGGGCAGGTTGGATCCCCAAGATATTCCGCAACAAAATTTGACATGCCTGATGTTCATATTGAATTCTGAGGCTAGCAGATTGGGCACACCAGTAGCAGAGGGAGGAAATAGGAGTTTGATTGGTTGATTTATTGTTTGAGTGTTGTCTTGCATTGTTTGAAAATAGACGTGAAAATACAGACACTGTGCTCCTGCCGAACTAAGCATATGAGAGATCGGGCGATTATTGAGGATTGCCTTAAATGATGACAACCTTATAAAGGAGACGTGATTCATCCTGAACTTATTGGAGCACAGATATTGATAATATGATGTCAAATATAATGTTCTTTATTAATCTTTGATTGGTATGCATGGCTCTATAAAACAATAAAAACAGATTTATAAAAATAAAAAAAAACGTTGGAGCCAACGGCGGGGGACCTTTAGGAAACCAATGGAAAGAGTAGAGGCGCTGCAGGTGGTAGTTGAACTGATGCAAGATAAGCGGTCATCATCGGATGGTGGAGCAGACTCACAGAAAGGGACGGAGGACACAGAATCAGATGCATCCCACTGTGACAGTCTCTACTACCGAATGTGACTCCCAACACGGCAGCTGATATTATTTAATTTGTGGGGGGTGGTTTTGGGTCCTTCTCGGTCCTTTTTTTCAATACCCCCCTCTTTTGGGTTGTAGTTCCCCCTCTCTCCTGATGTCTTGTGATCATGGGTTTATTTTTTTTAATTTTTTTATTTTCTCTTGACGGGAGTCCGGAGGGGGGGGAATAGCAGCGCGACCCTGGGTGTGGGCTGGACCAGCCTATCAAGGCTGGCACACGCTGGGTGTTTACTGGTGTTCTAGTGGGACGCCTATAGCAACAGCCATGTTCCCCCTAGGTCCTAGCTCTGCAGATTTGGGCCATCTAGGTGGGTCCAGAAGCAGGTGGCTTAGGGCCTTGTTTATTCATTGAGGCTTAGTATTATGCAATTTGTTTGCAGGTTTGGGCAGCTGACTGTTGTCAGTCCACTCGTGGGGCTGGGAGTTGTTTTGTTGGGTTTGTTGTTACACACCAGGAGGTTCATAACATGTATACAGATTGGTGCGCTGGGGGGGTTACTGTGAGGGGGGATTGTATCGGAGGATGGCTGGTAATAATAATCAGGTTGAGGAATATAGATTCCTAACATGGAACATTAGGGGTATGTGTTCTCCTGCTAAACGCTACAGTATCCTAAATTACATAAAACGGTGAGGTATCTATGTGGTGTTGTTGCAAAAGACCCATCTCAGGAGGTAGTTTTTCCTCCGCTAACCATCAAAACTAGGACTAGGCAGAAATTAATGGATCGATACTTACAGGCAGAACGGAGATTTCGCTCCGCTAACTCACGGTAGAGGAACTTGATCCTGGTTTCTTCTTTTTCATTCTCCGTTTTTTTTGCTTGTAATACTCTCCTTTTTGGGGGCAACTGAGGCAAGTGACGTTAAAAGTACTTCTCTTAGATCTCACCTGTTTCTCCAGTCAAACTCTTCTTTTATTCAGGTTGGTGGCAGAGATGGGGAATGGGGAAACAGTGATTTCACCCCTAGATTGACTCACAGTTGGGGTACATGTGTTAACTTGGTTTTAATTTTCATACTAAACTGGAATATTTTCTTGCTGCGGTGACAGTCACACCGTACCACTTTGTGGTATCAAGACGACTATATTGCTTGTTATTTGCGGTGACAGGCACACCTTATTTGTAAATTGAATGTTTATTTCTTACTATTTTAACTACATTCGTACCATACTGTGGGACTGCCATATATTATTCATTACTATATTGTTATTTTTGTCATTTAGTTTTGTTCACTTTTCTTTTTTTTTTTTATCCTATACTCATACCATGCAGTTTGATCCACCAAGTAAGTTTTTGCAAAGCAAAGGTGAAACTCCCATCCTGTGGTTGAGATGGAAAGAAGAATTTATAACATATTTAAAAGCAATTGACGGAGAGTGTTTGTCTGCAGAAAGAAAGAAGAATATATTTCTTCATTTTTTTGGCTCTGAGGGTCAGGTTGTTTACAGGACTCTTCCTCCTGTGAGGTTGGGGGTGACTATAATGTTTATGATGAAGCCATCTTACGCATTGAAGGCAGATTTAATCCCACCACCAGTGTGGCATTAAATAGATTTAAGTTTTACACTATGGTTCAAGAAGAAGGTGAATGTTTTGACGACTTCCTTACGGCTCTTTGTGCTTTGTCCATACATTGCAACTTTGGTATGATCACTTATGAAATGATCAGGGTCATTTGAGGAGTAAGAAAGTCCGAGAACAATTGTGGATTTTAGGTGACCCCAATTTGGAAACAGCTATCAGTGCAGCAAAGGCTTTGGGACAGTCAGAAAAATAGATCAAGTCTCTGAACAAGGAAGCTAAACCCTCTGTTTCAAGTGAAGTTAGTAGTGTCACTCCTGGCAATTTTAAAGCTACACACAATGTTAAAGGTATACACAACGCCAAAATGAAAGTATATGTTAATTCCAAAAGTTTTTACCGTTATAGATGTGGTAATCCAGGTCACATAGCTTCATTATCACGATGTCCTGCCATTGGGAAAGAATGCAGCAAATGTTGATGCACGGGGCATTTTTCCAAGATATGTAAAGATAATAATACCAAGAAGGGTTCTTTCTATGTTTCGCCTTAAAATTTCTCTAGAGGGAAAATCTCTACAATATCTCATGACTCGTCTTTGGGTGAGGTTACTCAATCTGAACTGGAGTCTGGTATTGTCGTCTCAATTCTAGACTCCTTTGTTATGTCAGAAGCTAACAAGATAGGTTCGCCAAAATGTATGGTTTCTATACTTGGCAGAGAACATGAACTTATGGCGGACTCTGGTTCACCGTGGGCTATTATCACAAAGCAATATTGTTTAGAATCCTTGGGAGATCTTGTTGATATGACAAAATTATTCAAACCGGATATTGTAGCACAACATTTTGATGGTTCTA
Source organism: Lissotriton helveticus (assembly GCF_964261635.1). Taxonomy (NCBI): domain Eukaryota; kingdom Metazoa; phylum Chordata; class Amphibia; order Caudata; family Salamandridae; genus Lissotriton; species Lissotriton helveticus. Next base: position 967,554,226 of record NC_136071.1, on the reverse strand, counting down.
ACAACAGTTCTCATAGTATTCAAAAAGAGCAGTGCAGTCATAAAACTTTATGTGGCATTCAAGGGTGTAAATGTACTGGGTTGGCGCAATCAGGCCAGACTTGGCATATATGCTGCACACTAGCAAGAAAGAACCTGTTTCTGTTATAGCTGTTACTGCTTCATATGCTGGACAATTTACCTCGTTTTTTCCTGATGTATTCACCGAACAACTTGGCAAACTTAATGGTTTCAGTCATGGAATAAAGGTGAGAGAAGGGTCAGTGCCAGTCTAGCAAAGGCTTAGAGGAGTTCCCTTCAGCATTAGAGCTGAACTCAAATCTATGTTGGATGATATGGTTAAAGGAGGTATTATTGAGGAAATCGAATCCTCAGAATGGGATTCACCTATTGTTTTGACTCAGAAGCCTGTTAAAAGTATTAGGCTGTGTGTGGATATGAGAACGCTTAATGCCAATTTAGTTACTGATTGCCACCCACTCCAAAATATTAACAAGATGGTGTGTATATTGGAAGATGCATGCATTTTCTCCACTCTTGATTAGCGCTCAGTGTATCACCAAATTGAGCTCACTGAAGAATCCAAGCATTTCACTTCTTTCATCACTCCCCATGGATTATTTCAATTGAAGAGGATGCCGTTCTGCTTGGCGTCAGCAGCGTCCGTTTCTCAGAGGGCTATGTACCACATTTTTAAGGATGTTGATAAATTTGTAAAATGTTTCCAAGACGATATTCTCATTTTTCTAAGAGTGAGGACGAGCATGTCCAACATGGCAAGGAGGTTTGTTAAAGATTAAGAAAGGGTGGTATGACACTTAAGGCATGCAAGTGTAAATCTTTCTGCAAATCTGTAGAGTATTTAGGCCATACACTCTCAGGTGAGGGTGTAGTAATAAAAAAGTCATTGGTTGATGCTATTATAAATGCACCTTCTCCAGATAACAGAGAGAAACTCCTCTCATTCGCTGGCGTATGCAAGTATTATAGTAAGTTTATACAACATTTTGACACAAAGATCAAGCCTCTCAGAGAATTAACCAGGAAATACAATGAGTTTTTTGGTTAGACAGACTGGAATCAGCTTTCAAGCAGAACAAAAAGAAATTGTGAATGCTCCCACGCTCAAGTCCTTTTGTTTAAACAAAAAATGAATCATTACTGTAGGTGATAGCTGTTATGGTCTTGGGGGAGTGCTCAGTCAGTGCTCAGGGAATGTAGAGTGGTGTGTTGTGTTTGCATCCAGAACCAACTACTGAAAAAAGCTATGTGGTGATTGAGAGGGAGTTATTAGAGTGTGTTTGGGCTATAGTGCATTTTCGCCATTATGTGTGGGGAAGCAGATTTATCCTCATGACTGATCACAAACCTCTCATTGGTATCTTATCTCCCGTGGGTGGGGGATGGAACTCTACTGCTCGTATTGCCCGCCTCACTTCCAGGTTACACAAACATGATTTTGAAGTTATGTATGCACCTGGCAGGAGTAATGTTACAGCTGATTTTCTTTCCAGATGGCCTTGTCTTGATGATCATGCTATTCCTGATGAAAAGAAATTAGATATAGTTGCTACTGTCAAAGATTTTGTTTCAGAGGAGTTCAGTGGTTTGTCTGAGTCTGAATTGATGGCAGAAATGAAGAACGATACTGGATCTCAGTTCATTCTTATTTGTTGAGGGTTGGCCCAAATCCACTATTGCTGATTTTGCCCCTTTTTGCCAAGTTTCTCAGGAGATTGAGGAAAATTCTGGTTTCCTTTTCAAAGGGGGTAAGATTATTCCGCCAGTCTCCATGCAGGGAAATATTCTGTTACTTGCGCACCAGGGACATCTAGGTTTGTCCTCTATGAAGTGGCTCATTAGAGCAAATTTCTGGTGGCCAGGTCTCGACAAGATTGTTGATAGGACTGTTAGAGAATGTCCTGAATGCATAAGTAGTGACAAGATGCTTAAAGTATCCTCTGCTCCTCTTGGGACAGTTTCATGGCCTGAATTTTCATGGCAGAAGGCAGCTTTCGACATCTCAGGTCCATTTAACCATCTACCCCATAATGCGCGTTTTGCGCTGGCGATGATTGATTACCATTCCAAATGGCCAGAGGTAAAGTTTGTGGCGAGTGCCACAACTCAGGTCATTATTTCTTTTTTCAAAGAGGTGTTTGCGCGTGAGGGGTCGCCTGAAGTTCTTGTAACAGATAACGGAGTTCAACTTATTTTGCAGGATATAGAGAGTTTCCTAGGTATGTGTGGCATGAAGCATGTGACTACCTCCCTATATGAGCCTTGGGAGAATGGTCAAGTGGAACGATTTAATTGCGTTTTGAAAGATGGTGTTCAATCTGCATGTAAGTCAAGCGAGTCCTGGAGAGATGTGGTTAGGAAAAGGTTGTGGTTGTATCGCATCACTCCTCACTCAATTACAGGAGTAAGTCTGTTCAGACTTTTGAAGGGCAGAGAACCTATATCCGATGTCTGTCCATGGTGGGTCAGGAAAATTAACAAAGTTGATAGCTGCATTGATTTGGATTGTGTAGTTAAACGTGTGTAAGATAAGCAGGACAAAATTAAAGTTTCCTAGGTATGTGTGGCATGAAGCATGTGACTACCTCCCTATATGAGCCATGGGAGAATGGTCAAGTGGAACGATTTAATTGCGTTTTGAAAGATGGTGTTAAATCCGCATGTAAGTCAAGCGAGTCCTGGAGAGATGTGGTAAGGAAAAGGTTGTGGTTGTATCGCATCACTCCTCACTCAATTACAGGAGTAAGTCCGTTCAGACTTTTGAAGGGCAGAGAACCTATACCGGATATCTGTCCATGGTGGGTCAGGAAAATTAACAAAGTTAATAGCTGCATTGATTTGGATTGTGTAGTTAAACGTGTGTAAGATAAGGACAAAATGAAAGCATTATTTGACTCCAGAATTAATGTTAAGGTTCCTGATGTTACTGTTGATGATTAGGTGAGGATAAAAAAACCTGGGTTTTTAGCTAAAGGTTCCACCATGTTTGGTCATCCGATAAAAATTGTCAAAGTTTTGTCAAAATTCGGTAATTACTCAGGAGGGAAGAGTGTAGAATATGAGAAGAGTGCAAAGCTCAAGAATATACTGTGGATGGTAATTCCAATACAATGTTGTGTTCCCACATTTCTAAATCTGTAGCATCCAGAGTTAAGAGCAATAATAGACCAAATGTATTACCGGCTAGATACTTGTCCTAATCCCATTTTGTACCTCTTTCTTTTGTTTCTGTTAGGGGTGAGATGTGTTACATTCCTTCTCTTTCTTTTTCCTTCCTCCTCCTTTTCCTCTTTCTTTTCCCTCTCTCTCCTCTTTTGGAACATGGAACATTGTATCTGCGTGTATGCTTGCCGTTCCATGTTCCAGTGTTCTTGTGGTGTCAGTTATTGATTTGTTCCTGCTGCGTCTGGAAACGCGGTGCCGCTATTTAAATAAACCTAATGGACTTCTATTATTTTACAGTGACACAAGATTATTTGATTTTGGGGGGTGATTTTAATTGTGTTTGTGACTTAGGCTGGAACAGATCTACTCCCCCCATTACGAAGGGCAGTTGCAGCTGCCACAGTGACGGGACTCAGGAACTGGATAAGGTGTTGGGAATTGATCGATGTTTGGAGAAAACTCTTATTATTCCTCCCTATATGATCTACATACAAGATTAGACATGTTCTTCTGTTCAGACAGACTGGATCCGCTGCTAGCTGGGGCCGAATACCTTAGTAGGTACCTTTCGGACCATAGTCCCTTTCTAATACGATTTACACCTACTCCAGAGAGAGCCCCAATTCCATTGTGGTGCTTAGATCCCACGATGCTGGTAGATGAAGGCTTTAAACAATGCCTCTCAGCAGCTATGGGCACCTATTTTGCAGAAAATCAGCGGACCGCTAGCTCCCACCTGCTAGAATGGGATGCTTTTATTTTAGAAATCTGAGGGCAATGTTTGAGGCAGACGGTGAGGGCAAGACTGGAGATTCTCTGGGAAGTTGAATCCCAGGAAGCTCGGATTCAGGCGTTGTATAGAGAGATTGCGGGAGGAGCTGAAGTGCAGGACCTACTGGCAGGGGCGAGGATCCTCTGTAAAGCCATCTGGGACAGGCTGCGTACACCAGACCACCGAACATACCAGGAGTGGCAGCATATTGAGGGGAGCAGGGTGGGGAGACTCCTGGCCTGGTTAATCAGACCAGAAAGTCGAGGGGCCCCTATTTCTAGTATCCGTACTGTGGACGGACGAGTACTGTGTTCCTCGCAAGACATTAACGACTCATTCCGGATGTATTATGAAACCCTCTGTGGAAGCGGAGAGAATTGTGGGGAGAGGATATACTGGATTACTTACAAAACTTGGGGTTCCAGAGACTGGAATGTGGCGCTCAAAAACTGCTGGCGCTGCAGGTCAAGGCTGGGAAATTAGAGTGGGCAACAAGGAGATGGCGCGGGGGAAAACGCCTGGGCCCGACAGCCTCCCAACTGAATTTTACTATTCTTTCATGGACATAGTGGCCCCGTGATTAGAACAGATGTATGCAGCTGCACTTCAGGAAAAGCAACTACCACCATCGATTAGACAAGCTTTGGTGATACCCTTACCAAAGACGAAAAAAGATATAGCAGAAATAAAGGAATTACAGCCTATGTTGAATGTTGATTTTAAAATCCTCAGCAAAGTGTTGGCCACTAGACTCCAGCCGCAGATGCAGCGGCTGGTCCATACAGATCAGAACGGGTTTATCCCCTCCCGCTTCATATCTAACAACTTGCGGCGGTTATATCGTGTTATGTTCCGCAGAGATATGAGGGACTATCCTGATGTGGTGGTGATAACAGTGGACTTGGAAAAGGCATTGACTCCCTGAGATGGGACTTTTTATTGGCGGTCATGGCAAAATGCAGATGGGGAGGGTTGGTCACAATGGGTCCGCCTTCTATACACAGATCCCAGGGCACGAGTGCGCACAGGTATGGTGGCTTCTACCTCCTATGCTATATATAGAGGAACCTGCCAAGGATGTCCCCAGTCCTCGTTGCTCTTTGCACTCGCCATCGAGCCCATAGCGGAATGATTTAGACAGGAGCGTGGGAGGCTGAGGGTGGTCCTTTATGGGACTCAACATATAATATCCTTATCCGCAGACGACATACTGATTTACATCTGGAATGGATCTCATGGGACCCCAATAGTGTTACAGATTTTGGAGGAATTTGCTAAGCTCTCAGGACTAAGCCTAAACAAAAAGAAAACTTATGTCTTCACATTGAATCCAGATGTTTTCAGGACACATGACTTTCGGCTAGACCTGGAGTGGGCATCAGCCTCCTTCAGGTACTTGGGGATACAGATTTACCATAGTCAGGTAGACCTCCTTGAAGGGAACCTTGGAAGTACCTTCCGAGCGTTGAAGGCAAATATTACATTCTGGCGATCTCTCAAGCTACCAGTAATGGCCAGAGAGGCACTATCTAAAATGGTGGTGCTTCCACGACTGTTGCACTTCTTTTTCAACTTGCTGGTTGTAATTCCCAAAAGTTGGTTTAAAACCTTGTACGTGTTATGAGGGATTTGGTGTGGGATGGTGGACGTCACAGAGTATCCTTCCAGATGCTGCAGCTGCCACTAGAGGGGGGAGGGTTGGGTGCCCCGGATACTGAAGCTTACTACTTGGCGGCACAGCTCCAGTGGCCGGCCTGGTGGCTTGCTGGGATAGGGCTTGACACACTATCGCTGCCGGCTAGTACTGTACAAACAGCCCTGTTACCCAGGATGCTTACCTGTCGCCAGAAGATCAAACATATGGGAACCCTACACCCAGTATTCCCATTATGGGACTCCCACAGGTAAGGATGGGTCCCCCCCTTACACAACGGCAGCTGGCAGGATGGGAGGAGGCAGGAGTGTTGACGGTTGACTGCCACAGAGATGGGTGCCGCTCCCATTAGAAGACTTCTTAGAATATCATGAATTGCCGCAAGGACAATTCTTGAACTACCATAAGATACGGGGGCGATGGCTGAGTTATGGGTAGGAGATGCGGTAGAACCTGCCACCCACGCGGTCCTCCACGCAATGGTGACATTAGGAACTGCGGGACACCTAGTAAAATGGCTCTACCTGGAGATAATGGAGATGACACACTGGCCTTTGCCTCGAGTGCAGTAGAAATGGCAGGGCACCCTAAACAGGCAGTTGACCGAGAAAGAGTGGGAGAGGGTCATGGGAGGCCCAACAAAGGTGTCTAGAAACGCAGCATTCAAGCTATTACAATTTAATATTCTCCATAGAACATATCTTACACTGCATAAGCTGAATGTGGTGTATAGCACAGATGATCAGGCCTGCGCTAGATGCTCGTTACTCAATGCCAATTTTGATCATATGGTGTGGGCATGTCCAGAGCTTAAGGATTACTGGATAGTGTACACCGTCAACAAGGTCTTGGTGTGGAATTTGGAGCGCTCACCGGAAGTCTGCCTTCTGGGCTTATTCCCGAGACCCAAATCGAAAAAATGGGACATAAGTTTATAGATCTGGCTTTCCTCTTAGCTAAAAGAAGGATGGCCCTTAAATGGAAAATGAAACAAAGTCCCTTGGTAGAAGATTGGAAAATAGATGTTTCTTGTTGGGCAAGAGCAGAGGAGAAGGCCCTGCTCAGGGAAGACAGGATCACGAAGCAGCGCAAACCTTGAGCAGAGCCGTGGACAGATATAGTGAGATCGTGGGACACGCGCAATACGCCCAATCCAGACTCACAGAGATATATGACTGACTCTGAGGGATCAGGGGGGTATTCAACCCTTGAATACTTGATGATTACTGTAATTTTGAGGTGTGAATGAGAGTGTAAACCCCAGGATACAAGTTGGATTAACCCCCGGTATCGGGCCACTGTTTGAACATCTCCCTGGATGGGTTGGCTGCTGTTCACTACCCCTGTTTGTTTGGGGCTATCTCACTGCTCCCCACCTTCCCCTCCTCCTCCCTCTAGAGGCCCCCTAACTCTATAAAGCGCTGATCACATTGTTTAAGATAGCAGTATGCCTGGTGGACTCCTGGTGGCTCTATGGTTGTTCATGATGCATTAAGTTTAAGAATGCACAGAGTTATTTTGCTTTTCTTTTTCCTTTTTTTCTTGGATGTTAATTGATTTATTTATATATTTTTACTTCCTTTCTGTTGCTTGATTCATGAAAGGGCAATTGTGTATGCATGTTGAATACATTTATATCAGGGATAGATAGTGCTATCACAACTCCAACTACTCCCTCCCACATACTTTAAAGTGGCGAGAATGTAAGGCCTCCTGACTATAACACGGAGACAGTGAACTCAGTGGATATTGTATTGAACATGATAATGTTATCTTTTACAAATGCTAATAAAATAATATTGAGTAGGTGTATGAGAAGCATTATGGATGAGTGAGTGGACGTCTATGTAGATCTATGAATCAGTGAGTGGGTGTGTAAGTACTGGCATGGGTCTGTCAATTTTGTGGACAATGTCATCAATGATGTCACTGACCATGTCACGAGTGATGTAATATGTGAGGTGATAAGCAGTGCATTGTGGGGGTAGCTCAGCTAACTATAACTGCTGAATTTTTCTGCTTTTGAACAAATGAAATGTCGGTCTAACTATAATGGCCCTGCAACCATTGTTTTTTTCAGTGAATTTCTACAGTTTTTTAACTAGTAGTCGCATTTGTGGAGTGGTGGAGAAAGGGAGCGTGGCCTCTGAAGCACTTTCAGCAATCCAGCTGCGTGGGATTTACTGGGGATAAAAGGAAGGCTTGTTGGCCTCCGCAGATTCTCAGCAGCCAAGAAGACTTCATGCGCCAACCAGTAGTGCACCAGGAGGTTCATTTGTACACTGGTGGAGAAAGGGGGCAAGGCCTCCTATGAACTCTCAGCAATCCCGCTTTTTGAGACTTACTGGAGGACCCATAGCATTCATGGGAACTTCATCACCCAACTAGTAGGGCCCCAGAAGGTGCAATTGCAGAGTAGCGGAAAAGGGGGGCATAGCCTCTGACCACTGAGTGTGGGACTTACTGGAGGTATCAGAATGTCTTGTTGTCCCCAAGGACCTTCGGGTGTCAAGGGGACTTCCTTCCCCAACCAGCACTGTGCCAGGAGGCGTGTTTGCAGAGTGGTGGAGAAAGCAGGTATGGCCTCCAAGTCTTCTGAGCAATCCTGCTGACTGGGACTTACTGGAGTTAACAGAAGGGGTTTCTGGACCCCAAGGACCCTCTGCACCCACATGGATTTCAACCCCCAACAAGCACTGTACCAGGAGCGGTGTTTGCAGAGTAGTAGAGAAAAGGGGCGAGGCCTCCGGCAACTTGCCAGTTAGATATTTGTTTTTGGTTTTTTTTTTGTTATGGGAGAAAGGTTCTGTGGGCCCCTTTCACTGGGCTGATATGGGCTCCAGGGAACCCATCCCCCCCCAGCACAGGCCTTTTGTAATGGGGATGGTAGCCAGCCTCTTCTATTCATTTATTTTTTTAAATCATGGGAAGGGGGCCCACGACCCCCTTCCTGGGCTGATTTGGGCCCCGGGTAGTGTGGGTGCCCTGGTCCCCACCCAGCGGAGGCACTGCCAATGTCAGGGGCCATAGGGGAGCCTCAAGGCCATGTGGTCCCTGTCGGCTCCCCGTCTGCTGCGGGAGCTGCCATTACTTTGACAGAGAGGGAGCTGCTAATATGCAGCTCCCTTTCTGTCAAAGCGCTTGTGCTCCACTTTGAGCAAGAAAGAGCAAAATGCTCTTGCTTTCTAAAAGTGGAGCAGTTTGCATTGGTTTAGCAGGAGCGGTAAAGCTCTTGCCAAGTCATAGCAAACTGCTATGTCTCGGGGTGGGCATCCAGGGACATAGCAGGAGCCAGCCCTCGGGGTTGGTGGTCCCCAGGGCCATCTTTGGCTCCACAAGGGGGGCCGCACAGCTCCCCTCCAATCTTCAGTTTAGCTCTGAGGAGGTGGTGGTCTCAAGGGCTAAGGGTTCGCAATAGACCCCCTGCATTTTTTTTTGGGGAGCCCTGGGGAGGTGGTGGTCCCTTGGGCTTGGGGGTGTCCGTTCGGCCCCAGCTTTCATTCAACATACATCCTTGGGGAGGAGGCAGTCCTCAGTGCTGCGGGAGGATGTGCAGCCCCCCCTCTTACTATTACATATGCCCCCAGGACTTTGCCCTACTGGGGGCTTTTTAAAAACAAGCACAGGTATTTCTTTTTTATTCTTACAGCAATTTCACAAATTCTTTGCGACCTCATTGTGAAGATTTAAAAAAATAACACTTTTTTTGCATGTTGAGGTCCATGACCTAGGGGTCAGGGTATTCCTACCCTGCCTCCTTTTCTCTATTTTCACCTGTTTTTGGGGGAACTCAGTGTAGCCGAGTACCAACATGACTGACCCATTTACCGCTACCACCTTTGCTGGGGGGGCCACAGGACCACAGGACCACTGGCCCCAGAAGTCTCTGCTCCCTGGAGGGAGGACCGCTGATGTGCTACAATAGCACCTACAGTTACCCGCAGCGCGGGACGCATTTACCACTGCTGCCTTGCTGGGGGGCCACAGGACCACAGGCCCCAGAAGTCTCTTCTCCCTGGAGAGAGGGCCGCTGACGCGCTACAAAGTGCCTACCTTCACCAGCAGCGCTGGATGCATTTACCGCTGCTGCCTTGCTGGGGGGGCCACAGGAACACAGGGAGGACTGCTAACGCACTACAACAGCGCCTATATTCACCGTGGTGAGGGACCCATTTACCACTGCTGCCTGGCTTGGGGGAAACAGGAACACAGGCCCCAGAAGTCTCTGCTCCCTGGAGGGAGTACCGCTGATGCGCTACAAAAGTGCCTACATTCACCCGCGGTGCGGGACGCATTTACCGCTGTTGCCATGCTGCGGGGGCCACAGGACCACAGGCCCCGGAAATCTCTGCTCCATGGAAGGAGGACCGCTGACTCACTACAAAAGCGCCTACATTCACCCGCAGCGCGGGACGCATTTACCACTGCTGCCTTGCTTCTCTGTAACTCACTTCTGGACTTTTTGTACAGACTTTTCTGAGTATTATTTTTGTAAATCTGATCGTCTTACACTTTATACACTTTATACAGTCTGGTACAGGTGTGTGGTATTCAGGTAGCCATGGGCAAACGTAAGGCAGGTAATGCCCAGCTAGTACCCGATAGTGGCCGGTCAACTATTGATTCTTTTTTTGGTGAGGGCAGTTAATGTGATTTCTCAGGAGATAGATATTGTTGGATGCGGTACAAAAGGGGGTGGTGATGGAGGGAGCATCTGAACCAATCAAACACTCACACCCAGTCAACAGATCTGGGTTTAATCCATCACGTTCTTTAGCCCACTCTGCCACCCCAGTTCAGACATGGCCATATGCAAATCAGTCTGACCCTGTGCCTCATGGGAACAGTCCAGCCCAAACTACCAAGCCATGCCTTCCCTGGACCGGAAACAAGCTTCCTAGGACCGGTTTCTGGCATTGCAGCCGTCTTCAGCCAGGCTTGCTTGAATCCAGTGGCAAAGTGAGCAAGGGACTCACGTCTGAGCATACCCTGCCAACGTATGGCGAACAAAGCGGTAAAAAAGGGGGTGGTGATGGACGGAGCATCTGAACCAATCAAACACTCACACCCAGTCTCCAGATCTGGGTTTTATCTATCACCGTTCTTTAGCCCACTCTGACACCCCAGTTCAGACATGGCCATATGCAAATCAGTCTGACTCTGTGCCTCATGGGAACAGTCCAGCCCGAACTGCCAAGCCATGCCTTCCCTGGACCAGAAACAAGCTTCCTAGGACCGACTTCTGGCATTTCAGCCGTCTTCAGCCAGGCTTGCTTGAATCCAGTGGCAAAGTGAGCAAGGGACTCAGGTCTGAGCATACCCTGCCAACTTATGGCGAACAAAGTGGTACAAAAGGGGGTGGTGATGGACGGAGCATCTGAACCAATCAAACACTCACACACAGTCAACAGATCTGGGTTTAATCCATCACCGTTCTTTAGCCCACTCTGCCACCCCAGATATTGTTGGATGACATCTCTCTATTGGTGGAGGGCCTGGTAGTGAGATTACTGCATAACCTAGTGACACTACAGTCATACCTCTAGTAAGTAAGAACCCAACTATGGAAGAAAACGGCCGAGAGCCACTGATAGCCTGTTTGCCTCTACTACGAATGAGGCAACATGACCCCCCCGTACCAGCACCACTCTCTTTAATCCCCCTACCCCAAAAAGGAAAAGAAAATGCAAAAAGATATGCCAGGAGGCCCCAGAAGATTAAACATCCTCAAGACCTCGGCCTCTTCCAGTACAGAGGTCGGGACTAAATCATGCGATTTGGGGGACTTACAACGGGCCACACTACTGTCTGAGATTCCCACTTGACTAGAAGTCCTGTTAGCACACATTCTTGAGAAGTTTGAGGCTTTGTCTACTGAAGTCAAACAGATTAAGTTATTCTATCATGCTTCTGGGACAATCTGAGGAGGGTCTGACAGGGCTGACAGGATATCAGCACCATCCACAACTTTAACAACTAATTTAACAAGGGATAATGTAACAAGAATGAGTGCTAATCTTATCAAGCCGGATATTACAGGTGCTCTACCTAAAGTAACCCGTAGGGATGACACGGGATCAGCGGTATCTTTATCCCAAATACAGACCCCACACTGGTTAATGAATGCTATTTCCAACCATCCATCACATGGCGAAAGCCAACAAGCTCCCCTACTAGCAGTGGATAGTACTGCCAACACAACAGAAGCTAATGTTGTAGATGCCAAGATCACTATTAATCTACCCCCAGAATGTGTCCCCTATGTAGCAGTCATAGTTAATGTCCCCCCATTATGCCCGGGCCAAATAAAATCCTATGACTCACTAAAAAATAGGGTGATTCATTGGCTCAACAGGAACTGCAGCTTCCCGGTAAGGGATGCTCAACAAATTCTGTTCGCAGGAAGAGTATGCTGGATTGGCCCCTGAGGAAAAACTAAGATGGGGATTGTATTGTAATCAATTTTGGGGAACCAAGATGTGCCAAGGGTGTCCTTATGGGGGAGGTACATCATGACCAATCAGATTATAACATGTCACTCCAGCCCTTGGGTTTCTTCTACAGTCACCTCTAGCCCTTTATACCTAATACGATCAGACTAGGTCCACTAGTTAACCATCATGTCCGAGCATACCCCCATACCAATCACTGGTGATTTCCAACAGATACCAGGCACCTAGCAACCTTCAGGATAATAATTGACATGAGATGGGGATATATGTTATTTTACCAAAACATATAATGGAGGTGCCCCTATCTCTTGAAGGGCGGGAACACGATATATAAATGGCTCCTAAGGGCTACTGTGACCCCGCCGCCATCTTATCTGCCCCCCTTGTCCCCTTGTGAGGGCATTATAGATCCTACACACATAGTTACTGCCCCATCTAATTCACCACTAACAAGTAATAGTAGACAAGGGATGGTCGATGGGTACAGAATTGCTACATGGAATGTAGGGAGTTTAGCCAAGAAAAAGGGTACCCTAGGATGGATGGAGTTTTAAGCGACTTGAATATGCTATGTGTAATAAAGTATAATGGTAGTCACGAGGTAGATCCAAGTAGAGGTTTATTTATAAAGTTACAGGATCATAGTTGTTGGTTACAAGCAGAATGATGGTTGGTTCAAGATGAATTCAAGTTAGTTCATGGCTAATTCAAAGCCCCACCAGGAGCTGCCTCTTCACAGCTCAGCCCACTCACTCCAACCATCACTCTTCCAGTCCACCAGGCATACCAACATTCCACACTGTCATCAGGCATTCTAAGGTTCCATACATACACAAATGCAAACTGGCTGAGCTGCTGTAAATGTAAGCACAACATATCCTCTTTCCTTAAGGAAACAAAGAGAACAAACAAACAAATAGTTACAACCAATAATGAAGAAAAGAGCAGAAAGCCAAAAATAAAGAAAGGCAGACTAAGCACAGACGAGCAACGGTGAGTAAAAAGTAATGTAGATGCAAAGTTACATAGGGTGAAAACAGGGAAAACAGTGAAAAGGATGTGCGCACAACCCACACAGCAGATTAGTTAGAGAGTATAGAGACAAGCTCCTAAATACAACCACCCTACTTCAGAAAAAACAACCATATAAACTTAATGCGCCAGCAATACCAAGATGATCTCAAAGAGAAACATAAACAACTCACACAAAATTTGTACCACGTAAAAACACACAATAGAAGTGTGAATAACCAAAAACAAGTGTTGCATAAATCACTATAAATACCACAATCTTACTGAAATGCTGTATAACTCACTATAAATACTACAGTCTTACTGAATCGCTGCATGAATCACTATAAATACTACAGTCTTACTGAAATGCTGTATAAATCACTACAAATACTACAGTCTTACTGAAATGCTGTATAAATCACTATAAATACTACAGTCTTGCTGAAATGCTGTATTAATCACTATAAATACTACAGTCTTACTGAAATGCTGTATAAATCACTATAAATACTACAGTCTTACTGAATTGCTGCATGAATCACTATAAATACTACAGACTTACTGAAATGCTGTATACATCACTATAATTACTACAGTCTTACTAAATTGCTGCATGAATCACTATAAATACTACAGTCTTACTGAAATGCTGTATAAATCACTATAAATACTACAGTCTTACTGAAATGCTGTATACATCACTATAAATATGATCCTGTAACTTTATAAATGAACCTCTACTTGGATCTACCTCGTGACTACCATTATACTTTATTACACTATGTATCCAAGAAACTTGGCTTTACTGAGCCTGTCTACTTTGAGGGCTTTTCGACATATTGGTTGGAGGCTGAGTCATCGACAGCAGGGAGAGCCAAGGGGGTCTTCATATAAAAAAAACTCCCTGTAAGCTTAAAGAGGAAAATAACTACTGGCCCCCATTCATTAATTTTATGGTGGTTAACATTTAGGAGAGGCCGATATATGGTTCTTGTCAATTTCTATATTAATGTTTTTAATAATACCCGGGGGAGGGTGGTTCTAGCCCTCGAAGGCGGTTTGAAAACCCTAGTCCAGACCATTACAAATAGTTTCATACTAATATGGGTCAGAGTCTTTAATATTCACACATGCCCTCACTCTGCTGCACTGGTATGTTAGATGACTGACGAGGCTGGGCTTGGTTACTCGCATTTTCATCATAATGAATATGGTGATTTATTAAATTCTTTGATCACCAAGTTCGATCTACAATTACTAGAAAATAGTAATGGGAATCATATTCCATCCTTTATAGGGAGAAATTCCACTTTGGTCATCAACCAGATTTTAATTTCAGCTAACACATATAAGTGGTGCGCCTCACTGTGGGTTGCCTGCCCAGGTATGAGAGACCACAACTGTATAATCTTGTCAGTCTTTTTGTGGGACAGGCCTACTGTTTCTACCCCTAGTCGTGTTACTGAAATTGTCCCATTTAGACCCAATGCGACCAGCATCAAGTGGATCAGAGTGGATCAGACCCAGCTTCAGCAGGATATTTGTATTAAGGGCTACAATGTTATGATTTGTTGTTTGGAAGATGTAGTTACCCCCTGCCGAGATAGTCTATAATTATACTGGCATTGTCACCATAATTGATTCACTTTTGACTCGTCCTATCAAAACTGGCTCCACTAAACGCAAAGGCCTGCACTACTGTCCCTAGGGATTTGAAACTGGCTCTCTGTAAATGACCTAGAGGCAATTTATTGATCAAAACCCTTAGATTTAAACACAGAGAGGTACTATTAGTAAGAATAAAAGAACTAAACAATGAAACATGGTTGAAACTGTCACAAGCAGTGGACACAGGAGATAGTCAACTTCTCTGGAATACTGTTAATTCTCCTTTTTTGAAGGATGCCTCCTTTCCAGAATTGCTGTCACATGTCACTTGCGATGCATGGGTTTCACTTGCGATGCATGGGTTGCCTATTTTACTAATATTTTTAGCCCACCCATGGCACTAATGGTAACCAATTAAAATTAGGAACAACCGTTATAGCCACTTATACCCTTAAATATTCCGCTATAACAAGTGTCATGGTCCCAGAAAGAAAGCAAAGCGGGTAAAGCCCTGGGACAGGATGGGGTTAAAGTGGATGTCTTTAATAACAACGTTGAGTTATGGGGGCACTTTTTAACAAGGGTTTTTAACTTGGCCGCGGAGCCAATCAATCGAAAGTGTTATGTCACAGCAAGGAGTGCCGGGAATGAGAGTATTACCTGTGTTCATCGGAAAGAAAGAATGAGAAGTCAAGAGGATACTAGGACAGGACAACAGCATGAGAGAGTCGAGACAATGGTGGCCTGTGAGAGTGACACTTCTTAAAGAGACCTTACCTGAGGTGAGAGAGAACATGTGGATCTAGGGAGTTACGTATGTGGAGGCTTTCCTTTTTGAGGCAGAAAATGAGGAAGGTGGTTGGAGAGTGACAGAGCCGCAAACTAGGTGTGAGCAGTTAAGCCTGATCCGGTAAACTCCGCTCCACCGATAGTTGGAGGAGTTGTTACTGAACTCCGAGCTCCCCATGGAACATGGAGTCGTAAAACTCTGCAAAATTCACTGGCAGAGCGGAGTTTACCCCCCAAGCCTAGTTATTACTGGATCAGCAATCCTGTTTTTTTTACTTGCTTTTTTATCAGGAGCTATAAAATTAAGGATGTCTTTCAATTGCTGCCTTTCATTTTTTTTATTGTTAAAACAGAATAAAGATTAGATGTGTGTACGTTTTTGTGTGTGTGTGTGTGTGTCAGTGTTACCTTTTTCCCTCCATGTGTAGGGTCATAGGACTATGTAATCTTAGTCCACCATATTGGGAGTCCTTGTATACAAAAATACGCTACTGGTGATATTCAGCTCAAATGTAAACGTTAGTATCTTTGAGCACACATACAGATGTGAATTGTGAATTGCGATTATTTTGTTTTTTTCAGAATATTGATATGCCAACCAGGCCTTCGACCAATAGAAATAAGCGAGATATGGAGTCAGTGGTCAGCTAAGGGACATAATATAAGAGAAGAGGCAAGTATCATCAGGACAGACGTGCAAGAAACTTTAGTATACATAGTGATTGGTTTGAAATCTTAATAGTAATTTCTCTCTTTATACATCGGGTTCTCTCTAGGTAACACAAGCTCTTCGTGTTTATCCCTACGGCTCATGAACTATTTAGAGACTCATATAGTCATTTACATTGAGGAAGGTATTTATTAGATAATCTCATATAGACATAGTGATAACTGCTTGTAGTTTCTATATTAAAGACTCTGAACACTAGTGATGATTAATGGAGTGTTCATGTTCATCAGGGGTGGTTTCTGATAATACAATCTATGGATTCAGCAGAGGTAAATGACATATGTATCATAACATCTTACAAAATTAGATCTCAACTTGCTTTTTGCATTTTTGAGAGGGCAAGTCTTATTGGGTATGGCTTCCTCTGGTTATTGCCAATAATATAAAGAAGTTTAGTCATAACAGTTTAGGATCACATATCAGGCTTTACTTGCATGACTCATTTAGCTTTTAATTTACGTTATTATTTTTTGGGGATATTTTGTTTATAGTTGCATGAGCAGTACTGTTTTACTTGTAATTTGAAAAGAGATTGTGTCTTACTTATTCACTTACTAATTCATTGTATTTCACAGTAATGTTCAGGTTCAGTCCTCTTAGACCATATTTCCAGGGTATCCTATCATGTTTTTAATGTATGCACATATGGAATATATTGTTTAAAGTGCGTCTAAACTCTAGAGCACAATTATGTTTATGTCACTTATTTCAGTAACCACTGGTATGAAAATCCTTAAGAAGGCTTTGCCGAAACCCGTTGGTATTCAACAAACAATACTGGTGTTCTCAAATACGGCCTTGATCATATGTTAAGTTGTAAAATGACAATACAGACTATGAGGAAATCAATACACTGTTAGACCAGTCATCATATACAGATTTGTGAATCTAATTTATGTTAAAGATTTGTGAATCTAATTTATGATAAAGATATACTTTTCTCAGGTTTTACCGTAATTCACATTGATATGTGGTTCTAATTTGCACAAAATCATTGAGAATGTGTATTTTTTCATGCAGTAAAGTAAATCATGTATGAATTGTATTTATATATACATATATATATATATATTCTCTAAAAAAACCATAGGTTTCACACCAGTTATAGTTAGGAATTAGCATTTAAAAAACCTATTAAATTCACTGAAAAAACCATAGGTTTCACACCAGTTATAGTTAGCTGGAAATTTTACTGGCATAAAACCAATGAAATTCCCATGTTATAGTTAGTTGGACTCACTATAACTTGCGCGTGCAATGCACTGCTGATGACGTCACATATTACATCACTCATGACATGGTCAGTGACATCACTCATGACATCACTGATGACACCATCCAGTGAATGTGTGTCTTTTTGAAAAATTAATATTAGTGAGTAATGTTTAAATATTTAAATATATGTATTAGTGTTTCACTTTGTGTATAAGTGGCTGCATGGGTTGGTGAGTAGGTACATGTGTATGTATATAGGTTACTAGATATTTTTCTTAGTATCAGTATGAGTGTTTGTATGGTTTGGTGGGGGTATTACTTAGTACATAGATGCATGAATGACTGACTCTCTGTTTGTATGTGTTTTGAAGACAGCATATGTGCAGGATTGTATGGGTGAATGAGTGTGTATATGTGTGTGTTAGTGAGTGAATGACTGTCTCACTAGTGTCTTTATCAGTAACTACATATGTTTTAATCTAGTATATGTGAATATTGATGTATATAAGTGAGTATATGTGAGAGTGATGGATTGTAAGAGTTCCTGTTTAAATTAGTATGTGTTTCTATAAGTGATTTTTTAAGAGAATAAATATGTGTAAATTTCCTTAGAAGTAAGGTGGTAGTGTGTGTATAGCTCTATATGCAAATAAATGGATGTTCAATAGTTTATTTGCATGTGTGAGTGTATATAGATGATGGAATTACTGAATTGGTTGTTGTAACTGATATGGGTATCTCCATTTTTTTGAAAATTTTAGTTTCTATTTTTGAATATGTGTTTCAAGGGTTACATTACAGTGAAAGGAGGTCTGTCACTCTGTCACAAGGATGGTGTCATCAGTGATGTCATGAGTGATGTCACTGACTATGTCATGAGTGATGTAATATGTGACGTCATCAGCAGTGCATTGCACGCGCAAGTTATAGTGAGTCCAACTAACTATAACGTGGGAATTTCATTGGTTTTATGCCAGTAAAATTTCCAGCTAGCTATAACTGGTGTGAAACCTATGTTTTTTTCAGTGAATTTATTAGGTTTTTTAAATGCTAATTCCTAACTATAACTGGTGTGAAACCTATGGTTTTTTCAGTGAATTTCATAGGTTTTTTAAATGCTAATTCCTAACTATAACTGGTGTGAAACCTATGGTTTTTTCAGTTAATTTCAAAGGTTTTTTAATAGCAAATCTCTATAGGTGAAAAGTAATATTTTTATACCGAATTTTATATTGTATAATAATTATGTAATAGTATTTATTTTTTTGCCCCGGAGCGCTCCCGGGCGCGTACCGATGCGCTCACCGGTAAGCGCAGTGCTTTGGCGCGCCCCGCGGCGCGTACCGGTGAGCGTCCCGTTAGCGCTATTGCCGCGAACGAAAACATCGTGACGTATCGCGTAGCCGTGTGATGCCTCATATAACGCACTACGTAAGCACAGCCGGGCGCGCCCCCGGGCACGCACCGGGGCACGTAGCGTAAGCGCGTCGGGTCATGTGACCTGAAAATAACACTTTTCATTGGTTCAGAACACTTTTGGTTTCCAAATGATGAAAAGGCCCAGGTCATGAGACCTGAAAATAACACTTTTGATTGGTTCACAACAGTTTTGTATTCTAAATGATGAAAGACCCCACCTTTTTTCCTCATTTTCACTTTTGAGTGAAGAAGACCTGCATTCATTCTGTGAGAAATGGCTTCACTAGTAGCAGCTGCAGGTGCATCTGCACCATCACCACCTCCACCACCACCACCACAAGGACCACCACAAGACTATATTAATGTTTTTAATAATACCCGGGGGAGGGTGGTTCTAGCCCTCGAAGGCGGTTTGAAAACCCTAGTCCAGACCATTACAAATAGTTTCATACTAATATGGGTCAGAGTCTTTAATATTCACACATGCCCTCACTCTGCTGCACTGGTATGTTAGATGACTGACGAGGCTGGGCTTGGTTACTCGCATTTTCATCATAATGAATATGGTGATTTATTAAATTCTTTGATCACCAAGTTCGATCTACAATTACTAGAAAATAGTAATGGGAATCATATTCCATCCTTTATAGGGAGAAATTCCACTTTGGTCATCAACCAGATTTTAATTTCAGCTAACACATATAAGTGGTGCGCCTCACTGTGGGTTGCCTGCCCAGGTATGAGAGACCACAACTGTATAATCTTGTCAGTCTTTTTGTGGGACAGGCCTACTGTTTCTACCCCTAGTCGTGTTACTGAAATTGTCCCATTTAGACCCAATGCGACCAGCATCAAGTGGATCAGAGTGGATCAGATCCAGCTTCAGCAGGATATTTGTATTAAGGGCTACAATGTTATGATTTGTTGTTTGGAAGATGTAGTTACCCCCTGCCGAGATAGTCTATAATTATACTGGCATTGTCACCATAATTGATTCAATTTTGACTCGTCCTATCAAAACTGGCTCCACTAAACGCAAAGGCCTGCACTACTGTCCCTAGGGATTTGAAACTGGCTCTCTGTAAATGACCTAGAGGCAATTTATTGATCAAAACCCTTAGATTTAAACACAGAGAGGTACTATTAGTAAGAATAAAAGAACTAAACAATGAAACATGGTTGAAACTGTCACAAGCAGTGGACACAGGAGATAGTCAACTTCTCTGGAATACTGTTAATTCTCCTTTTTTGAAGGATGCCTCCTTTCCAGAATTGCTGTCACATGTCACTTGCGATGCATGGGTTTCACTTGCGATGCATGGTTTGCCCATTTTACTAATATTTTTAGCCCACCCATGGCACTAATGGTAACCAATTAAAATTAGGAACAACCGTTATAGCCACTTATACCCTTAAATATTCCGCTATAACAAGTGTCATGGTCCCAGAAAGAAAGCAAAGCGGGTAAAGCCCTGGGACAGGATGGGGTTAAAGTGGATGTCTTTAATAACAACGTTGAGTTATGGGGGCACTTTTTAACAAGGGTTTTTAACTTGGCCGCGGAGCCAATCAATCGAAAGTGTTATGTCACAGCAAGGAGTGCCGGGAATGAGAGTATTACCTGTGTTCATCGGAAAGAAAGAATGAGAAGTCAAGAGGATACTAGGACAGGACAACAGCATGAGAGAGTCGAGACAATGGTGGCCTGTGAGAGTGACACTTCTTAAAGAGACCTTGCCTGAGGTGAGAGAGAACATGTGGATCTAGGGAGTTACGTATGTGGAGGCTTTCCTTTTTGAGGCAGAAAATGAGGAAGGTGGTTGGAGAGTGACAGAGCCGCAAACTAGGTGTGAGCAGTTAAGCCTGATCCGGTAAACTCCGCTCCACCGATAGTTGGAGGAGTTGTTACTGAACTCCGAGCTCCCCATGGAACATGGAGTCGTAAAACTCTGCAAAATTCACTGGCAGAGCGGAGTTTACCCCCCAAGCCTAGTTATTACTGGATCAGCAATCCTGTTTTTTTTACTTGCTTTTTTATCAGGAGCTATAAAATTAAGGATGTCTTTCAATTGCTGCCTTTCATTTTTTTTATTGTTAAAACAGAATAAAGATTAGATGTGTGTGCGTTTTTGTGTGTGTGTGTGTGTGTCAGTGTTACCTTTTTCCCTCCATGTGTAGGGTCATAGGACTATGTAATCTTAGTCCACCATATTGGGAGTCCTTGTATACAAAAATACGCTACTGGTGATATTCAGCTCAAATGTAAACGTTAGTATCTTTGAGCACACATACAGATGTGAATTGTGAATTGCGATTATTTTGTTTTTTTCAGAATATTGATATGCCAACCAGGCCTTCGACCAATAGAAATAAGCGAGATATGGAGTCAGTGGTCAGCTAAGGGACATAATATAAGAGAAGAGGCAAGTATCATCAGGACAGACGTGCAAGAAACTTTAGTATACATAGTGATTGGTTTGAAATCTTAATAGTAATTTCTCTCTTTATACATCGGGTTCTCTCTAGGTAACACAAGCTCTTCGTGTTTATCCCTACGGCTCATGAACTATTTAGAGACTCATATAGTCATTTACATTGAGGAAGGTATTTATTAGATAATCTCATATAGACATAGTGATAACTGCTTGTAGTTTCTATATTAAAGACTCTGAACACTAGTGATGATTAATGGAGTGTTCATGTTCATCAGGGGTGGTTTCTGATAATACAATCTATGGATTCAGCAGAGGTAAATGACATATGTATCATAACATCTTACAAAATTAGATCTCAACTTGCTTTTTGCATTTTTGAGAGGGCAAGTCTTATTGGGTATGGCTTCCTCTGGTTATTGCCAATAATATAAAGAAGTTTAGTCATAACAGTTTAGGATCACATATCAGGCTTTACTTGCATGACTCATTTAGCTTTTAATTTACGTTATTATTTTTTGGGGATATTTTGTTTATAGTTGCATGAGCAGTACTGTTTTACTTGTAATTTGAAAAGAGATTGTGTCTTACTTATTCACTTACTAATTCATTGTATTTCACAGTAATGTTCAGGTTCAGTCCTCTTAGACCATATTTCCAGGGTATCCTATCATGTTTTTAATGTATGCACATATGGAATATATTGTTTAAAGTGCGTCTAAACTCTAGAGCACAATTATGTTTATGTCACTTATTATTGATAATATTGATGTATATAAGTGAGTATATGTGAGAGTGAGGGATTGTAAGAGTTCCTGTTTAAATTAGTATGTGTTTCTATAAGTGATTTTTTAAGAGAATAAATATGTGTAAATTTCCTTAGAAGTAAGGTGGTAGTGTGTGTATAGCTCTATATGCAAATAAATGGATGTTCAATAGTTTATTTGCATGTGTGAGTGTATATAGATGATGGAATTACTGAATTGGTTGTTGTAACTGATATGGGTATCTCCATTTTTTTGAAAATTTTAGTTTCTATTTTTGAATATGTGTTTCAAGGGTTACATTACAGTGAAAGGAGGTCTGTCACTCTGTCACAAGGATGGTGTCATCAGTGATGTCATGAGTGATGTCACTGACTATGTCATGAGTGATGTAATATGTGACGTCATCAGCAGTGCATTGCACGCGCAAGTTATAGTGAGTCCAACTAACTATAACGTGGGAATTTCATTGGTTTTATGCCAGTAAAATTTCCAGCTAGCTATAACTGGTGTGAAACCTATGTTTTTTTCAGTGAATTTATTAGGTTTTTTAAATGCTAATTCCTAACTATAACTGGTGTGAAACCTATGGTTTTTTCAGTGAATTTCATAGGTTTTTTAAATGCTAATTCCTAACTATAACTGGTGTGAAACCTATGGTTTTTTCAGTTAATTTCAAAGGTTTTTTAATAGCAAATCTCTATAGGTGAAAAGTAATATTTTTATACCGAATTTTATATTGTATAATAATTATGTAATAGTATTTATTTTTTTGCCCCGGAGCGCTCCCGGGCGCGTACCGATGCGCTCACCGGTAAGCGCAGTGCTTTGGCGCGCCCCGCGGCGCGTCCCGTTAGCGCTATTGCCGCGAACGAAAACATCGTGACGTATCGCGTAGCCGTGTGATGCCTCATATAACGCACTACGTAAGCACAGCCGGGCGCGCCCCCGGGCACGCACCGGGGCACGTAGCGTAAGCGCGTCGGGTCATGTGACCTGAAAATAACACTTTTCATTGGTTCAGAACACTTTTGGTTTCCAAATGATGAAAAGGCCCAGGTCATGAGACCTGAAAATAACACTTTTGATTGGTTCACAACAGTTTTGTATTCTAAATGATGAAAGACCCCACCTTTTTTCCTCATTTTCACTTTTGAGTGAAGAAGACCTGCATTCATTCTGTGAGAAATGGCTTCACTAGTAGCAGCTGCAGGTGCATCTGCACCATCACCACCTCCACCACCACCACCACAAGGACCACCACAAGACCACATTGGTGGTCAACAAGAAGAGGAGGACGAAGAGGAGGAGGTGGAGAGGGACTTTCTGCCTTAGGACAATCCCCTATACAGACCCAGGAACATTTTATTTGGAACTTTTACAAGATGCCAAGGGGTGCAAAAAAGGTGAATGCAGCTAAGGTGACTTGCCTCATCTGTGGCCAAGAACTGTCAAGAGGGAACCCAAAGAAGAAGTATTCTTTTGGGAACCACACGATGATTAGACATATGCAGAGGAAGCACCCGAACAATTATTCGGCAGCAGAGGTCAGGGAACTGACCAAGAACCCTTCCCATCCTTCTTCTTCAAGCGCCTCCAATCAACCCACTCTATTGGATGCAGAGGCTAGGGAGATGGTCCCTAATGTCCAAACTAAATTTGGAGATTTTAAATTTGTTTGCAAATATTGCAACAAAACAATTTCATATGGTGAGCAAAGCATCACTTTACTCAATCGAGCTGCAGACAACCATCACTGCAGCAAGCGACCGTAAATTTTTTTTTGCTCCAGTTGAGCTGTTTGCAATTCCCTGTGTTTTGTTTGACCCCCAGAAAAACTACAAAAAAATATAAAATTGTTAAGAAAAGCCAAAAAAAGTAAAAAATGTTCAAAAAACAATAAAAAAATATAAAACAACCAAAAGAATAAAAAAACAGTTCTTTTCAGAACTACCTCCAATTTATATAAAAATGCTACATTTTAAAAAAAACTGTCATTCTTTATTCCCCATGGTACGGTCCCCGGTACGCTCCCCGGTGCGTGTACCGGGCGATCCCCCCGCGAAAATTGCAAAAAAATTAAGACATTTATTTGTCCCGTGGAGCCCTTTTATGGCCCCCACATCAAACCTAGGGGGTCGGAGGGTGTCTACCATACACCCTTTTAGTCATTTCCCCCTTTGTTTTTGCCACCTCTTCTGACTCGATCCTACCGAGACACAAGATGGCGGCCGCTCCAGACTGTTTGGAATGTTGACAAGACACCCGAGAGCCAATCAGCTTTCCGCTCGCGTATTCGCGTAGCGCGCTGGTACGCTCCCCGGTGCGCGTACCGGGGCGCGCTTATAGATATATATATTTTTTTTAACCTAAATTACTCAAAATCCTCTGGAGCACATATCTTGATACATAGCAAAGGCACATCGGGCTACCAGTCCTTACAATTTTGCCAAGTTTGGTGAAAATCCATTCAGCCGTTCGAGCTAAAAGTGGAAAATTAACATAGGGAAAACACGTTTTGGGACCCCCCTTTTATCTCGGCCCCCGATTGACGAATCGAATCCCCCCCAAACTTTCAGGGAAGGAGCGGAGAGCCGCGAGGCAAATTTGAGGAAAATATCAGGCAGATTCCTCAACCGGCGCCAAAGTTATTCCCAATAGAATGTTGCGATTTCCCTATGGAAAACAATCCTAACTATAACTACCTACTGGCGACCGCCAGTAGGTAATATATCTATATATATATATATATATATATATATATATAAATATATATATATTACCAGAATTTCGTTTTCATAGCTTTCTTTCGGTTATTAGGCGCAGAAAAACGAAACGGACCCAAAGAGGTAGAGTTGCTGAGTTTATTTCATCGTGTGCACCACTCCGTCCGCCATATATATATATATATATATATATATATATATATATATATATATATATATATATTTATATATATATATATATATATATTTATACATAGGTTTTTCTACCTTTAAAACAAACCAAAAAGGAGATTAATAAAAACTAAATATTTTTCTATGTCAGTTGTTATAATTCGTATTATGTCCTTGTGTTTCTAGAGTTTATATGCCCTACTAGAGTATTTCAGCACTGTGCCCGGTGCCAAGTTTTTCAAAACAGTTGATTTCCCTGTCAGGGTTCATCCTTTTTTCAGGGGCCCCATGCGTTTTCCAGAGACAATAGTCATGCAAACCATAATTCGCACACAACATGCAATCTTCGTGGCCTGAACTATTATTTATTTGCTGAGTATGTGTTAATATTTAATTGCATTGTGATTTTAGATGTTCTTACTTATTGGCATAAATTGTGTGATGCCATAAGTATAGCATTTGGCGACTCAGAACACACTGCATGTTGCCTTGGTACATCAGCAGCAGAATCGCGGCGAAGAGTATGACCTATTGCCTACGAAAGAGACATTTGTGTATGGCCAATCTTTGAAAGCAGGGCTCGAATTTCAGGCTCCTTCAGTAAGCTTTGTATTGGGGAGTTATCGCTGGATTGCTGGACATAAGTGCATTTTAGGTAATAGTCTATCTTCAACTCAAGTTTTTTTACTAGATTACTTTCATTTCTTAAACACACATTGTATTCCCTTCCGATTAAAGAACCATTACTTCCCTCGAGCAAAGTATTTTTTTTTCAATTAGTCTACTAGGTATTTTAATTATAGTTTTTGTCCCCCAGCCAAACTTAGAACTCATTGTACAAGGCATTCAGGTCTGTGCAGTTTGTCCTGCACCCAGCCACCCGTCCGCCTAAGCAGCCCCGGATCACAGCATTCAGTGTGCAGCAGGATCTTGGCAACACAACCTGGCCACTAGCCATAACCTTTGCCAAACACTTGCGCCCACAGATCCCACTGCACTTAGCCGCCTTCGCCCGACGAATAACATAAAAGTGAAAACGCTATTGGCAAATTGCCATGTTCCTTGTGAGTTTAGATCACTAAAAGAGTAGGAACATCTGAACAAAGCTGCGGCTGGTAAGACTGCACTCATTTTAATAAATTGAAGAAGTTCAAGGGACCAAGAATAGAGTTTGGTGCTGCCTAAGTGTGCATGGTAAGTTCATAATTTAAACTAATCACAGCTTCTGAAAAATATATATATATTGGTGCCTGAAGATAATTTCCATATGTACAGCTGCTTATTAAGGGTTGAGTTGGGTGGTCTGACTAAGAATTAACAGTAAATGGGGGAACGATGCTGACCGTGTTCAAATATTTGGCATGCTCGTGCTGCAATGCACACCCGCAGCAAAATACAGCCCTTTTTTTTATTAAGAGACGTGCCAGAGCAAACCAAGCAAAACTCAGATACGGAGATGAGTTCGCACTAGAAACGTTTAACAGACAAAAGGCACCAGAAGGCAGGTGAGAGAGGGTCAAGAATGGTAAAAACTATTAGATCGCACAACTTGGGTAGCAGGCTGCAGACTTGTATGAAAATCAATACCTCTCTGTGCTAATGAACAGGGTGGCATTTAGCGCATTCTGGGAACTGTTTTCCTCAAGCAATATGTTTTTGTTTGGCTTTGCTTAGCTAGCTCTGGGCACGAATCCAGGAATTGTGTGGGAAACTGTTGTATTTATAATTTACCTGGGGTTATTGCACAACATTGTGAAGTGCTGAATGCTCCTTTTGTGGAGCTCCAACTGATTCATAATGAATTTTACTGGCACAGATCAAGTATACCAGATTTATGTCAATGGAGAGACTGTACACAGAAGGTATACATTCAGATTCAAATCTGTGCTTGGGTGCAGTGGCTTTGTAAGCGGTGCATTAAAGCTGACAATTATTGGTTGCCTAGCACCAACACAGGTACCCTTGCACCATAGTGCCAGGGTGTCTGCGTTGGAATAATGTTTTATGTGCAGGTAAGAGTCCCTTCCTGCACATAAACAATCCAGAATGGTGAATTGTGACTTCTATGTGTGCTGCATTGTGCAGCGCACATAGAGTTTGCAAATCAATTTTTTTTAATGATTGTTTATGTGCAGAAAGGGACACTTTCCTGCACATAAACAATCATTCATGGCGTTTTGCTGTTTCATAGAAACAGCAAAAAAGAGGAGAAACAAAGGATTTCACACTCGTTTCACCATGTTAAGAACAGGTTTGCCATGGTCTTACTTTTGGTGCTGCCTCCTACTTATGCCACCCTTGTAAATAGAGGGCAGCGTCAAAATCAATGGGTGTTTCGGCGGAACGCCCACCGCGATACCCACTGACCACCCCTTTCACGCTAAGTATAGCGTGAAAGGGCGACTTATTTACAAGGTGTCGTTAAGCCATGTTCAGTGACTTAGCGCCGCCTTGTAAATAAGGCAAAGCCCCTATTGCCACGGGAACATCATAAAAAGTGACCTTCCTGGGGCTATTGGGGTTTGAAATATGCCCTTTAGTTGGATGAGTGAGGTTAGTAGCTCTAAATGTAGGAACTTCTGCGCTGGGCGGAGCCAGACGAGATGGCTTGATCCATACCACCTCCTACCCTACCTACCTGAACCTGAAACAAATACTCTGCACATAGGGGTCCCAGCACAAAGGTAAATCCGGTCAGAAACATATGTTTACAAAAGAATTTATATTTTTTATGCCTTTCAAGAATTCACAAAGGAATTTGCGACACCCGTAAATTATTTATAAATGTTTATTTCTCCACCACCCGTGCAGAGAAATCCGCACCTGAAAATCCCACTCGAGGGCTGGTAATGGTTTTCTCCATGGGGAAAAATGTTTTCACTGGAGAGAAAAATGTGTACTTCCACTGAAGGAAGTACTACCTTCTACGTGGACTGGTGGAGTGGTGTGGCTCACTGGTTAGAGGCGGCAGACCCGAAAGCAGAAGTCGACCCGGGACCAGGGTTCGATTCCTGACGTGGCAGGGTCGTGGACCAGGGTCAGCGGACTCGATAATTCTCGCCTCGGTGCCTACTTTAACCAGGGGTCCCACTCGGCAACTCTGGGCATTAGTTTGCCTAATCTCCACAACGGCCCCAGGGATGCCTGGCCGACTGGCAACAGTGCGCTTTACAAGTATACACATTACATTATATTACTTCTCCACTAAGGAAGACTCCGTACAAGGGGAACAGAAGCCCGTTGTAAAAAAGTCACCTGACATCTTTGGTAGTACACCTGGAAAGCTGTGCCTGTCACATACATACAATGAGGGATGTTTGTGAATAGGAAATACAAGGAAAATGATGCTCATTCAGAGGTGTTAATCTAAATCCATGCGTTTCATTTCAAGTTGGGCTCCTAGTACAGTGTTTATACCTAAATAACTGGAACCAAGGGAATAATGCTCCTCAGTATCTTGGTTCCGAATTGATCATGGCCACATTTCCTTAATTTTATATCTAAGAAATTTAAAGCAGAGAAAGTCTAATATGTATGCTGCTGAGTATGTCGCCTGATGATTCATGTTAATTATTGAACTAGGCATATTTGCAGTCTTGTAGGACAGTGCATTGCTGTGTAAAAATTGCCTTGCGGGGAGTTGTAATAGCTCTGTTTTGACTCTGGAGTTCTCCTCTGATGGACGTAATTCTATGTCGGGGAAAGGGGCATGACACATTCATAGAAATAATTATTCAAGCACCCTTCAAGCAGCTATTGCCACTCTGTTGAAGGCATTGAACTGAGTTATTAAGCTGAACAGAGAGCACTTAGTTAAAAGAGACAAGCTCGCAGGCAGCCCTCTTGTAAACTGCAGCCTTTTGGGTAGCTGTTAAAAATGTCAATTCACACCAGACTTCTTGCCTGGTTGAGTAGGCAAAGTTGCACTCTCTCTCTCTTGCATTCCCAAGTTGGTCACGAGATAACATGTATACATAAGCTTTCTACATCCCCCTAAAAGAAGGAGTTACACAAATATGAGTGATGATACAAGAAGAAAAAGAGAGGCCAATAAGTTACATCCTCCCTGCCTTCAAAATAATTAATTAATATGCAACCTATCTATCTATGCAATATATCTAGCATTAATATCTAATGATACTAATGATCACCATTTATGTTGCACAAAATGCAACTGGAATTGTTTTGGCACTTAATAATAGTTCTTCCCAACTCAGTAGCCTGGCTGTGCACTCACTGCTCCATGCAGACAACCTCTGCACAAGTTTTTTTAGGTGGGATCTGCTGCCTTTTTCCTGCTTTTTGAATCCTCCCGTAAATTGATATTCCTTGTGTAAAATAGTGGTCAGACATTACGTACTATTTGTCACATACATTTATTTTAATGTAGTTGAAAACAAGTGTAAGCCTCTTTCATTTATTTGTGTGCATATATCATTTACATTTGTATTTTAAATTGCTTGATTTTGTTTGCTGTTTCATTTACGCATATTCACAGTATATTGATGCTTAGTTATAGGTTGTCATTGCTTCACTAGTTTATATGATATATTCGTACAGTTTGGTATTTGAAAGTAACATGAAGTTTTAGGTAAATAGGTAAGAGAATTTAAATTTATTTTCACACATTACATCACAAATCAGAATGCTTGTTTTTCTCATAACAATGTTAAGAAACAGTATGCACAGGCATGATAGCAAGAATGAAGCTTCAGCATTCCACAAGGGAGGATTTAATTCATAAACAGTCTGCCTGAAGGTGACGCACTACCTTGGTTTCTCGACACACCATCCATAGAGAATGGCCTTCCTTCCCAAAGCAAGGCTGTGGGCTTTGAAAACCTTGACTAGCTATAAGTAGCAGGCATATGTGAAATAGACCGTTTAAAGAAACTCATTCTAAGCCAAGATTCTGATGCTAATGTACATATTAGCTAGGGGCTTGGAAATAAGGGATCCCAACAAAGATTGATTTCATCAAAGTATTGATCTACTGATTCTAATTCGATGTATGCTGCCAATTTTGATACATTTTTAATACGATTTTATCATTGTCACAATAGTTTTTATTTCTTCAAGAAGACATTCATATTCTCTGCACAACATTTAAGGTGTCCCATTAAACTACCAGCAAATAAATGCATTACTGACAGTCTTTGACAGGATGAATTATTAACCGCGACACATAATATCCAGGTGGTAAATTGTGGAATATGCATGTCACATCCTGTTTACATTTCCTTTTTAAATTAGTAAATTGGTTCAAACCTGTGCTTGCCAAAGGGTCATGGAAAGTCTACTTAGGTTGCATTATTCACTGGGTCAAACTTCTCTATACAGGTCCCAAGGTGCGGGTGCGTACTGGCAGAGTAGCATGTGAACCCTATGATGTGAAAAGGGGGACTGTGTTCAATGTCCCCTTATTATTTGCTATCACAATGGAGCCTCTCGCCAGTTGGGCCCACACTGGAAATTTTTATCATGGGATGGAAGTCCATGGGCAAACCCATTTTGCAGCGTTATATCCTGATGTTATGCTGCTCTTTATCCGAGATGTTGGAAAGGATTTGCCTGGTTCTATAGACTTCTTAAACTGTGTCGTTATAGTATCTGGGCTACATATTAATTGGCAAAAGCCTCACTGCTTTCCACTTTGCTGAGATGCCGCACAGCCCCTGAATATGCATGGGCTAATTTGGAGCCCTACCTACATTTAATATTTAGGTGTAAAAATATCTAATAGCCAGCAAACTTTATTAGTTGCGAATTTTGGAGCAGCTGTTAGAACACTTAAAACTAGTATTCATTTCTGAATGAGTTTACCATTATCTGTGGCTGGCAGAACAGCGGGAGCTAAGATGGTTGTGCTGCCAAGATTGCTCTATTTCTTTAACACATTGCCATTGGTGGTGACTCACCAATTATTTAGAGAAATGCAACCACTACTTCTGGAGTTGTTTTGGGGAGCAGTTGGGCACAGAGTAGCACTAACAAAATAACTGCGCCCTTTAACGGAGGGAGGGTTGGTTGCTCCTGATCCTGGATCTTATTATCTGGAGGCTCAACTACAATGGTTAAATAAGTGGATTTACTGTCAAATGAACGCTGGGGAAGGTGGTATTGTCTTACTGCCTGATTTGCAGGACTTACTGAAAGTCTTCCTGCTTCCTCAGCGGAGACTTTCTGCAATTTCTTAAGAGCTGCTTATGATACAGAAGTGCTGGTGAGTTTGCCTGCAGCACTCCCGGGTCCAGGTACCCTATTCGCATAATATGCCATTAACATGGATGAAAATAGTGGCCCACGTAGGAGCGTTAGCAAGGATTGAAAGATGGACTATCTTTGGGGTTAACCGTGTTGGAGACCTATGTCAGGATGGAGAATTGCTCTATTACTTACCGTAATCTTCATTACTCCTGGTCCCGTTGTCCTCGTCCCCTTCATAAATACGTGGAGATAACCATCTCCCGACAGAAAAAAGATCAGAAGAATGCTGGGACACTAACCCCGCCCCTCCCACCGGGAGTACATAAGGAGTACTTACCCAGCATTCCACCTGAACAACCAAGCCCCCAACAGGAAGGCCGGCCGTCCGGGAGGGATGGCGGGGCGTATGAATGGGACGAGGACAACGGGACCAGGAGTAATGAAGATTACCGGTAAGTAATAGAGCATTACCCCCTGTTCCCTTATGTCCTCGTCCCATTCATAAATACATGGAGAATACCTAAGCAGAAAAAGCCGGCCTTCCCAGACCAAACAGAAGCCAACCCAGGAAACCACCCCAAGGCAGCAACCGCAGGAAGCAAAAGGCAGAACCGGCGAAACCCTAGGCAGAGTCCCCGACAAGAGGGACCCCCACCAGACCAGCACACACCCAACAAAAGCATGGGAGTACCGCCAGACGACCAGACCGGCAACCACAGAGGTCAACCAGCCCACTGCAGGAACACCCCACAGCCAACCAGCGAAGGGGAGAGCACAGACACCGAAGCCAACATAGGCCAGAGGAAAACAACAGAGAGGAGGCCAACCAAAGCGAAAGGCCAAGAGCCACCAGGCCAGCAATCCAGCAAGCCAGAACGGGGCAAAAGGAGCCAAACCCAGGCACAGAGACCCCACGCCAGGCAAAACCAGACCCCGGAAAGAAAGAAAACAGGCAGGGGACAAGCGGGCCAGAGGAACACAAAGTCCCACCAAGCCGACCCCGTGAAACCAAAGGTCCGAGAAGCCTACCAAGGGCAGGACCAAACCGGAAGAGAAGGGAGGAAAACGACCCGACCCCAGAGAGAACAGAGGAAAAACCCCCGGAACCGAACAAAAGAGAAGCAGGCCACAAGAAAATAGGGCCAGCAGCCGGGGGAAGTCCACCAGCACCCAACCCGGAAGGCAAGACAGAGCCCACGGACAGGGAAAGAGGGAAAACCCAGGCACCATACGAAGAGCAAACCCCAGGAAGCCAAGGCACCAGGCCCCAGGCCCCAAAGACGAGGAACCAAGGCAGCAAAGGGAACCAGCACCTCCAGGAAACCCGAGCAGCAAGAACCAACAAGGGCAACCAACCAGGACAAACAGACCCAGAAAAAAAGAGGAAAAGGAAACCGAAGAAAGCCCAGGAATCCCAAAACACAACTCCAGCCAAACCGGAGGAAACGGGAGCAGGAAGCAACAGCCCGAAAAAGGCACACCCCTACCAACATAGAAGGAGCGCAACCGGATGGACTAAGGACCCGGAGAACCCAAGACGACAGCAAGGGAACCCCAAGGAAGCCAGCAACAACCATAGCCAAACCAAAGCAGAGACAGGCCAGGCACAAACGACCCCAAACAGCCCAAGCAGAAGGCCGGGGCAAAGTACCAGAGGGCAGAGATACCGAGGTACAACAACCCCAGGGGACCTCACAGAAGCAACAGAAGCCAGGGAGGAAAGCACAAGCAAACCAAAACCCACAGCCCGGCACGACCCAAAAAAGGGCACGAGCAAGGGAGAAACCCCAGGGCAAAAACGGCAACCGAGGACACAGCCAGGAAGCCAAAGCCGAAGCCAAGGCAACCCCCAGGACCAGAAGGCCCCAAAACCAACCCGGAGGAAGGCAAAAGAAGCGAAGACCCCAGCAGAGCAAGTGGCAGAGAGCAAACAGCCCCAGCAACGCCTCAAAACAAACTCAAGATGGGGGAAGAAGGGAAACAGGAGCGGGAGAAGCCCCAAAGGCTGGAAAGCACCACCCCCGCCAGGGAACGGAACCCGCAACCCAGTCCCAACAGACAGGCCAGGACAGGTGTAAGAGCACAACCAGGCAACCCCGAGCAGGCCGCACCAAACAGGGAGCAGCGGACCAGCCAAGAAAAGGAGCCAACAGGGAGGAAGGCCGAAGGAAAAGCAGAAGCAACAGCAAGCCCGCAGACCAGGAGCCTCCAAAACACAGCCCCCCGGAACAACAGGAGCACAGTGAAAGCCGAAGCACCACAAAGCCAGAAAGGCAGGGACAACAGACCACTCCACAGCTAACCAAGCCGTAGAAGAACACCGCAGGCCAGAAAAGACCCAACGGAGGCCAAAAGAACCCGTGGAAACCAACCTGGCACCACAGAACGACCACCCAGCAGCACCAACGAGACCAGACCAGACCAGCAGAAGCACTCAGGAAAGGCCCAGCCAGCAGTCAAGGGGCCAAACTGAAGACAACCCAGGGGAAGCCAAAAGCCACCAAGGGACGACAGCCCACAAGGAGACCAGAACACCACTCAGCATGGAGGAACAGAGGAAGGAGCAGAGCAACCCAAGCACACAGGCAAGGGAAACCGACTCCGAAAGGAGGCCAAACAGGAACCACAGAGCCTACCAAGAACCAGCAGCCCGGGGCCTGAAAAAGAAGGAACAAACGTCAACCAACGGGAGACCCCACAAAGGAGAAAACCCAACCCCAGAAAGGAAAGGGCCCAGGCACAAAAACCCCGGAAGCCAGGACCACAACAACACGTTCAGGACATAGCCAAGAACCACGCAGAAGCGCAGGAAAAAGCAACATGGAAAGGGACCAAGAGAGGCAGAACAGCAGCAGGAAGACAGAGGCAACAACCTGCCCTGCAGCCAACGGCACCCCAGTCAGGGAAAGCCACAGGCACAGCCCACTAGAAGCACAGGACCCCAGAGCATCAACCCAGAGACACAGGGAAGGGCCACGCCCAGGCGAAGCCGAGAAAACCCGCAGGGGAGACCAAGCACCACCAACAACAAGGCCCCCACCCCAACAGACAGCCCAAGGCAGCCACGAAGGCAAAGCCAGAGCAGAGAAGAGAGAGCCAGGCCCGAAAGACAACGGAAACACCACAGCCACCGCGCTCGAGCCAAAAGGCACCAAGGGGGCAGAACATAGGACCCGAAAAGAGCCCAACCACAGGGCCCCACCCCAGAGGAGCCCGAACACGCCGAAAGCGCAGCAGCCCAAGGGACAAGAAGCAAAAACACAGTCCGACCAAGGCAATAAAAACACCCCTCCAGACAAAGTGCAGGCAAACCAAAGCAAGCCACACAGAAAGAAAAGGAGAGCAGCACACCCCCGGGAGATGCAAAACACCACTGGAAAAAACGGGTCTGCGCCCGAAGCGCAACCCACCCAGCCAGAACCCAGGGCAGATACGAAACACACAACCCAGGCACACGGGGGAAAGGCGCGAGCGCAAGCTCAAGGTTGCAACCATGCAAGTCATACACAGCATGGAGCATACAAACATAAACACAGCACACCCCAAACTGCAGAAACAAGGAAAACCAAGGGAAACGACCAGAACCCAAGATCCCCAAGGAAGAGCCAATAAAAAAAGCCGCCGGAAAAACTGCGACCCACAAGCAGCACCGGAGGCAGGAAGACCAGCCAAGCGAATGTCCAACACCCATAAGGTGAAAAAGAAGAGACAGCCCCCCACGAGAAGAAGAGGAGGACAGGAATGGGAACAAAGCACAGAGGCAGAACCCAAGGGCAGCAGGGACGAGACCAATGAGCCCAAACCGTGACAATCCAGGAGCCCCCGAAGAGGAACGTGCAACAGGAAAGCACACGGCCAACAAGGCGTCGAACAGCAGACGCGGAGAGGCACCAAAAACCAATGACACACCCTCCAGACAAAGTGTCAATGACCTCAGAAGGATGAAAGGCTGAGCGGGATCCGATTAAAGAGACCCACGAGGGGAAACAGAGGCCCGTACAGCAGAAAGCAGAAGCCCCCTGCCTAGCCACCAGACCCAAACAAAAGGAGGCGAACAGCAGAAGCGGGAGTGAAAAAGGAGCAACCGTGGCAGCACCAGACGCAGCACCCTGCGAAAAAAGGGGACAGCACTGAAGCAGGAGAAATATATGTACATGACCCCGGGCGAGTAGCAGGGACTCCTCCAACCGTCCGCCATCCCACACACGGCACCACGAATCCTTTCAGTGTCACCGTGACGTAAACCACGTGAAGGAAAGTCACCAAGCACCCCAGCATCCCATTCCTGCAAACGAACCACAGGAAACACAGGAACATGCAGAACATCACTAAACGCTGCAGCGGGAGAGACACCAGAACTCGCGCACAGAAAAACAAGGCAAGACACGGAGACCAATGTGGAAATACACACACGGCAATACAGTAGCATTTGAGCGCAAGCCCCGCATGTATGAGGCCCCGGGCACAATCCCCCGCAACTCCAGGAGTCACCGTACCGTAACCAGGCATATACCAGAAGGCCAGCCAGCCATCCGTTAGCAGGAAACACAGACGGCAAGGCAAGACCCTGCAAAACATGAGCAGGAATAACCAACGCCACAGCACAGGCTTGCTCAGCAGGGAAAAGCATGCACCCCACCCGAAGGCAGAGCGCACCGCAGGGAGGGCAGAACACCTTACAAGAAACCCCCGAGTCACATGCCCAGAACGTGACTGCAGGTAGGGGAGACATCGAACGCAACCCACACGAACACCCCAGGGGAAAGGCAGGCAAAATGAAACCGCTACGCGGTACTCACCCGGGGGGGCGCCAAACAGCAACAAGGGCCCCCCCTCTTCCACCCTCCACACGAAGCTGCCACCAGCAAAGCAGCAAATGCAGCCCCACAAAGCCAGGGGAAACAGGAAGGCAGGAAAACAGCTCTCAACTGGCCAAGCCACAGGAAGACGAGCAAACAACCCGGAAGGACCAGGGAGCCGGCTCACCAGCCGCAAAGGGCCGTCAGGAATCCAAATGCAGGGAAGACAAGAGCCGGCCAAAGACAGAACCTCCCAGCAGGCCCAGCAGGCCGGGAGGCAAGGACCCAGAAACCCGAACCGCACAGCCAGGCAGCCGGTCGGGGTTTAACAGGAGAAGAAGCCACTGAAGCCCAGCAGGAGTAGCACCAGCATCCACAACCAGATTCTGTCGACAGACAGAAAAAAAGAACAGGTGGTATGCTGGGTAAGTACCCCTTATGTGGCGGGGTTAGTGTTCCAGCATTCTTCTGATCTTTTTTCTGTCGGGAGATGGTTATCTCCACGTATTTATGAATGGGACGAGGACATAAGGGAACAGGGGGTAATGCTTAAGTTTGAAGACTTGACTTGAAGAATTTAATATACCTAGCAGACAATTGTTTATGTAATTTTGTATTTTACAGGGCATTGGTTGCAACAATAAAAAATTATTGGAGAAATGAAGATGCTGTACCTGCCACATATCAGGTGTGTCAACAGCTCTGTACAACAACAGGGTTTAGGAGCGGTCTCATGTCTATATCATGCAATTCATGCAAATATTCTTTCTCCTCCTGCAGTTGCAAATAAAATGAGAGAGAGACAAAATTAATTATTTGGACTGGGATAGGATTGTAGAGTATATACCAGATGTTTCTGGAAACGCAAAGTTCAAATTAATTAATTTCTGTATCAGCATATTTATTCATATTTATTTATAAAGTTTTGTATAGCGCAAACATTACCCTAGAGGGTATCAGAGCGCTTCACATTAAATTAGATGGATGCAGGAGAAAGTTGAAAAGGTAAAAAAAGCTTGTCACACGTGTGAACGGAACATAACAGAGAGATAACTATGGTGG
Organism: Lissotriton helveticus; assembly: GCF_964261635.1. Lineage (NCBI taxonomy): Eukaryota > Metazoa > Chordata > Amphibia > Caudata > Salamandridae > Lissotriton > Lissotriton helveticus. The sequence goes on along the minus strand of NC_136071.1, from coordinate 967,517,227 downwards.
ATCATCAGTGTGTTAAACATACAGTCAGTTAACAAGGTAGGCAGGTGTAGAAGGTAAAAGAATATAGTGTTATATAAACAAAACATAATTTAAAGTGTTAAGTTGTGAACTTGTTCATTAGAAGCGTTTTCACTTGTTTTTTGAAGGAAGAGTGTTACAAATGGGATCTCTGATTGGCTAATGCTTGCGCAAAAGCCAGGCAGAGACCACCACTCTAGTGAGGGCAAGGGAGTTACACGCCAAGATAACCCCTGCTCACCCCTTTGGTAGCTTGGCACGAGCAGTCAGGCTTATCCCGGAGGCACTGTGTAAAGTGTTTGCGCAACACACAGACAACAGCAGCAACACACTAGGCACACCACAAAGGAACTTCACACAAGGTTATATCAAAAATAGCCTTTGTATTATAAGAAACACATTAGAATAGTAATCACGCGATATACACTGTGCCAACTGGCACTGGGCAATATTTACAGGGGATTCTATAAACCTGACAGGACCAATTGGGCCACTGTCAGAACAATCACAAAGGGGAAATAGCAAATGTAGGACTTATAACAAATGTAGTACAAATACTAGATGTAGAACACCAGCAGTAATTACGGGCCACCACTGTACTCAGGATTATCTTGCAACTCAAATCACAGTATGCACAAATCACAAAATCATAAACCCCCATAGAGGAATAAATCACGGTGCATAAACAAAGCACATAACTCACATGTCCTGCGCACCTACATAAATCACAGTATGCACAAATCACCTTGAGCAAAAATCACATTAGGCTTAAATCACATTACGCAATGGGCCTCACTAGCCCCGATAAAGTGCACACAGCACCTTACCAACTGACCCCAGGCCAACTGGCCTTCCTGTTTTTCTATTTTCTATTTAGGGGGTTTTATAAAGCGCTTGGTGATGCACAACAGCGTGTCCCCGCGCTGAGGAGCAAAATTGACTGAAACTTACACAAGTGGGACACCTTACTGTGAGAATAATGTAGTTTTGAGCTTGGCTCTAAAGAGTGGTTCTGATGATTCCAATCGCAACGCCGTGGGCAGCTTATTCCATCTAACAGCTGCAAGGTGCCTGAAAGATATTCCGCCCATCCGCGCTCTGGATACCTTGGGAACGACTAGGAGTCCTGAGCCGGAAGATCTCAGGGAGCGGGACGGCTCGTAGGATGTCAGCAGCCCTTTTAGCGGGAGAGGAGACCTCCCATGGATAATCCGGTGACACGTACATAATGCCTTGAATTCTACCCTGCTTCTAATCGGGAGCCAGTGCAAAGACCGGAGGGCCGCTATGGACGCAGCTCTTCTGGGAAGTCTGAGCACTAGTCGGGCCGCGGCATTCTGTAGAACCTGTAGACGACTCAGATTCTTCTCCAGAGTCCCTAAGTAGAGAAGATTGCCGTAGTCCATTTTTGACGTGACTAGTGCATGTACCAGGGTTTGACGGGCTCTGATGGGTAAGAACTTCAATACCTTCCTGAGACTTTTGAGAGTCCCAAAGCATGATCCAACCACCTGATTAATCTGGGGGCCAAAGGTAAGGTCGGAATCAAACCTAATGCCCAGGTTCTTTGCTTTCTGGCAAGTGATGGGTGTTGGACCTAAGCAAGGCGGCCACCCTGCCGACGTCCACGCCGATTGGCCTCCCCCCACTACCAGCACTTCGGTCTTGCCTCCGTTGAGCTTGAGGCAATTGGCGGACATCCAGGCAGCAAGGTCTTGCATGCAAGCTCTGAAGATGTCCGCCGAAGGACCGGGCGCTCGCGACAGGGAGATGACCAACTGCGTGTCGTCGGCATAAGACACCATTCGGAGGCCGTGACTCTCTACTAAGGTGGCAATCGGGGCAACATAAAGATTAAAAAGTGTCGGACTCAGGGACGAGCCCTGCGGCACCCCCTGATCCAGAGAGATTCGCTCCGAATAATGATCACCCTGCCTCACTTGGAAACTTCGGCCTGTAAGAAATGAGTATATCCATTTCAGCGCTGCCCCTCTCACCCCGCCTTTGTTCAGACACTGTTGCAAGATGGAGTGTGCCACAGTGTCGAACGCCGCGCTGAGGTCTAAGAGGATTAAGGCCATTGTTTGTCCCTCATCAGCCCCTTGCCTAAGGGTTTCGGTAGCCCTAAGAAGGGCAGACTCCGTAGAGTGACGAGGCCGGAACCCGAATTGGGTAGAATGAAGAAGGTTGCTTTCTTCCACAAATTTCATTAGTTGTTTATTTACCCCCTTCTCCGCTACCTTAGAGAAATAAGGCAGCAAGGAGATGGGGCGGAGGTTGTCTAGCTTCTCACAACTAATGTTGGGCTTTTTACGGAGGGGAAGCACCACAGCCTGTTTCCAGTTCTCAGGTATGGAGCTGGAGCGGAAGGAGATATCCATCAGGTGTCTGATGTAGGGTTCGAGTGCTTCCAGACTGTCTCCCAACCTTTTTGGGGAGGCGGGATCTCGAGGAGAGCCAGATTTGACAGATCTGCATATTTTAACTAAGTCCACCGATGAGGGGGTGGTGAAATTAAGTAACGGATTTTGATCGGCCTCATCTCCTGAAGACTCTGCTGGCACTACCGCTACAGGTGGTATATTGGGAAAAGCAGAGTAAATCTTTGACACTTTGTCCCCAAAGTAGTTGGCAATTCGATTGCATGCTGCTACTGAATGATCTTCGCCTTGAGTGGAGGTTTTTGGGGTGGCCAGAGATTTGTATATGCTAAACAGTTCCCTGGCGGAGTTCTCTGCCTCTTGGATTCTGTCGGCATAGTATGTGGCCTTCTCTGTCCGGATCTTATTGTGGTAGGTACGTCTCTTTGCGAGGTAGGCCTCTTTCATCCGGACATCATACGCCACTCTCCACTGTCTTTCTGCACGTTTGCCGTCTCTTTTGGCGCAGCACAGTGCCTCACTAAACCAGGGAGCTGTTCTTTGTCTGTGGACACCTTTTGTTGGCCGACCCAATGGGGCTGTGCAATCGAGGGCAGCCGTGATGCGGTCATTGAGCAATTTATTTGCTGTCGCCACGTCATTGCCTCCTGGGGGTCCTTCCACAGTAAGAGCCTTGTTAAACTCTTGCAGGGAGAATTTTGCCCACCTGCGTCGAGAGTAATTGAGTGGGGTAGGGACGATAGCTTTATATTTGGGCAGATAGATAATAAATGGAACATAAAAGTGATCTGTCCAGGGCAGGGGCACTGGGGGAGCAACTAAGACTTCCTCCCAGTTAGCAAATATTGGGTCTAGCAAGTGCCCATGATTGTGTGTAGGAAGCTGCCCCTTCAGCTCTAACTGTAGGGTGTGGAGTTCATCACGGAACTCCACCACTCCTTTATCTGATAAGTCTTCCAGGTGTGTATTTAAGTCACCTAGCAGCAGGAATTTGTCCCTCCTGATCGCAGTTTCTGTGACGCACTCTAAAAGACTGCCTTTGAATCTGGACATAGGTCCTGGTGGGCGGTAGACTAGTAGTCCCTTTATAGTCATGCTCCCATCAATCTTTATGGTAAAAACACCCGCCTCACATCCTGCCAGATTGATTGGTTCAAGTTTACAAGCCCATTGGTGTTTAAAGGCAATCGCAATTCCTCCTCCTCTGCCTACAGGTCTGTCCAGGGGCACCATCTGGTAGTCGTCCGGTAAGGCCTGGACAATATCGGGATCAGAGTTTGCCTCCAACCATGTTTCAGTGATAAACAACAGGTCGAGATGTTTATCGGTGAGGAGGTCATATACCTCATGCTTATGGCAGCTAAGCGACCTTGCGTTAATCAGGCCGCAGGACATCGAAGGGCAACTAGCCCTGAAATCTGCCAACACTGTACAGAAGCGGAATCGGCAGTGTTTACACCCTTCGTTTTCCCCAACCCTTATGCTATGGTGGCAAGGAGTGCATGTATAAGAGGAGAAACTTACTAAATCACTCCTACTCCAGGTGATTCTGCCATTAGTGCCAGGGGTTGGGGCCCTGGGCCGTGTCCGGTCGCGGACGGGCGCAGACGGGCTTGGCTTAGGCGCGGCTTCGGCGCGCCCGCTGCGCCAGCCCGCTGCGCCGTCTGGCCGGAAGGCACATTATATGGAGTGTGAGGGGGGCGGGGGGCCGGCGCGACTAGAGCGCACCCCCAGCCACACCTAAAATGGCGCCCACCGCCGCCAGCGCCGAATCCCACAAGACGGCTGGGCAAGGCAGGGAAAGAGAATATCAGCGTGTGCAGAGAATGTCAGTGTTCCTCAATAGTTTCCCCAGTTAAAATTCTAATTAAAAGCCCCCAAGTGAAGATTCATCAAAACGATCTTTCCAGCTTTTAAAATACAATTTCACAGGTAAAAATGCCAGCAAGTGGTTTCTGAATAAAATCGCTCGCAGCCCTAGTGTCTCTCACCAGGGAGAGCTCAAGAAAGGCAGCGAGGGCTTCAGAAGGCAGCTCTAAATAGCCTCGGAGGGCGGGGGGCCGGCGCGACTAGAGCGCACCCCCAGCCACACCTAAAATGGCGCCCAGCGCCGAATCCCACAAGACGGCTGGGCAAGGCAGGGAAAGAGAATATCAGCGTGTGCAGAGAATGTCAGTGTTCCTCAATAGTTTCCCCAGTTAAAATTCTAATTAAAAGCCCCCAAATGAAGATTCATCAAAACGATCTTTCCAGCTTTTAAAATACAATTTCACAGGTAAAAATGCCAGCAAGTGGTTTCTGAATAAAATCGCTCGCAGCCCTAGTGTCTCTCACCAGGGAGAGCTCAAGAAAGGCTCTAATGCCCTATGTCCGGAGAGTCAGGCCGTAAGCTGTCAATGTAGCAAAAGAAAGTGCGCACAGGCACTGGCCTAAACGTTGCAGCTGCCCACTACTTGCTGGGCAGCTGGGAAAAACTCACTGGCACCTCTGTGCCTCTGGTCCCTCTCAGGGACTCTGATTCAAATAAGGGCCAACCGCTGCAGCTGGGCTCAGCAATGCAGCCACGGGCACCCTGGTGCCTTCGGACCCCCACTAGGAATGTATCACAATAAATGTGCCCCCAAACGTTGCAGCTGCCTGCGAGCTCGCAGGGCAGCTGAAGATGGCACGGGCACCACTGTGCCCTGTTAGTACCCCACTGGGACCCTAACAACACAAGCCAATGTTGGAGCGGCCCTCTGGCAGGCGGGGCCACTCAAGGAAAAAGCACTGGCACCAACTGTGCCCTGTGAACCACATTTTCGGCCCCCGTCGTTGGAGCGGCCCACTCCCTTAGCGGGACTGCTCAGGCACTGTGCCTTCACTACAACTAACGACCTGAGGACGCCAAGAAATGCCCCCAAGGAGCTGCCACTGTCAAGCGGGGCAGCAGGAAGGAAAAATTAGCACGCCACCTGCAGATTCCGAGGCTTTGTCACGGGGCAGGCACCAAAAGTGTGCCCGACACACCCCCAACCAACATAATACATAACCCCACTCACCGAACCACGTCATGGTCGGCTCTGTCTCCTTCTGTTGGTATGCGGGGTAGGCTTCCGCCGAACCTCAGGCTCTGCTTCCTCCTGCTTTGGTGGTACAAAAGGGGGTGGTGATGAGCGGAGCATCTGAACCAATTAAACACTCACACCCAGTCAACAGATCTGGGTTTAATCAATCACCGTTCTTTAGCCCACTCTGCCCCCCCAGTTCAGACATGGCCATATGCAAATCAGTCTGACCCTGTGCCTCATGGGAACAGTCCAGCCCGAACTGCCAAGCCATGCCTTCCCTGGACCGTAAACAAGCTTCCGAGGACCGGTTTCTGGCATTTCAGCCGTCTTCAGTCCGGCTTGCGTGAATCCAGTGGCAAAGTGAGCAAGGGACCTAAGTCTGAGCATACCCTGCCAACTTATGGTGAACAAAGTGGTACAAAAGTGGGTGGTGATGGACGGAGCATCTGAACCAATCAAACACTCACACCCAGTCAACAGATCTGGGTTTAATCAATCACCGTTCGTTAGCCCACTCTGCCACCCCAGTTCAGACATGGCCATATGCAAATCAGTCTGACCCTGTGCCTCATGGGAACAGTCCAGCCTGAACTGCCAAGCCATGCCTTCCCTGGACCGGAAACAAGCTTCCGAGGACCGGTTTCTGGCATTTCAGCCGTCTTCAGCCCGGCTTGCTTGAATCCAGTGGCAAAGTGAGCAAGGGACTCACGTCTGAGCATACCCTGCCAAAATATGGCGAACAAAGTGGTACAAAAGGGGGTGGTGATGGACGGAGTATCTGAACCAATCAAACACTCACACCCAGTCAACAGATCTGGGTTTAATCAATCACCGTTCTTTAGCCCACTTGTTGAGTTTCAGGGGCAGCGGGGGCCTTCTGTCCCGGCCTCTTTTTGCGTTCCAAGTGCATGCATGAATTTATGGACGCTCCCTTGGGCTCGCTTTATAAGGGCCTTACTCCAGGAAACCGGTGCTTGGTTTCTATTATGGTCCCTTGCCTTGGGATTTCCTGTTCCTGTTTCCTTCCCTTGTACCTTCTTTCGTAAGGTCTATGGCCGGAGGGCGGTTTGCTGTCATCCATTTCCCCTCCCTCCTCCTACCTGGTTGTTATCTTGCCCCTTTGGCTGAGCTTGCAGTCAGCTGCTGCTTACGGGAGACGCCAGGGAACACGCGGCTGCGTGTTCCATCTAGAGCTGGTCGTATTTGATTTCCTGGTCTTGTGTAGACCAACCGCCTTGTTGTGTATCTTTTGGGCGATTTCAAGAAGGGGCTGAACAACGGCCGTTTTTTGTGCTACCTTCGTGTTTTTAGATCTCAGGTTTTTTTTTGGTGTCTTCCTAGCCTTGTGGACACCTTTTTTCCCCTTCCTTGCCCCTATTTTGCCTTTATCCTGTTTACGCCACCGCATTTTGGTTACTCTTAAAATTTCTTCCAAGGGTGTGTTTTTGGTCTGGGTTACCGAGTGGAGCTTTGATACAGGAAGACGTTTTTTCCCTGTGTGGTTTGAGCTACTCCCGAGCTGTGACTAGGGTAAGCTGGGAAGCCAGTGGGTTCGTGTGTGTACTTGGTACGTATTTGGAGGGTTCAGTGTATTTAATCTTGTTCCCCTTCTTGTTTTTAAGGTCCCGGCTGGGGTCGAGTAGTCTGCTGCCTGGGGATCCGAAGAGACACGCAGTATTACCCAGGACCTTGTGTTTCCCTGTTTTGTTAACCCACCCTCTCCCTGTGTCATGGTTTCCCATCACCTGGAGTTATACTTGTGGGCGTTGGGGAGCTAAGGTGGGGGTAGGGGATTGGGACATTCTTCACTCCTGCGTTGTCGGGCTGGTCGGCAAACGGAACAGAAAACCAAGCCCACGTATTTAAACATTGCCCGAGTGAAGAATGGACGAAGAGGCCGGAGGAGGGGTTCCTTCTGTGCAGGACTTGATGCAGGCCATCGCGTCCTTGCAGGCGGAAGTGCAGTCCCTTAGACAGGAAAACCATGGGTTATAGGCGGCTTTGAGTAGCGTTAGAGCTAAAGAGAATACTTGGGGGAAAGGGGGGGATCCCTCGGTCAAGCCCAAGCTCCCTGTGCTACAGCCTACCACCTTTCAGTATGAGCGGGGTATGGGTCAGAGTGGGTCTCCTGTGTCTGTTACCGTTAACACTCCTATACCGGTGCCATTGGCAGCTCCTGAGAGGTTTTCCGGGGATAGCAGCAGATACGCCATCTTCATGAATCAGTGCCATCTGCACTTTATGTGTCGGCCAGCTGCTTTTCCCAATGACACCTCGAAAGTCACTTTTGTGATTTCGTATCTCTCGGGTACTGCAGCCGGCTGGGCGGTCCCCTTAGTGGAGGAAAATGACCCTGTACCCAGTAGCTTTCCAGCGTTTAAAATCCAGATGCACAGTTTATTTGCTAAGCATGCGTTTATGCAAGCAAGTAATGCAGAGTTATTGAAACTGAGGCAGGGAAAGCAGGAACTCCTTGTGTATGTGGCCACCTTTAACCGCCTAGTAGCTGAAACTCAATGGCCTCCCGCTAAAAGAACGTCTTTGTTCTATCAGGGCCTGTGCGAGGAACTTAAAGACATCGTTTCACAGGTGGTGGACCCCCCTGAGGACTGTGTTGAGTTTATCGATTTGGTTGTAAAGCTCAACCAAAGGTTTTCCGAGAGGAAGGGGGAGAGAACTAGGTTTCAACCATCACGAGTGATTGTGACCAAAAGAGAGATACCTTAGGTTGGGGATTCAAAGACGGACCCAGAACCGATGCAGTTAGGTGGGGTACGAAGCCCCTTGATTAAGGAGGAAAAGGAGCGGAGACGGCTACTGCAATTGTGTTTATATTGTGGGAAGTGCGGTTATTACGCCCGAGAGTGTCCAGTGAAGCCGTCTAGGTTGAATTTGAATAGGGCGGTGGCCTTTGTAGGAAGGGTGTGTGAGAGGCCTTCTGTCCCGGAGAATAGCAGCAGCAATCCTTATGACATACAAGGGGCAGTTCAGAGGGTCCCACGCCATTTCACTGTGTCGGCCTGCTTTGCGTTTTCATCTAGCAGTAGAGCCACTCTTTCGGTGTTACTGGACTGTGGGGCCAATGGAAACTTTATGGATATCCATTTGGCAGAGAAATTGATGGTTCCGTGTGTTAGGAAGAGACAACCCGAACCAGTGAGGGCGATCGATGGGACGGAACTGTCCTCTGGGTCAATCGTTCGGCAGACGGAACCTTTGTTGATGACCTTCGATAACGGGCATTCCGAGACCATTTGTTTCGATCTTATAGATGCACCTGTGTTTGGAGTGGTTCTTGGGGTGCCGTGGTTACAGGCCCATAACCATAGGATCGACTGGGCACGGAGGTTGGTCACGCTCGATTCGGGACATTGTATTCTGCACTGTTATTGTGAGGCGACCGATTGGGTGACTCCTTTGTCTTGTGCGGCGAGTGGTAACGTCCAGAGTAGTCTGCCTTCTTCCTTTGCTGCGTATAGGGATGTTTTTGATAAGGATCAAGCCTGTATCCTGCCTCCTCACAGGGCTTTTGACTGTCGCATCGATTTGGTACCTGGGGCTGTATTGCCCTGTAGTTGGGTGTATGCGCTGTCGGAGCCGGAGGAGAAGCACTTACGGCAGTACTTGGATGAAATGTCGGGTTTTGGTTTTATTCGTCCTTCTTCTTCGCCTGTTTCCTCCTCTATCTTTTTTATACCTAAAAAAGAGGGAGATCTCCGCGCGTGCGTAGATTAAAGGGCGTTGAATAAGGTAACGATTAAAAACAAGTACCCACTGCCTCTTATACGGGTGTGGTTGGACCAGCTGCGACATGCCAGGGTTTTTACGAAGCTTGACCTGAGAGGTGCTTACCATCTCATTCGTGTCCGAGAGGGCGACGAATGGAAAACGGCGTTCCGCACTAAGTTTGGTTTATTTGAGTATTGCGTTATGCCTTTTGGTTTATGGAATGCCCCTACCGCTTTTCAGTTTTTTATTAATGAGGTTTTACGTGAGTTTTTGGATATCAGTGTGATCGTTTATATAGACGATATTTTCTTTTTTTCCCAGTCCCCTGAGGACCATGTTCTTCATGTTTCTCAAGTTTTGTCTAAGTTGCAGGAACACCGTTTATACGTCAAGTTGGACAAGTGCACTTTTGGTGCGGCACATGTGGAGTTTTTGGGATTCTTGATCTCGGCGGATGGAATAAAGATGGACCCCCGGAAAATAGACGCCATTATCAATTGGCCCATCCCCGCGTGTGCAAAGGATATACAGGTCCTCCTTGGGTTTGCCAACTTTTATAGCCGTTTTATCAGCCATTTCTCGGAAATAGTTTCGCCTACGACATCTTTGTTGAAAAAGGGAGTGGCGTTTGTCTGGCCATCGGCTGCTCAGTCAGCGTTAGAGCTATTGATTGGGCATTTTACATCCGCACCGGTGTTGATGCATCCTGATTCAGCTCTCCCGTTTCACATGGAGGCGGATGCATCTCAATTGGCAGTAGGGGGTGTATTGTCCCAGCGCGACAGTGTAACAGGGGTTATGCATCCTATTGCGTTCTTCTCGAAGAAGTTGTTATCAGCGGAACAAAATTACACTGTGGCGAAGAGGGAGTTACTGGCCATAAAGCTATCGTTTGAGGAATGGCGCCACTACCTTTGGGGTGCTCGGCACCCCATAACGATCTATACCGACCATAAGAACTTGGAATTTTTCCGGTCGGCCAGGGCCCTGACACCAAGGCAGATGAGGTAGGTGTTGTTTTTCAATGAATACGATTTTACCATCACGTATAGGCCAGCAGCCCAACAGGGGAAATCCGATGCCTGGTCCCGGATCTATGTAAGTAAATCAGAGGGAGGGCGGGGTAGTGAGACCCAATTAATGATACCTCCTGAAAAGATTGTAGGATGTGCCTCCATGGACGAATTCTTGGTTAAAGTACAGGGGGAAGTGAAATGGTTAGATCTGTCTCCGTGGTTGTCTGAACCAGGGTTTGCATTACGGAACAGGTTGTTGTACCAGGCAGACAGGTTGTTTGTGCCCCCTGAGTTGCGTAAACAGGTTCTTACCTTTTGTCATTCTTTGTCTCTGGTTGGACATCCCGGGGTGAATAAGACCAAGGAGATGTGTCAGCGTTGGTTCTGGTGGAAGACTTTAGCACATGACGTGCAGGTATTTGTGGCCTCCTGTCCGGTGTGTGCTGTTAGTAAGTCCTCGCACATGTCCCCATCTGGGTTGTTGCATCCATTGCCAGTGCCTCCCTCCCCCTGGCATACTATCAGTATGGATTTCGTGACCGATTTACCACCTGATTCGGGGTTTACGACCATATTGGTAGTAGTGGATCTTTTTACTAAGACTGCGCATTTCATCCCCTTACTTAAGTTGCCTACGTCTAGGGAACTAGCCGAAGTTTTCATTGCTCAAGTGTTAAGACTGCATGGGGTGCCTTCTGCCATTGTGTCGGATAGGGGGGCCCAGTTCGTGTCTAACTTTTGGTCTGCCTTATGCCTGTCTCTGCAAATGGAAGTACGGCTGTCATCGGCCTATCATCCACAAAGTGACGGGCAAACGGAACGTACCAACCAAACCATGGAACAGTACCTGCTATGTTTGTTGGCATCGTTGACAGGCAGTTGGGTACGTGCTCTTCCTGGGGCTGAGTTTGCCTATAATAATAGTATGCACTCAGCCCTAGGTATGTCGCCGTTTTACTGTTCCATGGGGTTCCATCCTAAAACGATTCCCATCCAACCATCTGAGAGGGTGCCTGCTGTGGACACCCTCAGTAGGGAATTGGCTACCATCTGGAAGGAAGCACAACAGCAATTATTGGCCTCTAAGACGAGCATGAAAGTGCAGGCAGATAGGCATAGACATCCAGCTCCCCTATATGAGGTAGGTGATAGGGTGTGGCTCGAAACGAAACATCTGAGATTGCCGGGACCGAGGAAATTACAGCCTCGGTTTGTGGGCCCCTTTGAAATCCAGAAGGTGGTGAATCCTGTTGCGATGAGGCTGACCCTACCGGATGATTATAGTATACATCCAGTGTTTCATACATCCTTGTTGAAGCCGTATGTCCCTACCACTCAGGCCATGCCACCTCCTCCTCCTGTCTTGATTGATGATAACGAGGAATATGAGGTCAATGCTGTTCTGGACTCTAGAAGGAAAGGGGGAGGTTGTATTATCTTATTGATTGGAAGGGGTATGCCCCTGAGGATCGCTCCTGGGAACTGGCGAGTCGGGTGCATGCAGCCCGGTTGGTGCGGTTGTTCCATCGTCAGCATCCTGGGAAGCCTAGGCCAGTGGGAAGGCTTTTGGGGGGTACTATTGGGTTTCAGGGGCAGCGGGCGCCTTCTGTCTAGTTCCCCGTCCTCTGGCCTCTTTTTGCGTACCAAGTGCATGCATGAATTTATGGACGCTCCCTTGGGCTCGGTTTAAAGGGCCTGCCTCCAGGAAACCGGTGCTTGGTTTCTATTATGGTCCCTTGCCTTGGGATTTCCTGTTCCTGTTTCCTTCCCTTGTTCCTTCTTTTGTAAGGTCTACGGCTGTGGGCCTCCGGAGGGCAGATTGCTGTCATCCATTTCCCCTCCCTCCTCCTACCTGGTTGCTACCTTGCCCCTTTGGCTGTGCTTGCAGTCAGCTTCTGCTTACGAGAGACGCCAGGAAATACGCGGCTGCGTGTTCCAGCTAGAGCTGGGCGTATTTGATTTCCTGGTCTTGTGTAGACCAACCGCCTTGTTGTGTATCTTTTGGGCGGTTTCACAAAAGGGCTGAACAACGGCCGTTTTTTGTGCTACCTTCGTGTTTTTAGATCACAGGTTTTTTTTTGGTGCCTTCCTAGCCTTGTGGACACCTTTTTTCCCCTTCCTTGCCCCTATTTTGCCTTTATCCTGTTTACGCCACCCCCTTTTGGTTACTCTTAAAAATCCTTCCAAGGGTGTGTGGTTGGTCTGGGTTACCAAGTGGAGCTTTGATACAGGAAGACGTTTTTTCCCTGTGTGGTTTGAGCTACTCCCGAGCTGTGAATAGGGTAAGCTAGGAAGCCAGTGGGTTTGTTTGTGTACATGGTACGTATTTGGAGGGTCCAGTGTGTTTAATCTTGTTCCCCTTCTTGTTTTTAAGGTCCCGGCTGGGGTCGAGTAGTCTGCTGCCTGGGGATCCAAAGAGACACACAGTATTACCCAGGACCTTGTGATTCCCTGTTTTGTTAACCCACCCTCTCCCTGTCGTGGTTTCCCATCACCTGGAGTTATACTTGTGGGTGTTGGGGAGCTACCTGGGGGTAGGGGATTGGGACATTCTTCACTCCTGCGGTGTCAGGCTGGTCGGCAAACGGAACACCACTCTGCCACCCCAGTTCAGACATGGCCATATGCAACTCAGTCTGACCCTGTGCCTCAAGGGAACAGTCCAGCCCGAACTGCCAAGCCATGCCTTCCCTGAACCGGAAACAAGCTTCCGAGGACCGGTTTCTGGCATTTCAGCCGTCTTCAGCCCGGATTGCTTGAATCCAGTGGCAAAGTGAGCAAGGGACTCACGTCTGAGCATACCCTGCCAACTTATGGCGAACAAAGTGGTACAAAAGGGGGTGGTGATGGACAGAGCATCTGAACCAATCAAACACTCATACCCAGTCAACAGATCTGGCACAGGGTCAAGGCTGATTTGCATATGGCCATGTCTGAACTGGGGTGGTGTGGAGTGAAAAAAAACAATGGATTTGCGCCCAGATCTCTGTACTGGACTGAATGTATGACATCGTTCTACATTCTGTCCATCAACTGTTATTTTTGCATTCCTCCTGCTTTGGGGCAGTCCGCGAGGCTCCCACCATCACAAGGGAGCCCCACCAGGACCAGCAGCACCTCTATACTTCCGGATGGCGGCAGGCGGCATGTCATGCTCCTCTCTTGGTGCCGGCTTCCTGGTGATTCTGTGGGCACGGGGCTTCCTTTGGAAAAGCAGAAGTCCCTCCCAACATCAGGCAATGCGCAGCCTGACTTCCTGTTTTACCCAACAGCGGTGGTGATTTCTTTTCTCCAAAAGCGCGGGGTGGGCACCCGCCTCGGCAAGCACGGCAGCCGGGTGGGCTCCCTCTGTTTTAAATAGCTATAAAGCAGGGAAGGCTGCCTTGTCAGATTATAAATAAAAAACCCAATGAGGCAGAGATGCGGGGTGGGCACCCGCATACTTTCACGCATCAAGCGGGGTGGGCTCCCGCAATCAGGAATAAGCACAAAGCGGGGTGGACTCCCGTTATTGAGGCATACATGTGGGGGAATCCTTATTTAAAATGCTTGCAGCTCTGTGCTGCAATTAAAAATAGTCAAGGTTGGCATAAAAGCGCTCCCAGGCGCTAGGTGTTCACAAAGTCTCCAGGAAGGCAGAATCAGAGGAACTTTGGTGCTGGGGAGAATGCAGCAAGGTGCAGCCAGGCAGGCCAGCACACAGGAACCCACAGTTAACAGCAGTTGGGTCCCGCGGCGATTCCTCCTGGCAGTGTCCCCTCAAGAACACAAGCTCTTCAGAACATTTTCATGTGGTCACAGACCCTTCTTTTATACACATTTTTCCTTTGTCACACAACACAGGGCTGGGGGAAAACCAGATGCAACTGGTTTGGGGGAGCTTTGGAGCACTTTGTTTTGCTTAGCTCCTCTCACCTTTGTTAGGTGGGGGCTAGATGCTCAGATGCACAACAGAGGGCGGAGCCATCATTGTGGAGGGAAGGCACAGCCCTATTCATGTCCCAGGTGCAACTCCTCCTTCCCATCTACATGCAGATCTCCATATTCACCACTGGGCAGATTCATCCTGGCTCCTGGCGCCAACCACCCCATCCAGCACCCGTCAATCGCAAGCCAGACAAGCACTCCACATCAGGCAGGCAGACACACAGCACACAGAAATGCCAACTTCTAAAAGTGGCACTTCTCCACCAGTCACAATAAATCTGTGCACACCATTGCGCAGCATTTATTCTCACAAATTCGCACATACTAAACTCGCCCCTGCACTCCTCTCATACCAGGAATTACCAGGGACACACATATCTCCCATGCATTATCATAAGAGGGCAGGCCAATCTCACCACACGCACTCAGAGCGCGCACGCACTTTACATTGGGCCACAGTGCTAAAGTGCGCAGAAGCCAAAAACTACTAACATCAGGTCACACAAAAGACAAAAAGTTTAGGGGTGAACCTGCCAATAGGGCCAAGTGCAAGAAGGAGGAGGAAGAGATTCTGCAGACATCTGGTGGCAAGGAGTTCCATATCTTCAATCCAATACCAGAGGAGGCTCCGTAGTACATTCTCTTTTTGTGGAAAGTTTGTGGTTTCAATATTAGTGAGCTTTTGCTTCAAGAACATCTGCCGCCCCTGATAGCTCTCTCTAGCTTTTGTGCCAAGTAACTGGGGGTTTTGTGATGAAGGGCTTTATGAGTCATGCAGGTGATCTTTGATGGTATTCTTGCCTCATAGGGGAGCCAGTTCAGGGCTTTTCATGTCGGAGATATGTGGTTATCTTTTTGTTCCAGAGACCAACCAGCTCCAACGTTAAGAGAAGCCCTCAGTGGGGCCAGCTTGTATTTAGTTAGGAAGTCCGCATAGAGTGTTGCTTCCAATCTTGGCAGCACTAGAGCTTGGACCACCATCTTTAAGTCATCCTGTGGAAGGAAGGGTTTAAGTTGCCTTCTCATCTGGGGATTAGCTCATTTTGTGGCAATACTGAAATGCGCCTGCATATTCAATTTTTGTCAAATGTAATTCCCAAGGATTTAGTGCAGTCAACAATGTGGGGAGAGCAGTTAAAGGTGTTAGATGCTTAAGCCAGAGGTCAATCTTGGGTGTATGATTAGGGGGAGAGATGAGGAGGAATTCTGTTTTGGTGGTGTTGAGCATGAGGTGGTTGCCAGTGAGCCAGCTTTCAGTGTTATATGCAGAATAGCATTGAGGGAGATGAGGTCTTCTGGGGAGGGGATTTTCTTATACAATTGAGTGTCATCTGCGTTCATGTGATAAAGAATGTTTGCAGATTTCAATGTGTTTGCCAGGGGTTCCATAAATAAATTGAACAGAATGGGTGATAGTGCAGACCTCTGTGGAACCCCTAGGGTGACCATGGTGGGTTGAGAGAGGGATTGCTTCATCTTGATTCTTTGGGTTCTGTTGTGAAGGAATGAGGTAAACCATTGTAGCTCAGGTCCTGATTGACCCATTCTTCGTTCCAGTACGGACAGTAGAATGCCGTGTTTAACAGTGTCGGAAGCAGAGGATACGCCAAGAAGTATCAAAAGACATGATTCATTATGGTCTAGCATTTTTAATATGTCGTCCATGACATGGGTGAGTACTGATTCTGTGCTGTGTCCTTGACGAAAGCCGGATTGGTGTTGATCCAGGAGATTGAAGTTCTTTATGTGATTGCAGAGTTGAATTTACTCGCATTTTTCGAGTAGTTTCACCAAAGTGGAGATGGTGGATATAGGTGTGTGCCAAGAGGCATTGTTTTTTTTAAGCCCCCCCCCCTCCATGATGGACTAACTTGATCCGTGACCTGGGAGGAGATTGTAAACTCAAGCCCTTTAGCCGGAGGTAATGCACTCTTAGATTGTAGGTCGTATCAATGGTTTTTGTTTCTTCTAAGAAGAATTTGGTCAGCTCCTCGCAGCTAGGGGTTACGATTTATCCTTGTTCTAGTGGGTTTGGTGTGTTGAGCGATTGGTGTTTGACTATTTCAAATAGTTTTTTGGGTCTATTTTTGGCTTGGTTCAGCTGAGTTCTAAAGAACTCACTCTAAAGAAGTCACCCTTTAAGAATGTCCTATTGTTTGTATTCCTCACTGATCTAAGGTGATTTAGGTGTTCAATAGAGGGTACTGATCTCCAGATTCTTTCTGCTAATCTTACCTTGCGTCGGTCAGAGTTAAGGTTCTCATTGAACCAGGGTATGGAGATTTTAGTGGGGATGTTTTTTTATTGAAGGGGGAGAGTTGAGTCAAGTTTGTCAAGAATAATTGAGTTATAGAAGTTTGTGAGGTCATGAACATCTACCATGCCTGCCTGGAGGGTCAGGGCAGTGTTACATCGGTTTGCTAGGAAGATAGGATTAATGTTTTGGAGATAAGAAAACCACTTCTAGATTTACTGACTCAGGTTTGATTTTTGCAAAACAAGAACTGACTATGCTCTGGAATAGCCACATGTTCTTCATATTGCTAGATGGTGTAAAGAAATGGGCAAGTTTGGAGAGTGCTGTGTTCTTTCATGAGATAAAAAGAGGACAAGTGAAAATTAAAAGGGTTAAAGTGTGGGAATACCTGGTGGATAGTTTGGTGGCCCCGGAAGTAGACACAGATTCATCGAATAGCTTCCTGAGTCCTTGCAGGTGAAAGAAGGAGTATCTAGTTTAATACTGATATATTGGGTGACAATGGGTACTACTGTGATATATTTGTTCCATGTGGATGATTTTGAGGCTTTACAACTACTTTACTTGATTAGGGGTAACTATGGGTGGGGGGATTGATGTTATAGTTTTATTATATTAACTTTAGTAGACCTAAGGTATGTATGAAATGTACAATAGTTTAAATATGCTGGAATGCTTGTGGATGCATGTCATATCATATGAGATATATTGATTATCATTTTTAATCTGTAAATTATAGTTATCTGGGTATTTCTCTTTTTACATCTATATTCTAATCTCTTTATCATGATGATCTGGGTAAATTTTTAAAGTAAATTACTCTATATTTAGTGCACATCATTTATAATCTGTATTATATGCCTGCCGCTATTGTGTTAAAGTTTATTTAATTAAACTAATAAACATTATTTAAACTTACTTAGGTTGTATTTGCAGGCACACCTGTGAAATCATATCAGATGCATAGCCACCACCTGCTGCACATGGCCTTCTGCCTTGTGCTGCAGGTGTTGGCCAGGTTGCTCTGTGACTAGGCCTGCAGCCAGGTGCCGTTCTCATGATCTCTATGATGTACTCCTATCGCACACAGCCTTTGACTGGTTTTGGCTCTCTG
The DNA here is from genome assembly GCF_964261635.1 of Lissotriton helveticus. Lineage (NCBI taxonomy): Eukaryota > Metazoa > Chordata > Amphibia > Caudata > Salamandridae > Lissotriton > Lissotriton helveticus. The sequence continues at coordinate 967,499,735 of NC_136071.1, read as the reverse complement.
CCCAACTCCCATCAGACAGCTGTACACCTAAACACCCTTGCTCTAAAGCTACGGTTATCAAGGATCGAAGGTAATAGTTCTGGAGTTATGCTGACTAGCATTGGCTTGTTGTCAGTATTGATTGCTTACCCTATATGGGCAATACCCCTATGCCCAAAACTATGAAACATTTAAGTAAGGTAGAGTTAGCAATTATCAACAATAATAAGAAACACATGATTTGATATTCCAGAAAAGTTAGGGGGTGCAGATCAGTTATTAGAGAAGACACAGTTTGGGTGAAAAGGATAAGCCAATGCTCTTCTCAAAAGGAATCCATTTAGTTGCATTTAAGGGACTAGAATCTGGTGCACGAGCTAATAGCACTGGAAGTAAGGACAACTTCATCCTCACCCACTGGTATACAGATGAAATACAACTTAAGTGGCCCATATTTGCCCAAAATCCATAAAAGTCCTGGCACTCGGGCATACCCAGTCTCAACTTTAGATACAGTTGATTGACTGGTATCCTTAGATTCACCAAACCACATTCTACCTATTCAAAGAGAACATACCGCTTGTTTGGTCCCTAAGGACATGTTACAAATGGATTCTGCCCTGTTTGTGCCCCAGATTTCGGGCTTTGTGGCTCCAAATCAGCCACACCTGGCAATGTACAGTAAATAAATATGTTCCTCCGACCTTGCTAATGAGCATCATAAAGCTCAGGAAGCAAGGAGTGAAACAGGGTTTGATCAAGCCCCTGATAATGTATGTATGCCAAGTATGTCAACCCAGAAATCGTAAATACAACTGATATCATGGAATATAGCTGAGTTGAAAAGTAATTTGAAGGATGCAGAATGGCAAGATTACATTGATTGTAGTGACATTTGTCTCCTGCAAGAAACATGGGCTCTGGAAACTTCCCACAAACTTTGGTTCAAAACATTTAGCGTTAATGTCATCTCCTCAGCTAGAGGCAGACCCTCGGGCGGCCTTGTCATATGGGTAAAAATCACCTTAAGAATTGATATAACCAAGCTGGATCTTCCATTACAAGATTTAGTTGGGGTAAAGATTTCCTCAAAGGACAAGACCGAAATCTATATAGTAAATATCTACAACAGACCAACCCCGTCCAGTAAAGAATCCCCAGCAATAGATCAGTTAGATACATTTTTACGCACAATCAACCGAAGGCAATGGTATTCGTGGGGGGAGACTTTAATCATAAATTTGAACCAGTTGTGGGATTAGAAAATATCTTTGAAGAGGAGGACACTGCAAACAATATTTGCCCTTTGGAGAGCAGCACAGCAGTGCCCTGTACAGTTGCAGTCTCACAACTCACTCGATTAGTCTCAGGGCACTGACTTAAAGCCTGCAGTGGCTGGCTGCTGTCCGACAGACTAAATGCCTTTACATTTAGCAGGGGCAATTGCAAGAGCAGTATTGACCACATTTTGACATCTATTAGATTTTGGCCAAATGTTTATGATTTAGTAGTCAAAACCAGAGTCGATAGTGATCATTATCCTCTCTGTCTAACTTTTGCAGGTTCCCTCTTCCAACCCACTAACTGGAGAGAAAGTGATTTTAACCTAATTTTAACTGAACCCATAGTTAGTAATAACCATGGAGCCCTGAAATGACCAACAATAGTGGGGGAAAAAGAGGTCATGACACAGATCTATGACACCTTTTAAGAAGTCATCTCTCTGTATATTGATCTGCCTGTTGCAGAGTTTCCTCTACTACCTTCTCATCATATACTGGTAGATAAACAGAAACCCATATTGAGTAGGATTCCTAAAGGAAATGAAGGGGGGAATAGATGCTAGCAACTTAGCCAATCTGTGGTATAACAGCGAGTGTCACAACGCCAAGAGTGAGCTTATTTTAGCAGTGAAATCAAATGATCTTGAGACACTAAGAGAGAAAAGGATTAAGTATAAAAGACTTCTAGTGAAAACAAAAAAGAACTTAGAGGCTAGTGTCTGGACAGAATTGATTAGCGCTCCCAAGATTAAGGATCATGCTGGCTTTTGACAACTGATCACTAAAGGAAATAAAGTGGGAAGAAGTAACAAGGACATTTTTCTAGACGCTGGTACTTGGGTCAATCATTTTTCCCAACTGTACTCAAGGTCCACAATTGACACAACAAATAACCAGCAAGGCCATATAACAATCCCCGCCGCAACCTCCCTGTCCTTCAGCTTGGAGAAGACTCTAGAAACAATTAATGCATTAAAACCTGGGAAAGCTCCAGGTCCAGACAAAATACCAGGTGACCTGCTGAGGCATGGTAAAGCTGTTTGGGGACCATATATTCATTTTCTCTGTAATGCAGTGGCGGCGGGCGCTCCTGTTCCGGAGTCATGGAAAGGGGGCGAACGTATTAAAAAAAAAAATTAAAAAGGTAATCGCCAAGACCCTGCAAATTACCGGCTTATAATTTTGATTGACATTTTACTACAGATTTTTGCTAAGCAGATTTTAACAAAATTAAATGCTTGGATTGAGGAGAATCATATCTTATCACAATACCAGCATAGATTTAGATCCAGAGCCAGTACAATTGACCAGGTTTGTAGATTTCTGTGCACTTGTACATTGCTTTTATTGATCTGAAGGCCGCCCTCAACCTCATTCCCAGACATTTGCTTTGGAATTCCCTAAAAGAACAATGCGTACCAGGGGAACTCCTTGTGCAAATAAGATTGCATGATGACAACTACACAAAAGTTAGATGGGGTCCGAGGGGTGAACTCACTGAGGCAATCCCGGTAATAAGGGTCGTAAGACAGGGCTGTGTGCTGACGCCCACCCTATTCTCACTATATGTAAAAGATGCCCCAGAATATCTTCTGGGTTGAGCACATGATTCACCGAAGCTAGGTGGGGTGCCAGTACCAGCTATTTTATTTGCAGATGATACTATTTAAGTATCTCAAACCCCAAATGGGTTGCAATGCTTACTAGATTCTTTTACGGCCACATGCATCAACGGTTCCGTTTGCGATTCCTAAATTGCGAAAATTAAGGAATCGCAATTGGTAATTTTCCTTAATTGCGATTCACAATTTGCCAATCGCAATTAAGGAAAACCCTTCCCATTGATTCCGATGGGCCAAGAGGCCCATAGGAATCAATGGGAAGGCATTTACAATTTGCGATTTTCAATTTGCGAATCGCAAATTGAAAATGCAATTTCAAGGGTGCAGGGGGGTCCAAAGAACCCCTCCCTGCACCCCTGAAATTAAATTTAAGTGCAATTTACACACACACATGTCCCAAGGACATGTGTGTGTGCAAACTGCAACTTTCAAAAGTGCATTTTTGTGCAGGTTTGAAGGTTTTCGGTAAATTAGCCTGGGGTTCAACCTCATGCTAATTTACCGCTTCCAAATGGCTAATTCCCAATTTAAAAATGCTCATGCATTGCATTTAAGAAATTTGAAATTGCGATTTCTTAAATGCAATCGCAATTGTAGAAATCGCAACATGATTGCGATTCCTAAAATTGCGAAATACATGATGCATTCCTATTTTGATAATTGCATTCGCAAACGGCCGAAAATTGCGATTTGCACCGTTTGCGAATGCAATTATCGTTGATGCATGTGCCCGTAAGTGTTTACTGCGACTCTAAAGGCCTGGAAATAAATTCTAGCAAAACAAAGCAGTTGATCCATATAAATCGTTCAAGAACAACATAAATGTCCAAAAACAGAAGCTACAATATGTACAGAATTTTAATTATCTAGGCATTACTCTTGACACTAAAATGACTTGGCACCCAAGTACTTAAAAGTATGACTATTTTACTCCAAAGCTCTTCACCAATATTAAAAAAAACATGGGAGTAGTATCATCAAGCCATATTAAGACCGATGTTGTTTTGGGTGCAATTGTGGTCAACAACCGAACTAGCTCATTATAAAGAAGGGCTAGAAGAGATTTTAAGATGTGACCGAGGTACTAGCCTTCAGTTGATTAAGCATGTGCATTCCTGGCTTTTTGTAAACTTGGGCTGAAGCATTTCTGGGAAAAACCCACCTTATTAACATCAGCTTCCAAAAAAACATTGAAAACTACCTTTTGGGCATGTATACAAAATAGTGTGTTCCACAGCCCAGATACTGGTAGGTTAACTACCCAGTTCCTTCTTATGAAACCAATCCCGGTCTTTGAGCAATTTCTGGATGAAGTGCAGACCCAGTTGGTAAAATCTTTATATATAAAATTTCGTTATGCTGTTTTACAAATCAATTGGAACACATCGAAACGGGGTTGTAATGCAGAAGAGAGCAACGAGGACTGTTGTGTATTATGTCAACTTAATGCACAAGAAAATTATCTATACTTACTATTCTTTTTCCCAGCCTATGCCATGCCCAGGAAAAAACTGATTAAACCAATCTGTCGAAACCTGGGAACTAAGTCCCGTTTAGGGGCAGAGAGAATATTGAAAAACAAAGCTTCGCAGAATATTGTTTTTAGTGTTAGCAGATATTTGTTTGCCCTGGGCTTAATAAGAGGGAAAAAAGATTTGAAATTTTAAAATTCTGATATCTATGTGTAATCTTACATTTTGACTTGAATTTTTTCCGCATTTGCACTTTAGAATCTGCTGAGAGGCCAGGTAACCCTTTAGCATTTAAAGTACTTGGACTTTGTTATTGCCTAGATCTATGTAGGCTGTACTCATCATATGAACTTTTTAGTCCTCGGGCCGTCTCAACTAACCTGGATTTTATACTCTCCTCAAAGATTTCAATATATTGGACTGTAGGTTTAGCATTTTTATCAAATTTTTAACCTGCTAATGATCTGAGTTTTTTTCCCCCTTTTTCTAAAATTGTGAACATTTTAGCATTTGCTCTAAAGTGGTACTTGTGGAAAACACTGTATTTTAATTGTGCTTTAACAAGCCATGTGTGATGGACCTGGCCCTTTTTGGCAGGTTCACCGCGAAACTTTTTGCTTTTTCCTAGCTTGTTTCTGTAACCTGGTATTGGTGATTTTAGGTCTCTGCGCACTTTTTCACTGTGGTCCAGTGTAAAGTGCGTGCGCTCTCTATGTGTGTGGTGAGTGACCTGCCCTCCCATAGGAATGTATGGGGAATATGTGTGACTATGGTAGTTCCTGATGTGTGGGGAGTGCAGGGTTGAGTTTGGTATGTGCGAACTCGTGAGATTGAATGCTGCACAATGATGTATGCGGCATGATTGTGTCTAGTGTGGAAATGCCACTTCTAGACATGGGTGTGCGTGTGTAGTGAGTGTGCTGGCACGTGATTGGCTGGAGCTGGCTGGTGAGCCTGGCTCCAGGAGTCAGGATGGGTCTGCCCAGTGATGAATGGAGAGATTAGCATGCTGATGTGAGGGAGGGGTATACCTGGGACCTGAATAGGGCTGGGTTTTCCCTCCACAATGCTGGCTCCGCCCCCTGTGGTGCATCTGATGTCCCTAGCCTGGCCAGTGAAAGGAGTTCCCCATAACCAGTTGTAGCTGGTTCTCACATTGCCTGCACCCTGCTAGACAAAGGATTGTGTGTATAAAAAGAGTCTGTGACCTCTTGTAAAGTGTTCTTGTTTTACCAAACTTGAAACTACCAGGGGCGTGCTGCTGCTTGGGCCCAGGGAAAGGCTTGCCTCCCTGGGCCCTGCCCAGCCCCTGGCTTCCTGGAGGACTTTCCCTTACTGGGAGCTGCTTGCTCCACCTTGCCTCTAGGACCTTTCCTTTAAACCCTGTGCTGTTGTTCTTGGACCTGGGAGAGACTTTGGGGCTGCCCCAGCACCTGGGGAGTGCTGGCTTCGGTTCTTGTATTCCCTTAGTTCTCTCTGCGCTGTCTTTCTCTGGGAGCGCTTTCCTTTGCAGCAGCTGCTGCGTGTTTGAGGGATTCCCCCTGTCTGGGGATTCCCCGCCTCCTTGGGCTCATCGCAGGTGCCCACCCCGCTATTGGGATATCTAAACTGGCAGGAGCCCACCCTGCCATATGGCCCGAGAGTTGGAGGGAGCCTAATCCTCATTTCGCCTTCTTGGATCCCTCGTTTCTGTCCCCGAATCGCCGCCACGGCCCGAGCCGCTCTTAAAAAAAATGTCCGCCACGTCCGCGGCCTGCCTGGTTGTGGGCGGGGCCGCCGGACGGAAGGGGAAGTGATGTCGCGTGTTGACGCGGGGCTCCCGGGAGTGGGCAGAGCCCCGCGGTGATGGCGAGAGAAGGAGGAAGCCCCGGGTCGCAGGAGGGTGCCCGGGTGAAGGAGAGCTGGCGGCCGGGTCTGCTATCAGAGGTGCGGGACTCCCTGAAGTCAAAGGCAGCCCGGTAAGTAGGAGCGAGGCAGGGGGGGCTCCGGGCGTGTGTCCAGAGCCAGAGGGCTCCCACAATTAGGCAGTTCAGTTACCACTCCCGGTGGGAGCAGAGGCAGTGTTGAGGCGTGGTGCGAGGCACTACGTCAGAGCAGCCCCGGGTGTCAGTGGGCCGCTCCAACGATTAGAGGGGCCAGTGTTCTTACCCCTGATGGCCCACTTCGTCTGAGAGCCTAGAAGGGCTCCCCGAGAGGCACAATTGCTTTAAGAACCTAGGTGAATCCCACCAAAATGCACCTTAGTTGTTTTAGCGCCAGTGCGCTCCACACGCTATTGGGGGCATGGTTATTGGTTCTGAGCCCCGGGGCTCCAACGTTTGGGGGCCACATTTGATTACTCAAGGAGCCAGGGTGCTCCGGGGGCACAGGTGATTCCAGAGCCAGAGGGCTCCAACATTTGGGCACAGTTCTGTTCTAGGGTCAGGGAGGGCCCTGTTGCAGTTTTGTTGTTTCCCAGCTGCCCAGCAATTAGTGGGCAGCTGCACCTTTTAGGCGCCAAGGGAGAGAGAGTCCCTGTGTGGGACGGAGATGGCACAGAGATGCCAGGCCTTCTACAGCTGCGCAGCACTTAGTGCCAGCTGCAGCGTTTACGCCCTTGGGATTATTCCCAGCTGCCCAGCAAGTAGTGGGCAGCTGCAACGTTTAGGTTTGCGCCGGTGGCGCACCCCTGACTGGCGCTGCATTGGCAGCTCACCCTGACATTCTGGACACAGGGCATTTGAGCCCTACTTGAGATGGCCAGTTGGCCAGGGGGCTTGTATGTGGGTATGGCGCAAGTCCCTAATGTGATTTCTGCGCAATGTGATTTTACTATGTTTAGAATGGTAATTGCCTAATGTGATTTTTTTCGCAATGTGATGTTACTATGACTATGAGGTTATTTTACCTATGTAGGTTTATGTTAGTGAGAGTTTGTTTCACTGTGAGTTACGCCCATGAATGTGATTTATTCCTAGGGTCAGAGTCTAATGTGTTTAGACTAGTGAGGAGATTGCCTACTGTATTTTTACTGGTTAGGCCTAAATGTGATTGCAGCGTAATGCGCTTTGCCTTTATGCTTGTGTTATACTTCTAAAGGTGCTCATGCTTAGAAGTTTGCTTTGCCTAGTATGTTATACTAGAGAGGTTATGTGTCCATGCGTGATCTATGCCTATGAGTATTAGTATTGCGTAGTGTGTACCTACCTGATACCAGTGGTTACTGGTTGTGATCTATAATTGTTATTTGCTATTACAGTTATTCTAAGTGCTAGTTCTACTAAGTGCTGATTCTGACAGTGGCCCACGTGGCCCTGTCCTGATGTAAAAAAATCCCATGTGAATATTGCCTGTGCCAGTTGTGTGATTACTATCTGATGTGTTTTGACAATACAGAAGTTATTTTTATATAACCGTGTGTGGAGTTCCTTTTGTGGTGTGCCTAGGATGTTGTTGCTGTTGTGTGCGCAAATGCTTTACACATTGCCTCCAGGATAAGCCTGTTTGCTCGTGCCAAGCTACCAAGAGGGTGAGCAGGGGTTATCTTGGCGTGTGACTCCCTTGCCCTGACTAGAATGGTGGTTTCTGCCTGGCTTTGGCGTGAGCCTTAGCCAACCAGAAAATCCCAGTTCTAACAATGTGTATGAATTTTTACTACGTATCATTTTTATGGTTTAAGCAAAACCGAAATAAAGTTTATTGTATTGATATTCCTTGAAATGATGTGCTAATCATCTCATATGTTTATTGTAATGCAGTTGAAAACAAATTCAAGCCTCTATTTAATTGTGAGGCAGTCGACCATCCTAAAATATTTCATTGATTCTGGTTTTGCAAGTTTCTCTCCAATCTTTAAAACTTGTCATAAGGATAATGTCTGGATGTATTAAATATTTGTTATCAAAGCCTGTAATGCTCGTATTTTAATACTGCAGACACAGAGAAGCTATCGTTATCAAGGAAGGGGGGTAAAAGTTCTGACATTACGCTGACTAGTATTGGCTCGTTGGCAGTATTGAGTGCTTACCCTATGAAGACAATACCCCCATGCCCACAACGATGAAATATATTTAAGTAAGGTAGAGTAAGCAATTATCAATATTAATAGTAAACATGTAGGGGCATATTTACTGGAAAATGTCTGAGCGCGGAGCAACGCCAAATTTAGCAGCGCCAAGCTCAGACATTTTTAAAGCGCAGGGATGCACCGTATTTACTACAATATGGCACACTACTGTGTTTTCCCTATCGCTGACGCTAAAATTAGCTGCATAGCCCAAATCAGGCACCCTTGTGCCTGCATTGCAGGGAATGATTGTATATGAGCAGGAAGGTGTTACTTCCGGCACATATTCTGTCCGTAATGGCTATTTGCTACTTCTGTATGTGCAGCATACTGCAAGAACACAGAGAAGTAGCACATCCTCATTATTTATTGTTTGTTTATGTGCAGGAATGTATACCTCGGTGCACATAAAAAAAGTTTTTGGGGCGTTTTGCTCTTTCTATGTGTGCTGCAAAATTCAGCACACATAGAAAAAGCAAAAACAAGGAGAAATAAAAGCATTCTCCTTGTAGGCCATTGTAATGCTTGCTCTTGCATGGTGTTAGCTTTTGGCACTGCCACAGATTTACACCTCCTTGTAAATCTAAGGCAGTATCAAAAAAGAAATGGGTGTTGAGGTGGAACCCCCACAGGAACAGCCATTGCACGCCTGTTTGCGGCAGACGACTGCGGCAGAAATGGGCATATGGTCTTAAGCCATGCTAAGTGGTTTAGCGCCGCCTTGTAAATATTGAAAACTGCATTACACCACTGAAGCATCAAACAAAGTGATACTCTGATGGTCATAGGGGCTAGTAAATATACCCTGTAGTTTGACAGTCCTTGAGTAAAATAGTGGTCAGAGAGTATGTACTAATCATCACATACATTTATTTTAAAGCAGTTGAAAGCAAATAAAAGCCTATATTTAATTGTGAGTCAGCAGAGAACTTAGACCAGCCTGAAATATTTCATTGATTCTGGTGGTTCTGGATGATAGCTGCTACGTATGCAGTGAAACGTATGTTCGTCCAATATTTAAAGCAATGCACAAAACCTTCATGATTTCATTCTTGAAATGTGTGCCTGCCTTTATCTTTCTCCAGAGAACTAGGCAATCCAAACCTTGGGAATAACTCCCACACTAACAATTTGACTATTGTAGATGCATCACATCCCCTTGTTGGATATTGCTCAAACCATTTTGAAAATAAGAAACAATCACAAATATTAGTTTAGCCCAAACGAGGGGGTATATAATTATAAAATCCAGCTGTAGTCCTGTGAAATGACATTTTGTTTTCCCTACATGACTAATTTTCACTGCAGTTCTTTTACCTACAATAATTTGTTTGCACACTCTACATGTTTGACCAGCATTTCTGCAATATTTTGAAAATGAGGATTGAATAAATGCTTCTGAAATATATCCTCTATCGCATCACATCCCACATGTGTGGGTCCATGCTTGAACCGTGCTATTTATGTAGTGAGGTTGGTGGATTGACTGCAGACATGGCTAAGTTAGCACAAGCTTGGCTGCCATGCTGCTGCTTTTGCGCACGTTACTACATGTCTTTGTTTTCACTAAGACTCTTCTTGTGCCTGCTCACATGAGAACTGTTTGCCTTTCGCGTTCCTTGCTGTTCTCTGTCATTTTTGTCCATACATGATGTGCAAGGTTAAAAAACAATGTCCCTTGTTATTATGCTCTGGTCAGTCCCCAGCACCTAGACATAACACGAAGCACAGCTGCACGAGTGCTTTTAATATTGCATGTATGCATGTTCGAGGCACTTGGAGAAAAACCTTTCCAGGGAGAAAAGCTGTGCTTGTCCGAAGAGTGACTTGGAGGTATGGTGTCCCCTGACAAAGCCCAGAGGTCTTCTATTTTTATAATAAACTTGTTCCTAGCATGTGAAAGGTGGCAAGGCACAGTAGGCCGTTTTCCACCAGATTTATAAAATGATATCCCCGTTCATATTCTATAGAATTGTAACAATGCTCACTATATTGTGTTTATGCATTCTGCTTGTAGTAATAGGGCGTGTACTGCATTTTAGAGCATGTTAGTTAAAATAAACATTTTAAACTATACAGTGTCTCTGATTACTCATGTTGTTGACAAGTATGAGTGAGTGAGCGAAAGAGTGTTCTTGCTCCCACGATTCCTGAGAGAGTCGGAGTGACATGTTCTGGGTTGTCTAATCTTTGGTAGCTTCGCTGCAGTACAGAGAATGAATGAGACACTATAGCTAGTCGGATTGGGATTTTAGGCACTTAGGTGGGTAGTTGGTACACCACTATGCACTGAGGTCCTGGTTTCCTGCTCATAGTTCTGTACATGTGCAGAATCCATGCAACATGGCACCACCAATGTTTGGTCTGGTTCTTAGATGCTTAAGTAGTGCTTTCACTTGTCCACAATGCACTCACTTCTGTTTACGGAAACAGCTGTGACGGTGTAAACTCCTATGCTGATATTTTCATAGGTTCTTTTAAGCTTGATGTTATTAAAAGTTTTTTTTTATTATTTCTTACCTCTTTATTGTGCTGTTAGTGCATTAGTTTGTTAGACCTTCTTTGTCTTCATTGCTGTGCTGGATATTGCAGCGCATAGCTGCATTGCACTCTTTCAATATTTGACCGCATATGGAGTGCCAAACGAGGGTTTCGATCTTATCTTTGTGGTACAAGCTGATCCAGCTCACCACTTTGAGATTTTTTATTCTTAGGTCGATTTTCCAGCGGTGGCTGGTACTTATAATTTGTTACATGAATACACTACCACAGCCCCTCCTAATGTTTATCGACCCTATAGAAATCATGAAGTTCTGCTTATGGCATGGCAACACCAGATTTGATTTAATGGCGTCCTCCCACACGCAGTGGCTCTGATCCGCCTTTATCTATTGATTGGGCCACTTGGCCCATTTTGCCTAGGTACACCCCACACCCACGTTACCTGGCAGTTCAAGTGGCGTAACTCCGGGTGATGCACACGTTTGCGGCTTCTGACAACCCTGAATAAACATTAGTCTTAGCTGGGATTTTGAACCTCGGGCGTTCTTACATTCCCAAATAGACCCAGCGTATCAAGCCGCTTTATGCATTGATACAATCTACATTTTTGATAGCCAGTTGATTACCAGAACATTCTGCTATTTTACTATCTTTACAATCTGATTTGCTTGAATCAAAATACTTGTTAACACGTGAAAACCACACAAACCTGGTAATACGTACCTATTGCATACAAATCACATTTGTACACTTCTCCGGTTTTCCACTGCTGAAAACGTCTTAACAGCTGTTCAGATGGCGATCCTGAAGGAACACGCACTGGCAGAGGGGAAATGCATTTTGATGGTAATACCATACCCTGCACTTGAGGCAGTGACAAAGGCGAGTGTACCAAACTTTAAGGCTTTACATCCTCATTGGATACAATGGGCTACTTCTTTGACATCTCCGGATGTCACATTTACCTTTGACTCCTCTCTTCAGACTCAGGAGTTCTTGCAGTATGAATTTGTTCATCCTCCTCTTCTGTTTATGGGCCCGCTTGAGGAGTACAATTGTATCATTTACACCGATGGTTCAGTGCAACCGGACACCAGGTCCAAGCATGCTTATTCGGTGGCCTGTGCTATTGTGGCAGATACCATGGTGAACTGTGAGTTCAAGTCCAGTGTTGTTCATACTCAGGCACTAGGTGACTGTACCACCCAATTGGCTGAGCTGCGTGTGTTGGTGCTTGCTCTTGAGTTTGCTGATCCTAATGTGACTACTCTCATTGTGAGTGATCCTTATTACTGTGTTCAGTCTTACAATGACAACTTATTCTTTTGGTCTCAGAATGACTATTGTGATTCCAAAGACAGCACAATTAAGCATAAAATGCTTTGGGTTCGAGGGGCAGAACTTAAACAACGTCTGCCACTCACACATGTTATACATACTCTTGGCCACCAGCGTGTGGGAGCACACGCTGTCTGTAACAGTTTGGCTGATGAAGCAGCCAAATCAGCAGTAGCCAGGTGTTTAGTTGCAGCCGTTACAAGATATAATTTTGGCAGCTATTGCCACTACAGAGAAGGGTGGTAATTACCTGCAACGGTCCCCTTCAAAGTACTCTTATCATTTATGTCTCGACAAGGTTCTGTATGTAAGAATTTATGATGTTGGAGATCAGCTGATTCCTAATGCGGACCTCAGACTTTCTTTGATAACACCCACACACGAAGGCTTGGCTTCGGCCCATGCTGGCGTGTCTGCGAAAGTTTGTATCTTGCAGCAACGTTACTGGTGGCGTGGTTTATATAAACAGACTCGTAATTATCTTGTGACATTTGTCAGCAGAAATGGAGAAGTGTGGCTCAATGGTTAGAGCGGCAGACCCTGATGCAGAGGTCTAGCCCGGGACCAGGGTTCAATTCCCCGCCTAGGCGGGTCTTGGGCTCAAAATTCCACGGACCTGATAATTCTCGCCTTGGTGCCTATTCCAATCATGAAGTCCCACTCTGCAACGCTGGGCAATAGCTTGCTTAATCTCGACAACGGACCCCACAACGCTAAGGATGCCTGGCCTCCAGCTTGGGGGTGCCCAGAAGTGGACACCTCACAGGGAAAGCCAGGATGGGTTCCACAGCGGTATTCGTACATGCGCCTTGAGACCCTTGCGGGTGAGTAGTGCGCTATACAAGTATCAATTTACATTAAGCCATTTACAGTTGCACGTCCACCACAAACACAGCTATGCATTTCCAATAAGTCTTTTGGCTGTGTATATCTTGATCACTGCTGTCCATTTTCTTCAGATACTGCTTATAAATACATTTTAGTTGCAGTTGATTCATGCACACGTTTCATTTGGCTTTGGCCACAATGCGGTGCTGACGCTCGAAATGTCATCAGGTATTTGCTTGTCTTTGTGAGAATTTTTTGCTTGTGGCACTTACCATTCTGACCAAGGTCCAATGTTCGTCTCTAAGGTGTATAAGGATGCGATGAAGTCTTTGGGGGTGCTGGTTGTATATCATGCAACATGCACTTAATAATCTCCCTAGAAGATCTCTGGGTGGGCGGACCACATACGAAATGCTCTTTGGCATAAAAATGTTTGTGCCAGACCTTGATAGTCTAGACATGGTGGCGACGGCCGCAACCTTTGACATTGATAATTATTCTACTGTTTTACAGGACTTACAAGAGACCCATGACAGTCTTGGAACTGAACACTTACCCTCTGCCGCTGATGCTGCACTGCAGATTCTGGTAGCCGGCTGGCTACCCAAAGTTGGAGATCTGGTCCGAGAGAAGGTGGAGAACAAAAAAGAATTTGGCCCCTCTTATCCTGCACCTGTTCCAGTGCTTTGCGGGAAGGGTACTCGTACAGTCATCTTACCACAGCTTCCTCGTCACAAAGACAACAGATACATCTCAGTGGATAATCTCAAGCTACAACATCTGGCAAATTCTGAATAGTGTAACATCTGCTTTGTCATGCCCAGCAATTTCAAGGAATCCTGTGATTGGCGCATCTGACACCACGCAAAATGACACTGCCATCGAGATATCCTCTGTTACTAATCACTTGCTAGTCCCGCAAGCTACCCCTAGTAACTAAGAAACTGAATATGCTTATCCCACAAGCGAGTCTTTGCCTGATTTGCAAACAAGTAACGTTTTTCTTTTGACTCAACCTCCACCTCGTCATTTGGCCCTTCAAAGTACGGTATTTTTGTCTCCTGGTTTAAACAGACTTATTTGCTCCCTCCTTGATTGTACATCTGGTTGGTGCTGATCCTGATTTTTCTATTCATGTCCATTGGTTTTGTGACAGTTTTGTTCTTACTCATCAATGGTCACTACTTGCCGGCATGCTCTGCTGTTCAGTTGGTTGATGGAACTTTGGCTCCGCACTCGTCTTCTCACATCATAAAATGAGACCAGACTCTTGTTGAAATTATTGCCTTTCCAGTCGCTGATGGCATTGTCTGAGATGCAGTGGATTTCCAAATTCATGGTCCGGCGTAGAGAATAAATGTACCGAATGTACTTGAATGATGTAGTGAAACAGAACATACGTTCATATGATTGGGATGTGTAAGCAATACAATCTTTATTTTCAGATTTGGAGTATTATGCTACCTCTGATGCTGAACATTTAGAAATGTTTTTAATTACACACAGTGGGAACATTGCCCAGCTCCATTGGAAGGGAGCTCAAAAACCCTGTTAAAGAAATTTACATATTTTACGGATATTGACAGGTCCAAACTAGAATCCTATTACTTTAAATTAAATACTTCTTCTACCCCTAAGGTAATGTTGACCCACACAAAACTATTGTATTCCAATTCATGTATTGCTAAATTGACAAGAGGTGGCTATGAACACTGGAAGGCCACCATTGATTTAAAGTCTGTTTGGGCCTCTAAATCCTGGCAGGTTCGAGGCACTGAAGCTTTACATGGCGTGTGCCTCATGCCAATGCAAGTTCTATTTTTAAATAATACAATTTACCAAACTACTTGTTTTGGTTTGGCAACAGGAAGACAACGCTACCTATCATAACTGGAGCTTGCTTACAAATTATTCCATTGAGGACCTGCAAGCTTTAGTTCAAAATAACACATTTAATGTCTCTAGTTTGGATCCTGTGGGCTGTTTTCGTTTGGCAGATGTATTCTGATTCTGATGCCTGCCAATTACGTTTCCATAATGCAGTCCCTAGTTACATACAGGATAGACCTGACCCACGTTTTGTAAACACACATTCGGTTACCATTTACGTGGGTAAATTATACCAACAGTGGTTGCAGCACTCAACACTATAATCTGTAAAAGAACTTTTATCGTTGTTATCCAATAACATTGATTTGGCCGACTTTATCAAGGGCCCGCCTGGTCCAAGAACAAAACGATTTATTTACGCAGCTTACAATGAAATATGCAAGCTTTCACAAATTGAAGCAGTATCACGTTTAAGAGAAATAGATCTAGAAAATGTACTTGCTGTTGTTGACAATAGTATTAACACACTTTCTTCCTGCATCTACACATTAGATAATATTGTTTCATCTGTTGTTGATATTGTACAAGATGATGTGTCTGTGTTATATCATGGTCAAAATCAATTGCATTCTGTGATGCAGTTTGCATGGACTTTACAACTCTAAAAATGGGGAAAGTACAACAGTTTATGTCCAAGAAAGATGCAACATACACTCTTCCACATATAGAAAAGATAGACTCTTCTCCGTGGCTGAGACTGACACTGCTGTCTGGCTCATATATGGTGTTATCACTTTACCATTCTCATTCTTCAAATTTAGCTTCTGCATGAGGCATTACCCACTAGGCCGCTATGAACCCTTAGGTGGCACCTTTCTGTATGAAGTGCGGTCATTGCCTTTCTCATACAGATGCCTGCGGAATGACAAAAAGGTATGCCTTACCTGTGATTCTACAGTAGGTTGTTCCCTTGTTTGCAAAAACATACAATTACACGGGGCCTGCAGTGTTACCGCCCTGTACCTTGCATGTGTTTTAAAAAGTATTCCAGTTCCAACTATAAAGCCCACTTTCACGCTGCTTGCTAACAGTAGCTGTCTTCTTTTAAATAACCAAGAATGTTGAGGTTTGCAGTTTGCTGGCCACACATTGTGACAATTTCACAGCGTGTAGTTTGCTGTAAAAATGTGCTTTTTCCGCCCCCACATGGGAAGCTTGATAACTCGATTTGGCCTTCCGTACCAACTTTGAAAGCAGACTTCAATAAGTTGAGCAGAATAAGAGCGCTATTATTCCAACAGGAGGTCCCCCTTACTTCTGCGCGTGAGACCATTGTGCTGCAGGTGGCTAGCACCCATTATGAGATTCAGGCCCTTCTCAATACTAACCTCCCACTGCATTATGGTGAATGGATTCATCCCATTTTCAAAGCGTCTGATACACACGGCCTGGTAATTTTTTTTAATGTTGTTGGCTCTGGCCTTGTGACCTCCTTTCAGACTATATTTGGTGTAATACCAGCATTTATTCATTCTATTTCTATTCTATAATATAATCACATTATACTTGGTGGGGCTGTGATCTGTAACGCACTTAGTTACCAGCCAGAATTTAGCGCTAAACTGTTACAGAGTTATTTCCGGCTTGCCTAAAATACAATAATGTCATGATTATTGGGGACTTTATTGTCCATTTTGAAAAATCAAATAATATGGTGGGAACCCATCTGAAAAACGACATGCAGATTCTTCAACTAAAACAATGGATCAAAGGGCCCACACACATTGCAGGGCATACACTGGACCTATTGTTCTCCAATAGAGAGTCCACCACAATCAAGGAGATCAAACCCATCACATGGACCGAACACTCACTAAATACCTTCTCATTTACCCAACTTGCGATATTAGCAAAAGCCCCCAAACCCACGCATAGGAAATACGGAGCCTGGAAATTAGTCACCCCGACTTATTTCAACTCAATTCCACCCCAAACAATTTAGAGGCCCTGAGAATCCTCCCCACCAATAGGGGTGCAGTGAATCGCGAAACAGAGATTATCAACACACTGTTTCAATGTGCACCAAAACTTAAATCTAAATCCACAAAAAGAACTACATACGAAAAGTGGTACACAGCAGAACTTCAGGCACAGAAAAAAAAGTGCAAAATATTGGAACACAACAGGAGAATGTTCAGATTAAACCCAGACAAATCAGTATACAAAGCAAAACTCAGGATCTACAATTATGCAATTAAGAAGGCCAAAATAACGTATTTTGTACAACAAATAAATGAGAACATCAACTTGGTAAAAGAGCTATACAAAATTGTACGAGAATTATGCAATCCGACCTGTATGTCCCAAACCCTGTACCCATCAGCGGAATGCTGTGAGATGATCAGTGAATTTTCACAGATAAAATATGCACAATCTACTCGTCATTTAGCAATAATACCCCAGAAGATCCCATTAACTGGGAAAACTTGGACCCTCATCCCGATGCTCCTGTACGTCTGGGCAGCTTCAGGCTCTTTGCAGAAGAGGAGGTCACCAAGGCAACGGAAGAAGTTAAATCAGGATCCCCTCTTGAC
Source organism: Lissotriton helveticus (assembly GCF_964261635.1). Lineage (NCBI taxonomy): Eukaryota > Metazoa > Chordata > Amphibia > Caudata > Salamandridae > Lissotriton > Lissotriton helveticus. The sequence continues at coordinate 967,482,242 of NC_136071.1, read as the reverse complement.
CCCTGCCCACATTTCATCTTTACACAGATCATACCCATCCTTGGCCCATACGTCACGCAGCTATTTAACCAATCTTTGGAGACAGCAGTCTTCCCAGAGATCTGGAAACAGGCCATAGTGACCCCCTGCTGAAAGAGGCGGGCTCTGAAGTAAATAACCCAGCTAACTACCGGGCAATTTCCCAACTCCCCTACCTTTCTAAAGTATTGGAGAAGTTGGTCAACAGACAACGGTCTAACTATGTAGAGGCCAACAAACTATTGGACCCCTCGCAAACGGGCTTCAGGGCCACCAACAGTACTGAGGCAACTCTTCTCCCCTTCCGAGATAATGCAGGATCATTGCTGGACTAGGGAAAGGCAGTAGCCCTGAACCTGCTGGACCTGTCGGCGGCGTTCGACATGGTCTCCTATCAGCTCCTATCAGAAAATCTGCGTGAAAAAGAGATACATACAAAAGACCTTCATTGGCTCCGTTCGTTCTTGAGCAACAGAACTCAAACCATGCAAATGGGTGCCTTCTCCTCAAGTTAAAAAATCCTCAGTTGTGGTGTCCCACAGGGAGCCTCCCTAAGCCCCACCCTATTTAATCCCTATGTATCCTCCCTGGCAAAAATCGGTACGGGACTTGGTATCTGTTCCTATGCGGATGAAACACAACTGACAATAGCCATTGGAGACAGACCAAGGACACCAGGGATAAATGCAACAATTGCCTCAGTGAAATGGCAACCTGGATGTCGGAACACCTCTTAAAGCTCAATGCTGAGAAATCTGAGATCTTGCTCCTCGGCAGAGCCAATCATATCTGGGACACGTCATGGTGGCCCTACTCGCTGGGAGAAGCCCCAGCACCTTAGCAGTACCCAAATAACGTGGGTGTTGTCATTGATAATGCCCTATCCATGTAGGGTCATATGTGGACCCTGTGTGGAAGAAGCTTCGCCACGCTGAAGCTCTTAAAAAGGCTTTTTTTTTCCTGGATCCCACAGAAAAGGAGGAGAACAGTCACACAGGCCCTACTGGTCAGTAGGCTGGATTATGGAAATGCACTTTCTATTGGCGTGCCAGACTAACTGTTTAAACATCTGCAAGTGATAGAAAATGCAGTAGCTAAACTGGTGTGCAACAAAGGCAGATACAGCTCAGCAACCAATTGCTTGAGGCAGCTTTTCTGGCTGCCCATGCGTCAAAGAGCTATATTTAAGCTCTTAGGACATACACACAAGGTACTCCACCATACTTCCCCTAGGATCCTTCGGAATTAAATCTAATTCTACACTCCACCCAGGTGCCTAAGGTCATGTCATCATACGTTTGTTGAGACTAAAAGAATCAGAAAGATCAGGACAGGTTTACGCACCTTTTCATACCTCATAGTCGTGCACTGGAACAAGCTTCCTCTGAAACTACGTCGGACCGAGGACTGCACGGTGTTCAGGAAGAAACTCAAAACCCACTTATTCCCCAGAGACTGATATCACCTACCTTAACAGCCCCAGTCCTAACCACCAACCTCCCGCTACCTTAGCGCGGTGATATCCCTATGGGATAAATGTTGCGCTTTACGAATAAAGAAATATTTGCCCTTCATACTTGGCATAGCTGCTGGAATCTTGCCATTGATTTTCCTGCTACACAATGGCTGCTCCTCTTGTGGTCCTGCACAACCCAGGCCAGCTGCAAATGGTCCGGAACCATGTGCTTGAATGCCTTTGCACACTACCACTGGCGACACTCAGCGTGGCTTATGGATTGTCTATCCGCTTTGCGTACTACACTTGCGTGCAACCCGTCTTCTCATGTTTACATTGTTCCTTTTCATGGGCGTTAGATATCTGCTTCTCCAATATGTCATGTTCAGACCCGGATTACGACCTGTTATTAGGTCTCTTAGTGGCCCATGAAAAAAAATGTTCCGGAGTTGCACTAGTGGCGTGTGCGTCTGCACTTGGAGTGTTGGTACAATGAGATGTCTGTGCGGCTGTGCAGAATCTCCTACAACACAGCTACATTGAATATCATGCAAGTTGTCCTGCAATGCTCATGGATGCACCCTATTGTGAGGAACATGAATGCTCATTCAGTTGGATAACATTACTTTTTGCTACCAAGAACAATGATTTCCTTTTGGAAACTGTTGCAGTTTATTGCGCATATACTCTGATTGATAAATAAGGCTAGTTCACTGTACACTTCTGTGACAAGTTTTTTATTGTATTTTTCAGCAAGATTTTTTTACCTGGCCATTATATACAATTTTTTTTCTTTTTTCAAAATTCAACAAATTATAGACGCTCTTGAACTCTGCTCTCACTTCTTGTAGATTGTGTTCCTCCTATGTCCACATCTAATGGACGTACCAGGGGAGGGTGTAGTGAAGTTGGTGGATTGACTGCAGACATTTCTAAGTTAGCACAAGCTTGGTTGCCATGCTGCTGCTTTTGAGCACGTTACTCCACGACTTTCTTTTCACTAAGACTTTGCTTGTGCCTGTTCACATGAGAACCATCTGCCATTTGCATTCCTTTGCTGTTCTATGTGGTTTTCATCTGTTCATGATGTACAAGGTCGAAAAACAACGTCCCTTGTTATTCTGCTCTGGTCATTCGCTGGCACCTACACATAACAGGAAGCACAGCTGCACTGATGAAAATCGAGTGCTTTTAATATTGCATGCATGTTCGAGGCACTAGGAGAAAAACCTTTCCAGAGAGAAGAGCTGAGCTTGTCCGGAGATGCAACCCTTTGCATCCAGACTTGGAGGTATGGGGTCCCCCTGACAAAGCCCAGAGGTCTTCTATTTTTATAATGAACTAGTTCTTAGCATGGGGAGGGTGGGACGGCACAGACGGACGTTTTCCACCAACTTTATAAAATGATATCCCCGTTCATATTCTATGGAATTGTAACAATGCTCACTATATTTTGTTTATGCATTCTGATTTTAGTAATAGCACATGTACTGCATTTTAGAGCATGTTAGTTAAAATAAACATTTTAAACTATACAGTTTCTCTGATTACTCATGTTGTGGACTCCTCCAATTCTTGAAAGAGTCGGAGTGACAAGTTCTGGGTTGTCTAATCATTGGTAGCTTGGCTGTAGTACGGAGAACGAATGAGACACTATAGCTAGTCAGATTTTTGGGCACTTAAGGTGGGTAGTTGGTTTCCTAAGCATAGTTCTGTATATGTGCAGAATCCCTACAATATTTACGGTAGCAATGAATCTGGCAAGACACACCAACCATCAGTACATCTCCATAAGCAATTTTCATCTTGCTGCTCTTAGTTTTTCTTCATTTGTCATTTCATTATTCAATTCATTTATTTGAATTGACATTGAGAGAAAACAATTGACATAAGTTCTGTTTCTGAACTCTCGTGTGTTTGATCTGGCAATGCAGTGGTCATAACTACACAAAACTTAGCAAACTGATCTTCCAAGTTGTTTTCATGTGTAATCATGTAGTGTCCAGTTGTGTGTGCTGTGCACCTTACCACCGCTATTGTCTTTGCAAATTTTAATGCATGCCACAAATCAAGAATGTGTGACTCATTGCCACCCTACATTCATTATTAATGTAGAAATTTCTAGTTATGGCAATCAATTCAGCTACCTGTGCTGAGGTTACATTACACAGGTATGTGGAAACAACAATGCATGTTAATATACACACTGCATATCATTTTCATGGACATCTCTTAAACATGAGCCACACACACAAAATTTGAAAACAGCCAATCTGAGTGGTACAATGTGAGCTTTTGTTCTTGGCTTGGTACATAATTCTGTTATGTCACTACAGTTATTTACAAATTCATGTATTTCATCATCAATTTCATTTATTAGCAATGATAAAAGTGTTGCGGGTTAAGTGTTTCACACCTTTTGGCTGAAATGTTCTTAGCAGCCAGTATAGTCTGTTCCTGCATGACAATCAACTCTTTGTCAAATTCTGGGTCCTAGATCAATGACAATTGATTCATTCTGCAGAATGGCTATCACAGAAATACCAACATTTTTCATGCATCCAGACAAAGCTGCTGCGATTGAATCCAGCAGTGCAGAGAAATATGCAGCTGTCTCCTGACATTGTTGTTGTGTGCGAACAGAATGTAAGTGCCCTTCTGTCTCCTGGCAGAATAAATAATGCTTTCATTCTTTATCCCATGGAACCGGATCTGAGATGTCATGGTATGTAGATCCTTTGTAGGTAATTACATGTTTGGAATCCACTGGCAATAGTAGCAAACCATTTCCAAAATCATCCTCACTACTCTCTGGGTTGGTTGTGGGTACATTCATCAGAATTGCAGAAATATGCACATTAGGCACTTTCCTAATTTCTTTCTGAATTGTATGTCTCAAGTAAATAACTTATTTCTGAAACTTACATCTTGGTAAGGGAAAAATCATGCACATTTTCAACCAAAACATTTAACAGTGCAGTAGTGTCCAAATTACTGCTCTCTTTTGTTTTCCCACAATGTTTCTTTAGTACTTGGTTGAAGATTGAGGGACTCACTATCTGCACCTGTGGGATTCTTGCCCGGACCATAATGTGATCGAAGAGGTTTAGATAAAAATGCTGAGCAGAGATAAAACACAGTGAACTATACTGCATCTACTGGTATTTGAAATAGAATTACTGTTGGATTCGATACTATGGGGCTGCTATCTTATTTATTTTGTGAAAATGTTAAACTTTTCTCCATTTCTTTGCGGAAGTCCAATACAGGTGAGTTACATGGACTCCCCAAAACCTCTTTAAAAATGCTTGTCTGCACTCAGAAGACAATTTGTAATGTATGGATATATTCAACATAGACAATAAACATCTGTTTCAGCGCCAAGATCCCCTTTGGAGAACACGCGCTTTAAGAAGGCACATGTTATGTTTTGTTATGTAGTGCATCTGGTTTCACTGTAATTTTAAGTATTTTTGCACTTTTAATCAACCCAATATTTTCCGGTAAAATTCCAGACCTCTCTGCTCACTGTTCATCTTAGATTTGGAGGTCTGGTCTCATCCGTGAGAACTGAGAACATGCCTATTTTTGTTTCTTCAGATTTCATTTTTAAAATTAACATCATCATCCTTGAATGCCAACACCCTCCAGTGTACAATGAATTTTGCAAGTTAACTTGCATATTAGATCACAGTCTAACAGATTTAATGGACTTGGTTACTAATTATACATTCATGCATGTTTATAGCTGACCCCATTTTTAAAAGCACATGTGCTGATAATTTACTAGCACTTGTTGCCTTCAGTTAGGACTTCTTCCCCCGGGAGAGGTAAGTTTTGAAACTTTAATGGTCTAACTGTGGAACAGGTAGTAGCTGTATCAATAAGAAAATGATAATGAGGGCCATTCATTTCTCCTTCTACATATGGACCATTCCGGTCTACCTGTAGGTCTGCGTAAAAAATTCAATCCTTTTCCCCACTCAGGCACCTTCATTGTGCCTGAATTTTTCTACAAGTGACTCAGAGAATAGTTTCAAATTGTGGAAAAGTGCCATCAAGCTCATGGCATAACTCCATTGACCTGTATTGTATTGTGCATGGTCTGCACAGGTGCTGGAAGTGTGGCGACCATTGACTGCGTCATCTCATTCTGTGCCTTGGAAATCATATTTTGCTGCATGGGATTTGAGCCATCATTTATGTTCCTTTTGAAAATTGTTTAAAAAAATGTACAAGTTCTTTTCCAGTGGCCTTCTTTACCACAATTTGACAAGTTCCTGATTTCATTTGAATATTGCTAGCATTATTATTAAAACCTTTACCTGAACCTCTGGATCCAGTTACTCTACTTCCTGGAGAAAACAGAACTTGCACTCAAGGAACATGAAAAACAACTGGATCCCCTTTCTGATAAGACTGAGCCTGTGCCAACATCAACTTTTCTTAAGCAGATTTCGTTTTCATTTAACAATAATCATTACAATATTTTATGTAGGCAAGGATCTCATCAAATAATGTTGCTTGCCAATGCATCAGATGTTGCTAAATCTGGAAGTGAACCCAATAAAAAAAAATAATAATAAAATACTGGTGAATCGTCCTTTGTGGGGTTATCCATTACACTATATTGCCTGTTATTCTACATTAATATTGCAAAATATGCATGAGCATCTTCATTTTGTGTCGCTCTCATAATTTTTGACCAGTTTTCCTGATTAGCTGGAACCTTTCCCATTACCTGCTCATTTACTTATGCATATTTTTGCATGACAATTGGCGAAGGCATGTAATGTGGACCGCCTCTTCCTCTAACTACTTTACCATAATTTTACAGTCATTCCACAAATCCTTAGACCAAATAACTGAAAATAAAATGTCCAAACCTTCCTAAAGTACATTTGAAACTGTCACAAACAAATCTGTCTCTGCGTACCACATTTGTGACTCCTCCCTAAGTTTTGAAAATGCTGTGTAAAAATTCAAAGATCGTGTCTGCTACAAGAGACGTGCAAGTAAGCCCCCCGAGGCACTCCCCTCTATGGGAATTCTCTTTCCACAATTTCAGATTCTATGTCAGGACCGGAGGCTCAGATTATGCTTATCTCTCTCTTATTTTATTGCTAAGCAGCCTTAAACCAATAACAACAAAAGACTACAAATCCCATGAGTCTTTTCACAGTTCAAAATAACCATAGAGGGAGTCCCATATAAACAACACTTCCTCTTTCTTCGCTGCTCAGCAGCCATATAAGTGCCTTTCCTTGATCTGGTTTGTGCCTGTGAGTACATCGTACAATATTTACTGCAAGTACATTGAGACGTGATTGTGAGCATTGACAGTTGTGCCGGTACTAACCTTTCTCCCAGTGAGTTTCCCTGTCAGTTGCTGTAGAACTAGCTGGGTGGGACTCCCGGGAGGTCGGGACTGCACGCCGTGTGTGTGAGCCCTTTATGACATTGCCTTCACCTGGTGTGTAAGAACGTGTTGGACAATCTCGTTCGCGCTCCTGACGGACGTTCATTTCGACTGTGTGCCGCTACCTACTCCTCACACCGCGGTGCACGTTAAGCCCAATAGATATAGCAATATCCAGTTAAAGTTTGTCTGTAGGTATCAATGAATGGTGATTGGCCTTGTCCAGGGTTGACTTCTGCAATCAGACTTAAGATCTGATGCTTCATCACAAATTGCCCACCAGGGCATTGTTGTATTGTTGTGAGTCTGATTTGGCTTCTCTAGGTTCTGGATTATGGAATTCTGACAGAATCCTGAAGAGTTAATTTGATGGGCAGTCAGTGACATAATACCTTTTCTTTGTTTTTATAATAAATATCCTGTAAACTTTGCTTTGTTGAGTGTTAAGTAACCTCCCACACAGGCCAGTGCTGCAACTTATGATGTAGGTTCTGATCCATGTATTTGAAGGGTGAATAATCTTTTATTTACAATTAGTAGCCTTGGGTTTTACTGTGCATCTGTTGAAGTTTGAGCAGCACCAGATAGTAGAGAGGAATCTGAGATCCACTAAGTGAGGGTCAAAGTTGGATATGTCATTGGGTTCAATGTCTGGGAATGTGGTTCACAGTTGTTTGGGAGCTCTTCCTGACACAGGTTGCAAAGGTTTCGATGATGAAGAGTTTTTCAGGTCTGTGGTCATTTATAACTTCAGGAACATGTCAGTGGTTTATAGACAGACATAACCTGATCAAGATGTGTAAGTTGAAAAGGGTTGCTGGGGTATAAAGAAAGTGCTATCTGGTGGTTAGGTTGAGGTAAAAGATCAGGGGCAGTGACTGAGACTGCAGCAATCTAACAGAGGCCAGAGAGATTTGATGAAGCCGGTTAGGAGCAAAAGAGGGGTGGGTAGAGAAAGTTTGGAAAAGGAGGCTATGGTGGTTTCAAAGTAGTTTGAAAGAGGGAGAAATGTGGCAAGGCAAAATTATTTGCAGTTGGTAAACTAGGACAGAGAATGGATGATGGAAGATTGGCATGCCAGATGGATTAATTTACAAAAACACTGAGAGACATAGGGTCCTAGGGAAATTTTGAGACCAGCCCGAGTTCACATGCCCAAATATTCACTTATAAAACAACACAACAAACCGGGGGTCTAAAAGCCTAATCTAGATGAAAAGACCAAACACATCTCCCAATGGTAGAGTGTATCTATATGTACTATGAGAAATGCTAAATTTAAGGAAACTCACATCAGGAACCAACAACTTATTAGTGATAACGTGGTTGGGATCAGTTATATACTCAATCTGGATAACCATCAACTATTCCAAGTGATCAGTTCTATCATTTGGTCAACCAGCTTAAAGTAATGGTGAACCACTTGATCATAGAGGACACCACGCCTCTATGCGCAAAGGCTAGAACCCAACCAAAAAATCACTAAGAAAAATCCAAGGGGCAATTAGTTTTCATTTGCTTGTTGGAACAATAGAAAGAAACACGCAGTGCATAGAAAAGTTGGTTAAAATAAGATGATGTGTCCTAATAAAGAATATTTTTATTATTAAAGATGAGGACACACCCCTTCTTTAAAAACAGAACAGTGCAAACTGCAGCTTAAACAAATAACTGCCATAAAGGGGCCAATATGTTTCAGCCAAACGGGCTCTACTTCCCTTGGGCTTTCTTCAGGGCCTCTGTTCTTATAATTGCTACTGCATTTATTTGTGTGTTTAATTTGAAAAGAAACAAAACAGTGGAAATACTTGCTGTGATACAGTGAAAGAATACACAGTCTGTTCCTCCACATCAAGGGATGCAGATTACATGCTCAGGATATTGAGGCCCGCTCTACTCCGTCGGTACCTCAAGACTTCTTCCGAGTCTAATGTGTTAGCTTAACAGAGAAGAGGACAGGCCCAAGATATGGTGTGGGTGTAATGTGGCTCGGGTGTAATGCAATGAAATATGTTTAGAGTTCTCATTTGAGAGAAACAGTAAGGTATTTGAATTGGATTAGCAGGGTAAAAAGTGTCCGGGAGTGAGGTGTAGATGTGGGAAGGTGGTTGCAAGGCATGTTGCGTGAGTAGAGATCAGAGGGATTGATGACCTTCATGGGTTGTGAGGAACATGGAAGAGTGGGTGTTCCAGAGCACATAGGAGGAGAGGAAGAAGAATGAATGAAGGAAGCAGAATGAAGTAAAGGGGTGGGAGAAGGATTGGAGTTGGTGAGGTGAGTTGAAGCTGATGAAGAAGGGGAAGGGGTAAGATTTGCCCATTGAAAATGAGTGGGTTTGATTTATTAAGGAGAAAAGAGATAAATCTGTGTTGGTATAGATGGAGAAGAGATTGGAGGGTTCTGATGTGGCCAGAAGGGTGAAAGAATGGAAAGGACCTAGTTAAAGATAGTTAAAGGGGATACAAAAGAACATAACCTGCAGAGGAATGGTTATCGACAAGGTTAATGCACAACACCTTGCTTATTGCCTAGTCTTTCGTGACACACCATTGCAATACTTTGCCCCTGATGAATCATTACATGACAAAACAAAAAAACAACATAGGGGTGCTTTCTTCTTGAGTTTGTGAAAACACATAATTGCAACAGCATGAGTTTTAGGATGATATGTTCTAATTTACTGTAAAAAACACTCAAGCCTACTATAGCCATTGCTAGGAGAAATCACTATGATTTGAATTGTTTTCTTATGAAGTTAATGTCTGGCTCTTTATTTAATATGATACATTCTTATTACTTTATATTTATTGATCAGACACCAATCAGGCTTCACGGACTAACCTGGGAGTACATAATAGCAAAATGATCTCCATATACATTACGAAAGGACAAAATAATGAGAAATGGAAGTAGGTGCATTAAAGGTTAGTAAGCAAAACTGGGTAAATACTATTACTATCTAGTTCTATGTTTAATCACTTCGACTTGGATAGCTTAAACAAGTAAATTGGTGGATAGAGCCCAACAGATGTGTCTTGCTCTGTAGCTGTTTACAGCAGTGAAATCAACAAAAGATTTAAAATAATTGAAAGTAACCAACGCTGTCTTTGGTTAAATATATGTAGGGCTACCCAAGAAAGTAGGGCTTCACCTACAATGATACAGAACAGATTCCAAGCAGGTGACATTTTTCTTTACCACTCCAGAACCTAAAACAGTTAGAACTAGGCACATTGACTACAGTATTGTGGATGCATTGTTATTTCCACCCTCACTAAAACTGGTTCAACTTTCTTCCTGAAATAATTATTGAGGCCCTTACTTCGTTTTCAGCAGTCCAATTGACCATCAATCCTGTGGTGGTGGTTCGTGCAGCACCCCTGAGCTAGCTATTTTTAGGGGGGAATTAAGGAATGTTATGTCCATATTGGGAGCAGGAAATCTACTGTGGTTGTCATACATTAGACGCATATGTTATTCAATAGGGAGGGATAACATGTGGTTAACGCCAGAAGAGGCCTGCCCCTCTATCCCCAAAAAAGTCCCTATCGCTAGCTTTTAAAGAACACAAACTCGCTCTATTGTCCCAGAGTATGAATTCATGCAGCCTGACATCCATGTTTCTGGGTGCCAAGCAACAATACAAATTCGAATTGGCCCTGGACAGTATTCAACTATTCATGGCAAAGAAGTTTTCTTTATAATTTAGGCACAGGAAGCTCCCGCTCCGGGCTGTGACTAATAAATGGAAGGGAGCACCTTCCTTAGATGGTCCCGGGTGCTCTTCTTCTGAAGAAACAGAACTCCATGTCCTGTTGTTCTGTCCTGCTTACTAAGGGTCTAGATCAATGTGGGTCCTCCAACTTTGTAGAAATCTGGGCCTCAGGAACTGTAGCAAGGTTTTCAGGCTACTAAAATACGAGACTAATCCACTATGTGGTGTACACGCAGAGAAATTTTAAAGGACAAAGAGGTGGGCAGCAACCTGACTGTGCTTTCTAATTAGAAATGTCATGGTATTATATCTGAACGTATCTACATCTAGAGAAATGCCTTGAAATATTTTAATGGTTGTCTAAATTTTAATGTTTTATTCTTAGATTATTTTTTTTAAATATATCTATATTGTTCTAATTTTTTTACTTGTATAAATGTGGGTATTTTTTGATTCATGTGGTTCCTAGTTTTAGGGGGTTAGGCTATGGGGTGAAAGCTTGTGACATTAACACTTATTGTCCTTTTGTACAATTACCTCTTGTACTTTTTTGTTGTTCCAAGAACGATTTGCACTTATGCTATGATGTATTTTAACTGTGCTTTTATGGATGTATAGCCGAAATAAAGTTTTTTTTGACTGACTGACTGACTGATACATTCTTATTACTTTATAATTATTGATCAGACACCAATCAGGCTTCAAAGACTCCTCACTAACCTGGGAGTATATAATGGCAAAATGATCTCCATATGAATTGTGAAAGGACAAAAATAATGAGAAGTGGAAGCAGGTACATTAAAAGTTAGTTAGCTAAACTGGTAAATACTATAACTATTTGGTTCTATGTTTAATGACTTCGACTTGGATAGCTTAAGCAAATAAATTGGTGGATAGAGCCGAACAGATGTGTCTTGCTCTGTAGCTCTTTACAGCAGTGAAATCAACAAAAGATTGAACATAAATGAAAGTAACCAACTTTGTCTTTGGTTAAATATATGTAAGGCTACCCAAGAAAGTACGGCTTCACCTACAATTATACAGAACAGATTCCAAGCAGATAACGTTTTTCTTTACCACTCCAGAACCTAAAACTGTTAGAACTAGGCACATTGACTACAGTATTGTGGAATCATTGTTATTTCCACCCTCACTAAAACTGATTCTACTTTCTTCCTGAAATAATTATTGCGGCCCTTATTTCGAGTTCAGCAGCCCAATTGACCATCAAGCCTGTGGTGGTGGTTCGTGGAGCACACCTGAGCTAGCTATGGTTAGAGGGAAATTGAGGGATGTTATGTCCATATTGGGAGCAGGAAATCTACTGTGGTTGTCATACATTAGACGCACATGTTATTCACTAGGGAGGGAAAACATCTGGTTAACACCAGAAGAGACCTGCCCCTCTATCCCCAAAAAGTCCCTATCCCTAGATTTTAAAGAACACAAACTCGCTCTATTGTCCCAGATTATGAATTCATGCAGCCTGACATCCAGGTTTCTGGATGCCCAGCAACAAAACAAATTGGAATTGGCCCTGCACAGTATTCAACCATTCATGGCAAAGAAGTTGTTTTTACAATTTAAGCACGCGACGTTCCCGCTCCGCGCCTTGACAAATAAAGGGAAGGGAGCAACTTCCTTAGATTGTCCTGGGTGCTCTTCTTCTGAAGAAAAAGATCTCCATGTCATGTTATTCTGTCCTGCTTACAAAGGGTCTAGATCTAAGTGGGTCCTCCAACTTTGTAGAAATCTGGGCCTCAGGAAATTTAGCGAGGTTTTCAGGCTACTAAAATACTAGACTAATCCACTATTTCTAGTTGCTACCTTGAAATTTGTAATTTCGATGTGGGGTACACGCAAAGGAATTTTAAAGGATAAAGAGATGGGCAGCAACCTGACTGTGTTTTCTAATTAGAAATGTCATGGTATTATATCTGAACTTATCTACATCTAGGGAAACGCCTTCAAATATTTTTATGGTTGTCTAATAGCTAAGACTGTAGGTCAAGAAAATTGGGGTAGACCGTAGGGACAAACGATAAGCCCTTACTTAAGATGGATACCTCCTGACTGGACAGGGTGTGCTTGGATTGATTAAACACAGGGATAGCGTCTATGTTGGTACTTTCAGTTACCATTGGTAAAATTTGTGTCGGGGTTGTCTCTCTCCTGGGGGATTGTGCCATCTCTGCTGTTTCGGAGTTGCCTCTGGCTAAAAAATGACTTTGATTGCATGTGGGGCCACTTGGTTCCTCACCGGGATCTGAGCTATCAGATGATTCTGCAGAGGAATCAGTAAAACCCACCACTGTGTTTCTTCTATTAAAGCGTCCCCAAGGTCTTGGGGTCTGTTGGTGGGGGTTGAAATTACGATTCGTGTAGAAATCCTTCTGTAGATAGGGGTAGGCACGTTCAAGGGTGAAAGCTTTAACATCTTTTTTGACTTTATTGGACTTTTTGTTTTGTTCAATACGGTGGAATTCTAGAACTGTTTTGTCAATTTTTTCAAGTAGGCTTTTAGCGTCAGTAACCGTGTTGTTATCAGATATTTGTTGTTCAAGGTCTTTAATTATGTCACCCAATTTTTTAAGTTCTTCACTTGCAGTTTCTATTCCTAGAACTAACCAATGCCTAGAGCAAGTGGTTCCTATACTACTAAATCCTGTGATGTACTTGGGATTGTCAGTGAAGACACCTGGAATATTTCTGACTTGTAACCCTAAGGGGATGGTGTTGGATTTCAATTATTGGGTGAGCATGAGAATCATTAATTCAAGTCGGGCATATTTTTTCTTTTGTTTTTCTAGATCGTCAGATAGACTCGAGCTCCCTCTTGTGGTATGTTCTTCCTGGTCTGTGAACAAGGAGGGACCTGCGCAAATCTTTTTAATATATTCAACTGAGTATAGAGGGGCTGAGTCAGACATTACAATGTGTAGTCAAGTGTTAGGGAAGGAACAATAGAGTGCAGAGGTGGATAGAACCAAAGAGCAACAAGGTAGGGAAGCGAGTACCCACTTTGGAGAAGTGGAAGGCAAACAAGGCCCTTGCAATCAGTCGATTGCGCAAAGTTATGTTAGGAGCAACAAGGGACCCCAATTCAGTCAGCATAGGACCTCGGGGAGCATACTTTTTAGAACAACAACGGTCCCATGCATACCAGTTCTATCCGGACAATGAATATAGACAGAATCAAATCTATATTTGGAGCGACATATCCAGCCGGACAGAGGTCTTCAAATTTACTCAATACGCAATTATTTCATACAGAAGTGATACCTTCAACAATTCACCAGTGTAGGGCACAAGCCTGTACCCAGACACTCCTAGATCCCATACAGAGAGGAAAAAGGGCTTTTTAAGGCAAAAGTAAAGTTTTCTGTTCAAAATTTCATGTGTACAGAAATATCGAAAAGCACCATTTACATGTACATCACATATAAATCAAGTTCTGTATAAGGTGCAAGGCAGGTCGACGGCGTTTCGGTCCCACTACTTAGATCATGGGGACCATCATCAGCACATTAATTAATGCCTTAACGTTTTTTAAGCCTCTAAATGACTAGGGAAGGGAATAAAAGAGAAGACAATACATATATACTTTTGAACCATAATCATAAATTTGCATAGTTTATCCAGTGACTTGAAGTGAGCAGTGAACCTACTTATATACATGCTCGGTGAAGTAGTGGAGATCGCTGGGCTCTGTGCCAAGAGACATGGAAGCCCATTGTCGTTTCGTCCCGTCTAACAGGTATCGAGTGGTCAACAGTAGGAATAAGAACAAAGAAAGGATATTTGAATTGGTGATCGATTCAGGGGTGATAGTACCTTGAAGATGAAATTAACCGTGTGGTCGAGCGGAATAGCGGCGATGTGGGGAGTGCTAGCAGTGATCGATTCGAGGGTGAAGGGTTGAAGTTAACCGTGTACTCAGGTGGGGAAACGGCGATGGGAGGATTGCTAGCAGTGAAGTACATGGTGTGCACTTATACGCTATACGGGCTGGTACGCCAACCGAATTGGCTGAGTGCTCATGGACTTGACCGGTAGTGAACTGGTCATTTCTGGTGAACAGGTAAGGCGGAAAATGGGGGCGAGTACGAATAGCCAAGGTGTTAAGGGCTAAACATGCTTACCACGTAGTTTAAACAGGCGATTTAGGCAACACCGTAGTAGCCTATTGAGGAAGGAGAAGACCTATAAAGTAAATGGCACGGACAGAGTTAAGGGAGAGAGGTGGAACGACGCACGAACCAATTCGATAGAAAAATGTGCCGGTCGGATCTTACCAAAATGGGGCATGATGACATGAACCGCGTTACGATAGTGTAATCAGGCGGTACCAGGATTCTACCTGTAATTAAAAAACGGGCCATTAGGGGTTGATGTGGAACCGGATTCAAGCGAATTCGTGCCCCAAGGGTGGTTACAACTTACCGGGTCAGTCGGTAGTTCGGTCTGTTTCCTGGCTTCCTCGTGGGGAAGGAGGCGGTGATGTTAAAAAGGGGGCGGGACAGTGAACCGGGGTGGTGCAGAGCCCTAGAAATGGAGGACGGTCTCGGGAATGGCGGCCATATTGGTAGTGAGGTAGTGTTTTTAACCTAAGTGAAAAGTGCACAGTGACAGTGATTTAAAACATGAGTTATTACATTACAGTAGACAATTAATTACCACAGAATTAGGTTTTGCAAGAGATAATCATAGCGTGACATTGTATGTCTGAGACAACCAGATCAGCGAGTTTCAGTTCAGTTGTAAGAAAGTTTTAAGTGAGGGAAGTCCAATCCAGATCAGTGAGTTTCAGTTCAGTTGTAGGCAGGTCTTTAAATGAGGGAAGTCCAATCCTCTTGAAGGTTTAATCCAGAGTTTAAGCTGTCCGTTTTTAATATCCATTTAAGCTCTTCCTTGTTGAGCATTCGAGTTAAGTCACCACCTCTGGGCGGAATGATGACTTGGCTGATCACGGTCCAGCGAATTTTATTCTCTGTATGCCCTTTGTTGGTAAAATGTTCGACTAGAGGAGCATTGGGTATCCCACATCGGATTCTGCTTCGATGTTGGGATATTCGTAGCTTGATTTTCTGCTTGGTCTGACCCACATAAATTAGGTCACATGGACAAAAGATTGCATAAATGATGTTACAGCTATTGCAGTTGGTGAAAGTCCTTAGCTCATTCTTAACATCTTTATATACAAATTATTTGCCGTCTATTGAGAAATCACATACAACAAATGACCCGCAATTGGAGTGGCCTAGTAGGGGTGGTAATAACCAGAGGTCATTGAGTGTGGTCTTCAAGGGGGATGCCGGGGGTACGACTGCCCTGACCAACTGATCCTTAAGATTTTTGCTTTTTCTGAAAGCAAAAAGGGGGGTTTCCCAATTCAGCGGTCCAGCGTTAAGTGTGTGCCAATTCTTTTTTATACTCTGTTTTACACAATTGGAAATGGTGGAAAAGGTAGTGACACATACCATTTTGTCTGTGGTTGGTTTTGGTTTAGGTTCAAGAAGAGTCTCACGAGGACAGTACCAAACCCTTTTCATTAAGTTTTTTATTAGGCGTCGTGGATAGCCTCTAGATCTTAGTTTCGCTGAGAGTGTGTTTGCCTCAGTGAAATAATCTTCCTTCTTAAAACAATTCCTCCTTAGTCTGAGGAATTGGGAGTATGGCAGGCTGTCTCTCAGGGCCCTGGGATGACAGCTACCATAACTGAGCAGTGTGTTTCTTTCAGTCGGTTTACGATAGAGGGACGTATAGAGTACCCCGTCTTGATGTTGGATAGTGAGGTCCAGGAATGCAATGTGACTTTTACTATGAGTCAGAGTGAATGTAAGTCCATTACAGTTATTATTGAGCCAGTGCAGGAGACCCGGGAGATCGTCAAGGGACCCACCCCAAATTAGGAAAATGTCGTCAATATAACGTTTCCATGTAAGCAACCCCAGGTGGAATGGGTTGCTATGGGTGAGAATAGTATTACATTCTAACCAGTCCATGTACAGGTTCGCCAGAGTTGGTGCAAAAATGGCACCCATACTGGTTCCACGTACCTGCTGGTAGTATTGCGTGTCAAACATAAAAAAGTTCTGGGTGAGGCAAATCTCAAGAAGTTATACTATGAATAGAGTGGGTACTCTATGAGGGCGTGGTCTTGTGTTTAGTATACTTTCCATAACAAGGAGCAAATCTTTCTGGGGTATATTAGTATAGAGAGACTCCACATCCATGGTACATAGAGTCTCTCTCTCATGATTGAAGGGATGATTCTCAATGAGATTGATCATGTGCATGCTGTCTCGAATGTAGCATTTAGTTTCTAACACAAAATCTTTCAAGAAATAATTGACATAGTGGCCCAGAGGTTCTAACACAGAGCCGCAACCAGACACAATCGGTCTCCCGGGAGGATTATCTAGTCTTTTGTGAATCTTGGGGAGCGTGTAGATAACGGGGGTTCTAGGATTAGTGATGTTTAGAAAGTTGTATTCATGTTTGCTTGGATAGCCATTCTCAACCGCTTCCGTGGTAAGTTGTTTAACGAGTGTCTGTATACCTCTGGTAGGGTTACATGGCAGTTTACAATAATGGTCAGTGTTGGAGACTTGACGTAGTAATTCGTCTTTGTAGTTTTCAATACTTTGCAACACTATTCCACCCCCTTTATCAGCCGGTTTGATAATCAGGTTGGAGTTGTTTTTCAAGGTGGTGATAGCAGATTTTTCTTCTAGTGAGATATGGTATGGTATAAACAAGTGTGATTGGGCTAGTTCTGAAGTCTCTTTCAGAATAACTTTTTCAAAGGTAATGATCTCTTTTTAGGGATCATGTTTGAGGTAGGCGAAAAAGTGGATGGGGGTCTAAATGGTGTAATGGCCAATTTGGGCTCAGAGGGGTTAAATTCAAAGAATGCCCGAAGTCTAATCTTACGAAAAAAGCCCATTAGCTCAGACTGTAGGTCAAGAAAATTGGGGTAGACCGTAGGGACAAACGATAAGCACTTACTTAAGATGGATACCTCCTGACTGGACAGGGTGTGCTTGGATAGATTAAACAAAGGGATAGTGTCTATGTTGGTACTTTCAGTTACAATTGGTAAAATTTGTGTCGGGTTTGTCTCTCTCCTGGGGGATTGTGCCATCTCTGCTGTTGTTTCACTCGCCCTCTCTTCGGGGGTTCGGAGTTGCCTCTGGCTAAAAAATGACTTTGATTGCGTGTGGGGCCACTTGGTCCCTCACCGGGATCTGAGCTATCAGATGATTTTGCAGAGGAATCAGTAAAACCCACCACTGTGTTTCTTCTATTAAAGTGTCCCCAAGGTCTTGGGGTCTGTTGGTGGGGGTTGAAATTACGATTCGTGTAGAAATCCTTCTGTAGATAGGGGTAGGCACGTTCAAGGGTGAAAGCTTTAATATCTTTTTTGACTTTATTGGACTTTTAGTTTTGTTCAATACGGTGGAATTCTAGAACTGTTTTGTCAATTTTTTCAAGTAAGCTTTTAGCGTCAGTAACCGTGTTGTTATCAGATATTTGTTGTTCAAGGTCTTTAATTATGTCACCCAATTTTTTAAGTTCTTCACTTGCAGTTTCTATTCCTAGAACTAACCAATGCCTAGAGCAAGTGGTTCCTATACTACTAAATCCTGTGATGTACTTGGGATTGTCAGTGAAGACACCTGGAATATTTCTGACTTGTAACCCTAAGGGGATGGTGTTGGATTTCAATTATTGGGTGAGCATGAGAATCATTAATTCAAGCCGGGCATATTTTTTCTTTTGTTTTTCTAGATCGTCAGATAGACTTGAGCTCCCTCTTGTGGTATGTTCTTCCTGGTCTGTGAACAAGGAGGGACCTGCGCAAATCTTTTTAATATATTCAACTGAGTATAGAGGGTCTGAGTCAGACATTACAATGTGTAGTCAAGTGTTAGGGAAGGAACAATAGAGTGCAGAGGTGGATAGAACCAAAGAGCAACAAGGTAGGGAAGCGAGTACCCACTTTGGAGAAGTGGAAGGCAAACAAGGCCCTTGCAATCAGTCGATTGCGCAAAGTTATGTTAGGAGCAACAAGGGACCCCAATTCAGTCAGCATAGGACCTCGGGGAGCATACTTTTTAGAACAACAACGGTCCCATGCATACCAGTTCTATCCGGACAATGAATATAGACAGAATCAAATCTATATTTGGAGCGACATATCCAGCCGGAAAGAGGTCTTCAAATTTACTCAATACGCATTTATTTCATACAGAAGTGATACCTTCAACAATTCACCAGTGTAGGGCACAAGCCTGTACCCAGACACTCCTAGATCCCATACAGAGAGGAAAAAGGGCTTTTTAAGGCAAAAGTAACGTTTTCTGTTCAAAATTTCATGTGTACAGAAATATCGAAAAGCACCATTTACATGTGGATGTATGACGTTACAACGCATACTTTTACAACGCCTACCTTTACAACGCATTTTTTACACCGCAACATCCATTACAATGCACACCATTACAACGCATGCCATTACAACGAATTCTTTGAAACTACCTTTGCAACGCATTCCACTACAACGCATACTACATTTACAACGCATACCATTACAACGCATTACATTACATTGCATGTAAGGTAAGTGTTGGATAGTGTAGGGGTAAAAATTACTATTCTAACTCCAGGGGGTGCAACAGTAGGGTAAGTGTTGGATAGTGTAGGGGTACAAATTACTATTCTATTTCCAGGGGGTGCAACAGTAGGGTAAGTGTTGGATAGTGTAAGGGTACTATGTGTTGTAATGCTATGCGTTGTAATGGTATGCGTTATAATGACTGCGTTGTAATGGCATGCGTTGTAGTGGTGTGCATTGTAGTGTCATGCGTTGTAATGAATGCGTTGTATATGCATGCGTTGTAATGGATTTTGCGTTGTAAAAGTTTTGTTGTAATGGTAGTGCGTTGTAAAAGTTGCGTTGTAAAGGTTGTATACCTTTACATGTACATCACATATAAATCAAGTTCTGTATAAGGTGCAAGGCAGGTCGACGGCGTTTCGGTCCCACTACTTAGATCATGGGGACCATCATCAGGACATTAATTAATGCCTTAACGTTTTTTAAGCCTCTAAATGCCTAGAGAAGGAAATAAAAGAGAAGACAAGACATATATACTTTTGAACCATAATCATAAATTTGCATAGTTTATCCAGTGACTTGAAGTGAGCAGTGTACCTACTTATATACATGCTCGGTGAAGTAGTGGAGGTCGCTGGGCTCTGTGCCAAGAGACATGGAAGCCCATTGTCGTTTCGTCCCGTCTAACAGGTATCGAGTGGTCAACAGTAGGAATAAGAACGAAGAAAGGATATTCGAATTGGTGATCGATTCAGGGGTGATAGTACCTTGAAGATGAAATTAACCGTGTGGTCGAGTGGAATAGCGGCGATGTGGGGAGTGCTAGCAGTGATTGATTCGAGGGTGAAGGGCTGAAGTTAACCGTGTACTCAGGTCGGGAAACTGCGATGGGAGGATTGCTAGCAGTGAAGTACATGGTGTGCACTTATACGCTATACGGGCTGGTACGGCAACCGAATTGGCTGAGTGCTCAAGGACTTGACCGGTAGTGAACTGGTCATTTCTGGTGAACAGGTAAGGCAGAAAATGGGGGCGAGTACGAATAGCCAAGGTGTTAAGGGCTAAACATGCTTACCACGTAGTTTAGCGATTTAGGCAACACGGTAGTAGCCTATTGAGGAAGGAGAAGCCCTGTAAAGTAAATGGCACGGACAGAGTTAAGGGAGAGAGGTGGACCGACGCACGAACCAATTCGATAGAAAAATTGTGCCGGTCGGATCTTACCAAAATGAGGCACGATGACATGAACCGCTTTACGATAGTGTAATCAGGCGGTACCAGGATTCTACCTGTAATTAAAAAACGGGCCATTAGGTGTTAAGGTGGAACCGGATTCAAGCGAATTCGTGCCCCAAGGGTGGTTACAACTTACCGGGTCAGTCGGTAGTTCGGTCTGTTTCCTCGCTTCCTCGTGGGGAAGGAGGCGGTGATGTTAAAAAGGGGGCGGGACAGTGAACCGGGGTGGTGCAGAGCCCTAGAAATGGAGGACGGACTCGGGAATGACGGCCATATTGGTAGTGAGGGAGTGTTTTTAACCTACGTGAAAAGTGCACAGTGACAGTGATTTAAAACATGAGTTATTACATTACAGTAGACAATTAATTATCACAGAATTAGGTTTTGCAAGAGATAGTCATAGCGTGACATTGTATCTCTGAGACAACAAGATCAGTGAGTTTCAGTTCAGTTGTAAGCAAGTTTTAAGTGAGGGAAGTCCAATCCAGATCAGTGAGTTTCAGTTCAGTTGTAGGCAGGTCTTTAAATGAGGGAAGTCCAATCCTCTTGAAGGTTTAATCCAGTGTTTAAGCTGTCCGTTTTTAATATCCATTTAAGCTCTTCCTTGTTGAGCATTCAAGTTAAGTCACCACCTCTGGGCGGAATGATGACTTGGCTGATCACGGTCCAGCGAATTTCATTCTCTGTATGCCCTTTGTTGGAAAAATGTTCGACTAGAGGAGCATTGGGTGTCCCACATCGGATTCTGCTTCGATGTTGGGATATTCGTAGCTTGATTTTCTGCTTGGTCTGACCCACATAAATTAGGTCACATGGACATAAGATTGCATAAATGATGTTACAGCTGTTGCAGTTGGTGAAAGTCCTTAGCTCATTCTTAACATCTTTATATACAAATTCTTTGCCGTCCCTACTAGGCCACTCCAAGTGCGGGTCATGTGTTGTATGTGATTTCTCAATAGAGTATGCTCCCCGAGGTCCTATGCTGACTGAATTGGGGTCCCTTGTTGCTCCTAACATAACTTTGCGCAATCGACTGATTGCAAGGGCCTTGTTTGCCTTCCACTTCTCCAAAGTGGGTACTCGCTTCCCTACCTTGTTACTCTTTGGTTCTATCCACCTCTGCACTCTATTGTTCCTTCCCTAACACTTGACTACACATTGTAATGTCTGACTCAACCCCTCTATACTCAGTTGAATATATTAAAAAGATTTGCGCAGGTCCCTCCTTGTTCACAGACCAGGAAGAACATACCACAACAGGGAGCTCAAGTCTATCTGACGATCTAGAAAAACAAAAGAAAAAATATGCCCGACTTGAATTAATGATTCTCATGCTCACCCAATACTTGAAATCCAACACCATCCCCTTAGGGTTACAAGTCAGAAATATTCCAGGTGTTTTCACTGACAATCCCAAGTACATCACAGGATTTAGTAGTATAGGAACCACTTGCTCTAGGCATTGGTTAGTTCTAGGAATAGAAACTGCAAGTGAAGAACTTAAAAAATTGGGTGACATAACTAAAGACCTTGAACAACAAATATCTGATAACAACACAGTTACTGACGCTAAAAGCTTACTTGAAAAAATTGACAAAACAGTTCTAGAATTCCACCGTATTGAACAAAACAAAAAGTCCAATAAAGTAAAAAAAGATATTAAAGCTTTCACCCTTGAACGTGCCTACCCCTATCTAGGGAAGGATTTCTACACGAATCGTAATTTCAACCCACACCAACAGACCCCAAGACCTTGGGGACGCTTTAATAGAAGAAACACAGTGGTGGGTTTTACTGATTCCTCTGCAGAATCATCTGATAGCTCAGATCCCGGTGAGGGACCAAGTGGCCCCACACGCAATCAAAGTCATTTTTTAGCCAGAGGCAACTCCGAACCCCCGAAGAGAGGGTGAGTGAAACAACAGCAAAGATGGCACAATCCCCCAGGAGAGAGACAAACCTAACGCAAATTTTACCAATGGTAACTGAAAGTACCAACATAGACACTATCCCTGTGTTTAATCTATCCAAGCACACCCTGTCCAGTCAGGAGGTATCCATCTTAAGTAAGGGCTCATCGTTTGTCCCTACGGTCTACCCCAATTTTCTTGACCTACAGTCTGAGCTAATGGGCTTTTTTCGTAAGATTAGACTTCGGCCATTCTTTGAACTTAACCCCTCTGAGCCCAAATTGGCCATTACACCATTTAGACCCCCATCCACTTTTTCGCCTACCTCAAACATGATCCCTAAAGAGATCATTACCTTTGAAAAAGTTATTCTAAAAGAGACTTCAGAACTAGCCCAATCACACTTGCTTATACCATACAATAGCTCACTGGAAGAAAAATCTGCTATCACCACCTTGAAAAACAACTCCAACCTGATTATCAAACCGGCTGATAAGGGGGGTGGAATAGTGCTGCAAAGTATTGAAAACTACAAAGACGAACTACTACGTCAAGTCTCCAACACTGACCATTATTGTAAACTGCCATGTAACCCTACCAGAGGTATACAGACACTCGTTAAACAACTTACCACGGAAGCGGTTGAGAATGGCTATCTAAGCAAACATGAATACAACTTTCTAAACATCACTAATCCTAGAACCCCCGATATCTACACGCTCCCCAAGATTCACAAAAGACTAGATAATCCTCCCGGGAGACCGATTGTGTCTGGTTGCGGCTCTGTGTTAGAACCTCTGGGCCACTATGTCAATTATTTCTTGAAAGATTTTGTGTTAGAAACCAAATGCTACATTCGAGACAGCATGCACATGATCAATCTCATTGAGAATCATCCCTTCAATCATGAGTGAGAGAATCTATGTACCATGGATGTGGAGTCTCTCTATACTAATATACCCCAGAAAGATTCGCTCCTTGTTATGGAAAGTATACTAAACACAAGACCACGCCCTCATAGAGTACCCACTCTATTCATAGTACAACTTCTTGAGATTTGCCTCACCCAGAACTTTTTTATGTTTGACACGCAATACTACCAGCAGGTACCATTTTTGCACCAACTCTGGCGATCCTGTAAATGGACTGGTTAGAATGTAATACTATTCTCACCCATAGCAACCCATTCTACCTGGGGTGCTTTACATAGAAACGTTATATTGACGACATTTTCCTCATTTGGGGTGGGTCCCTTGACGATCTCCCGGGTCTCCTGCACTGGCTCAATAATAACTGTAATGGACTTACATTCACTCCGACTCATAGTAAAAGTCACATTGCATTTCTGGACCGCTCTATCCAACATCAAGACGGGGTACTCTATACGTCCCTCTAGCGTAAACCGACTGAAAGAAACACACTGCTCAGTTATGGTAGCTGTCATCCCAGGGCCCTGAGAGACAGCCTGCCATACTCTCAATTCCTCAGACTAAGGGGGAATTGTTTTAAGAAGGAAGATTATTTCACTGAGGCAAACACACTCTCAGCGAAACTAAGATCTAGAGGCTATCCACGACGCCTAATAAAAAACTCAATGAAAAGGGCTTGGTACTGTCCTCGTAAGACTCTTCTTGAACCTAAACCAAAACCAACCACATACAAAATGGTATGTGTCACTACCTTTTCAACCATTTCCAATCGTGTAAAACAGAGTATAAAAAGGAATTGGCACATAACTCTGGACCGCTGAATTGGGAAACCCCCCTTTTTGCTTTCAGAAAAAGCAAAAATCTTAAGGATCAGTTGGTCAGGGCAGCCTTACCCCCGGCATCCCCCTTGAAGACCACACTCAATGACCTCTGGTTATTACCACCCCTACTAGGCCACTCCAAGTGCGGGTCATGTGTTGTATGTGATTTCTCAATAGACGGCAAAGAATCTGTATATAAAGATGTTAAGAATGAGCTAAGGAATTTCACCAACTGCAATAGCTGTAACATCATTTATGCAATCTTTTGTCACTGTGACCTAATTTATGTGGGTCAGACCAAAAAGAAAATCAAGCTACGAATATCCTAACATCGAAGCAGAAACGATGTCGGACACCCAATGCTCCTCTAGTCGAACATTTTTCCAACAAAGGGCATACAGAGAATGAAATTCGCTGGACCGTGATCAGCCAAGTCATCATTCCGCCCAGAGGTGGTGACTTAACTTGAATGCTCAACAAGGAAGAGCTTAAATGGATATTAAAAATGGACAGCTTAAACTCTGGATTAAACCTTCAAGAGGATTGGACTTCCCTCATTTAAAGACCTGCCTACAACTGAACTGAAACTCACTGATCTGGATTGGACTTCCCTCACTTAAAACTTGCTTACAACTGAACTGAAACTCGCTGATCTGGTTGTCTCAGACATAGAATGTCACGCTATGACTATCTCTTGCAAAACCTAATTCTGTGGTAATTAATTGTCTACTGTAATGTAATAACTCATGTTTTAAATCACTGTCACTGTGCACTTTTCACTTAGGCTAAAAACACTCACTCACTACCAATATGGCCGCCATTCCCGAGTCCGTCCTCCATTTCTAGGGCTCTGCACCACCCCGGTTCACTGTCCCGCCCCCTTTTTAACATCACCGCCTCCTTCCCCACGAGGAAGCCAGGAAACAGACAGAACTACCGACTGACCCGGTAACCACCCTTGGGGCACTAATTCGCTTGAATCCGGTTCCACCTCAACCCCTAATGGCCCGTTTTTTAATTACAGGTAGAATCCTGGTACCGCCTGATTACACTATCGTAACGCGGTTCATGTCATCATGCCCCATTTTGGTAAGATCCGACCGGCACTATTTTTCTATCGAATTGGTTTGTGCGTCGTTCCACCTCTCTCCCATAACTCTGTCCGTGCCATTTACTTTACAGGGCTTCTCCTTCCTCAATAGGCTACTACCGTGTTGCCTAAATCGCCTGTTTAAACTACGTGGTAAGCATGTTTAGCCCTTAACACCTTGGCTATTCGTACTCGCCCCCATTTTCTGCCTTACCTGTTCACCAGAAATGACCAGTTCACTACCGGTCAAGTCCTTGAGCACTCTAATCCAATTCGATTGCCGTACCAGCCCATATAGCGTATAAGTGCACACCATGTACTTCACTGCTAGCAATCCTCCCATCGCCGTTTCCCCACCTGAGTACACGGTTAACTTCAACCCTTCACCCTCGAATCGATCACTGCTAGCACTCCCCACATCGCCGCTATTCCGCTCGACCACATGGTTAATTTCATCTTCAAGGTACTATCACCCCTGAATCAATCACCAATTCGAATATCCTTTCTTCGTTCTTATACCTACTGTTGACCACTCGATACCTGTTAGACGGGACGAAATGACAATGGGCTTCCATGTCTCTTGGCACAGAGCCCAGCGATCTCCACTACTTCACCGAGCATGTATATAAGTAGGTTCACTGCTCACTTCAAGTCACTGGATAAACTATGCAAATTTATGATTATGGTTCAACAGTATATATGTCTTGTCTTCTCTTTTATTCCCTTCCCTAGGCATTTCGAGGCTTAAAAAACGTTAAGGCATTAATTAATGTCCTGATGATGGTCCCCATGATCTAAGTAGTGGGACCGAAACGCCGTCGACCTGCCTTGCACCTTATACAGAACTTGATTTATATGTGATGTACATGTAAATGGTGCTTTTCGATATTTCTGTACACATGAAATTTTGAACAGAAAACGTTACTTTTGCCTTAAAAAGCCCTTTTTCCTCTCTGTGTGGGATCTAGGAGTGTCTGGGTACAGGCTTGTGCCCTACACTGGTGAATTGTTGAAGGTATCACTTCTGTATGAAATAATTGCGTATTGAGTAAATTTGAAGACCTCTGTCCGGCTGAATATGTCGCTCCAAATATAGATTTGATTCTGTCTATATTCATTTTCCACATAAAACTGGTATGCATGGGACCGTTGTTGTTCTAAAAAGTATGCTCCCCGAGGTCCTATGCTGACTGAATTGGGGTCCCTTGTTGCTCCTATCATAACATCCTGACAACTCGGCTGGCTAACATCGGTGTGGAACACAAGGCCTTAGCCTGGCTTAGGAGTTTCTTATCGAACCGGACCCAACGTGTGACCTTGGGGGCCTATCGCTCAGAGGAGGCTAAGAACTCAAAAGGGGTGCCACAGGGTTCGTGTTTGAGCCCGACCCTCTTTAACATCTATGTGGTACCCCTGGCTAACATCATGAGAACTTATGGCTTCATTCCGGTGTCCTACGCCGACGATACTCAGCTCCTCTTCCCTTTTAAACAACTCACCGCTGAGGTCAAGAACTCCTTTTCCCAGGGTATGAAGACTGTGGCACATTGGATGTCCTCCAATTACCTTCAGTGCAATGTTGATAAGACCGAAGTCATGTTGTTTGGAGAAGCTAAACTTCTGTGGACTCCTGACTGGTGGCCACAAGATCTTGGCCTAGTCCCAGAACCAAAGCAGGTCGTAAAAAATCTAGGAGTCAGTCTAGACCAGGAACTCTCTTTAAAGCAGCATAGCAACTATGTTGTGGGTACATGCTTTCACGTAATTGGACTCCTACGGAAAGTATTCCCACTGCTCCCCGATTCAGTCAGAAAAACACTAGTGCAGGCTCTTGTCTTAAGCCGCATAGACTACTGCAACGGCCTGTTTCTGTCCACTAATGAAGGAGGGCCCGATTCACAGAAAAAACTTAAGACAAAATCCTAAACTTACTACTTTTGGTATTCACAGAAGTTAGGATTTTGTCTTAAGTTTGTCTTAAGACAGACTTAAGACAGACTTAAGTTAGGATTTTGTCTTAAGTCTGTCTTAAGACAGACTTAAGACAGACTTAAGTTAGGATTTTGTCTTAAGTCTGTCTTAAGACAAACTTAAGATAAAATCCTAACTTCTGTGAATACCAAAAGTAGTACGTTTAGGAGTTTGTCTTAAGTTAGTTCTGTGAATCGGGCCGGGAGTTCTGGCAAAACTCCAAGTGGTTCAGAACACTGCAGCGCGACTGGTCCTCAACGCCCCTCCCCGAACCCCTTCCAAACCACTGTTGGCAAAACTTCATTGGCTGCCCATAAAACAGAGAACCAAGTTCAAAACGTGCTGCATTATTCATAAATGCCTTAATGGTTCGGGACCTGAATATTTAATAAACAAATTCAGCCCCTATTTTCCTGCACGTTCCCTCAGGTCCAGTGACCAAGGTTTATTATGTGTCCCTCGGACTAAGAAGGCTAGACACGGCGGTAAAGCACTGTCTGTGGCTGGACCCTCTCTATGGAACAGTCTTCCTAGAGCTCTCAGACAATGCTCAGAACACCTACCGTTTAGGAAACAACTTAAAACCTTTCTGTTTCAACTTTAACATCTAGTCTAGCTAAGTTCCTATATATCTTGCTGTTGTGGCTGCCCAAGCGCAGAGATACTTCTCCGGGAGTTGAATCAAGCGCTATACAAACCCGCAAATAAAATAAATAAATAAATAGGCCAAAGTGCTTGTGGAACGTCAGTGACATTTGTTTGTGACATTCCACCAAATTCAAGCAACACTAGATTGGAATGGCGCTGTGGTCAGAAACTGTTGTACTGATGTGTGTCTGTTTACTTGTTCCAGCTGATGATGTAGACCTAATTTAATGTTGCCTATTGTAGAGGATATTGTCAGATGTATCCCCTCCTTCCATGTTGTGAAGGTCTGCAACTGATTATGTTATCACTGACACAGAAGAATTGAGTACTGTCTTAATTGCTATGTTTCATACATCATGTCAGCCTATTATTTAAATAATGGAATAACGATGTTATCAGACCGGACACTTGTATGTTTGTGTTGTTGTGACTTGGTAGTGATCCAGAGTTGAACATTGTTTATATACAATTTATTTATGCGATTTGTTGAGCGCGAACAAATGCC
Source organism: Lissotriton helveticus (assembly GCF_964261635.1). NCBI lineage: Eukaryota > Metazoa > Chordata > Amphibia > Caudata > Salamandridae > Lissotriton > Lissotriton helveticus. Next base: position 967,453,897 of record NC_136071.1, on the reverse strand, counting down.
GAAGGGCGTCTCGGCGCTATGGATGAGAGCAGTCTGGCCGCGGCGTTCTGTATAGACTGTAGCCTCTTGATGACTTTATCTTGGGCATTGACCAATAGTCCATTACAGTAGTCCACTGAGGACATGACAAATGAGGTGACCAGTGTTTTGCCGGCATTGGGAGGAAGGAATGGGAGAATCTTTTTTATAGCTTTCAGTTTGAAAAATCATGATGAAATAGTGGAATTGACAACACACCAATGCTTCCAGAACTACCTAGGGTTTGCACTGTAAAGGTCACATGGTAGTACATTTAGATTGGTATATGTGAGAGTTACAATAGGAGACAATGATTTGGTGACTTGTGTATTTAATGAAGTGAACAAGGATGAGATCGAAAAGTGTACTAAAACTTAAACAATGGAAACCAAAAGTGAAGTAGTCAGTTATGGTGGATATAACCACTGTTGTTGAATCCAAACGGTCTGGGCCCCAAGGTCCAACATATTACTCCCATCAGATTCGGAAAAGTGTGCAGAAATAGCCCACAAAGTGCATGTTTTGGACACAAAGGAGGAAATTAAGGTTACAGCTTCTGACTGGTAGTGATGGCTTTCTTGCCATCCCTGCCTCCTGGATTTTTGCATGGACAGCCCCTCTTTTTGCTGGAGGGGGATCAGCAGCTGCTGAGACAGGGTTGCATGCAGGTGTGTCCTCCTCTGACAGGGCTTCCCCTACTGTGGCTGCAGCAGATGTTGATGGCCTGGATGGAATTTGACCAAAGGAAGGGATAGATGCTGCTGGAAAAGCCCCTCAGAGACTGGTGTTTATGTCTCGCAGCACCCAAATCAGGAAGGCTATGTTGGTGTTGATGCCAGCCACCTTGGTGTGGATATTGTCAAACTCCTGGTATGTGTCCCTCTGCAGCAGCGTAATTTCCCGTATTTCAGTAAGCACCTAGGCCATCACACTTTGGGACTCCTGTAGTCTCCCAGGACTTGGGTGATGGCAGCCTGGGTGTCTTTGGCAACAGTTGGCTCACTCCTGGGGCCCACAGGATCCTTCCCATGGGCCTGTCCACATGGGACAGGCTGTGCCCTCTCACTGGGTCCTGGTTTCTTAGTGACTGGGGGTATTGATAGCCACCTCAGAATCCAGGACTGGGGACACAGGATGGTGCTGACTGTGCTAGGTACACGGGTTGGAGATACAGGGGTTGCCTGTGTTATTGCAGCTGGGGTGGGAGGGGTTGTAGTGGGCACAGGGAGCTCCACTCTTGCTGTATGCCCAGGCTGCCCAGATGGGCGAAGTCCGTTAACCACATCCTCATCTCCAGGACTGTTGTCATTATTGAGCGCTTCATCCTGGGGTGGAAAGGAAGTCTGTTTGATGTTCAATCTCTGGGCAGGTGTTGTGGCCGATCAACCTGTTGAGAAATAGAGAACATTAATATTGGTGGAAGTGTGGTATCTACATCCACATCGTTTGTGTCAAACGAAATAGAGACCTAGGATGAAACTAAATAGGTAGAGTTTAGTATTGTCATCTATTTGCGTGGAATTGAGATTGGTTACTGGACATTTGAAGACATTCAATAAATGTAGTAGAATTGATCAGCTCATTAAATGTGCTGCTATGTGGCATTTTGGCTTTAGGGATAGACATTACATCTCCAAAACATTGCAAAAACGCAGTGTCAGAATAACATGTGAATTTGACCTTTCCAAGGCCCAGTTGTGTATAGTGAAGGCAAACACACTCCTAGGTTATAAATTAAGCATTATTCATCATGTGAGGAATGCAGGATAAATAGTTCATGTGCCACTGCTAATCAAATGAGTTTCCTTTATGGATTACATATATTATAGGTATACACTTGGCCATCTATAGTTTCACGTGATGAGACCAGGACACTATCAAGCAAAGTATTCAGACATGTATATGAGTAGAGCATTGTATTGCACAGTCCATGATTACTGAACATCATTTGTGGCATGGTAGACAAGTGAGAAGCGGCAAAAGGAGGATAGCATCTTGGTTAAAGTTACAGTCACAGGGCCTCATGGGAGTTGTAAAGAAATCTATGTAGACTTTCCAACACTTAAGTGGTAACCTACATAATCAGTGAACATCAGTTGTTACATGGCAGACAAGTGAAAAGGAGTAAAAGGAGTATAGCATCTGGTGTATAAAGTTATTGTCACAGGTTCTCATGATAGTTGAAGACACTTCAATCTCAACTTACCAACATTTGAAAAATGTTAACGTGCATGAAAATGGTTCATTAGTTGTAACACAGTAGACACGTGAGAAGGGGCAAGAGGAGCATAGCATCTTGGTAAGATAAACACACACACGGAATCATGTAGCTGGATTCACCTCCATTTCAACTTACCAACACTTGACAACATGCATTTCAGATGGACCATACATTTACATAACACATATAATGGGTCCTGTGATGACTGTTCTATAGTAATACACTTAGAGACACTATTCCATCATGAAGATAGATACATGTGCTCAATATACATTAACACAGACAAACCAACATCTCTGATACTCTGAGTATTGCATGTTAGGAAAGTAGATAGACAGCACAATAGCAAAAGCAGAGCTGAGAGCCAGCAGCACTTTGTGGTATTGTGACAGTTAGTGAAGTGTAACTCCCCAGGTCTTCCTGTCAAGCTCGTAGAATGCTGGATGGCCAACATTCTCGCAGGGTAAGAGTTGTAATGGGCCACTGGGGTTGGAGACCCGAGTAGGTACTTTCAACCTGAGGTCATTCCACCTCCTCCTACTTTTGCCTTTTGTGAACAGGGTGGTACCAACAGCATTCACTTTGTTGACTCTCCTGTCCCACAATTCCATTTTCCTCCTGAGAGGAATATGCTGGACTTGGGAACCAAACATTTGGTGCTGTACTCAAACTATTTCTTCCACTATGACTGACAACTCAGCCTCAGTAAATCGTGGGTTTTGGGGCCAGGCATGACAAAACAAATCTGAGTGGCTATATGAAAGGATAAACAAACAAGGGATATTGGTGAAAACGTGAAAAATTTAATTAAAGGTGGTTGAGAGTGGTAAATCGTGAGATGAAAGAAAAAAAGGGATTGCCTTGGGCCACAACGGTGTCTCATATCTTCTGTGCGGTAGGTTAGTAGCAAAGGATCCTGATCAGGGATGGGATGTGTTTCATAGTGTGATTTGCAGGCATGTCCACTTGGAAAAAGCACTTCAGCAGTTTTTTAATCCATTCAATGTTCACTGTTGTGGTGCTTTGCTGGGAGCGTCCTGTGCTGGTCTACCGTCGTTGGGTAACCACCACTGAGAGACCGCCAGTACGACTATGTTGTCGTAATAGGCTCAGTGGGGAAATGCCCTGATGGCATCAGAGTACACATCGCCAACATTGCAGACCACTATGGCCCAGGCAGGAACTGCGCCGCGCTAGGCAATTCAGGCTGCACAATTCATAATATGGTGGGCGGAAGATCGCCAGCGGTGCGATGTGCTGGAGGCCACAGTGGTCGGGAGGACAGACCGCCAAACTTATATTCGACCCTTAAGTGTAGAATACTCCACTAATAGCCAAAAGGCTTTCAAAATAAAAAAAATGACAACACTATCCAACATCCCTGTCACAGAGGTTGCCACCCATATAACTTACTGAAAAGATGAAGACAAACTTAGGGGCTCATTAGGATTGCGGTTTTTCCGCATCCTCTGGGCCGGCGGAATCCACCGCCGGCCCGGAGGATGCGGAAAAACCGCAGCGGACCCACCTTAGACCCACCGCCACATTAGGATGGCTGGTGGGTCCTGGTTTCCGTCCGCAGCTTTTCCGCCGCGGTTGGCTTACAACCGCGGAGGAAAAGCTGTAATATGGTGACGGTGTCTCTCAGACACCGTCCACCATATTAGGATGCACAGAAAGAAATGCTTTTACACGGCGGATATTCCGCCGTGTAAAAGCATACGGTGCTTCACTGCGGTGGCCCGTTGCGGGCCCCCTGGGTGAAGGGGGGGGGTGGGGGGTGCACATGGGGGTACCTATGGTACCCCCCTGCATATGTATGCAGCAAGCGGCAGGCACCGCGCGGTGCCTGCTGCTTGCTGCATACATATGCAATGTATGCTTTTTTAACATTGCGGCGGGTGCAGCTTGAAGCAGCACCCGCCGCAATGTTAAATATCTAGGATGTGACCGCCAGGGTCGCGGTCACATCCTAATTTGCACGGAGGGACCGCCGCAGCCCATGCGGACGGTCCCTCCTACTCTAGGGTGGCGGACGGACGCAAGTCCGTCCGCCATCCTAATGAGCCCCTTAGTCCCTTAATAAAGTATTTAGAAGGCACTTAGGTTGGCACACTGGATCGTTCAGGACCCAGACTCCAAGCCAAATCCCAGATACCATGGTTGAATGTCCATGACAGCACCTTGGCACAGGAAGCCAAAACAAACAACACAGTGGAAGGATGGCACAATGCCTTCAACTCCACACTAGGCAGAACTCAACCTACATTATACATATTTATCAAAGCAATACAAAAATAGCTAAGCTATCATGAACTAAGAATAAAGCAATCTGTTACCCAAATTGTCTCTATTCTTATCAAACAAACTGAAAGAATGCACAACATGCTACAATTTAAAGTCAAGCTCTTCATAAATAACAAAAGAATACATTACTTAGAAATTTTAGCCAAAAGCATATTATAAATTAAATATCAACCTACCAAGAACCTCAAAACTGCAACAAACTCTAAACCAACAAACCAAATCATTTTTCTGTTTTAAATAATAATATAAATATTGTATTATATCAGTGAAACAATTATATAAAATCATAAATGCAATAAACAATAATATAATACAAATATATAATATTCATTTTTAAATGTAACAATTACCATAACCCCCGGCTTAAAAAACAAATTGAATACATTGTATCAAATAAATACCGCAAAGAATCCAAACTATTCCACATAATAATACCATACACATAACATAAACAATATAATATTGCATTTCCCACCCACAAAAAAATAAGAAATAAAATGTACTGTTTTGTAGCTGCAGATGTTTTTCTATTCTCACATAACAAAAAATAATAATCTACAAAAGGACATTAAAAACATAATCCAAAAAGCCCCCCCCCAAAAATGCTAACATATAAAACAATTCAATTGAAATCTATCGAAGCAATCCAAAGACTGTATGTTCCATAATAAAACCTGAAAAAGTATTTTAGAAAAAGAACCGCTGCAGGAAACCTGAAAAAAGGGAAATTAAAGTAAAAACCATTGGTTTATAATAAACCATAACTGATTTACTTTTCAAAAAAAGTCATCTCCAAATTCCCATAGAATTGTTGTAGACAAAAACCTGCAAAAAACTGGTAAAGGCCCGCCCAGACAATACATAGCAGTTCCAAATATACACATACATAACATTTAATCATCAAAACATAAATAACATCACATAATTTAAAATATAACATTCATACATTAGTATGACAATTAAAAAAAATTCAAAATTCCAAATACTGCAAAACACTACCAAACACACAGCTAAATATACCAAAAACAGCACTGTACCCAACTTTTAAACATGCATCCTATATGCCCCCTAACGTTTAAACCCTTAAAAATCCTTAGAAAAGGACTTAACTGTTCTGATGCACAGCAGTACTTAACAACGACATGGTTCCTGGAAAAATAAACCAAAATACCACCAATAGACTACAAAATAGAAGGTAGCATTAAACAATAACAGACACCAAGTGACACTAAAAATAAAGACTATCTCCCTTTAAGAATTCATGGGAAAAATAGTAAGAAATATTATAAATTATAAAAACAAATATAAAATTATTAAAAATGTTAAACATTTTAACTATGTTCTAAAAAATATTTAACAAATTGTGAAATATAAATTAAACAATAGGATAAAACATATGCCACTAGTTAACATATACTAATAAAGAATATGTTACAACAATGTAAAAAAAGATTTAAAAAAAGAAAAAAATGTTTACCAATTATAATCAATGTATGTATGTATATGTATGTATAGGCATTTATATAGCGCACTACTTACCCGTAGGGTCCCAAGGCGCTTCAACGACCGCAACACCGCCACCCTCTTGGACAACCTAGCCAACCTCGGACTTAAACAACTGGTCACTTCCCCCACCCACATCGCAGGTCACACACTCGACCCCATCTTCACCTCCAGCAATCATGTCTCCTTCTGCCACACTACAGATCTCCTCTGGACTGACCACAGCTGCGTTCACTTCACCTACAACAAGCCGAAACCCATCATCCACCTCCAACCAACTCTACAAAGAAACTGGAACAAAATCACCACGGAGCAGATCTCCACATCGCTCCTTCAAACCTCCCCAACCCTCTCTTCTAACGCCAACGAAGCCGCCTCCAACCTCACCCTTTGGCTATCCAACACCGCCGACACCTTAGCACCACTGAAAAAACGTCAACACAAACTTGCCATCAAGAAGGCCTCATGGTATGAAAAATAACATTTGAAAATGTACATTTTACAAATATATTTGTTCAGTTTTTTTTTACAAAATATTTTATTTACTTCATTTTATAACTGCTTTTATTTCAACTTTACAAAAATGTAAAACATGTAGTGTAGGTTAAACGAAATAGAACCACACAGTGTAGTTATAAAAATGATATATAAATATGTCTATTTATTACACAACATTCACTAACACATTGGTATATCTCCTACCCGGGGATATCAACACATATTCGCAAAAATACTTCAATTGCACCATATACTAAGCCAGCTTCCTGCATTGGCGGCAGTGGTGGGATGACTCCCCAACCTTCTGTCTTCCATGGGGTTTCTTCAGGGTCCACTGGGAAGGGTCCTTCTTTTTCCAAACTGCAACCACAACTTTCCTTTGACTTCTATTGAGGACGCAGTTGTGTTTCCACTCTATACACAGCCTCCGTGGGGCTCTTAGGTACTTACCTTGGGTAGTTCCTTGTGTCCCCAGCTATTCTGCATCTCCTGGTCTAAGTCCCGACTTCTGTCACAGTTCAAATTCCACTTTTTTAATATATGGTTTGGTCTCCCGCTGGATACCACTGTGTATTGTACTTACCTCCTGCAATTGAAGTATTCTTGTGTCTATATGTTGATATACCAATGTGCTAGTGGGTGTGATGTAATAAATAGACATATTTCTATAACTACACTGTGTGGTTCTTTTTTGTTGAACCTAGACTACATGATTCGATCTGGTAAAACAAGCTGTTTAACACTCTTTCTGGATAAACCTGAAGGCTGCTCTCCACAGCTACCACTTAGAAAGCTTCTCAAGGTTGTCTCATACAACTAAAATCACCATGACGGTTGTCTGGATTAGTGCAAGGTGCTTCACTTAAATGTGTGTGCACCATATACTAATCCAGCCGCCTACATTGGTGTGCAATGGTTGGGATTTAAACCTGCACTGTTTTACCAGCTAATCTAGGTGTTGTTAGATGAAAAACCATCACTAGCATCAGGCAGAAATAAATAATTTTTGTACAGTAGTAAGTTCACTGAACTTTTTGGATTGGTAGTTGAGGATCTAGCACAATCCTTTCTACAATCCTTTTGAAGTTGAGTTTCCACTAGGGTAGGTAGTTGCATCACCACACTACACCTAGTTTAGCTTTTCTTTATTTGAGGAAGCCAGTGGGTCTCAATCTTCTAGATACAGTGGTCTTAAGTTTCAGGAGCTTAGGACACTGGCTGCATCAAGGAAGTTAAAGACAGGTAGTAACCCTAACACTCTCCAACTCTTAGAGCTGCTGCTGCGGGGTGGCCTCTAGATATTTGGTAGGACAGAAGAGCAGAACAAGGTGGGAGGGGTAGCTTCAGAAGGTGGGTCAGGGGTTGTTCACCCCAGTGACACTAATTTTGAGTATGATCAGGAAGAGTCTGATGACTTCACACTGGAGAACTCTGATCCCCCAGGGATTAGTACAGATAGTACAGAGGGAGTCCCTAGAAGTAGGTCCCCCTTTATTCCTCCTGGGAGGGTGCAAAGAATGCAGGGGGGTCAAGATCCGCCTCTGTCAATTCCAATGCTTCTATAATTCCACAGGGACCTTCATCTCTAATCAGAGGGAGGACTTCTTAGAGAAGGAATACCACTTACTCAAGCTTGACAGCACCAAGCTCAGGATTAAGCAAGAGCAACTGGACCTTGATAAGAAAACCTTGGAAGTACAGAGGATTAGGAAGAACTTGGGACTAGAGTCCCATGGCGGTAGCACCAATGATCCTAGGGTCAGGGAGGAATCGTTTTATGATAGGAACCTGAGCAGGATAGTCCCTCCCTACCAGGAGGGGCATGAGATCCATAAAGGGATCACTGCCTTGGAGAGGACTATGGATTCAAGTTAGCCTGCCTGATGAGGGCTGTTAGCCTGAAACCGGTCCCAAGGATGCCTGTTTCTGGTCCAGGGAAGACATGGTTTGGCAGTTCGGTCTGGACTGTTCCCATGAGGCACAGGGTCAAGAATGATTTGCATATAGCTGTGCCTGAACTGGGGTGGCGAAGTGAGCTAAAGAACGATGATGGATTCAACCCAAATTTGTGACTGGGGGTGAGTGTATGAAAAGTTTCAGTGCTCCGTCCATCATCTCCTTGTGTTTACTTTGTTTACTAGCCAGGACAGAAAGTATGGGTGTTGGAGCCTCTGGCCCCAGCCGCTCTCCAAGATAAGTGGAGTGGCCCCCACAGTATTCTTTTTTTTAGTCCTCATTTCACCGTAAGCGTCTGCAATTTTAACAATAGAGACCCCTTCCAACCTGGGCGCTCAGGGTCTATGTTCTTGCATTCGCTTTAGGCCGACCAGGCCAGCTTCTTTTGTGCGAGGCTTGGTGTAATCATTGGACCTTTGAGGCCTTAGACCAGCCTCACTTCCGTACCCCAAGACATTAATGGTGACCAGATGTTTTCCTCACTATGGTCCAATCTCGCCATGCCCAATGCTGCTCCCAAAATTATTTACAACAAGGGGTGGTGATGGACAGAGTCTCTGAATTAAGCAGAGTACTCTCACCCAGTCAAGAGATCAGGGCTAGATCCAACACCGTTTTTTAGCTCATTGCACCATCCCAGTTTCAGAACCTGGCTGTATGCAAATTAGTCTGTCCCTGGCCCAGTGCATCATGGGAACAGGGCAGACCAGACTACAAAAGCCAATTCTTACACTGGGAAGGAAACAAGCTTCCGGGGACCGGTTTCTGGCATTTCAGCCGTCTTCGGCCAGGCTTGCTTGAATCCTGATGGTGCAATGAGCAAGGGACTCACATCTGAGTATACCCTTCCACGCTTAGGGTGGACAAAATTATTTACAACAAGGGGTGGTGATGGACAGAGTCTCTGAATTAAGCAGAGTACTCTCACCCAGTCAAGAGATCAGGGCTAGATCCAACACCGTTTTTTAGCTCATTGCACCATCCCAGTTTCAGAACCTGGCTGTATGCAAATTAGTCTGTCCCTGGCCCAGTGCATCATGGGAACAGGGCAGACCAGACTACAAAAGCCAATTCTTACACTGGGAAGGAAACAAGCTTCCGGGGACCGGTTTCTGGCATTTCAGCCGTCTTCGGCCCGGCTTGCTTGAATCCTGATGGTGCAATGAGCAAGGGACTCACATCTGAGTATACCCTTCCACACTTAGGGTGGACAAAATTATTTACAACAAGGGGTGGTGATGGACAGAGTCTCTGAATTAAGCAGAGTACTCTCACCCAGTCAAGAGATCAGGGCTAGATCCAACACGGTTTTTTAGCTCATTGCACCATCCCAGTTTCAGAACCTGGCTGTATGCAAATTAGTCTGTCCCTGGCCCAGTGCATCATGGGAACAGGGCAGACCAGACTACAAAAGCCAATTCTTACACTGGGAAGGAAACAAGCTTCCGGGGACCGGTTTCTGGCATTTCAGCCGTCTTCGGCCCGGCTTGCTTGAATCCTGATGGTGCAATGAGCAAGGGACTCACATCTGAGTATACCCTTCCACGCTTAGGGTGGACAAAATTATTTACAACAAGGGGTGGTGATGGACAGAGTCTCTGAATTAAGCAGAGTACTCTTACCCAGTCAAGAGATCAGGGCTAGATCCAACACCGTTTTTTAGCTCATTGCACCATCCCAGTTTCAGAACCTGGCTGTATGCAAATTAGTCTGTCCCTGGCCCAGTGCATCATGGGAACAGGGAAGACCAGACTACAAAAGCCAATTCTTACACTGGGAAGGAAACAAGCTTCCGGGGACCGGTTTCTGGCATTTCAGCCGTCTTCGGCCCGGCTTGCTTGAATCCTGATGGTGCAATGAGCAAGGGACTCACATCTGAGTATACCCTTCCACGCTTAGCGTGGACAAAATTATTTACAACAAGGGGTGGTGATGGACAGAGTCTCTGAATTAAGCAGAGCACCCAGCCAGTTCTCATAAAACGGGGATCTGGGGGTCTTTCCACGATTTACAGATCTCCCTACGGGCTATTAAAATCAGACAGAGAAGTAAACCCATTTGCATAGTAGGGAGTCGACTTATAAGGTCATTATCCATACCAAATATAACTAGGACGAGGTTAAGGTTCAACTTAAGTTTAAAGATTCCCTCCAGTGCACACTCCACATTCTGCCAAAAGACTCTTAGATGGACACATAAAAAAAAACATGTGTAGATCCGCCTCCACCAAACCACAACTTGGACACTTGGGAGATGGTCTTGGAGCAAATTTTGCTATTTTTTTAGGCGTGTAATACAACCTATTAATAACCTAAAATTGATTATTTTTTAAAGAAGCTGGCTTGATAAACTTATATAGGTTTTGGAGAGACAGAGTGTAAAGATTAACAGATATATCTCCCAAGACAGGTGTATTCCATTTTAAATAGGAGGTAATAAGCTCTTCATTCTCCACGTCGAGTAGACTACTGTACCAAAACCCAACCACCTTCTTTCTAGGATTTACGTTTTGGAATATATATTCAACCTCCCAGTTTCCGCCTATATGTTCCTTCTCTGCTGAAAACCAGGAGCACAGTTGCAAATATTTAAAACGGGAAAAAGAGTCTCCCATTTTGGCCCTCAAAACCCCCAATGGTGGACACCGTCCGAAGATATTAAATCGGACCAGATCGAGATTCCCGCCTTCTTGATAGGATTGGCTAAGTTATCTTTTAGGCAAGCAGGAATACCCGGGGAGTCCCAGATTGGGGCAAAGTCGGAGTAGTATCTTATCCCACATCTCGCTTTGACATTATGCCAGACATTGATTGCCGATCTTATTACTTTTAGGCAGACCTTCTTGAAAAACCTAGGCGCCCCAAACTTATAGAGGAATCCAGTGCCCCCTCCCTCAAAGTTGGCCATGACACTCAGGATCCTCCCCCAGTTGGTTTCAGCGGGACTAGAGAGTAAACAGCTAATGTTTTTAAACTGGAAGGCAAGGGAGTACCAAAACACACCTGGAAGAGCAAGCCCACCCTTTAGTAGTCTCCATTTTAACTTCTTCTAGGATAGCCTAGAGTTTTTATTGGCCCAGATGAAACTCTCTAATTTGCTTTGGATTTTACCCAAAAGTTTACCGGGGAAGCCTAGGGGGATAGTACCAAATAGGTACGTCAATTTAGGTAGGATAACCATTTTGACAAGGTTTACCCGGCCATAAATAGTGAGGGGTAAATTCTGCCATCTCAAAAAAAGGTGGTCGATTTCCTTAGACACTTTTCTCAAATTGATCAGGGGAATATCTGCTAGATCTTGTGCTATGGTGATCTCCAAATACCTAAACTCCCCACAGAATCTCCTGGCCCAGCCGTCGATGCCCCAGCCCATTACCTCAGTCTTGGAGGGGTTGACTGAGTACCCAGAGTACAGACCAAATTCCTTTAGGGTATTTTCTACCCTGGGCAGCACCTCCGCAGGATTATTAGTATAAATCAGCAGGTCATCTGGATATAGGGCCAGCTTACAACTATAATCTGAGACCTGGAAAGGAGTAATTTGTACATCGAGTCTCAGGGCTTGAGCGAGAGGTTCAATATAGATGTTGAACAGCAAGGGTGAAATAGGACACCCTTGTCGTGTTCCCCTTTGTATACACCTGATAAGGGTTTCCATAAATGATGGACCAAAACCCATCGCTTTTAAGGTCTCCCAGAGGTAGGCCCAATTGACACGATCGAACCCCTTGGCGACGTCGTAAGCAGCCACCACCAAGGGTTCCGACCGGGCCACTGCCAGATCGATGCAACCAATTAGTTGTAAAGTTTGTTCTTGAATAAATCTTCCCGGAATGAAGCCCTTTTGATCTACATTGATCAGCTGGGAGGCAACCCTGACAAACCTCCCTGCGAAAATGCTAGTAAAGATCGTATTGTCTGTATTGAGCAGGGAGATTGGTCTATAAGAGTCCGCTTTAAGCGGGTCCTTTACAGACTTCAGGATTAGCACTATTGTTGCTTCCTTCCATGACAAGGGGATCCTACCTTCAGGGCTATAGATGTAATTAAACAGCTCACATAATCTAGGCACTATCACATCTTCCAGGGTCTTATAAACTTCACCCGGAGAGCGTCTGTCCCTGCAGCTTTGTTATTCTTAATCCTTTCTATATGGAGCTTAATTTCTCCTTCTGAAATGGGGCCGTATAACATGTCCCGGCCATCTCTTGTCAATGTTGGTAAGGCTTTATTTTTTAACCATTCTTGAATTGAGTCAGTACTTGGCACTGTCTCCTCTTTGTAAAGCCTAGAAAATAAGGAAAGAAGGCACCTCTGCATATCCTCCTGATTGCATGAGGTCGCACCAGTCTCGTCTATAATCGATTTGTTGAAATTATTCTTTACTCTGTCAGCCTTTACCTTCCAAACTAAAGTGGCTCCTGCTTTTTCCCCATATTCATAATTTTCCATTTTATGGGCTGCCCATTGAGCTCTAACTTTTTGATCTAGTTTACCTCAATAGTCTGAACGCAGGCGCTCCAAGTCTAAGGACTTGTGACAAATCATCAGATTGGCAACTCAGTCTGGCTTTTTCTAGCCTGGATATCTCACTTTCCACCTTTTGGAATTCTAACGCCTCTTCCTTTTTTTTAGAACATATCAAGCTGTGTAGCACGCCATGAATATGGGCCTTAAATGCATCCCATACGTAATCTAGAGATGTTGAGCATATATTTTCAGTAAAATACTCGACGGTTGATGTTTTAATAACACTAATTATCTCCTGGTTAGATAACATAGCCCTTTTAAGTGTCCACCGTGGCGGGGGGAGGGGGTGTTAGGTTTACTACCTAAATATGTGAAGGTTATAGGGGCATGATCTGATAAGATGCTTGGAAGGATGGAAATATCCACTAGGTTCTCCAAGCCCCGTCTATCGGTAAGAATATAATCTATTCTCGAGGCGTGGCCTTATTTTTTACAAAAAAATGTAAAACCTGGTTCTCCGTCCCTTTTAGCCCTCCAAGCGTCTACCAGCCTAAGCTCGTGGATCATATTAATCATCGCCCGACGTGTGCGAGGTGCGGCCACATGTCGGCCATGATTTGACCTGTTTTGGATAGGATTAAGGAGAACATTAAAGTCACCCCCAATTATTATCAGAACGGTGACTTCTACAAGTTTGGTCTGTACTCTAAAAAAGGCAGGCAGGGTCATCAACATTGGGGCCGTAGTAAGATACCATGGCGAGTTTGGTCCCCCCTATGACCACCTGTACCAAGATCCACCTGCCAGATTGGTCAGTTAGTGTGGACTTGATGGTACCACCTACATCAGATCTAATCAAAACCACAACCCCCTTGTTATGTACCGTCTGCTCAGAACAGCAGAAATGTTCAACCCATCTATATTTATGAAAAACAGTTCTAGACCCGAGGTGACTTAAGTGAGTCTCTTGTAAGAGACAGACCTGGGCTGAAGATTGTTCCAAGAATTTCATAATCAGCCTTTGTCTTCGGGTACATCTGAGCCCGTTGACATTCCAGGAACTAAACTTTATCTTCCTGGGCGTCATTCTTTACCAGGTCTACCTCCCTCCCTCACCTTGGCCAGGCATGCTGAAACCAACTTAATCTTCAAAAGAATATGGAGAAAGAGGACATTTTTTATATTTTCTCCCACTGCAGCCCCACCTGTGCACCCGCTCTCCCCCCCTCCCTCCCCACGTGACCCCATCCGCCCCCCGCACCTCTGGGGAACCCTCGCTTTTCTTCTGGGCATTTGCCCTTGGTCAGAAACCCCCCTCAATGTGTTGCTACGAAGAAATTATTACACAGTTAAGGCTAATAGACTGACCCTGCCCAGCGGCAACGGCACATCGCTATTCTATTCGATCCCCCCCTGTTGTTTTTTTTTCCATTAAGATATTACTTTATTGTAACCTTTATAGTTAGATTCGTTTAAGTGTCATACACGCCCTTAGAGGTTACACCTTGCTAACACCTCCACTTCCACCTCCGCCTCCATTTCTAATCTTATCTATTAAGGAGTCAACTTCATCTAGTTGGCGCAAGTTGTACATGTGATTATTCCACATGATCCGCAGGGATGCAGGGAATCTTAGTTGGGTCTTAGCTCCTAATACATTCAAAATTGTCATCCTTTTGGCCAGTTTTCACTGCTTTGTAGCAGTGATATGAGAAACGTCAGAACGGATGGAAAAAGAGAATGGGCTGGAGAACAAGCTACACTTAAGATGGCCGTCTCTCAGGGCTCAAGATAGAATTCTCTCCTTGATGGTATAAGTGAGAAAATTCACCAAAATGTTCCTAGGATGTTCCTTTCCAGGGGTTCTCCTGAATGGGTCGCGGTGGACCCTTTGGATATCGGCAATCAAGTCCAAATCCACATAAGGGGAATCTTTCAAAATAGTTGCCTTCAAGAGGGAGACAACAAAGTTCTTAATATCACTCCCTTCCAGATCTTCGGGGACATTTAAGATTTTCAAGTTGTTTTTCCTGGAGTGGTTTTCCAGGCGCTCGATGTCATCTCTCAAATCTTGATTCTGCTGGACCAAATTGTTCATCGTGACAGAAGGAGAGCATAGAGCCTCCATAATTTTTGGAATCTCAGCCTCAAGAGCATCCGTTCTCTATGTGACCTCCTCTACCTTCTGTGCTAGTAGATCGCAGGAAGCCTGGATAGCCACCTGATTGGCCTCTGAGATTGTAAACCTCCTACTAATGTCGTCTCTCAGACTTAACAGGATATAAGCCAGTGTGCCAGGTGCAGGTGCAGACAGGGAGCATGGCAAAAGAGTGCCAGAAGGTCCAGGCAATTGAGACCCCGATTGAGACTCCAATGTCGTAGAAAGGAGGGCCTATTCTCCCTTCTCAGATACAGTGCTGAGAACATTTCCCTGATCAAGGCTCTGAATTTCTAGTGCTGAGAAGCTGTTTATTAATTCCACCGACGGGTGTACTATTACCAGATGATCTTGCAAGGCTAAGGCCTCCACTGTTCTAACAGAAGTGCTAGAAAGGGGCTGGGGGCTCTTCTCACTAACCATAGGGCCAGCTAAGGCGGCAGTGGTAGAGGTAGCAGTGGCAGCAGGGGCGGTAGCCATATTGGTAACTTTATCTTGCCCACAGACCACAGTAGTGGTGGAAAGAACCTTATAGAAAGACTTCAGCGATGGCGTAATTTTTAATTTAGTAGAGGGCCCCTCTTATTTTCTTTCTACCTCTTCCCTTGCCTGGGGGTGTTCCTTCGGTATTACAGGTACCTTTCACCTGTCTTGTGGTAGCCTTCACTTTTACTATAGGAGGTGAGACAACCTTTGGTCTGGGCAAAACTGAGAGACTGCTAGGGGTCCTGTTGCGCAAGGTGTACCGACAGACCGCAGGCTCAGAGGAAGAGATTACTTTAGCGCAAAGCAAACCACTATCCGGGTCGCCACTCCCTCGCTTCCCCATACAATACAGTACTTGGTGTGGGACTGCAGTCTCGACTGTGCAGGTATTGATTGTTGGCTTAAAGAGCCTCCAACCTCTATGATTTTCCCCCGGTTGTGGAGCGCTAAAGCCCCTCCGCAGACCAACAGGACAGGGGGAGACCGAGCAGCTGCCAAGCCCAACCCAGTCTGCACAGGAGATCCCCACCCCTCACCCCAGTCTCCGGCACCAGCACCGTGCAAGGAGACGCCCATTGCGCTCTCCGCCCCAACTCCTACCACTTTACTCTGGAAACCGAGCACTGGCGTGCCGCTCTCCTCGATGTGCTGAAGAAAAAAAGGCTGAAAGGCTGACACTGCAAGCGAGGACGGCCGGAGCTGCAGACAGAAAGCCCTCCGTCTCCCCTCTCTCGTCGCGCCCAGGAAACAGCAACCCGGATGCTCCAAAACCGCTCGGCCCCCACCGTCTCGCACCATCAGAGCAAGCCCCGCGGAGTTGAATCGAGTCACTCGAGTAGGCTAAACACAAGGTAACGGGCAAACGGAAAGGAAATACCACATTAAAAGATTCCGGGCTGCTTCTGCGGATACTCAGGCATTAGACATTGTGGGGGAGGAGAAAATACAGGAGCCGCTAGCCGCTGTTACGGTGGGTCAGACGCCACAAACGCCACACATCTAGGGAGCTCCGCTGCGGCCGTTAGCTTCCAGCCCTCCCCCAGAGCATTCTTGAGAAAAAATGTGAAGTCACCTGTTTGGTGGACATAGGCACTCCCAGCAGTCCTCATATAGTTCTTCATGTGAACCTCCTAAAGCCTTCTATTATTAGGGCTGTCTTGAGCTTGCTCATGGCAACAAATGAGGGACAGGAGGAAGAGAGTGATCTTCTCCTTGATCTCTTCTCTCAGGAGCCTGTTGATAGGTCAGTTGATAGAGTAGCCTTGGCAGGCAGCCTCACTGACCGTTAGCAATCTGATGTAAGCAAGTCCTTAATCAGTTCCCAAACTTTTACTCTCTGACTCAAAGTCAAACCACCTGGTGTACCCACGAAGTATATCAAAAACACAGGAGGGAGGTAGAGCTGATCGTTGGATTCACGCTCCACTTTGGTACTTAAATAAACAAAGGAAATCCAACATTGAAAAGGGAGATGGAAAGAGTGATCAATAGATATTGAAACACTCAGTGTTTGTTAAAATACCCCTCACACACCTCCTTGGTGTCATGCTTCATCATCGGGGTCTTCGCACCCCTCTATCGGGATGCGGCGTGCTGCGACCTACGACTACGCGGGAGCACTTATAGTATTGGCTATGTGTAATGTACAGTGTGTGGGGTGTGTTTTAAAGTGAGTAGTGGGTGCAGTGAAAGGTTAAAAAGTACCTGGCACTAGAGTGTGAAAAACAATTTTTATTCTGAACTCTGGCTGGTACTGTTAAAAAGGTGCAGGGCGAGGTCAAGTCTGTTGAATTAATGAACAGGACCTCTGGTGTGCTTTGTTGTCGACATGTTTCGGAGACAAGCTCCTTCTTCAGGACGGGGGCACAAACTCCCCTCCCTACTCACGTCTTCTTCTACAAAAAAGTGTGTATTTACAGAAAAGTGAATATTTATAGAAATAGGCTAAGTGTGCCTACAGCGGTCTGCTTACAAGCTCAATGACCTGTAGAAAGACAAAAAATGGACACCTAATGGTTACCCATGTAGCGGGTAGTTCATGCAGGTGCAGTCACCTGGAACCTCACCATTTGCTTATTAATAAGCCTGTTTAAAAAAAGAAGAAAAAAAAAGGAGGACTCACAACACATACAACATAAAACACTTAAAAAACTAGGATTTACTGTAAGTTGTATTCATACTTGTGAAGCTTGTTTGTAGGCTTCATGAGCAAAAAGGAACGTCGGGGCGTTGCTCCAATGGCTATCTGTAGTGAAGAATGCAGCAGCTTTCATAAAACATTCCATCTCACTTACTTATTTAGAAGAGTACAGATGGTCGTTCTATGCTAGTTCTTCAGTATCATACTCACAAGGTCAGGACTCTCTGATCGCCGCCTTACCCCTCACGCTGCTCCACTGGTGTGGAGTCAGGCTATGATCATGGTTATTTATACCCTGTTTTGCTAATTGGGCGGAAGAGATTGTATATCCATGTATGGGTATTCCGCTTCTCAACCATACAGAGC
This sequence comes from Lissotriton helveticus, assembly GCF_964261635.1. Classification (NCBI taxonomy): domain Eukaryota; kingdom Metazoa; phylum Chordata; class Amphibia; order Caudata; family Salamandridae; genus Lissotriton; species Lissotriton helveticus. The sequence continues at coordinate 967,435,775 of NC_136071.1, read as the reverse complement.
ATTCGTATGTAATAGACGCGTTGGCATGGGATCAGCGTCTGCATTCGCGTAAGGTCATCTCTGAGCATGCGCACTGTTTTTCCTTTGTTTTTGTGCGCACGTGTGTTAGGAAAAACGATGCGTTCGTGCCTGGCGCATGCGCATCTTGCACACGTGCGTCTCATTGAATGTCAACAACGCGCGTCTTATTGAATGTCTACAGCGCGCGTATGTTGCTCCAGTGTCTGGTCCATTGGTAATGAGAGGCAGATAGAAAAAAGTAAAAAGTAAATAAACCACCATGGGCTATTTCAGTCGGAAAAACGCCTGATATATCTACACTCATAAATATCGGCTTTGCTCGAATTGTGTTTACAATGGATAAGTTGTTGACCGGATTCGGTCGATCATGAAGAATTAGCATTGATCGGAGTGACTGTCTAGACATAGTAAAGCAAAGGACCGCTTGCATATTACTATGTATATTGTGCTGATAGCTGACTCCAGGGTACGTCATCATTGAGCCTAATTAGATGGGTCCCCAATCTGAACACCCAACGTTGTTCCTTTTGGAAAAGGCCCACATCCGAGGGTGATTGTTCTATGACTGTCCATTTTAAATCATTGACGCAGTGTTGGGTAGTCAGGAAATGTGTTGCCATTTTCGTTGTGCTTTTCTTACATCGCACGTTGCTTTTATGTTCATTTATTCGCGTTTTTATGGCTCTTGTGGTCATTCCCACATACTCAAGGTTGCATGGGCATTTTATAAGGTAGATTACGTTTTTAGAATTGCAATTCGAGAATCTCCTTTGCTCCCATGTAGTGCCATTGCGAAAGGTGAGTCTGGTGCTTTTTTCCGTTAAATGGCAGCTGCTGCAGTTTCCGCATGGGAAGTGACCCTGGATGCCTATAGTTGGTTGTAAGGCTACAGTGGTTGGTTTTGGTCTGGTGTGTACCAATATGTCTTTGAGGTTGCGTCCCCTGCGATGTGCAAACATTGGTTTTTCCAGATCTAACTCACCACTTGTTAGTATTCTCCAATGTTTATTTACAATTTTGGACACTTCATTTGACATGGTATTAAATGTTGTTATACAGATCGGTCGTTTGTTTTCTGTGGGTTCCTTGATTCGGTCCTCCAGCAATGCTTCTCTGTTGTTGTTTTTTGCCCTCTTCATTGCTTTGTCAATAATTCTGTTGGGATATTCTCGTTGTTTGAGTTTTTCTCTTAGGTCGTTCGCCTGCTTTTTGAATTCGAACAACTCTGTGCAGTTGCGCCTAAGGCGTAAAAATTGTCCATATGGCAGATTTTCCCGTGGGTGTCGAGGGTGAAAGCTGTCATACCTCAGCAGGCAATTCCTAGAGGTTGGTTTAAAATGAGTAGTTGTTTTTAACACCCCTGCATCTGCATAGATGTTTAGGTCCAGGAAGACCAATGTTTGGTCTGAAATGGTGCTCGTGAATTTCAGGAAGGCATTCTGGTTGTTCAACCATTCCCGAAAACTCTCAGCTGATTGTCGGTCACCTTCCCAGATGACCAGAACGTCATCGATATACCTCCTCCAGCATTTTATGTTCGACCTGTATGGATTCTGGTCATGGAGAATCTTGTTGGTCTCAAGGTGGTGTACGTAGAGTCCAGCCAGGCTCGGAGCAAAAGTGCTTCCCATGCTGGTCCCATGGCATTGTTGGTAGATAGTGGTTTTATACTGGAAAAAGTTTTTTTGCAAAGCCAGAGAGATACATTCTAGAACCAAACCTCGTGGTGTTTGGTATTTCCATGATGTGGAAAAGAGAACCTCCTCAATGATCGCCAATGTTTCATCATGGGGAAGGCTAGTGTAGAGGCTTTCCACATCGAGGGACATCAAAAGTTGGGTTTTTGGGTCGAATGTTATTTCTTGCAGTAGTTGTAAAACAGCCTTTGTGTCCTTTAAGTAAGTGTTTGTAGATTGTACTAAAGGTCGCAGAAAGGCATCAGCGAATCTAGACAGTGGTTCTAAAATCGAGCCAATGCCTGAAACTATCGGTCTTCCCGGGGGGTTGGTGAGATCCTTATGTATTTTAGAAATACAATAAAAATATGGGATGCGTGGTTTTTTCTGCTCCAAGAATTCCCCTTCCTTCTTACTCAACCAATCATGTGTTAAGCCTTCTTCAATCATACCCCCAATTCTTGTCCTGAGCTTTTCTGTGGGATCCTGTTGTAGGACCATGTAGTTACGTCTATCCGACAGAAGTCTCATACATTCGTTATCGTAATACTCGGTTGATTGTAACACTATAGCTCCCCCCTTATCTGCCGGTTTTATGACTATACTTGCATCACCAGATAAGGTTTTTAAGGCTAGTTGTTCTTCCTTTGTCGTGTTGTGGAAAGTGCGTGTGGAGGACACATCCAATTTGTTGACCTCTGTCATGACAGCCTTTTCAAAAGCAAGTAGCTCAATAGGGAGTACTGCGTCAGGAGGTGTGAAGGTAGATTTAGGTCTAAGACCTGTGTCTGTTGTTATGGCTTGTGATGGTTTGTCCATAAAAAAAGCCTGTAGTTTCAATTTCCGTACAAATTCCTTTATCTCAAGGTTCACCTTAAAGATATCTGGTCTTTGCGTTGGTACGAAACCCAAGCCTTTGTTCAATACCTGTTGTTGTATTTTCGTCAGAGTTTTAGAAGTTAAATTCACAACTAGGTCCCTCTCTGGTTGCTGGTTGATGCTTGGTTGGGCAAGGAGCCTGTCATGCTCCTGGTTTGCCGTGGGTTCTCTTGGTCTTTCTCCTCCCATGTGACATTGTTGCCTTTCCGGTTCTTCCCCCGTGTTCCTGGGCGGGAGCCTAAAAAAGGTTGTGGACCATAGAAACCTCCATTGAAGTCTTGGTTCCATTGTGGAAAACCCTGAGCATCAGTAGGGTGGTTGAAATGGAATGGTTGGAATGGTGTCGGTCCCATGTATTGTGGGTACTGGGGTGGGTATCCCCTCCACCCTCGTTGTCTTGGGAACTTGGGGCGGTTCCTTCTGCCACCGCTGGAATTTGAGCTTGCAGAACTAATGTCTGACCCATCACTGTCTGTGTCATTGTTCCGGTTCGTAGATACGTAATCGGCTTTGGTGTATGGATAGGTTCCTTCGGGTGTGAATTTGTCTTTATCTTTGCTCAATTTATTGAGTTTACTTTGCTTCAAAGTGAATTCAAATTCTGTCATTTGCTGATTGAGCTCGTCTAATCTGGTCTTCAGGTCCTCGGTTGACATATACGTGCTTAGCTTTACCTCAATCTTTCCAATATCGATTTTTAGCTCTTGTGTGATTCTGGTTGCCGTTTTTACAATTAAAACCAACCAGTCCCTGGTACAGTGCCATGAGATTAATGACCACTCCTTTTTGAACTGCATGTCTGTTTGGAAGATAAAGGGTTCATTTTTTACGATCAACCCAGGTGGTCCCATCTTGTTCCTCAGGTATTCCGTCATTATCAGACCATGCAGAGCTGCCTTTATCTGGTTGCGTCTTAATTTAACCAATTCGTTCCAGTCATTGATGTTTGGGCCGGTTTCAGGGTTGCTGAGTCCCTCAAAAGGGTTCACTGCTGTCAGGATTCTGTCAATTTCATCCTCGCCAAAGGTTAGGCCATGTTCGTCCTCCATCTTTTTGCGACCGCTGTGGTCTACAGGAACCTAGTATATGTGATTATGTGTTGTGAAGAGAGTCAAAGAGTATAGCTCCCGCAGCTGTACGCTGCCTAGACTATATCAAAAACACAGGAGGGAGGTAGAGCTGATCGTTGGATTCACGCTCCACTTTGGTACTTAAATAAACAAAGGAAATCCAACATTGAAAAGGGAGATGGAAAGAGTGATCAATAGATATTGAAACACTCAGTGTTTGTTAAAATACCCCTCACACACCAAAAGGCCCCTTGGTGTCATGCTTCATCATCGGGGTCTTCGCACCCCTCTATCGGGATGCGGCGTGCTGCGACCTACGACTACGCGGGAGCACTTATAGTATTGGCTATGTGTAATGTACAGTGTGTGGGGTGTGTTTTAAAGTGAGTAGGGGGTGCAGTGAAAGGTTAAAAAGTACCTGGCACTAGAGTGTGAAAAACAATTTTTATTCTGAACTCTGGCTGGTACTGTTAAAAAGGTGCAGGGCGAGGTCAAGTCTGTTGAATTAATGAACAGGACCTCTGGTGTGCTTTGTTGTCGACATGTTTCGGAGACAAGGTCCTTCTTCAGGACGGGGGCACAAACTCCCCTCCCTACTCACGTCTTCTTCTACAAAAAAGTGTGTATTTACAGAAAAATGAATATTTATAGAAATAGGCTAAGTGTGCCTACAGCGGTCTGCTTACAAGCTCAATGACCTGTAGAAAGACAAAAAATGGACACCTAATGGTTACCCATGTAGCGGGTAGTTCATGCAGGTGCAGTCACCTGGAACCTCACCATTTGCTTATTAATAAGCCTGTTTAAAAAAAAAAAAAAAAAAAAAAGGAGGACTCACAACACATACAACATAAAACACTTAAAAAACTAGGATTTACTGTAAGTTGTATTCATACTTGTGAAGCTTGTTTGTAGGCTTCATGAGCAAAAAGGAACGTCGGGGCGTTGCTCCAATGGCTATCTGTAGTGAAGAATGCAGCAGCTTTCATAATACATTCCATCTCACTTACTTATTTAGAAGAGTACAGATGGTCGTTCTATGCTAGTTCTTCAGTATCATACTCACAAGGTCAGGACTCTCTGATCGCCGCCTTACCCCTCACGCTGCTCCGCTGGTGTGGAGTCAGGCTATGATCATGGTTATTTATACCCTGTTTTGCTAATTGGGCGGAAGAGATTGTATATCCATGTATGGGTATTCCGCTTCTCAACCATACAGGGCATTCGTATGTAATAGACGCGTTGGCATGGGATCAGCGTCTGCATTCGCGTAAGGTCATCTCTGAGCATGCGCACTGTTTTTCCTTTGTTTTTGTGCACACGTGTGTTAGGAAAAACGATGCGTTCGTGCCTGGCGCATGCGCATCTTGCACACGTGCGTCTCATTGAATGTCAACAACGCGCGTCTTATTGAATGTCTACAGCGCGCGTATGTTGCTCCAGTGTCTGGTCCATTGGTAATGAGAGGCAGATAGAAAAAAGTAAAAAGTAAATAAACCACCATGGGCTATTTCAGTCGGAAAAACGCCTGATATATCTACACTCATAAATATCGGCTTTGCTCGAATTGTGTTTACAATGGATAAGTTGTTGACCGGATTCGGTCGATCATGAAGAATTAGCATTGATCGGAGTGACTGTCTAGACATAGTAAAGCAAAGGACCGCTTGCATATTACTATGTATATTGTGCTGATAGCTGACTCCAGGGTACGTCATCATTGAGCCTAATTAGATGGGTCCCCAATCTGAACACCCAACGTTGTTCCTTTTGGAAAAGGCCCACATCCGAGGGTGATTGTTCTATGACTGTCCATTTTAAATCATTGACGCAGTGTTGGGTAGTCAGGAAATGTGTTGCCATTTTCGTTGTGCTTTTCTTACATCGCACGTTGCTTTTATGTTCATTTATTCGCGTTTTTATGGCTCTTGTGGTCATTCCCACATACTCAAGGTTGCATGGGCATTTTATAAGGTAGATTACGTTTTTAGAATTGCAATTCGAGAATCTCCTTTGCTCCCATGTAGTGCCATTGCGAAAGGTGAGTCTGGTGCTTTTTTCCGTTAAATGGCAGCTGCTGCAGTTTCCGCATGGGAAGTGACCCTGGATGCCTATAGTTGGTTGTAAGGCTACAGTGGTTGGTTTTGGTCTGGTGTGTACCAATATGTCTTTGAGGTTGCGTCCCCTGCGATGTGCAAACATTGGTTTTTCCAGATCTAACTCACCACTTGTTAGTATTCTCCAATGTTTATTTACAATTTTGGACACTTCATTTGACATGGTATTAAATGTTGTTATACAGATCGGTCGTTTGTTTTCTGTGGGTTCCTTGATTCGGTCCTCCAGCAATGCTTCTCTGTTGTTGTTTTTTGCCCTCTTCATTGCTTTGTCAATAATTCTGTTGGGATATTCTCGTTGTTTGAGTTTTTCTCTTAGGTCGTTCGCCTGCTTTTTGAATTCGAACAACTCTGTGCAGTTGCGCCTAAGGCGTAAAAATTGTCCATATGGCAGATTTTCCCGTGGGTGTCGAGGGTGAAAGCTGTCATACCTCAGCAGGCAATTCCTAGAGGTTGGTTTAAAATGAGTAGTTGTTTTTAACACCCCTGCATCTGCATAGATGTTTAGGTCCAGGAAGACCAATGTTTGGTCTGAAATGGTGCTCGTGAATTTCAGGAAGGCATTCTGGTTGTTCAACCATTCCCGAAAACTCTCAGCTGATTGTCGGTCACCTTCCCAGATGACCAGAACGTCATCGATATACCTCCTCCAGCATTTTATGTTCGACCTGTATGGATTCTGGTCATGGAGAATCTTGTTGGTCTCAAGGTGGTGTACGTAGAGTCCAGCCAGGCTCGGAGCAAAAGTGCTTCCCATGCTGGTCCCATGGCATTGTTGGTAGATAGTGGTTTTATACTGGAAAAAGTTTTTTTGCAAAGCCAGAGAGATACATTCTAGAACCAAACCTCGTGGTGTTTGGTATTTCCATGATGTGGAAAAGAGAACCTCCTCAATGATCGCCAATGTTTCATCATGGGGAAGGCTAGTGTAGAGGCTTTCCACATCGAGGGACATCAAAAGTTGGGTTTTTGGGTCGAATGTTATTTCTTGCAGTAGTTGTAAAACAGCCTTTGTGTCCTTTAAGTAAGTGTTTGTAGATTGTACTAAAGGTCGCAGAAAGGCATCAGCGAATCTAGACAGTGGTTCTAAAATCGAGCCAATGCCTGAAACTATCGGTCTTCCCGGGGGGTTGGTGAGATCCTTATGTATTTTAGAAATACAATAAAAATATGGGATGCGTGGTTTTTTCTGCTCCAAGAATTCCCCTTCCTTCTTACTCAACCAATCATGTGTTAAGCCTTCTTCAATCATACCCCCAATTCTTGTCCTGAGCTTTTCTGTGGGATCCTGTTGTAGGACCATGTAGTTACGTCTATCCGACAGAAGTCTCATACATTCGTTATCGTAATACTCGGTTGATTGTAACACTATAGCTCCCCCCTTATCTGCCGGTTTTATGACTATACTTGCATCACCAGATAAGGTTTTTAAGGCTAGTTGTTCTTCCTTTGTCGTGTTGTGGAAAGTGCGTGTGGAGGACACATCCAATTTGTTGACCTCTGTCATGACAGCCTTTTCAAAAGCAAGTAGCTCAATAGGGAGTACTGCGTCAGGAGGTGTGAAGGTAGATTTAGGTCTAAGACCTGTGTCTGTTGTTATGGCTTGTGATGGTTTGTCCATAAAAAAAGCCTGTAGTTTCAATTTCCGTACAAATTCCTTTATCTCAAGGTTCACCTTAAAGATATCTGGTCTTTGCGTTGGTACGAAACCCAAGCCTTTGTTCAATACCTGTTGTTGTATTTTCGTCAGAGTTTTAGAAGTTAAATTCACAACTAGGTCCCTCTCTGGTTGCTGGTTGATGCTTGGTTGGGCAAGGAGCCTGTCATGCTCCTGGTTTGCCGTGGGTTCTCTTGGTCTTTCTCCTCCCATGTGACATTGTTGCCTTTCCGGTTCTTCCCCCGTGTTCCTGGGCGGGAGCCTAAAAAAGGTTGTGGACCATAGAAACCTCCATTGAAGTCTTGGTTCCATTGTGGAAAACCCTGAGCATCAGTAGGGTGGTTGAAATGGAATGGTTGGAATGGTGTCGGTCCCATGTATTGTGGGTACTGGGGTGGGTATCCCCTCCACCCTCGTTGTCTTGGGAACTTGGGGCGGTTCCTTCTGCCACCGCTGGAATTTGAGCTTGCAGAACTAATGTCTGACCCATCACTGTCTGTGTCATTGTTCCGGTTCGTAGATACGTAATCGGCTTTGGTGTATGGATAGGTTCCTTCGGGTGTGAATTTGTCTTTATCTTTGCTCAATTTATTGAGTTTACTTTGCTTCAAAGTGAATTCAAATTCTGTCATTTGCTGATTGAGCTCGTCTAATCTGGTCTTCAGGTCCTCGGTTGACATATACGTGCTTAGCTTTACCTCAATCTTTCCAATATCGATTTTTAGCTCTTGTGTGATTCTGGTTGCCGTTTTTACAATTAAAACCAACCAGTCCCTGGTACAGTGCCATGAGATTAATGACCACTCCTTTTTGAACTGCATGTCTGTTTGGAAGATAAAGGGTTCATTTTTTACGATCAACCCAGGTGGTCCCATCTTGTTCCTCAGGTATTCCGTCATTATCAGACCATGCAGAGCTGCCTTTATCTGGTTGCGTCTTAATTTAACCAATTCGTTCCAGTCATTGATGTTTGGGCCGGTTTCAGGGTTGCTGAGTCCCTCAAAAGGGTTCACTGCTGTCAGGATTCTGTCAATTTCATCCTCGCCAAAGGTTAGGCCATGTTCGTCCTCCATCTTTTTGCGACCGCTGTGGTCTACAGGAACCTAGTATATGTGATTATGTGTTGTGAAGAGAGTCAAAGAGTATAGCTCCCGCAGCTGTACGCTGCCTAGACTATATCAAAAACACAGGAGGGAGGTAGAGCTGATCGTTGGATTCACGCTCCACTTTGGTACTTAAATAAACAAAGGAAATCCAACATTGAAAAGGGAGATGGAAAGAGTGATCAATAGATATTGAAACACTCAGTGTTTGTTAAAATACCCCTCACACACCAAAAGGCCCCTTGGTGTCATGCTTCATCATCGGGGTCTTCGCACCCCTCTATCGGGATGCGGCGTGCTGCGACCTACGACTACGCGGGAGCACTTATAGTATTGGCTATGTGTAATGTACAGTGTGTGGGGTGTGTTTTAAAGTGAGTAGGGGGTGCAGTGAAAGGTTAAAAAGTACCTGGCACTAGAGTGTGAAAAACAATTTTTATTCTGAACTCTGGCTGGTACTGTTAAAAAGGTGCAGGGCGAGGTCAAGTCTGTTGAATTAATGAACAGGACCTCTGGTGTGCTTTGTTGTCGACATGTTTCGGAGACAAGGTCCTTCTTCAGGACGGGGGCACAAACTCCCCTCCCTACTCACGTCTTCTTCTACAAAAAAGTGTGTATTTACAGAAAAATGAATATTTATAGAAATAGGCTAAGTGTGCCTACAGCGGTCTGCTTACAAGCTCAATGACCTGTAGAAAGACAAAAAATGGACACCTAATGGTTACCCATGTAGCGGGTAGTTCATGCAGGTGCAGTCACCTGGAACCTCACCATTTGCTTATTAATAAGCCTGTTTAAAAAAAAAATTAAAAAAAAGGAGGACTCACAACACATACAACATAAAACACTTAAAAAACTAGGATTTACTGTAAGTTGTATTCATACTTGTGAAGCTTGTTTGTAGGCTTCATGAGCAAAAAGGAACGTCGGGGCGTTGCTCCAATGGCTATCTGTAGTGAAGAATGCAGCAGCTTTCATAATACATTCCATCTCACTTACTTATTTAGAAGAGTACAGATGGTCGTTCTATGCTAGTTCTTCAGTATCATACTCACAAGGTCAGGACTCTCTGATCGCCGCCTTACCCCTCACGCTGCTCCGCTGGTGTGGAGTCAGGCTATGATCATGGTTATTTATACCCTGTTTTGCTAATTGGGCGGAAGAGATTGTATATCAATGTATGGGTATTCCGCTTCTCAACCATACAGGGCATTCGTATGTAATAGACGCGTTGGCATGGGATCAGCGTCTGCATTCGCGTAAGGTCATCTCTGAGCATGCGCACTGTTTTTCCTTTGTTTTTGTGCGCACGTGTGTTAGGAAAAACGATGCGTTCGTGCCTGGCGCATGCGCATCTTGCACACGTGCGTCTCATTGAATGTCAACAACGCGCGTCTTATTGAATGTCTACAGCGCGCGTATGTTGCTCCAGTGTCTGATCCATTGGTAATGCGAGGCAGATAGAAAAAAGTAAAAAGTAAATAAACCACCATGGGCTATTTCAGTCGGAAAAACGCCTGATATATCTACACTCATAAATATCGGCTTTGCTCGAATTGTGTTTACAATGGATAAGTTGTTGACCGGATTCGGTCGATCATGAAGAATTAGCATTGATCGGAGTGACTGTCTAGACATAGTAAAGCAAAGGACCGCTTGCATATTAATATGTATATTGTGCTGATAGCTGACTCCAGGGTACGTCATCATTGAGCCCAATTAGATGGGTCCCCAATCTGAACACCCAACGTTGTTCCTTTTGGAAAAGGCCCACATCCGAGGGTAATTGTTCTATGACTGTCCATTTTAAATCATTGACGCAGTGTTGGGTAGTCAGGAAATGTGTTGCCATTTTCGTTGTGCTTTTCTTACATCGCACGTTGCTTTTATGTTCATTTATTCGCGTTTTTATGGCTCTTGTGGTCATTCCCACATACTCAAGGTTGCATGGGCATTTTATAAGGTAGATTACGTTTTTAGAATTGCAATTCGAGAATCTCCTTTGCTCCCATGTAGTGCCATTGCGAAAGGTGAGTCTGGTGCTTTTTTCCGTTAAATGGCAGCTGCTGCAGTTTCCGCATGGGAAGTGACCCTGGATGCCTATAGTTGGTTGTAAGGCTACAGTGGTTGGTTTTGGTCTGGTGTGTACCAATATGTCTTTGAGGTTGCGTCCCCTGCGATGTGCAAACATTGGTTTTTCCAGATCTAACTCACCACTTGTTAGTATTCTCCAATGTTTATTTACAATTTTGGACACTTCATTTGACATGGTATTAAATGTTGTTATACAGATCGGTCGTTTGTTTTCTGTGGGTTCCTTGATTCGTTCCTCCAGCAATGCTTCTCTGTTGTTGTTTTTCGCCCTCTTCATTGCTTTGTCAATAATTCTGTTGGGATATTCTCGTTGTTTGAGTTTTTCTCTTAGGTCGTTCGCCTGCTTTTTGAATTCGAACAACTCTGTGCAGTTGCGCCTTAGGCGTAAAAATTGTCCATATGGCAGATTTTCCCGTAGGTGTCGAGGGTGAAAGCTGTCATACCTCAGCAGGCAATTCCTAGAGGTTGGTTTAAAATGAGTAGTTGTTTTTAACACCCCTGCATCTGCATAGATGTTTAGGTCCAGGAAGACCAATGTTTGGTCTGAAATGGTGCTCGTGAATTTCAGGAAGGCATTCTGGTTGTTCAACCATTCCCGAAAACTCTCAGCTGATTGTCGGTCACCTTCCCAGATGACCAGAACGTCATCGATATACCTCCTCCAGCATTTTATGTTCGACCTGTATGGATTCTGGTCATGGAGAATCTTGTTGGTCTCAAGGTGGTGTACGTAGAGTCCAGCCAGGCTCGGAGCAAAAGTGCTTCCCATGCTGGTCCCATGGCATTGTTGGTAGATAGTGGTTTTATACTGGAAAAAGTTTTTTTGCAAAGCCAGAGAGATACATTCTAGAACCAAACCTCGTGGTGTTTGGTATTTCCATGATGTGGAAAAGAGAACCTCCTCAATGATCGCCAATGTTTCATCATGGGGAAGGCTAGTGTAGAGGCTTTCCACATCGAGGGACATCAAAAGTTGGGTTTTTGGGTCGAATGTTATTTCTTGCAGTAGTTGTAAAACAGCCTTTGTGTCCTTTAAGTAAGTGTTTGTAGATTGTACTAAAGGTCGCAGAAAGGCATCAGCGAATCTAGACAGAGGTTCTAAAATCGAGCCAATGCCTGAAACTATCGGTTTACCCGGGGGGTTGGTGAGATCCTTATGTATTTTAGGAATACAATAAAAATATGGGATGCGTGGTTTTTTCTGCTCCAAGAATTCCCCTTCCTTCTTACTCAACCAATCATGTGTTAAGCCTTCTTCAATCATACCCCCAATTCTTGTCCTGAGCTTTTCTGTGGGATCCTGTTGTAGGACCATGTAGTTACGTCTATCCGACAGAAGTATCTCTCTGGCTTTGCAAAAAAACTTTTTCCAGTATAAAACCACTATCTACCAACAATGCCATGGGACCAGCATGGGAAGCACTTTTGCTCCGAGCCTGGCTGGACTCTACGTACACCACCTTGAGACCAACAAGATTCTCCATGACAAGAATCCATACAGGTCGAACATAAAATGCTGGAGGAGGTATATCGATGACGTTCTGGTCATCTGGGAAGGTGACCGACAATCAGCTGAGAGTTTTCGGGAATGGTTGAACAACCAGAATGCCTTCCTGAAATTCACGAGCACCATTTCAGACCAAACATTGGTCTTCCTGGACCTAAACATCTATGCAGATGCAGGGGTGTTAAAAACAACTACTCATTTTAAACCAACCTCTAGGAAATTCCTGCTGAGGTATGACAGCTTTCACCCTCGACACCTACGGGAAAATCTGCCATATGGACAATTTTTACGCCTAAGGCGCAACTGCACAGAGTTGTTCGAATTCAAAAAGCAGGCGAACGACCTAAGAGAAAAACTCAAACAACGAGAATATCCCAACAGAATTATTGACAAAGCAATGAAGAGGGCGAAAAACAACAACAGAGAAGCATTGCTGGAGGAACGAATCAAGGAACCCACAGAAAACAAACGACCGATCTGTATAACAACATTTAATACCATGTCAAATGAAGTGTCCAAAATTGTAAATAAACATTGGAGAATACTAACAAGTGGTGAGTTAGATCTGGAAAAACCAATGTTTGCACATCGCAGGGGACGCAACCTCAAAGACATATTGGTACACACCAGACCAAAACCAACCACTGTAGCCTTACAACCAACTATAGGCATCCAGGGTCACTTCCCATGCGGAAACTGCAGCAGCTGCCATTTAACGGAAAAAAGCACCAGACTCACCTTTCGCAATGGCACTACATGGGAGCAAAGGAGATTCTCGAATTGCAATTCTAAAAACGTAATCTACCTTATAAAATGCCCATGCAACCTTGAGTATGTGGGAATGACCACAAGAGCCATAAAAACGCGAATAAATGAACATAAAAGCAACGTGCGATGTAAGAAAAGCACAACGAAAATGGCAACACATTTCCTGACTACCCAACACTGCGTCAATGATTTAAAATGGACAGTCATAGAACAATTACCCTCGGATGTGGGCCTTTTCCAAAAGGAACAACGTTGGGTGTTCAGATTGGGGACCCATCTAATTGGGCTCAATGATGACGTACCCTGGAGTCAGCTATCAGCACAATATACATAGTAATATGCAAGCGGTCCTTTGCTTTACTATGTCTAGACAGTCACTCCGATCAATGCTAATTCTTCATGATCGACCGAATCCGGTCAACAACTTATCCATTGTAAACACAATTCGAGCAAAGCCGATATTTATGAGTGTAGATATATCAGGCGTTTTTCCGACTGAAATAGCCCATGGTGGTTTATTTACTTTTTACTTTTTTCTATCTGCCTCGCATTACCAATGGATCAGACACTGGAGCAACATACGCACGCTGTAGACATTCAATAAGACGCGCGTTGTTGACATTCAATGAGACGCACGTGTGCAAGATGCGCATGCGCCAGGCACGAACGCATCGTTTTTCCTAACACACGTGCGCACAAAAACAAAGGAAAAACAGTGCGCATGCTCAGAGATGACCTTACGCGAATGCAGACGCTGATCCCATGCCAACGCGTCTATTACATACGAATGCCCTGTATGGTTGAGAAGCGGAATACCCATACATGGATATACAATCTCTTCCGCCCAATTAGCAAAACAGGGTATAAATAACCATGATCATAGCCTGACTCCACACCAGCGGAGCAGCGTGAGGGGTAAGGCGGCGATCAGAGAGTCCTGACCTTGTGAGTATGATACTGAAGAACTAGCATAGAACGACCATCTGTACTCTTCTAAATAAGTAAGTGAGATGGAATGTATTATGAAAGCTGCTGCATTCTTCACTACAGATAGCCATTGGAGCAACGCCCCGACATTCCTTTTTGCTCATGAAGCCTACAAACAAGCTTCACAAGTATGAATACAACTTACAGTAAATCCTAGTTTTTTAAGTGTTTTATGTTGTATGTGTTGTGAGTCCTCCTTTTTTTTTTTTTTCTTTTTTTAAACAGGCTTATTAATAAGCAAATGGTGAGGTTCCAGGTGACTGCACCTGCATGAACTACCCGCTACATGGGTAACCATTAGGTGTCCATTTTTTGTCTTTCTACAGGTCATTGAGCTTGTAAGCAGACCGCTGTAGGCACACTTAGCCTATTTCTATAAATATTCACTTTTCTGTAAATACACACTTTTTTGTAGAAGAAGACGTGAGTAGGGAGGGGAGTTTGTGCCCCCGTCCTGAAGAAGGAGCTTGTCTCCGAAACATGTCGACAACAAAGCACACCAGAGGTCCTGTTCATTAATTCAACAGACTTGACCTCGCCCTGCACCTTTTTAACAGTACCAGCCAGAGTTCAGAATAAAAATTGTTTTTCACACTCTAGTGCCAGGTACTTTTTAACCTTTCACTGCACCCCCTACTCACTTTAAAACACACCCCAAACACTGTACATTACACATAGCCAATACTATAAGTGCTCCCGCGTAGTCGTAGGTCGCAGCACGCCGCATCCCGATAGAGGGGTGCGAAGACCCCGATGATGAAGCATGACACCAAGGGGCCTTTTGGTGTGTGAGGGGTATTTTAACAAACACTGAGTGTTTCAATATCTATTGATCACTCTTTCCATCTCCCTTTTCAATGTTGGATTTCCTTTGTTTATTTAAGTACCAAAGTGGAGCGTGAATCCAACGATCAGCTCTACCTCCCTCCTGTGTTTTTGATATAGTCTAGGCAGCGTACAGCTGCGGGAGCTATACTCTTTGACTCTCTTCACAACACATAATCACATATACTAGGTTCCTGTAGACCACAGCGGTCGCAAAAAGATGGAGGACGAACATGGCCTAACCTTTGGCGAGGATGAAATTGACAGAATCCTGACAGCAGTGAACCCTTTTGAGGGACTCAGCAACCCTGAAACCGGCCCAAACATCAATGACTGGAACGAATTGGTTAAATTAAGACGCAACCAGATAAAGGCAGCTCTGCATGGTCTGATAATGACGGAATACCTGAGGAACAAGATGGGACCACCTGGGTTGATCGTAAAAAATGAACCCTTTATCTTCCAAACAGACATGCAGTTCAAAAAGGAGTGGTCATTAATCTCATGGCACTGTACCAGGGACTGGTTGGTTTTAATTGTAAAAACGGCAACCAGAATCACACAAGAGCTAAAAATCGATATTGGAAAGATTGAGGTAAAGCTAAGCACGTATATGTCAACCGAGGACCTGAAGACCAGATTAGACGAGCTCAATCAGCAAATGACAGAATTTGAATTCACTTTGAAGCAAAGTAAACTCAATAAATTGAGCAAAGATAAAGACAAATTCACACCCGAAGGAACCTATCCATACACCAAAGCCGATTACGTATCTACGAACCGGAACAATGACACAGACAGTGATGGGTCAGACATTAGTTCCGCAAGCTCAAATTCCAGCGGTGGCAGAAGGAACCGCCCCAATAGAGGCGGGTGGAGGCAAAGAAGACAACAGTTCCCAAGACAACGAGGGTGGAGGGGATACCCACCCCAGTACCCACAATACATGGGACCGACACCATTCCAACCATTCCATTTCAACCACCCTACTGATGCTCAGGGTTTTCCACAATGGAACCAAGACTTCAATGGAGGTTTCTATGGTCCACAACCTTTTTTAGGCTCCCGCCCAGGAACACGGGGGAAGAACCGGAAAGGCAACAATGTCACATGGGAGGAGAAAGACCAAGAGAACCCACGGCAAACCAGGAGCATGACAGGCTCCTTGCCCAACCAAGCATCAACCAGCAACCAGAGAGGGACCTAGTTGTGAATTTAACTTCTAAAACTCTGACGAAAATACAACAACAGGTATTGAACAAAGGCTTGGGTTTCGTACCAACGCAAAGACCAGATATCTTTAAGGTGAACCTTGAGATAAAGGAATTTGTACGAAAATTGAAACTACAGGCTTTTTTTATGGACAAACCATCACAAGCCATAACAACAGACACAGGTCTTAGACCTAAATCTACCTTCACACCTCCTGACGCAGTACTCCCTATTGAGCTACTTGCTTTTGAAAAGGCTGTCATGAGAGAGGTCAACAAATTGGATGTGTCCTCCACACGCACTTTCCACAACACGACAAAGGAAGAACAACTAGCCTTAAAAACCTTATCTGGTGATGCAAGTATAGTCATAAAACCGGCAGATAAGGGGGGAGCTATAGTGTTACAATCAACCGAGTATTACGATAACGAATGTATGAGACTTCTGTCGGATAGACGTAACTACATGGTCCTACAACAGGATCCCACAGAAAAGCTCAGGACAAGAATTGGGGGTATGATTGAAGAAGGCTTAACACATGATTGGTTGAGTAAGAAGGAAGGGGAATTCTTGGAGCAGAAAAAACCACGCATCCCATATTTTTATTGTATTCCTAAAATACATAAGGATCTCACCAACCCCCTGGGAAGACCGATAGTTTCAGGCATTGGCTCGATTTTAGAACCACTGTCTAGATTCGCTGATGCCTTTCTGCGACCTTTAGTACAATCTACAAACACTTACTTAAAGGACACAAAGGCTGTTTTACAACTACTGCAAGAAATAACATTCGACCCAAAAACCCAACTTTTGATGTCCCTCGATGTGGAAAGCCTCTACACTAGCCTTCCCCATGATGAAACATTGGCGATCATTGAGGAGGTTCTCTTTTCCACATCATGGAAATACCAAACACCACGAGGTTTGGTTCTAGAATGTATCTCTCTGGCTTTGCAAAAAAACTTTTTCCAGTATAAAACCACTATCTACCAACAATGCCATGGGACCAGCATGGGAAGCACTTTTGCTCCGAGCCTGGCTGGACTCTACGTACACCACCTTGAGACCAACAAGATTCTCCATGACCAGAAACCATACAGGTCGAACATAAAATGCTGGAGGAGGTATATCGATGACGTTCTGGTCATCTGGGAAGGTGACCGACAATCAGCTGAGAGTTTTCGGGAATGGTTGAACAACCAGAATGCCTTCCTGAAATTCACGAGCACCATTTCAGACCAAACATTGGTCTTCCTGGACCTAAACATCTATGCAGATGCAGGGGTGTTAAAAACAACTACTCATTTTAAACCAACCTCTAGGAATTGCCTGCTGAGGTATGACAGCTTTCACCCTCGACACCTACGGGAAAATCTGCCATATGGACAATTTTTACGCCTAAGGCGCAACTGCACAGAGTTGTTCGAATTCAAAAAGCAGGCGAACG
This sequence comes from Lissotriton helveticus, assembly GCF_964261635.1. NCBI lineage: Eukaryota > Metazoa > Chordata > Amphibia > Caudata > Salamandridae > Lissotriton > Lissotriton helveticus. The sequence continues at coordinate 967,418,412 of NC_136071.1, read as the reverse complement.
ACCTAAGAGAAAAACTCAAACAACGAGAATATCCCAACAGAATTATTGACAAAGCAATGAAGAGGGCGAAAAACAACAACAGAGAAGCATTGCTGGAGGAACGAATCAAGGAACCCACAGAAAACAAACGACCGATCTGTATAACAACATTTAATACCATGTCAAATGAAGTGTCCAAAATTGTAAATAAACATTGGAGAATACTAACAAGTGGTGAGTTAGATCTGGAAAAACCAATGTTTGCACATCGCAGGGGACGCAACCTCAAAGACATATTGGTACACACCAGACCAAAACCAACCACTGTAGCCTTACAACCAACTATAGGCATCCAGGGTCACTTCCCATGCGGAAACTGCAGCAGCTGCCATTTAATGGAAAAAAGCACCAGACTCACCTTTCGCAATGGCACTACATGGGAGCAAAGGAGATTCTCGAATTGCAATTCTAAAAACGTAATCTACCTTATAAAATGCCCATGCAACCTTGAGTATGTGGGAATGACCACAAGAGCCATAAAAACGCGAATAAATGAACATAAAAGCAACGTGCGATGTAAGAAAAGCACAACGAAAATGGCAACACATTTCCTGACTACCCAACACTGCGTCAATGATTTAAAATGGACAGTCATAGAACAATTACCCTCGGATGTGGGCCTTTTCCAAAAGGAACAACGTTGGGTGTTCAGATTGGGGAACCATCTAATTGGGCTCAATGATGACGTACCCTGGAGTCAGCTATCAGCACAATATACATAGTAATATGCAAGCGGTCCTTTGCTTTACTATGTCTAGACAGTCACTCCAATCAATGCTAATTCTTCATGATCGACCGAATCCGGTCAACAACTTATCCATTGTAAACACAATTCGAGCAAAGCCGATATTTATGAGTGTAGATATATCAGGCGTTTTTCCGACTGAAATAGCCCATGGTGGTTTATTTACTTTTTACTTTTTTCTATCTGCCTCGCATTACCAATGGATCAGACACTGGAGCAACATACGCGCGCTGTAGACATTCAATAAGACGCGCGTTGTTGACATTCAATGAGACGCAGGTGTGCAAGATGCGCATGCGCCAGGCACGAACGCATCGTTTTTTCCTAACACACGTGCGCACAAAAACAAAGGAAAAACAGTGCGCATGCTCAGAGATGACCTTACGCGAATGCAGACGCTGATCCCATGCCAACGCGTCTATTACATACGAATGCCCTGTATGGTTGAGAAGCGGAATACCCATACATGGATATACAATCTCTTCCGCCCAATTAGCAAAACAGGGTATAAATAACCATGATCATAGCCTGACTCCACACCAGCGGAGCAGCGTGAGGGGTAAGGCGGCGATCAGAGAGTCCTGACCTTGTGAGTATGATACTGAAGAACTAGCATAGAACGACCATCTGTACTCTTCTAAATAAGTAAGTGAGATGGAATGTATTATGAAAGCTGCTGCATTCTTCACTACAGATAGCCATTGGAGCAACGCCCCGACGTTCCTTTTTGCTCATGAAGCCTACAAACAAGCTTCACAAGTATGAATACAACTTACAGTAAATCCTAGTTTTTTAAGTGTTTTATGTTGCATGTGTTGTGAGTCCTCCTTTTTTTTTTTTTTTTCTTTTTTAAACAGGCTTATTAATAAGCAAATGGTGAGGTTCCAGGTGACTGCACCTGCATGAACTACCCGCTACATGGGTAACCATTAGGTGTCCATTTTTTGTCCTTCTACAGGTCATTGAGCTTGTAAGCAGACCGCTGTAGGCACACTTAGCCTATTTCTATAAATATTCACTTTTCTGTAAATACACACTTTTTTGTAGAAGAAGACGTGAGTAGGGAGGGGAGTTTGTGCCCCCGTCCTGAAGAAGGAGCTTGTCTCCGAAACATGTCGACAACAAAGCACACCAGAGGTCCTGTTCATTAATTCAACAGACTTGACCTCGCCCTGCACCTTTTTAACAGTACCAGCCAGAGTTCAGAATAAAAATTGTTTTTCACACTCTAGTGCCAGGTACTTTTTAACCTTTCACTGCACCCCCTACTCACTTTAAAACACACCCCACACACTGTACATTACACATAGCCAATACTATAAGTGCTCCCGCGTAGTCGTAGGTCGCAGCACGCCGCATCCCGATAGAGGGGTGCGAAGACCCCGATGATGAAGCATGACACCAAGGGGCCTTTTGGTGTGTGAGGGGTATTTTAACAAACACTGAGTGTTCCAGTATGTACCCACGAAGTAGACACCCTGACCATGTTAGAGATTGCATCAGGACTGAGGTCCAAAGGATTCTGGAGTTGTGGGTCATTGAACCTTTGGATAGCCCTTGGGCTCCTGTAGATGTCGTGCCAAAACCTCACACCCAAGATGGTAAGAGAGAAATTAGGTTTTGAATAGAATATAGGGGTCTCAATGCAGTCACTAGGATTAATTACCATCCAACTCCCAGGGCAGATGAACTGACTGATACTCTGGCCTCAGCCAAGTATCTCAGTACATTTGACCTGACTGCTGGCTACTGGCAAATCAGACTTTCTGAGGATGCCACGCCAAAAACAGCATTTTCAACCGCTAGTGGCCATTATCAATTTACTGTGATGCCTTTTGGTTTGAACAATGCACCTGCCACATTTCAGAGGTTAGTGAAAACAGTTCTCACAGGTCTGGAAGCTTATAGTGCAGCATATCTAGATGATATTGTCGTCTTTAGCTCCACCTGGGAGGATCACCTGGTCCACCTCAGGAATGTTCCGGAGGCCATGAAAAAGACAGGCCTCACTATAAAGGCCACAAAGTGCCAGATAGGACACAGTAAGGCTGTGTACTTGGGCCACCGTGTAGGTGGAGCCCAGGTTCAACCATTGGAGAGCAACATCCAGACCATAATGTACGGGTTCCTCCCACTACCCAGACTCAGGTCAGAGCTTGCTTGTGCGTGACTAGGTACTACAGAAAGTTAGTTAAGGGATATGGGTCCATAGTGACTTCTCTTAATGATCTCACCTCCAAAAGAATGCCTAAGAAAGTTGAGTGGACAGTTAGCTGTTAGAAGGCATTTGATGGCCTGAAGTAGGCCATGTGCACTGCTCCTATTCTGCAAAGTCCTAATTACTCCCAAACCTTCATTTTCCAGACAGATGCTTCTGAGATAGGGGTAGGTGCAGTTCTATCACAACTTAATGCAGATGACAAGGACCAACCAGTACCTTTTATAAGAAGAAGGTTGACCCCCAGGAAGAGGCATTGGTCAGCTATTGAGAGGGAGGCCTTTGCTGCGGTCTGGGCCTTGAAGAAGTTGATGCCGTACTTGTTTGGCACTCACTTCTTTGTTTGGTCAGACCATAAGCCCCTCTAATGGCTAAAACAAATGAAGGGTGAAAATCCAAAACCTTTGAGAGGATCCAAGCCCCTACATGGGAGGCACTTCTCTGTGGACCATAAAACACAGGGGGCCTCATTTATGAAGGCCTTGCGCCACTGATGCGTCACTTTTTCCCATGTTAAAAGTGACGCACCGGCGGCGCAAGGCCTTCATAAATAAGGCCCAGAGTATCCATGCCAGTGCAATTGGACCTTCCTTGTATGGCCACTTAGGAAAGCAAAGACTCATCTGGGCAAGGTTAGCCCTATCTCCTTTCATATGGGGGGTTATGTAGGAAGGTACAATCCCCCTAGCATGGTTACCCCCAATTTTTGCCTGGTGTCAGTGTGCTTTTGACTAGTCTGATTAGGATTCTGCTAATCAGATCCCCAGTCACTGTGCTTCCTCCCTAAATATGGCTATGGTAAGTACTTCTGTACCTCCACAATTGGCTACTGATGTACCCCTATAAGTCCCTAGTATATGATACTAAGGAACCCAGGACATAGGTACCACCTCTGAGAGACCACTTAAACTGTAACTACAGGTCTGCCATTGTAGCCTGTGTAAGCTGGGGCTAGCACTACTTACAGGAGATATAGGTTTTCTTATATCTGAGGTCACTACCCCTAAAAACGATGTCACCCCTAAGGCAGGTATTTTAATCCTGAAGGCATGGGTGCTGGGTTATAAGTGTGTGGGTCCCCCTGCATGAGCAGGGCACCCCTGCAAACCCACAAGATGATTCTCCAGGCTTTGTAAGTGTGGTCAGCCATTTTGATACATATAGTACCCTGCATCATTACACAATTGCTAACTATATAGTGGCTGTGCCGAACCTGTGCTTTTGGTATCAAACATGTTGGAATCATACTGATTCCATGCACTGGGGGGCTTCTGCGGGAAGCCTCAGTACTCCTGATAACAGCGTTTCAGGGTCTGCTAGCAAGCTAGTGATGCTGCCGGCCACAGAAACAGTCCTGCCCTCCTGCTGCTGAGCTGAGCTGAGCTCAAGCAGGGGAAGGTAGAACAATAGGTTTCCTGTCACAGGAAGGTGTGAACACCTCCCAGACAGGGCTATGTGTATTGGGCTGGGGTGGGGGTTTGCCAGCACCACCAGCCTGCTTTGAAGGGCACATTTGGTGCCATTTGCATACTCTTGTTTAAACAAGTTCAGGGAGCCCTTGGCTCATGCTCTGGTGTGAAACTAGACAAAGTACATGTATCCTCCCCTCTGCCCAGCCTCTCCTCTGGGAGAGACCCCTGAGTCATCCTAATCCCTCTCTTATGGTATAAAAGGGCTTACCTGTGGGTGGGTCCTCAGATTCGTTGTGGGACAAGACCCAAGATTGAAACTTCATCACTCTTCGACCATCTGGACACTTGGAGTTTGCTAAAATTCTCCTGAAACCAAGACTGCATCAAGGAAGACTCCTGCTGCTCCTGGTTTCGCTGTTCTGCAAGTCTTCTTCATCGTCTGTGTCTGTGCTTCTTCCAGGATCTTCAACATACATGGGGCATCAAAGACATCTGAAGTAATTTCCCTTGGAGTGAAGGAGTCACTCCCCTGCATCAGCAGGCACCGCAACAAAGCTGACAAGTCTGCTGCTCCTGACATTCCATGGACTTCGAAAGGCTCAGCAGCACAGTTGGTTCTGCAACTCCCTTGAGGCCTGACCTGAAGCACATTAATACCATTCTGACGAAGTTTCTCGAGGAAAATCATCTCCTCGATGCTTCCCAGACGGGCTTTCACCCAAAACATGGGACAGAGACTGCTCTATTGGCCGTGACTGAGGAGGCGAGACGGATCTTGGATCGGGGGGGGGTCAGTGGCAGTGATCCTCCTCGATCTGAGTGCCGCTTTTGACACGGTACATCATAAAATTCTGATGAACCGTCTCGCCGACCTAGGAGTGTCCGGAGAAGCCCTGGTTTGGTTCAAGTCTTTCTTATCGGATAGAACCTTCCAGGTATTTGACGGCACATCCGTGTCATCGAGCAGGCCTCTGGGGTGTGGAGTCCCTCAGTGTTCATCACTGAGCCCTACGCTCTTCAATGCATATATGAGGCCGCTGGCTGGGATTGTTCGTCCGCATGGTATTAACATCATTTCCTATGCGGACGACACCCAGCTGGTGGTCTCCCTTGTGCAGAAGAGTGGCCTCCAATCACCGCCCAATCTAGCAGCGTGCTTGGAGGAGGTGAGAAATTGGATGATGAGCTCATGTCTGAAGCTCAACGACGACAAGACCGAGCTCATGCTCCTGGGCCCGGCGGCCCCCTCTACTTTGGAGTTGCTATGGCCCGCAAGCATGGGGGTGGCCTCTGCCCCCAGAGATAACATCAAAAGTCTGGGGGTATGGCTAGATATGTCGCTGAGCTTCAATACACAGGCCACCAAGGTGGCGGCCACCTGCTTTGGCCTCCTTAGGGTGATCAAAAAAATTCTTCCCCTTCTTCCATTTGAGGCCAGGCAGATAATTATACAGGGCCTCGTCCAATCCCACTTGGATTTCAATAACGCCCTTTATCTTGGAGCACCGGACTACACCCTGCAAAAACTTCAGCGTGTTCAAAACTGTGCTGCTCGTGCGCTACTTGGAGTCCCACGAAGAACTTAAATAAAAGCTGGCCTAAGAACGTTGCACTGGTTGCCTGTCAGGGACAGAGTTGAGTTTAAAGCTCTGTGCATTGCTCACCAGGCTCTCTGGAAAGCGGGCCCAGAAATCAACTGTTCCTTGATTTCCCCTTACCTGCCCAACAAGGTGCTACGATCCTCGTCTGCATCTCTGGCCAAGATCCCTAGAATCTTTAGAGCCAGAGCAGGAGGACGTTCCTTCTCTTATAATGTGTCAAGACTGTGGAACACCCTCCCTTTGCACATGAGAGGCAACTCCAACTTAACCAGTTTCCGGAAACAGCTTAAAACCTTTTTGTTTCAGTAACCAGAAGCTTCCTGCTCATCTGAGGACATCTTTGTTTAGTCACAGCGCCTGGACGCCTGAGGGCAACTGTAGCGCTTTATACATTTTATTTTCATTTCATTCATTTCACCTGTCCTCTCTGCAATTTTAAGGCCAGTATCCCTCGTCTGAACCGCTGGGACCGAACCCCTGTGCACCGCATCAACTTGCCATTGCTTGTTGGCTCTGCACTCCAGAGATCTTTGGGCTACAAAAAGCTCCCGCATCCACCATCTCTTCCTGCCAAGATCATTGTCCTCACCACATCCTTTGCACCGTGGACCTTCATCTTTTATGAGCTACTCAAGGTCCTCTTGTGACTCCTGTGTCTTTGGATTGTGGGTCCTCTTGAGGGTTTTCTCTTGCTCGTACCTGCTCTGACTCTCCTGCCCTTGGTGAGTCCCTTGGATATTGCTCATCCCTATGTTGCTCCTTCATCGTTTTACATGCCTGTTGCTGCTGCCAAGGCTTGTTGCTGCTACCGCCAGACACCAACCCCCTGTTTCTTGACTTTCAATGTGGGACAGCTTGTGCATGGCTCCTGGTCTTCCTCAGCATTGCCTGGTCCTCACAGCTGCAGCAACAAGGTCACTGTCATTACTCCTGCATCTTCAGACATCTATGGGCATTGCTTTTCCGTGCCTCCTGCTCACCTCCAAGTGGCATGGAGTCTATCCCCTCTGTTTACATGTTCTTATTTTTCAGAATCCTCCCTTGGATTTCACCGAACTCTTGCACAGTTTTCGCCAGCGGTATCTTTTCTGAAGTCCTCCAATGTGGTCTACAGCAGTTTACGACATCACTTCGCACTTATGCCCCAGGCTCCCCTGGTGTAGGCATCCAGGTTTCTGGGGCGTCCACATGTGTGTTGACTCTCTAACCTGTATTTACGGGGTTTCTTCAGGGTCCACTGGGAAGGGTCCTTTCGTCTTCCAAACTGCAACCGCAACTTTCCTTTGAGTTTTATTGAGTTTGCAGCAGTTTTTCCACTCTGCACACAGCCTCTGTGGGGTTCCTGGGTACTTACCTCGGGTGGTTCCTTGTGTTCGCAGTTCTTCTGAGTCTCCTGGCCCAAGTCCCGATTCTGGTTGTAGTTCGCATTCCACTTTTTCATTGTTTGGTTTGGTCTCCTCTGAAGACCACTGTGTATTGCGCTTACTTACTGTAGTATTCTAACTGAGAATACTCTTTCAGAATTGTTATGTTTCCTCTGTCTCTTAACATTCTGTATGTGGGATTTGGGCAGTGGGAGAGATGCTTCATGATGTATAAGCTGTTTCCTGGAAATAAACTACTTCTTTACATTAACACTGGATACCGGATTACTTCTCTTACCTCTTGCAATTGAAGTATTCTTTTGTATATGTGTTGATATTTCTGGGTAGAAGATATACCAATGTGTTACTGAGTGTTGTGTAATAAATAGACATCTTTTTCTAACTACACTGTACGGTTCTTTTTCGTTCAACTTACACTACATGATTATATCTGTTAAACAAGCTACTTAACACTCCTTCTGGATAAGCCTGAAGGCTACTCTCCATAGCTACCACTTAGAGAGATTTCTAAGGTTGTCTAAGGCCACTAAAATCACCCTAAGGGTTGTGTGGATTAGTGCAAGGTGCTACACTTAAAAAGTGTGCACCATAAACTAAACCAGCCTCCTACATGCATGATATATGCCTACTACAAGAGACTTGGAGCATAGACCCTGTTTTTACATCAGGCTACTTTAGCTATTATGTTCCTGAAAAAGCAAACAGAGATGGGAGAGCCGCTGAAGGACACATTTTTGGGTTTGAGCTTCCATCATCTGTAATATCATTCAATTAGTTAATATTCGTGTTGTGTTGCTATTTTAACATTTATGCTAGCGGGGGGAAAAGATGGCTTAGAATCTAAAATTGTGCAAACCATAGAGAATTATTTAGAATGTGTTATCCACAATATCATCCTATTTTATCTGGGGTCTTTATTACTTTGAGCTACTTGATGAGGATGATGCTCAATTAACAAAAGAGGAGGATGAACTGGGGAATCACTGTCCTGGATATTGCTCCTTTTAAAAGATGGACCCAGGCAGCTATCCAACTAAAGGGAGTCACTATCAAACTTGGGGTGAGGGCCACTAACGGCCGTACCAGATCAGACACCAGAGGGGCATATACCTTTAACAAACCCAGCAATACTAGTCGTGTTGACTATCTTTAGGTTGACTTGAGACTGTGGTTTTTATGTTAATGAATGTTAATGATATGGTCATTATAGAAAGGGTCGAAAGTGACCATAACCCATTAACGCTCATAATGTTAGCTCTTTGTAATAGACATCTTTCTAACTGCTGCCCCTGTCTATAATAAAGGATCTTGAACTTATGTCCGACACGCGCCGTTTGAAATGGCAACTGGTAGCTGCCCATCAGGATGTCATGACTTCAATCAATCAGGACTTACAAAGTATGCTGACTGTGTTTTATGAGATTGCCCCAGCCGATGAAGGTTTTAAGGAAATTGACACTCTACATAAAAAATTATTTGAACAAATGGTAACATATTTTTCAATCTTAGTCACGACTCCTAAGAAATCAGGTAATAAACCCAGTTCTTGGTGTAATAGGGAATGTAAACGGCTTAAAAGCCTTTCAGTGCAGGACATTAAGGATAAAGATGTTTTCAAAATTCCTATCTGTAGAAATACATATAAAAAGAAATTGGGTAGTGCGGAAAGAGCCTGGGAGGAGCAAAGATGGTGGGATCTTAAAGATGCCTCTTATGCTTGGGATTCCACTAAGTTCTGGACATTGGTGTCAAAAGCAGGAAACCTGGCCACAAAGGAATTAAACAATGATGAATTCCCAGTTGAATGGTTTGATCATTTTAAAAATCTTTACTGGGAGGGCACAGTAGTTTTTAACAAGAACACGTTTTTGCAGTTTCTTCTCTGAGCAATAATTAGGCTCTATTTGGTATATCAGGTTCCATTAAAGCTACTTTAAAAGGCAGAGCTTCTGGCCCAGATGGAATACCAGTGAATATCTTTCTCCTGATGCAGAGACATGGCCTAAGTATATTCTTCTAGCCAGTGCTATTGTTTTGCCCATCTTTAAAAAAACAGGTAATTATAGGCTGCTTAGCCTAATAGGCCATCCCCAAAAGATTTTTTGCCTCTGAATATTATTTAAGATCCATGAATGGATAGAAGGTAACACTATCTTAAGCCCTTTTCAGTCTGCGTTCAGGAAAGGAGTCTCAACCGTAGAACAAGCCTTTTATATTTTTATACATTTATTGGAAGTCTGTGTTGCAAGACAAGGGTAACCTTTATGCTACCTTTGTCAAACTAAAATCGGCTTTTGATTTGGTCACCCCGTATAAAACTATGGGGAGTACTTAAAGATATGGGTATGCTCCCTGACCTTCTGTCTATAGTTATTCACCTACATGATATGAATTATGCGAGAATTCATTGGAGTGCGCAGAATGAGATGCCATATACAATATCAGTGTCCAGAGGTATTCACCAGGGATGCGTGCTGGCACCAGTTTTGTTATCATCATTTTCAAATAATGTAGTACAATAGGCAACTTTGCCCTAAATTGATGTCCCTTCTTTGGCTCTTGACAAAGTTCCTATTCTGCTCTTTCCGGGTGACACTCTGTTTATGTCTAAGACCCCCAGTGGATTACAGAAACTCCTGAATCTTTTTGGTGAGTTTTGTTGCACCCGCAGGTTGGAAATTAACAATCCAAGGGCTAAGCTGATGTCTTTTAATCAACATATAATATTTAAAGGAGGCTTGGTATACCCTGGAGTGCCCCTAGAGCAAATGTATCTCTTGTTCTTATTTAGGTGTTACCCTGGCGGCTTTTCTTTCTTGGAAGCCTCACATTGGCAAGGCGGTTATTAAGCATATTGTCAAAAAACAAAGAGATCCACCCTTATGGGAAAGTATAGAAATGTTCCTCCAGACTACTCGTGTCTCCTACAATGGTGGAAAATACACAGCTTCTTTTTTTAAATACCCCTCACCCACCAAAAGGACCCTTGGTGGCATGCTTCATCATCGGGTCTTCCTGACCGGCTCTGGGATGAGGCGTGCTGCGACCTACGACTACGTAGGAGCATTGGTAATAAAAAACAATACTATGTGTGGTGTAGGAGTGTAAGTGGAAGGGTCAGAAGTGAGTGAATGGTGAATAGTGAAAAATGTAAAAGTACCTGGCTCATTGGAATTTTTTTTTTTAATGTTCCTTTGAGCTGGTATTGGTAAAAGTGTGGAATGAGATGGAGATATTATGCTTTAATGAGCAGTGTCTCCTGAGTCGACATGTTTTGAAGCCCTCCCCTGGCTTTTCATCAGGGCCTAGAAGAGATGCCATTGACACTCAAATCAAAATAACTGTGTATTTAGATATAATCCTAACTAAGTGGTGCACATAAATTTAACATTCACAGTATACTATACCCCAGTAGGTATATTCCTGAATGTGTTTCTTAAATACGCACAGAAAATGCCCCATGAGCCTTCAAAATGGCAGGGAAGGGGTACCTATAGTCACACTAATATCAAGGTTACCTCCTCACCAGGACACTGCCTCACCGAGGCTCCGTTCCATGTAGTGGGCGTATTTAAGATCTTGTAGATTTCTGCTACTGGACCTATCACTTTATGCAAGCAGCTCTTTTAAACTTTTATAATACCTCCCGAGAATTGGGTTAGTTTTAGACTAGCTTGCTTTATTTGTGTCCCCCATTCCATTTTTCGGTTTGTGTGATCCCTAGGTAGTCAAATATGGACACTTTCTCTAGGGCCTTTCCGTCTAATCAAGGGTTTGGGCAGTTTGTGCTATTTGCCTTAAATACCATATACTTGGTTTTTTGAAGATTAATCTCCAGTCCCCAATTATTGCAGAAGGTGCTGAATATATCGAGCACCCTTTGCATGCCCATAGGAGATTTGGAAAGTAAAAGCATATCATCCGCAAATATGAGAGCTGGAATTTTGTGGTTCGCTAACCTGGGTGTGTCGATATCTTTCCCAGCCAACAAAGTTTCAATTAGACCATTTATAAAGAGGGAAAAAGTGACGGGCCAGAACGCATCCCTGACGCACCCCTTTCTCCACAGGGAAAGGGGCAGAAAGTTCACAGTTTTTGCTGTATCTTATTTGTGCATAATTGTCTTGGTGAAGACGTTTCAGTTGATAGCACAAATACTCCGGCACTCCCAGGTCAAGAAGTATACCCCACAGTTGATCCCGCTTCACTAAGTCAAAAGCAGATTTAAGATCCACAAATGTGAGATAGAGGCTGCCACCCTCTAAGACCACGGTTTTCCAGTGGATAAGTTGTCATCTAAAAATCTGATCAATAGTGGAGATCCTGGCCCCAAACCCTGCTTGTAGAGGAGTTAGTGTGTTATTCTCTTCAATCCACGATAGCAAGCGCCCCAGGAGTACGTGTGCAAAAATATTTGATTGGCGTCTAAAAGGCTTATGGGGCGATAGTTGGCTGGATTTAGTGGTGAACCCTTTTTATAGATAGGGATGATTTCTGCCCCTGCTCATGTAGAGGGCCTCGCCATACATTGAAAAACAGCGTTAAATAGTGACCACAGGTAAGGTGCCCAGACAGAGGGCTCGGAGCGAAAATGGTCCCCAGTGATCTTGTCCAGCCCTGGCGCCTTAGCTGGTAATAACTTGCTCAGTGCCTCTGTAATCTCCTTCATTGAACAGGGTGGTGCATCTAGGTTTGGCAACTCCAAATCTATAATGTTTGTTTCCACCCAACCAACTTCCTCAGTTGTCCTAGTATATAGAGATTTAAAATGGGCTCTCCAGACTTATTCCCCTAAATTTGGTGCAATGGCCAATTTACCTTCAGATTTCCCTATTTTAACTAAGTTCTAAAGAGCTCTCATGTCGTGACTGTCTAGCGCTATTTTATTTGCTTCCCGTTTTCATTTTCCCAGTTGCTTTCGGCTCTGGCTACAGTATTTTTGTAGTGGTACCTAGCTTCCTTAATTTGGGGCCTATAATTGGTTCTGATAGAGATTAAAAGGGTTTGCTTGGCTACCTTACAGTGTGTGTTGAAACCATGGGTGCCTTGGTTTGGAGTTCGGCCTCAGCCTTGTGCTGTTGTGAAAAAAAGGTACTAGGGCAGAAAGCAAATCCTGGTGATTATTTGCAATTCTGATTTGGGAAGCTAAAGTGCCGCTGGTCACAGAGAGTTGGGACACAACTTCAAGAAAGGGGCCAATTTATTTGTATATGGAGGCCACTTTGTCCTTTGAATGTGCGAGTTCCCCCCAGCGTACTCTCCTCCCTCCTTCGGGCAATACCAAGCCAGAATCAGGTTTTGTAACTGTACTGTGCTGAACTTCAGCAAGCGGAAAATATATTTCGAAAACCAGAGCATTATGGTCACTCTCGTGACGAGAAGTGACTTAAAATCGAAGACCCTGTACCATAATCTAACATCTACCAAAATATAATTTATGATCGATGCCTGCCCGTGTCTATTGAAAGTTAAATGCCCGGGATTTTCGGATGGTAATCGATCATTACAGGCCCTCAGTGAGTGGCTTAGTGTGAGTGCATTCATTTGTAGGACCAGAGGAGTCCATGCCCATATTGGTGGAATGTTGGACTCTGGAATTGCCCAAACTGAATCCTCCTCACTTGTGATGCTTGTGGTCAGGCCAGTCAGGGGCTCAAATTGACAATTAAAATTCCCACCTAAGATGACCCAATAATTCTCTGGTATAGTTGGGAGAAAGGAAGTTAGGCAATCAAGGGTGTGGAAGGCTTGCCCGTAGCAACCCGGCCAAGAGTAAACGTTAATTAAAGCAATCCTAATTGATGAGGGAAAGGAGAGAAGTCGCTATTTGTTTAGCCTCGCAACCCAGGTGCATGTCAACCCAGGTGCACAAGCCCTCAGACGGACTCCACCTAGCCCCCTTGACGGCTGAGATACTGTAGGATGCATAGCCCACTCTGTGTGCGTCTGCCCGTGCCCATGTTTCCTGAAACATACATAGTTCATGTTGATCTATAAGTGCCCCTCAATCTGGAAAATCCAGTTTCGAGGTAAGTCCTGCTATGTTCCAGGAAAGTATCTATGTACTTGGTGGTCCTGCTTTGTTAACCAAATGAGCCTGTGTGGTGAGACTTCCCCTTAATTGGGCCTGTTGTGTATCTTTAGGCCCCACCCCTACCCCAGGACTACATTTATTTGTTTGCATTGCTAGGTGAGGTGGGAGTGGAGTCTAATGGGCTGCCCTCTGGGACCTGCTCCTTAGCTCGTTTCTGCTTTCCATATCCATCCTTTTCCACTGGCCCACCCTGATACAGTTGACTCATTCTAAACTCATGCTTAACACTGGGACTTTTACGAGGGGGACTGATGGGCCTTAGTCAGTCTACCAAATTTAAAGGGCTGAATCTGTTGGCGACGGGGAGGTTGTATATCAGTGGTGTGGGACGGTCCCAGCCTGTTTGCAGCGTGGGCCCATCCTGGTCACTTATTCACCAATCGTCGGCCAAGCCTCCCTCATTGTGCGGCACTGCCCTTGGGGGAAGAAATATCCCAGGGACAGAGAAGTAATGCCCCCAGCCTCCCTATGATAGCCCCAATCCAAAATTTATTGGGCAGCCCGGGTGTCCCTAAAGTTAATCAATATACAGTCCCAGGCTATGTCCTTTGGCCTTTGTAGGGAAATAGCCTGTATTTGGTTAACCAATAAATGCATTTATTTTTGCGTTCAGAATGGGACTCCCCAGATCCCCTTTCCAGCTCGGTTACCCCTGCCAGCACAATAATATATGGAGTAGAGGCTGGGGGTAAATTAATACATGGTAATGCATTCTGGGTTTCTCTGGATTTTACAAGTGATGGGAACTTCTCACAGGCCTCTTGGTTTTTGCCAGCTTGCTGTAGATTAAATAGATCTGTTGTTGTCAGAGATTACCTATTTGCAGGTTTGGGTAGAGGACATCGAGGGAGCTTCTGGGGCGGGATAACTGGATCCAGCCTCTGTGGTGGAGGCATTCTCAAAGAGAGAACTGCATCCCCATGAATGTTTATATTGGACCTAACGGGGGCAGACGATGTGTCTGATGCTACTGTAGCTACCTTGTTTGGGTGCGGGCCAGCTCTTTAACAAGGGATTTAGGTGTCTCGGCTACTTAAAGAGTTAAGTCTGCCTTACCCACTCAGTGATCCACCAATTATGTTAATTTATCAATTAGAATGTCAAGTTCATCTTTTACAACAGATCTGAATTGCGTTTTAAGGTCCATCACCAGCTTAGACACGATAGCATGTCAGGTGCTTATTTGTTCCGCTTGGCTTCCTTGTGTGGAATGGATTTCTGTTTCCCCCCTTTCTTCTTCCCACTGCTCCCCAAATGGGTCTTGGGAACATGATCCGCTCCAATCTGGGCGCTTGTCCTTGGGGGCTCTGGATCTGGGTTCATAGTTTGTGTTGGGGTTGGAGGCAAGGTACCAGATTCAGCGGGAGTGGGGCTTGGAGCTAGAATCGATGTTAATGAGAGTCGCCACTGTACGCTCAATTTTTGTGGAGACAGCTCCAATTGCCTGCTGGAGCATTTTATAAATCGCAGTGGGTTGTGGAGTGGGTAGTGCCAAGGTAGCACTTTGGCGGGTGGTGGAACCTTTCACTATAGAGGTGCGTTTGCCCATGGCTGCTTGTAAATTGCACCTTAACAGTATGTTAATACCTTTATTCATTTTTGGGGGAAAACAAGCGCAGATCGGTTGTGAGGGCACTAACCCTGGGTTTACTTGCTAATTTATTTGCTGCCCCAACAGGCCGTCATCTGGATACGAAACCAGGGGGGGGTGGCCCATCCCAGTCACTTCTAGTCTAAGACGGGCGTTGACGGGCCTGCCCTTGGCCTGGGCTTTGCAAACAAACTAGTGTCCCACTCTAGGGGAGTGCAGTGGCCCTTTTGTGGGCCTCCTGGCGTGTTAGCGAGTCGTGGGCAGCCCTCCTGCCACGGGTGATGCTGGGCATTGTAGGCGCCTGGTCCCCAACAAACTGGCATCCCGCGCTGCGGGAGTGCAGCGGCTCTTTTGTGTGCCTCCTGGCGTGTTAGCGAGTCGTGGGCGGCCCTTCTGCCGTGGGTGATTCTGGGCGTTGTAGGCACCTGGTCCCAACAAACAAACTGCCGTCCCATGCTGCGGGAGTGCAGCGGCCCTTTTGTGCGCCTCCTAGTGTATTAGCGAGTCATGGGCGGCCCTCCTGCCCCAGGTGATGCTGGGCGTTGTAGGCGCCTGGTCCCCAAAAACTAAACTAAAACTGCCCCTTATTTTTTTTAATTCTCCTAATAACCCAACATTCTGCAAGTACAAAAAAGTTAAATTATTATTTAAAAGCATTCATTTAAAATTCAAATTAAAAAAATGTAATGAATAAAAAATTATCAAACACAAAAACGAAATAACAACATTATAAACATATGGTGCCTTATTTATGAAGGCCTTGCGCCGCCGGTGCGTCACTTTTTCCCATGTTAAAAATGACGCACCGGTGGTGCAAGGCCTTCATAAATCTGCCCCTTGGAATATTAAAAATACAATATATTACTTACTACTTAACACCAAAAATTGTATTATATGCAACGATATTCATTAGATCGATATTTTTGACAGCGATATTAAAAACAGCGCTAAAAACAATATTTTTACCTTAGATACATTCCTGTCTGTGATATACTTGAAGTATCAATGTTATTGCATGATATTTCTGTAACACATTATTTTGTATCCAATATATTTTTAAAACACCCCTACATCAGCTGAACAAACCATAATGGAAAAGCTTCCTGGCGCTGACAAAAGCATAATACTAAGGAGCAAGGAGGAGATAAAGAAAGACTGTGGATCTGATTATGACTTTGACCGTGCACCATATGCTGTAGGACTAAGAAAGTTGTGCTGTGACCGCCCGACAGATTAGGAGTTAATTCCTGGCAGGCGGTCCTGTGGCAGTTTGTTAAGCTCATAGAAGAGCCTATCATGCAGACTGCTGCAGTCAGAGCACAGACTGTGCCTTCCTGCATGGTGTGGTGTATACGCCACGCCATGTCCGAAGGTAGTTGTAAATCCAGGGGGGCACTGCAATTGGTACCAGGGAAGTGGGAGAGAAGCTTGAGATGTAAGCGCCCTTCATGGACCTTCAGCAGACTCATCCAGATCCACCCAGAATGGATTTGTATATGTGCTTGTAATAGCTGACTTTTTCAGGAATGCTTCCTAATGTGCCTGTCATAGCATTTTAAAACCTAATTAAAACAAGATCTGGCAAAACAGTGTGAGCTAACACATGTAAACACATGAATGCTCAGATGCTATTTGCAGGGATTAGCACATTCAAGCCTGACCTATTGGCTTTTACAGTACTTTATGTTCATCTAGGTAATGACTTTACTTTACTGTACATTCCATCATGTATGTGAATGTATGACACCCATCCGGTATGGCACACCAAGGTGTCATCGACAAGTTATACTGCTTTTGTCAGTGAGATCCTTTTGCTACTTGCAGTTTATAAGTTAAAATCCTAACAAAGAACAGTGAGCTATTAACTTTCATCTAAGAGCTGCATACAAACTCAAAGGTATAAATTAGAGCATTATGGTTTTTTCCCTAAGCCTTTGATTATCCTAATGTTGCAAAAAGTGTTATTTTTGATACCAATCAATAATGATTTTTAAAGAGAACCTCCAATCATGGTATTAAGTTTTAAATTGTGAGTTTGTGTTTCTCCAGGTCAATCACTATTAAACTATACTGTCTACTAGTATGGTTATCATGTGACTCTTACACCTTGTAGTCCTTTGTCTTATGTAACATTTCCTGTACAGTCATTTACACACGTAAAATTGATTGTCTCTGTGTATATTGCTGATGACAGAAACTCCATGGCTCGGAAACAAATGGCTCGTGCTTCCACTTTTAAGCATTTTTGGGACATTCTGTGATTAAAATAAATTCACAAAGTGGAATATGTTTCTAATGTCAATAGCTCATATTAATCGTTAAATAATCATGTATATCCATTGGTTGAATTACATAACATAATAAGCTGTAACTGGTCAGTGAAATGCCAGACAAATACTAAAGATTGGAATGTTTTGCGCATCCTGGCCACACCTCTAACTCCGCCCACTGATCCAATCCTCAGGTTATTCCCGCCCTCTGATTCTCCGCCCACAGTTCCCCTACTTTTTTTTCCCCACTTCGACCACTGCTGAGGCTATAGGCCATGCATCATACAGATGAAGTAGCTCAAGTTATATTTGTTATTCATGAAGGCAGCTGTGCTCTCTATTTCATCTGCTGATTTTTCAAAACTGGATGCGATGATGCCTATAGTCACACCTTTCAAAGAATGGAGAACATTCACTTTTATATTATTTCACGTCTCTGTTTTCTAATTTTCCAAGGCTTTACTGAACATTCTCCAGGCTTGCCGACTCAGACATCGTGCTATGTTCGCAGGGATGTGTACTCATGAGTATGCAACAAAGCCTTGCTGTTTACTTTCCATTAGAACAAGTCATGCTCAAACATGCCTGCCTTTCAGAAAGAGTAGCTCAGCTTTGAACAAGATATGCACTGCTATCGTATTACACTTCAGCAAGTGCCCATATTAATTTTCTCCATTCATGATTGTACAATATGACATGTTAAACAATTTGCATGTGTTAAGACCAATCCAAACATAAATTCAAAGAACCCTTAATTGTAATAGCTCATTCACTCAGCCTTTCTTCTCAAAATGAGCAGCATCAATTCTGTTATTGAAAGTCTAAACTAATATAAAGTATGACCCTGACTAATTAGACAGAAAACTATTGCTTCTGTAACATTAGACGCTGAGTAATCTGAGCAATTCATTTTACCGAATGAGAAACCAATAATACACCCACACACAAGGATGATCTAAAGCACAAGTTGATAAATATATGCAAATGAAACATGATATGTAAGGTATCTTTTCATTAGCATATAATAAAGAAATAAGGGCCAGATGTACTAAACATTTTTATGATCGGACTACAAAGTTGTATTACTATGTACTTAACCCACTTTAGAAGTCTGTTAAATTTTAATGTCTCATAAAATGGGTTTGCAACTCTGAATTCATTTTGTATATGGAAGGGGTGTTTTGACGTTCAAATTGCTTCCAATAACGAATCAGTATTTGTAATAGCAATGTTTCGTGACTGAAATCCAGTTGTAAAACACTGAAAAATGGCCTACTCCTGAGATGGGGTGGTAAGTCATTAGCAAAAGAAAAGGGCTTGTCTTTGGACTCCTTGACCTTATGAATGTATAAAAAGAGTTTGATGAAGAGTAGGCAGTGGTCCAGAGGATCACTGTTAACTCTCAAACAAACTAAAACACTTTTAGTAAACGTTGCTTTTCAAACGCAGCCACATTTCCTTTGAGGAAAAGGGACTGCATAAAAAAAGTTTACTTTATTGAAGGGAGATCACAGATGTGGTGGTCTGCTGACCCTAGTAGGTTACTCTCTCTGTGATGACTACCAATAGAGTGAGTCGCTATTTGAGACCTACTTCATCAATATTAATATAATTATTAATATGGGCTTCCCCCAAGGCAGTCCTAAACTTGCTCTTCCCTGGCGGCAGCACTTTCAAGTGAAATATGGAGCAACTGTTTAAAAGTTACTCCATGTTTCATAGCACAGACGGCAACCCACCTGTACTTTCAAGGTGCGTTAGAGGTCCCCTTGCAGGCAGGTGCAATGTGGGACTGCACTCGCCTGTAGAGGGATGTCTGGGGGATTCATGGACCCACTTTCTCCCCACCCATCATGCTGCCTATAGGAGGTACACTGAAAGTGTGCCATCTTTCTTATACAACATGTTTGTACATTCCATTATAAATAGAGGGATATAATATTTTTGGTAAACAATATTTTTGACACAATATTTGTGTCAAATTACTTTGTTTACTTCACTTTTGTGTCAGTGATTCAAAGAAGGCTGTCCCAAACCCAAAATTATATATTGGAAACATCTGGTCAACAAGACAACTACACAATCAAATGAAACCTAGAAAGACTATCACCAGTTGATCATTTGCACTGTTTGAAAACTCTTTAATAAATCACAGTCGGGAAGCAGCAGTGATGTTCATCTGAGATACAAGGTAAAAGCTATGCTTGGTTTGAGTGCGGATAACTGGGAAAAGTTTTTTAAATATGCATAAATTACTATATAACCTACAATTGTAAACAAAGAACATGTACTCAACATTGAAGACAAATACAATAGGTATAACATTCCAAATTGATCTCTAGAATATATGGTCTGGGAGTCCTTGACCCTTCAGTGCTGTTGTATTAGATATGTATGGCCCCATGTAATATGTTAGATTTACAAATAACCCCTGGCAGCATATTGGCACATTTTTTGTACTGTTAACAATGATCTCCTGAGATAAGGGGAGATCATTTCATCCTTTGTTTTAGTTAATTCATTTCTAGATCATTGAGTATGTTGAGTTAGAGCAGAGCTCCACTAGGGTCCCTCAGACCGCCAAAGTGATATACAGTTATGTACCTCGAAAACCTTTTGGAATAGCATTCAGGAAAATGCAATTACATCATTCAAGCAGCACACAGAATGTAGGGGGTGATTTTGAGTTTGATGAGGTGCACATCATTCTGCCAAGTTCTTAGGAAAGGTATTAGAAATAGCATAGCATGATAGCTATCCCTCCACATCCAGTAGAATAACCACCTCCGTGTTTTCCAATCTGGTTTCAGGCAGCGTTGCAGCACCAAAACAACCCTTGTGCATATTGTGGATGATTCTCTCTACCCCCTATATTAAGGGAACTCATGTCTCTTTGTGTTCCTTGTCCATTTATCTGCCTTTGATACAGTCAACCACGGCCCTCTGATCAGCATCTTGAAGGAGCGTTTAGCCATTGGTGGGACAGTCCTATAGTGACTTGACTCTCATTTGTCTAACCATTGACAAATAATGAAAATAGGGAGCTCTGTGTCGGGCAAACAAACTTAAAACATGGGTTCCCACATTGCTCTATCCTCTCCCCAACCCTCTTTGATCTATATCTTGAACCTTCTGGTGCGATCTTGAGAAAATACGGAATTCTTTATCATCAATAGATGGATTATAACCAGATCTGTCTGAAGACATCTTTCCCTGGAGACATCTGTCTTCACTCCTTCACCCACAAGGTTAAAAAATGGGTGACCAACAATTACTTAAAACTCAATACAGCTTAGACTGAATTTCTGCTAACTTCCCAAATAAAATCCAACCTCCCTATCCAAGAATGGCTGGAATCCTTCTCTCTGATAAACTGCAATTTTGGAGAATCCCACATCTCTGGCTTTTATTCTAGTCTGTGTCTAGACCTCTAGAAGCAAATCTCAGCCATGGTAAAAAATGCACAACGCCACCAAAGAATAATGTGTAGCCTCAAGCAGTCCATTACGGAGCAAGACTTGACACTGGTGGTCCATATTTATAAGGAAATGACGGAACACAGAGCTGCAGAAAATATTGCAGAGCCATGCCCTGTCATTTCCAAAATGCAGAGATAACCTGTATTTACAACAGTACAATGCACTCCTGTGTTTTCCATTGGGCTGGTGCTACAAATAGCTTCCTAGGGCAAACACCGACACCCATGCGCCATAGAGAAAGAGTGCCTGCATTGAATTGCAGGGAATGATAGTTTATTTGCTGGAAGGTGTCCCTTCCTTACCATAAAAAATCATTAATGGCATTTTGCTCTTTCTATGTGTGCTGCAGATTGCAACACACATAGGAAAAAATGAGGAGAAATACAAGTATTTCTTCTTTTTGTGCCATTCTAATGCCTGCTATTACCGTTCATTTTGGCGATGCCTCAGATTTGCATCTATTTGTAAATCTGGGACAGTGTCGAAATGCAATGGGTGTTGTGGCCCCACAGCAACACCCATTGCACACCCCTTTCACGCGGATACCTGAATTAAAGGGTACATATTTACAAAGCGGCATCCTCTCATAGTGTAACAAGGCTTTGAAACTCACTCACACCAGCCTCTTGTCTGTGCACATTCAAAAGGTAACTCAAAATCCTCCTCTTTGATAGACATCCTGGTTACAGTGAGGATTGCTGCTTGCCTCACCTTCACGTTATATGGTTTTTCAATTACAAAATGTCTATTTCCTCAACCTTTTGGTTAGTTGCTGCTGAAATACTATGGTGGTTAGCTAACTACTTCTTACCATGTAGTGGCACTGCTAGTATGAACTGCTTGTTATTTGCTTTTCTGGTGCTAACGGGTTTTTTAAAGATGTTTGTAAACTAGAACTTACTTCCTGCTCTCTTGTAAAATGTTCCAATGCCTTTAGGCCAAGTCTGTGCTAAAAACAAAAAATAAAAGAAATAAAAAATAATAATTTTTCTGGCGTTTCACTTGATGGAATAATTAAGAAAGCCGGCAAGATATGGGAGAGATTAACCCAAGTTGCAGCTGAAGACTTCACTTACACTTTGCAAACCCCTGAAGAGGCAGCATCCCTTCATATGAAAGCAATTATTTCAGATTTTATTATGTGCTTTAGATCAATTACTTCACCATTGCGGTGCTTTCCTACATACAAGTATCCAAGCAAACAATCATTTATGTATCTCGCTGAAAGGAACTAAATATGATACACTGCCTAACTGAATTACAGCAATGTTTATGAGAGACTAAACCACAAACCTACAAACGTTTCCTCGTAGTACTTACTCTACCATAGCCAAGCGTTTGCATAATAAGTAGGTGCTTCAGCGGGAGAGGTACATCCCGTGTAGCAGTAAAATGAGTTAAAGTACTAAAATACAGATGTCTTTGAAATGGAATGAACCACAACTGTTGTAAATAGTAGACTTTCAAATCACATATTATCTTTATCACTGAACAAATGGCAGGATGCTGTGATAAACTGCCTATATCTCTACTACTAATCACAAACACTTGGTGTGAGTAGTGCAAATCTATGATTATTCATAAACTTAAGGCCTGGACCGCATTAGTATTAAAACGCAAATGACTTTAGCAACAATAATATCTCAACAGGTTAAAGAAAACTGCTGTAATGTACATTCACACCACCAGGAGAAACATACCAAAATACAATGAATAAACAATGTTACAAACCACAAACCACAAATTGGAGTTGCAAGCATCCAGTAGCTGTTATTTGCTGTACCGGAGAACCCCAATCAGGGTGAAACCAGTCTTTGGTTGCTTGTATTTAGATTCATAGAGGACTTGGCTGGGCAGTTCAGGCCGGACTGTTTCGAATGGAAGAGGAACATGACTGATTTGCATATGGCTGAGTATTATAAGGTGGCATTGTGAGCATAAGAACAATGGGTTGGAATACTACTCTGAACAACTGCCAACAGGTAGACGTATTGCAAACGTCCACGTGTTTGATGTAACACCCTAGGTGCCTAAGGTATGACATGAGCCTCTTGCTTACTATGCTACTGAACTTATCTACACCCAACTGAAGAGCCCCAATCAGGGTTAAACTGGTCCTGAGTTGCTAGTGTTCTGGTTCAATAGAGGACGTGGCTTGGCTTTTCCCATTGAGCAGGATCAAGACTGATTTGTATATGGCTGAGTAGAATCATGGTGGTGGCGAAAGATTTTTCAGGTTTACGTTTTGTGCATCGATAATCATGATTAATATGCCTTTTTTATACATGATTTTACACATATATACTGAATTGACATAATTTCAATTCATATGATCTGTAGAAGTGTGTTTATTATTGTATTTTAGTTATGGCACATTTCTGTGTAAAACACAATTTTAGAGATGGATGCCATCTCTGTCACTCACTCCGGTCTCGCCCCCTTGCACACATACTCTCCCCAAAGGCTCCACAGCACACAGTCAAAGTGAAGTCATAATAGTTTAGTTTCATTGCTTTGCTGTTTTGCTCACCGTCAACGTTCTATGGTGTGGATGTAAGATTGCTGCAAGTATCTAAGTCATTTGTTCGATCCCTTGATCTATTCAGTGAGAGAAAGTCCTATTGTTTAATTTTTCATCTTGGTTTGTTCATCGTCTGATAACATTAGCATAGAGGGTGTTGAATAATTTTCTTAAAGAATTGGGATGTTGCTTAAGTGTTATGGTAGCGACGTGCACTATTAATTATGTTCTTTTTTTGTAGAGATTCTTTATTGAGTTTTCCAGTATTAGCATTTGACGAACATGAGAAACATCATCCTATTATATTAAGATTGGTTACTCAACACAGGATTTCGACTTGCGAAACAGGTATTTACTCCTCATCCGGGAGCAATAAAGATGCATGGTATGGGTTCTAAGATGAGGTACAACATATTTCCGCTTCCCCATTCAGTAGACATTCTTGTGTTCTGAATTGCTAACAAAATGATACTTTTGCTCACACCTCTATGAGTTTACATTATTGCTAATTTTCCATGCAAGAATCATGCATAAGAACACATTGATTCTGGGACTGAGAGAGATTTTAGAAGACTTTATTATTCTACTAGGGACGCTGCCCGGTTACTTTATGATTGTATCTGTTCATTGAGACTTAGAGTAGTTTTTAATTTTAAATACTCTGGCTAGATTTACAAACCTGTCACACAATACAGCACAGTACCCAAAGTTTTTGTGCTGCACTGCATTGTATGACAGGGAGAGAGGAAAAAAGAGCAGTATCTACACAGATATCGCACTTTCCTCCACTCTCCCTTGACAGGTACACATTCAGGCTCCCAAGCGGAAGGCTCACAACTTTTGATATTTTGCAAGGGTGTGTGCTTGAGTCAAACATATGTTTTGTATTGGAAGGGTACACTTCCAGTACAAAATAGTATGCCTAGACAAAGTGTAACATTTTTCTCACTTTGTACATGTGCTGTACAGTGCAGCATACATGCAAAGTCAACAAAAAAAAAATTCCTTTTAACTCCTGCTTCAAAGTGGCGTGATTTTTTGACACAAAATCCTGTCGACTATTGTTGGTAGATATGGTTTTGCAAGAAAAAGCATGGATGCTAGCATGAGAATGCCCATGTACTACCCATATAACACCCTTCTGATGCAGAGTAATGAAAAACAGCTTTTTGCTCTGCTTTGCATTCATTTTAGGCAACTTTCCGGAGCAAAACTAGTTTTGCGATGGAAAGTTAATCCATGTTTTGTGCTGGTTTGCATCACTTTTCTGACACAAACCCAGCGCAAAAGGATTGTAAATCTGGCCCACTGTTTAACTTTGCATCTGAGAGCCTTCATGACTTTGACCCTGTACTGCTTATTTTGGATTTTTGTAATAAAATCATTTAACTTCTATTGATCCAGAACTCAATTATTGAGTGGATCCCCATTATTCATTTAGCTGTTATACTCTGCTAATTCAATGATGTGGGAGGTGCGTTGACGTGGTGACACATTGCCCCATGAACCTGAGGTTTAACCCTGTCTCCAAACCATAAACTGTGGAAGAACCAAATGAGGTATATTTTGGGGTGTCCTAATTTTGGGGTACGATGTTGCTCTCACAGTGGGCAAAAAAATGATGGGTTGGAATGTTATCTGAGCAGTTACCAGTGATTAGACTTAATGCAAGCATGGAACACATTTGAGCCTGTTTTGTCAGTGATACTCTTCTATAGATGTAAACGTAACTATTCTGAATAGCAAATGCCTTACTCTTTTCCAGGTGTATTTTAGTATCTGCATGTCTCCACCTAAACCCCTCCTTAAATTTCCCTTTGAGGGGACTCATTTAGTGGTTTTGACTGACTGACTGACTGACTCATTTAGTAATAAATATTCCTCATTTTCCCCCCCCCTCTTTTTCCCCACCCACACTTACTACAAGTCCTATATCTCTGTGTAAGCAGATCCATGCATTTGTGTTGGATACATCTGCACATTTTATATATTCCAAGTTTGGCAAATCGCAGTGAAAAAGTTTCTGCTGAAAAGTAAATTGGGAAAAGCACCTTTGTGACTTAAACACGGCAGAAAATCTTAACAAATATACCCCAACATCTGCAATCTTTTTTTTTTAAACAATCTTTATTACAACTTTTTCTTACATTTTACAAACCGTCCGCCCTCCTCCCTCCCCTCCGTGAGACCAGGTAACATTATGTACAAGCCAAACATAGGTATATACACATTACAAATCAATCATTTTCTAAATAAAAGAAATTTAAGAAAAGCGACACAAGAAATTCCATGTTGAATATCTCCTATTATTCCCACTAGTCATTCTCTTGAATCCAGTCAAGCAGAGGGCCCCATATCTTCATTCCTCATCTTCGAGTATTATACCCTTTATTCCTATAGATTGCAACCCTAGGCTACAGGTCGCTAGCAGTCTAGCCCTCCACTGCATAAACGATGGTGGTATCGGGTCAAGCCATGTTGATGCGACACATAGCCGGAGCACCCCCATCGCAACAAAGATTAACCCTTGTATCTGCTTTGGTCTATCACTGTTTGACACCCCCAACATGACTTCTGCTGTTGAAATGTTTACATCACAGTGCGTTATCTCTGTAAGGAAGCCTGATATTTCCGAAAGTAAATTAGTTAAGGAGTCACAGGAAGCAAACATGTGCATGATGTCTGCGGCTGGTAAAGCGCAGCGTGGACACCTTGTATCTTTCCCGGTCCCCCATTTAGCTATTTTAGATGGGGTATAATATAATGAAAAAAAGGTCTTATAATATTGTGCTTGAAGCCTAATAGATATTAAACTAGAGAGTGACATTTCATATGTGAGTATGCCAGGGTTCGGGAATTGAGTCCAAGTTTAATCTGCCAAGACTCTACATGTTTGACCATGTCGTCTGGTAACACTGAGTTCATAGCTTCATAAAATTCACCAATTTTTGGAGTCTTTACTTTTTGTAGGTTTTCTATAAATTTACATGATTGAAATTTAATCCTGTCACCCCCTTTCTTCAATAGAAAATCTTTCACTTGGAGAAATTGAAAAAAATCTCTATTAGTAATGTTATATTCTAGCTTCAATTCATCAAATGATTTCATTCCATTAGTCGAAAAAAAACACCCGAGCTGCCAAATCCCCAGATCGATCCATCTCTTTATGCAAGTATCGTGGAATATCTCTGCGGGGATCTGAATTCTGACATATCGGAGTATAATATGAATAGCCACCTAGTCCAAGTAGCTTTTTAACATTACCCCAGACTTTGCTAACATGGGTGATTGTCTTAAATTTAACTTTTTTTAAATACCCATCATTGACGTGTCACCATAGACATCCTGCAGCCCCTTCACCCAGAATGAGCTCTTGTGACGTGGGTATATTGCTATTTCCTGGATGATCAGTTATAAGGTTCAGACTATACCTTAAAACTGTGGCCCAATAATATAGTTTGAAATTGGGAAAAGCCCAACCTCCACGTTCTCTTGAATTAGTGAGCCACCTTAATGCCCTACGCGGTCTGTTATATCCCCATACAAACCTAGAAAACATTGTATCTATGTTTTTGAATACCCGTGGCGAAAACTCTAAACAAACAGTACGAAAAAAATATAAACACTTAGGTAAAAACAGCATCTTAACTACATTAGTTCGGCCATAAATAGTTAGGTGCAGGTTGTTCAGTCTAATCAATTCTTTCTTAGTGCGTTGTATAAGAGGAGCTATATTAATGCTAACAATACGCTCTGTAGCAGCACAAATGGTAACACCCAGATATGTTGCCTTGTCGGTTACTCTAGGGTCGCTCATTATGACCTTACTATTCAACACAATCTGCGTCTTACTTGCATTCATTTTGTATCCAGAAGCTTGACCAAAAAGTAATGCTTCTGCTTCTTTAGCACTTATAGCATTTTTTGGGTCCCCAGTAACAATGGTAATGTCGTCAGCGTATGCTAAACATTTTGTGTCCATGTCACGTACTCGGATCGGAAGAATTAGTATGTTTTCCAGCCTACGAATAAATATATCTATATAAATAGCAAACAATAGGGGCGTACAAGGGCACCCTTGTCTTGTTCCCCTCGTAATGGTAAAATTTTCTGACAATATCCCGTTGGTCAAAACGCTAGCCCTGGGATTTACGTAGAGCCGTTGAATTGCTATTATAAATTTCTCTCCAATACCACAATTTGCCATTGCCTTCCACAGGAACTTCCAGGAGACCCTATCAAACGCCTTCTCCGCGTCTAGCAGGATGAGCGCCATAGGGTCTCCTGTAGTTCCCGAGTAGTCAAAAAGAGAAATGACTCTCTGTACATGGTCGATCATAGACCTTCCTGGTACAAACCCATGTTGCCTTTCTGAAACTATTTTATCAATCATAGGAGCAAGCCGTGCTGCTAATAACTTGGAGTAAATTTTTGAATCCCCATTTATCAACGTGATTGGTCGATAAGAACCCATTTCCTGGGGATTTTTATTTTTTTTAGGAAAAACTATTATTTTAGCTAGCGACCATGACCTAGGTGGATTCCCACCTCGCCCGATGTACTGAAAAAGTTCAAACATGATCCCCCTAAGTTGTGGTGCAAACTTAACATAAAACTCTGTAGGGATTCTGTCCATACCTGTGGCTTTACCGTTTGGCATAGAGTTTACCGATAATAAGATTTCTTCCGACTGTATGGGGGTATCTAGTAAATCCCGATCTTCTGTGTCCAACCGATCTGTCATGATTAAGTCCAGATACGAATCGGGGTTGGTACACTCATTATCCGCTTCAAGATATAGGTTCTGATAGAACCTCTGAAAAGCTATTCTAATATCTGAGGATTCTGCCTCCAGGCCGGCTACGGGATCAATGATTTCTTTTATTAAAGTGAATGATGACTCTTCCCGGGTTCTGACAGCTAATTGGTGACCCACCCTTTCGCTTAGTTCGTATGTTTTTTCTTTCTGGGAATTTGCCCTGTTAATTGCTTTTTCAATTAAAATTTCTGAGATGTAGTTCTTCGCAATAGCTACCCTACTTACTTCAGGATTTACTACCCTCCCCTCGTGTACCGATTTAATCAAATCCTGCTCTGCTTTACATAAATTCTGTACAAGTGCTGTCATTTTTAACCTTTTTCTTTATTAAGCTGAAAAGAAAAGCACATTGTTTCGCCCCTAATGCAGGCCTTCAGGGTGTCCCACACCACATCTATTGCTACAGAACCCATATTTTCAGACAGAATGATCGAAATCCATGTTATCATGTATTGGCAATATCCTTCATTATACAATAGTGCTCTTTCAAACGTCCATGTGTTTGATGAAGATTTATCAGTACCACTCGTAAGGCTGAGCACTAGTGGGTTATGATCTGAAAGGATTCTTGGCAGTTTTTCTATTTGGCCCACTGATTTTAGTACATTGGACATAAACATATAGTCCAAAACATGGTAGCCCAGCACACTTTAAAGCACGATCTATTACAATCAATAAGTCAAAGAAAGTTTGATTTCACGAACAAGCCGATTTTTTCCAGTTTCAAATGTTCTTTATTGTTCAATCTTTAAAAACTTTTGACAGCAACACTTTTGGAACCGCCAACGCGTTTCGTCCCGTCCAGGGACTTCTTCAGGGCTACAAAAGTACATATAAAAAAAAGGGGAACTATTTACAATTTTATACATGACGATATTATACAGGATAAAAACATATACATCGACTTTTATTCATTTCATAGAACACGTATTTTGACACTACATAATGTAATTTTTTTTAAAACAGTACATTCTTTCACTACATGGACGAACGGAAGAGAAGCAAGGGAGGAACCACTTTCTAGTATTACATGACCAAATACGTCAGCACAAACAGTCAAAGGAAATACCTTGAACAGACAATTAAGCATGGGCGGATCTAGCGGATCTCGCGTACGCGAAATTGCGGATTTACGGATTCGCAATCCGCGAAGATACGCGAACTCTCGCGGATTTGCGGATTTTCACGTTTTTTGTGTTGGCGAGCGTTCGCGCCGATTTTGGGACAATTTCGCAATTGCGAACTTACTTTTCGGCACGCAACGGCCGCGACTATGTTGTTTCTACGTCTGGTTTATCATCACAGGTTCACAGCACCCTCTGTTTCACCACTGCCACCCTCTGGGACACCCATGCCACCCTCTGGTACATCCTCACTGCCACCCATTAGGTTTGTTTATCACTGTAGTTTATGGGGGGTGAAAAAAGCAAGCACACCTCCCCTACTTCAACTGCCATGAATTAATTGGGGGTTGATTAATGTGTCAGTTATTTAGAAAGTTCCAGTCTGGCTGGCACCTGCTTCCTTCCTTATCTGTAATTTGCTTTCTGTTGCAGTGAAATTTCTTTTCACAGGACCTTTATGGTCTACTTGTAGCTATTCTATGAGCCTGCTGTTTGGGTCATAGCAGGGTCATAGAATAGTTGCAAACTCTGGAGGGGCCCCTCAGGAAGCACTACAGTGAATGTTACAAATGTTAAGTTTGAACTTTTGCACCTGCTCATTGCTTTCAGTTTAGCAAAAATCGTTTTTTCTGCAATTTCGCGCGTTTTTTGGGGCGCGAATCCGTGCGAGATCGATTTCGGGAGCCGCTAATGCTTGCGAATACACTTATTTTTTTTTTGCGACGTGTATGTTCGCGTGCTTTTGCGCGTGTTCGCGAGGCGCTTGTAGCTATACGTTTGCCAAGTTACCCTAGCGGTCGTACACGGGCGCGGCCATCTTGTTTGCGTGACGTAATTCCGTTTCCGGCCGCTATGTGTAATCTCGCAAACTGTGCTGCTCGCTAGTACAATTTCACGCGTGCTCGCGAGGAAAATCTCGCGCGAACTTACCCACGCGGTCGTGAACGGGCACGGCCATCTTGTTTCTCATTCATTGCTATGGTTCTGGGCATGCTTTCTGTATCCTCTCTGAATCTCTGCCATCCTTTGCTTGTTTGAAGTTTATTTAATCTATTTTACTTATTATCTATCCCTCTATTTTTCTAGCTGTATATTTTTGTGTTTTCTGCTACTTTTAGTTACTTTTAAACTACTTTTTTAAACTCTTTTCTTTTCTTCTTCACTATTCTATTTCTTCTTTATCATTTAAGTTTATTTCTGCCCAGACCATGGTAAAGGGAGCCGGGAAGCACCCTGAGAAGGGGAAGGGTCCCGCACCCCGTGCCCAGCTCCCGTGCGGGCGTTTGAGGGGGGAGCAAGTGGTGCCGCGGGAGATCTTCAGCGCGGAGGAGGTGGCCGC
This sequence comes from Lissotriton helveticus, assembly GCF_964261635.1. Lineage (NCBI taxonomy): Eukaryota > Metazoa > Chordata > Amphibia > Caudata > Salamandridae > Lissotriton > Lissotriton helveticus. The sequence continues at coordinate 967,387,775 of NC_136071.1, read as the reverse complement.
ACTCATCTTCCACGTCCAGCGCCGCCTCCCCAAGACGATCCTGGGAGGCGGCAAGATCGCAACTGGCTATGGCATCCGGGAGCGCCGGAAGCGGTGGGAGAAGGTGTGCCGGGCCATGTATAAGCTCTCTGGGGTCCGGCGCACATATAACCAGGCCACCCACCGCTGGACCGATGTCATGGACCGGGAACGGGACTTGCTGGACGCGCTCGGCGTAGAGGTCCCCGGGCTTGGTGAGTAGTAGTAGCTATTCATCACTACTCTGTTTTATCCGGCTCTGTTATTTGCAAATCTTTGTTCTTTACCAAGATTAATAATGCCGCCAATTACATTGTAGATAAATTATATTTCAAAATCTTCTATGCATTTCAGGTGCACTGCTCTCCTTCTCAGTAGCCTTGCTTGCTACTATGCTTATTTGTTTTGTACATTGTGTTCATTTCATTGGCCTGAGAAATTATGTATGAGTGTAGTGTAAAGATAAGAACTGCGTAATGCTAGACACTAAGGGTCATATTTTCAATTACCGGCGCATCCCTGCAAAGTAGCAGGGATGCGGCAGTAATTGTGTGCCATGCCACCACCACCCATTGGCCCAAAACGTCACAGAAGCCTTACGCATCTGTGCCGTAAAGGTGGCGCATTGCTGGAGTTGCGTGCCAACGATGGCGCAGCTCCAGCAATGCTCTGGGGTACCCTATCTCCCCAATGCTGCATCAAGCCGTACGTCGGCTTCAAGCGCGCAGGGTTTGACTCATGCATCATTGTCTTAAAAGTGACTGATTGACATCTTGTAGATTTCCCTCAGCCACTTTTAGGATTCGTCCCTGTGCAGGTACGCCCTCCCTTGCGCCGGAACGCCCCCTGATGGCGCAGGGCTTTACAACGTGATGCATCGCCCATAATTTTTTTTTTTTAATATATACGCCGCACCAACACCATGGCGAGTCTTTTGTTCTGCCACTGCGTCACAAAAGTCACGCAACAATGGAGGAAAATGAGCCGCAAGGGACTTCTAAATCAGCCCCAACAGACTGAAGTCCAGTCCTTCCTTTAGACACATGGCTATAAGAAGAAATAGTGGTGGTGGTGGGTGGATTGATAGTTTGAATATTCACTGATCTGCAAGCAGGATGGACTTTGTCTGTCACTTCGCGTGCTGCGGACTGCTGCCTGCAGTGCCAGGCCTAGGCAAACCTCTTTAGTAGTCTGTTTATTGAGTTACATAGGAACTTTCTAAGTCAACGGTCCGCAAATCAGGCAATACGAATAACGTAGTATACCACATGAGATAGATCCCGTGGAATAGTTGTCTATCTATTTGCTATTTCTCCAAAAAATGTTGTTATTGTTCTTTTGAAATGGTTGATTTGGTTGACAAATCTCATCCATGTTTTCTGGTCTTTCTTTCTTTCACGTTGTACATCAGCTCCCCCCAAGGGCAAGAGGACACAGGAGGAGTAGGGTGCTGTTCAGGATGCAGGCCAGGATCGGGCAGGCGAGGGCTCCTTTGCTGGCCCCAGTAAGTTTTAATTGTAATAAAGAGTACCTATTTTTTCCTAGCGTTCCTCATTCGATTTTTTCTAAATCGTCTTTGATCTTCTTGTAGACTGGATATAAATTCTAATCCTGCCTCTAATATGACTCCCTGTGGTATTACTAGATTATTCTTATTAGTCTGTCTGTGTAGCTAACTAAGATTGGACATTTGGCAATTCCATTGGACTCCCATTCTATTCAGCAATAGCTCTATGCACTGTCTCCTTACTGACTAGATAGTGTGGCAGAGTCATTCAGCTCCCGAAGTCACCGATGATTGATCCCCAATGATCTCTAGATTATCGTACGCAGGACAAGAGAGTACGGAGTCACAGCACAGTCAAGAAGTGTCAGAGGCACTCATGCTTGCAAAAATTCCAAAACCTTTAGCTCATCCACTCTAGTCTGGAGGACCAAAAACCACAGAGTCTATTTAAGTTTAAAAGCTTTATTAAAAGTAAACACATTTATTAAAATCTACTTTGTCATAAAACTATTTAACTGAAAACGGAAAAGTGGTTAGTGCTGCTGACGATTAATTGGACACATTTCTTGTGGTCGAGCCGAGCTCTCACCTGGTTTGAACTTGATCCTGGTCGTGTTCTTAGGAGTCAAGCTTCTGTCTGTTAGGAGAAAAAGTGGTGCGTGTTAAAAATAAAAAGCAAGCATTCATCAGTTGTGCATAAAAGTGCAGCAAGACAACAGCCTTCCCTGGAAAAAGGTACATTTTTACTTTAGAGTAGACAGTCACAAATTATTACATTGTATTCTGTTTTTTTAACATTTCTCCTAGACCAAATATTATATAGTAGTGAGTGGTGTATTCTAACATTCTTAAATGTACTTTGTAGGTGTAACATCTGGTGACGGGGCCAGCGCGGAGGTGGCGGTGTTGGGCGAGGACTCGGAGGACTCTGGGGAGGAGGCGGTGCAAGAGCCGGCGGACGGTCCTGTGGGGGTTCAAACGGTGGTGGAGGAAACAGGTAAGCTATATATTCCTTACTTATTGAGATTGAAGACTGCATAGTGTGCTTTCTGCACGGGTGTATTACAAATAAACCAGGTAGTAGCCTCCTCGAAATGTACTTCGACTTAGCTGTGAAGTTTTTGGTGAGAAGAATCCCAATAAGTTCTTAGACGAACGTGATGGATGGGATGAACGAAAAGCGAAAGAAGGGTGTAAGTAAGTGGGACGCGAAATTGTATGATGGCTGGCAAAGAAGAACGATATGTGTTTGCTTGGCCCCCGAGGTGGCTGGGAAGGAAAGAATATGGTATGGTGCATGGCTGGGTCAATGATGAAGCAAGGATGGGTGGAAGGACAGCAGCCTGGGTGGGTGAAACAGAAACTTTATGTGTGCGTATACTTTGAATGAATGGATGCCTGGAGCATGGTATTCTCTGACTCTTAGATAGCACATGTGTATCTAGAGAGAGTAGATGGTCGCTGGATGAACTAAGTCTTACCTTGAAGAGCATGTACCACCGCACCCGCACGTCCGTTCCAGTTTAGGGAAGGCAAGGAAAAGAAATTGTAAATGTGTCCAATACTACCATGAATAGTAGCAGTACTTTGTATTGCGACTGCAATCACAGCATATATCTGGTTATTACGGTGGACACTCCGTACCTCTCTTAATAACTTTAGTTTACTTGTAGTACGTCATTCATGTGTGGGTGTATCACTGTTCACTCAATATTAAGCAAAGTACCTAAAGTCATCCCATATGTCATCAAATACCTCCCATGTGAAGTGATAGATAATCACATTAGTTAGCTTCTTCATTTTCCTTTTCTAGTACTCATTTGCACTGTAGGGTGAAAGGTAAATTAATTAAGCAGTAGCCCTTGTAACAGAGTATTCTCAGTGCCACCCGTAATAGAAAAGTAATAGCTTCACCACCTGCATGTACTGGACCGGTACAGTAACGCAAGTCTGTCTCACTCATCATGGTGTGCAACTGTTTTTCTCGGGTGCAAGTTCACTGTGCTGTCATTCTGCCGGCTTGCATAAGATAACGTACCAATTTTCCTAAACAAGAGAGAAGAAGAAGAATAAGACTGGTGTACTGTCATAGTCGACTGTAATGGAAGTCCATAGTGGTCGTAGAATTTGTTCATTAAACTACCACTAATGTTAGAGCAAGGATGCAGAAGTGGGAGGTTACATAGATACTGTCCTCAATAGTTATGTACTGTGCTTTCAATTTGCTACTTGTACTGTGACCCAACTTTCGGCTCAATCACTTTGTGTTATTAATGCTAAGGAGCATTGGTTACAGACTATGTCTTTCTTTCTTCATATAGTTGCTCCTTCCAAATCAACATCACGGAGGGAGCAGGCTAGAATGGCCCGGCAACGGAGGCTGGATGCCACTGTCGCCGAATATCGGCGGCTGGTGGCCCTGGAGGAGGAGGAGGACACGCAGTCGACCGGTGCAACAACAACATCCTCGACTGGGACCGCTGCATCCTCCTCCGTGACCCCACGGGACGCCAGCATGCGCTGTGCTCCAGCGGGACCGAGCCGGGCTAACAAAGCCAACCGCCACCGCCAAGCAACAGAAAGACCAGCTGCCCCCCACAGGAGCTGCAAGGCACGCCAACGCCGCCTAGGAGTCCGAATGTCCTACCTGGAGCAGGAGGTCCAGAACTATAAGAACTTGGTGAAGGGCCTCCGCTCCGAGCTTGCCACCCTCCGCAAGGAGTATGATGCCCATGCCGCAAAATGCACCAGCAGCACCCTCCAGTAGTGGAGTGTCCCTTGCCCTTTTTTATAGACTTTTGGGGGGTGGGATTTGGGAGTTGGGATCGTTTTGGGACTTTTCAAAGACAATCGTTGGGGTTAGGGTGGGTCTTGAGGGAGATTATTTTGTTAGGGCTACATAAATATACATTTTTAAACTTTATCTGACCATACCTGTTTTTTACTGCTTTTCAGTCTGGTGGGTGGGGGACGGGGGTGTAACAGTAACTTTGTTTTCCTGAACAGTCGTAGGACTTTAGTAGTACAACCGTCAATCTCTCGTCTACTCCTAAATAATACTCCATTATACTACCTCCCACCAAACGCTTATCTTACCTGTAATTTGTGTTAGAAATTAGGGCTAGGCCCAGGGCTGGCTCCACGTGAAATGGGGATTAACGTTGGCAATCCTGGGCGGGTGAAATTTCCTCATTGCGGTGGTACTAGTGGTGTGACACAGTGGCAGTTGCATGCCTATGGAAAAAAAGAAAACAAAACCTTGTTTGTCCTTACTGTAGCATTACAACGGTTACGGTACGATCGAGAATATAGCAGATGACAGTACACTAGAACAGTGCCATAATGTAGCCTAACAAATGGTAAAGTATTTGCTTGCAAGTATAACTAGTACTTGCGTTGAATTTATTTGACATTGGCTCCTACTACTAGAAGATATAGTACTGAAGCTGAGTAAGTCTAGAAGATATCCTCGTATTCCTTCACCAGCCTGTTGCTATGACCTTATCCTCCCCAGCAAGTGTGTGGAATTATTGATGTCATTTTAGTCAGACATCAAGCAAAACAACACAGCCCGGGGGAAGAGGGTTAGGGTTTGTAAAATGGATGGGAATGGGGGTTTCTTTTTGGGTAGGTTTTGTTGAGAGAAGAAAAAAAAAGCACAGCATGGACAAACAATAATTGAAGATAAAGACAATCTTTGGGTACAAACTAAAGCTAAGCACATGCAGTCACACTCATAGAATAAAACAATGGATACTGTATCTGTATTGCGTATGTTGTTGGAGTTGTCCTGTTGAATTTGGTAAGTAAGTTGCATGCAGCAAACATTCCAGCTTACGCTTCGTCCATCAATGTTGGTGACCACTGACAGAAGACACCCTGTCCACTGCCTGCCTGGCGGATGTTGACTGAAACCCGGCCTGTAATTATTGAACGGAAAACAGGAAGTGCTATTACAATACCACTGATAAATAAATAAAAGGTATGTACGCTGTGTGGTTCAAAAAGTGACACTTTGATTTCCCTAATAGACAGTACAATATTTTTGAAATTGCGTGCTCTGTCTGAGTCACCTTTTTAAGGATAAATAAGTATGGCCAAAATATTATAGCGGATCTTTCCCCTCAAGGTAGGTGTACTGTAAACTGTGTTTTAGAACAAAATTTGACCTTCCCAGCAATGCTCCCACCAAGACCCTTACTAAAGCCAGTCGCAAAAATGTAGAAGAACCCCAATCAGATCTCCAAAAACGATGCCTAGCAGAAAAATGGTGACAAAACGTACTTTGAAAGTAACAGTAGGCCCAAATACAGACCGTGGATTGTATTCAAACCACTTGCAAGCAAGCAAAAGTATCCATAGCCAGCATCGCTCCAACAGTGCTCTAAAACACCAGAACTGCGTTGCAATAGAACCCCCCGAAACACATGCAATCCTGCTGCTAGGGCTAACCCTAACGAACCCTAACTTACAAAAAGTGCCAAAACTGGTGTTTCCTTATGGATTTTGTCCAAAACACTTCTATCCGGTATTAGACCTTCCCAGGAATGCCCCAGGCAAGACCCGCCAACCCACCCGCAAAAAACCACCGACAACACCCCCAAACAGCGAAAAAGCTAAATCTCATACTTACAATATCTCTCGGCCTTCGGTCCAAACGCGGCGCTGTGCAGCTAGGTCATCATCATCAATCATCATAACTCCTGTTTTCCACCACGGATTTCCTGAAAAGCAAATGCAATCAAGATTAGATTGTCGCAGCAGTGCTTCGACAGAGACCCCGGCCGCAACCCACCCACGAACAGCAGGAAGCTCCCCAAAACGCTACATTGAGCAAGATGACAGAAGAAATAGCAAAAAAAAGGCTGTTCCTTAAGGATTTTGTCCAAAACACTTCTATCCGGTATTAGACCTTCCCAGGAATGCCCCAGGCAAGACCCGCCAACCCACCCGCAAAAAAACACCCGACAACACCCCCAAACAGCGAAAAAGCTAAATCTCATACTTACAATATCTCTCGGCCTTCGGTCCAAACGCGGCGCTGTGCAGCTAGGTCATCATCATCAATCATCATAACTCCTGTTTTCCACCACGGATTTCCTGAAAAGCAAATGCAATCAAGATTAGATTGTCGCAGCAGTGCTTCGACAGAGACCCCGGCCTCAACCCACCCACGAACAGCAGGAAGCCCCCCAAAACACTACATTGAGCAAGATGACAGAAGAAATAGCAAAAAAAAGGCTGTTCCTTAAGGATTTTGTCCAAAACACTTCTATCCGGTATTAGACCTTCCCAGGAATGCCCCAGGCAAGACCCGCCAACCCACCCGCAAAAAACCACCCGACAACACCCCCAAACAGCGAAAAAGCTAAATCTCATACTTACAATATCTCTCGGCCTTCGGTCCAAACGCGGCGCTGTGCAGCTAGGTCATCATCATCAATCATAACTCCTGTTTTCCACCACGGATTTCCTGAAAAGCAAATGCAATCAAGATTAGATTGTCGCAGCAGTGCTTCGACAGAGACCCCGGCCGCAACCCACCCACGAACAGCAGGAAGCCCCCCAAAACGCTACATTGAGCAAGATGACAGAAGAAATAGCAAAAAAAAGGCTGTTCCTTAAGGATTTTGTCCAAAACACTTCTATCCGGTATTAGACCTTCCCAGGAATGCCCCAGGCAAGACCCGCCAACCCACCCGCAAAAAACCACCCGACAACACCCCCAAACAGCGAAAAAGCTAAATCTCATACTTACAATATCTCTCGGCCTTCGGTCCAAACGCGGCGCTGTGCAGCTAGGTCATCATCATCAATCATCATAACTCCTGTTTTCCACCACGGATTTCCTGAAAAGCAAATGCAATCAAGATTAGATTGTCGCAGCAGTGCTTCGACAGAGACCCCGGCCGCAACCCACCCACGAACAGCAGGAAGCCCCCCAAAACGCTACATTGAGCAAGATGACAGAAGAAATAGCAAAAAAAAGGCTGTTCCTTAAGGATTTTGTCCAAAACACTTCTATCCGGTATTAGACCTTCCCAGGAATGCCCCAGGCAAGACCCGCCAACCCACCCGCAAAAAAACACCCGACAACACCCCCAAACAGCGAAAAAGCTAAATCTCATACTTACAATATCTCTCGGCCTTCGGTCCAAACGCGGCGCTGTGCAGCTAGGTCATCATCATCAATCATCATAACTCCTGTTTTCCACCACGGATTTCCTGAAAAGCAAATGCAATCAAGATTAGACTGTCGCAGCAGTGCTCCCAGACACCAAAAATCACCCACAAACACCCGGAACCCCGCCAAAGAGCACCCCAAAGGCAAGCAAGTCAGCAAAAACGGCAAGAAATTTCCACCTCATATTTGGTCCAAAACACTTTTGTCCATTATTAGAGCTTCACAGCAATGGGCCCAAATCCGTCAACTCACCCGCAAAGAAGTACAACACCCCCACAAGTGCTGAGTCTTTCTTCATTGGGCGTAATCCAGCACTCTGCTTTGAGGGAAATCGCAGTCTGGAGGAGGAGGATAGAGGAGCATGTTCTTCAGAACTTGTGAACCTGAGGAATGTAGACTGCGGCACCTTCAAATCAATTAGCAAACAAGTGAAGACAGTTCTGCTGATGGTCTTGTTTTTGGGATTAGGTGATTAAAGTTTGAATTAAATTAACTGTGCAAAACAAAGAAAGAGAGACAAACAGGAATAAAAGTGAATAAGGAGGAACAAGAAAGTTCTTGATTCATTGTCTCATTTTCAGGGCTCGGTGTCAGGGAATAAGAAGAAGATTTCGTCATCATACTCTGCGAATTCAGGCAGGATGAGGTCAGTGCCACCGAACAGAGAACAAATCCCCTCATCTACGTTGCCGTCCTCCTCGTCTTCATGCGGCGTGCTTTCTCGTACTTTGTAATCTGGTGGTATGAGGTGCTGATTCATCTTGATCATTGTCAGCCGCTCCACATTTTTGGGCGAGAGGCGGCTCCGTTTGGGAGTTACAATGCCACCAGCAGCACTGAAAACACGTTCAGAAGACACACTTGCGAGTGGGCAAGACAAATAGTTCATAGCCAGGTTGGAGAGCTGTGGCCACAATTGTTTTTTGCCATGCCAATACTGCAATGGCTCATCATTAAGAAAGACCTCTGTTGAGTCATTCATATAGTCCTGCACCATCGACTCAAGGTCATCAACGGTTCCTCCACTTTGCTTACTTTTTGCTGTGCCTTTGACATTTTTTCGAGAACCATACCCAAGCAAACTTAGCCAATCCTCCTCAGCAGCCACTGTTAGTGTTGTGTGTGGTGCAGATGATCCAGTTGCCTTTAACGGCTGAGAGGTCACTTGTGCCCCAGCCACAGGTGCAGAAGTGGATTCTTGTGACTGGGGATGGCCTGCTGATGCTGATGCTGATGTACTGTCTTCTCCTTCAATAACCTGCCGCTCTTTTTCAAACCTCTTGGCTGACCAGGCTAACCAATGTTTGTACTTTTGAACATCTGCATCAGCAAAAGGAAAGAATGCTTCGCCTGCCAGCGCCTTTTTGTAGCGTGGATCCAGAATAGTAGCACAAATGTAATTCTGTTCTGACTTGATCTTTTGAAGACGTTCATCACCACGTAGGTGCTCTAATAATTTCTCAGACAAAATAAAATGGTCTTTTTTTTTACATCTTTTTCAAACTCAGAAGACTCCGCCATCAGTTGGTGCTCCAGCATGCACAACAATGGGATAGCTTTTCCCAAATTACAGTCCTCCTGGCTGACTGCACGCGTGAAGAACTCAAAAGGACGAAGCATGTCTGTCAGGTTTTTAACTATGTCCCATTGCGCCGCACTCATCCGCAGGTCCTCCTTCTGAGATGTACCCTCTGTGAAGAAATAGTGATCGAGTACCGTATACTGCTCATACAGACGCTCAAGCATGTAGAAGGTTGAGTTCCAACGTGTTGCCACCTCCTGGATGAGTGCTTTCACTGGTATTCGACTTTGAAGTAGCAGCCTCCTCAGATGCTTCCGGGCCTTAAAAGAATGGCTGAAATGGTTGCACATTTTGCGGCAGGTGGCCATTACCGCGAACGCTGCACTGTCTCTATCACTCAAGAATTTTTGAACTACCAGGTTGATACAGTGCGCCAAACACGGCACTCTGAAATAGTCACCCAGCGACATGGCCTTAACTACATTGGCGCCATTATCCGTGGAAACATAACCAATCTTGCGTTTTTTTGGGGATAGCATTTTCAAGACCTTTTTGTCAAACTCTTCCAAAATGTTTTCTGCTGTGTGACTTTTCTCCAAGCCAAACATGGCTAGTGTTGCATGTTTCCGAGCAGCTTTGAAAACTTTGTCCGGGTCAACACCTGCGTTTAGCTTTGCTTTAACACCTGAAAAAGAGACCCAGTGTGCAGTGATGCACATGTAATCAGCGCCTGCGCCACTGGTCCACATGTCTGTTGTCAGATGTATTGTGTGAACAGCACTCTTCTGCAAAGCTGCCCCAATCGCCTCCAGCACATCTTCATGTAGTGCTGGAACCGCAACTCTGGCAAAATAGAACCGGCTAGGAACCTTCCATTTAGGGCAGAGCGTTGCCACTAATTCTAGAAAACCTACCGCTTCTACAAAAGAAAAAGGGAGAAGATCCACAGCTAGCATTTTAGCCAGCTTAGTGTTATACAGACGCGTCAGTGGGTGGTTGCGTTCATATGGCACGTCTGAAGTAAGCATTGTTCTAATGTTGCCCTGGACCAAGCATTTACGGGCTGATAATGACTTCGTTGACCCAATTTTGCTCGCTGGTGAACTTTTGTGCGTTGGTGTCTCACTCGCTCCAACACTCTTAGTGTGCCTCACATTGGGTGTGCTGCTGACAGGGGTACTGGGTGTAAGGGAAGTGTTTGACACGTCTTCTTCCTCCTCGTCATCATCAGATGAAACATCAACGTTTCCTTGAATTCGGCCTTTCTTGATCGCATCTAGGTGCGCAAACCATTTGACAGTGTGCTGTCTCCTAAGATGACCTCTCTGGCCTCCAGTACCATAGTTGGTACCTGGCTTACCACGACTAACTGCAACCTTACAAAGGGTACAAATGGCAAACTTTGGATTTTTTTGACAAACAGTAAAGAAGTCCCAAACTGGGGACTTGAAGTGTCTGTGGGACCTGGAGGAGGCGGTGATACTGGTGGTGGTGGTCATGAAGCTAATGCCAGATGAAGTGGAGGATCAGGATTGCCCAACTTTTGTACGTTGTGCACTTTCACCGCCACTAATTAAGGTCGATGGAGATCTCTTCTTGCCAGAAATATGGAAGCGGGACGAGTTGGTGTGCTACTTAACTCCAATGATTGTGGTGTTTCCACTGCCTCCTCATCGACAACATCATCATCATCACGCTCAGCAGCTCTTCGGGCTAGGGTCAAAATGTCTGTTTGCTGGGGCTGCAGTGACCTTTATGATGACTGGGTCGTCGTTGGCAGAGTCTTCATCAGCAGCAGTATCCGCCACTTCTTGTTGAGCCTCATCACACTCCATAACTCTGAGACTTTGGACGAGCTTCCTTTTACGCTTAACTACCTTTGTCGGATCATGGTGTGCCTCACTCTCAGACGGCTGTGGTGCTGGTTCCCAAGTTTGATCCGTATCATCAGAAGGAGGTGTGCTTGAAGAAGATGTAGACACCACCCTTGATCTCTTCCTTGCTAGGGGTGTGGAAGACAATGAAGGATCATCAGGAGGAGTGGCTTCCTCAAATGATACCTCGCCTTGATTGTCGATTTCCTGATGTGCCCCTACTTCGGGAGGAACAACTATTGTGGGCACTTGTGACCCTCCATGCACCTCTGCTTGCGCATCTCCTTGCGCTGCCTCTCCTTCCACATGTACTTGGGCTTGTACTTGCACATGTGATTGTTGTTGCGGCTATGGTTGTTCAACACTCGTCAGATGAGCTACAACAACCTGTGTTGATTGAGGGACATTGCTGCTGCTTTCTTGCGATGAGCCAACATCACTGGTCGATGGTGATTGAAGAACTATACTGGCTGCCTCTGCAGCACATAAGGGCTTGGACTTAAGTTGGCGTGGTGGTGGTGGTGGCACTGAGCCCAATGGAGCGGGGGGGCTGCTGCCAGCTTGGTCCCCAGCAGATCCCGCTGCTGCTGCAGGCATACTTTTTTTTTTACTCCCAAAAAAAGGGGCGGGCGGCACACCAGTGTCCTTGGTAACTTGCTTCTTCTGCTCCTTACTGGCACCTTTCTTGCTAGAGGAGCTATGGGTTACTTTTTTTGGGGCCATCTTCTTCAGAGCAGGTCAGCAGGCAGCAGTTGCACGAGTTGCAGAGGGTTCTGTGTCCAGACGTGACGTCGCGTGACGTTATGCTGCACACACACACCGCTGCAGGACTTCTTCCTGGCACTGGTGGCTCTCTTGAGTCTTCTTGTGCACCTAAAAGCAATGGAAGACAGAGGAACATCAGTTCAGTTATACACCCCAAAAAATCGACAAAACACAGAAAAATGAGCACAATCCCATGCAATCCATGATGTTTACATTGAAGACACCCCACAGAAAGACTAGGGACATGCAAGTATGCAACACTCACTACCCCTGGGCATAATGGATGAAAAGTAGGCAAAATAAGTGCATGCCTCAGACACTGCCTCTCTTCAAAATGGCCCCTTACACCCCAAGCACATGTTGCCTGTACCAGCCAGCACTCAAGATGGCCACCACCACCACCCACATGGCCAGTCCACATCAACAGTACACCCCCAAAAACAGAAAAACAGCCAGAAATCACCACAATCCAATGCCATCCATGATGTTTACATTAAAGAGAGTGAGACCACACCACAGGCACACTCAGTCCATGCACCACCACCCCTGGGCAAAAGGCCACACCAGCAGCCCCCAAAAAACGACAAAAAACAATAAAATAAGCACAATCCCAGCCCATCCATGGCCTCAATTATGTTTAAATTCAAGAAGACACCCCACAGAAAGACTAGGCCCATGCAACACTCACCACCCCTGGGCAAAGGGCCCCACCAGCAGGCCCAAAAAAATGACCAAAAACAATAAAATCAGCACAAGCCCAGCCCATCCATGGCCTCAATGGTGTTTAAATTCAAGAAGACACCCCTCAGAAAGACTAGGCCCATGCAACACTCACCACCCCTGGGCAAAGGGCCCCACCAGCAGGCCCAAAAAAACGACCAAAAACAATAAAATCAGCACAATCCCAGCCCATCCATGGCCTCAATGGTGTTTAAATTCAAGAAGACACCCCTCAGAAACACTAGGCCCATGCAACACTCACTATCCCTGGGCATAATGGATGAAAAGTAGGCAAAATAAGTGCATGCCTCAGACACTGCCTCTCTTCAAAATGGCCCCTTACACCCCAAGCACATGTTGCCTGTACCCGCCAGCACTCAAGATGGCCACCACCACCACCCACATGGCCAGTCCACATCAACAGTACACCCCCAAAAACAGAAAAACAGCCAGAAATCACCACAATCCAATGCCATCCATGATGTTTACATTAAAGAGAGTGAGACCACACCACAGGCACACTCAGTCCATGCACCACCACCCCTGGGCAAAAGGCCACACCAGCAGCCCCCAAAAAACGACAAAAAACAATAAAATAAGCACAATCCCAGCCCATCCATGGCCTCAATTATGTTTAAATTCAAGAAGACACCCCACAGAAAGACTAGGCCCATGCAACACTCACCACCCCTGGGCAAAGGGCCCCACCAGCAGGCCCAAAAAAATGACCAAAAACAATAAAATCAGCACAAGCCCAGCCCATCCATGGCCTCAATGGTGTTTAAATTCAAGAAGACACCCCTCAGAAAGACTAGGCCCATGCAACACTCACCACCCCTGGGCAAAGGGCCCCACCAGCAGGCCCAAAAAAACGACCAAAACAATAAAATCAGCACAATCCCAGCCCATCCATGGCCTCAATGGTGTTTAAATTCAAGAAGACACCCCTCAGAAACACTAGGCCCATGCAACACTCACTACCCCTGGGCATAATGGATGAAAAGTAGGCAAAATAAGTGCAGGCCTCAGACACTGCCTCTCTTCAAAATGGCCCCTTACACCCCAAGCACATGTTGCCTGTACCAGCCAGCACTCAAGATGGCCACCACCACCACCCACATGGCCAGTCCACATCAACAGTACACCCCCAAAGAACAGAAAAACAGCCCGAAATCACCACAATCCAATGCCATCCATGATGTTTACATTAAAGAGAGTGAGACCACACCACAGGCACACTCAGTCCATGCACCACCACCCCTGGGCAAAAGGCCACACCAGCAGCCCCCAAAAAACGACAAAAAACAATAAAATAAGCACAATCCCAGCCCATCCATGGCCTCAATTATGTTTAAATTCAAGAAGACACCCCACAGAAAGACTAGGCCCATGCAACACTCACCACCCCTGGGCAAAGGGCCCCACCAGCAGGCCCAAAAAAACGAGCAAAAACAATAAAATCAGCACAAGCCCAGCCCATCCATGGCCTCAATGGTGTTTAAATTCAAGCAGACACCCCTCAGAAAGACTAGGCCCATGCAACACTCACCACCCCTGGGCAAAGGGCCCCACCAGCAGGCCCAAAAAAACGACAGAAAACAATAAAATCAGCACAATCCCAACCCATCCATGGCCTCAATGGTGTTTAAATTCAAGAAGACACCCCTCAGAAACACTAGGCCCATGCAACACTCACTACCCCTGGGCATAATGGATGAAAAGTAGGCAAAATAAGTGCAGGCCTCAGACACTGCCTCTCCTCAAAATGGCTCCTTACACCCCAAGCACATGTTGCCTGTACCAGCCAGCACTCAAGATGGCCACCACCACCACCCACATGGCCAGTCCACATCAACAGTACACCCCCAAAAAACAGAAAAACAGCCAGAAATCACCACAATCCAATGCCATCCATGATGTTTACATTAAAGAGAGTGAGACCACACCACAGGCACACTCAGTCCATGCACCACCACCCCTGGGCAAAAGGCCACACCAGCAGCCCCCAAAAAACGACAAAAAACAATAAAATAAGCACAATCCCAGCCCATCCATGGCCTCAATTATGTTTAAATTCAAGAAGACACCCCACAGAAAGACTAGGCCCATGCAACACTCACCACCCCTGGGCAAAGGGCCACACCAGCAGGCCCAAAAAACCGACAAAAAATCAGCACAATCCCAGCCCATCCATGGCCTCAATGGTGTTTAAATTCAACAAAACAGTTGTATCATGCACCCCTAACCAACCCTGGTCCTACTGGATACTGTGGCTACCCACAATATAATTTATTTAATGTTCTGAAAAAGTTCCAAAATTGTACTTGCAGCAACTGTAATGCCCCAAACAAACTTACTTGTGAAAGTTGATTTCTAATCCAAAAGTGATCCAAAGACAGTCAAAAAGGCCTCAAATCCAAATATCCAGCAGCACCCACAAAAAGTAATCCTTCCAGCTCCAGATCCAAATGAAAGTGACCATGAGATGGACAAAGCACTGGGAGGAGCCTGCTGGACAGGAACAGGAAGTTGGAGACTGTGGGGCACTTCCTTCCTCCCCCCCCCCCAAAAAATGGACTTCTTGCAAAAAAAAGGCCATGCAAATGTCAACCTGAGGAGTGATTCTGATAAAAATCATAATTTTCTGAAGGTTTATCCTGTTTGCTGGTGATTTTCTTGTGCAGAATTGCAAAAGCTCTATTTCGCGAGTGCGAGATTGTTCCTTTCCGCCGCAACTACGTGTTCGCAATTGTGCTGTGCAAGGTGGCAAGCCGCGATTACGTATTCGCGGGCGCCAAACTCCCGCGGGATCACGCAGCAAGATCCAAAATGGCGCGGCACTCGCAAAGAAAAACAACTCGGCAAACGCTAAATGACGGAAAGTGAACGCCGTGCACCACGCCGCGCGCCGCAACCAAGCAAAAAATCCGCCGCGAGCGGATTCACGGATTTTCGACAAATTCGCGAGAGTTCGCGGATTGCGAATTTGCCGAAAATCCGAAAAATCCGCGATCGGAGCGGATTTTACGCCCATGCTTACAGACAATATAGTCAATTCTGATTTTCAGATTCTTAACAGTTCTTTGTTGACAGTTTCTTATGAATTTTTAATGATGATACTGTAAATATTTAAAAAAGTATTAAAGAAATTATATAAGTTTGTCAGTACAGTTACACTACAGGAGCGTCTAGTATTAGAGTTAATCATTTATTATACTTACAGGTATTTCAGAAAAAGAGGTATTCTATTTGGTGACCCTTTGTCGTTTCTTCATCTGGTTAAGGCATATTTGATAGTCGGAAGGTCAATTATATAAAATAGTAACCTAAGGTAAATAATATTAGTTGTAGATTATTGTCTAAGGCAGGGTTATATTTATAATTAATTATCATCGGTAATTCCCTAAGCAACATATTCGGTATTTTAAGAAGAAGGAAAGGGACAAGTGTCCAAAGCCTTGGACCAATATTTTTAGTGCAGAGTTCTATTGTTTGGCTCGCACAACTAAGAGGCAAGTTACAGTGATTTAAGACTAAGTTGTTCGCATTGGTGCAGAGTATTATTATCTAATGTTATTTAGACTTGCAGAGCAACAGTTTTAAGATTTAAAAATCGAAGCAATCTTATTCTCATAGAGTGTGTCCAAACTGGGTCCTATGATCACGTTAATGTGCAGTCTAGAGGCATCAACAACATGGCTTTAGACTCTAACTGAAGTCTTTAAATATTAGGATGATACGTATTGCGAAATATTAATTTGTGACATAATCGTGCTCGACTGTTCCAATTTATCTTTAAAGAGAGGAGCGACATACTGATTGTATAATGAGTCGATATGGGGTGATAAATTAGACAATATAGATCGAAAGTTTGTCTAAAAAATGGTGTAGGAATTGTTATTCTAGTCCCGCCATCTTGGTACAGTAAAGCACGCCAAGGTTTATATCTGTTTCCAGAGCAACCTGATTTCAAAACTGATCACAGAAAAACTGCAGTGGCAATACGTCCGTCCAGTTTGTACACATCTCACGGACAACAGCATGTAGCCAGTGCCACTAGCTGATATAAGTTGTTAAACTAGTAATTTTTATCGTAAACTTGATTTAACAGGGGAAACAGGATAGTTGTTGTTCGGATACCACCATCTTGGCGCAAGTGGTCATCCCAGGGGTTATTAGTTATTTTCTAAGGTATGACAGAAGAATCAGCTGGAGCCCCTAGCCCTCTTAATATTCACTCGATTGGAGCTACAGTATGATATAGTGAAAATATAAATACATCTATTTGTTCTTTGAATTTACACACAACATTAGAGTTTTAAATGTTAACATTCATATAATAATAAATCCCCGGAGTCATACAGTTATTGACAGTATGTCGAACTTCAAAATAGGGTTACACATGCTTTCTTTTTAGCAGAAATTTGTACGATCTGATATCCAAAACAGAGAAAGAAGGGAGAGAAACAGTAAAACCAGACGCAGGTCTGTTTGGGTATATGGGTAGTTGCCCATATTAGTTTTATATCATTACTATGATTCAGAATTGATTATTATACCATTACTATGAATCACACATGGTTACAGTAAATCATACTTTTTGGCATACAAGGTACAGACCTAAATATACATAATCACAATCTGTTCTTAATGGTCTGAAGAGAGTCTTAGATCTCTTACAGAAAATGATGGAATTCATTATTGATATTAAGGCCAGAGATCACACTTCTAAGTTTGCAAATCCAAAGGGATTCCATCTTTCTCAGATGTACAGTTCTATCACCACCCCTCGCATTGTGCTTTAAATGGTCAATCGCATGAAAGGTGATATTCTGATTTTCGGGATGGGTCTCCAATATATGTTGTACTATTGGGTTAGACATGTCACTATGTCTAATATTCATTAGATGTTCCTGTATCCGTACTTTAAGACATCTGGTACTGCTGCCCACATACATTTTATTACATGCACACCGAATAACATATACGGTGTGGGTAGTATTACAGTTGATGAACATTTTTATGTGGTATTCCTTTGGACCATTATACTTAAATGTTTTCTTTTTATTCTGGCCAAACTGACAGACCGAACTTGTCCCACAGGTGTAAAAACCACTTGGCTTTTCAGGGTACCAGGACACTAACTTGGGTTTAGGTTTAGTAACATAGCTAGGACATAACACATTTTTTATGGTACATCCCTTTCGATACACAACCTTAGGCTTAGTGGATACTAAATCAGATGAAAGTGTTTCAGATCTAAGTAAATGCCAGTTCTTTCTAAGGATGTTGTAAATATGACTACTATAAATCCCATATTCAGTAATGAACGCACACTGTTCTTGATTATCCTTAGAGGATTTCTTGTTTTGATGTTCTAGAGTATCTTTTCTTTTACGTTTCCTGATCTTGTTTTCTGCCCTATTTAAGCATCCTTCATCATATCCTCTGTTCTTGAAGTAATTTCTAAGTTTAACGATGTTGGACTCAAAATTAAGTTCCTCACTGCAATTACGGCGAGTTCTAACCATTTCGCCGTATGGTATTGCAGTGAGTGTAGATTTGGGATGACAGCTAGAAGCATGCTTATTTACAACAAGGGGTGGTGATGGACAGAGTCTCTGAATTAAGCAGAGTACTCTCACCCAGTCAAGAGATCAGGGCTAGATCCAACACCGTTTTTTAGCTCATTGCACCATCCCAGTTTCAGAACCTGGCTGTATGCAAATTAGTCTGTCCCTGGCCCAGTGCATCATGGGAACAGGGCAGACCAGACTACAGAAGCCAATTCTTACACTGGGAAGGAAACAAGCTTCCGGGGACCGGTTTCTGGCATTTCAGCCGTCTTCGGCCTGGCTTGCTTGAATCCTGATGGTGCAATGAGCAAGGGACTCACATCTGAGCATACCCTTCCACGCTTAGGGTGGACAAAATTATTTACAACAAGGGGTGGTGATGGACAGAGTCTCTGAATTAAGCAGAGTACTCTCACCCAGTCAAGAGATCAGGGCTAGATCCAACACCGTTTTTTAGCTCATTGCACCATCCCAGTTTCAGAACCTGGCTGTATGCAAATTAGTCTGTCCCTGGCCCAGTGCATCATGGGAACAGGGCAGACCAGACTACAGAAGCCAATTCTTACACTGGGAAGGAAACAAGCTTCCGGGGACCGGTTTCTGGCATTTCAGCCGTCTTCGGCCTGGCTTGCTTGAATCCTGATGGTGCAATGAGCAAGGGACTCACATCTGAGCATACCCTTCCACGCTTAGGGTGGACAAAATTATTTAAAACAAGGGGTGGTGATGGACAGAGTCTCTGAATTAAGCAGAGTACTCTCACCCAGTCAAGAGATCAGGGCTAGATCCAACACCGTTTTTTAGCTCATTGCACCATCCCAGTTTCAGAACCTGGCTGTATGCAAATTAGTCTGTCCCTGGCCCAGTGCATCATGGGAACAGGGCAGACCAGACTACAGAAGCCAATTCTTACACTGGGAAGGAAACAAGCTTCCGGGGACCGGTTTCTGGCATTTCAGCCGTCTTCGGCCTGGCTTGCTTGAATCCTGATGGTGCAATGAGCAAGGGACTCACATCTGAGCATACCCTTCCACGCTTAGGGTGGACAAAATTATTTACAACAAGGGGTGGTGATGGACAGAGTCTCTGAATTAAGCAGAGTACTCTCACCCAGTCAAGAGATCAGGGCTAGATCCAACACCGTTTTTTAGCTCATTGCACCATCCCAGTTTCAGAACCTGGCTGTATGCAAATTAGTCTGTCCCTGGCCCAGTGCATCATGGGAACAGGGCAGACCAGACTACAGAAGCCAATTCTTACACTGGGAAGGAAACAAGCTTCCGGGGACCGGTTTCTGGCATTTCAGCCGTCTTCGGCCTGGCTTGCTTGAATCCTGATGGTGCAATGAGCAAGGGACTCACATCTGAGCATACCCTTCCACGCTTAGGGTGGAAAAAATTATTTACAACAAGGGGTGGTGATGGACAGAGTCTCTGAATTAAGCAGAGTACTCTCACCCAGTCAAGAGATCAGGGCTAGATCCAACACCGTTTTTTAGCTCATTGCACCATCCCAGTTTCAGAACCTGGCTGTATGCAAATGCAGACATGAGTCCCTTTCTCACTGCTCCATCAGGATTCAAGCAAGCCGGGCCGAAGAGGCTGAAATGCCAGAAACCGGTCCCCGGTAGCTTGTCTCCTTTCTGGTGAAGAATTGGCTTGGTAGTTTGGTCTGCCCTGTTCCCATGATGCACTGGGCCAGGGACAGACTAATTTGCACATAGCCAGGTTCTGAGCTGGGATGGGGCAGTGAGATAAATAACGGTGATGGATCAAGCCCTGATCTTTGGACTGGGTAAGAGTGGTCTGCTTAATTCAGACACTCTGTTCATCACCACCCCCTTTTCTGAATCGTTTTGGCCACTATAGGTGTGGCAGGGTATACTCAGACATGAGTCCCTTTCTCACTGCTCCATCAGGATTCAAGCAAGCCGGGCCGAAGAGGCTGAAATGCCAGAAACCGGTCCCCGGTAGCTTGTCTCCTTTCTGGTGAAGAATTGGCTTGGTAGTTTGGTCTGCCCTGTTCCCATGATGCACTGGGCCAGGGACAGACTAATTTGCATATAGCCAGTTTCTGAGCTGGGATGGGGCAGTGAGATAAATAACGGTGATGGATCAAGCCCTGATCTTTGGACTGGGTAAGAGTGGTCTGCTTAATTCAGACACTCTGTTCATCACCACCCCCTTTTCTGAATCGTTTTTGGCCACTATAGGTGTGGCAGGGTATACTCAGACATGAGTCCCTTTCTCACTGCTCCATCAGGATTCAAGCAAGCCGGGCCGAAGAGGCTGAAATGCCAGAAACCGGTCCCCGGTAGCTTGTCTCCTTTCTGGTGAAGAATTGGCTTGGTAGTTTGGTCTGCCCTGTTCCCATGATGCACTGGGCCAGGGACAGACTAATTTGCATATAGCCAGGTTCTGAGCTGGGATGGGGCAGTGAGATAAATAACGGTGATGGATCAAGCCCTGATCTTTGGACTGGGTAAGAGTGGTCTGCTTAATTCAGACACTCTGTTCATCACCACCCCCTTTTCTGAATAGCTAGAAGCATGCAACACACTGTTGCATGCAGTTGGCTTTTTGAAAAGATCACTATGAATCTTTTGATTGTTGATGTACAGTTTCAAGTCTAGATACACAATCTCACGACCTGAGCTGTTCATCGTCAACTTGACATTTCTTCTATTGTTGTTTAGATAACGGAAATAGGCATTCAGTTCTTCTAGGTTGCCCTTCCATATTAGAAAGATATCGTCGATGTATCTTGTATAGAACAGAATGTTCTCAATGCAATCCTTGGCTCCTGGGCCCCAGGCATGCTCCACCTCGTACATCCCCATGAAGAGGTTTGCATAAGATGGGGAAAACCTGGAGCCCATAGCCGTGCCCTGTCTCTGTATATACCAGTCCTCACCATGCAGAAAAGCATTCTGGGTAAGAATCATCTCTGCCATGCTCAGTAGCATATGCGTGTGTTCTAGATGACACGCATTGCGTTTAAAAAGAAAATGTTTTAATGCTCTAAGCCATCATCCAAACCAATACACGTATAAAGACTTTCAACGTCCATTGTGACAAACGTAAATAAGTCATCTTCTTAGATAAAATCCTCCAATTTACAAAGTAGGTCTCTACTATCCTTCAAGTAGGATGGAAGATTATAGACAATTGGTTGTAGAAAGGTATCTACGTATTCTGCAAGATGCTCAGTGGGGCCACCATTTCCTGATATTATCGGTCGGCC
Source organism: Lissotriton helveticus (assembly GCF_964261635.1). Classification (NCBI taxonomy): domain Eukaryota; kingdom Metazoa; phylum Chordata; class Amphibia; order Caudata; family Salamandridae; genus Lissotriton; species Lissotriton helveticus. The sequence continues at coordinate 967,366,366 of NC_136071.1, read as the reverse complement.
CGGGGGAAATGCACCCCCTTTATGAATTTTAGGCAATAGGTAGATACAGGGATGTCTTGAGTTATCAGCAAGAAGATATTTATACTCGGAATCTGATAGAAGGCAAGATTCATGCCATTCTGTTAAACTCCCATTGATGTGTCTCTCAATTAGCTTAGTCGGATTTGATTGCAACTTAGTATAGCATTCTTCATTCTTCAATTGTCTGTCAATTTCCATCATATAATCTGTGAAATTCATAATCACAATATTACCACCTTTGTCAGCCTCACAGATGACAAGATTGGTGTCATCACGTAGAGACTGAAGAAATGCTCTTTCTTTTTTTGTTACATTCTGCTGATGGAAACAATTAGAATTGATATGTGTATCCTCTAGTTTATATAATTCCTGTGTGACCAACATAGAGAAATTATCTATTGCTGACTTATTCTGGATAGGTGGCATGAATTTTGAGGATTTTTTGAGACCACTGTTGATACTAGTATCTTCAGTGATATATAGATTCCTAGCATGTTCAAATAGGTCACATGTATTATCTTCATCTAGAGTCGCAATAATATGTGAAGTTGCAATTTCAGATATTCTAAATTCAGACTCACATGGAGTATTCACATTAGGAGCACAAACATTTGGATGGTCTGCAAAAAATTGGTTTAATTTCAGTTTGAGCACAAAACGAAAGAGGTCAACATGTACATTTTCCAAGGATTGATTACTAGTTAAACAATAATTTAAACCCTTGCTCAAAATTTTCAACTGCTCACTGTCAAATTCCTTTGATGACAAGTTAACAACATTTACTGTATTAGACTCTATAACTTTAACATTGCTGTCCACATTGTGGTGCACAATCTCAGGGTCAGTCTCTATTATTTGTTTCCTAACTTGGCCTTTGTTACGGACCTGGTGTTTTTTGCCACCCCGTCTAGTTCTTCTCCTGTGTTTTTTCTTTTGTTCCCAAGGCGATACCTTTGAACTTTCCTTAAAAAATCAGATCCTTGATTTAAACTAGGGCTAGCTGTACTTGTTCCTTCTCCTGGATTGCTATCTATAGAGGACACAGAGGAAATCGAAGTGTTACTGGATGACATGCTAGCAGTTTTCTTCTGTGCAGGTTGAGCTTCCGCACTTTTAGTTGTTACGTCATCATATTTGCGTGCAAAGGTGAAAACACGACCGCGCTCATAGTCTCTCTGGTCCCTATCTATTTTTAGTTCTTTTTTGCCCTTTAAATAGAGTTGATATGTACCCAATTCTTTTTTAAGAATCACATAATTTTTTTGTGTGGCATCTGGTAAGTTCATATCGACTATTTCTTTCTCTAGGATTAGGATCTCTTCTCTAATCTTTTTTACTTTGCACTCAGAGTTTCGAATTAATATATCCATCATCTTATAGGAAGCGGTATATAAACCGTCTTCCCATTCTCCCAGTAACTCTGGCTCAAGATCCTCAAAGTTTGGGAATATCAAGATTCGAAGGCCTCTGGGGATGCGCCTATTCTCCAGATATTTCTTTAAGGTTGCGCCATCCCACCATTTAGTGAGTTCTTGTTTTTTTAGTTTTTCCAATCTTATAAATTTATCTTTTAGGCCATCTTTCTTTATTTTGGGCATTGGTGCCTGGGCATTACTGCCATCATTTTTACTGAAAAGGTCATCTAGTAATTCCTCCCTATTATCTTCAAAGTTCATGTTGGAAATTCTATTTGTGTAAGAAGACTAGTTTCAGTGTTTTTAAGGGTATTAGCTGTGCTTGGCTGCTCAAGAGCATGCACAAATAAACGGAAGGGAAGTAAAGCATAAGATGCCAGCACTAGTCTAAAAGGTCCCTATTAGTTATGGTGAACAGAAAGGTGCAAACAGAGGGCTGGGAGCACAATTCCCTATACTCCCTCAATTTAAAGGCTGATTCAACGAACCTAACCTTCAAACAATTGGACAAAACATGGTAGCCCAGCACACTTTAAAGCACGATCTATTACAATCAATAAGTCAAAGAAAGTTCGGTTTCACGAACAAGCCGATGTTTTCCAGTTTCAAATGTTCTTTATTGTTCAATCTTTAAAAACTTTTGACAGCAACACTTTTGGAACCGCCAACGCGTTTCGTCCCGTCCAGGGACTTCTTCAGGGCTACAAAAGTACATATAAAAAAAGGGGAACTATTTACAATTTTATACATGACGATATTATATAGGATAAAAACATATACATCGACTTTTATTCATTTCATAGAACACGTATTCTGAAATTACATATTGTCATTTTTTTTAAAACAGTAAATTCTTTCACTAGATGGACGAACGGAAGAGAATCAAGGGAGGAACCACTTTCTAGTATTACATGACTAAATACGTCAGCACAAACAGTCAAAGGACATACCTTGAACAGACAATATAGTCAATTCTGATTTTCAGATTCTTAACAGTTCTTTGTTGACAGTTTCTTATTAATTTTTAATGATGATACTGTAAATATTAAAAAAAATTATTAAAGAAATTATATAAGTTTGTCAGTACAGTTACACTACAGGAGCGTCTAGTATTAGAGTTAATCATTTATTATACTTACAGGTATTTCAGAAAAATAGGTATTCTATTTGGTGACCCTTTGTCGTTTCTTCATCTGGTTAAGGCATATTTGATAGTCGGAAGGTCAATTATATAAAATAGTAACCTAAGGTAAATAATATTAGTTGTAGATTATTGTCTAAGGCAGGGTCATATTTATAATTAATTATCATCGGTAATTCCCTAAGCAACATATTCGGTATTTTAAGAAGAAGGAAAGGGAAAAGTGTCTAAACCCTTGGACCAATATTTTTAGTGCAGAGTTCTATTGTTTGGCTCGCACAACTAAGAGGCAAGTTACAGTGATTTAAGACTAAGTTGTTCGCATTGGTGCAGAAAATTCTTTTATAACAATCTTTATTTCGATCTGTGTGATCATAAAAGATGTACAAGCAAACAACAATACAATGTTTAAAACTGTAAAAGGGGTTAGTCAATTTAAAGTCCATAAAGTGGTTCCTAGCTGTTTTAAAAAAAGTGCATCTTTGAAATACAATCATTTCGAGTTTTTACAGTTAAATTCATAAAAACTATAATAGGGAGAATTTGATCAAGACACAGTGGAGTCACTTATAATCCTTGCACGTACTCTCCACATAGCTGCCAGAAACTTCGCCATTGCAAAAACTGTGGGCGCTGAAAGATCAGTTTTAAGGACTCTGTAAGCTGGGGCATAAGTTCGAAAGCCCAAGTTCCTTAAATATGGCTTGAGCCAAAAGCTCCTAATGTTGCGGTAGGCTTTGCAAAATAGAACCACATGAGCATCGTTTTCTAGTTTGTAGTTGCACGCGGGGCAGTTGGGTGAGGCCCTCTTATCGTCCCAATTCTTAGTAAGCGATCTCAAGGGAAGAGAGCCATATCTCCATTGTAAATAAATTGTCCTAACATATACAGGAGACATTGTATCAAGGACATATTCAAAACTGTAAGTGTCTTTTATTTTAATGAATATGTCGTTTAATGAGCCCTCCCGAATTGAAGTAATAGATCTCTGGAACATGAAACCATAGAAGAGTTTGGAAAGTGCTTTCCTGGGAAGCCTTAGCGATGTTGCTTGTGGATCATTCCATAGCTCTGGGACTCCGAGGGTCATACACATGTCTCTTATGTACTTGAGCCATTGAATTTTAGATACAGATATCGTTCTAAGAAGCTCTTGCAATTCGCTTCTATAATGGCTTAGATCTTGACTACTCCAGAGGCGCCTCCAATAAGTCAGTGGTTTAAGGCTCACTTCTTCGCTAATAGGGCACAGTGCCAAGTCCATTCTTAGCGGAAGGAGTGGAGTACTTAAAGGAAGAGCCGTCAGCTGCCTAATAAAGTTGTTCTCAGCAACTTGGATGGAGTGTAGCGGTGTGTGGCCCCATAGTTCTGCCCCATAGATAATACCACCCCGCGCTTGGGCCTTGTAGATTTGAATTGCCGGTGCCAACGGGCGAAAGGGGGATTTTCTAGCGATTCTAGTGATTGCACCCGCCCTCTGGATTAGTTTAGTGGTTGCTTTTGTTTTGCGCGGCAGCCAAGTTAAGTTGTGATTGAGTGTTATGCCCAGATACTCAATCACGTTAACTCTCTCCAGAGGTGTATGCCCTAAACGTGGATTTGGGCAATTTTTATGTTTGCGGCTCAGAATCATAAATTTTGTTTTTGTTGGGTTTATTTCTAGGCCCCTTTTATTACAAAAGTCCAAGAATCCATCCAGGATCCTTTGCAGCCCCATTGGCGTTTTTGACAGCAGCAGGGTGTCATCCGCAAACATGATCGCGGGCACCCTACTGCTGTTCAATAGTGGCGCATCAATATTAGCGATTTTACTGAGGTGCTCTATCACCCCATTTGTAAACAGGCAAAACAGGGTCGGCGCCAACACACACCCCTGCCTTACACCACGTTGGACAGGGAACCTATCTGTGAGCCTACCTCCCTTTCCATACCTTACCCGGGCGTAGTTGTTGGTGTGGAGCCTAACGAGAATCTGTAGAATGTCATCAGGGACACCCATGTCCTCCAGTACCGCCCACAACCTGGCCCGAGGGACCAGGTCGAAGGCGGCACGGAGATCCACAAAAACTGCATACAGTGACCCCTCTTCTACATATGCAGTTTTCCAGAATAGGATGTTTAATCTCAGTATTTGGTCCACTGTAGAGACACCCTTCCTAAAACCTGCTTGGAGAGGGCTCAGGATCTCGGTTTCTTCCATCCAACATTGGAGTCTATCCAGAATCAGCCTTCCAAATAGCTTTTGGCTGACATCAATGAGGCTAATCGGACGATAGTTGGCGGGGAACAGAGGAGAGCCCTTTTTGTATATCGGTACCACCTCTGCTCCCAGCCAAGTATCTGGTAGCCTCATTCCCTCTAGGACTGCATTAAATAAGACCATCAAGTATGGAGCCCAGATCACAGGTTCCTGCCTGAAGAGATCGCCAGGGATCCCATCTAATCCCGGGGCTTTTCCAGGTGACAAACTCGCTATGGCCACCTCAACATCTTTCAAGGTGAAGGGGAGTGATTTACGTGTGTTGATGATACTAGCTTCAGGTGGTTGTAGCTCCTCTGCCTCGGGGGCGTATAGCCCCTGGTAGTGACCTTGCCAAACATTGGCTGAAATGTTTGGTTCACTTGCGGATGGAAGATCTGCGCAGCCGTGGTTAATGATTCTCCAGAATCTGCGAGAGTCCCTGCTAGCTAGGGACTCAGCCAGATTCTCCCAGTGATGTGTATCCCACTCGAGTCTTGCGTTGTGCAGGAGTGACTTATAGGCGCGCCTTTTGGATTGGATCTCCGATGTACTACCTCCCTCTTTTATGGTCCTGATAAGGTCTTGTTTTGCCAAACGGCATGAGCGATTGTACCAGGAGTTGTTAGACTGCCCTTGTGTTTTCGGGCGTGCGTTAGTGGAAAAAACTAGTTCAAGCTTCTGGGTCAAATGGGTATGATTTTGAACTAAGGCCTCATTTCTTTCCATAATGGACGGTAGGCCCCCTAGTTCGAAAGCCTCCTCAAGAATGGGGATAATCCCAGCGTAAAGAGAGGTAAGCCTCTCTTCACTGGACGCGAGGGTATCCCATTTTATCCGTCTCCTATTGTTCTCTAAAAGGAGTCCTCCTGTCTGTTTCTCCTCGCCAATCGCTTCCTCGCAAGGGATCATATAATCTAGCTCCAGGGTGTTATGGTCACTATCCTGTCTTATTGATATTTTAAAGTCAACCACCCTTTTCCATGACTTTAACTGTACAAGGAAGTAATCAGTTCTAGATTCCCTCCCTTGTCTATTATAAGTACATTGTGAGGGGATGTCGGACCGAGTACGGCCGTTGCAAGCCCTCAGCCCATGTGTGAGATTGAAGGTGTTAATCTGCACTGCCAGAGTTGTCCATGCTCTGGGAGGAGGTGCTTCCGTCCGAGGAACCTGCCAACTCGAATCCTCCTCAAGGGAGGGTCCATCGAGAAGACCAGGTAAGGGCTCAAAATGGGAGTTGAAGTCACCCCCTATTAGGTAGGACAAATTCTCAGGGATAGTCTCCAAAGTGGAAGAAAGGAGCTCTATAATTTTTGAGGTAGACCCATTTTTAACTGGCCTTGAGTAGATATTAATGACCATCAACTTCAATTTGCCTGGCCATTCAAGAACAACGGCCAATATATCTGGAGAGTCTACTGGATATCTTGAGGCTCTGCATCCTATATCCGAGGCCACCCAGGTCTCCAAGCCCCCAGATGGTCTGCCTTTCCCACCCCATACCGCAGGGATTGAGAATGTATGGAAGCCCCGATAGTGGGTCTGCTCCCTTGACCAAGTTTCTTGAAAGAGACAGACACTGTTTGATTGTGTTAATTCCGCCCATGCGTCTGTGTCTACTTTGTTTGCCAGGCCTGCGACATTCCATGAGAGAATGTTTAAAGATTGTGGGGATTTTTGGGTGTCTGATTGCTTTGGCATAGAGATTGTATTTTCAGGGCAGTGAGGTCTAATTGTTTCCCTCTCATCTACCGACGGGGCATCTCTAATGGTGTCCGATTTATGTGGAACATCACATGGTTCTATGGCCCTGGAAGTACCCGTCTCCTGGGTACAGACTGGGGGGGAGCGAGTCTGAGGATTATTTCCTTCTACGTGCTTTCGGGGTGTAAAGGCCAGCTGTCAATCGATCAGTTCGAGACAATCATAATGGTTGTACAGCGGTAGAGGTGGTGGATGATAGACTCTTTGGGGCCACGGGTCAACTCTGCCAAATCCACCCCCTCCCATCCTTCTTCTCGGGACAGTTTCCCATCCATGAGAGTCGCTATATATGTTTTGGCGGAATGGGGGTATCTGTGGTTGGATGAAGGGTGTCCTCCTTCTTTCTTGGTTACCTTGCCAGTTTCCTCCAAAGTTCTGCTGGTATCCTCTACTAGGAGGCTTGGCTGTGTGATCATTGGATGGGTAAAAGAAGGATAGGGGAACAGGCTGGATATTGCTACCTTCGTCTTCCAATGATGGATTGCAGACAAAGGTGGCTGTTCCAGGGTCACCAAAGCTCACCAATAGGCAATCACCGCTGATTGATTTTGGACTCTTGCCTACCCAGGAGACCCTTCTGACCATGCGGATATCGCTGGTCATGCCTCAAGGGAGTGGTCTGTGCGTTGAGAGCCAGTTGATGACCTTATTTTTTAGAGATTCTTCCGTTTCGTAGGAGTCTGCTTTTAGTTCTGGTGCCCCAACTAAGATGACTGTGTACGGGGCAACCTCGGGTGGTAAATTTACAGTAACCGTTCTGGGCACCTTTGGCTTTTTGTGGTAGTCCCTATTCTGATTAACATTTGAGGACGGTGTTAGGGAGTTCATTGCTTGTGGGATAGGAAGCACTTTGGACTTGTCTGCATTTATTTGCTGACTTGTTGGATGTGGCTGTTTGGGTAGACCGAGGGTCGGTTTTGTGACTGGTTTGGGGTTGGATAATAGCTGTTGGTTAGTGCTTGTGTTTGAGATATTTCCACCTATTATGGGTGTAGTCACTGTTGCATTTAATGTTGCAGATTTTTGAATATCCGGGCTACTATTATGTTGTGTATCAATGGTGGGTGGAGTAAGCCCTGGGGCCCCAGGTTTCCCAGTGTCCATGATCTGCATAGCAGTTTTCTCTATCTTTATTATTCTTGCCTCCATTTTAATTAGGCGTGCTTCTAAGGGGCCTATAATTGACTTAAGGAGGTGACCTATGTCTGCTAAAGTTATATCCTCTTCAGGTGACTCCTGATTTTGATCTACAGTAAGTGGTGTGTAGACTATTGGGATATTGGACTGTGGCTGTTGCGAATGGTCGATGACTATCACCGGTGAAGCTTTCTCCTGAATATTGTGGGCAGGGGTGGGTAGAGTGGGAATATTCCCTATTTGTTTTGTAGGATTTTTAGACTTTTTACCCCTATTTGAATGTTTCCCCTGTACCCTTTTTTGAATGGCTCCTTCCCGTGTTCCTCGATTAGTGCTAGGTGACCCTGGCGGAATTGTGTTGATACTTGCTACATTCGATTCCTCCCTGTTTGGTGCGATAGTAGCCTCCCCCGGATTTATGACTTCAGGCAATTGGGCAGTTTGTTTTGAGGGGAGTGGCAAAAGACTCATATCGTCTATGTCACCTAGTGTGTCCTCAGTAAGGTCTAGGCCGTCAAATTGCTGCGCCCCACCCTGGGGACCATCTTGTTGGAAGTTTCCGAGGCGCCTATCTTCAGGGGTTTTGGCCATAGCTATAGCACCCATCGAAGAGCGCTTAACCCACTCTATCTCCTGAGAGATGCGTCTTTCCAATAGGTGGATATCGTCTATTAGGAGGGATCCTGCTTTCAGGAAGTAGTTGTCAATGGTACCCTGAGTTTGGGCAGTTGGTGTATTGGCGGTGGCTGCCTGGTTGACTTTACTCCTGGTCTCCATGTGACTCATGTTTGGAGTTAGGGCTTAGAAAGGGGTACAATGAGAGATATTGCTTTAGGTTGTTCAGTATAGTCCGTACCTGATGTAAATGGGATAGGCCAGTCCAGTCCTTTCCGTCCTCGAACGGCCTCAAACGGCCCGCTCTTAGCCCGGTCTTCGCCCCGAGCTGCGTCCCGCGCTGCGGGAGGGACAACGATGGTTATAGGGGCATGAAGAGCGGGGGGAGGGCCAGCAGGGAGAGCGGACCGGAAGCTGAAGGACGGTCTCGCAGGGACTCCTGGTTCCTGGAGTCCCTGCACGCTCGCAGCCCCGCTAGCGCCTCTTACCCGAGTTGCCCTGTGTCTTAGCACTCGAAGCGGCACCCGCGGAGCGGGTGCGGCGAGGTGTGGGCTCTCAAGAATAAGCGCCGGTGGTGTCCTGTGGCTGGAAGGTGAGCTTGCTGATGTGCCAAAGATTTACAAAGTTCTCCCACAAAATGGGCGGTGAGGGTTGCTTTTCACTCCTCCTGACAGCGGGGGGAGGGCCAGCAGGGAGAGCGGACCGGAAGCTGAAGGACGGTCTCGCAGGGACTCCTGGTTCCTGGAGTCCCTGCACGCTCGCAGCCCCTCTAGCGCCTCTTACCCGAGTTGCCCTGTGTCTTAGCACTCGAAGCGGGACCCGCGGAGCGGGTGCGGCGAGGTGTGGGCTCTCAAGAATAAGCGCCGGTGGTGTCCTGTGGCTGGAAGGTGAGCTTGCTGATGTGCCAAAGATTTACAAAGTTCTCCCACAAAATGGGCGGTGAGGGTTGCTTTTCACTCCTCCTGACAGCGGGGGGAGGGCCAGCAGGGAGAGCGGACCGGAAGCTGAAGGACGGTCTCGCAGGGACTCCTGGTTCCTGGAGTCCCTGCATGCTCGCAGCCCCGCTAGCGCCTCTTACCCGAGTTGCCCTGTGTCTTAGCACTCGAAGCGGCACCCGCGGAGCGGGTGCGGCGAGGTGTGGGCTCTCAAGAATAAGCGCCGGTGGTGTCCTGTGGCTGGAAGGTGAGCTTGCTGATGTGCCAAAGATTTACAAAGTTCTCCCACAAAATGGGCGGTGAGGGTTGCTTTTCACTCCTCCTGACAGCGGAGGGAGGGCCAGCAGGGAGAGCGGACCGGAAGCTGAAGGACGGTCTCGCAGGGACTCCTGGTTCCTGGAGTCCCTGCACGCTCGCAGCCCCGCTAGCGCCTCTTACCCGAGTTGCCATGTGTCTTAGCACTCGAAGCGGCACCCGCGGAGCGGATGCGGCGAGGTGTGGGCTCTCAAGAATAAGCGCCGGTGGTGTCCTGTGGCTGGAAGGTGTGCTTGCTGATGTGCCAAAGATTTACAAAGTTCTCCCACAAAATGGGCGGTGAGGGTTGCTTTTCACTCCTCCTGACAGCGGGGGGAGGGCCAGCAGGGAGAGCGGACCGGAAGCTGAAGGACGGTCTCGCAGGGACTCCTGGTTCCTGGAGTCCCTGCACGCTCGCAGCCCCGCTAGCGCCTCTTACCCGAGTTGCCCTGTGTCTTAGCACTCGAAGCGGCACCCGCGGAGCGGGTGCGGCGAGGTGTGGGCTCTCAAGAATAAGCGCCGGTGGTGTCCTGTGGCTGGAAGGTGAGCTTGCTGATGTGCCAAAGATTTACAAAGTTATTATCTAATGTTATTTAGACTTGCAGAGCAACAGTTTTAAGATTTAAAAATCGAAGCAATCTTATTCTCATAGAGTGTGTCCAAACTGGGTCCTATGATCACGTTAATGTGCAGTCTAGAGGCATCAACAACATGGCTTTAGACTCTAACTGAAGTCTTTAAATATTAGGATGATGCGTATTGCGAAATATTAATTTGTGACATAATCGTGCTCGACTGTTCCAATTTATCTTTAAAGAGAGGAGCGACATACTGATTGTATAATCAGTCGATATGGGGTGATAAATTAGACAATATAGATCGAAGATTTGTCTAAAAAATGGTGTAGGAATTGTTATTCTAGTCCCGCCATCTTGGTACAGTAAAGCACGGCAAGGTTTATATCTGTTTCCAGAGCAACCTGATTTCAAAACTGATCACAGAAAAACTGCAGTGGCAATACGTCCGTCCAGTTTGTACACATCTCACGGACAACAGCATGTAGCCAGTGCCACTAGCTGATATAAGTTGTTAAACTAGTAATTTTTATCGTAAACTTGATTTAACAGGGGAAACAGGATAGTTGTTGTTCGGATACCACCATCTTGGCGCAGGTGGTCATCCCAGGGGTTATTTGTTATTTTCTAAGGTATAACAGAAGAATCAGCTGGAGCCCCTAGCCCTCTTAATATTCACTCGATTGGAGCTACAGTATGATATAGTGAAAATATAAATACATCTATTTGTTCTTTGAATTTACACACAACATTAGAGTTTTAAATAGTGCTGGCATCTTATGCTTTAATTCCCTTCCGTTTATTTGTAAACATATAGTCCAGCCTTACATGGCCTGAGTGCGGGTGCGAATAAAAGGTGTAACCTGGATCCCCTGGATATTTCGCTGTCCATCCATCTACTAAGCCATGTAGCCTACACATATCCTTTAACGCAAAAAAAACTTTTCGTTTCCTTCCGTTAAATTTAAACTCTGGACCCGTTGACCATTCACTAGGCAGATGGATATTTAAATCCCTGCACAAAACCAAAGGGAGGGGCCAATGCACAAGTTCATTTGACACTTTAATCAGCACATCTGGATTGTCGTTTATACTTCCATAGATGGTGCAGAGCGTTAATTTATTCTTCCCATTGTTATAACCGCATTCTGTTATAGCATATCGCCCAAGTTTATCTGCAACTGATCTTGAGAACTGTAGCCCTGCCCCTTTTGCTAAAATAGCCACCACTTTGGTGCGTGATCCTTGTGTAGTAGCGGTGATGAGCCAGTATCCGAGTGTTTGTAGTAGATGTTTTTGAGCCCCTTCAATCTGTGTCTCTTGCAGACAGATAATATTGGCGGCTGATATCTTGAGTCCCTCTGCCACTTTCTGCCTTTTCTTTACATCATTAAGGCCACATATATTTATTGAAAGTATTTTTAGTTTAGCCATGCCAATATCTATCACACCATGGTTGTTTTATGTGATGCTTCCTAAGAAAAGCTGCCACACTATAATTACTATACTAATCATTCTTTGTCTATATCTCATAACCCCAATCAACAACTTGGACCTGGTCTCTCCCATCCTGCCCCACAGCACTTCCTCCTCCATCCCCATCCCCAAATGTTGGGTGCATAGACTCCATAAGAGTCTGGTTGTGATGTTGCCTGGTTCAGATGGAACCAGGTTGTGGATAGCCGTGTGTTCTGTCGCTCCAAGCGGTTGAGAACCCCGACCCCGGGTATCTGCCTGTGGAGGTGAAGTTTTGTTTCTTATTTATTTATAATTGTCAAAGAAAGTTAACCTACTAATGTATACCTGGTCCTATTGGACTCACTATCGCTTCACTTCCTGTATTTTACCATATGAAAAAAAAAAAGAAAAGATACATTAACGGTTGCAATTGTTCAAATTCTAAACCTATTCATTATAACTTTGTCTTCATAGGTAATTAGATACACTATTTTTTAAGTTTTCCCCCCCTATTTTTATCTGAGTTTATAAGTTCATTTAGGTATGCTTCTGCTTGTATCTCGCTGGTAAAACTTCTTGTGGTGCCATTAATGTTGATCTTCAGTCGTGCCGGATTTTGCAGGTAGACGGTGGCGCCGATTTTTTCAAATAGTGTGAATAGCTGTGTCAGCCGCCATCTTCTTTCCACTGTAGCGTGGGCAAAGTCTGGTCTACAGAAGAATGAGAAGCCTTTATATTCTTTTTTGTTTGTTGGGCGAGCAAGATCAAAGAGTGCTTCACGCAATAAGAAGTTACCAAAGTTGACGAGCATTGCACGTGGATATTGTGGGTTTGCCTGAGGTCTTTTTGAGATGGTCAGGGGAAAGCGATGGGCCCGCTGTATTTCTTTGGCAAGATCCCACGTGTGCAGCTGAGGGAATGTTTCTTTCAACAGTGATATCATGTAGCCCCTTGGGTCATTCCCCTCTGCATTCTCGGGAATCCCTAGGAAGCGTAAGTTGTTGCGTCTTGACCGATTTTCATAGTCTTCAATCTTCATCATTAAGTCTTTAACTATCCCTTCCTGCTCTTTCCCTTGAGTTTGTAGCGGGGAGACATCTTTCTCCAGATTATCCGTTTGAATTTCGACAGAGGTCATTCTTTCTGATATTTCCAGACACGTTACCCCTACTTTTTGAACTGCCCCTTGTAACTTCTGAATGGCAGTATGATTTTTTCTATTATCGTGTTTGAGATCATCCTGAAAGTTCTTCATAGATTTAAGTACATCAGCCAAAGACGGTTCTGCTTGCGATTCCCTACCATCATCAGTGTCTGACCGCGGAGCCTTGCGTGCTTTTGATTCAGCTATGATGCTTCGGTTAGAATTTAGTTCGGCAGGATCTTGTGAAGAACTGATCCTTAACCTATGTCCTCTCTGGTCTGTATTGCTTCCTTGATCAGTAGTGTTGTCGTATATAAGTTCATTCTGTCGCTTTTGTCTTTTTCTCTTCCTTTCTTGTTTCCTTTTTGAAGCACTGTCTTTCAGTGATATATTCAGACTCTTTAGTTCTGACTCCGATAATTCACCTTCTAATAGTTCGAGGGCTGTGGGCTCCGACAATCCCGAGTTCTTCAGTCCGAGTCTTTTTGGTTCACTTGAAGTCGAGGCGCCGGTTTCATAAATTTCCGAGTCAGAGCCAGAACCAGACCCCGACCCAGAACCAGACCCAGAATTAGACTCGGAGAAGTGATCGCTGACCTGGACAGAGCTCTTAAGTTGATTCCGGGAGGATAGCTTTAATTCTCCATCAGCAGTGATTGCGAAGATTACATCCTTCTCTTTGTTACCTTTCTTCCATTCCATCACCTCCTTCACCGCTACTGATGGTGCTATTATCTGTGCGGACTTCGGAGCGGGATTTATGCTAGTCTTTTTGTTTAATAAGATTTGTTTGCTAGTGTTATTAAATGGTACATCTTTCCCCTTAACTATTTCATAATTTTTGTTTGTTCCCTTTGCAACGGAGTCACTTCCAAGGGCACCATTGGTTTTTGTTTTGATATTTTTCTTCTTTTCCTTAACAATGGGCCCACCTTCCCCACTAGTGTCTGATGATTTTTTGGTCATAGGGCTAAATATGCTTGAAATTCGGTGTTGAGTGTCAATAGTCTGCCCGCTTGTTTTTGCTGCACACTTTAGGTTCTTTATGGCTTGAAGTCTCCTTGCCTTCTTTATCATTAAATCACTTTTCTCTGTGGTTTTATCCATTTCCTGTATGTTATCCTATGCGTAATCTACAATTTGCAATTGGCAATCTTTATCACCTGTTTTGTCACAATCAGTTTCCTTTCCTTTCTTGCCCTCCTTCTCTAGGGGTTTAATTTTCCCTTTCTCTTTACTTTTATCCCTCTCTCTCTCCTTGTCCTTGTCGGCCGCGATCCTAGAGCCTCTAGTGTCAGGACGAGTGGCAGGTCGGTTTTCAGATCCATTTCTTGTGCTCTGCGAGCTCTGCGCCCATTGGATACTTCGGGCGTTCTTGGTGCAATGGGCAATCTGGGCACTCTGTACTAGGGTTTCCATCGTACCTGTAGTTATGTTAGCTTCAATGTCAATGTCAATGTCAATGTTGTCCTGCCCCTCTGAGGCTTCTAAACTGCTCCTGCCTGCACCAACAAGGCTTTCACTGATTTCACTTTCCATCTCTATTTTACGTTCCTTTTGCACTTTATTCTTTTTTTGCTTTATTTTTCCGGCCCCGGTTTGCCATGGCTCACCTCTGTCGAAATGTCCAAATCGCTTCCTCCACCTCCACTTCCACCTCCGGATGTCCTCACAAAGCGCTCTCCCAACTACGAGCGGTGCGCTACTCTGGTAGCCGGAAAAGCCGGAAAAGCAGATTACAGCAAGTAACATCAATCTATGATCCCCTCTCTCCAGTCTCCTGTCTCCTGTCTCCTGTCTCCCGATATCCGCTATTTGTTGTCTGCTACTGCTTTCGGTTTGCAGCCCAGGATCTCCCGTGAATGTAGACCACAGATCGTGGAGCCCAGGCCACGGGTCACTGAGGGATTGTCGATCCTCCTCGAGGTCGGATCGGGAGAGGGCTGCCTTGTTTGACCACAGTTGATTTGCTTCGCCTCACTTCGCGAATACGCGATGCTTCTTTAGAAAACTAGCCGCCACGCAGCTGTCGTAACTCGTATAGCAAGAGCTGTGGTAGGTGAGCGTTATCATGAGCTTTCCTTTTCCTTTCTTGCTTTTCCTTTGCTCTGCCCTTCGCTCTGCCCTTCGCCTTGCAGTCGGGGGAAGGGAAGGAACAGGGCACAGCCACAGCACCTATAGCCTCAGCGCAACACTGCTCGCAGCATACAGCATCTGCGCAACCAAAGTGCCCCTTCCATCCGGACATCAAAGTACTTCTCCCCCTCCCCCTCTCACTTGGCACTTGGCATATATTGGCATATATTGGTATATACTGGCATACTGGTATACTGGACGCTCGGATTCTAGCGCCGCCGAAAATGCCAAAGTTCGTAGCACTAGTCCGACTTCTCAGCGCCTCTCAGCGCCTCTCACCTTGCTCAAACAGCAGACCAAGCAGCAGACACATACCCCTTCTCTTTTCATCCGTATCTCTCAATGGTACCCTGTCCTTAAGGCAACTGTATAACGACTTAAAACCTTTATATCTTGGCTTGTCAGGTTTGTCAGGCTTGTCGGGCTGTCAGCTGTCAGCTTCAACCCTCCATCGCTGAGCAGGGAATCTTCAGGGAATCTCCAGATAAGCCTTCAGATATACCTTACAGATATTCCTTACGGATTCCATACGGATTTTTCACAAAATTTCCTCAATGTTCTCAGGTCATTTCCCAGGTTGCCTTACATCGTCCATGTTATCCATATTCTCCATACTACAGCAGCGGGTAACTGCAACTGCAACGGGCCTGTAACCACAGGCAGGGCCGTCAGGGCCAGCTCCTCACAGCTCCGAGAGTCGAGACCCGATCACACTGGCGCCATCTTGCCATCACATAGCGCCACCTAGTGCATCTGCAATCTTGCTGGACGGTTTCTTGGGCACACTGCGTATGACCGTGATGGGAAAAGGGAAAATATGTGGCCAAGAAGCGAAATTGTAAGCTCAAAAGTTTAAGGTCTGAATTCCAACCACAGTTTTTACTCGTGACCAAAATTTGTGTCATTCTAGGCGACATCAATTTATCTCCCTTTGCTTCAAAGAGTATGTATGTATCGTGCATGTTCGTGATACCAAAAAAATAATAGTTCTGTAATCTCGGAATTATGTTGCAGTCCATCTCCTTGTCAAGGGCTGGTTCCACCAATCTGGTTTCGCTGAACCATATCTCCACAAAAGTACTATCGCTCCATTAAATGAATGAAAAAGAGCTCAGATGTTTCTGTTTTATAGTAAGATATTTTCAAAGCAATATGAGAATTGAAAGGAAACGCGCGCCGATGCATTATGTGTCATAACGCCACTTTATTTAGATTTGTTCCTATCTATTTTGATTGGCAACTCCTAAACGCATAACACCCACAAATACTACTTTTTTCAACGTGTTCCTTACTGTGAAATCTATAGGTAAGTTTGCAACATCCTCATTGCATACAGGGCAGTCTGTACATTCAGCTTTTTTTAAATATTTAAAGTGGATGAATAAATAAACCTTAAGTTGCATAGAAAATGAAATGAGAAACTGCAGCCCATTCATGTGGATGCCCGGGGAATCCAATATATATACACAGATTCACGTACAGTTTATTTCACTCGACACTTTCTCAGCTTTAGACAGTTGTGTGTTCAGTCACTGGTTTGAAGAACATGTGCAGTATCAGTCTAATACATTTATATGTAAAGACCACTTTTAATAAGTAAAACGTTGAGCGACAGCTGCATTTTTTATTGATGTGAACTTATTTCATAAGCTTCTTCAGTCTTTACCATCAAATAATAACAGCGAAAAAAAATAGAAACCTTTGTCGAACCTCATTACAGACGAAATACCTCAGGAAGTAACTAACAAGTGCACATACTACTCTAGTGAATGTTAATTATAAATCCATTCTTCAGCTACGTCTACCATATTTGGTTAAAAAAGCACATTCAGGGAACATTGAGCCTGATGTACGACTCACCAATTTGCTACTCGTAAATTTGTGACACTGTTAGCGATTCCTAATGGGGTCGAAAATTGCATGCCTAATGAATATTAATGAGGCTGTCGCAATTTGAGACCCCATTAGGAATGGCTAGCACTCCCAGGGATAGGGGTCAGCAGAACACCATGGGCCTTATTTATGAAAAGTGACGCATCGCTGCGTGAAAACAGCGATGCGTCACTTTTCACTGCGCTCTCCCTGCGACATGATTGATGCGTCATATTTATTATATGACGCATCATGTCGCAAGGAGTTACAGATACGTCAGTATTTCTGACGTATCTGTAAGCGCAAAAGTCACGCATTGCTGGGGTGTGTCACAAAAGTGACGCAACTCCAGCAATGCGTCCTTTCACATGGGGAAAGCCCCATGTGAAAGGGCTTGCGTCAGTCTTACGCCTGCTGTGAGGCAGGCGCAAGATTTTGACGCACCAGTGTCCTAAAAGTGACGCAGTAAAATCTCATAGATTTCACTGCGTCACTATTACGAGGCTTTTTGCGTGTGAACGCCCCCTTTGCATACATTATACCTGACGCAGGTAAAATGTAGCGCAGGGGTTTACAAAGTGACGCATCTGCTTAAATGTGTCACTTTGTAAATAGTGCGCAACACGACGCATGTTTTACGCCGCCGATGCGTCACAAAAAGTGACGCATCGAAAGCGCAAAACTCACGCAAGGCCTCATAAATGAGGCCCCATGTCTGGGACTGCTTTTAAATAAAGCAGTCTTTTTTTTTTAAATGCAGCCCGTTTTCCTTAAAGGAAAACGGGATGCATTTAAAAAAGAAAAATGTACCTTTTCAATTTCACTTTCTTATGGGCAGGCAGTGGTCCCTGGGACCATTGGCTGCTCCTAAAAATATTTTCCCATATACTCACAAAGGGTAAGGGTGCCCCTGTTGACCCCTTCCTGTTTGCAAGTGGTTTACCACCTACTTGAAGTAAGCGGTAAACTGCAAGTGTTTTGCGGCCGCAATTGCGGTCACAAAACAATTGTACATGGCATGGTGGCTCGCTATTAGGAAGGAACACCTCTTCCTAATAGCGGGAGTTGCACTTGCTATTTAGTAAGTCAGTGACTCTCATTTCTACATGCCATATGCTTTTTTGCAGTCGCAAATGGGAGGATCTCCCGTTTGCAGCCACAAAAAAGGGTCGTACATCTGGCCCATTATTTCCTGCTTTTGGCATACTTTCCAGAAGGTAAACCCAATTCCGCTGAGAATAAACATTTACCACCACTGATTTAGAAAAAGCACTGCTGGCCATAAGACATGCACATTCCTCGGTACCCTGCATCATATACTATTCTTTTGTCATATTTGGCCTTACACTTATATTTAAAGTAGTAACAATTGTTTCAAGTTATCGTTCTTATTAAGATCATCCCAGAGCTAATCCATTTTATTTCAGGGAAAAATACATCCATTTTCCAAACTTATTTTTTTTGTAATGGACAATACTATATTTTTCCAAGTATTAATTTAACTGTAAATTATAATGGCTGACCCCTCAAAAAATGAGGGAATGCAGTAAATAAAGACATTTTCAATCAGAATTATAAACATATGATATATTCTGTAAATGTGCAGCTAATTCATAAATGGAATCCTTTGTGTAGGATAATGGCAGGATTTTCAAGGATATAATTTAATTGGCCCAGACCTTACTTACTGGTGGTAGCAGATCCAAACACTAGACCAGATTCAAATATCCTAATTCATTTGTGGGTCAATTCCCCTGTAATACCAAAAGCAGTAGAAATGAAACACAGATTATCAAGTAACATTGGGCTTTCAAATTATGCAGGTATCAATGCACATATGATTTCAGATGTTGTCAATAACCTGAGCAAGATAGGCAACTCCTCTGATGATAGTGGCAGTCTGCCCCTAAAAATGACCCTTGAAGTGTGAGGTAGAAATGCTGTGTTGGAATCAATAGTTGCCGGACCCTTCGAATCACTCTGACAATGATTCTGATGCTTTACCGATATTCCATGATTGGAATTCTGACCATCACAGTGGTTTGGAACTTTGTTGGTTTGGTCCAAACAAAAGTAAAACTAAAAGATTGTCTAAAAAGTCTCTTCAGAAGAAATATGCAATGCTCCTTGAGAACTTTTATTTTGTCTTTTCTTACTTTTCCATCTATTGTCAGATTACTAGATGATTCTTCTTGTGGAGGAGCATATACATGCAAAAATATGAAGTCCTTTAGATAAAGTAAAACGGAGTAAAGTAAGATCTAAGTGTACAAGGCCTTTAATAGCAGATCAATTCCTGACAACTTATGTCTTAAACTTAAAATTGTTATCATTCTTGAGCAAGTATCCCAAGAATCCTAAAATGGATTTGACAGGCCTGGTTGGCCTGTCAGGGTTAGTTTCTCAATGCTAATACCACAAGGGTTTACTTTTAAAGGTAGATCCCAAGCTCTCTGATTGACCAATTAATCAGTTACAATTTCATTAGAGAAATCTGGAAATTTGTCAACACTCTAAACTCCATTGACAAGGTACAACTTTGTCCTTAAAAATGTCTTTGAACAGTGCGTTTTGATACAGGTTGGCAGGAAAGGGGTGTTTTGCTATTCACTATTCATGGACAATATGACTCAAGGTCCAAGTATTAACAGAGGACAATTCTGTGAGACTGCTCAGTAGATCCAACCACAGAGGTCAACGCAGAGGTAACATGGCCAACGGTAAGTATAAAACCTCCTCAAATAACTTTAAGAGGTTGAATATCACAGTTCTATCAAACATTAATTTCTCTCACACATATACCATTCTTTTTTCTCAAGAAGTCAAGGAATTACTATGCGAAGGGGCCTAGAGAAAACAACCCTGGATTCTTCAGGAATGTTAAGCAATCTTTTTCTGGTGAAATCTAAAAACAAAAAAACTTAGACCAGTCATACATTTTTACCAGTTAAGCAATTATGTGATATAATGACATTTCAAGTTGGAAACTGTCCTTCATCTCAGAATCTGTTTTCAACCTGCAGACCTAGATTTGAATGATGCTTATCTCTCAGTTCTGATACATCACCCCATTGCAAATTTCTTCAGTTATAATGGAAAGACAATTTTTAACAGCTTGCAATCTCCCATTTGGTCTTTCATAAGTCTCATGAGGTTTCACCAAGCTTTTGAAACGGTCTTTACTCATCTACATGCTCATGATTGTTGTTTACTTTTATATCTAGATGGCATTCTTATTCTTTCTCATACAAGAACACTCTCTTAAAACACTTTCTTTTCTGGAAAGTTTGGGGTCTGCTTCTAGACTTTTGAGTGAACACACAATCTTGTATCCTACAACTTCCAAATTCTGGTAATCATCAGGAAACAACTTTTCTACTTAATGCTTGGCTCTCACATATTACTGCAAAACATCTCGCACACATAGTGGGCCTAGCAGCCTCAGGTCTTGCTTTGCCCTCAAAAACACCATGGCCCAAACACGATGAAGCAGGAGACCTATTACACAACAACACCTAGAAAGTGGTTTCATTTAATAAAATGAAACACATCAAAGACTCTCTTTTTAGAATAAGGCTTGGGGTTTTATTTATGCAATGCGCTAACAGAAAGGTTTTCCCAGGTGTCAAATTAAGAACATTAAAAAGTATATAGAGATATATATTTACATGCAAGCAATATTAACACACTTGGCAATTGCAACAGTTAAATGAATGAATAATAATAATGAATAAATAAGCAGAACATATTAATGGGCGTCCTGCAAGACATCAGAAAGATGTATACACTAAATACATCAAATGATCACTTTGTATGTGCACTCTGACTCACTCACACATCACAATGAAAGCACCTCAAATGACCACAGCCACTGGAAAATGCACAAACAGCCATGCATCACAATAGTCAGAAACAAATCACTTCACCTGGAGCAAACACTGCATCTGAGCCCACTCCAGACTGGGGGACTCACAGACGAGGTTAAGAGACTCAGCAACCAGATGCTTGCACTGAAGATGCAGCCATCGTTCAGGCTAAAAGAAAAACCTTTTCTAAGTCAACAACCCTCAGTTTTGTTGTCTCAAAACACACTAGAAGGTCCGAGAGTCTTTCCTTCCACACCAAGGAAACTTACCGGAATTGGGCATCTTCCATTAAGTATTCCAGGGCAAAAAGAGTTCCCACATTCCCTCTACATTCTCACATGGTTCAGCCTTTATCTTGACGAAGCATACGAAAGCCTTTGGTACATTAAACAATCTCTCCAATAACAAAAAAACCTTGAACGTGATTAACCCAAATAACTTGCAAACACTGTGGGGGCTTCTCTGTGCATGGAAAGGTGTTCAAGCAAGACAGAGTCAGGATTTAGGATTTAGGCCATGTCAAAGCCAATAGTAAGAACTTCATAATATTTCCTAATGTACAACACTATGCACATTTGTGCACCACTGCCTATAGCATCACATACCTCATCTCTCAATGAAAAACACAATGCACTTTTGTGCACCACTGCAGATAACACTGCCCTTTGAGACCAAAAAGTACATTTACACCTCTCTCTCTCATGCTTTCATGTGCAATTCCCACACGTTCTGTTCTTGGCAAGCTGTTCAAGACTGCAAGATTAAGTCTTCAGGAGAAACAAGGCATATGCTGGTCATCGTACATTCAGGCTAGGGTCAAAAGACAATTAAAATAATGGTTGTCAAAGGTCATCACGTGGTATCAAACTATTAGAGTGCCTCTAGCACTACACCTTATCAATTCAAGCAGTATTCCTAGGGTCACTCCATTAGAGAGCTCTCTAGAGACTTAAAACAATCCACACGAGAAGAGATCTAAGCTGTTCAAATGTAATAATTTTTGATCAGTAAACAGAAGAAACACATTTGTGGTCGGGACACCTAAAAGTGTGGAATGGAAGATTAATTTTCAATTTTACTCCAGATCTTCTACTAAAATCCAACGCAAGCTTGTCAGATGGGGCACTCACTACGGCTTGTTCTAGACTGGTGGTGCATGGTCTCAGAAGTAGTCTACAATGCACATAAATTACTTAGATCTATTTCCATTCTCTTTTGCAATCTCAACATTCACAAAAATCATGCCTGATGTTCAGTCCATCTTAGAATGGACAATCTCAATGATGTGAGATATATCAATCACCCTGGGGGCAATCGTTCCAAACTCTTAGTAAACTTAGCGCAAAAGTTGGGGAAAATTTGTCTCCAACTCCATATTTTGGTGACAGGTGAATACCTCCCAGGACAACTGAATTCAGTGGTGGATTAGTGTTCTTGTCCCTTCAGAGACTACATCAACTGGAAACTTCATTTTCCAGTTTTCCATCACATTCAAGAAGTTTGGAATCCCCTGTTCTGAGAAATGACCATTTTTTGCACGGTGTACCCCCAGTATGTTTCCCTTTCTGTTTTTGCTGGCTGTAAAACTCTGTACACTTTAACCATGCTAACTAGTAGTAGAGTGCTTGCGCTCCCCCTTTTAACATGGTTGAATTGGTAGGCTCCTAATTGGTATAATTAACTTTCCTATAAGTTCTTAGTACATGGTCGAAAGTGTACCCACGGCCTGTAAGTTAAATCCCACTAATCAACTGCAGCAATAATTTTGCCATCCACCAGAGGGGTAGTGTAAACATAGCTTAAGGTCTACCATTGTAGCCTGACTCTAGCAGTGTAAAAGCTGCAATTGGCCCTGTCTAAATAAAGCCTTTTACAAAGTTAAAACTTTCGTTTTAAATAGTAGTAAGTCACCTGTGTAGGCCTCATAGCACATAAGCAGGGTGCAAGGTATTTAAAAGTAGGACAAGTAGAAAGTTAATGTTGAATGTCTTTACAGTGGCTAGCTTTAATAATAGCTAAGAGCTATTTTCACTGTAGCAAGGTTGGTTGGCTGTCCGTAGAGAAACATTGGGATGCATTATTAAATGTAATAATGCTATGTTTGGCTAGGAAAAAACTAGAAACATCATTCAACAACTCCTTGTAATATTTATGAGAAGCCCAATTCAATTGTGAAGTCAACATTTTAATAAATGATGAGGAAAAGTGACTTTTTGAGAATAATTTTTTTAGACCTTGTAGAGACAATATCCGTCATTAGGGAGCCCTCTTTGACTACAGTCTGCAGCTTTGCCTGCTGAATGAATCCAATCTCCAAAAATGTGACTAAGTGTGAATAAGAAGTTTTAACTAGGCAAAAGGCGGCAAAAGTATAAGTCCTATGAGGGACAGCTGCTAGGCGTGAAATTCAAATCAAAATCAAAAACAGGATTTCTAAAGCACAGCTAATCATCCATGAGGGTATGCAGGTGCTGAAGGCCATGCTTCTATGGGTGCGTTCACTTAAACAGCCAGGACTTGAGTCCTTTATGGAATTCTAGAAAGAGGATGAGCTCTGGACGGAAAGAGGGAGGTTATTCCCTGATTTTGCTACGAGGTAGGAGAAGGAGCACCCTCCTCTGTTGCTTTTGCAGACACTTAGTGTGTGTGTGAGGGAGAGGGAGGCAGAGCGCAAAAGTCTGGAGGGTTGATGGAAGTTCAGAAAAGGGTTGATGTAAACTGGTCCTTGATTGTGCAGGGCTTTTTAGGTATGGATGAGCATCTTGAATTAGCATCTTTTCTAAATGGTGAGCCAGCTGAGTTTCCTGAGGTGAGGGGTGATATGGGTACATTTGGGGAGGTAGACGATGAGTGTGGTGGCTGAGTTCTGAATGGTCCGCAGTCTCTTCAGGAGGTAAGTGGTGATTCTGACGTAGAGTGTGTTTCTGTAGTCCAGCGGACTGGTGGCAAGGGCTTGAGAGATAGTTTGTCTGATGTTGACGGGTAGCTATTTGACGATTTTCCAGAGAATGCAAAGAGTGAAGAAGCAGTTGGATGAGACTGCATTGATCTGGCTTTTCATGGTGAGCTTGCTGCCCAGGTTAATGTCGAAGTTGCGGCCTGGTGTGTCGGAGTGGATGAAGTCTTAGTTCTGAGGGCTACCAGGAGTCGTTCCATGCGGAGGTGTTGTTCCTGAAGTTCAGCTCTTTAGTTTTGTCTTTGTGAGTGTTAGGCAGTTGCTTTTCATCCAGTCGACCACACCTGACATGTATCTGTGGATGTTGGGCCTTGTGGTGAGGGGTCGTCTGCGTAGGATTTGGTGCTTAGTCCATGGGTTCTGACATTATTAGCCAATGGAGTAATGTATGTGTTGAACAGAGTAGGGCTGGGTGACGAGCCTTGAGGGACATCACAGATGATGTTCTTAAGTTCTGAGGAGAATGGTGGTAGGCAGATTCTCTGGATTTTATCCGGTGAGGAAGGAGGCAACACATTTGAGGGCGTCTCTTTGGATTCCGATGTGTTGAAGCTCCATGAATAAGGGTGTGGTGGGATACAGTGTCAAATACCGCTGAGAAGTCCAGGAGGATCAGGGTGCCATTACTTCCAAATCCAGGAGGGTTCTGATGTTGTTGGTGGCAGTGATAAAGGCAGTTTAGGTGCTGTGGTTCGTGTGGAATCCAGATTGGGAGGTGACCAGAAAATTGTTGTTCTCCAGCTGGCACTGGCAATCCAGGACTTTTTTTAGGACCTTGGTGCGGAAGGCGAGCAGAGAGCTGGGATTGTAGTTCTTTAGTTCAGTGGAGTTGGTGAATGGTTTCTTGAGAAGGGGTTTGACTTCTATGTGTACCATACATTGGGGAAAGGGGACATGGTGATGGATGTGATGAAAATGGGTCTGACCTCCTTGCTGATCTTCTTGATCCCAAAGTTGAAGATGTGGGAGGACAGAGGTCCGTTTGAGGAAAATGATATTTTGCCTGACCAAAAATGTCCACTACATACACCCTATGTTACATTCATGTGCATGTCACCCATGCATATTTCTCGTAGTGGCCTGAATCACTAGGCCTCTGCAAACATGTCCTGCAAGTCAAGTCATCAAAGTCTCCCAAACGTTAAGCTAAAATGAAGGCCCATGTATTTTGCATTTTGCATTGTGCATTTTTAAATAAATATCGTACTGAGCCCTTTTTTTGTGGTTGGAGCCTGAAACCACTTTCTGAAATATTGTTTGCATGACTCCTGGCACATTGAAAACTGCAGTCACGTCAGCAAGAAGCCTGCCAAGACAGTGTTATGAATAACAGTTATCTGTTTTCAGTACAGAGTGGCATCCCATGCCCGGTGAGGAAAAGCAAACAGAACCCGTCCGCGACAGATAAGGCCTAACTCTCTGTCTCAGCCCCCATGCAATGAACGGAGGAATATATGCTTTTTCTTTATTTCTAGTGATGAACAACCTTTTGCTTCAGACAATACATCCCCTATCATATCAGATTGTACAAGATGTGCTTTTCGCCCTGACACAAGAGATGTCTCTGCTAGGCCGAAAGTCAGCTCTCCTCCCATTTACACGTCAATTGCACGCCATGCTCGAGTTGCACAATTAGGGCAGAGTTCCAGCTGGTCATGCAAACTCCTTCCCTAAGTACCCACCCACCTATGACACCTACCTATCATCTACCTATGACTCATCAAGTGTACGCCCACATGCTCTTATCTCCTTCTTTCTTGCTCTGCCTGGAGCGCTCCTCCCTATGTACAAGGAGTAAAATGTATATATGCTGTTCATTGTTATTAAATGTTAGAAGACTCTTCCTGAACCTCAGAGGTGATGGAACATATTCTCCCTTTGACTCGAGTTATTGGAATAAAGCCCATTTTAACTTGGACACCACGGATCCTGTCTCTCATTTGATGCATGATACTTTGTTAATGCCTAGAAATTCTGCCAGGGTAATATTTTATTTACCACATTAATTGGCGCCCTTGAACAGGGACATGTCCCTTTCCCCACTCGCCGGAGTTGTTGGTCTAGTCTTTGCCCCCTTCCACAGCCGTGACGGACTTTAAAGTGTACACGCCATTGGGATTTCCCGCTGCTCCCTCAGGCCCAGGAGGAGGACGGACTGCGACCAGGCATCCATGTGAGGCGGTGAGGAACGCGGATCGTCTCAAACCAGAGCCCAGCCCATGAGAGAGCAAGGTCCGAGGTCTCCAGAGGTCCACCTGTTCCAAGGCGCATGCGTAGAAGTCCGAGGCCTTCAAGTTTCAAGTTCTGCTGCTTCCCGGTGAGTACCACTATGGGGAATGCATCAAGATTAAAGACGTGTCCATGGTAAACGTGGGTGCGGTAAAGAAGTGTCTCATTCACGTGAGACCGGTAAAGTACGGGCCCACGGTTAAACGTGGGAACGGTCAAGACGTGTCTCATTTTTGAGACCGGTATGGTTGTACTGTATTTCAGTGCATAAAGTTTTTCAAGTACATGTTTAGCTCTCTGTATCAGTTTAGGTTGTAACTGTTTTAGTGTTTAATATTTGTTTGTGTGTGAATGATTGTTGATTGTTTCAGTCTATTTTTGTGAATATTGGTTTCAAACATGCCACTGTTTTCAAAGTTACGTCAGATAGGGACCAGAAAAGGTATACTAGAAGAACCAGTTAACATCCCGCCTAGAGACACACCTGGTCATTATATGTATAATAAGCATGGATTAGACGCCATTTTGTTTTTAGATTTATGGGTAGACTACACCAAGGACCTGGAGGAAAAGTATAGATGGCCAATCTCGGGTACATGGGATTCTGAATGCATTATGAGAGTAGAGGAAGCACTATGGAAAAGGAAGTCAAGACCTCTCAGAAAGATGCCATCGAATTGTGGCGCAAAGAGTCACATAGGAGAACAGAGAAAGAATTGAATAAAGCAGATAGAACTAGACAAGCTGGGGAGAAAGCCAGAGAAAAGGAACTGCGGGAGGAGGGGGAACGTGTCAAAACAGAACAGACTGATAGGGAAAGAAACGCCGTTGTTAATGGTATTTATCCTGTTCTGTCAGAAGAACTAGCTAAAGTGACCACCTCAGAAAGATCCAGTAGGTCGCGAACGCCACCACCTGTACCATATAGAGTACATAGAATAAAGCCGACAGCATCTGAAGCATTCATTTCCTCGTATCTAGACGAGTCCCTTCCAGACTACGTTAATGCAGGTTTCCCTCCACCCCCACAAGCAGATCAGCTCCAGCAACTTCAGCAGCAGCTAGCAAAAGATGACGTAGGTCCCGGGGCAGTGGGAGGGGTGCCTACTGTAGATGCAGCCATTCCATTTTGTGTATATGATACAGAACCAGGAAAGGGTTCAATGGTCGTGATTTCACGTAGACTAAGACAAGCTGTTGCATATCTAGAGACATTACCAGACATGAAAGATCACCTAGATAGCATGTATCGTTTTATTAGAACGGGGGAGGGACCAGATAGTATAGCACAAGCCATGGCACAGAGAAATGTAGGGGTTAAGAATCATGTCTTACGTTTTATTATTAACTGCCTGATCAGGGAACAAGACGAAGGAGACGGAGATGTAAAGCCAGGTTTAATGGAGTGATCACATAGATGCCGGTAGACATGAGAAACAGGGACAGATAGATGCCATGTACAAGAAAATACGAAAGGAAATAATAGAAAGGCACAGAAAAGAGACTGAGGAGAATGGTGAGTTATCAACAGAAGAAGTAGATGAGCCAAAAGACAAAATGAATTATGTAGGAAAAGGGCGACAGTTTGACAGACCCAAGTGCCTTGATTACCGTAAACAAGGGCCAGCTATAAAAGAAAGGTATTCCCTTGAAGCTATATTCCAAGCTACTGAGAAAGCACTGAAACAATGGATAGGGAATGAGAGACCTCCCACACAACACGAAATAGAGTTGGCCCGGTCAGCCACCCAGTGGGTGTCCAATGCCAATATATATAGCAGTGATATAGTGGCTCAGACTTTCTTAAGCCTTCCACCGAACGAACAGCGTTTGGCTGGTATTTACATGGTTCAACACTTGATAACGTTGTATAAAAGTCAGCATTCTGATCCTGGTCACTTGCATAAAATACTTGACGACATTTTACTAGATAGATGGACAGGTTTAGGTACTGAATTAATTAATGTAATCCTGGATCAACGACATAAGTACATAGATTCTCTGACTACATACATGCCTCCAGTCTTACACCATGACAGACATAACGTACACATAGACAGACAGAACCCCCTACGAGAGGTTCATCCCGTTAAGAATGCGGCCAATGAGTTACAACGAGTGTATGTTTACACCCCCTTAATGAAATTAGAGATTCTTGAAATGAAAAAGATGTTGCCTTGTCATGATAAAGACCCAGGGGGATTTCACCGTGAATTAAAAGACATCCTCCGCATAGGAGATTATACGTACGCTGACATTCTGAAGCTATTAAAAGTACTGTTACCTGCAGGGATTTATGAAAAGCTTAAGGAAAAAGACTGGGAAGTGGGTGAGAAAAAGTTAAGTTGGGATGCATTGGAAACAGAAGAGAAGGGCAGGGCCCCAGGAGTTGGTCTTGGAGAAAGAGCTAGAGAACTACCTGAATTTCTGATACAAGTTTTGCAAAGATTATTGATTACTAAAAAGGAAGATTGGGATGCTATTTCAGCCTGTAAACAAAAGCAAGACGAGGACACTAGTGATTTCTATTCTAGATTTGAGAAATGCTTTACTATTAATAGTGGCCTTAAGCCAGGTAGCGAGTCATTTCCACATCTTTTTGTGAGCAAATTAGTTGAGAATTCCTTACCCCAGATCAAGAATAGAGTACTGAAGGTTGAGAGTACTTGGCAAGCAAACAGCCCTTCACAAATGTTACAGATGCTACAGTATCACCAGAACAGGATTAGGGAAGAGCAGGATCATGAAAAGAGACGCATGAAAGAGACCAAAATGAAGGTGCTGGTTGCCCAAACGGTACCGGCGACTTCAAACAAACATAACACGACACCTGTCAAAGGGAACTGTAATTATTGCAAACAACCAGGTCACTTTGTAAAGGACTGCACTGTTCTGAAACACAATATAGCTACAGGCAAGACAAAGGAGAGACAGTACACTCCTAGACAGAATAACACGCAACAGAACATGCAACAGACAGTAGCAAATTATCCTCCACCACCGCCTGTTAATGCCACACCACAAATGTATCAGTACACACAGTCTGACTATCCAGAGTATCAACAGTTCTCATGAAACAGCCTCGAGAGGGAAGTAGGCTTGCCCCTTATTGAGGTTCCTGTAGATCAAGAGGGTCCGTATGTACATAGTCGTGTTCTAGGTCAGGATCGAAAGTTTCTGATTGACACAGGGGCGAGCAGAACTACCATCAGTCATGACGAGGTTCCAGGGGCACCTCTCTCGGGCTCACAGAATGTTTCCCTGGGATTTTCAGGAAAGCCTATTGTTAATGAAGTATCAAAACCAGTCTCCCTAGGGGTTGGTCCACTGTCACGTACCACTGACTTGCTATTTACTAAGTCATGTCCAGAAAACTTACTTGGTATGAAGACATTAAAAGATCTAGGAGCAGTTATCTGCTGTTCTCCAGAAGGAGTACGCCTGTTCTTACGTGATTTTAAGGGACATTATGTACTGACTGATTTTGACCACAGACTCAAGAACGTGCCACAGATCCTGTGGGCACAAGGACCGACTGACGTAGGTTACATGGACATTACGCCTCACCATGTCACACTCAAAGCAGGAGTAGTACTTCCACGTATTAGACAATACAAGTTACCACCTGTCGCCAAAACAGCATTACTGAAAATAGTTGACTAATTTATTGCACGGGGGGTAGTGGTAGAGACAGTCGCAAATGTATGTAACTCGCCTGTCATTCCTATCCTTAAAAGATCTGATCCTAGTGTACTGCCAGTGTACCGATTGATTATTGACCTGCGAGAATTGAACAAATGTGTAGTACCACAATATCCAGTGGTGCCAGACATTTCTTCATTGTTGACTGCTATTGATTCAGAGGCTACTTACTTTACTGTTATCGACTTGAAGAACGCTTTCTTTAGTGTTCCCATTCACCCAGACAGCCAGTACCTGTTCAGATTTTCATTAAAAGGTCGTAGCTTTGTCTTTACAAGAGCTCCTCAAGGTTTTACAGAAAGCCCTAGTATTTACAGTTAGGCATTAAAGAGACAGCTAGACAGTGTTCACATGCCTACTGACACTGCCCTGCTCCAGTACGTAGATGACATCCTAATTACAGCACGTTCAGAAAAAGAATGCGAAAATGCTTCACTGACAGTGTTACATTTTCTGGCAGATAAGGGACACAAGGTGTCGCCTTCGAAGTTGCAATTCTGTGAAAAGCAAGTGGTGTACCTTGGACACTTACTTTCCAATGAGGGTAGACAACTAACACGAGAACGCATACAGTTAATTTCTAACCTTTCACAGCCCAAGACACAAAAGGAAGTACGTGCCTTTATTGGCCTCACTTCATACTGTAGGCAATGGATTCCCCAGTATGCCTTTCTAGCCA
Organism: Lissotriton helveticus; assembly: GCF_964261635.1. Lineage (NCBI taxonomy): Eukaryota > Metazoa > Chordata > Amphibia > Caudata > Salamandridae > Lissotriton > Lissotriton helveticus. The sequence goes on along the minus strand of NC_136071.1, from coordinate 967,336,185 downwards.
AACCCCTCATACAGTTAACTACACAGGAGGCAGGGGGGACTGTCCTCCCTTGGACACAAGAACACACCTTGGCATTCGAGGAATTAAAAAGAGCTTTATGTCAAGCGCCAGTGTTAGCGACTCCATGTTACAGCAAACCTTTTATGCTTTTCGTAACTGAAAGAGAAGGAACAGCGTTATCTGTTCTCACACAAGATCAAGCAGGAAAACACAAGCCTTGCGCTTATTTTTCCAGTACTCTGGATCCAGTGGCCCAGGCTCTGCCTGCATGCCTGAAATCAGTTGCAGCAACAGCCCTAGCCATAAGACAAAGTGACTCCATAGTGCTGGGTCACCCTCTGACTGTACAGGTTCCACATGCAGTGGAGGTTCTCTTAAACAGGACTCAGACACAACACTTGACTGTAGCAAGACTGACAGGATATAAACTGACATTATTCCAGCCACACATAGAGATCAGACGTTGTAACATTCTGAATCCTGCAACACTTCTGCCCTCAAGTACAGTAAATGCATCACCACATGACTGTGTGGAAGTAATGAATATAGTGACAAAGCCAAGACAAGACCTGACAGATATTGCACTTCTAGACCCAGACCTAACGCTTTATGTAGATGGTTCATGCATGAGAACAAGTACAGGAGACTTAGTAGCAGCCTATGCTGTGACCACTGCTACAGAGGTCATAGAGACACAGAAAATAGACACATTGTCAGCACAAGCAGCAGAGCTCATCGCTCTGACACAAGCCTGCATAAGAGCTAAGCACTTGAAAGTAAACATTTATACTGATTCACAATATGCCTTTGGCGTTGTTCATGATTTCGGGGTACTATGGAGGGAGAGAGGTTTTTTGACCTCCCATGGGACCAAGATCCAGCATGGTACGCTTATTCAAGCCCTGTTAGAAGCAATACATTTACCTACAGCCATTGCTATCCTGAAGTGCAAAGCTCACACCGACACCATTTCCCAGGGTAATGACCTGGCAGATCGAACAGCCAAACTTACAGCCCAGACACCAACAGACACGACAAGGACAGAGGTACCATTACTGACAACATGTATGACAGTCAGGGATCCCACTCAAGACGTACTCGACATACAGACACATGCCACTGCAGATGAGATAAAGAAATGGACTGAACAAGGAGGGGTCCAGACTGACCAAGGTTGGATGACTAAGGGAAAAGGCACATGGTTTCTCCCAGATTCCATGGTACAAGTAATCATTAACACAGCCCATAGTCCAGCACACTTAGGAGAAAAAGCAATGTTAGACAGCTTACAGAACATCTGGTTTAACAAGCACATGCGTGCAGCAGCGAAGCAGAAAGTACGAACATGTATGATCTGTTGTCAGTTCAATCCAGGTAAAGGCATCCCGGTGGAAGAAGGCGGATTTCATCCTCCTGACCACCCTTTTGAGGTTCTCCAGATGGATTATATCCAAATGGACAGATGTAGAGGTTACAAGTACGTCTTGGTAGTTGTATGTGCACTGTCTAGATGGACAGAAGCATATCCAGTTCCAGATTATACTGCTGTGACAACAGCCAGACAATTAGTGCGCGAGTACTTCCCCAGGTATGGATTACCTCGGGTGATCTATTCAGATAACGGCCAGCCATTCTCTTCAGAATTAATGAAACAAGTGTCCCTTCTGTTAGGTTATACATGGAAGTTCCATTGTGTCCGACACCCAGAAGCAGCAGGCCTTGTAGAAAGACATAATCAGACCCTCAAGACAAAATTAGCAAAGGTCTGTGCAGAAAAAGGCGTGGATTGGATGGTGGCCTTGCCGGTTGCCCTCTTTTACATGCGTATGGTAGCTCATTCCAGAACAGGCCTATCTCCGTATGAAGTGGTTTTCGGTAGACCGCCAAATATGTGGGGTACGCCTATGCCTAAAAAGATAACTGATGTTGACAGTAACATGCTGACAGATTACCTGGCTTCCTTGATGTCTGTACTACTCTCTTGTCGTTCACAGGTTGCTGCCGCCTTCCCTGACAACACCCAGGTCGAGGAACACGCCATTGTCCCTGGTGATTTCATTCTTGTGAGGAACTTTGACCGATCAAGCCCCCTTGAGCCACGGTGGAAGACGCCGAAGTTGGTGCTACTAACCACGAGGACAGCAGTGAAGGTGGAGGGACGCAAGGGGTGGATTCATCTTCAGCATTGCAAAAAGTACATTGGAAAATTTGGAACTTTGATAGACAATATAGAGAATACAAACTTTGCGCTGCCTTTGCTTGAAAAGGCCCCTCAGCAAGAGTATAGGTCCAAATTAAGACCTAGTAAGTCAGACGTAGTTTAATTGTTTAAGCCCACCAGGTGGTGAATCGGTTAGACTAGTTTCTGACATGTATAAGATCACATATGAGTATAGCAAGAAGAGAGAAAAATACTGCAAGACATTACGCAGTAGATGTATCGTTACCTTGATCATCCTTTTTGGGTTTCGCCTGCCGAAAGGCTGCGCTCTGCGCAGCCTTTCAGCGCAGGTGAAATCCTATGTCGACACTAAGCAGTTCGGGAACGTCCCCCGGCTCTCATTGGCTAGCTCCATAAATGGAGGCTAGCCATTGGGTGCCGGAGCTGTCCGTCAAGGCCGGACCAGATTCGGGGGCGTTCCCGAGATTTTTTCCCAGGGCGGAGTTACGTTTTTTCCGTTCCCTCCCCTTTCACTGATGCGCTGTCCATTTCCGCCCCCCCCTCGCTGTCCTGTGCACGTTTCCCGCCGTCCGTGTCCTCTCCCGCCGTCCGTGTCCTCTCCCGCCCCCTCCCGCCGTCCGTGTCCTCTCCCGCCCCCTCCCGCCGTCCGTGTCCACTCCCGCCCCCTCCCGCCCCCTCCCGCCGTCCGTGTTTTGAATTCTGCTCTGCCCAGCTGTGACTATCCCTGCTCCGAGACCGCCGTTCGTAGGGGATCATCAGACAAAGGGCTTCCCTGACAGAGCTTCAAAATGAGGTGAGTACATCAACCGTTCGTGTGCAGTGCACTGGTGCCCTGTGTAAATTCACTTCCTCATTTACTTCTTTTTTTCACGGATTTTAATCATCCGCTTCAGATGCAGCCTGCCCCGTGTACTGAGTGGATGCTTCATACCTAGTTCCCCTATGTCAGTCACGGGAGCCCTGGAGAATGCACTCGCGGGGACAACTCCACTGCCGCCAGTAGGAGGAGGAGGTAGCACTGTGAGAGGGGTTTGGCAGAATAGAAATAAAGGGCAAACGTCCTGGTTATTATGCTACCCATTACTTTTTGCCACCCATGAACATTTTTACTTTTCTTGATAGTGCGACAGCTGTTTTTAATTTACACTTGAGTCTCCGCGGGCTCAGGCAGAGAGAGGGCGCACCCCTGTCGGTCTGGGGACCCTGTGGTCCTGTCTCCGGCAGCCTTCTGACGCACACTCTTCCCCCTTCATAATAGCAGACCTTTGTTTTCTGGGAGAGCTGCTAACTTCTCAGAGTTGCGGCCTTTGCTCGGTGCTAAATAATTCACATTTCGTGGGTGAGTTTACCAGTGAGCGGGTGATTGTTTACACCAGAAGTATTTTGAACGCATGCTTGAGGGGCGTGTTTGCAAATTGCGGCGACGCCATGCTGACGACAGAGTAGAATGCGCGCCATGAAATTATTGTATATAACTGTTAACGTTTGGTTGTGAGTAGCTCACAGTCAAAGTTTAAACAGCGAAACATGATTATCTTGAAATCTAACAAACTTCTGCGAGACAAAATCAAGTCAAATACACAACACGTGCCTTGTGCAGTCGTACGAGGATTGTGGCAGCTCAAGAAAGGAAGGTCATAGCACAAACCCTGGGTAGAACGGTGATTACAATGGGATTGAAATTAGTGTGATGTGTATTCTGGTCACTGAAGGCGCTCACAGCCCTCTTTCCTAGGCTGGCTGTTGAGTGGTCCTCTCCTTTTAATTAAGAACCACGGTTAGCATGGACAAAATGTTACAAACCACAGAAGTTTCAAGGTTGCTCTAATAGATAGTCACTTTGAATATGCCGGCACTGTTACAAACGGAATCATAGACAAACAAGGTGTTACCATCTCTCTCCTACAGCAGTGGTCGTCATTTAATTCTTTCAGAGGCAATTTAGTTCCACAGTTTGTGGCGCCGCCCTTGCATAATATTAATGTAGCATCAGTTCCTAAGGTTGGTGCCTGCACGCATTCCCTAATCGGATTCTTTTGTATACCACCCTCTGAGATTGGAAAAAAAATGTATCTGCTTTAAACCTTTTTATAAACAAAGTTTATTTTTACAACAACAACAAAAATCAGTTCTTAAGCCACCATTCCCTTTCAATGTGACTAAGATGGCTCAGATTCACAGAATGGCTTAATTTTTGTGATTTATTTTTTATTTTTTGTCAAGGTCTTTGTTTTTTCCTTGCTAAGTAGACCAATTGAGCAAAAGAGAGTTTGTGTCTGGCTGGGTTAGATTTACAGCAGTTCCGTGGAAATCCTGGTTCATGTCAAGTTGAGCTTATTGACGTAATTACGTTTTTGGATTCGTACAAGAGTCCACAGAGTACAACACTGTTCCCCTGACAGTTTGTCTTGTTTACATTAAATTTTACACTGCGTCATCCCTGTAGATGTTACTTTCCACCTGTATAGGTTTTGCACGGTACATTTAGCAGCATCCCCTCCCGCTGTCCGACTAACCGTTCCTGCACCCCCCCCCTCCCCTCCCCCCCCCAGGCTACGTGGAGCAGAAATGACGGGGTGTTTTAACTCAGACAGGCGGCCTCTCTCTCCACATAAGCACACTCCAGGCAGTCCCCTCTCCTCGGTATTTGATAAAATTGAGTGCAGAGTGTGAGTGCAGAGTGCAAAGTGAGTGTGCAGAGTGCAAAGTGAGTGTGCAGAGTGCAAAGTGAGTGTGCAAAGTGAGTGTGCAGAGTGCAAAGTGAGTGAGCAGAGTAGTGAGTGAGCAGAGTAGTGAGTGAGCAGAGTAGTGAGTGAGCAGAGTAGTGAGTGAGCAGAGTAGGGAGTGAGCAGAGTGCATAGGGAGTGCAGAGTGCATAGGGAGTGCAGAGTGCAGAGTGGAGAGGGAGTGCATAGGGAGTGGAGAGTGCATAGGGAGTGGAGAGTGCATAGGGAGTGGAGAGTGCATAGGGAGTGGAGAGTGCATAGGGAGTGGAGAGTGCAGAGAGAGTGGAGAGTGCAGAGAGAGTGCAGAGGGAGTGGAGAGTGCAGAGGGAGTGGAGAGTGCAGAGGGAGTGGAGAGTGCAGAGGGAGTGGAGAGTGCAGAGGGAGTGCAGAGTGCATAGGGAGTGCAGAGTGCATAGGGAGTGCAGAGTGGAGAGGGAGTGCATAGGGAGTGGAGAGTGCATAGGGAGTGGAGAGTGCATAGGGAGTGGAGAGTGCAGAGGGAGTGGAGAGTGGAGAGGGAGTGGAGAGAGCAGAGGGAGTGGAGAGTGGAGAGTGCAGAGGGAGTGGAGAGTGCAGAGAGAGTGGAGAGTGCAGAGGGAGTGGAGAGTGCAGAGGGAGTGGAGAGTGCAGAGGGAGTGGAGAGTGCAGAGGGAGTGGAGAGTGGAGAGTGCAGAGGGAGTGGAGAGTGCAGAGAGAGTGGAGAGTGGAGAGTGCAGAGGGAGTGGAGAGTGCAGAGGGAGTGGAGAGTGCAGAGGGAGTGGAGAGTGCAGAGGGAGTGGAGAGTGGAGAGTACATAGGGAGTGGAGAGTGCATAGGGAGTGGAGAGTGCATAGGGAGTGGAGAGTGCATAGGGAGTGGAGAGTGCATAGGGAGTGGAGAGTGCATAGGGAGTGGAGAGTGCAGAGGGAGTGGAGAGTGCAGAGGGAGTGGAGAGGGAGTGGAGAGTGGAGAGTACATAGGGAGTGGAGAGTGGCGAGTGCATAGGGAGTGGCGAGTGCATAGGGAGTGGAGAGTGCATAGGGAGTGGAGAGTGCATAGGGAGTGGAGAGTGCATAGGGAGTGGAGAGTGCATAGGGAGTGGAGAGTGCATAGGGAGTGGAGAGTGCATAGGGAGTGGGGAGTGCAGAGTGGAGAGTGAATAGGGAGTGCAGAGTGGAGAGTGCATAGGGAGTGCAGAGTGGAGAGTGCATAGGGAGTGCAGAGTGGAGAGTGCATAGGGAGTGCAGAGTGGATAGTGCATAGGGAGTGGAGAGTGCATAGGGAGTGGAGAGTGCATAGGGAGTGGAGAGTGCATAGGGAGTGGAGAGTGCATAGGGAGTGCAGAGTGGGGAGTGCATAGGGAGTGCAGAGTGCATAGAGTGCAGAGTGGAGAGTGCATAGGGAGTGCAGAGTGCATAGAGTGCAGAGTGGAGAGTGCATAGGGAGTGCAGAGTGCATAGAGTGCAGAGTGGAGAGTGCATAGGGAGTGCAGAGTGGAGAGTGCATAGGGAGTGCAGAGTGGAGAGTGCATAGGGAGTGCAGAGTGGAGAGTGCATAGGGAGTGGAGAGTGCATAGGGAGTGGAGAGTGCATAGGGAGTGGAGAGTGCATAGGGAGTGGAGAGTGCATAGGGAGTGCATAGGGAGTGCTAGAGAGTGCAGAGTGAGTAGGGAGTTCTAGGGAGTGCTAGAGAGTACAGAGTGAGTAGGGAGTTCTAGGGAGTGCTAGAGAGTGCAGAGTGAGTAGGGAGTGCTAGAGAGTGCAGAGTGAGTAGGGAGTTCTAGGGAGTGCTAGAGAGTGCAGAGTGAGTAGGGAGTGCTAGGGAGTGCTAGAGAGTGCAGAGTGACTGCAGAGATTAAGCTAATGGCAATGTAAATGACAATGCCATTTATTTATCTGTTTTCAAAACCAACACATAAATACAAATTTTGTCATTTACAATGCCAATAACTCTAACTTTTCCAAAGGCGAAACCATTGCATTGTAAATGCTTGTTATTCTGTGCATTGTTATAATTGGTGTTAGTTTATTGCTACATGTTTTCTTTCCCATTTCCTCACATATACATTCATCCAGTATGCATACATTCAGTGACCAGCCAGACCAGCAATGCAACTGATTGCTGGGTATGTGGCCAACTACCCCCTTATCAGAAAACAAAGGGAGTTCTGCCGAAATAGATTAAAAAAAAAAATTCCGGAAAAAACGCCCATTGGATAACATGGCAAATCGCACCTCCGCACAAAGCATGCTTTTTCCACCACTTCCACAGCTCAGATCCTTTTCAAATTTGGCATCACAGTAGTCCAAGCGATGCCCTGCATCCTTACCAAAAAGCAACCGAATCCCTCCACTGGAACGGGTACGAATTTCCGCTCAAAAACACGCCCCCCCCGCAAACGCCAAACAACGCCAAAATCCCTCAACACCTTGTTATACAGCATGTTAAAACAAATACTGCCTTCTCAATACAAGATATTGTATTGACAAACATACTCTGCACAAACCATGACCACATGGCGCTATTCACAAGCCATATTTACAAGAAACTCAACAAGGTATAATAATGACATGCTCTTCATAAACCATATTTACAAGGAGCTATTTACAAGGAACTTCACTCTCAGAAGGACTTTCTTCTTTCAAAACGTCACGCCATACCTATTTCATTTGCGGTCAGACAGCTTATGTACATCTGCCCTTAGACTGGGGTGGAACTTGTTATATAGCAGACAGAAACAGCGTGGGAGCAATATACAGATTTCAACAAAGGTTTCTTTTTCTTTGTTGGCCCCGTCCAAAATAGTAAACTGATACGCAAATTAACAAGAACCCTTGAAGCAGTAGTGAATGTGACTGCATCTGCCCTGGCGACTTGTTCCAGGAGCAGTTTGCCATGATACTATCTCTGTCTGCAGTGTGGCCTGGCGATTTGCAGCCTTTGTGCCACTGCCTGTGTTCCCCATCCACATGTACAAAGGATAAAGATGAAGAAATGATTCTGTATGATCAGCTATACGGTCTCATGAATATAGATGTATCCTAAAGGGTTATGTAGGTGACAAGGAGGGAATGAGGAAAATGATATTTTGCCTGACCAAAAATGTCCACTACATACACCCTATGTTACATTCATGTGCATGTCACCCATGCATATTTCTCGTAGTGGCCTGAATCACTAGGCCTCTGCAAACATGTCCTGCAAGTCAAGTCATCAAAGTCTCCCAAACGTTAAGCTAAAATGAAGGCCCATGTATTTTGCATTTTGCATTGTGCACTTTTAAATAAATATCGTACTGAGCCCTTTTTTTGTGGTTGGAGCCTGAAACCACTTTCTGAAATATTGTTTGCATGACTCCTGGCACATTGAAAACTGCAGTCACGTCAGCAAGAAGCCTGCCAAGACAGTGTTATGAATAACAGTTATCTGTTTTCAGTACAGAGTGGCATCCCTGCCCGGTGAGGAAAAGCAAACAGAACCCGTCCGCGACAGATAAGGCCTAACTCTCTGTCTCAGCCCCCATGCAATGAACGGAGGAATATATGCTTTTTCTTTATTTCTAGTGATGAACAACCTTTTGCTTCAGACAATACATCCCCTATCATATCAGATTGTACAAGATGTGCTTTTCGCCCTGACACAAGAGATGTCTCTGCTAGGCCGAAAGTCAGCTCTCCTCCCAGTTACACGTCAATTGCACGCCATGCTCGAGTTGCACAATTAGGGCAGAGTTCCAGCTGGTCATGCAAACTCCTCCCCTAAGTACCCACCCACCTATGACACCTACCTATCATCTACCTATGACTCATCAAGTGTACGCCCACATGCTCTTATCTCCTTCTTTCTTGCTCTGCCTGGAGCGCTCCTCCCTATGTACAAGGAGTAAAATGTATATATGCTGTTCATTGTTATTAAATGTTAGAAGACTCTTCCTGAACCTCAGAGGTGATGGAACATATTCTCCCTTTGACTCGAGTTATTGGAATAAAGCCCATTTTAACTTGGACACCACGGATCCTGTCTCTCATTTGATGCATGATACTTTGTTAATGCCTAGAAATTCTGCCAGGGTAATATTTTATTTACCACACGTTGGTGCTCCTAAGTGGATGGAATTCATGATGGCTGTGGTGTTCTGTGTGGCAAGCTGGTCCTAGGAGGTGAGTATGTTAGAGGGGTTTGCATCTGTGGAAGCCAAAAGGCTTTGCAGGTCAGAGGAGGTAGGTTGGGGTTCAATGTTTTGTAGATGTTGGAGATTTTGTCATGGAAGAAAGTCTGCCAGAGTTTTGCAAAGTTCTTGGGAGGGGGTGATGATGTTTTCAGTGGTTGAGGTGTTGCAGAACTCTTGACGATGTTGAAGAGCTCTTTGCCGTGGTTGAAACTGGCTTTGAAGCGGTCAGCCAGGGTGACCCTTTTCTTCTCTTGGCTCTGTCTCCAGGATCCTTGCTTGAGTGCCAATTCCATTCTAGTTGCTTGCAGTTGCGATTCGTGGTTCTTAGTTCCTGGTGTACCAACCAAAAATCTACCACTCGGTGCTATTTCCCCAAAACCCAACAACCTCACCAAGGCCTCGTCTAATGGCTATTCAAACTCATCGAGCATTCTTTGACTACAGTCTGCTGCCTTGCCCCGCTGAGGAATCCGCCAACAATTTTAAGGGGGACAATAAAGGTACAGTTCTTGATAGAATGAGCAGAGGCACTTAATACGTTTATGAATAGGTTATTTCCATGAACATTGTAGCTTGGCAAGTGAAGAAGTATACCTCCAACCTATGCTCCTAAAATCAGGAGTTACAATTTTAAATGCATCTTTTAATCTGTGGTTGAGGTGCTACCAGGATACCAAAATACTCAGAAACTGTGACTAAATAGATACGAAAATATCTATGCCATGTCATGGATTTTGTCCAGGTTGCAGTATTTTGGGATGATTTCAATTTGAGAGACTAACTGTTTGGTTACTATTTGCTTACTTAAATATTTAAAACTATAGGTGATTGTTATTACTCTGCATGCATGGTAGCTAATTATTAATTCACTTAACTCAAAGCACATCATCTATTTTCTTTTGAAGGGCCTTTTAGGGTGTTTCGAAAATATCCGTTGCTGTCATTAATACTTTTTTTTAATTATGCAAAAGAATTGTATTAAGATGAGAAGGGATGAGTAAAGGGTTTGCGCAGGATTTAAAAAAGTCTTTTGGAATGTGTGTATATTTTACATAGATTTAACTAACTAGTAATGATGGGAAACTAGACCTGTCTTCAGCAACAACGAGGCACAGAAAAGCTTTAGTTGCAATTTCCTAAATATCTTGAATTTTGGCCAGGCATTTACCAGCAACTAATAAATAACTATAGTACAGTTGTTTGATTCTTTATGAGCCACTTAAGTTATTAATTGTGCGCTGCACATCATAGACCTGCATTAAGCCTTACTTGGTTCAAACATAAATAAATGTGTAGCTCGTGTTGAAAATGTTAACTTTACACAAACAGTCCATATTTCGAGTAAAATCTTTCTAGCGTATAAAGGGACATTGTTGACATTTTCCATTGCACCAGCTCGGATCTCATAGGACCTGTCAATAACTCATCAGTCCATGAATCATTACTTATCTACCGTTGACTGATGCAACCCATCTACCCATGCAATGACTGAAGTCATTGCCATGAAAACAACTGCTGCAGTGTATGTGTGTTCCTCAGTAGAGTAATTCATCGTCACATGCACACTACTCCAGGTCCTCAGAGAAGTAGAGTGGGCCATATCCTATAAACAGCGTCTCAGCAAAGTACCCAAAAAATGATTGAAGACGTTTTAAAGATTATACCTTTTAGGGGAGAGATAATAAACATGCCAGCTTGCCCAGAATATTATACCAAGGGAGTAAGACTTGTGGGCAATGATCGGTCTTTAGCCGTTCCAGTTCACCTGCCTGCTCAACGTACACTTATCCATTCACCCATATTCATTCTGAGTATCCGGTGCAAACTTGACAGAGCCTTAAAGTGACCGGACATAGTTAACACAGAGGCTGGGGGTGGCTTAGATTGCAAGATTTCAACCTCATAGTGATCAAGAAAGCATGAGAAGAATTGACATATTTTCAGTGGTTTTAAGAAGGGGTCAGTCAAAGTTTTACTCTTCCATTTCATCATTCCTTTTTTGCCGACAGCATCAGTAGAGGAAAAGAAGAGGGGGCCATAGTAGGTCCCAGCCTGAGGCTTTTGAATGACCAGCCCATGTGGTAAAAGATGCAATGTCGGACCTGGCTATAACCTATCTCCCAGGCCCAGAGTCAAGGCATTTCAACCCTTTCATGTAAAATGACACCAGTGCCTGCTGGGGACCTTACAGTGTACAGACTGCTCCTTTAGGGTCAGATTTCCAAAGATTTCGAGTCGGATTTGCATCTCTTGCGATACAGACCTGACCCAAAATCCTTTGTGGTATTTATAAAGAAATGCAAATGGCTATCTCCGTTGTTTTGAAAAAAGTAACGCAGTGCAGTGCACTTCCTTGCATTGTTATGGGTCAGGTAGGCATTTTTATAGGTGGTGAATGGGCGCTCCTGTGCATCCGCCCACGGACTTTGACACAAACTCATATCTCCAAAGACTTGTAGATGTGGGTATGTACCCAGATGGTGCGCGTGCCAGAGGCTTACATAACAAAGAAAATAATCTCTATTTCTCTTTGTTTTTCGACTTCGCGTGTTTGCTGCATTTACCAGCCCACACACAAAGATGAAATAATAGCCTTTAAGGATAGTTTTTGTGGAGGAAGGTACCCCTTCCTGCTCAAACACTATCCTGACCTTAACGCACTATGGCACAAGGGTGCCTGTGCTGGTGCTAGACAATCACAAGTGAGCCAGTGGAAGGAGAGAGCCGAACTGCAGCGTGAGCGTTTCTTTGATGATATGGTGCAGTTTTGCTCTCTCCCGTTACTGAAATGCAGTGCAGAAACTTTATTTGCTGCACTGCGGTTGAATGAATTCTTCAAAAATATGCCCCTAAGCGCAGAGGGCACCTGAAGCGCTACTATCTTCTACTTTTGATGCACAGGGGTGGGCACAGCTTGGGAGTCAGCACCGAGCTTTGACTGCATCTGTGAGTCAATGGTTCAGAGAATGATGTCAATGTGTGACAGCAAAGAAGTACACCAGCACGGGCGACAGAGGTGCTGACGTGATGTGCCAGATGCACCTATGCAGGGTGGTCCTTTTCTGGCCCAGATGAGCCTCCTTCTACTCTATCACCCTATGACATCTCTGTTTCACTAGTGAGCGCTGCCTGGCAATAGCCACCAGCAGGCATAGACTAGAGGTCAAAAAGAGCCTGAATTCTTCAGGCTTCAAATAGTGTTTACTGTTTTCAGACTGGAACTAAAAATATGGACATTTACAACTACAACATGAAATCACTTGAATTTTAATGGAAGCCTACAGGCAGCTAGTTCTTCACCCTATATGTAGTGGGGGGTTCATATGGTACTTTAAAATGGGTCTACCATGTCGTCTCCTGGCCCTGCTTCCTCCCTGCGGCCAGGCAAGACTAAGGACTACACAGCACCTACTTTCAAATGGTTACATCAGATGAAGAACCAGGTCAAAATGGTATCTGAGATAAGAGAAAAGGACTTTACCTAGCTGGAGCTGAACGACTATAATAGTAAGCTCAGACTCTCTTAAATATTTACACTGGGAGAAATTGGGTAACACGCCTAGTCCTGCAGAGTATTGTGTATTAAAATGCTCTACTATCTCATGAATCGCATCTTTTTTTATCACTTATTGTTAGTTAATAGGTATGCAATTCGTTCTGAAAAATGTAAAACATTTTTTATTTTATTTTTTGTTAGATGAAGACGACGCAACGTACTTTGGTTAACATGAGTTTGCTCTCGGGATGCAAGAAAGGATGCTCGATGCGCAGACTTCTTTGGCGTTGCTTCAGGCACATGTTGTTTGTCAGTCCCTAATCTTTACCGGCAACTGCAGGATTTCTTCATATCTGTTTGTTTAAATGTCATACATTATTTTCAATAAGACAATTAAGCATGTTTTCAATATTTGCTGCCAAGCATTTTTTTTAATATTGTCTGTTGCTCTCCAGTGCAAGGTCTGAAAAGTGCTCCCATCAACACTTTTATAGTAGTTGGTCCAACTAATTCCTGTTCAGATCGTTTCCCTCAGCCTGTAATTTATGTTTAAGGAGTTTATTCAATGAAGACTAATATAACACAATTTGTCACAGTTCAAGAACTTTGAGAAACATTATAGACTACAAACTTGGAACAATTCAGGAAGTCTAAAAAATTCTAAACTTCATTAAATGTAATCAGATGAACTCATTTAAAAATGTTATGTCTAGGAAAAAAGAAAAGAGGTGGAATGTGCCATTATGGTCGATAAATCTGGTGTATTTTAAACCTCTGTTCTCGGAAGATATCAGCGCCACTGAGATTTTTAGGGTCATATTTACAAGGGGAGTTGCGCCCCGTTGCACCACACAACATGTGCAAGCATGACGCAAGCCCAAAATGTGATTTATGAAGCCACGCAAGGCCATCTTGAGTGGCCCTGAGTGACTTCATGAATTTGGGGTAACGCAATGCAGCACAAATAGCTGGGTTATATTACTCTGCCCTGGGAAGGTGTTCCATGGGTGTTGTGTGGATGTTTCCACGCAATTCTCATGGATTTTGGCGCATTCCCAGATTTACCAGTGCTGCTAGACCTGGAAATGCACTAAAAAGATGCACCATCTTAGGGGAGGCGCAAAAAGGTTAAATATATTCATTGCATTTTTATTTGTGTTGAGGGTCACAGGAGCAAAGTTGATTTTAATAGGTCTTTGTTTTGCATTGTAATGCAGGCCTCATCTTTGGTGGTAAGGGGGAGTTGCCACAGCTGAGGAAATCTTACAAAGCTGAGATACTTTCCTCTTTCCTGGGATGCATATTTTCTGCTACACCCTTTGCCCCCCAAACAGAAAGGGATATCCTTAGTCAGCATTAACAGGAATGTCATGTTGGAGCTCTAGTGAAATGTAGCTATGATTTTCAACTCCAAGCTCCATTTCTCACCTAATTGATTCTGATGTCTAACTTAGAGGTTTGTAAATCGTTGCAGGGAGCATATGTCTATGTTGCTGTTTTCTGGGCTTTCCAGGGCAACACAGTTAAAAGGAGACAAGCAGCCTTGAACTTGTATGCTGTCTGTATTAAAATCATTTAGTTGAAAAGAGAATCCTTGGCTGAAGCGATGTCAAAAGACATCATCCAATTGCAGTTATTATGTGCTACATATGCACTACAAGAGCGGCCTTGAGTTAGTTTTCTGGGGACATTTTGGTAAACCTACATCATAACTAAGAAGAAACATTTTTAAAGAAGAGAATACTTTCCAAGGAAATTCGGCTAATGGCCCAAAGGTAGAAGAGAGGGAGTACATGCTTCCGATTCAGATTCCCATGTAATTCAAATGGCTGATTGATTTGGGATATCAGAATCCAAAGCCCGAACACAAGACACCTCGTACCCAAGGGGAAAGGTTATAATATGGTTTAAAGATTTGAAGCGGTACAAAAGGGGGTGGTGATGGACGGAGCATCAGAACCAATCAAACACCCGCACCCAGTCAAAAGATCTGGGTTTGATCCATCACCGTTCTTTAGCCCACTCTGCCACCCCAGTTCAGACATGGTTATATGCAAATCAGTCTGACCCTGTGCCTCATGGGAACAGTCCAGCCCGAACTGCCAAGCCATGCCTTCCCTGGACCGGAAACAAGCTTCCGAGGACCGGTTTCTGGCATTCCAGCCGTCTTCAGCCCGCCTTGCTTGAATCCAGTGGCAAAGTGAGCAAGGGACTCACGTCTGAGCATACCCTGCCACACTTATGGTGGCCAAAAGCGGTACAAAAGGGGGTGGTGATGGACGGAGCATCAGAACCAATCAAACACTCACACCCAGTCAAAAGATCTGGGTTTGATCCATCACCGTTCTTTAGCCCACTCTGCCACCCCAGTTCAGACATGGCTATATGCAAATCAGTCTGACCCTGTGCCTCATGGGAACAGTCCAGCCCGAACTGCCAAGCCATGCCTTCCCTGGACCGGAAACAAGCTTCCGAGGACCGGTGCCTATCAATCGATTTAGATAGTAACTTTGATTGGATGGTACCATTTGCCCCATTATATAAAATATTGTTTGCTGACAGACTTCACTGGTGGAACACTGATATTCATTATAAACACAAAAAAACTCTTGAAGTGAGACCATTGCAATTGTCTTAAGCTATACAGTGTGTCCCTTTTGCGTTTTCGCCTGCACATCGCTTGCGCTGTGCTTGTGAAATCTGTTGTATTTAATATAAATATTAGTAGGGGTTAAGTCCCGCCCTTACTTATCAGTTTTTTCTGTGCTTGCAACTTACTTTTCCTCCATTTCCTTTGGTTGTAGCATGTTATTTCTGGTTGTTCTTTGTATGTTTTTTCAGAGGAGCTTGGCCCACGAACTTCTTTTCATCCACTTTACGAGCCTTGGTGAAAGAGCTGGGCCAGTTAGATCATCTTTTTTGAAAGACCTGCGTGTAAATTGCAAGTTACAGGTTTGATTCCTTGTATGAAAGCTTCAATAGATTTCTTACAGGTGAATCCTATTGGCTTGTTTGCATAGCACCCCCCCCACTATTGATTCCTTTTACTATCACTACTGTGAGCAAGAATGAACGTTAGAAAGTAATTACTTTGAGAAAGTGTTGTAATAAAGTGGTTGTTTTAAATACATCACTTAATAATTACATTTCTGGAGTACTGTGAAGACTGCAGTAATCTGTGAGACATCAAGTGTAACAAATGACCATAGGATAAAATCTCATCCATTTTAGAACACATTAAACTAATCTTTTATGACAAAATCTCTCTCATCCCTGCTAGAACACATTAAACTAATCTACTTTTTCATATGGGGTGGACGAAGAATTCCGCTCCTCTGGCAGAGTTTTGCCCACTCCGTGTGGAGTTCCGTAAAACTACACAAAGTGATGCTGAGCAGAGATTTTTGTCTAGCTCAGCTTACCGATGTTAAGTTGGTGAACAAGAGTGAGAAAAATCACACACTGGACATCCTCCCAGTGAGATTTCACAACACGGGCAGTTGAGGCAGGTCACGATCACTTGTGTTGACAAATCTGCTGATTGTGTTGAGAAAGCTGACGCTCCAGTAGAATATCTACTTAAGAGGCAGAAAGAAGCATCACCCTCTGCTGTGGCGCATAGTGGCAATCACAGTGATTTTACAGTGCGGGACGAGCTCATAGTGCTAAAAATCAGTGCGAACTGCGTAACTTACCACACTCTGCCACTTACAGAACTCATCAGAGCGTGGCAGAGTTTTCGGTACTTTGTGGAGTTCCGAGGAGCAGAACTCCCTTATGCCTACATTTTATGACAAGATCCATAAGTAGAGAGTGCTTAATAAAGTTTTTTTTAATTGTATTTATTGCTTTTCAGTAAACAAAACACAATGTTAGAGGTACATACATTCTTGCGAGTTAAGACCATTAGAATACTAATCACCTATAGCACATAGTCATACAGTGATAGCTTCATGATGAAGCAATTATAACTGTCCGACACAAGTTGTAGACATCATTGACATATTGATTATTAAGAATGGGTCGGGCTGAAGAGATAATCGCTTGATGTGATTGAGCACTTGAAAAACGTTCTCCCAAAATTTAAACATTTTTGGACAACCTCAGGCTACATGTAGGATCCCACCCTCTCACTCCATGCGGCGAAGGCAAGCAGCTGAGTCCCGCAAACTGTACCTGTAGAGCAGCTCTGGCATGTAATAGACCTTGTTTATATATTTAAAGGGAATAAGGCGATGTCTGCCATTTAAAGAAATATGTCTGGTCCCTTCGCAACAGTACCGCCATGTGTCATCATCTATGATATGGTCAAGGTCTGATTGCCATTCCTGTCACACCTTCATCAGTTGGAATCTCTGATCGTCTTGGCCGACCTTATAAATATTAGAAACCAACTTAGATGGGGAGGGAGTACGGATAATGTATGTAAGTGCTGACATCTCCATCGGTTTCTACAAACTCTCGCCCAACAACTCGATTAGGGCATGCCTAACTCTAAAATACCAAAATAGATTGAGAGTCGACACCTATCCGCCTGAACCTCCTCCCATTTACTCAGAACACCATCCTGAAACAGGTCTCCCAGCTTAGTGATGCCCATCCTTTGTAGGGTCTTAGATAATGCTCTGTCTCCATCTGTAGGGAATCAGGTGCATCATCCAGAGGAATCAACGGAGAATACAGGAGGGCACCTGCCAGCCTCTCCAGCAGATTTCGCCAAGCATCAATCGTGGAGTTAAGAGAATCTAACGTGCTATGTTTCCTGACTGGATTTTTTAATAAGACCTGTGACAAGGTGGCGGGGTTTGCAGCCTCAGCTTCTATGTGTAATTGTGGGAGGGTCTTCGGGCTATGAATCCAAGCATGTGCATGGGGGCATTGGGTGGATCTGTAATACAGGGCTAAGTCTGGGGCGCCAAAACCTCCCAGGGAATATGGTAGCATAAGCGTCTCCCATCTAGCTCTTGGTTGCTTGCCTGCCTATGCCAATTCTTTGAGTAAAGACCTGAGTATAGCAAAAATATGTGCCGGCAATACCATAGGTATATTTTGAAAGAGGAACAGGAACCTGGGGAGAACGATCATTTTCATTAGCGATATCCATCCGATCAGGGACAGTGGCAATCTAACCCACCTAGCTATGTCCTCTTCTAGCTTTCCAAGATTTTTGTCATAATTGTCCATAATCACCACTGCGGGATTGGTGTGCACCTGTATCCCCAAGCAGAGGACTGACTCCGTGGTCCACTGTAGAGGGAACACAAGGTCTACTGGCAGCGTGCAGGGAGTCAAAGGGAAAATTAGAGGTTTGGTCCAATTGATTTTAAGACCAGACAACTGTCCAAAGCGGACCTCTTCTGTCAATGTTGGGGTAAGGTGTTGTTCAGGCTCCCTGAAGTAAAGTAACATATCGTCAGTGTAGGCGGAAGCAATTAAACAATAACCCGGGATCCGAACGCCCCTGTGGCTGAGGTACTCTTGTAATGCACATAATAGTGGCTCGCCCACCAGAGCGTATAGCAGGGGGAGAGAGGGCATCCCTGTTGGGTATTATTTCCCAGTCTAATTCTGACAGAAGGGGCGTTGTACAGTGTCATTACCAGCTGAATAAAAATCTCTCCCAACCCATCTCAGGACAGGACTGCTTCCATAAAAGACCATCCCATCGGATCAAAGGCCTTTTTGGCATCTAAAAATACTGCCACTGCCTCTTTTGACGGGTCAATATTTTGAATTGTGCCAAACATCATCCTCAAGCTGTATGTGAGATTGCACCCAGGTACAAAACCTGCCTGTTTAGCTCCTACGAGGAGAGGAACCAAGGGGGCCAACCGTTTAGCTAATATTTTGGCATACATTTTTGTCTCCACATTCAATATTGATAGGGGCCTGTGGGATGAGCAGTCATTCGGGGGCATCCCTTGTTTGAGAAGAGTGACAATTATAGCTTTCCTCATCGATGGGGGAATGCTTTTATCTGCAACCATTTCTTCATAAAGCGTAATTAAGTGTGGCACCAGCAGGTCCTGGAGTGCCTTATAAAAAGCCACCATCAACACGTCTATACCCAGCGCAGAATCAGTTTGCATTGTTTTCAGTGAAGCCCTAACCTCCTACGACTGAAGAGGGGCCATCAGGTATTCTCTATGGGAGTCAGTGAGCCACGCCATTCAAATATGCTCCAAATAGTTTATGATTCAAAAAGGGGGGTGGTGATGGACAGAGTATCTGAATTAAGCAGAACACTCCTACCCAGTCAAAAGATCAGGGCTTGATCCATCACCGTTTTTTAGCTCACTGCACCATCCCAGCTCAGAACCTGGCTACATGCAAATTAGTCTGACCCTGGCCCAGTGCATCATGGGAACAGGGCAGACCAAACTACCAAGCCAATTCTTTACTGGAAAGGAAACAAGCTTCCGGGGACCGGTTTCTGGCATTACA
Source organism: Lissotriton helveticus (assembly GCF_964261635.1). Taxonomy (NCBI): domain Eukaryota; kingdom Metazoa; phylum Chordata; class Amphibia; order Caudata; family Salamandridae; genus Lissotriton; species Lissotriton helveticus. Next base: position 967,317,187 of record NC_136071.1, on the reverse strand, counting down.
GCCGTCTTCGGCCCGGCTTGCTTGAATCCTGATGGTGCAGTGAGCAAGGGACTCACATCTGAGCATACCCTTCCACACTTGTGGTGGCCAAAACGATTCAAAAAGGGGGGTGGTGATGGACAGAGTATCTGAATTAAGCAGAACACTCCTACCCAGTCAAAAGATCAGGGCTTGATCCATCACCGTTTTTTAGCTCACTGCATCATCCCAGCTCAGAACCGGTGTTGGATCTAGCCCTGATCTCTTGACTGGGTGAGAGTATTCTGCTTAATTCAGAGACTCTGTCCCTCACCACCCCTTGTTGTTCCAAATAGTTTATAGCAGCCTCATGATCGTGACCTATATAATTCAGAATAATAGTTACAGAATCGTCTGCAATACCATTGGTATTATGTACCAGATTGCCATCCTCGTCCTTAATTTCAATAATTGTGCTAGCTTGCCTTCTGGGGTGATGTAAGCCCACTAGTATGGCTCCAGGGAGTTCGCCCTCCCTGTATGCATGCGCAACAGCATATTTTCCTAAAAGTTTAATCTCACTATCAGCTGCATCATGATATTCCTCTAGGACCTGCTTGATGGCATTGAAATGTTTGTTATCCCCAGTCTGTCAATGCGTTCATTCCAGCTGTCCTATTTTGATTTATAACTTCAAGAGTCTAGCTCGAATAGAACATAGTACCCCGGCATGTTCAGAAATGGCAACTACCCTTATGTATACTTTAAATGACTCCCAGGCCGTTGAAAACGTAGTGACTGACCCTATATTGAGTTCGTAGTAGCACTCTATTGAGGAGGCAATCTCCGCATGAAAAACAGAGTCCAATAGAGAATAGGGGGGGAACCTCCAGGTAAAGGGAGCAAAGCAGCCTGCACTCATCTCCAGCTCAAGCACCACCGGGTAATGATCTGAATATATTCTTGGGTGTGGTTCACAGAATTTAACAGTGCTTAATAAAGTTAATATGCCTGATTTAGAAATAGCAGTAACACAACATCATTTGATTTGTGGAAGAAATGCTAAATCTGAAGGAGAGTCCCACCGTCAGAAATTACTCTTCTGTATGGGTAACAAAATATCAGAAATTCCACCTGTGAATCCTTTTGATGTAGCACTTTCTCCTCAAAGTGTTGGTTTCTATAACAGATCCACTCTTTAATTTGTCTATGGGTTAGAGTTGAATGTGGACTAGGTAGATGTTCTCAATAGCTCACATTAGATGGAAGCAAGGAAGTTACAGATAGAGCATATGTTTTTTTTGTGCCTTGTTGTGCAAGCTAGCTGGGTAATACTAGAGAATGGATTGCCCATGGTGTATTTTTTAATAAATCTCTTGCTCTGTTTTAGTACAGTATGCTTTCGAACAAGGACTTCACTGCTGAGTATTACACCTGTATTTTTTCCGCAAAGAGAGCTCAGCAGCAGGGTAAAGCCCAGCCAGTGAATGGGGCAGGTTTAAGACAAGTCAAGCATACAGCAAATAATAAATAGTCATCTACCTGTCCACACCCCCACATTGTTGTGTGATACTATTGAAATTTCAGTCCAGCAAGCGCAGCACGCGAAGAAGTTGCTCCTGCTCCTAGTTCAGCAAAGGCTATTATTAACATACGGAATGGACACTGGGGGGCATATCAGCAAGGGCCGGCAATAATTATCGCTCAGTGCTCTTAGCGTGAGGATAATTATCTTCGACTAACGCTGGATTGTATCGCTGAGATAGCATGCTATCAGCAATGCTTATCTCAAAAGCGATACAATTCTAAGCGCAAGCTGCAAAAAGTGCGATTATCGCTGGAAATCCAGCGATAATCGCACAACGTTTGGCGAAAGCTTGATGATAGGGCAGGGCATACTTAGCCATTGTATCCACCTTCCATTGGATATAATGCTAAGTCAGACTGAAAGCAGGCATAAGGAAAGAAGCGATAACTGAGGTTAGCGCTACTTTTCTTATCGCTATGCTGTTAAGTGTGCAGCTTGCTAATTGGAGAAATGTCGGTTCGTGACATTTGAAAGAAGAAGGGGGTCCGCTGCACTCCAGGGTACAATAAAGTAATCTGCTGGGTATACCAGGAAAGTCAAATCTCTTAGGGTGATCAGGATACTGCCCTTACTGTCCAGGAAGGGCGGAAAGGTGAATCACAAAATGCAAAACCTTGTAGGCACAAGGTGGTTAACCTGAGCACTCCTATGTGCTAATGAAGCAAACTGTATTCAAAATGTAATTTGATGGTTCAAAGTTTTATTCACTTTGTGTCCATCATTTAAGTCAATTTGTAGTTACAATTTTATAAATCCAATCATATCCATATGAAGAAAACACATTTTCATAGCATAATGATATCCAAGGTTTTCAAAAATTCCAAAGGTGACATCATGTACATGGATAGAGTCCCCAATGCATTTCAAGCGAAAAGCTCTTCGTCAGGGGGTTCTGTTTGTACTGCAAAGTAAGTGGAAAAAGAGTGTATGAGTCAGGAATCGAGTGTGTATAAAACGAAGGTGATGGAGTGATCTGAAAAAGCATGCAAGTATGTGAGGGAGTTTAAAAAGAAAGGTGAGTACAGGAAGTACAAATGGAGCGTGACATATGTCGAAAACGGACGGAATGGTAATGCGTGTTCAGTTGCGTGGTGAAACTAAGGGGTGTACAAGAGCGTGGGTAAAAATATAAAATATACGTGACACAGAGTGTTGAAAGTAATCCGTAAAACCCAAAGATATGTACCCGGAAACGTAAAGAGGGTGATATATGGTCGAGCGGAAAAATACGGTGAAAACGTAAAACATAAAGGGACCTGCATTAAAAAGGGCTGTGTTGCTGTAAGCAGCAGTGGAATTTAAGTTACTGAAGGGTGAAGTCGCTTACCAGGTGTATCGAGGTTGGTTTGGAATCGCTCGGGTGAAAAGACGCCATCCGGGAAACACGGAAGTGGCGAGTGACTGTGCGCATGCGTCTAAATGTAGGGTGCGCGTGGAAATGGAAAGCAGACTATTCCCGTGCGGAACGTAATAAGGCAAAAACGGAGAAGAAAACAGTAAAAAGAAAAAGAAAAAAGAAAGTGGTATTGTGAATGAAAAGAACGTTGAAAAAATGACGGTGTGGGAAAATAACAGTGGGTTGAGTGGGAAAATACAAAGCGGGTGTGCGAAGAAAAGGGCAAATGGTGTGTGAACTGTGATGGGAAATGGGAGGTGTAATGTGGAACATAACAAAGAAGAAAAGGTTACAGGAGCATAAAATATGGGGGAAAAAAGAAGAACAGTAACAAGGAAATTGAAGAATGTAATAAAATCAGATAACATTCTACATTGTAGGGTTCAAAGTCCAGTCAGGTATGCATGCCCAAAATAGTTAAAAACCAACATGTTCAGTTGCATGAGTAAAACTAGTCAAAGAAAGCTGCTAAATTCCAGGCGTTCGCTGAGACCTTTCGGGGTGGTGGTACCAAGTTTAAAAATCCAGAAAAGTTCTCGTTGGAGCAAATATTTTTTAGGGTCAATTCCCTCCGGTTTCTCAACAACCTCGAGCACGAGGAAGCGGATTTGACTGTTATTGTGGTTTGACTGAGTGAAGTGAGCGGACACACAGGATTTTAGATTTTTGTTTCTAATATTGCTCTTGTGTTCGTTAAGTCTAGTCTTTATTTTCCTTTCTTTTTTCCCTACGTAGGGTAGCCCGCAGGGACACTTCAAGAGGTATACCACATTGGTGGTGTCGCAAGTTGCATTAGTTTTGAGTGAGATTTGTTTGCCGGAACTAGGGTGGTTTATACTGTTACCTGAGATGATGTTGGGACAATTTTGACAATTGTGACAGGGAATAGCTCCTTTGTAAATGGCAGGTTCAATGGTGCGTGGTTTTAGAAGTGACCTTAGGTTCTTGGATCTTTGGTATGCGAAGATAGGTACTTCGTTGAACAAATTGTTAAAATCAGGTTCCAATTGCCGTATTTGCCAATGGGTTTTAATGCTTTTTTTAATGAGATGGCTTTTGGTTGAAAATTTACTGACAAAAACATTGGGTTGGGTATTGGAACTTGGCTTAGGTTTAGGTATGAGTAGTGAAGAGCGGTCGGTGGAGCTCACTCTGGTGTAGGCTGATGAGATGATTTGTTCTGGGTATCCCCTCTTGGAGAATTTGTTCATGATGTTGGTGCTGTCCTGTGCAAACGAGTGTTCAGTGGAAGCAATTCTTTTGGCTCTTAGCAATTGTGAATAAGGTAAGCGATTCTTCAGACTGGGTTGGTGAAAGCTGGAATAGTGCAGGTAATTATTTCGGTCCGTAGGTTTAGTGAAAATGGATGTTTCAAGTTTGTTGTTTTTGATGGTAATGTTGACGTCCAGGAAAGATATTGTGGTGCGGTTGAAATTGTGCGTGAATTGAATTCTTTCATTGACACTGTTAAGATGACTGATGGCTTTGGTCAGTTGTTGTTCCGTACCAGTCCATATTAGAAAAATGTCATCAATGTAACGATAGTAGATTTGGAGGTGGTCTTTCCAATGGGGTACGGTTAGAATGTGTTCAGTTTCATAGTCCTGCATGAAAAGGTTAGCCTATGATGGGGCAGCGCAATTGCCCATGGCTACCCCTGAAAGTTGACTGAAAAATTTGGTTTGGTATCTGAAGTAGTTGTGCATTAAGGTGAATTCGATCAACTCCATAAGGAAAACTTGTAGTTCATGAGGTTTGTCAATTTTGAGTAATGCCGCTTCTGCCGCCTGAATGCCAAGATTGTGGGGGATGGAAGTATACAGTGAATTCACAACTATGGTACAGAGTAGAACTGGTGTTTGTGGATTGATCGTAATGCAGATGAGTTTAGATAGGAAATCGGTGGTGTCTTGAAGGTAACTGACCATTTGTTTCACAGAAGGTTGCAAATGACGGTCAATGTAGGTACCAATGGGTTCGTGAATGGAATTACATGTACTGACGATGGGTCTGAATGGCGGTTTAGTTGGGTGTTTGTGAATTTTCGGGATCATATATAGGTATGGAATGCTGGGATGAGATTTGATGAGATAACTGCGATCCTTGGTAGTAATGGTTCCTGTAGATACAGCTTTGTCAACGATAGTCTGGAGGATGGCAGCATATTCTTTGGTGGGATCTGAATTTATTTCCACATAAATGTTAGCCTCTGTCAAATGATTGTTCACACTATCAAGGTAGAATTGGGTGTCCATAATGACCAAGGAGCCCCCCTTGTCGGCAGGGCAAATCATGATCTCATTGTTGGTAGCTAGTTGGTTCAAAGCAACTTTTTCTTGTCTTGTAAGATTTTGTTTGTGTCGTATTGTGGTTTGATGAATATTGTCAAGATCTTTCTGTACTAGAGCTTCAAATATGTCAAGAGTTTTATGGCTCACAGGGGCCAGAAAAGTACTTTTGGGACGTAAACCCATGATAGTATTTTCTTCAGTGACTGATGAAGATGTACACACGTTGGAAAAAAAGTGTCGAAGTCGTAAGGTTTGCATGAACTTGTAGAAGCTTACTTGAGACTCGAGATTGTTGGTATTGTAAGTGGGGACAAAAGAGGTCCCTTTTTGCAAAACTTTGTTTTGTGTGGTAGAGATGTTGGTATTTGAAATATTTATATTAATAGTCATCTACCTGTCCACACCCCCACATTGTTGTGTGATACTATTGAAATTTCAGTCCAGCAAGCGCAGCACGCGAAGAAGTTGCTCCTGCTCCTAGTTCAGCAAAGGGTATTATTAACATACGGAATGGACACTGGGGGGCATACCAGCAAGGGCCGGCGATAATTATCGCTCAGTGCTCTTAGCGTGAGGATAATTATCTTCGACTAACGCTGGATTGTATCGCTGAGATAGCATGCTATCAGCAATGCTTATCTCAAAAGCGATACAATTCTAAGCGCAAGCTGCAAAAAGTGCGATTAGTGCTGGAAATCCAGCGATAATCGCACAACGTTTGGCGAAAGCTTGATGATAGGGCAGGGCATACTTAGCCATTGTATCCACCTTCCATTGGATATAATGCTAAGTCAGACTGAAAGCAGGCATAAGGAAAGAAGCGATAACTGAGGTTAGCGCTACTTTTCTTATCGCTATGCTGTTAAGTGTGCAGCTTGCTAATTGGAGAAATGTCGGTTCGTGACATTTCTCATAGTATTTAGGTGTGGAACATCCACTTTGCATCTCATTAGAGATGCAAAGGGAGACGTAGGGATAAAGCGTGCTAACATGCAATTATGCATGTGAGCACCCTCTTGTTAATAGGGCGATAGCTTTATCTCTGCTGTTATGGCTTTTTAAGCCAAAAAAGCAGAGATAAAGCCCTTGTTACTATGCCCCTGGGTAGTTTATTTTCTCCATTTTGGAACTTTATTAAGATTTTTGGGATCCTCCTTGTATTTTCTCCAATTTTGTTCGTATTTGTGGTGACTTTCAGTAATTTCGACTTAACATTTAACCAAATTAATGTTTTTGTTGTTGCTTTTCTAAAGAAATGTCTTTGTTTTACATTGAGTCTTTAGGTGATGATTATTTAACATTCGGTATCAAACCAATTGGAAGGCAGCATTTAAGACAAAAGTCAATGGGCAGAGAGTGGACAGAGCTTCCACGAAGCTTCCACACTACAGTGTATACTACATGCCTCGCAAAGCGATGGGAACACATACATGCTCAGCATTGTATAAATTCGGAGTTGACAAGTGGAGAATTGGAGAGCTTGCTATTAGGAGAGCTAGAAAATATAATTATTTAGGTGTAAGGTGAAGGAAAGAGGAGGCCACAGATATCAATCAGCAACTATAGATGAATGCTGTCATTAATGCTTTAAATCGATTAGATACAAACTTAGAAGAGCCATCAACGCCTTTTTTTTGCATACACGCTCTGTGACTGTATTACCCTCATTGTCATACTTACATGGAGTGTCCTCTGGTAAACTTTAATTTTGGTCCTATAAGGCCTAATGTAGTGCAATTAATACAATATTTTACTGTAGTCGAAAGTCAAGAGCCAGGCTTGACTTAAATGTAATTTAGTAAATACAAGTTGATTGGATGACAGTGTATTTATTGACAGTTTTCTGATCTACACCTGACAAAGGCCTATTTATAGAGGCACATTTGCAATGCCCTTACGGCGCTTTAATGCTGTCAGAGCATCTGTTATGTTATGCTCCAGAGGCACAGTGTGCTGCCCATATTTACCCTGCATGGCTATTCGAGACTTTGTAAATATGGAGAAAGGCAATGACCTACTCGGCATGGAAGGGGAGTCCCATTTGTGTGGCTGTGGGTGTTCCCATGCAACAACCATGGCTTTTGACACCGCCCAAGATTTACAACATAGTGTAAATCTGAGGCAGTGCCCTAACTAACTCCTTTCCAAAGAAGGCATCATGAGGAGAAGTGTTTACATTTCTCCTCGTTTTTTCCACTTTTCAAATGTGATGCATTCTACAGCACATGTAGAATGAGGAAAAACCCTCTTTTGATTATTTTTGTGCGGGAAGGTGTCCCTTCCTGTACAAAACCAATCATGCCAACAACACAGACACCCTTACACCATCATGCAAGGGTGCCGGCGTTGGCGCTTGGCTGCAGTATGTGCACTAGTAGTTCGGACAGGAATGTACTAAATCTTGTAGATATGGCACATTCCTGCCCTTTTCTTTTCACATAGTGCAGTGCTTGTGGCGCTTCCCTCCACCAAAATATTGTAAATATCCCCACCTAGTGTAAGATAGACCAAGTCTTAGCATTCCTGGCCATGTACGGGCTACTTACCTGTCAGAGTCTTTAGAACACTTACAGTCAGTAGTATTTTTAGTTGCACCTTTTATGCTGGTGATAAAATACCCAATATGTGCCCTGTTAAGAAGGCCTGGACTGATTTTAGTGTTCAGAAAAATGCCAAGTATGTGGTTTATAATCAGATATTAGGTCCTCTCACCGCAACAAAGTCCCAGTGGTGGGCCTGCCGGAGGGCTAGGAAGGGAGAGACGTGGTAAACCTACCACAATCCTTGATGCCGCCAAACTCGCTCTCCCCCTTTTTTACAGTGGGAAGGGCGCATAGAGTTCTGTTGGGCCACCAGGAGCTGGGGCCCGTCCATTCCTATTCCAACTCCAGAATTATAAGGACCGGGATGCGATCCTTCATGATCTGCACGAAATAGAAGAGGTCAGAGTTGATAACTCCAAAGTGCTGTTCTTTCGGGACTATTCCCTCGGATTACAGCAACAGAGAAGCATGTTCATGGCAGTCAAAAAGAGAATGCGAGAGTTAGATATAAAATACTGACACCTCTTCCCGGCTCATCTTCGAGTGATGAAGGATGGCTCCACTCACTTCTTCAATGCAGCGGAAGAGGTATGGGACTGGCTTGAAACTGAGGGTACTGCGTGTTGCCCAGTAAACAATATAACGCTGCGAACTCTGAACAGCGTAATCATGGAAATCGGCGGAGAATTCAGAAACAAGCCAAGAAAGGCCCAGCGCAACCCAGGGCTGATCCTAATTTAGAGCAAAGGCAGCAGAAACTTTGTGTTGACCTGCAGACAGCAGCAACTATGTGAGGAGGCCAAGACAACAGAGACACAGACGCTTCATCGGAACGTTCCATGAGTGCGGACTGTTCGTCTGCGAGGTGGCCATTGGCGAAGACTCAAAGACATTACCGGAAATGACACCGGTGGATGACTTCGTATAATGCAGGGAAGAGTGTCAGAGCAACTTTCATAAAGAGCTTAGCAGGTTATGGTGTTCCCATATAAGCAAGAGTAGCACAGTGGGGTATAGGCCCAACTGCATGAACTGTGAAATTGCACACAGGCGCGCTTTCTCTCTCCTATCCCATTACCTTCCCTCCCATCCCGGATGTGGGGTGGGCCAAAATATAGGCAAGACAAGGCTCAGTGAGCATAATGAAGCATAGACATAGCTTCCATTAGCTCCCTATAAATTCAGTAAAAGCTACTCCCTCTCCATACACAGAGTAGCACGGAACGAACGGCCGGCAGTTGCCACAAGGCACAGTTCAAAGTTTGGGCAGGTGCACGTTGTCCCTCTGCCCTGTCCCAGTTACCCAACACAATGTATATCCCATCACATTACATCTCTCAAATACAGAGTTTGGAACTACAAATAGCGAGATTTCAGAATAGGCCTAGAGTTCATGTTTGCACTAACTGCTCCCTCTATAGGGTAGTAAGCCAGCTTCCCATACAACTGTACCATATGACAAATACATGCCGCTGACTATTATAATACCTTGGAACGTCAGAGGTATGCGTATGCCAGCGTGCCAAAACAACAATTACGCATACCTGAAGAAACACGCAGCCCATAGAACAGTTTTTACAAGAAACACATATATCACAGCCCGAGATACACCGACTGCAAGGCAAATGGAGGAGGCAGATATTCGCCGCGGGATACTCCTCATACTCGAAGGGAGCGTTAGTTTGGGTCAGACCGGGCACACAATACGTGTCAGAAGAAACAAAAATAGACATCCACGGCCGATTTGCATTGACAAAAGGCAGGCTAAATGGTAGGCAAATATTGCTGGGTTCCATATATGCCCCAAACACTGACCAGGCTCCATTCTGGCGCACACTATCAAGAAAACAATAAAACTGACCCACCTGTGCGATATCCCCTGGTTAGTAGATGGTGACTATATTACAGTGCTTGAGTGAATGCTTACATAGATGGGGATTAGTGGATTTATGGAGGACCTTAAACCCACATACGCCTCTACTCACACTCGCATGGCATGCATGTACGCATAGATAGATTTGTGGGGAGTATGGCGCTGTTAGCTGAATGCACCAATGCGGACTACCTTTGATGCATGCATTCCAACCACAACCCACATATGTTACAGTTATGTGCCGAGGATATGGCACGTATCATTAAACTATCGAGAATGCAAACAGCTGCACTGGAGGACCCCCTGCATCAGAGACTCGGTAGGCACAGCCATAACAGCATATTTTGATACAAACGAAGGATCAGTGACAGCCCACAGGGTATTATGGGATGCATGCAAAGTGGTGATTAGAGGCCAATGCTTGAGTCTGAACTGAGCATACGCTGACAGTTGGTTCGTGAAGCTAAAGAAATTCAAGCACCCTTATTAAATTAGAAACAGACTTAGCAGAAAACACGAGCCCGCACCAAACTCTTGATGATCAGAGGCAAGAACATGCTGAGGTCATGGAGAGACTGTGCTAACTGAACTATGCTGCTCATTTGGCCCGCACTCATGCCTCGGCTGACAAACCTGGATGGCTGCCAGCACGACTAATTAAGCAGGATCATGCACAACAATTGACGCTGCACCTGCGATCTAAGACGGGTCAGCTACAAACACGAAAATATGACATACATAGTGAGTTCACCGCCCACTACACTGCAACATACAAACCAGTGGTGCAGATGACTCCGGAGGTGCTGGAAGGATACTTGTCCCAGCTGCCTATGCTGAATGTGACTGACTCTCAGCGAGATGACTTAGACGAGCCGATAACTGTTGAAGGTGCAACTGGCGATCAGGCGCTGACCACGGGCAAGGCCAGTGGCCCATATGGTCTGCAAACAGAATTTTACAAGGCGTACCAAGAAATTCTTGCCCCTAAACTACTTGCACTATATAATAATGTGCAGGAGACCTCTGCCCTACCATTGTCACCGCGCGAGTCCTTACTTGTCGCACTTCCCAAAACAGATAGAGATACAGAGCTTTTGGGTTCATATCACCCATTAGCACTGTTAAACTCTGACTATAAAATATTGGCCAAGCTGTTGGCAGGCAGGCTGGCCCCTTTAGTCTCACAGCTAGTGCATGCGGACCAAAATGGGTTCGTACCAGCACGCTGCACATCACTGAACGTGAGGCGCCTTTTCAGAGTAGCCCATTACTCTAGAGAGCGCTGGCCATACTCGGGGTGTTTAGTGCTAGACCTGGAAAAGGCGTTTGATACACTTGAATGGGACTTTTTATTTGACTCCCTAACCAGGTATTGACTATTTAGGGATAGTTAAATTGTTATATACACAACCCACACCCAAAGATAAGACAGGGCTGTATACATCTCGACCTATTCTAATAGGTCGAGGAAAGCGACAAGGCTGCCCTCTCTCCCCACTTCTGTTCATGCTGGCCATTGAACCGCTGGTTGTAGCCCTACGTGGTACAATGGAAGGCTGGGGTATCCCCCTGGGAGATGGCGCTGACAGTCAATGGCATATAAGTGCATTGGCAGCAGACAGCATTTCGTTACCTAGGAATTGGAGTATATCGAGAACCACTGGATCTCCTGGAGGGCAATTACACTCAAACAGTAATGGCGATTAGATCACAATTGACGTTTTGGCTTACGCTGCCCCTCGCCACAATGGGCAGAGAAGCACTAATAAAAATGGTGGTACTTCCAAGGCTCTTATACCATTTTGCAAATCTGCCTGTATATATTAAACCGGCGTTGTTCTGAGCATTTGAGACTGTTCATTTGGCACGGCAGCTGTAACAGAGTGGCTTTGGCCAAGCTTTACTTGCCTGTAGATGGCGGCCGGGTAGCAGTGCCCAACATGGAGCACTAATATTTAGCAGCGAAGCTGTAATGGGTGGCCTGCTGGCTTACTGATTGGCAGCTCGCTGACACTACTTCGCAGCAGCCGGGCTACACCCAAGCACAGATAGTTACCATATTTCACCTTGGCAGGAGGGGGCTGGGACCCACCCAACAACTGGTGAAGGTGGCTTATGCCTGCATTTGGCATGGCATGCGACTCACCAAAGCAGTCACTAGATATGCACCTTCTCTCCCGATACTGGGCACGCCGCTGCAACAACAAGAAATTACACCAGCGGAACTTTGCACATGGGTAGAAGCAGGAATCCAAACTGTAGGGGCCTTATACCAAGATGGACAGTTGCTTCCATTCGACACTCTTATGAACTAATATGACCTACCGCGGGCCAATTTCTACTTCATGCCACGCTAATTATATCATTGAGGTCAATTAGGAGAGACGTAACAGAAGAACCAAAAACACACCTGACGTTGCCATACCTGCATACAATGGGGACAGGCTGACACCTTACTAAATGGTTGGCACGATTACTACACAAACATGTGGCAACTCCACTAACAACACTTAAAGAAAATTGGGACACAGACTTGCAGAGACAAAGTACAGACCGGGAATGGACAACAATACTAGAAGGTACTACCTACATACCAAGAAACGCCAGGTTCCGTCTAATGCAGTATTACATAATGCAAAAAGCTTACATGACGCCAGCAACAATAAATACAATCTTTAACCGTGAGGATGCCCAATGCCCTAGGTGTGGATTGGTTGGAGGAGACCTCATACAGATGCTGTGGGCCTACGCCAAGCTAGCCACATACTGGGAGACTATCACAACACATTTAGTGCAATGCACTGACCGCACGCCGGAGTGGACCTGGTTGGTGTGCCTTTTGGGTCTATACCAAAGGACCAAGAAGCATAAGGTGACAACCCGTTTTATAGAACTGGAATTTATCATGGCAAAGCACCTCATTACTAAGTGTTGGAAGTCCCCTGATCCCCCATCAGTGGAGGCATGGTTTCACTACATTGTATGCTGGGCGCAAGCGGAAAGCGTAGCACTTAGGCACGAAGACGCCACTGGTATGCGCAAGATACCTATAGCTACAGCATGGGAAACAATAATCACAGACCTCCAAAGCACCTGGCAGCATCGTTTGGAGGCACAGGAAAACCTCAAAGCGACAAATATGACACAATTACAAACCAATAGCCCCCAATAACAGCTAGTGTCCCCGGAAGATGCCACCTTAAAAGCAGAGCATAGAAATAGTGTGAGAAGTAACCCTGGCATACACCCAAGATAAAGCTTGCTGAAGTATACAAAGACAAAGTACGGCGGCCCACAAAACCACTAAGTAAAGGATGGCATAGATCGCAACAATAGAAATAGAAAGATATGAGGTATAAGTAAGTAACATGTAGGTGTGGAGTCGCACAGTGCAAAGTAAGGCAAAAAACTGCATGAGTATAGATATCTGCACCCAATATATCAAAACTGTGAGATGTGATCCCCCATTCAAATTACCCCCAACCTATTCTTCACCCCCCAAGAGTTAGCATGTTGTTATAGATGATACCGAATGTACTTCTATTTGTACATTAATTGGAGTGATGGCATGCTGATATAGCAGTTGATGTACATATTTCTGGCTAAAGTTATCTAAAATGTTGTACAGATGTTTACCATTTGCTACAGGACACAACTGAGTGAGATGCAGGTATGCAATTTCCATTGTTGACAATTGCTGTAATACATGAAAAACTAATAAAATTAATAAAGAAATGTTTTTAAAAAAGTCAGACATTAGGCTGCTTTTGTGGGGAAGGTAACTGTTTGCTGAAAGGAAATGGTTAAGATCCTTATTCTTTGAAAAAAGAATCCACAACTGTCAAGATGGTATGGCTTTGTTGTCTATTAGAGATAGGTTACCAGGAAGCTTTGATAACTTTGATGATATTATGTTTTTCTTTTACAACCAATTTTATTGATTATAAAAAAATTAAATATACATTACTGAAATGTAATCTTGAACATGGTACATTAAATGACTGTCATCACTAAATATGCGCCTGCACACATTGTGGCCCGTGCCCATCCCTAATGTCGTGCACAAACTGAACCCAAGAGAGGAAAGGGGAACGCTGCTACTAAACCTGGCCCAACCACTTACCCCAGACCTTTCCATGTTTGGCTGGACATCCCATCGCTTCATACAGTGGTTTCTCCTGCACCGCACACCAGTCTACGCCTTTGCTCCATGCGATTACGCTATGTTGGGTAGGATTCTTCCATGTGGCGGCAATATCCCTTGACATTTTTATGTTAGACTGTATTTCAAACTTTTGCTGATTTTTATCGGAATGTTTTTATTGTCGATTAATATTAACTGGCTTTTAGTTTCTGTACTTTATGGCTTACTGCTTTTTAGCTTTTGCCTGAATAGTGCAAACAGCGTATTCGCTATACTTGCGAAACATCATGTAAAAATAAAAGTTTAAAAGGGGCTTACTTACCATTACTTAACATTGGTTGGCTTCTACGTTGCTCCATGCTTCGGATTGGTCAGTGGCTTTCTGCGTATCCTGCTTCTTCATGGACTTTTGATTTTCCATTCCTGCAGTGGAGCATGGACCAACCATAGTGTCCTTCCACTGTTTGTGCACTTCTTGAAGTACTTTTGTTTTAACTTTTAAACATGCACTCTCTAAGAGTGTATGTATCTGCACGCTGTGTGCTTTCCCCGCTCTGTCAATGCTTCTCCTAACTCCCTCCCACCTCCCGCTATACATGAACTTGCCTAATCCTCCCTCCCCCACACCCTCATGTTGCTTGCCCCCTCCTGTTTTCTTTGTGTCCCCTTGCCTCCATTCCTCGCCTTTCACCAGCACCCTTCCCAATCCCTCTTGTGTTGCGTGCCAGTTACACACTACTCCCCCATCTTGCTGTCCACCACTCCATGCACACTCTGGCCCTCCCTTACACCACAAAAAATATTAACAAAAGCCAAGTAGCTCTTTCAGAGCTGTTTGGCTTTGTTAATGTTTTTTAGTCGTTTTGGGCTGCTGTGCAGCATGTGCGCTTTCTACAGTGTATAACGTATCTCCTGAGCATACTTGCTGATCAGGCTTCCACTACCTGCAGCTTACTGTAAATATGTTGTGGCACCTGGGTATAGCCGCCGTTTAGAGAGAAGGTTCCTGAGTCAATGTGCTGCTGTGCCCTGCATTTACTGCGCCTTATACATAAACTTTTCAAGGAATGTTCTGCTTTTTTTGTGTATAATATAATAAACAGAAACAACCGGGGGTCTAGATGCCAATACTATAGCGGGCTAACCTCAATCCCTCACAGAGTAAGTCGGAACACAAGTCACATGGAAGCCCATAAAGACAGAACAAGCAAGAACAAAGAGAGCGAAAAGGTAAGTGATTAGTAGTGAGATCCAAAACCAATTGAATGGATTCCCATCAATGTATCATGGTGATCAATCTTCTCATTTGGTCATCCATCTATCGGGATGGTGTGTCTCTTGATCATGAAGACTTATTGCCATTCCAACGATAATAGACTGGATTGGATCAGACCCACAATCACTGTAGGCAGAGAATGAATTACTAAATAATTGATCACAAGGGAATACAGTGCAATGCAAAACACACAAAAAAATGTGGTGATTAAAATAGAGTGATGAGGCCGAAAAAGGAAAACATTTTATTAGAATACAGACTCATCCCCTATTTAAAAGCAGAACAGTGCAAGGGGCAGTTTAAACAAATAACTGCAAACAAAAGGCCAACATGTTTCAGCCAGTCGGGAAACAAATCCCTAGGCTTTCTTCAGGGCCTCTGCTCTCAAACTTTCCTACTGCAAAACAAAGTGTTACTAACACCAAGTGAACATTTATATATAACTAGGACTATTTTTTGTGAAAAAACATTTTTAAAAATCATCATAATGATAAAGGTTGGAATGAATACAACCTACTGTATACTGATCCTCCACATCAAGGAATGCAGATGGCATCCAGCTTGACCGGGGACTGGACTTCACCTCACCTGGACCAAGCTCAGGAAATAGAGACCCCGCTCTGCCCGTCATTGCCTCAAACAAATCCCGAGTCTAGGGGGCTAAGAGCAAACCACTGATAACCCCCAGCTTCACTGCAGTGTCCTGTGCTAACTACAGCATAAACTAATTTTCCTTTGAAATGAGGGTCTCTGTTGTGCAACAACTGCTGCTGAATTATGAAAATGATTGCCTAAGAGTGATCCAGAAATGACAAACCTTAAGAACAATCCAAAAGGTATCCACATCTGCTTGAGTATAATGTGTGTCATGATCAATGATGCAGGAGTAAAGTGCTCAGAAGACGTGAGCATAGAACAAGAGCAATATCCGTAGTGGGTTGCACTCTGTGCAGACCGGGGTTAATACGTTTATGTAAACCTCTCTAAACATGTACAGATTTGTTGTTATTGCTTTGGAAGAAAATAATTCTCATAGGAGTATTCTTTTGTTCCGTCCCGTACTTTTTGCCTTTCTATTGCGCTAAATGATGCAGGTGTTTGTAGGAAAAGTCACAGGTGCCAAGCAGAATGATGGAAACAAGCATTGCTAAACCAATAGGCTTCACCTATGGGAGACCTATTGGTATTGCCAAAGTGCGGGCTTCTCTGCAAAATGAGTTATAGTAAATAAAAACAAAGCACTATGGTGCGGTTGGCATTGACCATGTCATAGCACTTTGTTTTTAATTACTTCAATTTATGTATTTAAATTTATATAAAAGCGTGCAGCTACCCCAAGGGGTTTTACGGCGCCGTCAGAAGAACAACAGAGACAGAAAGAGACTATTGGCTGAAAAGCCACGTTTTGATGGATCTGCGGAAAGACAGAAGGTCAGATTGTAGGCGGAGGGGCAGTGGAAGCGAATTCCACAAAATAGGGCCCGAGGTAAGAGAAAGAACGCCCTCCCTGACTCTCAGGACTTGGAATTTCTCTTAAGTAGAAGATCTGAGAGTGCGGGAGGGAACATAGGGCGTGGCCAGCTGTTGTACATAGTCGGGAGCCTTAGCATGCTTAATGCGGAACATGTACGTGAGGGCCTTAAACTTGACTCGATTCTCCACTGAAAGCCAGTGGAGATCGATCAAAGACCTGGAGGCTGAGACAATTTTGGGAACTCGACAGAGCAATCTAGCGCCAGAGTTTTGTACTCGCTGTAGTTTACGAGAGATTTCTTTGTTGACACCCAGATAAAGAATATTCCCGTAATCCAGCCTGGAAGTCACCAGGGCCTGGATCACAGTACGCTGGGAATACCTCCATGAACGCCGATTCAGGCTTACCCTGGCGCCGTCCGGTTGCGACTGAGTAACACGGACCCTGGCAGCCCTTCATTTGAGGCTTGCTGTACCGGACCACACTGAGCATCGACTCGCATGGGTCCAATTTTGTACTTCCTCGGCAATTTGAGGTTTAGTACTATAAGGCAAATAATTTGTTTTTGTCCTGATGATGGTTCCAATTACTCTTTAAGGGAACCGAAACGCCGTCGACTCGCTCATGCACCTTATACAAACATATTTGATTGTGAAATTAATGTAATGGTGCAACTTGATATTTTCTGTGCAATGAATGTGTAAGCAGAAATACGTTGTTTTGCCTTTAAACTTTCACTACCACTTCTTCACCTGTACTTACCCCGCAAGTGTTGGGCACAGGCTTGTGTACCTCACAGGGGCATTGTGGAAGGTATTCTTGTTATATGTTGGATACTTGTTTATTGAGTAAACTTGAATGACCTCTGTCCGGCTGGACATGTCACTCTAAAATATAGATTGGATTTGCGTCTATATTTATTGATACTGCATTTTATCCTTGCATGGGACCACTGTTGCTTTAGAAAATTGTTCCCCCAGGTCCCGAGCAGACTATTTGGGGTCCCTTGTTGTTATATAAAGGGTATGGAAGGGGAGCATCCACACAATCTTGTTTAGCCATTTCAAAATGGTAAAACAGGTGGCAGCAACCTTGGTAACTTGCTGCCGCATGGATAGAGAGTCATCCATGATGAAGCCAAGGTTGCGCACCTGAGTAGCCGGCTGAGGTAGCGTACCCATTTCTGGAGGCCAATGTTGAGGGCCCCAGAGACCACTGTCCTTGCCAAGGATCAGAACCTCAGTTTTGTCGCCATTGAGTTTCAAAAGATTGGCGTTCATCCAAACCCTAACTTTACTGAGGCCAGATCTAAGTGCCGAGGGCTCAGATTGTTTATCGGATGACAGAGAGAAGAGGATCTGGGTGTCATCAGCGTATGAAAAAAGTGACAACCCATATTCCTCCACTAAAGCTGCCAGCTGTCGGATATAGATATTAAACAGAAGAGGGCTGAGAATTGTGCCCTGGGGGACCCCAAAGGGCAAGAGATGAGATTTGGATTTAGAGGAAAAGACCTGGAAGGAGGCATCAGAGAGGAACGAGCAAAGCCAGCTCAGGGCGGTCCCTGTGACACCCGAGCATTGAAGGGCCTTAAGGAGTACGGTATGAGAGACCGTATCAAAGGCCGCGCTCAGGTCAAGTAGCACTAAGTATGTATGGGCAAAATGTGCGAATTCGCGGTCCGCGAATTCATGCAAAATGGCAAAAAAAACTGCGAGTTTGTGAATTTTTCCGCGAACTCGAAGATTTTTTTGCCATTTGCACAAATATGTGACCACGTGTGCCTGTAACTTTGCCAGCGCGCCAAAAGGCGCCGAGGTCCCTTGAGTGAGCTGGCCATTATAGTGGGGACGGGCGGGAAGACGTTTCATACCGCTAGTGTGTGGTGGACGGGGCCAAACGGGCGGGGCTTCTATGCGAGTTCACATGCATCTTGTTTATAAAGGGTCAGAGACCGAGCAGAGCAGCAGATGAGGTCAGATCCTGGTCACAGGAGCTAGACGGGGATGGCGCTCGGGAAACTCATGGATGCAAAAATACGTTTGGCACAGGACCCCAGAATCCTTCAAATGTCCAAGATAGCTCTGCTGCGCGTGTTGGTACATAGCCATTTTGATCCTGCTCAGTGGGTTCAGGCGCATGCAGCTGCTGCTGCTGGGCAATGTCCCATCTCATACTAAACTGCCCCGTACAGGCATATGCTGGTGCTGGGCAGTTGGGTGCAGTGGCATGCGGGTGCTGCACGCCTGGTACATGCGCATACCGGTGCCAGGGGGGACACGTGTTTATTGGTGCTGTGTAGCAAGTTATGACTTTACATTTTGACTGCACCAGACGGTGGTACCACCTACATGGATCAGGAGCATCCAGGCACCAGACTTCATGGTGCAAGAGCATAATGGTGCTGTGCGATACGGGTATATATGTACTGGGGGTAGGGGGGCACTTAGCACAGTGTGTGCTCACACCCAGAGGGCTCCAAGGCAATTGAGCACACATGATTTTCACACTGAGAGGGCTCCGGAGCAGTTCAGCAGCACGGGGGCTCACACCCACTGGGCCCCGGGACAGTTCAGTAGCGCGGAAGATCACAACCCCAGGGCAGCTCAGCAGCGCGGGGGCTCACACCCACAGGGCTCCAAGGCAGTTTAGCAGCACCACCCTCTGGTTCATCACTGCCACCCTCTGGGTCATCACTGCCACCCTCTGGTTCACCACTACCACTCTCTGGTTCATCACTGCCACCCTCTGGTTCACCACTGCCACCCTCTGGTTCACCACTGTCACCCTCCGGTTCATCACTGTCACCCTCTTGTTCATCACTTCCACCCTCTGGTTCATCACAGCACCCTCTGGTTCACCACTGCCACTCTCTGGTTCATACTGTCACCCTCTGGTTCATCACTGCCACCCTCTGGTTCATCACTGTCACCCTCTGGTTCATCACTGCCACCCTCTGGTTCATCACTGCCACCCTCTGGTTCATCACTGCTTCACCACTGCCACTCTCTGGTTCATCACTGTCACCCTCTGGTTCATCACTGCCACCCTCTGGTCCATCACAGAACCCTCTGGTTCACCACTGCCACCCTCTGGTTCATCACTGCCACCCTCTGGTTCATCACTGTCACCCTCTGGTTCATCACTGCCACCCTCTGGTTTATCACTGCCATCCTCTGGTTCACCACTGCTTCACCAATGCCACCCTCTGGTTCATCACTGTCACCCTCTGGTTCATCACTGTCACCCTCTAGTTCATCACAGCACCCTCCGGTTCACCACTGCCACCCTCTGGTTCATTACAGCACCCTCTGGCTCATCACTGCCACCCTCTGGTTCATCACTTCCACCCTCTGGTTCATCACTGCCACCCTCTGGTTCATCGCTGTCACCCTCTGGTTCATCACTGCCACCCTCTGGTTCACCATTGCCAACCTCTGGTTCATCACTGCCACCTTCTGGTTCCCCACTGCCACCCTCTGGTTCATCACTGTCACCCTCTGGTTCATCACTGCCATTGTCAAGGTTGCACTCCGCAGGATCCGCATGCAGCAATAATGCTCCACCTCCGGAACTCCCGAACACCCTGAATGTATATCACAGGGTGTTCAGGCGATACGGTGAGGGAAAAACCCCAAAAGGGGAAAAAACCCAAAAGAAAAGAAAGAAGGAAGGGACAGCGGGGAAAAAGAAGCTGAAAGAAAAACACACAACTGGTTAATAATAATCTTAACCCTACTCTCATTACATTCTCACTAAATGGAGGGCAGTATGAATCACCTGTAATAAGTCTGGTGTCTGAGCCTTCATACAGCTATATCTTCTGTTTTCCCTCCTGCCCTAAACAACACAAAGATCGCTATTAACATAGGTAATGAAACGCTACACTTCCTAAAGCACATGCTCTCACTAAATACATACCCCAAATGTATAAAGCGAAACCTCTGAGAAAACCACTCCAGAAGGCAATTGAGACCCAGAGCTTAGATCCAATAATAAACTGCACAGAAGCGTAAATAAACAGTGCAAGCAGGCTCCTCCTCTGCGTTAAGAAGTACTAAAGTGCCCAAGACCGCACAACACGTATCAAAGTTAAACCAAACACGGTATGATGTAGTTCCTGCACTACTACCATCCGCTTTGGTATTTGTAGTCCACAAGGTTATGAATGAACATACAACATCATGTTTTCATGACGGCAATGCGGAGGACTCCCCCCTGCATTCCGCCACTTGAATATTTAAGGTAACACCCCCAAATGATCAAACTAATAAGGCACTCGTCACGAGTGTTCAAATTGTCTCCTTCCCAGTCCTCGCAGCCTCGAGACGCTGTTGGGCTCATGCGGAATAGCACCGAGCCGTTACAGAAGACCAAAGCAATGCGCATTGCCAGCGGGAACACTCATTACCATAACGATTCCTTCCCTGGTAAGAACGAACTCCGTGTTCTTCTCCTATGCTCAGCCAGGATCCAAGTGTGGAAAATTAGTACGGTTTGGTAAACATTATCTGCGCCATTTTGCCTTTTCCCCTGATGCCACACTTTTTGTCGTGCGCATCCACCATTTTAGGTGCCTCGATCAGAACCACCCTCTGCACGCCACTGGCCCCCAGCACAGCCCTTCGCCCTCACAAAGCCCGCACGCTGAAAACCCCCCACTCTCACATGCCTTGGGTCATAAACCCCTCTTCAGCGCAGCTCTGCCGCAGAACCCCATCCTGTTCCCAGCGCGACACCTCCCTTCATTCCTTTCATGGTCCCAGGCCCTTTGATACAAACCCCCTTTCCTGTGTGCCCGTTTGTCTTCCTCGTTCCCAGGCCGCCACCTAGCTCTGCGGATACTGTTTATTGCCCCCCCTGTACAGTAGGAAGCTTCCCTCATTAAAGGACCCTCGAATTGATCAAAGCCCCCACCCTATGAGATCCGATCAACCCCCCACATTCCGTGAATCGGCGGAATGTCCAGCTGCGCGATAATCATCACCTATTGTGACCGGGGTGGGGACTTCAACTGTAAATGTGTGTGGGAACGGGCCTGAAGGGGAGATTCAGAGGATGTCCTTTCATACTTCAAAGCATTGCAAGAATGTGTTACCTGCAATAAAGATCATGAAAATGTGTATAAGAGGCCAGGCCTCAGAGATGCGGTTAGAGCACCTCGTGACGATACTGGCTGTCTGAACTGATGTGTTCTCCTCCGGAGAGAATAAACCTTGTTTCCTGCCTTCCAGTCTCCAGCGCCTGCCTCTTCATTGATTAATATTTTGTGGGTTAAAGAGGCGATACCGCCGGGCAAATATTGATTGTCCCTGACCTTGGTTTTTACAATTGGCGTCCCAAGCGTGGGGCCCATCAGCGACACGTGGATCCAGTGGGAGAGGTCCTGACGACAGAGTGAACGACTGCAACGATCGGGAGAGCTCTTGCCCAATAGACCCTCGTCTGGCAGCCGATCATCCGAACTTCACTGGTTCCGAACAGACCTCTCTCGAGTGATCCACGGTCCTGACTGGGAACCATCAGGAGTGCCGCGAGGAATACGAGGAAAAGAGGACGATCGGGCGCTGGATTTGGAAGATAAGAAACTGTCCATACGGTCCGGGTAAGGTCGTGTAAACACGACGAATTGCGAAATGATTGTTTAATTGACCGGAAAATACTAGTATTACTCTTTGTTGACTTATTTGGAGATTCACTGTCTGCAAACGGAGAAACAATAGGCTCTTTCTCTTTGCAAACAGTGAAGGATAGATAACGCAGCCAGCGTGCCTATCTTTTTCCCCCACTGATTGATTATTTGTTCACGGATTGTTTTCGGAGATTTCCCTCTCCCACACTGATTAATTGTTTCTACCCCGAACTACTGTTCGCGGATTGTTTTCTGGAGATTCTCTGTCTGCAAACAGGAAAGAACAGGTTCCCCTTTGCAGATAGTGAAAGGGTAGAGGACGCAGACCTTTTGCGGGCCTACTTATTCTCCCCACTGATTGTTTATTGATTATTTGATATTGGTTCATGAGGTATTCACTGCCTGCAAACAACGTAGAATAGAAATATTCTGTCTAGTCTTTGCACGCAGTGATAAGATAGGCAGTGCTGACTTTTTGTCCTCGTTGTGAGCCGTCATGTCTGTCTTCTCCCCACTGGTTGGTAGTTGGTTCAGCCCGGACCGTTTATTAGAGGTGGACCATCTAGCTCCGCTGGAAGGCACCCCTAATAAAGACATGTTCACAAAGTATGGATTAGTTACCATAGCCTATAGTAAGCTGTGGCACAAGTATACCAAAGAAAATCAAGAGAAACAGTGGCCACTGATAGGATCCTTCGATCTTGACAAAATAGAAACGTTAGAAATAGCCTTTTGTAGTAATAAGACAACGCCTATTATGCTCGACAGTCTCGGTATGTGGCGCAAAGAAGCAATGCAACGAAAGAAAAGAGACGAGGTCAGAGTAGGTAAAGGAATATATCGACAGGACAACCCCAGGACACAACGACCCAAAAGTAATCCCCCGACATTACGCACAGGACGACCAGACTTAGGGCAAAACCAATGTGCTTTTTGTAAATGTTCCGGGCACTGGAAAGCCCAATGCCCGACTCTACTGAACGAGGGTAGGAGCAGAGGGCCGACAGGAATAACAGGCCGGCAGAAAGGGAAAAGGCGTGAGACAAAGATGAATCAGGCTGACACGGACAGGCCAGATAGAACCACCACGTTTGATTATGCCCGATGGCACAGATTTCGCCAGACCAATTTCAGCGACATGTTTGAGTCTTCATAGATCGAACAACGCTAAGACGGGAAACCCAGTCTAGCTCTAAATTACCCGGTGACGAACCCCGTACTACCGCTACTGTTCCCCAACACAAAAAAAAAAAAAAGGCCACCCTTTTCGGATAACCTACAGAAACAATACACAGAGTAGTCTCGGACAGATTAGTATACATTCCATTAATGAACTCAAACTTCGAGTGCAATGGGACTGATTACTCTCTGCTGCCCCCCCCCCACTCTGTAAAAAGAAAGGAGCAATTACAGGCCTGCATAGACAACCCCCCATTACCCAGACATGCCTGTCCAAACAAAATACCTACCCCCACTCCGGAAGTTCCCGAAATGCCACAGGTCACCAGTCACGCCCATCCGGAAGGTGAAACACACAGCACGTGTGGGGCGGGGCCTGCTGACAGCCATCGATCGAATCGCCAGTGGGATGTCCAGGAGGCACCACGGACCCGGCATGAAATGGCTGTCCCATCCTCTTCTTCGTGGGGTGGGCTGGGAGGGAGAGACGACGCGAACGAGCCTCTCCCACCTCCTCGGATAGGAGGTTTCCCAGCCCCGGTCCGGCCATCACAAATACCTCTGCTGAAATTGGTACAGGGTGGGCTGGGAGGGAGAGGTGACGCGAACGGGCCTCTCCCACCTCCCCGGATAGGAGGTTTCCCAGCCCCCGGCCCGGCGCCGAAATCCTCCAGCCAGGCGGCGCCCATACTTGCGCAGCACCGAACATGCAACGGCTGCGCCCATACTTGCGCAGCACCGAACATGCAACGACTGCGCCCATACTTGCGCAGCACAGAACATGCAACAGCGGCGCCCATACTTGCGCAGCACAGGACATACACCGCGGCGGCCATACTTCCGCAGCACAGGACCTGCGCCGCAGGTGGCCATACTTCCGCAGCACTGGACATGGGACTTGTGGAGCACGGGATGTGGAGTGGCCATCATGTATGTCCGTGAGAAGGGGCGACGTGGGATGCACTGGGAGAGGGAGACGGCGCGAACGAGTCTCCCTCGCCCCCCCAGGTGGGGGCGCCACAGCTGCACCCTAGCCAAATGTCCTGCTCCCACGGCACAGAGTTCCATTTCTTTCATCCCAAAAGGTCTCTTCCACTCTTGCAGACTCGACGAAGGGCGGCTGCTGCAGGGCCTCAAAATGGCGTCTGGGCCCCCCTGGAAGGCGGGTCTAGGCCGCTAGAGTAACTTTGACCAACAATGTAACTCGGACGCTTGCCCACCGGGGCACGAGCCCCCACCTCCGACAGCATCCCCACAGCCTTGAAGATTCTACAAAAGTCCCCGGAGCCCTCGGCCCCTGCAGGCTTCCGGTGAGGAACAACTGCCTTGGTCGCTAACGAAATAACCACGACATAGCCACCCCTTCTGTTAGCACGAGTTTTTGAACAGCCGAAAAGGACTCTGGTCCAACCGCCGGTTGTGGGAAACATTTTGTCCCTGATGCTACTTCCGGACTAACCCGGCCCCGCCCAAAATGGCGCCGGTGTCAATGAGAACTTACGAACACCTTGTGGTATTTTTAACTAATAAAACTTGATATTCTGAGATATGTATATGATCCTTTGTACACTTGGCGAAAAAGAAGGAGGGTTCGCTCGACGAACATGTAAAAGGATCCCGTTAAAATTGTTGGTTCCAATGTACGATTTATTATATTTTTGTAACTGATACATAACCTCGCTTGTGACACACGCCCACGGTATGCATTTAGGAAATTTGATTACAACTAGTCTGACTGTGCTTCCAATTATGAAATAAATGCCCCTTGATCCCTCACCTATTGATAGACCTTTTTTGTTTCCTGCAAAATGACTAAATAAACCCTTTTTAATGTTTTTAATGCTGCAAAATACCCCCCTTACTATACGTGCTTCAGCCATCGCCGTGTCCGGCCAAATACGATTGCACCCTCATATCTACATGCTGAACGATTGTGCAAATAAAGGTTTTCCAAACTATGAACAGGTATTGCATGCTTTTTAAATGTGGGATCAGCGGGAGAGTTTTTCTGTGCACCCTGCTTTGCTCTCTCTTTTAGGTTATTAGACGATGGTTGCCCAGCCCCGGATGGAGGATCGAATCTAAGACACGATACTCTGCCTCCAAGTATGCGACTGGCTCAGGAACTAACGCATGGAGAAGGACCTCGACTTCTGAGGACGGGTAAAGTGAAGCGGTGTAAATGATAGAATGTTATAAAGGTACGACACTCAAAGGTACTAGGGAACAGAGTTGACCGAAGAACTGATAAACCTTAGAACATCACAGCGTTGGAAAAGATTTAAGGACCCCGATAGCTAGATACATCTACCAACTAGATACCTCGCACTAAGTGCTTCTGATTTTTTTAACGTTTCCCTACACACGGCCTATAAGGACACACTGCCCCCCCCCTGGCTTTAGAAACCAAGACCCCAGGGATTCTATCCCGAGGAGATAAGACGAGTATGAGGTAAGTAAAGGACTTTCGTACCCATGCATTTGATATGCTCGAATGTTGTCCCCCTCCCTTCCCCTCTTTTCCTCCCTCTACAGGTTACATTGAAATCACGACTGAGGTATGGTGAAGATCTGAAGCCTCGCCATGTCTATTACATGAAGCGGACTAACGCTGCAAGGTGGCACCTAAGCACACCCACAAACTGCTCTTGTAACGAAAGAGCCAATAAGTCGTATGATATGATGAAACACGATCACCCTTAATCCGTGTTGCGTGAATGGGCACATGTCACGTATGTCTAAAGCTATGAGAGAATGTTTTTGTGTGATTGAAGTGTTGACTTAACTGGTCAAAGGACCGAGAGTGCGAGAAGTGTGACAAAATGGTGCCTTTTACTCAATGCATGTCCCCTGTACCCGGCCTAATGCTGTCGTCCCAAACTGCATGCTTTCGAAATTCTAACACAGAACCGTGATGTCTCATGTTGTGTAATGCGCTGAATAGCCTATCTTAATACACTGCCACCCCCAATGTCGCACATGTACTATTTAGCCTATTGTTGCACTCTCTCTCTCTCTCTCTCTCTCTCTCTCTCTCTCTCTCTCTCCTCCACACTCTCACTCTTCCGAACGACTAGCACCTAATTGGCAAACCGCCACCCCTGGTGCACCACCCAGTTGGCTCCAAATACCGCAAGTATTTGCACAAAACTTGTCTTAAATAAAATCACCCTGATGCCGTGTCACTACCTCTCCTTTCTGCTAAAATTTGATGAAACCTAGAATTGGCCAAAAGGGAAAGGACAGGTAAGACGGCTGAGGTTCCCTAATCTGACCCGTAATAAGGGAACTACATGTCAGTGGCTTCTTTGATAAAAAAATGCCTCAGATAACGCGACCTTCCCCGTCCCGAATTGTCGCAATACCCAAACAGAAAAGGTGATCGAAACATCCCCATCTTCCCAGAACGCCCCCAGTTTTGTATCAGCTGCCCCGGACGAGAGTTTTTAAAAAATGTCCCTCACCCCCGGTTGTAAGAGATGGGTCGACTTACGACTAACACAGGCCAGCCGTTGTTCGAGAAATGATTTGTTGATAAGCAAGCTACAGAGTTTAGAATTCAAGAAATGTCACTGAACGCTTACCAACTGAACTGTGGCCTTCTGCTAAATAACGCCCTTATGACACAAAGCAAGACGATAGTCCCTCACCACAGTTTGCTATGTCCCTAGTTGTTTTCCATAAGACCCCGGTTTTTAATGAAGTAGTCAGGTTGTAAGAGGCTATGTAGGAACTAGAATGATGTTTGCAAAGTTAAGATTAGACCGAAATGAAGAAATTGTTGCAATGAACCCTGTTGAAAGTAAAATGTTTAGCTGGAAGGTAGGATGCATTGATAGAATGGAAAATTGTTTAGCCTATGTTCGTCCCTCAGAAAGATACCTATCAGACCATGGTGATAGCACGTTGCACTTTTTCGTAAAATATAAAGCCCTGGAGAACGGTATAGCTTTGTAAGGCTCGTACTAGGAAGGTGGGTCTCTGTCAGAAGAACTGACGTTACTGTAATAAACAAAATGCAATGAATAGATACCAGATCTCGTACCACGACAATGAATGTAACACCAACAGACACCAAAGAAATAGTTACGAAGGAAAGTTATAGGAAATCCAACAAGCCCATCATCAATTATTTATATGTTGGTTGTGAACCCCAATGTAACGGATGCTTCTCATTTGCTTGGAGCTGGGAGAGAAATAGACTTATGTGATTACCTTCCTCTGCCAATTCTCTAAAGACTGTCTTTTCAAACTCATTTAAGGGTACCACTGTCGGAGGAGAGAGAGACCGGATGTGAGAGCACGCGGCCTGACTTCAGATCGTGGAACATCTGCGACATTGGCCAAGGCGAGACCGCAACAGTAAGGAGCCGCAGGACGAGGCACTGTTTCCGACAAAATGAGAGGAAAGGGCTGACCTGATGCCCCTGCTCGATGTTCAACGTGTGCCGAAAAGTCCCCGCTCTCTGAACTCGGTCATGAGCCCGCCTACCTGAAATTTTCCGTCCCCCTGGTCTGTTCCCGATCTGGCCCTGCTCCATCCCCCTTTTTCTCCGACCTACCCTAAGGACTACTCACACACAAACTTCTTCCACCTGAACTTTTTGACAATCGACTCAAAAGGACACAGGGCGAAAAGGACCTTTTTGACCAGAAAAGCGAGGAAAAGGTCATGCCCTGCAACGCGGGACCTAGAATAGAGCTGGACCCATAGCTCCACCGCCGGTGCTCCACAGTGCCAACAGAAGACGACAAAGAACTCACTAATAATGGTCCATGACAATAGGACTTCCCCTTCGAACAATGACACCCTTGATTATCGTTTTTACTACGTCTCATTTCTCTCCCAGCCACCATTGTATTGATTATACTCCAACCGAATGCGAAAAGAATTTACATATGTAATAAACCTATCAGTTCATATTCCGAATGATTATAAGCATCTATGAAATGTACTCAACGCTCTCACTACAGAATCGTTTTTGTCCGATATTGCATTACTATGACTTTCCTGCAAACGAGTTTATCGATAGACCCGCCTCCTAAGACGAAAGATTTTAAATGTAATGTTTATAGCTCCTTCACCTGGGTTCCTACTTCTTTACTTATGACCACCACAGTAGACATGGATAGGAAATAGGCCAGCAAGATGTCTTGGATATGTTAAAGGGAGGACTGTGGAAAATTAGTACGGTTTGGTAAACATTATCTGCGCCATCTTGCCTTTTCCCCTGATGCCACACTTTTTGTCGTGCGCATCCACCATTTTAGGTGCCTCGATCAGAACCACCCTCTGCACGCCACTGGCCCCCAGCACAGCCCTTCGCCCTCACAAAGCCCGCACGCTGACAACCCCCCACTCTCACATGCTTGGGTCATAAACCCCTCTTCAGCGCAGCTCTGCCGCAGAACCCCATCCTGTTCCCAGCGCGACACCTCCCTTCATTCCTTTCATGGTCCCAGGCCCTTTGATACAAACCCCCTTTCCTGTGTGCCCGTTTGTCTTCCTCGTTCCCAGGCCACCACCTAGCTCTGCGGATACTGTTTATTGCCCCCCCCGTACAGTAGGAAGCTTCCCTCATTAAAGGACCCTCGAATTGATCAAAGCCCCCACCCTATGAGATCCGATCAACCCCCCACATTCCGTGAATCGGCGGAATGTCCAGCTGCGCGATAATCATCACCTATTGTGACCGGGGTGGGGACTTCAACTGTAAATGTGTGTGGGAACGGGCCTGAAGGGGAGATTCAGAGGATGTCCTTTCATACTTCAAAGCATTGCAAGAATGTGTTACCTGCAATAAAGATCATGAAAATGTGTATAAGAGGCCAGGCCTCAGAGATGCGGTTAGAGCACCTCGTGACGATACTGGCTGTCTGAACTGATGTGTTCTCCTCCGGAGAGAATAAACCTTGTTTCCTGCCTTCCAGTCTCCAGCGCCTGCCTCTTCATTGATTAATATTTTGTGGGTTAAAGAGGCAATACCGCCGGGCAAATATTGATTGTCCCTGACCTTGGTTTTTACACAAGGACATCGGGAACCAGACGCTCCCGCAAGCAAAGCAAAATCACGAGCCCCGTTCTCCCCGTCCCGCCCCGCTATATCCTGCTAAGCCGCTAAGGTTCATGGGACTTGTGGTTCGGGGCCCATGAATCATGGGACTTGTAGTTCAGGTAGGCGCGCACACCGATCTAAAACCTGACAGTATGCCCTCCTCCCATGCGCCTCCTAGGAACTGGTTTGGCAGGAAACCTCGAGTGAAAGGACCTGACCGCTCTAGGAGCATGTACGTTATGCCAGGGCTCACAAGAGTCATCCTCGGTCGAATACCCCTTCCACGAAACCAGATACCAGAGCACCCCCCTACGTAATTTAGGGTCACGAATAGACCTCACCTCGTACTCCAGATCCCCATCACAGTCCACAGGGGGTGGCGCCTTTCTACGAGACGTGAGGGCTCGTTTCAACAAGTGCACATGGAACACCGGATGAATTCTCAAATTGTTGCGCAACTTCAATTTGTACGCCACAGGGTTTATTTGTTTCACTATGGGATATGGTCCGATGAAGCGTGGATGGAAAACACTCCTCAACTTGAAACGAATGCACTTTGTTGAGAGCCACACATTGTCCCCTACCTTGAACTGAGGACCCGGTTCACGGTGTTTATCCTCCCACCTTTTGTACACTTCCTTTGCTTTTGCAGGTGTTTTTGTACACCCTTATGCACCTTCCTCAAAGCCTGAACACGTTCCCTCACAGTGGGCTGATTACTCAAATCAACTGGGATATCGATAGGCAATGTGTTAGCATCATAGCCAAAGTTAGCCTTGAAAGGTGACATGCCTGTTGAACTGTGCCATGAATTGTTATACGCCAACTCAGCCATCCATAGCAGTTCCACCCAGGATTCATGAGCTTCCTTGGAGTAGCAGCGCAAATATTTCTTTAAGGTCTGGTTTAGTCGCTCAGTCTGACCATCTGTCTGGGGATGGAAGCTGGTAGAGAGCGCTGACTCAATACCCAACGCCTTGCACCACATTCGCCAAAAACGAGCGACAAACTGAGGTCCCCTATGCGACACGATCACCCTAGGAATACCTTGTAATCTTATGACCTGTGAAGCCAGCAACTGGGCGGTTTGACCTGCCGTAGGGAGATTTATGCATGGTATAAAATGTCCCATTTTCGTTAAATTGTCCAATACCACCATTACCGCGGATTTCCCCTTATCCAAAGGTAAGCCCGTTATAAAATCAAGACTTATGTTCTGCCACGGGCGATCAGGTGTGGGCATAGGCATCAGCAGCCCTTTCTTTTTGGTAGTCTCCCCCTTTGCTCTGGCACATACCTCACAGCACCCTACACATTGGGTAGCATCTTTAACCAAAGACTCCCACCAAAAGTGTCTCTTAAGCAGGCTCACAGTTTTGGTAACCCCCGGGTGTCCCGCCGACGGGGCTACATGACACCAAAGAAAGGCCTTCTTCCGTATCTCAATGGTAGGCAAAAACAAACACTCCCCCTGAAAAGGCAAACCCTGTCTCACCTCCCTCCCCGGCTTAATAGCAGCCCAACTCTTCCAAGACCCCAAAGACCTGGAGCCCTTGATTTCTTCCAAAAATCTCTCAGCGCGAACCACACACAATACCTTGGCAGAAGGGATGATGTGTTATGTTATGTTAAAACAATTTTTATATCGCTACTAACACCTGAAGGTTTCTTGGCGCTTGTGCTGAAGAGACAGAGAGAAAATGAGGGACAGAGCTAATTGTAAGCCTCAGTAAACAAAAAAGTTTTAAGGAGGGATCTGAACCTAGAATAGGAGGAAGACAGCCTTAGAGGGAGGGGAAGGGCATTCCAGAAAAAAGGAGCTAAGTCCACCATGTTTCTTCCTCTTGAATCTCGGGACTGATAGACAAGCCAGTTGGGAAGAGCGAAGATTGCGCGGGGGGACATATGGGTGAAGGAGAGAGGAAATGAAAGAAGGGCCACCGCCTGCAAGGGATTTAAAAATTATGCAGCCTAATTTAAACTTGCAGCGTGCAGTGACCGGGAGCCAGTGAAGACTTTTTAAAAGAGGACGAACATGTTGGTGTCTGGGTTGTCGGAAAATGAGACGCGCGGCCTGATTTTGGATCAGCTGGAGTCTCTTGGCTTGGTAGTCAGGAATGCCTACGTAGAGCGCGTTGGCGTAGTCAAGTCTTGAAATGACTAACGCCAACAAGGCCAAGGTAAGGGCTTCGGTGGTGAGGAGGCGGGAAATTTTGCGAATCTTCCTAAGCTGAAAGTGACTGGAGGACACTACCGCGCTGACTTGGGGTTTCATAGAAAGATCGCTGCTTATGATAACCCCCAGACTTTTGGCTGAGTTCACTGGGCAGGGGGGATTACCCAGACTGGGCGGCCAAAAAGAAGGTTGCCAGGGGTTAGAAGGCCCCCCGACAAGAACCAGC
This sequence comes from Lissotriton helveticus, assembly GCF_964261635.1. Classification (NCBI taxonomy): domain Eukaryota; kingdom Metazoa; phylum Chordata; class Amphibia; order Caudata; family Salamandridae; genus Lissotriton; species Lissotriton helveticus. The sequence goes on along the minus strand of NC_136071.1, from coordinate 967,285,375 downwards.
TCGGTCTTGTCGGGGTTGAGCTTAAGATGGTTTGAGCTCATCCAGTTGCTGATAAAACAAAGAGTGGTTTGAAAAGTGGAGATTGATTCATCCGAGGGGTCGATGGTAAAGACCAGTTGAATGTCATCCGCGTAATTAAACGCAGTGACATTCAACCTGCGGAGAGAGCGGATCAAGGGAGCCAAATACAAATTAAAAAGGAATGGGGACAAGGAGGAGCCCTGCGGGACTCCGCAGGTCAGCCCGACCTGGCCTGCTGAAAATTGGGACAGTCTGACTGCCTGTTGGCGTCCAGACAGAAAAGAGCGGATCCAGTCAAGGGCGGTGCTCTGGATGCCGGCCTCACCGACACGATCGACAAGAATGCCATAGTCAACCGTGTCGAAGGCGGCCGACAGATCCAAGAGCACCAGGGCCTGACAGATGTTAGCGTCGGCCCCTCTGCGCAACTCCTCCATCACAGAGAGTATCACAGCCTCTGTGGAGTGCGCAGGTCTGAACCCAGCTTGTTGGGAGTCCAAGAAACAAGATTCCTCAATAAAGGAGCTGAGGGTCTGGGTGACGTGTGACTCCAGAACCTTACTGAGGAAAGGGAGGAGAGATATGGGCCGAAAATTGCTCATAATAGAAGGGTCTGCCGAGGGTTTTTTTAAGATGGCCACCACCTCTGCCTGCTTAAAGGAGCAGGGGACCTCCCCCATGGCAAGAGAGTTGTTCAACAGGGCCAGGGGGGGTTCGGGGCAGGCAGTGAAGGCTTCGCGAAGGACAGTGGGAGGGCAGCAGTCACTAGGAGAGCCAGAGGAGACTTTATGTAAGAGGGTAAGGAAGCCTTCCTTCGTGATGGGAGGGATCTGGCTTAAGAGGTTGGAGTCTGATGGGGAACAAAAAGCCCAAGCTGAGGGAGGACAGGTGAGGCTTGAGCGGGAATACTGTTTTTAATCTTGATTATTTTGTCAACAAAAAATTGATTAAGCGAGTCACAAAGTGACTGGGAAGGGGAGGGTGCAATAGTTACTCTTTCAGGAGTAGATAGTTCCTCGACTATTGAAAAGATGTCCCTGGATTTGTTTGCCGAGTTCGAGATTGTATTAGAAAAATAAAAAGACGTGGCTGAAAATATAGCTAGCTTATACTTTTTTTGCAGGGAGGAGAATATCAATTTGGTTTCAGGGGAATAGCCCCGGCGCCAGCGCCGTTCGGCCTGTCGGAGCCCAAGTTTCAGGACCTTAAGATCTTCAGAGAACCACTTTTGGGCATCATGGCGGCGCCTAGCTTTGACCAGTTTTAATGGTGCCACGGAGTCGGAGGCAGAAGTAAGCCAACAGGTCAGATCCTGGGCTTGAGAGTCGATAGATCCAGTAGTAAAGGGGACAGATGTACTAAGAAGGGAAATAAATTTGCTCAGGTCGGCCCTGTTCCAATTACGCGCGGGAAAGTTGGTTTCTAGAGCATTGGTAGCAGGCGAGGGCATGGCTAAAGTAAAAGTAATCAAGGAGTGGTCTGACCAGAGACAAGGAAGGATAAGGGGAATGGAAATGTCCAGGCAGGAGGTCCAGATCTGGTCTAATATGTGACCCTTAATGTGAGTGGGTGAGAGTATGTGCTGGGTACAGTTCAGGCCCGCCATAAGGTCAGAAAAAGCAAAAGAACATGGGGATTCATGAACATCAGAGGGCCAATAATTAAAGTCGCCTAGGACCAAGATGTTAGTGTTGTTAATGGCGAGTTGGGAGATGAGGTCACCAAACTGGGCTGAAAAACTAGGCATGGGTTGGGGGGGACGGTATACCAGGACGCATATCAAAGACGAACCTGGTTGCTCCAACCTAAGCACCAAGCAGTCGGTCATAGGAATACTAGTGGTGGCCACTGGGGAAAAACGGAGCGGATGCCTGATGATGGCTGCAACACCACCGCCAGATTTACCCAGAGGGCGGTTTACTTGAAGTATGTAGTAGCCCGGCGGGATTGCAGGCAGAATGTCGGGAGAGGAGTCTTCAGTGAGCCAGGTCTTGGTGAGAAATAGGATATCAGGTTGCTCGGATTCCAGGAGATGGAAAACATCCAGCTGATGGCTGACCAGGGAGCGGGTGTTAAGGTAAATTGCTGATAGCTTAGATTTACGGGCCCTTACAGATGGTGGGGAGGTAGGCCTGAGAGCCCGGTCAGCCAGTCTGGGGGCGCCCGATAGAGATGTAATCTCGGGAAAAGCCTTTCTAGCCGTAAGCAAACCCAATGAAGCAAGCCTAGATGAGGACTCAGGGAGGGGGAACATGGGATCATGGAGGTGAATTAGGGAAGAACGAGAATATGCAAGAGGATAAGCATAGTGACGTGCCCCGTGCCCCGGAGGCCGCGGACGGGCGCAGACGGGCTTAACTCAGGCGCAACTCCGGCGCGCCTTCGTTGCGCCCGCTGCGCTCGTCCGCTGCGCTGACACATGAGGCCCGTTTAAGTAGGGGCGGATCTCGGGGGGTGTGGCGATGATGTCACTCGCCTGAGCAACCCAAGCCAAGATGGCGCCGCCGAAAGCCCGCCGAGACGACCAGCACCCAGCCGGCCGCCGGAGCTCTCCTGAGGTGGAAAGTAGGTAAGTGACCTGTAGGTCTGTGTTAGGTTCCTGGAAGTAGGTCAGGGCAAAAAGAAAGTATCACGAAGTAAAACGCGCCTCTGCTTTAGATTCAGCAAAGCGCTAGTAAAATCCCAGTAGGAGTGTCCAGATTACAGTCACAGCATCGCTGCTTCTTCAGCAACAGGCGTGGACCCACTGCCACCGGGTCGCCAGCCTGCAATCGCTGGGAGGCGGGGAAGTCTCTCCTAAGTAGGGGCGGATCTCGGGGGGTGTGGCGATGATGTCACTCACCTGAGCAACCCAAGCCAAGATGGGGCCCCCGGCCGCCGAAAGCCCGCCGAGACGACCAGCACCCAGCCAGCCGCCGGAGCTCTCCTGAGGTGGAAAGTAGGTAAGTGACCTGTAGGTCTGTGTTAGGTTCCTGGAAGTAGGTCAGGGCAAAAAGAAAGTATCACGAAGTAAAACGCGCCTCTGCTTTAGATTCAGCAAAGCGCTAGTAAAATCCCAGTAGGAGTGTCCAGATTACAGTCACAACATCGCTGCTTCATGGATTGCTGTTCTTCCTCATGCTGCTCGGTAGGTATCTCTTGCCTGGACAACGCGTCCGCTTTCCTGTTCTCTACGCCAGGTCTGAAGGTCACCACAAAATTGTACTCAGAAAAGAAAAGCATCCAACGCATTTGTCTTTGCGTTAGATGTTTTGCTGAGGTCATATACTGGAGATTCTGGTGATCAGTATAAACCGTCACAGCATGACAAGCCCCCATAGATAATGTCTCCATTCTTGAAATGCCCTCTTAATAGCCAAAAGTTCTTTCTCTGCTACAGTGTAATTGACTTCCGCAGGGATAAATTTCTTGGACAAATAAGCAACAGGGTGGAGCTGACCGTTGTGTGAATCTCTCTGGGATAGGATTGCCCCTACTGCTTCATCCGAAGCATCGGCTTCTACTATGAAGGGACTTTCCAATACAGGGTGTGCCAACACTGGTGCTGTGGTGAAAGCTCTTTTCAGGGCCTGGAAAGCCTCATCAGCCTCACTTGTCCATACAAAAGGTGTTCCCTTTCTTAACAACCTAGTGATGGGGACCGCTGTCTGAGAGAAGTGCAGAATGAACCGACGATAGTAATTTGCGAACCCCAAAAAACTCTGCACCTCCCTCACGTTCCTCGGGGCTGGCCAATCCTGGACTGCCTGTACCTTTCTCCCAGACATCTGTAGTCCATGTGGGCTGAGATTCACACCCAAAAACTCCACCTCCTGTACCCCAAACTCACATTTGCTCAGTTTTACATATAAGCTATGCTCTCTCAGTTTGTCCAGAACCTTACGCACCTGAGCAGTATGACATGAAACATCCTGAGAATATATCAAAATGTCGTCTATGTACATTACCACAAAACGATCCACATACTCCTTCAACACATCGTTTATAAAGAATTGAAACGCTGCAGGAGCGTTACAAAGCCCGAAGGGCATGACCAAATATTCGTAAAGACCATATCGCTTCTTGAGCGCCGTTTTCCACTCGTCCCCCTCTCTTACCCTGACCAGGTGATAAGCCCCACGTAAATCCAAACGGGTGTAAATCTTAGCCTCTCTCACATGGTCGAGCAAGACTGAGATGAGGGGAAGAGGGTAACGATTGCGTATGGTATTTTTGTTTAGTACGCGATAGTCTACGCACGCTCTCAGGTCCCCATTGGCTTTTGCAATAAAAAACAGAGGGGATGCCGCTGGAGAGCGGGAAGGCCTGATGAACCCCAAACTCAAGTAGTGGTCTATGTATTCTTTCAAGTGGTTGGTTTCAGGCACAGACAAGGCGTATACTCTGCATGTTGGTATCGTAGCCCCTTCCACCAAATCTATGCGGCAGTCATACTCCCCGTGGGGAGGTAAGGTTTCCGCTTTAGTCTCACTGAACACATCCCTATAAGACCTATATTCAATGGGTATTTGAACATCCGTTTCTGCAGCGGTAGCTGCCAAAAAAGGGGTAGTTAACACCGCAACATGAGCCGGAACACAGGGCACTAAGTGATCCTGGCAAAACTCGGGTACAAAATGGAAAGTTTTCGTCTTCCAGTCTACCACCGGATTGTGTCTACGCAACCAAGGCATGCCTAAAATGACCTCATATTGCGGTGCAGCGATAATGTTCAATGTCAACTTCTCAGAATGCACATATCCCTGCAACACCATAGACAAGCCTACTTCACTGGTTCTTTCAGTTATTTGACCTGATGTTAATGGTTGCCCATCAACAGCTAAGACGTCTTCGGGGTTCTCCCTAGGAACACGAGGCAAGGCCAGACGTGTTACTAGACCATCGTCTATAAAATTGCCTGTGGCTCCAGAATCCAACATCACCATAACCTGATGTTGCTCATGTTCGCATTCAATTGTCATGACAACCACAAGATGCGATTCAGTTTCATCTTGTCCAATGGAGGACAGTGAGGTGAGTTTCCATTTATGTCCCCCTTCGGCCCTGAGTTTGTTGTCTTCCTTCTGTTCCATTTCAGATGCAGTCGTAGATACAGCCACCTTCTTAAACCTGTTGACACTACCCGAAGTCTTGGGTTTGGAGGGGCATTCCCTGACGTAATGCCCCTTCTTCCCACAGTACATGCATAAGCCCTGTACTCTCCTTACTTCCCTCTCTTCTCTTGACAAAGGGGCCCTAAGTGCTCCGATCTCCATAGGTTCAGGATTGGACTCTGATCCCCCCGTTAGCTTACGTGGGATTTTTTCAAAACTATATGTTCCTCTTTCCCATCTTCTTCTATTACTCCCTCTCTCTGACAAACGACTATCCAATCTTAACGCCAGATTCACCATATCCACATACGTAGTAGGCTGAGGATCTACCTGTGCCACCACATCTTTTAAATCCTCTTTCAACCCCTGGTAAAATAGGGACCTCCTTTTCTCCTCTGGCCATTCCGCTTCGGCCACCAGCCTGTTAAACGCAGTGAAGTAAGTAACACGTTCTCCCTTACCCTGCCTCAATTCCAGGAGTTCTCTGTCAACGCTAAATGACGTAGCCCTTCGGTCAAAAACCCTCTCAAATTTTGTTCTAAAAGCTGACCAGTCTGACAGGATAGCATCATCGCGTTTTACCAAAGGCACCGCCCAATTAGCTGCATCCCCTACTAAATACGAGATAGTGAATGCCACCCTGGAATGATTCGTAGGGAATGAAGATGGCTTACAGGAAAAGTGCATGAGAACTTGAGTTAGGAACACCTGTACCTTGCGTGGGTCACCTGAGAACCTTTCAGGATTAGCCAAAGGGATAGGTGGAGGCACTGTAACCTGTACGGAGGAGGCTGGGGCGGAAGCATTAAAAGGGTTACCACCCAAATGGTCCACCTTCTCTCGTAAAGCAGCTGTCTCGGCCTTAGAGGAGGCCAACTCCTGCTGTACCAATACCAAAGCATGCAACACATCCTCCATGGATGCCATTACTCCTACACACGGACCGGGCAGAGTGAAATTCTTGGGCTCATGATTCTGTCAAGGTTGCACTCCGCAGGATCCGCATGCAGCAATAATGCTCCACCTCCGGACCTCCCGAACACCCTGAATGTATATCACAGGGTGTTCAGGCAATACGGTGAGGGAAAAACCCCAAAAGGGGAAAAAAAACGAAAGAAGGAAGGGACACTGGGGAAAAAGAAGCTGAAAGAAAAACACACAACTGGTTAATAATAATCTTAACCCTACTCTCATTACATTCTCACTAAATGGATGGCAGTATGAATCACCTGTAATAAGTCTGGTGTCTGAACCTTCATACAGCTATATCTTCTGGTTTTCCCTCCTGCCCTAAACAACACAAAGATCGCTATTAACATAGGTAATGAAACGCTACACTTCCTAAAGCCCATGCTCTCACTAAATAAATACCCCGAATGTATAAAGCAAAACATCTGAGAGAACCACTCCAGAAGGCAATTGAGACCCAGAGCTTAGATCCAATAATAAACTGCACAGAAGCGTAAATAAACAGTGCAAGCAGATTCCTCTTCTGCGTTAAGAAGTACTAAAGTGCCCAAGACCGCACAACACGTATCAAAGTTAAACCAAACACGGTATGATGTAGTTCCTGCACTACTACCATCCGCTTTGGTATTTGTAATCCACAAGGTTATGAATAAACATACAACGTCATGTTTTCATGACGGCAATGCGGAGGACTCCCCCCTGCATTCCGCCACTTGAATATTTAAGGTAACACCCCCAAATGAAGCCGTTACAGAGGACCAAAGCAAAGCGCATTGCCAGCGCGAACACTCATTACCATAACGATTCCTTCCCTGGTAAGAACGAACTCCGTGTTCTTCTCCTATGCTCAGCCAGGATCCAAGGACATCGGGAACCAGACGCTCCCGCAAGCAAAGCAAAATCACGAGCCCCGTTCTCCCCGTCCCGCCCCGCTATATCCTGCTAAGCCGCTAAGGTTCATGGGACTTGTGGTTCGGGGCCCATGAATCATGGGACTTGTAGTTCAGGTAGGCGCGCACACCGATCTAAAACCTGACAGCCATCCTCTGGTTCATCACTGCCACCCTTTGGTTCACCACTGCTTCACCACTGCCACCCTCTGGTTCATCACTGTCACCCTCTGGTTCATCACTACCACCCTCTGGTTCATCACAGCACCCTCTGGTTCACCATTGCCACCCTCTGGTTCATCACAGCACTCTCTGGTTCACCACTGCCACCCTCTGGTTCACCACTGCCACCTTCTGGTTCACTACTGCCACCCTCTTGTTCCTCACAGCCACCCTATGGTTCATCACAGCCACCCTCTGGCTCACCACTGCCACCCTCTGTTTCACCACTGCCACCCTTTGGTCCATCACTGCCACCCTCTGGTTCATCACAGCACCCTCTGGTTCATGACTGCCACCCTCTGGCTCATCACTGCCACCCTCTGGCTCATCACTTCCACCCTCTGGTTCATCACTTCCACCCTCTGGTTCATCACTGACACCCTCTGGTTCATCACTGTCATCCTCTGGTTCATCACTGCCACCCTCTGGTTCATCACTGCCAACTTCTGGTTCATCATTGCCATCCTCTGGTTCACCACTGCCACCCTCTGGTTCACCACTGTCACCCCCTGGTTCAATACTGCCACCCTCTGGTTCATCATTGCCACCCTCTCGTTCATCACTGCCACCCTCTGGTTCATCACTGTCACCCTCTGGTTCATCACTGCCACCCTCTGGTTCATCACAGCACCCTCTGGTTCACTACTGCTACCCTCTGGTTCATCACTGCCACCCTCTGGTTTACCACTTCCACCCTCTGGTTCATCACTGCCACCCTCTGGTTCATCACAGCACCCTCTGGCTCACCACTGCCACCCTCTGGTTCATCACTGCCACCCTCTGGTGCACCTCGGCCACCCTCTGGTTCACCACTGCCACCCTCTGGTTCATCACTGCCACCCGCTGGTTCACCACTGCCACCCTCTGGTTCATCACAGCACCCTCTGGTTCACCACTGTAGATTATGGGGAGAAAGCACACCTGCCCAGCCTCAACCGAGACAAATTAATTTGGGGCTGGTTAATGTGTTACTGAATTTGAGCTTCAAGTCCAGCACCTGCTTCCTTATCTGTAAGTGCTTCCTGTTGCGGTTTTATTTTTGTGACAGGAGCATTGTGCCATACTTGTAACTATTCTCTGACCCTGCTTCGAGGGTCAGAGCAGGGTCAGAGAATAGTTGCAAGTAGGCAATGAACTGTGGAGGCGCCGCTCAGGAAGCACTTACAGGGTTACAGCAGGTGCACATGTTGAAGTTAATTTCTTTGTAACCATTTTGTAAATGGTTACAAAGAAATTAGCTTCAACTTGGGCACCTGCTGTAACCCTGTAAGTGCTTCATGTACTTCAGTTTTGCAAAATCCGTTCCGCTCGCGAGTTCGCTGATTTTTCTGCAATTTCGCGAGGTTCGCAGATCGCGAAATTGCAGAAAATCCGCAAATTCCGCGAGCGAAACAAATTTTCCGCCCATACTTAGCACTAAGGCCATGGTCTTGCCCTCACCGATGTTGTGACGGAGTGCTTCTGTAACTCCGAGCAAAGTGGTCCTGAAGCCGGATTGGGTTGGATGAAGCAGCCCATTTGTCTCAATAATTTTGGATAGATGTCCATTAATGTGTCTCTCAAGAATCTTTGAGAGAGCCGGTAGAAGAGAGATAGGGCGAAAATTGGAGAGAAAGGCAGGATCAGCGTTCGTTTCTTTTAAGCCATGTTGCACAGCAGCTCAAGGTTCTGTGCAGCATGTCTAAAAAAAATGGGCCCAGATCTTTGGACTGGGGTGAATGTGTGACATTGATCCACATTCTGTCCATCATTGTTGTGTTTGCAGTTACCGCTCTAAGTGTACTGGGGATGCTCAGACGTGAGTCCCAGTTACTCCACACCACTGGAATCAAGCTAGCCGGGCTGAAGAGAGGTGTTACCTCGAAACCGGGCCGGTCCTCGGATGCTTGTTTCCGTTCTGGGAAGGACATGGCTTTTGTAGTTCGGACTGGACTGTTCCCATGGGGCACAGGGTCAGCGCTGATTTGCATATCGCCATTGTCTAACCCAGGGTGGTGTGGAGTGGAAGAACCATGGATTTGGGCCCAGATCTTTGGACTGGGGTGAATGTGTGACATTGATCCACATTCTGTCCATCATTGTTGTGTTTGCAGTTACCGCTCTAAGTGTACTGGGGATGCTCAGACGTGAGTCCCAGTTACTCCACACCACTGGAATCAAGCTAGCCGGGCTGAAGAGAGGTGTTACCTCGAAACCGGGCCGGTCCTCGGATGCTTGTTTCCGTTCTGGGAAGGACATGGCTTTTGTAGTTTGGACTGGACTGTTCCCATGGGGCACAGGGTCAGCGCTGATTTGCATATCGCCATTGTCTAACCCAGGGTGGTGTGGAGTGGAAAAACGATGGATTTGGGCCCAGATCTTTGGACTGGGGTGAATGTGTGACATTGATCAACATTCTGTCCATCATTGTTGTGTTTGCAGTTACCGCTCTAAAAAAAATAATGGCAACATCAATAGGTCTCGCATAGGCGACACCTGTTGGCTTTGCCAATGCTTATATTTTCTTGTATACATATTTTTATTTGATTTCATCTACTATGTATGTTGTAAATATGTTAATTAATCAACATAATCATGGAGAAACCATAGGGTGGGACCAAGTTTGAGATGAGATTTCAAGTCATATCTTACTTGGCCTGGATTGTGTACCATTTGAAACCTAGTGGCATATGTAGCAATCCAGCTACTAGGTAGAGACTAGGTGGCTGATAATTGAACTAATAAAATTACTTATGCCTACTGTTCATTTAACTTGTTTACACACTCAAGACATTATCACAAAGGCCAGGCCCAATGTGAGCATAGCCCAACACCTTTAATGACTTTAATTGGTCCTTGAGTGTGCTGAATACTACTTCATGATAAAGGCTGATGCCCTAATTTTTGGGGAAATATGAGTATCTTTACATTCAAAGAACAGAGGGCCAGTGATGTGGAAGGTCAGGCACCGTCCACCTTGACTTGGAAGAGATAAGACCTTGTTAGAAACACCTCATATCTGTCCAGCAGCACACCTTTCCCGTCCTGTAAAAACTCCCATCCTTCCAAACCCAACACTTGCCTGTGGTAGAGCTAAATCTTTGTCAGGAACACCTTCCTCCTCTGAGTTTCTCTCCCTCTTATCCCTATCTTATCTATACACCATTCTTCTCAGAGCACCGTTTGAGATCTCACCTTTGCATGTGAAAGAGCTAAGGCTAAGAACACCTCTGGTCAGCTTTTTGCTGACGGTCTGACTGATTGATTGACTTACTGGAAGGCGTTCTTTATATAGAGAAGAGTTTATTGTAACTACAACCCTTCTTTTCAACCCAGTCTCTGGTAGGTTCCCTGGTACTTGAGATGCTTCTTTAGATTTGATCAGGGAGTCTAATTGGCTCCACAGAGGTACATTGGTGGGCTGTTGCTATTTTTCTCATACCGTAACTGCACTTCCTTTCTCTTAAGCGAAGAAGAAATGTTTGTGTGTAGGAATGACAGCCTCTTCAGCACATCACTGCACTCCAACATGCCCCAACCTGCTTTGAATCTTATATGTGATTCAGTGGACAAAGTTAAGCATCCTAACTGCATTGCGCTGCAGGCCGACATAACCTGCAACACCACCACCCCAACAGCGGATGTTAACTCATATGAGGCTGGCCTTGTATACCAGACTAAGTCATCCATGCAGAATCTCTCTATCAGGGGTGTAGCAGAAAAGCAAAATATTGCTGCTCTGTCTTTCATCAACTGCGAGCCATCGCAGCCAGAGAGCTCATTGTCGACTGGCATTTCCTGACAGTCTCTGTCTTAATTATAAAATGAACTACTTAATATCCCCCATTCACATCTTAGGGGATCCTGCGGCAGACTATAGTCCTACCCCCACTGTTAACGATCGGCCAGATGTAGAAGTGCCGTCAACTTCACCGATGGCTACTAGGCTAATGTTGAAATGGTGCCAAATTACTTGGAGTGTATAGGTCAAGCCACTATAAAAACAAGGAAGTGATTCATGAAGGAAAGGTTGTGTTCCAATCGAGTAAAGCCCTTTTGTTTTTTTTTGTTTTTTTTTATTCAGAAAGAAAAAAAAATCAGGCTACAATACACATTGCATAAATATACACTCAGTGACTTAAAACACTCAACTTATCAAAATCATTTCCATCATAATCATCTTTTCAAACACTGCCCAACATGATATACAATTTTCTTCAGATACATCCTAACCTATCCCACACCGCCAATCTTCTATTGGTTTCCAAATCCGCATCCCTCTTTCCCTCCCCCTCCTACCTTTCCTTGCATAATTTGGCTTTTCCATGTTATATGAGGACAATAAATTAGCCAACCATACTTGTAGAGTCGGGGGGTTAGTGTCTAGCCAGGCCCTAGCAATACACAGTCTATACACTACCATAGCCAAAAAAACAAACTCATGATGCTCGCCTTCTTCTGGTACTATTCCTAAAAGTATGTGGACTGGCTTAAGTTCCAGCTTGATCTTAAGTGAGATCTCCATGAAGTGTTCAAGATTTCGTAGCAGTGTGTGTAGTTGTGGGCATAATGCGAACATGTGTATTATGTCCGCCTCTCCTGAATTACAACGCGGACAGGTTATACCCTCTGTTCCTCCCCATTTCGCTATCCTTGCTGGTGTGTAATATAGGGAGTATATAGTTTTGTAATGCTGCGACTGTAAGGACGCCGAGCACAGCACTGAACATCCTAACTCCAAGGAGTCCTGGAACCACCCTAGTTCCCCTTCCAGCTTTTCTGCCCATTTTTCACTATATTTATCCAAATCATCCTGCATACCACACACAAAGCTGGCATATAGGCTTCTTATTGAGCAGTCCCCCCCTAATCTTATTTTTTCCATTATCTCTACTTTATTATAGCCAGCCGGCCCTCCCTGCTTATTCCCTAAGAAGCTCCTAATCTGTAAATACTTTAAAAAATCCTTATTGTTCAAGCCAAACTTAGTACATATCTCCAAAAAGGTGGCTAAGCCCTGGGCCCCCCATAGATCTCCAATACTTGTTACCCCCTTTTTCATCCAGCTTTCCATTACTCTATCTCCAAACACCTCGTCTGGGAATGACCTATTTTTAAACAATCTTGTATAGCGGTTGAACCTTCCTAGCCCCACTTTCTTCATATATGCCGTCCATATCTTCGCTCCTGCCTCAACCGTCTTATATCTAGTTCTTTTAAAGCGCCCGTATTCCACACACGCCAGAAAGCAGTTTTCAGCCTCTTCCCCTAATACAACCTTATAGATTCTAGTAGACCCCTCTCTTACCCTTAGATCTTCTCCCCCCCCTATTAAGCCTTGCATATATTGAATGGTCGCAGCCCAATAATACAGCTTGAATCAGGTGCGCCCCAGCCCCCTCTTTCTCTTGGAAGTGTCATATACCGATAAGCCCTGCGCGTTTTTCCATGGGCCCAAATAAATTTATTGAGAATCCTCTCCAGTGCTGAAAACCACTTTGCTTCGAAGAATAATGGGATTGCCCTAAAGAAATACAAAAATCTTGGGAGTATCATCATTTTTATCACATTCGTACATCCCACCAAGGACAAATGCAAGTTATTAAGTCGTTCTAGATCCGATTTTACCTTCGCCAGCAGGGGAACCACATTATTCTGTACTACTACTTCCAGATCCGCAGATACCTCTACCCCCAGGTAAACTGCTGAATTAACCTTTCTTGAATCTGCGTTGTTTTGTTCGTTTTGCACATACCGATTACTCACTATTTGGGTCTTAGTTTTATTTAGGCTATACCCAGAGACTTTTCCAAAAGATTCGGCCTCCCTTTCTACTTCCACCATCGCCTCATCTGGATATGGGGTTAAGATGGCCACGTCATCCGCATACGCCAAGATCTTCGCTTCCGACCCATTCAGGCTCATCCTAGCAATTCCGTCATTCAATTCGAGCCGGCGCAGAAAAGGGTCCAAGTACAGCGCGAACAGTAGAGGAGACGACGGGCAGCCCTGTCTCGTGCCTCTTTCAATCTTGATTCCCTCTGAGTATCCCCTACACACCCTAATTCTCGCCGTAGGATTTTTATACAATGTCTGCATTGCTTTAATATATTTATCGCCAATGCCATTCCATCTCAATACCTCCCACAGATACTCCCAGGAGACTCTATCAAAGGCCTTCTCGGCGTCTAGGAAGATCGCCGCCATAGAGTCTCCTGGGATACTAGCTGCATCAAAAAAAGTTAAGACCTGCCTTGTGTGTTGTGTAGTGTCCTTGCCTGGTATGAACCCATGTTGGGAATGAACAACTAGTTTCTCAATAGCTCCTGCCAACCTTCTAGCCAACATTTTTGAATAGATTTTTGCATCCGCATTCATTAGCGTTATTGGGCGATATGATCCTGGCTGATTTACAGGTTTTCCCTTCTTGGGAATCACCACTATATCGGCCCCCCCCCAGGAGTCGGGGATTGATTCCCCTAGCTGAGCCTTAGTCATAAGATCAAACATATCCTTAGCCAATAATTCAAAGAAGACTTTGTAAAATTCCACCGGTAACTGGTCGCGACCCGCAGCCTTTCCAGAGGGAAGAAGTTTTAATGCCTCTATGAGCTCCTCTTTCTTGAATGGTTGCTCTAACTCCTCCTTCCTTTCTGGAGAAATACCCTCTGGAGCCACCCCTCTCAGATATCCCTCTACTTCATGAGGATTCCCCTTTATGTCTTCCGTATATAATGTTGCATAAAACTGCCTGAAGATTTTCTGTATCCCATCTGCCCCTACCACTCGGTTTCCATATTGATCTATCATCTCAAGCATATCAGCTGCTGCTGCTCGCTGCCTGGTGCGTACAGCCAACAAATGCCCTACTTTTTCGCTGAATTCATATATCCCCTCTTTTCTGGCCAGGTATTCCCCCACCGCCTTGGTTAGCATATGTTCAGAGGCTTCTGCCTTTAGTGACACCGCCTTCAATAGCACTGGCTCCAAAGGCAGTTGCTGGTATATTGCTTCGCCCAGTTCCCTCTCTACGTTAAGAAGTTTCATGTTCCATTCCGTGATCCTGTTTTTTTCCTTTGCTCTTGCAGCTAACACATAGCTCAGGGTCTCCCCTCTTACCCATGCCTTTAAGGCGTCCCACACTATTCCCGGGCTAGCAGTGCCCCTGTTAAAGTCCCAATAGTCTCTAATCCATGATCCCATACGCTCTTTGTATCCCTCCTCCTGCAGTTATGCCCTTTCGAAAGTCCACTCCCTTTTTTCCCTTCTGTCCAACCCTATTTTGATTGTTAAAACCAAAGGGCTATGGTCTGAGATTAGGCGGGGGTATTTTTCTATTGAAAATGAATTGATGAGGGATCCAGAAATTAAAAAATAATCCAGCCTAACCATCAATTTATGAGGGGCAGAATAAAATGTGCTACCATCTAGAGCTGAATGCAGCTCTATCCAAGGGTCAAATAAGGAGTTATTACTAACCAAATCACACAGTGCCCTATAGGTTCTTTTTTTCCTTCCTGAATAAGGAACCCCTGACTGTAGAATAGGATCCCTAAAATCATGTATGTTCAAATCACCGCATAATATGATTGGTTCAGGCCAGCTAGCGAGCTCTGAGTCTATGAGTTGAAACACCTCCGGGTCGTCTTGCGTTGAGCCATATATAGTTACCAAAGTAAACCTCTCACCCCTAAAAGTCAAATCCAACATGACCCACCGCCCCCACTCATCTTCCTGTTTTTTATTTACAACCATATCCCTGATCTTCCCTAGTATCGCGACCCCTCTATTCCTTGTAGCCTGTTTTGATTTAGCTAAAACTGTGAATCCTAATTGTCCAAGAAGATATGCTTGTGCCACCTCTATATGGGTCTCTTGTAAGCATACTATATCCAAATGTAGACCCCCTATCAACGCCGCTACTCTGTTTCTCTTATTGGAATCATTTAACCCACACACATTAATACTCGCAATTCTACAGTTCATTGCAAGCTTTCAGAGTTCCAAAGTATCCCCAATCGTTTAATACAGTATACACAACAGTATAATCTATGATTTCTGCATGCCTTATGCCCATTACAGGTTTCCTGTGCCACATACCAGGTGCACCAAGTGTACTCGCAAATAACCAAAAAGAAAACAGTATAGTGTGTTCAAACAATTCAGAAAAGTTAACCAATTTTTTTTCTTTTTTCCCCCCTCTTTTCCCCCCCCTAGAATCCCCCCTCTTATCCCCCCTTGCCCTTCCCATCCCAGCAACACCCTCCCCCCCCATTTCCTGGCAAATAGGTCAATTAGACCTATGTGTGGTCGCTTTGGGTAGTGCTAATCGCACCCTCCTCCCTCCCGGAATCTTGCCAACCCATAGTATAGCCTTAATTGGATGTCAACGCAGCAAAGTTACATTGTTCTGTTACCCCCCCCTTTTGTGTTTTTAGCTCATCTAAGAACTGTTGAGCCTTAATCTCTGACAGAAAAAATCTAATTCTTCCCTTCGTTACCACCTTAAGCTTTGCTGGGAAGAGGAGGTATGCTTCTGACCCCTGCGCCTGGAAAGGCGCTATCATTTGCCTTAGCCTCCACCTTCTCTCCACTGTGGCATGACAGAAATCGGGCCTGGCAAAGAAGGTGACGCCCTATGTTGTGCACCGTTTGTCGGGTCTGGCTTTCTCGATAATTTCTTCCCTTAGGAGGTAGTTACCTATATTAACAAGAATCGCCCGGGGTAGATTCCCCTGACCTTCCCCTCGGTAACCTTTCTTTAATTTTTTTTTTTTTTTTTTAAATATATTTTTATTGCAGGAATTAGTAAATCGTTACAAAATCGACCAGCATAAGAACACAAGCAACATCAGCGAAATACAACCCTCTGTCCCCGCACCGTAAGTTCCGTACATAGCCTTCCAGCCCACAACCCTGGGGTCGGGCGGCGAAATGCAATGGGGGCTCAGAAGGATGTCAGAGCTGGTCCGGATGATCCACTGTCCGACATCTGCTTTTCCAAACAAGCCTATAAACCCAAAAGATAAACCCCCACCCTCAAAATACTACTAACCAAAGTAAATCCCACCCAACCCTCGGTAACCTTTCTTTAATGTAAAGGGGAATCTGTGAGCTCTTTGTATCTCTTTTTCCCATTGCCAGTCGGATTCAGGAAATGCACCCTTTAACAGGCTAACCACAAAACGTCTTGTATCCTGCCCCTCAAGCCCTTCCGCCACACCCAGGATTCTAACGTTATTCCGCCTCTGGCGGTTTTAAAAATCCTCCAGCTTCCACTGGAAGTCCTCAGAAAGTTGTTCCTGGGTTGTTTGGAAGGTTTGCCAAGTCCCGACGTCATCCTCCAGCTTGCCTGTGCGTTCCTCTACTTCCGTAACTCTGTCTGCAATCTCGTCATATAATTTGTTCATCTTCCTCATTGTGTTCTGAATCTTTTTTGAGGCCTGCCTCGCTCTCCAGCTCTCTGTCCTTGCTTCTGTTTGAATTTGCTTTAAGGTGCTAAGCAGTATATCAAAGGGAGCTGCTTGCGCTGTAGGTTCGGAAGGGATCTCCCTCGTATTGTTCTCTTCAGAATATGTCAACGAGGTAGCTGAGTAATCCCATGTTAATCGGTTGCCACCCCCAGATGGTGTCTCAGTATGGCGCCTGCTTAGCATTGACAGTCTTTTCAATTTTTTCCTGGTCGTGTCTTTGCCAGCAATACTTGATCCTGAGCTAACATGCTCATCTGAACTGCCCTCGGTGCTCTGATCTGTTTCAGTACCCTCATCTGGAGAAAAAAACTCTCCCTCTGTTGAGGGCCCTTCCCCAATCCTGTTTAGGCTCTCTTCACAATGTTCTTTAGTGCCGGTTGTGCTATTTTTCTCCCCCTCCAGATTTAAAACGCTTCTCTTACTTTTGTCTGAGTCTGAGTTCTGACCCAAGCCCAAGCCCAGCTCGGTTTCCACCATCATTATGGCTCCCAACATGTCTGAGTTACCTGTTGGGCCTCTCCTCCACCCTCCTTCTGGGGCTACTGCTTTTCCTGGCCCGCTTCCTGGCATGCTCTCCACTGACACTGCCTCTGGTGCAGAGCTCCTCCTGCCGAGAGCGCCTGTCTGCCCCGTTGCTAGACTGGAAATTTCCCTGCTCGTACCGTCCAAACCCAGGCTGGGTGGTTGCATAGCAACCCCACGTCCGACGCTCCCTGCGCCCTCAGCGTCCTCGCGGATGCTCCCGTCGGCTTCAGAGACACTGCCGGTTACAGGGATACTGCTACTGCCACTGCTCGCGCTCTCATCGCCAAAGCCGGTAAGCTTAGGAGGGAAGACTCCAACTAAAGTAGACTGTCGGAGTGGTGGCTCTCTGGGTTTACTTTTTTCCCTGTTGATTTCCTTTTCTTTCTCCAATGTCTTCGCGTCTGTATCGCTCACAGACGCATCCGTTCCTCGTCCGCCCTGGCCCTTGCCGCCTGGAGTGTTTGCCTTCCCCCGCGGTTCCTGCTTCTTTCTCGGGGGGAGGACAGCGTTTTTTCGGACTGCACCCGTCAAGCGGGGAGGGCCATTCACGCTGAGTGCCTTCTCGTTCTGTCCTGCTGTGGGAACAGGTTTCTCCATAACTTTCTCCTTGCTCTCCTTGCACTGGGCTTGCCCCTTCTCCGACTTTGGGGGTCGCATTGCTGTTGTTACTTTTGTTTTTAGATGTGGGGCTACCCGACCCGCTTCTTTAAGGAGGGCTCTAACTGCCGCTTGTGCGCACTGCCAGATACTTCTCCGCTCTTGAGACGCGAGCCACTTCCGTGCTCTGTTCACAGTCCTCAGAACGTCGCTATCAGAATTAACTCCCTTAAAGCCAGATAGGAAGTTTGCAAAAGTCCAATTCATAAGCAACATCGGGGACTTTATTGTTATCTCGCAGTGTCTTAGTCGTGTCTTAGAGTCTCAGAATCCAGATGCTACATCCCGGTATAGGAGAGGAGGTTAGTGCGACCGCTCAGCACTGTCCAGCCGCGGCCATCTTGCCCCCCCTATCTTATCTATACACCATTCTTCTCAGAGCACCGTTTGAGATCTCACCTTTGCATGTGAAAGAGCTAAGGCTAAGAACACCTCTGGTCAGCTTTTTGCTGACGGTCTGACTGATTGATTGACTTACTGGAAGGCGTTCTTTATATAGAGAAGAGTTTATTGTAACTACAACCCTTCTTTTCAACCCAGTCTCTGGTAGGTTCCCTGGTACTTGAGATGCTTCTTTAGATTTGATCAGGGAGTCTAATTGGCTCCACAGAGGTACATTGGTGGGCTGTTGCTATTTTTCTCATACCGTAACTGCACTTCCTTTCTCTTAAGCGAAGAAGAAATGTTTGTGTGTAGGAATGACAGCCTCTTCAGCACATCACTGCACTCCAACATGCCCCAACCTGCTTTGAATCTTATATGTGATTCAGTGGACAAAGTTAAGCATCCTAACTGCATTGCGCTGCAGGCCGACATAACCTGCAACACCACCACCCCAACAGCGGATGTTAACTCATATGAGGCTGGCCTTGTATACCCGACTAAGTCATCCATGCAGAATCTCTCTATCAGGGGTGTAGCAGAAAAGCAAAATATTGCTGCTCTGTCTTTCATCAACTGCAAGCCATCGCAGCCAGAGAGTTCATTGTCGACTGGCATTTCCTGACAGTCTCTGTCTTAATTATAAAATGAACTACTTAATATCCCCCATTCACATCTTAGGGGATCCTGCGGCAGACTATAGTCCTACCCCCACTGTTAACGATCGGCCAGATGTAGAAGTGCCGTCAACTTCACCGATGGCTACTAGGCTAATGTTGAAATGGTGCCAAATTACTTGCAGTGTATAGGTCAAGCCACTATAAAAACAAGGAAGTGATTCATGAAGGAAAGGTTGTGTTCCAATCGAGTAAAGCCCTTTTGAACAAAACTGGTGTTGCAGGAGAAAGAGAGCAATTATTAAGAAATAAGGATGTTCAAAGTAGCGCAATTCGATTAGGAGAGAAGAGAAGAGAACAAATTGTACAGAGACCAAGTAATCCCTTTAGTAGTAGCTCCAGGGTACATGCTCCTAGTCTTGATGAAACTGAACATATCCCCAATTGTAATAATCTTAGCTTACCCCCAGCCGTATGCCCTTATGTTTTAATACTAACTGGAGTACCGGCTTTAAGGAGGGATCAAACAGAAACGTGGTTTACCCATAGAAACAAGGTAGTTGATTGGCTTCAAAAGTTCAAAAGATTCAGCCCACAGAAAATGAATGAGATTTTGATGGTGCGCAGGGTAGGGTGGGTGGACGACCAGAGGAAAAATATTGAAGGAGACTGTATAGTTGTAAATTTTAGGTGCCCTCACATGGCCCGTAACCTTTTAAGAATAAGCGAAGAATCCCTGACGGAGAACACCAATATTCATGCTCTCCCTCTGGGGTACTTCTATCGACCAAATGGAAACGAAACACGTAGGAATTGTGACAATTTTATTCCTCTTGATACATTTAATAGATTCCAAGATTTATCTTCTCTGGAGGCTGTAGATTGACTTCATTTGAAGATTGCCCAAGATGAAGGAAGAGTAGCCATACGAGTAGGAACAGAGATAAATGAGATAATGGATGCTACATTTATTGAACACTTGGCCAACGTGTCCATGGCAAAAGAGGTAGCTTTGGGAGAAGATGGGTTAATGTCCCAAAATCCGTTACTTATTTCGGGCCAATAAGCAGTGTTGCCTGGAGCAAATATACGTATAAGTGATATTTTGTTAGATGAACCCCTCCTAGTAACGAGCGATGATAATTCCCCAGGCCTAAAATTAATTTCATGGAACATAGCGGGGCTTAGGAAGAATGTTAGTGACCCAGAATGGAGTGATTATATTGAATCAAGTGATATCTGTTTCCTTCAGGAAACTTGGCCGTTAAAGTGCCCACATAGATTGGGATATAGAACTTTTAATATTGACGCAGTTCCCTCTGCTAGAGGCAGGCCCTCGGGGGGGCTTGTAATATGGGTGAAGGTTACACTTAAGATTCGAATAACAATGCTAAAAATCAACTCATTGGACGTTCTGGGGTTAAGAATAATTACAAAAGAAGGAAGGGTGCTAGTCTTACTCAATGTTTACAATAGACCATGTTCTTCATCAAAAGAGTCACTGATACTGAAAAAGTTGGACTCCTTCCTAAATTCTATGGCGGACAAACCAAGTATAATACTGGGTGGTGATTTGAATTGTAATTATGAGCCAATTATAGGCCTCGGGGACATCTTTAAAGATGAGGACAGGGCCAATAATATTCCCATGTTATGTAATATCAACCCAGTTCAGTGTACAGTATTGGCAGTCCAAATTCTGAGGATGATAGCTGCACATGGACTGAGAGCATGCAATAGTCGATTGACATCGGACATAGCAAAAGCCCCGACCTTTATAAGAAATAATTCTCAAAGTAACATTGACTTCGTAATGGTTTCCTTGATATCTGGTCCTATGTAATTGACCTTGAAATTATGCCTAGGATTGAGTGACCATCGTCCACTCCAATTGCCATTTTCCACCAGCCTACTGTCCAATGTAATTCCAACAAATGAAGTAGTTCATTTAGCCAACGCACCTAATGATGTTATATTAGCCAGTAACAATCGCCGCTCATTAAAATGGGCTCATATACTGGAGCATGGAGAAGTTCTAGCAGAAATTTATAGATTGCTAGCTGACACTTTTGCTAGATATTTAAGCATACAATTAGAGGGGAGTAGCTTTGTTGATTTACACAATGGTTTTTTTAAATCACTAATATCGTTGGTAACCAAAATGCCCCAAAAAAAACAATCAAAATATAAACAATAAGTCAAGTGGGAAACCCTGGTATGGTAAGGATTGCTGTAATGCAAGGCTAGACTATTACAAGCAGTAAAAAACAAGACTCCTGCTGAAATTAAGGAAGCCAGAAAAGAATACAAGGTAATACAAGAGCAGGCTAGAAGAAACTGGGATGAGAAAAGTTGGTCAGAACTGCTTAGGGCAGCTAAGGAAAAGGACCAAGAGGGGTTCTGGAGATTGGTGGTGAAGGGGAATCGTACTGGAGGGGTGGTCAAGGATGTGTTCCTTGATGAAACAACTTGGGTCGAACATTTCTCAAAGCTATACAGCGCACCAGAAGATACTGAGGAATTTGATATAGATAGGTTAGGGCCAAACCCAAGCGTAGACAAATTGGAGTTCGAAATAGAGGGAACAGTGCTAGCAATTAATGCAGCTAAAAATGGAAAGACGCCCGGATTAGACAAAATTCCGGGTGATTTATACAAGCACGAAATTAATGTTTGGGCACCTTACATTAATTTTTTATGCAATGCCTTAGCAGCAGGTGCTGATTTTCCGGATAGTTGGAGAGGTGCGGAAATCGTACAAATTTTTTAAAAGGGCAATAGAAGCGAGCCAGCAAATTATCGGCCCGTTAGTTTAATAGATATTTTACAGAAAATCTACGCAAGGCATATTTTAACACGTGTGAATATATGGATGGATGAAAGATCTGTACTTACTAAGTTTCAAGCCGGCTTTAGACCCAGAATAAGCACCATAGACCAGGTTTTTAAATTTTGTTGTTTATGTTGGAAATATGTTCACATAAGGAAAGGGCATCTTTATGTTGCATTTGTTGATCTTAGGGCTGCCTTTGATCTTGTTTCACGTGATCTTTTATGGGAGTCCTTATATTCCCAAGGACTTCCGGTTTGTCTTTTACAGCAGATCATAAGGTTGCATGAAAATAATTATGCCAAAGTAAGATGGGGGCCAAACGGCGAACGAACAAATGCTATTCCAATTAAGCGAGGAGTCCGCCAAGGGTGCGTGCTGGCTCCCACATTATTTTCAATGTTCGTCAATGATATCCCATCGTACTTAGAGGGCTGCAATAATGAGGCACCGAAATTGAATGGAGAAAGGGTTTCGTCACTTTTATTCGCAGACAATACCATATTGATATCTCAAACTCCCAGAGGTCTGTGCAATCCCTTCTAAATTCATTCCAAACATATTGCAATAGGAAAGGCCTTGAGATTAATACCAATAAGACCAAATATATGGCCATAAACCCCCATAAATCTTTTAGGGGGAACCTGTTCTTAAATGACCAGAAACTAGAATCCGTGCATAATTTTATCTACTTGGGAGTTTGACTGGACTCGAAACTTTCATGGAAAACCCAAGTAGAAAAAAGCAAAATTATATTTACACAGAACACACTGCCAATTACGAAAAACACGGGCAAGCCTTAGTAAGGCTGTGTCCCCGGCACTGGAAGTCTTTAAGTTTAAGGTCCAGTCCGCTGCACTATATGGGGCAGAAATATGGGGGCCATTCTGTAGGAATGCGTTTACAAATAGTGAAAACAAATTTTATAGGACTCTCTTAAGGCTGCCAACAAGCACACCACTAATACCTCTAATGCTTGATTTAAGCATGAAGTGCACGGATCATTTTGTTACCCTGAGACCATTGTCACTATGGGTGAGAATCTGGTGTACACCAGAGTTAGCGGATTTTAGAAATGGCCTCGAGGAAATAATGAGATTGGATCCGAACACTTCTAATATTTGGTTAAAACATGTGCGTTCTTGGCTAAATAGGTTTGGGTTGGCACAGTTCTGGGAAGAGCCATGGAGCTTGACTCAAAACTCAAAAAAAATGATGAAAACTGCCTTTTGGTCATATATTGATCATAGTTTGCTAAATGTCCAAGTGGGTGTAACTTTGACATGTAACTTTCTTACTTTTAAAGACAGTCCCTGTTTTGAACAGTTTTTAGATGAAGTTCAACCACCCCTGGCTAAAACCCTATATATGAAATTTAGATATGGAACTCTGAAAACTAATAAGACAATAGCGAGATGGACAAGCACTTGCATAGACAAGATTAGTGACCAATGTACTATGTGTCAAAACAACATAAGAGAAGATGAGTCTCATATCCTCTTCTTCTGCCCAGCCTATGCGGCAGCAAGAAAAAGATGGATTAAGCCTTTGTGCCTTAATCTAGGAATACGCTCGTATAAGGAAGCCAGACAGATGATAATTTTTGGTGTTAGTAGATTTTTATTTGCTATAAGCTTTGTACGAGACAAAGTGGGTTTGAAGTTATAAAAAAAAAAGAACTGTAATATGATCTAGTTTTTTGTATCTTGTACATGTAATGCTTGCTGCTATTCTGCGTTAATCAAATAATATATATATATACTCACAATTTTAAATCTACTATTAATTGAAAAAATGGAAATATGAATTTAATCAATGTTCCCATTGTGTTTTTTATAATTGATGCCTTTTTAACTAATTTATATTGATATTTATTGTACTGATTCCCAAACTGTATCCATAAATCCTCAAAATCACTAGTTCCTCTATATGGATTTTATATAGTGTATTGTTTGTTTTTATGTATCTTTTATGGCTCTATTGTGCCGAAAAAAAGATTTAAAAAAAAACTACTTAAACAAGACAAAGTCAAATGAAATCTCCTCTTTCTCATCCAGATGTACTTCTTTTTTGAAAAATTAACATGACAGGAACAGTCAGGAATCTTCAGCTAGTCATTATTACTTACAACACATATTTGGAATATATACGTGATAATTTCTTAGTTATTAAAATGTGTTAATAGTTTATTAAAGTATGTATTTCATTAAAAGAAATCACTGAAAAGAATACATAGAACACAGTCCCATTAAAAATACAACTCCGTTTTTGATAATAAGTATTGAAAATACTTCGCTCCCGGAGCAATCTCTGAAGTGTAAATAGAAAATAAAAGGTCAATTGCAGAATCCATAGAAGAAACAAAATAGCCTCTCGATAAAAGACACAATAATCGGATTTAATGGTCTGTGTTAGAAATGGGATCTCTAGTTGACTAAGGCTTGCACCAAAGCAAGGCAGAAACCACCACTCTAGTCAGGGCAAGGGAGTTACACGCCAAGATAACCCCTGCTCACCCCCTTGGTAGCTTGGCATGAGCAGTCAGGCTTATCCCGGAGGCAATGTGTAAAGCATTTGCGCAACACACACACACAGCAGCAACACACTAGGCACACCACAAAAAGGAACTCCACACAAGGTTATATATAAAAATAGCCTTTGTATTACCATACACATTAGATTATAATCACACAATTACACTGTGCCAACTGGCACTGGGCAGTATTTATAGGGGATTATTAACACATGACGGGGCCACGTGGGCCACTGTCAGAATCAGCACTTAGTAGAAATAGCACTTCTAGAACATAGAATCAATGGAGCACAAAATAACAATTGTAGGACACAATCAGTAACCACTGGTAAAAGGTAGGAACACACTACGCAATACTAATCACCATAGGCATAGATCACGCAGGTAAACATAAACTTGCTAGCATACCCCATACTAGGCAAAACAACCTCCTAAGTATAAAAACACAGTTAGAGGTATCACAGGGATAAAGTCATTGCACATTACGCATAAATCACATTAGGCATCATGTAATTACCATCATAAGTACAGTAGGCAATCACCTTGCGCAAGAATCCCAAAGGTACTGGCCCCAGTCCAACTGGCCTTCCACAGGGGCTCAAATGCCCGATGTCCAGAATGTCCGGGCTGGCTGCGCATGCAGCAAAAATGCAACAACGCAAGAGTCTGGGACTAAATGTGGCAGCTGCCAACTACTTGATGGGCAGCTGTGAGGTAGGGGAAAAGGCGGCAAGGGCTCTCAGTAGCCCTCTTAAACAAATTGCGCCAAACGTTGGAGCCCTCTAGGCACTGAAAACAATATGTGCCTGATTGGAGCCCACAGGCTCTAGGACCACTGGGGCTAGAACAGAACTTGACCAAAATATGCCTCAAGCGTTGGAGCTGCCTTTGCTCTCGCAGGACAGCTGGAAGAATTTACAAATACAGCCTGGCACTCCCGGTGCCTCCTGGGCCCCCACTGGGGCTTTTCAATACAATCTGCCCCCACGTTGCAGTGGCCCGCTATGGCGGCGCCACTGAGGGAAACTTGGCCCCAGCACTAGGGACTGACTAGTCCTCACGTTGGAGTCACGGGCGCTCTAAAGGGAAATATGCCCCGAGGTTGGAGTGGGCATCGCTAATAGGTCCTGATGTGCCCCCATAAGTGTTGTGGTGGCCCGCTGCCTGATGGGGCCACCCAAGAATGCAGGAGTAGCACGGAGCCTCCCACAGCCACCATCAACATGTAGCCCCCACTTACAGGGCTCACTTGGATTCCTCTTTGAGGTTCCGTAAAAATTATTACAATGTTCTGGGCATTACCGAATATAAACGAGTTTGGTATCTATAAACCGCAAATGACGAGTTCGGCAAGTGTGCAAATTTTCGCTACACTACCTGCCAGGGTTCGTCTAATATTACGTGTTCTTCATCGGAACCCTCGGGTTCCATTTTAGATACGGCATCCATTTTTCTTGCCCTCACGTAGTCAGCGAGCAGGTAACTGTTCGCCCCTTGACCCTCTAGTTCCCAAGCCTTGCGGAAGACGCATATTCCTTTCATGCGTCTTTATGGCCGGAGGAATGACACAGCAAAGGCAGATGGCACAGCTTGAGGGTAATTTGGTTGTACCGGTCTATTGTGACAGCCTTGCAGGCGATGGATCCAACTCTTTTGATTCCCCGATTATGCTTCCGATATTACCCCCACACTCTTTTCTCTACACGTGTCTGACTTCCTTGCAGCTGCTCTTGTCTCTCCTTCTTTGTCATTTACAACTCTAATGGGTGTGCCTAATGGTGGGAAGATGTACTTTTACAGTTGGGAACCGGCATGGCTATTGTAATTATGTTCCGGGATTCTGAACACATGAAAGCGACCCTTTTGAAGTCTACTGTGGGAACCGGATTGTAATCTTTTGTCCACATGTTATGCAATGGCAACATTCTGTATAAAAGAGAGCGACCTACAATACAATTTGAAGCAGACTCGCAGAACCTACATGTTCATGTACTTCTTATGACTCCTGTTTCCCTGCAGTAATAAAAGCCGATCTTTGACGCCGAAGGAAGTGTCCCGTGTCTCTGTAGTTTGTGCGCCGAAACAGGTATCCCATGAAGGTTATAGGTGTTGTTCCCTGGCACCGCTGGTACTGTTAAAAGTCCAGTCCTTCACTCTTCGAGTGCGGCGGGGCTCTCTTCTTGGCCGGGGATCAGTCTCCTCACTGGGGATCGTTCCTCTCTGCACGCGCGGTGGGGGCAGGCACCGGCAATGTGCCTCAAGCCCCCTCCGCCTTTCAGCTGCACTTGGTGGTGCCTGCGGGGCTCTCCCTCCGTCATGGGAGCCCCGCGCAGGCAGGCGCCATCGTTCTTCCTCCGGGCAACTTCTTCCTCTCTCGCGGCGACGGGCAGCGGGACTTCCCTCCCAAACCGGAAGTCCCGCCCGCCGTCAGGCACTACGGTGCCTGACTTCCTATTTGCATGCGGCTGCTGCGGTGATTCTCGGGGCACAACACGGGGTAGGAAACCCGTTTAACTGCAAACGTCCTTGGTAGGGTGGGCACCCGCTAGGGGATATTAATGGCGGCAAGGTCTCTGGCGGGGTGGGCACCCGCTAGGGATAAAAATCAGCAGATATGCGGTGTGGGCATCCGTGAGGCACAAAATGCAGGGTGGGCACCTGCTATGCCTATAAATCATCAAAACACGACACAGCAGCGACGTGGGGTGGGCACCCGTGACAAAAATAAGGCGGATTCGGGGGAATCTCCACGCCGGGGATTCCCTTGCAAAACCGATCGCAGCTCTGTTCTGCAGTTGAGAACAGGAGTGCTGCTCCTCTCAGCACCAGAATAAAGCGCTCCTCATGGAAGTAGAAATAAATCGCTTCCCAGGCGCTTTAGCACCAAGTCCCAAAGTCCAGGGGAAAGTCTCTTTCAGAGTGCAGGGGGGGCAAAGGCTGGGCCCAGGGGCCAGCTCACAGGCCCTCCAGCAGGGAGGCAGTCCCCAGTGGCGGTCCTCCTGACACCCAGCAGTAGGCCCCCCTCAAGTTAGGTCACAGAGAGCACCAACTTGGGGTCACAGCCCCTTCTTATACAGAGATTCCATTTGTCTAAGGCTGTAGGGCAGGGGGAGAACCAGCTATAACTGGTTCTTGAGCACTTTGTTGTGCTCAGCCCCTCTGCCTATTCACAGGACAGGCTAGGGACATCCGACGCAGCACAGTGGGCGGAGCCAGCATTGTGGAGGGAAGGCACAGCCCTATTCAGGTCCCAGGTGCACTTCTCCCTCCCATCTACAAGCAGATCTCCCCATTCACCACCGGGCAGACCCATCCTGAGTCCTGGAGCCAAACACACCAGCCAGCTCCTGTCACTCACGAGCCAGACAGGCAATCCACATTCACTGCACACAGACATGCCAACTTCTAGAAGTTGTACTTCTACACTAGCCATATTAAATCTGCGCACACCATCGCGCAGCATTTAATCTCACGAGTTCGCACATCCCAAACTCGCCCCTGCACTCCCCACACATCAGGAACTACCATGGACACACACATTCCCCATGCATTCCTGTGGGAGGACAGGGCAATCTCACCACACACACTCAGATTGTGCACCCACTTTACACTGGGACACAGGGCTAAAGTGCGCAGAAGCCTAAAACAACAACTAACATCAGGTCACATTAAACAGCAAAAAGTTTAGGAGTGAACCTGCCAAAAGGGCCAAGTCCAACACTGAGTATTTCTGACAAGTGTAAAGCATTGACAAAAGCCTACCTGCAGTGCTGTAAGTACAGTTGGATTTTCAGCCCTTCTCGTTGTTGCTCCTTTATTTAATGGTACACCTGGCATCCTTTGTAATAGAAGTTATCTTAGAAAAATATCAGGAGTAAACAACATTATGGAGCCATTCTGGAGCAAAGATCACATTCGTTTCGACTTTACATAAAGATATCAGAAATCACAATTTCAACAGAGCAAACATTACTTACTTTGCAGGTACAAAAAAGTAATTTGACCACACTGCTCCAGAGGAAAAAAATGAGTATTTAATCACCAAGTTTTGCATAGAGCCATAGTGTTGGTGTTAGATCATTCAGGGGAGGACTTCCATATTTTTTCGAAAGAAAGGCTCTCAACTGTTAGACCTGGGGGTCTCTAGTTGGCAATGGTATACACCTTTGACCAAATAAGGACCCTTGCTTCTAAGTCAGGGAAAGGGGATTACACTACTTGATAACCCCTGCTCACCCCCTTGGTAGCTTGGCACAAGCAGACAGGCTTATCATAGAGGCTGTGTGTTAAGCATTTTTGAATATACACAGTAATACAGTGAAAACACTACAGATGGACACAACACAGGTTTTATAAAAATAAGTATTCTTTATATAGACTTAACACAAGACTACAAACAACAAAAATCTACAATACTGTACTTAAAGTTGACTTAAAGATGGTAGACGTTGCTTAGTTCAAGTTGGTGATAAATGCGACACAGTTCTCACAAAAGTACCTGGATGCGTAACGCAAAACAAACAAAAGGCTCGCAGAGTGGGAGCTGCGTTGGTTCGTGCTTCGGTGGAGATGATGCGTCGCGCCTCAATGCTTGCGCAGAATAGGGGATGCGTTTTGATCCTTACCGGAGCGGAGGTGATGCATAGATTCTCGGCCTGGCTGCGATGCGCAAGATGGCGCCTCGATGCGATGCGACAATCCGGTGTGATGCAATAAGATGGCGCCCTTGATACGACGACGTGAAGACGATGCATGCACGCCCGGTGGCCGTGCGGCGAACTCTGTAGCTTTGGAGCCGCGACAGGCCCTGTGACACGCTTCTCCGGCGATGCGACGGCGACCTCACGGCGGCGACACGCTTCTCCGGTGATGCATCAGGTAACAACTTTGACGAAGGCACGCTTCTCTGGTGATGCGGCGGCAACCTCTGCGGCGGCGACACGCTTCTCCAGCGATGCGATAGTAACCGATGCGACTGCGACACACTTCTCTCGATGTGCTGCGCTTCCAGCTCCCAGCGACACGCAGGCTTCTGCAGACAGAATTCCCAGCAAGGAAACTCTGAGGGGAGCTGGAGGTGAAGTCTTTTGTCCCTGAGACTTCAGCAGGAGGCAAGCACAAGTTCAAGCCCTTGGAGTAATATTCTGCAAGATGATGAAAGTTCTGTAAAAGCTCCTTATCCTTTCCTTGGCAATAAAGAAACCAATGCAGGCCAACCCAGCAAACAGCACACTGGCAGAGGGGCAGTCCAACTCCTGCAGCTTCCTTGGTTCTTCTCCTTGGCAAACAGTTTGTCTTGTTCCCAGAAGTGATTTAAAGTTCTTGAGTCTGGGTCCCAATATTTATACTACTTTGCTCTTTGTTCTCTGAAGGCAGAGAGGCCGTTGCCTAGTCCAAACCAGTTCTGGTTAGTTCTGGAGCACTTTTCTGACAGGACTCCTTCTTTCCTTTCACAGTGTAGGCCAGGGACATCAGACACACCACAGGAGGTGAAGCCAGCATTGTGGAGTGAAGGCACAGCCCTATTCAGGTCCCAGGTGCGACTCCTCCCACCCCCTAGATGCAGATCTCTCTATTCAGCACTGTGCTGACTCACCCTGTCTCCTGGAATCCCCCAGCCCCTGTCACACAAGGAATGCACAACCTAGCAGAGGCAGGCTTGGATAGTTAGGCAAGAAATACCTACTTTCTAAAAGTGGTATTTTCAAACACAGAACGTTAAAACCAACTTCACTAAAATATGTATTTTATTATTCTGAGTTCAGGCATACTAAACTCGAATTTCCACCTAGTTTCCTGAGTCAGTTAGGATTATAAGATGTAATAATCAAACTGCCCATTCTGGCTTATGGGGAACAGGTAGCCTTGCAATAGTGAAAAACAAAAATGGCTGTATTTCACTATTAGGACAAGCCACACACACCAGGGCATGCCCTACCTTAGCCTTACAATGCACCCTGCCATTGGGCCTACCATAGGGTTGTCTGATATGAAGAAAAGGGAAGGTTTAGGGACTGGCAAGTGGGTGAACTTGCCAAGTCAGCATGGAAGTACTAGACTGCACATAGGCTCTGCAATGGCAGACCTGAGACACACCTTACAAGCTGCTTCTGTGGGTGGCACAGCCAGTGCTGCAAGCTCACCAGCAGCATTTGATTTACAAACCCTGTGCACACATGGTGCACTCTTCTAGGGTATGACAGGTAAATCAAATAACCCAATCATGGAGTCACTAATTAATACATCAATTTAACATAGGGAGCACTTGCAGTGTGGCACTGAATAGCAGTGACACAGTGCCCAAAGCATATAACCAGCCAAACAGATCAAAAACAGAGAAGGCAATCAGTAAAAAATGGAAGGGAGACTCACACCAATGGTACAAGGTCTAACAGGGCCATTCTGGAGCAAAGATCCCATTCGTTTTGACTTTACATAAAGGTAACAGAAATTACAAGAAGCAGATTTCAACACAGCAAACATTACTTACTTTCGAGTTACAAGAAAGTAATTTGACAACACTGCTCCAGAGGAAAAAATCTCATATTTAATCACCAAGTTTTGCATAGAGCCATAGTGTGGGTGTTGGATCAATCAGGGGAGGACTTCCGTATTTTTTCAAAAGAAAGGCTCTCAACTGATGTTAATTCTCCCTTTAGTAAGCTTTACTGATCGAGATTACAGAAAATTGGCATAAAATGTGTTATCTTTAACTTGATTATCTCCTCCTACCTCTCCGACAGATAAAGAACCACTAACATAAGCGTCTTTCACAAAAGCAGGCACACCTCAAAGATCAATCATTGCCCCACTCCTCTTCAATCTTCACTTCAGTTTACCACCAGGCCTGATCAGATCCTTCAACCTGATATGCTACAGCTAGGCTGATGACACACAGACTACCCTGCATGTGGAAAATCCAGGGGATGTACAGAGTTCAGGACTAGAGCAATATTATCCCAGCCAGGGACCAATGGATGCTGACTATCACACTGGCATCCATCTCTCTACAGTCTGGTCCCAAGAACATGGAGCATTAGCAATTACATCAACAGAAGCACGAAATCTGAGAATGACCATGGACTCCAAACAGTTCCTCAAGCAAATTAGGTAACAAGAAGTGGCTTTTGTACTGTGCTTGCCCTGAGACAAATGTTCTCACATCTAGGATTCCCAGAGATTCTCCAGGCCACCACCTCTCTTGGTATTCTACATCCTCACTGTGCATTTTTATACGACCACGACGTGTCACTGTCATTACTGTGACAAAAACAAAAAATCATTAATCCTCCTGGGAGACAATTATTAAGCCTTCCTCAAGCAGTTCATTCTACCGATCGCTAGATGTTCAACTTTAGAGAACCTGTGCAACATCCACAGGGGCGTCATTGTCAGTGACCTAGCTTTCCCATAAGTGAAACTCTTTTTTTAAAAAAATATTTTTATTGAGTTCTTGGCAGAGAATCAATGACATAATGATTACCAGATATCCAATATGTAAATCTAAACATACTGTACTAAAAATACATTGAAATCGCCTACAATAGGTACAGATCAAACAAAAAATATTTGTATTTAATCAGAAGCATGATATCCCAGATCCCAAATATCCAGCATTGAACATTTTTCTCAGTCAAAGTAATCTTTCCAAATTTTAGTAAATTTACGTAAAGCTCCAATCCTTTTTGCATACCTAAGTTTGCTGTTTCTAACTCTCTTAATTTTTTGTAAACATTCATCTGCAGTTGGAATTATTTCTGTTTTCCAATACTTAAGAATAAGAGATCTGGCAATTGCAACAACGATATACAAAAACTTCACTAAGGAATTTTCCAAATTAAGCTCTGGATCAACCCCAAGTATAATCAAATTATTATAGTTAACAATCGTAAAATGTAAATATTGAGACAATATAAAAAACAAATTTTCCCAGAAAACCTTAATTTTAGGACAAAAGGCAATAATATGTGACCAATTAGCCACATCCGGTTGAGTACATCTAAAACAATTAGATGATGCATTTCTGTACATTTTGGACATCACTGCCGGTGTATAATATAATAGCCATTTGCTAAAGAAAAGCATACGTCTCCAGTTAGCCCCTCTAAGGACCGTGAAATTTAATTTATTTAGGGTTTTCCAGTTTATTTCCTTTAAATTGAAGCTTTCATGTTTCTGCCATTTTTTTTATCGCTTTGGCACTCACAACCTCCTCCCTATTTTCCACCAAACTTTTCCTCCATGCTCCCGCCCTCTTGAATACTGGGGACCAAAAGATATCGTTCGTTAAATTAGAGGTCTGACTTATTTGTGTAATATCAATATTGCTCAATAACCTATACAGCGCTACATATGAGCCCATAAGAAGAAAATTACCACGTATTAACAATACCATCTCATCGGGAGTCAACCAGACTCCAAATTTAATAAAATTTGATAAGTTAACGAACCCATATCTCGCCCAAGTACGTGTGATATCAGAATCTAATCTGGTTCCTAATCCAAAAACAGCCTCTCTTAATGGAGTTACTAGGGACAGGAGAGAGAGTGAGTACCTTTTCAGCATAACATCTCGCTTTTTAAGAAACCAACAGAAAGTCTTGTATCTGACTAATTTGGGTGATTTTACAATCGCGAGAGGAGAAGGTATTTGGGATTCTTTGCAGATTAAATCAAAAAAGAAATTAATAAACAATACATCTCTAAGTGCTGGATATTTAAATCTCGAGAGATACTGCACAAAATATGCATAGTAATAATCTTTTAAATTTGGTAGGCCCAATCCACCGTGCTCCTTATCTACATATAGGGTTTCTATAGCTATTCTTGGAGTCTTTTTTGCCCAGATGAAGGTTGAAAAAAGAGATTCAATCTTTGAAAAGAAAAAGCCAGGAAGGGAACAGGAGATGGTTGAAAACAAAAAGTTGAAAAGTGGAAGTATTGACATCTTAATTAATGCTACTCGGCCTAAAATAGACAAAGGAAGCGTATCCCATCTTAGGAACATAGCAAAAACTTTCCTGATTAAGGGTTCAAAATTGAGCGTATATAGATCGCGTACTGAAGATGAAAAATAAACCCCTAGGTATCTTTTGGGTTTATTGGTTATGCATCTCCGAATATCTGAATGCAGGTCCGGGTTGTTATTCCCGCTGATTATGATCTCAGTTTTCCGTTTATTAATACGATACCCCCCCAATGCTTCAAATTGTGAAAAGATGGAAAAGGCTTGCTCTTGCGACTGCATATCGGATTTCAACAGAAGCATAATATCATCTGCGTACAGTTTGATCTTATCCATACCAACTATCGGCGGAGAAATATTTTTATCTTTTCTTACTGCAGATGCTAGAGGCTCGATAAAAAAAGCAAAAAGAATGGGGGAGAGAGGGCAACCTTGTCTTGTTCCTCTTTGAACAGGAATAGACCCAACCATCAGTTTATTAATTAGAATATGGGCTTTTGCTCCCTGGTACAGATTTTTAATTAAAGTGATGACTTGAGAAGGTATACCAAATCGATATAAAATGAAAAAAAGAGTGTCCCAAACTAATAAATCAAAAGCTTTTTCTGCCTCTAAAAGAAGAATTAAAGCCGATACCTTACGAGTTTCAAAAAAATCTAATGCTTCAACTAAATAATGTGTGTTAGTGAGCAGTTGACGGCCAGTGATAAATCCATTCTGATCTGTATGAATTAACTGTGACGCAACCTTATTAAAACGAATAGAAAGCAATTTTGGAATAATTTTGTAATCCGAATTTAATAAAGTTATAGGCCTATAGGAGTTTGGATCTTTTGCTTCTTTTCCTTTTTTCAAAAAGCTGACCACTGTACCATCATAGAAGGATGTCGGGATTGTTCCCCCCTGAAGCATTGAATTAACTAATAAAAGAAGTACTTCAGAAAAAGAGCCAAAAAAATGTAATAAAAAATTCGGCTGGAAATCCATCTGGGCCGCAAGCCTTACCGTGTGGCAAATTTTTAACTACCAACTCCAATTCTTTAATAGAGAAAAAAGAAGCCATAACTTCTTGATCCATATTGGAGAGTGATGGAAGAGAGTATTTATCTAGAAATACATTTAAACTAACTTGATCCAAGATATGGGAAGAAGAATAGATATTTTCGTAATGGGGTAACATAATTGCTCCTATTTCCACCTGATCTGAAGTGTCTACTCCGGTGGTAGGGGATTTTAAGGAACGAATCAGGTTGGCTGCGGCTTGTTCCTTTACTTGCCATGCCAAAAAATTTCCGGTAAAGTTGCTATGCTCATAGGATTTCTGCACTTGCCTATAAAAGATTTCCTTGCTTCTTGAGAAATAGTGAGCGCTCAATTCACGTTTCGCTGCACTTAATAGGTTTTTTAAATCGGCCGAGGGATTGTGATATTTTTGATGTATTAAGGCCTGTATTTTTTGCTGTAGCTGGTTTTTTGTATCACGAAATATAGCTGCCTCCCTTGCATCCCTACTTATAATGATGCCCCGAATATACGCCTTCAAAGTGTCCCATATAATATGAATTGGCGCTGTCCCCATATTTCGTTCTAGAAAATCCTTTATCTCTGCCTGGACAGACATAACCCAAGGTTCATCATTCAAACAGGATTTGTTGAAGACCCAACGTTTCACCACATTAATCCTTACATCTAGCTCAATTTCAAGGACAACCATTGCATGATCGGAGAAGCCATTATGTAAAAACATATGATCTCGACTAGTAAGTATTGAGGAAATTAGGAAGAAATCTATGCGAGAAAATGACTTGTGCCTCCCCGACCAGCATGTATATTCTCTTTTATGAGTGTTTGTTAACCGCCAACACTCAGCTAGATCTAAAGTCCTAATATTATTAAGAATAGTCTGATGAGATTTAGGTTTAGACTGCTTTTTTCTGCCCAAGGTTGAATCAATTTGTGGGTTCATCAATATATTAAAATCCCCTCCAATAACTAGATCTCCGTTAACCATAAGAAGGGACTGAAACATTTCTTCATATATTAAAGGACAATCGTTAATGGGAGCATAGAAGTTCACAAAAGTAATGGGAGAAGGTCTATTCTTGATTATACATTTAGCCCAGCACCAACGGCCCTGTTTATCTGCTTCGGTATGAATTATTTCTGCCTCTAATTTCTTACTAAAAAAAGTGCAACCCCCCGCTGTGACTCTGAAAAGAAAGAGAAACCTCGATAGTCGGCCCATCCTTTAAACATGGAAAATGTATCTGCTTTAGAGATTGCGATATGAGTTTCTTGTATCATAATGACTGCAGGATTCTCTGTTAAAAGCCATGCCTCTATTGCCCTCATTTTCTTCTTATTATTGAGACCGTTTACATTAAAGGAAATGATTTTCAAACCCAACTTAGACATAGTACAGACATATGATTTAAGTACATATAGTTCATTTCAGCCCTTATTTCCCCAGACTTCTTAGAACCATCTGCTTCGAGCTTAAAAAATATATTAATCATCAAACATAAAAAACATAATGAAACATCTCTCCACCAAGAACATTTTTTTTCTTTTTTCCCGCCCTCTCCTCCCCCCCCTCTCCCCGCCTGGTCTGTGGCACCCTACTAACTCTCTATCCTCTCCCCCCACGCTTGCCACAGCACCCTTTCCTTGACCTTGGGGTGTAGTGGTAAAACACCCCCTGACCCCCAGACCCGTGCTCCTCCCTCCCCTCCCAAAACCAAGAGTATAGCCATAATGGCGTGTCAGAGTGTATGAATAAGAGTTTAAGAGAAACAAACGAAAAATAAAGAATTAAAC
Organism: Lissotriton helveticus; assembly: GCF_964261635.1. Taxonomy (NCBI): domain Eukaryota; kingdom Metazoa; phylum Chordata; class Amphibia; order Caudata; family Salamandridae; genus Lissotriton; species Lissotriton helveticus. Next base: position 967,249,403 of record NC_136071.1, on the reverse strand, counting down.
CGTTCTATCACTATTATACATTTTGTATTTCGTGTAGAAAATCCTGTGCTTCCTCAATATCGGATAGTAGATAGAATTTACCCTTAATCAGAACTCTAAGTTTAGATTGATGTGCTATCATCGCCTGAGCCCCTTGAGCTTTAAAAAGTTGGAGCATCTTTACAAATTCTTTCCTACGTCTGGCCGCGATAGCTGACATATCTGTGAATATTCGGCATTTCACCGTAGCATTCACAGGAAATTGTCTTTGTTTGATAGCCCTAGACAATATTTGTTCCTTTACTCTAACATCTGCGAAATTTAGTACAATAGTACGCGGAAGGGTAGAATTCGGAAATGGTTGAGCAGGAACCCAGTGGGCTCTTGTTATAGTGAGGTCTCCTTTATATTCCGGTATCACCCCTTGTTGAAGAAAAGAGGTTACCCATGCCAATGTGTCCGACCCCTCAATTCCTTCCGGAACTCCTACGATACGTAGGTTGGACCTCCTATTATAGTTTTCCAACTCATCAAGTTTTAGTTCAAGAGCCCTTGTGGTTTTTGTAGTCCCTTTAGTGTCTTTTTTAACTTCGACCATTTGATCCTCCAGTGTTGAAATCCGTTCTTCTGCTTCCACTAAGCGGGCTGGAAAAGTAGATACTAATTCCTCTATTTTGTCCATTTTGTCCAGTCTCTGGTGGATTGCCGAGAGTTCTGCATTTGCGACCTTTTTATTTCTCTAACTTCCTCCAGAATCAGGTTAAGCATATCTTTCACGGACATTCGCATCTCTCCCTCTGTTTCCGTATTCATCTCAAGCAGAGGCCCAAGGTGGTCTGCCACTCCCCCACCTGTCCCCCCTCCTGCCCCCATATCGGTGACTTGAAGTGGCACCGTTGCTGTACTTAATGTATCTTTTGTTTTATCATCAGAAGTATCGGTAGCTTGCTTTGAGTCACGTGCAGTATTGGTAGGAGATGCCAAGTTTGAAGGAGACGCAGCTATGCTCGGATCCTTTGAAGTAATTGTACCATTCGATTGATTTTGTAATGCGTCCAAGCTCATTGAATTCTTTGGGGGGACCAGGTTAGGTAAGAGAGGCGAGACTTTTTTTGCGAAAAGGGGAACTGCTTAGCCACAGAAGGAATAGGTGGAGGCAGCAAAGGTGGATGAAATGAATCATGGGTATGAGATGCATCATCAAGGTGAGTTTCGGTCAAGTTATCTCCCATTTGCGACTGAGCCAAACTATCTGTTAACAAGTCCTCGACCTCAGAGTTATCAGATGAATGTGCTGAGTCATCATCCTTCAGGGAATTTCCTTCTGTTAATTTAGCTGCTGCCTCCATTGCCAGCTGTCGCCGTTGTCTGGCTTTGAGACGAGCATTAAGTAGTTTCCCCATTGTGCTCACGCTGGAGGCTGGAGACTTTCGAATAGGCTCTCGAATAGTAATTGAGTCTTTAATTAGTCTTGAAATTATTATGAACAGCTAGGAGCTGGAAATCAGACAAAACACCCCTTTGCTTCCTTGCTTGGTTCAGCCCAGCACCACAGGCTACACCCACAAAAAAAAAAAAAAAAAAAAGGGGCTTACTGTTTTATGTGTCCGAGCCAATTAGTACCATCCAAATATGCAATGTGTATCTGATAAAAATCCCAACTCGATTTTCACCAAACGGAGAATACACTGGTCATTTCTTTACTGCTTTTTTTGCTTCTTTACTTTCAGAATACAAAGGAAGAAAGAGCGCATGAAAGTCAAAACCACATGTTGCAGCTGGCCGTTTATGGCTTCTACAACCACCTCTTCCGGCGCTTTAATTATCAGTTCGCTCCGTTAAACAGTCTCTGCAGCCTCAGTAAATACCTGCAGCAACGCAGGGGGAGATTGTCGTGTTAAACACACAAGATTTTTCGAAAAAAGTGCTTGATGGGCTTGGTCCGCTTACTATACGGTGAAGTAGTGCTCTGCCGTTCCTGCAGTCAGTATTGCATTCTTGTCATCGGCTACAAACGCCGGTGGAGATGTGACGCTCCACCGCTCCTGATGTCTATCTGACCGTCGATTCTTAATCAATCAATCAAGCAGCAGAGAATCCGAACGCCGGCGGTGTAGCAGGGAAGTAGCGCTCCGCCGTTCCGCCGTTTCAGCTGATAATCTGCCCGCTAAGCGTAGAACTAAAATCCAAACGCTGATGGAGGTAGCTGCCTGCTCTTCGTGTCCGCCGCCATCAGAAACAACCTCGTGGAGGGGAGGAGTCACAGCACGGCTCACAGGTGCTACGTGGAGGCGTGGAACTCCACTGTAGCGAGCCTCACAAATGCCCCCCCTGAAGGAGGAAACCCCATAAGTGAAACTCGAAAGATATTCACAGAAGAGAACGCTGTGCTCCAAGTTGTCCCCGCAGCTGATCACCCATGCCTAGAAGACAAAATCCATCAGTACCAAGGTGTCATTTTCGTCTCCAGAAGACTCACATGATTTGAAATGCATTTAACTCTCAGTGCTTTGTACAAACGATGCTATCAGCTTAATATGTGGTACTATGTTAACATTTTCTGTCTATTTAAAGCCGACTAAAAAGGAAAACAAATATATCTGATCTTATCATATCTGGGTTAACAACGCCACTTGCATTAAGTGCAATTCACTGTATTAAATAATTAAACTGTTTAACCACCATGGGATTGAAATGTGTCCACTTGACTGTCCATGTTTTACACCATCTAATCTGTTAAAGTTGATTTCAGTTGTGAAGGATGGGAACTCTCTCATTTGTGTAATCAGCCACAATGGACTAAAATACAATTGGTGTACTACTGTAATTATTCTATGTAATTTACTCATAGCCCACCTGAACCGAAGTGTATTTCAGCTAAGCATGTGTATGTAATCAGCTACTCTGGCACAGAATGTATTTAGATGTAATACTATTAATTCACATTTAAGGTAAAGTTATATTAGAATGTTTTCTTCTCATCGTAGCACCTTCCACATACAGTAATATTTTTAAGATAAAAGTCCAGTACTAATACATAGTAAATCCATGCTACAATTCTATGCCATATGACAAGAATTAAAATATCGGCAAAAACCTGTACAAAACTGTAAAAATACAATAGTAAATGAGTGTAGGAAGTTGGCTTTGTATATAGTGTACCAAAATGAGGTGCACTGTGCAAAGAGTCCGGGTAAGCCTTATTAATATCCAGTGCATTAGTGTACAGGGGCTTGCTCTAGCAATCCCAAGGTGCTCTTTTTATGGTAGTGTGGTCGAGCAGCCTTAGGCTTTTCTGAGTGGAGTGATAGGCATTTGTGGCGCACACATAGTCAGTAAATGAGGCGCGCAACACAACACCAATTAAGAAAAATAACATAGATTTTTATATTTATTTAGACACCAAGATCTATGAGATAAAGTAAGGACTTTTCGAGTTAGCAATTTTCAGTCACTTAGAAAATACAGCTGTCAGATTTGAGCCTTGAGCCTTGAATGTGGTAATGTTATCCTATGGGAGAAACACACACTGCATTAAGTCACTTGCAAACAACGTACAGGGCTGTTCTTCTGGACTTAAGGTAAGTAGTGGCCAAAGTCGTTAGAACCAACAGCAGTTTTGGTTTGCCTATCCTGGGATGTCCAGGTGCTGAGTTGCAGGATGCAAGGGTAGCCTCAAATGCAATTGCTGAGTTGATTAAACCTGTGAGCAGAAAATCCATCAAGTGGGGACTTGGGGTCAAATCCGTCAGAACCCGAAGGAGGGCTTGGCTCTTGAGGGTTTCTGGGGCAAGGGTGCACTGTTGGTAGGCTGGGGACAAAACAGGACAGCAGGGCCACTCTCAGGGCTGGCTTTGGTGAAGCTGATGTCCCTCATCGGCTGGTCAGTCTTGGTGTGTGTTGGTGTCCGGGACACTGAACAAGTGTTGTTTGCTGCAAGACTATAGGTGAGCCAGACATTGCGGTTGGTGCCTGCAGGCGGCAGGGAAGTGGCTCCTTCACTTCAAGGGAGATGCTGACGGGTAGGCAAAGTTTTGGCAGCTCTCCAAGGCTTCTGGAGGATGCACAGCTACAGGACAAGTTGGGTCTTTGCAATTATTAAGACAGGAGCAGGCAGGCAGGGTTTGGAACCAAGTCTAGAGCTAGTCTCCAGTTCGTGTGTTCTTTGGCTCTTCTTTGTCCTTTTTCTTCTTGGTTCAGGTGAATCTGAGTTCCTGGTGTCAGGGAGCTACCTAAACACTGCTGTATTTAGGGGCATTAAGGGGAGTGAGGGGTACTGACCAATGGGCTACTTATCCTTGGGGTCTCTACACCCCCATATGATCACTTCCTGTAGTGAGTGGGGATAACCCTGTCCTTGAGCCAATTTCACCAAAACAAGATGCTGAGATACTTCTTTTGTGGAACACATCAGGCAGCCCACTTAAGGGGTGTGACTAGCTTGGTGGCGTAGCACGCCTACTGCACAGCTAATTTCCCACCTGTCGTGGTGCCAAATGGGCCCCAGGGCTGGGGTGGCATCTTCCAGGTCTGGGGGAAGCCAGGGTCACATATCAAAGGCAGTAGGCTCTGAGGCCCCTGGCCTTGGTTTCCTAAATAACTGGTCATCCTGCTGGAGGAGGTAGGAATACCGTCCTCCAGAGCAGGCATTATTTCTGGCCTCAGGGAGTGTAGGCTCTCACCCGCAGGGGCTCAGAAACAGGTCTGTGGTGGCAAAGTGGATAAGACCAGTCAGTCGGGACACTAGATAGTCGTAGTTTATTCAGGGGGCACCTCTAATTTGCCCTCTGGGTGCATTTCATAACAAATCTTATCAGTACAGATTTATTAAGACAAGATTTGTAATTTTAAACACCATATGTTGTAGTGAAGCCATCATGTAGCTGGGGAACTCGTAATGACCAGTGCTCAGTGCATGTACTTAAGATGGGTTCCCTTTTCACTACCATCTAGTACATATGAAGGCATATCTGCCCATACAGATATGCCCTCATATGTAATATAATGCACATTTTATTTGGGCTACAAGGCCTGCTGTAGGGGTGACCCGCATGTATTACATGCAGTGACTTTGGCATGGCACACAGGGAGTGTGCCATGTCCTGTTTTCACTCATAGTTTACACAATGACATGCAGTCTGCGATGGCAGGTTGCATGCAATTTGTAATGGGTTCTTTAAGGTGGCATAATACATAATGAAACCCTTAGGGACCCTCCTTGGTATCCAGGGGTGCCGAAGTGTACACCAATTTTCTGCTCATTGGGGAATTTCACCTGATTTTAGAGAAAGTGTACTGGCACTGGGGGCTGGTTAGAAGGGACCCAGTGCACATCAGTTAATACACATCAGTAACAATGGCAAAAATTGGGGGTGACAATGACAAAAAGGAGCACTTTCCTACAATGGGCAGACCAGATGGTGACATTAATATAGATATTACATCCTCCTTAAAGTTAACATTATATTGGATAAACAGGGGAAGTAATGATGCACTTCTATTCATCCAGAGACAGGGAAATTTAAAAACAAAAAGCAGATGATTCAGATATTGGAAGCTCTGAGTGCATTATCGCTAGAATTGATCTTTAGTATGGGAACCATTCCATATTTCACTGTGGATCTCAGATGTACGGCAACTGTTCTCATTAAAAAGATAGATTTTCTCATTTTGTTATCATGTGTCATACCAAGGTATGGTTCCAATTTCCCCAGAAGTGAAAAGTCTACTAGCTGTAGATTAAGGAGATTATTTAGGGTTTGACAGACAAGGTACTCCACCACAAATGTGACAGAATACCCGCCCACCAAGATAAAAGTCTGTCTGCCCTATTTAGAGTCAGGAGCAACCCGTGATGTTTCCCCTGGTGGTGCCCCTGCTGGATCTGCCAGTGAAACCGTAGAGGGACACCCGATGGACATTTGGTCAGCAGCCTAACTAACACAGACCACCCTCCCTATTTATGATGGACATTCAGGCATACTTTTTGTCCTGCTCAAGACCACCAGGAAAACCCAAAACAAACTTCCAGTGCCTTCAGAGTAGTCACTGTGGCAAGAGTTGACTTTCAGCACAAAGTAGCTTTTGCACTTGTAAGTTAATCCATCACAGCTGCTTGTAGGCCTTTGCTCAGCATTGTGCAAGCACCAGCATAAACCTTAAATAAATCTGGTCCATTGTACTGTCCCCAACACCAGTTTCACAAATCACCTACTTCACTATGTGGATCATTATCATCACACTACTGACATCCACCAGATTATTAAAACTTCCTTATTACATGTCTTCATAACCTTCAGCGGTGCTGCCATGGCAGTAGCTCCTTTGAAGGCATGGACATCTCGGCCAAGCAGGCAAGGATCTTTAAATATGATGGGCAGTAATCAGCCAGGGTGGCGGAGGTCATAACCTCTGACGACCTGGTGGACAGCCCACCAATCTTTAAATGGCACACTAGGTTTTTATTTAGTACAGTGCTCTCTAATTTATAATCTTTTTTATTATATTATTGTCTAGCCATGTAAATCAATAATCATAAGTGAAAAAATAGTAGGTGTGCAATTCGATTAGTGTACAAGTGTCCTGTCTGACCATAAAATGAATTAATTTCATTGTTTACAATTTTCTCAGAGTTCCTGGGGATTTACCCATATCCCTATTTTATATCAGGTGCAATAACCCTGGCAAATGTCCTTGAAAGTTCAAATTCTTATCTGAGTGACTTTACGGCTGCAGCTTGCCTCAATGGGCAAAAACTACAAGGAGTTCTCCCCTCTACCTTATCCCAAAAAGTTAGCGATCAATAGGATGGATAGTCAACTAAATAAAGAGGGAGGGAGGGACCTTCACTTTAAGTCATCCAACAGATGGAGAAATTGCTTTTACCCCACATTTTCTAAAGTGACTTTTTTCACCTCGTAGGTCATAGCCTTGGATGTTAAGGGGCATATTTACTAATATTGCACACACTGCAGGCAGCGAGTTGCTGCACTGAATTGTGTGAAAAAGAGAGAGTATAACTATGCCATATCTACTACGATATGGCACACTTCTGCTCCCTCCTGGTGCAGATGCACTGTGTGCCTCCTAGTAATGCAGGCACCCTTGCATCATGATACCTGCATTACGGTCAGGATTGTTATTGTGCTGGAAAGGATACCTTCCTGGACAAAAACAACTCAAAGAGGCAGAATGCAACACACATAGAAAGAGGAAATAACAAGGAGAAAAAAAGATTTCTCTCCTCATTAGACCATCTTCCAGGAGGTGTACCGATTTTGGGCAATCCTGGGTTGACAAACCTTTGTAAATCTGGAACTGCATCAGATCCATGGGTGGATGCTTGGGTACGCCCATTCTTCACTCTTGGAACACTTACCAGCTCGAAACGTAACACAGAACAGTGCAAGCCAAGGTGTTGAAATATGTTACTTTACAAAATCACGCAAAGCAGTGCAAATTGCCTCTTGAGTGGCTTTGTTAATTGTACCAAGGCTTTGGTGTTATTCTTGCTCTGCCTTGCATGACTCAAGCTCAATGCAAAGGCTCAGTAAATCTGGACCTAGATATTATATGTGTGGAATGTGATTTAAAATGCCATTTTAGTGTTTCCTCCCCCAAAACAAAAATTATAGGTAAGACTTATGCATATGTCATTGAAATCTATGATTTTATTTTTGGTACTCTTATTATCCTTTCATTTACTCAATTCAAGAGCCATTTACAGCTGGACTAATCTCAATTTGTTTTGCTTTTAGGCTTTCCATATCGGTTTCTTCTTATACTGTCCTACACATAGGAGCTGGTGAAAGCTGTGCAGGTTATCAGATATGAAAGTCACAGTTATCACATCCCTTCACTACTACAAAAGTGTACCCTGCAGTTCCCACTCTTACAACAAAGTGAGAAAAAAATCTCCCATCACACTGTTATGATCTTTACTGCTCTTTTCCTGGCACCACTCCATGCTGTTGTGACTGCTTGAATGAATGTTAAAGACATCAGCCTGATCTCAGAGCTGTCACAAAAGTAAAGAATCTGTGGTGGAACCAATATTCATCAGAACTAATGTTACCCGAGCCAGACAGAATTCGCTTCATATACCTGCTCCAAATTAGGTTTTCCCACTGCATAATATTCTAGATTCTCCAAAAACTTGAGTTGATTTCGCCGCAAACCCCATGTTTTTCCATGGCCTTACCCATTCCTCTACATGATCCTCCCAGAGTCAGAACATGGGAGCCAGACCTTTTAGAATGCCCGCATTTTGCTGGAGAGGGGCATCGGGGTATTGACTATCTCCTTGTACTTATAATTGACTGTCTCTATCATTTAATGCATGCATTTAACTAGTCATTGTGAGAAATCGGGTTGTTGGTTGATGGGGGTGTGAGCCCTTCTCAAGCAACAACCACAGCCAGCCAGCTTGTCAGAGTAAACCCAAAACAGTCACTAAATTAACATGTGCTTTACTCTATGGTAGCTTGTCACAAAAAGCAGTTAGGCTTAACCTAGAGGTAATGTGCAACATGCTTATGCAGCACTCAAACAGTAATAAAGTCAAAACATGACACAAGAAAAACCCAACACCAATTTAGAAACATAGAGTAAAATCTCATACATTTTTTAAACCAAAATGGCAATATTACAATCAGTACAACTGGAGATATCCAGTTTGACAGATTTCAGGTAAGTACATCACCTAAAAAAGCACAAAGTGCCACTGGTGGTAATCTTGTCATGTGGACTAGGTTAATCCAGCTGAAAAATTAACCTTTGTAAAATCCAGCCAAGGAGTTCCATTTGTGTAGGAGGAAGCTGCAAGGAGCAGGGAGAGAATGGAGTATGGTTGCTGCTGTAGCGCGAAAAGCAGGCCTGGCGTCACGGACAGTCGTCGATGTAGCAGAAAGACCCTGTTGGGCATTGTGGACAGCCATTGCTGGAGATTTGCATTAGTGATCACCATGGACTGTTGATGCTGTAGCACAAAGTGGAGATCTCAGGTTCCCTTTCTTCACTCGTGTTCACTATAGCACGACGAGTCGGGCTCACTGAAGCTTCGCGTTGGCAGCCGGTGCGGGGAGCAATATCCTGGTTTGACTGAACCCGCTCATAGTCCAAAACCTTAGCAGGAGCCAAACTGATGCCAGCCAAGGATTATTGAGATGAGGAGATGCCTCTTGGGGATCAGCAAATCACTCCATCAGAGACCAGCAGGGCTGAGACAGGCCCAGTTGCAGGTCCAGTACAACAGGTTAGCTGGTCAGTTGTAGAGAGCTCTCTGAAGTTTGATATGGTCCATGTTGCTCACAACAGGAGGTCAGTCAGCTGACCCTTGCAGTCACTTAAGCCTAGTATGACCAGTCTTCCTTGCCAGGAAACAGGGCTGACCTCAAGCTGCAGGGTGTCCTTCTGTAGTATTCACAGATCCAGGAGTGCACTGAAGAGTTGGGTCTGAGGGTCCAATATTTAAACCTGGTGCCCACCTTGAAGTGGGAGAATCTTCTAGAGTTTCCCCCTACTGAAGTGTTTGGAATCTCCTGCCTTCGGGCCCTGATTCCAGCATGTCTGGGGGCACAATAGACTTAATGTGCATTAGCTCTTTGTGTGTAAGCTGGGCCAGTACCTATGAAGTGCAAGTGTGCTAGGTGACAGCTCTGCCACCCCATTCTTCTGGAGCTGGCCCATCCTGCCAACAAGCCGACTCTCTATTGTAATGCTGCCTGGTGAGAACACACAAAGGCCAACTGCCAACTACAGCTAGTCATGTAAGGCAGGAACATGCTGCCAGGCACCAAATTAGGAAAAGAAAACGCCAAGTTTCTTTAAAGTTCAGGCTGGATGGTTTCCATTAGGAGCATGGTCAAGACTGATTTGCACATGGCTGGGTCCAAACTAAGGTGGCTTGGTGGTCGAAAAACGATGGATTGGAATTCGGCCCGAGCGAGTGCCAGTGACTGGGATGAATTCAAGAATTCCATCCATCACCTTGTTGTTTTTGCAACTGTGGCCCTAAGTGCACTGGGCATGCCCAGACATGAGTCCTGGACTCACTGTGCCACCGGAACTAAGCTATACCTGGCTGGAGAGCCCTAACTATGGCAAAACCAGTCCTAGGTCGCTTGTGCTCTGGTTCAGGGAGGACCTGGCCAGGACGTTTTGGCTGGACTGTTCCCACAAGGAGTAGGGTCAAGACTGATTTGCATATAGCCTGAGTCCAAACTGAAGTGGCATGATGGGTGAAGAATGATGGATTAGGATGTGGCCTGAGTGATTGCCAGTGGCTGTCATTAATTCAAGCATTCCATCTATCACCTGGTTCTTTTTTAATTTAACAGCCTAAGTGTGCTGGGTATTCCCAGACGTGGATCTCGGCCTAAAATAGACACCACTAGAAGGGAGAAGAGATTATGCCTCCCCTCGCTCTCCTGAACAGCTTATACATGAGATTACCCACTGACCGAGCGTCCCCTGTGTACAATATTTAAACATGGAGAAGAGAATATTTCTTCATTAGTTCTTGATGGAGTGCGCAATATGACCCAGGGGGTTTTGTTTACAGCAGTGTGCAGTAGGCGAGCGGTCATGAGAACACTCGTGGACCGAGTGCTCCTATGCACAATTTTTAGACATGGAAGAGAGAATATATGTTTTTGTTACTTCTCCTAAGTTAGACGTGCACTCGACTTCAGTTTAAAGGTGAGTGAACTGGGGACTGGAGGTATACACATATGTAGGAGGTTGTAGCGGACTGAGTTCTTCTTATAGATATCTCCTCAGTACAGCCATGAGTGGAACTGGGCACACACACGGAGGAGGTTAGGGGTCACAAAACTTCTCATGGATCGAGCGCTCCTCAATTTATAGCTCTAAACGTGAAAATCAAAAATACTTGGGAATTCCTTCATCTCTCTTTTAAAGAAATACATGTACTTGGCCCCAGAGCCATGTGGTCTGTATTAATGTTTAATTTAAAAAGAAGAAACAACCTGATATAAAAAAAAAAACTCTTTCTTTATTATATTTTTGTGACTATTTATTTTGGTAGACTGTGACTACAGGGCGAAGTTCCCACTCAGTTCCAGGGTTTGGACTACTATTGATGAAACTCAGGTAAGGAGGAGATTACTCTTGTACTTTTTACTTTTTAGTATTGGTGCAGTTTTAGTCATATTGAGGGTATCACAACTCATGTGGTGTTGGGTGTCAATTGTTGGTGAGCGCACATAGTGTAATTGGATTCCTCTGTACAATGGGAACTTTGATGTTGTTGTAAAAAAATGTAGGGGGTGATCCTTACTGATGGAAGAAGATTAAATAATAATGGGTTTTGTTTTATATCTGTAGGTACGACTCCGAAGTGTGTCTACTAAGGGCAAGCATTGCTATATACCTTTCCCTAACACAAAGTGATTAACAAAGAGGGAGTTTCAGAAATTATAAGAGATCTGTATTCTGAGGAAGGCCATTGACCCTGTTGGGTGGTTGTTAAAGTCTGAAACTTGTTGGTACAGCAGATAGGGTAATGGAGATGTTGCTTCTCTAATATACCCTTTGATAATATTTTTCATCCTGTCGAGTGGGACCCATGATAAAATTCAGGGGGGTACCCACTAAGACAGTTTGAATTGTTCCTCTTTCTGCAATAGGGATCTCTCTATGAAAAAAATGTTTCTTCAAAAAAATGTCTTGTACGTGCTCCATCCTGAGCGTTGGTCTGGGCCAGGGTGTGTCAGTGGCTCAATGATGGAGCTAATATTTAGTGGGTGAGGGCAATTTTAAAAACCTTATGGGTTTCCCAGAAAGGTCTATTCTCTGTCTTTCTTTCTACCCTTCTGGTTTGAAGTGGCCCCAAGAGCAGTGGCTTTTTGTTTCTTTTTTTAGTCCTTCTCGTGTAGTGAGTTTTACTGTGGATCTCGGGCTGACTGGGCTACTGGAACAAATCTATACCTGGCTGAAGAGCCCTAGCTAGGATGAAAACCAGTCTTAAGTTGGTTGTGTTCTGGTTCAGGGAGGACCCTGCCTGGCAGCTAGGGCTGGACTGTTCTAACGAGGAGCAGGTTCAAGACTAATTTGCATATAGCAGGGTCAAAACTGAGGTGTCATGGTGGGCGAAAAACGATAGATTGAGGTGCAGCCTTAGATGTAAAGGTAACCCAATGTGTTCCTATAGGAGAGGCAGGCCTTATAGTAGTGAAACATTTTTTTAAGAGTTTTTCACTACCAGAGCATACAAAACTTAAAAGCGCATGTTCAGCTTGTTAACCATTCTGCACCCGGACCAATGGGCTGTTTAGGATCTACACTAGGAGTGATTTATATGTATTAAAAAGAAGGGTCTAGGCGTAGCATAAGGTTTATTTTGACAGGTCGAAATTGCAGTATAAAACTGCACATACACAGGCTGCAATTACAGGACTGAGAAAGATTTAAAGGACTACTTAAGTGGGTGGCACAATAAACATCTGTTATTCAGCGCCAAGATTCCCCCGGGTGAACAGGAGCTTTACAAATACACATGTTATATAATGTTATTAGTAGAATTTAATATACAGGCACTGGGTACATGTAGTGCCACTTTACTAGGGACTTACAGGTATTTTAAATGTACCAATTGGGTGTAAGGCAATTTCACCATGTTTAAAGGAAAGAGCACTAGCCTTTTAGCACTGGTTAGCAGTGGTGAAGGGAACAGAGCCCTAAAAGCCAACAAAAACGGGTTCAGAAGACAGGAGGGTAAAGTTGCTGTACACAGGAGTGTAGCGGCCCGCATTGCAGTATTTCTTCATTGCAAAGTACATGATTGTAGTTACGCATTGCATTATTCCTTAATTGCAAAGTACATGATTGTAGCGCCCCACATTGTATTATTTCTTCATCGCAAAGTACTTGATTGGGGTGTAACGTATGGCATTATTCCTTTATTACACAATAAATTAATGTAGAGGTACGCCTTGCATTACTTCTCCCATTGCAGGTACCGGGATGTATCATTACGCATTGTACTATTTCTCCTTTGCCCAGCACATGATTGTTGCGTTACGCAGTGCACTATTGTTTGACCATTACAAAGTGTGCGATTCCAGCATTACGACCAGCATAGCATTTTGAAAGCGGTGGTTGGGATTTGAACCTACCAACCAACCGGAACGAATATTACCCTTTATTCTATGTGGCTTATGTATCATGTGCTTTGATAACTTTATTTCGGTCGTAGACCATAAAAGTGCAAATAAAATACATACAGGCACAGTAATAAAATCCATTGATAAAAACAATTAAAAAAGGTATTAAACAGTAATTTATCAAAAAGAGGGCTGTTGCCCCGGCAAATTCATTATAACAAAAGTAGTCCTTCTGCGCCACATACCATGTCGGAAGCGGGAAACCGAAAAAACAATAGATGGGGAGGTGTCATATGTTAAAACTCTACAAGCCTGTGCGCATTGTTTAAGTCCCAAGTTTCTGCACAGCGGTGTCAACCAGCATTTCCGTATTTTACTATACGCTGGGCAGAAGAACAGAACATGCGCAATATCTTCTATACTATTGGTGCAAGCTGGGCAGGTTCCCTCCTCTGAATTGACCCATTTAGAAGTCAGTGCCCTAATGGGCAGGCAGCCATGTCTTAGTTGGGTGTATAATTTCCTTGCAAGGGGAGGCTGCACTAAATCTAAGAATTCCTCCCTCTTGGGTGCAATTTTCACCTGCAAGAATTCAGTGGACAGCCTACCCAGAATTGTCGAACAATGTAACACATTAAAGGTGTAATGTCTAAGAGAGGCCAACAACTCAGACCTCTGCAACCTCTGGCAACTCTCCTCAGGGGACTCCCACAGTTGAGGCAAGCCAATTTTGTAGGAGAGGGCCTTGATGTGAAATAACCAGGTTATATTTTTGTTCTTTATCCGCCCCAAACTGCAGAAAATTCCGCTCTGTAATCTACAAGCTCCGGTACGGACCAGAGCCTTCTCCAGTAGAGCAGGGGTCGTGCGGCTATCATTTCTATAATGGACTCAAGGGCCAAGTCTAGACGCAACGGTATGAGAGGGGTGCTGTGGGGTAGACCCACCAGATTTCTCATAAAGGCCTGCTCAACCTTTAGTAGACTCAGTGCATTCTTGTGCCCCCAAAGCTCTGCGCCATACATAGCTGCTGACCTTGCCTGGGTTCTATGGATCTCAAGAACAGGGGCAACTGGTTTAAATTGTGATGTTTTGAGGAATTTGCCGATACCCCCTATGGTCTGTGAAAGTCTCAGGGCAGATCTAGCTACCTGGCAACCCCAGTCAAAATCTTCGGTCAGCGCGACACCTAGATAAACAAAGGTTTTCACCCGTTCGAGTGGGGTGCCATTCAGTACAGGGTTCCGGCGGGTGTGCCTCGGGGGATTGAATATCATAAACTTGGTTTTCTCCAAGTTTATCTCCAATCCCCACGAGGCACAAAAGGTTGCAAACCCGTCCAAAACCCGCTGGATGCCCGTTGATGTTCGGGACAACAACAAGGTGTCATCCGAGAACATCAAAGCGGGCACCCGGCCAGTAGCCAACTACGAGGCCTCACTATCCCTAACACCACCTAATTCATCCACCAGGCCGTTAACATAAAGGCTAAAGAGTGTAGGGGCCAGGGCACAACCCTGGCGTACACCCCTGGATACGGGGAAGCGGGACGAAAGTTCTCCGTTCCTCCCGCACCTCACCCGGGCGTAGTTCCCTGCATGGAATCGAATCAAAACATCTAATAGGTAGGACGGGAGGCCTTGTTCTTCCAGCACCCTCCATAATCTCTCCCTAGGCACAAGGTCGAATGCGGCCCGCAGGTCTACAAAAACAAGGTAGAGGCTGCCACCCTCTACTCTTGCAGTTTTCCAGAAAAGGACCTGCAGCCTAAACATTTGGTCCAGGGTCGAGATGCCAGATCTAAATCCGGCCTGGAGGGTGGTCAGTACTGCGTGTTCCTCCATCCACCCCAATATTGTGTCCAATAGGATCCGGCCCATTAGTTTTTGATTAGTATCCGGAAGACTAATGGGCCTATAGTTAGATGGATCTAGCGGGCAGCCCTTCTTATAAATGGTGACGATCTCAGCTCCCAACCAGGTTTCCGGTAACTTGGAACCCCAGAGGACCGCGTTGAACAGAACTACAAGGTACGGTGCCCAGATTTTGGGCTGGGAGCGAAAGAGGTCTCCAGGTAATTTGTCAAGGCCTGGTGCTTTATTTAGGGGCAATCTGTCAATCTCAGATTCCACTTCCTTGAGAGAAATGCTCTCGAGGTTTTCAGAGGGAATCGTCTCCCGGGCATCCAGGAGGCCCAACCGATATCCCAAGCCCAAGACCCCCGGCAGTCGATGCTCGTGTAGGAGGTCTTGGGCCGGGGAAATCCGAAGGGCACTGTCTACTTCTGACATCTGGTCCTGGCGTTGGTACACAGTCTCGGGACTTGTGTAAAGGGCTGCAAAGTGTGCCTCCCATACTGAGGGAGCAATGTTCGATAAAACAGCCTCTCCTCCCCCTTTAGCGCCTGCATTGACTATGGCCCAAAATGATTTGGCATCCTTTGAGAGGAGCGCATATCTCAGTTCTTCCCACCTTGCTTCCTC
Source organism: Lissotriton helveticus (assembly GCF_964261635.1). NCBI lineage: Eukaryota > Metazoa > Chordata > Amphibia > Caudata > Salamandridae > Lissotriton > Lissotriton helveticus. The sequence continues at coordinate 967,233,817 of NC_136071.1, read as the reverse complement.
CCACTCTCTCTTGCCCCTGATGATCTCCTTTTTGTACAGCAATCTAGTTGCCCTGATTTTTACATTATCTTTGGATTTGATTGCCGCAAGGAGGCCCCTTTTTAGTTTCTTACAGGCACGGTCAAACCTGGGGTGTGTCCTAGGCGTGCACCGCTTATTTCCACTTACTGGGTAGAACAATTCCCCTAGGGTCACAGCTAACTGCCTGTGTATTTCTACGGCTTGGTGGCGAAAAGTCGGATCACCCATCTCGCTTATACGAGGAATTGCGATCTGATATATTTTTGCAAGCCGGGTAGGGGAGTCCACAAAATGGGGCCATTTAATCCTTCTCCTGTTGTTTGTTACCATAAGAGGTGGCATCACCATGGCAGGATTGGGGTCGGGGTTTGTTAGACCAAAAGACCCAGGCTTCAGGGTTAAGACCAAGGCATTATGATCACTATCATGCCTTGGCACAACCCTGAATTCTTTCAGCCTATCCCAATGTTTTGCTTCCAACATGAGATAATCAATGATGGAAGTTTGGTTTGCCCTATTATACGTAGCTAGCCCTGGACAGTCGGGATCCAATCTCCCGTTGCACGCCCGCAGAGACGTTGCAAGGGAGAGAGATTTTATTTGGAGCACCAACGGAGTCCATGCCCTTACCGGGGTGATCTTAGGGTCGGGGATGCGCCAGAGTGAGTCTACTTCGTCTTGTTTGCACAACTCCAGACTACCCAGAGGCTCAAACTGGCAATTAAAATCGCCACCAAGGATTATCGCAATTGAGGGGTCCAGTGCCTGAACAAAAAGATTGAGTGCTTTGATTGTGTTCGATTCCTGCCCATTCTTGACTGGCCTTGAGTAGATATTTATTATAGCTACTCATTGTTTGTTTTGGGGTGTTAGTAAAACACACTGGATGTCTAGGGAATTTGTTTGCATTTGAGTCGCCTGGATTCCCAAATGAGTGCCTATCCATATTGATAGCCCGCCTGAAGGGTGGCCCCTACCTGTAGATACTGCCAGGATATCGTAAGTTGCAAAGGCCGGGCTAGTGCTCTCCTCCAGTGCCCAGGTCTCCTGCATCAGGCAGACATCGTGAGCGGCCATAAAAGAGGCCCACTCTGGTGTGAGCAGTTTGTTTTTTAGCCCAGCTATGTTCCAGGAAAGGAGTTTTAAACATCCTTCCACTACCTTTTCAGAACCCTGTATGTCCAGGTTCCCCTTCTCTCTGGTCCCCTCCCTCATTGAAGAGTGGAATACTGAGTCATCCCCGGTGGAGGTAGATGGGACATTTTCCTCCATTACCTGTTCTCTGATGATCTCTGCATTAATGATTTGTGGTGGGTAATTTCCCTTCAATATGAGTCAATCTACCTCCTCCAGCACGCTAAACCTGTTTCAATGGGGTTGCAGTGGGTGTATGGGATTAAATGGAAGCGTACCCTCCCCAAATGTCAGCCAGTGTTGCATTCTATTTGATGGAGGATAATGGTTCCTATTGTGGTAAGCCCCATTGGAGTGGGTTGGTCTCGAGTTAGGAGTAGGATAGACATATGACAGGTGTAGTGGGCATATTTGGGAGTTTGACCTACAGAGCGGAGCATTACAGATGTGGTCCAGAGCAGTGGTGTCCCTAAAATGTATTATTACAACATCTCCTGACACTGTTTTTGGTCCCCTCCCTATCCATTCTATTCTTCTAACCGCCAGTATTTCCCCTGATACATTTGGGGGTAGGGGTCTATTTGCGCTTAACCATTGGATGCACTTGTTTTTTCGGTCAATCTAATTTTCTCTTTTCCCCTCCCTTAGGACTGGAACTCCTGTGAGGGCTACCACGTATGGGAGGGCTTCTGGGGGTAAATTAATGGTTGGCAGCTGGTGAGGAGTAATTTTAGACGCTACATTCCTGATCGTTGGTGTACTGGTTTTGCTCTCATTTTTACTCCCTTAGACTTCGGTCTAATTTTATCAGTATTGGCAGTCAAATTTCCCGCTGCCTGGTGAATTTGACCTTGTGTATTAATGCTAGGAGGGGGAGGAAGTGGAGCATGTGCAGGCTTAGGGATAATTATTGGAGTTCCTGCATTTTTAGACTGTATTGAGGTTTTTTTTGGTACAGCTACCCTATCACTAGGTGTATTTTTAAGTGTATCACCACAGTCAGAGGGTGCTGGGTTTCCCAAAGGATTAACTGGCTTTCTTGTCCCTACCCCCTTATTATTTAGGATAGTGACCAGTCTATCAAGCTTTGACTCCAGGGGTTTGATATGGGTGATATGGTCTGCTCCAAGCAAGCTTGTAAGTCAGCTACCATGTTAGTGACCCAGCACGGTATTCCTGAGGTCAGATGCGACGTATTAGCAGTTGGGGTCACCAGATTGTGATTGGGCAAATTGTTTTTGCCCGATTTTTTTGGAAGGCTCGAAGGCTCTCTTTCTTTTTCCTGGGGCGTGGTTTGCGTACTGTAGGGGTTTCCTTAGGGAAGGGCGAAGCCAGAACAATGGGTGGATCCTCAACATCTATAGGGGTCTCTATAGGCGCCTTTGCACAGGGCAATTCTACGTAGGACGATGTCAAGTAAGAGTTTAAATCCAGGGCATCGGTTACAATAACTGAACAGTCACCTCCCTGATTTTGCAGACATAATGTGGGTGTAATTGACAGTCTTCTCTCGGTATTTTCGATTGCAGTAGCCACAACCCCTATAGTGTATCATGTGGTCTGATCGTATATCTTTTTGTATAAAGCTTATACTTGTTTTTATCAAACTTGTGTGGAGTCCATTTGTGGTGTCACCAGGGGGTTGCTGTGGGTGTGGTTGCATATACTGAACACGTGTGCCTTGGAGATAGGCCTGGCTGCTCGTGCAAAGCTACTAAGGGGGTGAGCAGGGATGTCTCAAACAGTGTGCTTACTTGGCCGAAGGTTGAGTGGGGAGCCCCGGGTCTCACACTTGGTGACAGTAGTGTGGGACTGGGACTCCGGCTTCCAACAGGAACCACGTAGGAAAGAATGTTTGATGGCCCCCAGCAGGGCTCCCTTTGGTGCATAGCCTCCACTTGTATGCCGAGGGGGTACCTATGGTGCCCGCCTGTTGATCCTTGCACCTTGTGGCAGGCACCTAGACTTGCCTGCCACGGGGTGGAGGCATGAACCGCACTTCCTATTTCACTATCGGAGCATGCATTACGGCTTATTTATGGCCATAATGTATGCTCCCCTAGTGTAATATAGGAATGCAACCAAATATTGTTCCGTCGCATCTTATTGGGATGGTCGGGACTGCTGATCAGGTGTTGGTTAGTCCCATGATCGAGTTGGTGTAGGGCGGAAGTGATTACGCCCAAAATCATATAAGCCCATTAGCATCTGGCAATATAAGCTTAGCTCGTTATTTGAGATATTGGCTTGATCCAGTAAGAACCGCCAGATTAAATGTTTGTATAGATTGTCCATAGATATACAGGAACAAAACATGCTTTACATGTCCAATAAGGTGTTGAAGAAATTGGGAGAACTGGTTTCAATTACTAAGCTCAATTAAGGGATCTGTTGGGGTCAAGTATAGTTAACATATCAAATCTCAGGGTTCAACATGTTATAAATGATACATACTATATATTTAACACCAAATTATCTCTACCATTAGGAATCTAGATTTTATTCCTGATGGTACAGGTGTGAATGGGATGATAAGGATGTAATTCATCTGTTTGCCTGATTTGACAATATTTGGGAATACTGGAGACACTTCTATAATAACTTCCCAGGGATATACTGACACCTTTCCCTTTAGTAATTGTTCCAAGATATTCATCAGTATTACGGGCAGATTAGGAAGGGCTGTTTCTATCTTGGCAGTTTACAAGCTGAGGAAACATAGAGTTTGTATGTATGGACAGGGCAAAGAATGGCTGGACTTTTTAGAAACAAAGGATTGTAAACTGACTATTCAGTTCTGTTTTTTTGTTTTGTTATAGTCTAAATTTTAGGACGGAGCTCATTTTTTTTTTAGTTAACTCTAATTTCTTGCCGATATCTTACATTTATTATACTACATTTTATGTGCTGGTTATTTTTATCTAGATTTCTAGTGCCTTTCCAGCCTCACAGTCTTCCTGCCCATCTTAACCCGCATGCAGAGGACCACCCTGACCACCTGATCCACCAACATGACTCAAGAAACTGTAATGAGCAACCGGTTCACACACTCGGGAGCACCCTCAGACCTCTGCCCTCATCTAAGGACTGGACTCCATCAGTGCTACCTTCACCTCATTCCTGAATGACTCAGTCATCACAGCTACCTATCCAGATGCCTGAAAACACATCACAGTACTCCCCCTTGTAACACGAAATCCACAGCAGAAGCTCTCCAACTCCCACCCCATACCCCTGCTAATCTACCTGGAAAAAGTCATGAAATAGACAAGCAATAAAGGAACAGCCACCCACTTAATGACAACCACCTTCTTGACTCCACTCAATCTGGATTTACCCCCAACCATAATACAGAGACCTCCCTCATCCCTGCCAGAGACAACATCCAAAAGGTCATGGAGAAAGGTGACACAGTGTCCCTCATCCTAATCGACCTTTCTCCATCTCTCACCACTGTCTGCCACCCTGTCTTTATACAATGGCTGCAGAAAGCTTGCATACAAAGACCCACACTGTGCTGCATTTGCTTCTTCCTGACAGACATAACCCAGTCAGTCAGCCTGTCCCTTCCACCTTGGACGCTATCATCCTCATCTGCAGAGTTTCACAATGATCCTCACTCAGCCCCACTGTGTTAAACGTCTACATGACCCTATTCACCAGCTTCATCCATGCTCATGGAATACACATCATATCCTATGCTGATGACACCCAACTCATACACTCCCATTTTGACAAGATGCCAAATACCCGAATGAATTTCACTGCTTCCATGACAGAAGTCGCTAGATGGATAAAAATCAACTATCTCAACCCAGGCAAGATGAAAGTAGTTATCTTTGGTAAATACAACTCAGTCTGGGAATCCCCCTGGTGGCCTGCCGAACTCAAACCCACACCCCTCTCTGCAACCAATGAAAAGAGCCTCAAATAATAATCTACAACCCATGTACCAAGACCAGCCAAGTAAACATAGTCTCCTCCTTCTGCTCCTCAGGATGACCTTCCAATGGCTCAACACCAACACAGGCAATACCCTCATCATGAGAAAGCTGGACTACGGAAAAGCACTATTTGCTGGAATCAACGCTCAGTAGAACTGACAACTCTTGCCCATAAAAAACTCAACAGCCAGCTCATCCTCAATCTCCCATCCTGCACTCACATCCTTCTGCACCTCAAAGAGCTCCATTGGCTTTCAATCGGTAAATGAGCACTCTTCAAACTCCTCACACAAACCTACAAAGCCTTAAGCAACATATTCCCTATGTACCTCACAACAGCATGAATTTTCACAAACCTACCAGATACCTCTGTCATGCTCTTATTGACATGTAATCAAAAACAAGAGGACCCCCCTAAGACTAAATCTATTAAATGGCAAACACTCTAATCCATAACAGACATAATTGTAGTCCCACACAGAGAGTATTTATTTGAAAAACATATATATCTATTTATTATTATTGTACATTTTTTGTAAAGTGGTTGTATTTTTTGTATATATTGCTGATTGGTATGACTGATGATGGTTTGTATGGGTGTGATTGGTGGTTACTTTGAAGGTGTGAGAGGGTATGTGCCGCATACATTTTGATATGTAAATAGATTTTGCATATATATTTGTGCCTTTATTACTGTATGACCTATAAATGAAAACTTCAGAAAATAATAATAAATAGATATATATGTTTTTCAAATAAATACTCTCTGTGTGGGACTACAATTATGTCTGTTATGGATTAGAGTGTTTGCCATTTAATAGATTTAGTCTTAGGGGGGGTCCTCTTGTTTTTTATTACAGTTTTTCCCTGCCTCCCCCCCTAAAACTTATTTTCAGGGACCCTCGTGTGTTTTTGAATGCTCTTATTGACACACATCCCCTGCATACACAGAACCAGATCCAGCGGTCCTACCTTCTCATACCTTACTCATAAAGCCTCAACCAACATGCCCCTGCATATCAGAGCCTCATCCTCAGTTCTTAAATTCCGAAAGAAACTGAAAACCTGTCTCTTCACCGAGACCTTGGCTCGGCCCATGCTGCACCCGCTTTAGCTCCAGGATACCCTTCTAGGAGAGTTGTGCAATATACAAATACACGTAACGTAACATAACATAAAACACAACAAATCAGAACATAACAACATAATATAAAATGAAACCTTATTAAATCAAGTCTTTATTATCTCTCAGTTTATTGATACTGCTCACACGAAATTGAGCTTCAATTTGCAGCTGACCTGAACAGTATTCGGCTCTTGTAGAACTCCCTGGCTGATCTGAATCCCGATGCTGTCGTGAAGGTCACGGCTGCAGATGCTGTCTGAATTGTCTTTTCTGAAGTTCATGGCCATCAGCGTGGTCATTGTTCTTCGTGCTACTTGAAATCAGATTCCCGAGTGACAGAGGCTTGGCATTCAGCGCCGGGTGTGCACAGAATTGTAAATGAGAGATGCAGAATGTTGGCCAGGAAATGCAGCGCGTAGTTCAGCTGCCATGGCTGCTTTGAAGGAGACAGGCCATCTGTCACTACAGGAGAAGACGTGTGGTGTGCGCCTTTGAACTCCGACACAAAGGAGCCCTCTGAATGGCAGGACTCTGGCTCACAGCACTGCGACAAACCCCATTTTCTGGCATATCTGCAGACGTAATGAAGCATTTTGTGCTTTTTCTGACTCTGCAACACGAACAGAAAAAGCCGGAGACACATTAAAATCACCATAAGCAATATTCAGAAACTCAAGTGTGTGTGACAAAATAAATGCAAGTAAGAATGGTATTTTTATATAATCTTGTCTCCAGGATTATACATTGGTTTAGAATAATTTTAATATGACTTCTTTGCACATTTTTTATGTAGACAGCCTCCAACATAATGAGGCGGTCAGGAAAAAAACCGAGCAGCCGATTATGATGCAGCCTAAAGGTTCAGACCACAGGTCAGAGCCTTTACGGGCCGTATCGTATTCGGCCTCTAAGTGTCTTAAATAATCATCTAGTTGTAGGTTTTATGAAGTCATACCAAATGGAACATCATACGGGTCTCACAGATCCTTGAAAGAGCACATCGATTTTTTTCTATATGTGTGCCAGTGCCTAATTTGTGCCGGTGGATTCCGGTGTTTGGCACCAGCACTTAATTTTCAGCACTGGCTCTAGTGGTGCTCTCCTTTTAATTTTGAGACGAGCACAGCAAATGTGTGTATAAAGTCAATATACATTAAAAATGAATAATACTAGCCTCTCACGCCATTATTATAGCTCTCTGTGGCCTGAACTAGTCTGAACTGGCACACTACACAAGGAGTGCGATGGCTAGATGATATGTTGGTACTGCCGTTGGCAGTTCTGTCAGGGTATGGGTGGTGCAGACTTCAGTGGTCTTCTGAGAAGGGCCCTGGCACTTAAATATTTACAAATTAAGCACTAATGTGTGTCCAATGCCATGTAGTTCTATTTGCTGTCAACCTCATATCCTCATGTCTTAAAAGGGCAGCATTGTCAAACAGTGGAACGTGCCAGATGATCTAAGGGACACAGAAATGTTTAAACCAGCAATTCAAGACAAGGGTAAACACCTCAACTATCGTGAAGTTAACTTTTTTGAATTAAGACGGTTTGATCCAGCTGTCATTGTTTGCTAGTCCATCTGCAAAAGCCATCCAGTGTTATCACAACTCACTGTCGGTAATATTGTGCCACCCACTCTAAAATAAAATATGTGGGTTGGATAAACACCAGCCATAGCGCGTTAGGGGAAGTTGTAAAAACTGGACGACTCAGTGGAGTTTCTTTATATCGCTACTTAAAGCTCATAGAGATTGTCTCCATTTGATGAAAGTATCTTGCTGAGAATGATATTAGAATGTCTCTAAATAGATACAACCACCCTGATGATGTTACACTGTTCTAATATACCTATTGGTAGCTTATTCCATTTAGACAACAGCCCAATTGATGCCTGAATTGATGCCTGAAGATTGGACTCATAATTTAGGGGTTGTCCTGCTGTAGGTCTTAGATGTCAAAGAAATCCCAATGCATGCCAGATTTAAAACATCAATTATCTGGAATAGCAACATGTTGACAAAACTATAGCTTAGTTTTGCTGGGGATCATCAGCAGGGCACGGGACTGGGAACCACAACCGGCCCTGGCAAAGTGCTGGGGGGGGGGGTTGTTTAGGGGTGCCGCCGAGCTCTTTGTTGGGGCCGGTTTTCGGCCGATTTTGGTACGGGGCTAATTTTGCAGCACAGAAAACGTCCCTGTTCCAAAAACGGCCCCCAGGGGCCCAAAACCACGCCCCACCCTTGCGGCGCACGGGGGGATTGCCCGGTGCCCGCTATGGCCAGTCCGGCCCTGATCATAAGATACTCTGAGACTTTGCCAATAAGCTTTCTTCTCCCTCAATAGCCTAATTCATCCTACAAGGCTTAGATGTACACATAGCACAATTCATCTGCAATGATCTACAGTTGTTTGCTTCTCATATTAAAGAATACTGGCAGAATATATTTGGAATCTATTTGGTACTACCTAAATGAGATAGATGGGCTTCAGGTATAGTTCAAATAGAAGGGGGGAAAGAGAACACACCTGCTTTGCACCTCAGGAGTTAAAAAATTGCCTAGAAAAACGTACTCATTAAGATTCCTCGTGCTCTAAAACCCTAGAAAAATGTATACAGTGCATACATAACCCCCATTTTCTTGACTGTAGCCCACTGGAAGGGTCAGGAAACCCTGTTGCATCCAGCAGAGTTATCATAGGGGCTCATTATGATGGCGATCAGACATCAGTCCGCCCGCCATCATAATGGTGATGGGACCGCCCGACAGACGTGCGGCAGTCCCACCAGCACAATTAGGATGCACCTGCCATACTGCCGGGCACATCCTGGCCATTTACTATTGTGGACAGTGCCCTTGCTGCAGCACTGTCCGCAATGTTAAAAGAGCATGCGCAGCATTTCCCTGCACCACGTGGTGCCTGCAACTTGGTGCAGGGAACTGCAGGGGGAACCCCTCCCCCCCCCAGAGGGGGCCTGCAACGGGCCCCCAAAGCCAATCCCCACCAGGCCTCTCCATCACCCTCATCCTAATATGGCGGACGGTGCCTTCTAGGCACCACCATCATATTAGTGGCCCAACTCCACCCGGCAGGCAATCGAAACGATTACCACCGGCTGAAAAGCGGCAAACGGCCTTTGTGTCCGCTGCAATACCCACCGCCATCCTAATATGGCGATGGGCACATTCTTGTTACGATGGCATAACGGTCGCCACTGCTGGCCCGACGGTGGCGATTGTTACGCCATCCTAATGAACCCCTTAGTTCTCAAGCCAGATGTCTCAGCAACATCCACTGCATACTTTAGGCGAGACCTATTGGCTTTGCCTATTGTTGCTTATCATATTGTTGTGTGGGTGCAAGCTCTCCTCATAAGTCCTGAGAAAGAATGAGGTAAGCTAGCATTGAGAGAAAAGAAAAAGCTGTACTGCCATATACTCAGACCAGACCGAAAGGGCCACTGTCTGTTTTTCATTTTGGTCTCCATGTTCCTACAGACCAACCAAGCAATGTTATGCAGTCTAGGCCCGTGTTTGTGGTGACCCTTGGCAGAACGCACACTGGGTGAGTCCAGTATGATGACCTATACGTGAAGAGCATATTAGTGCGTCTTCCAAATATGGATTGTGTATTTAAAGTTGGGCATAAGCAGAGCCGATGTTTGCATGGCTTTGAACATCTGCTTAAGGTGCAGCACTTACATGCAACTGTTGGCACTCCAGTTTCCCACTTAAATACCCCTTGTTTCTCAAATAGCTGAGGCTGAACAGATTGAAGATTTGCATTTCTAATGTTCTGCATTTTGCATAAAGATGGCCCATTGCTGGGGCTGTGCCCAATAACCAACAATAATACAATTATAATTAATTGTTTGGCATCCAGAGTCTCTCTGTACACTGGAAGTGATATGTTATTCTCTGAACCTTGCTAAAGTATGCTTACTGTCTTTTGATGGTGTCATACCTAGCGCTAACATACACATTCTTACAAAGCATAACTCATACACTTTTCACATTTACAACGAGCACATATGCAAACTTTACAAGAATGAAGGTCAACAAAAGTAGGGGCCACAAGGAGATTGGCGAAAGAAAGAAAAAATGAGTGCCAGGGTTTTCCACTTGGCTTTCCAGACTGTAAAAGACACATTTTATAGTTTGTAAAAAACACACACATGTACACGCAATGTAAACGTTTTCTCATCTATTTTACTGTTTGGAGAAGAGTTACTGGCCATCATAAAGGATCAATTGATGTGGATAAACTGGTATTATTCCTGATATGCTCTAACTGACTTGGATCGCAATGCTTGAAAAGAATGTGAGCTAATCACAAATGTATATTAAAAAAAAGAGATACCTAAAAGGGTAAATCCCATTTACCTGTGTAGAGATCTCTAACATGAATGCAGAGTTCTCCACACCCGTAAATCCCACACTAGGAGTTTTTTGGTATGGAAAACACTGCACAGCAGAATTTAATCCTGGTGGGAATGTCATATGATCCTTCTAGGGGTACGCCAGGAAATCTGCAACTGGCCTGGTTTCCCAGAAGAACTTCTGTGATTGCTTGTGAATGCCAGAAAGTATGAGAGGTGGAGGCAGAGATCCCCACATGTATACAAGAAACAATCTATTTTCAAGGAGACAAGCAGTTCAGCTCCAGGACTTACAGAGAGGCTGACACATGCCCTCTGGGTGTTCAACATTCCACCAATGTATTTACTTATTAATAGTTGTATAAAGTATGTACATGACATGGGTGTATTAGAGAACTGTACAGAATAAACAAGCAATCAAAAGACAAGTTACATGAAGGCCCTGTAGGTCTGGTACAACATTTAATCAGGGGAATGCAGATCCAATATTCCCAGAAGGTAGAGCCATTGGTATGGAGGAAATCTCTATAGCTGCTCTATTTACATATTCATATTCAATCAATGCTTTTAGTATCTTTTGAACAGAGGGGTTTTCCCCATCTCTGGTGGTAGGGTGTTCCAGATCCTGGGAGTACTTCCAGTGAAGGAGTGAGAGTAGGATCTCTCTTTCCTGAATCTAGGCAGTTCTAAAAGTAGCGAATTTGAGCTTCTCATGGAGTGGCAACATCAGGAAATGGTGAGTTTCTTGGCCAGTTGTTTAGCTTGCCCATAATGAAGAGCTTTGTGGGTAACACAGGCTACTTTGTTTTTAAAAGTTATTTTTTATTAATACACGCTCAGTAATCAGTACAATCAGGAAACAGTTACATTGGATTACCATATGTTTTTTTTCTGTGCAACTAATACTACACAGGTCTTTAAGATAGCAACTCGCAATATGTCTTGACAGTCCCTACACTACTTCCCTTATAAACCTCTAGAAGTCTGCCAGGCTCCCTATATCTTCTACACAGAATACTTTTAAGATGCATCATGCTTCAATTGGGAGCCACTTGTGTGAGGTCAGAGGAATCGTGTGTTTGAAGAAACTCACTCTTAAGATTAGCCAGGCAGTCTCATTGACCGTAGCCTTTTTTGGGAGCAAGGTAAGATTTCAGTGTGCCAGTTAGAACTGCATTTCTTTAGTTGAGTCGAGTCAAGAGATTACAAGAGCTTGTTCCACATTTTGAGAGTCATGCAACGGGATTAAAGGCTTGATTCTTTTGAAATGCCCGTATTGGTATAATGCACTTAGTGGAAATATTATGAGCAATCATTTCCAAGAGAATTGGTACAGTCTATGAGTTTGAGGGTACAGTTGAGTGCATTTAGGCCTGATGGATTGCCTCTAATACTGTTTTCTCAAACTTCATGGTAGGTGTGTGAGTCTCTGATTCAACAAAGGAATGATTCAAATCATTCTTGAACAACACAACAACAAGACCCAATTACAATATCTAAACTGATCCGGTCCCTATGTCGTAGAGTCCCAGAGTGCTCGTAGCTATCCCCTATGCTGTTCACAATCTATATCTAACCTCTCAATAAATTGTTTTGTATGCTTAATATTTCACTTAATAATTGCTCCAGGTCACTAATACATGTTTTGTGTATCAAACAATCTGTGAGTGGGTGGTCAAACCAAGTAAAACGTTATGAGCACCTCATCGAATTCTACAGGAGAAAGTCCTTTTGTGTTACACTGATGATTCTATCAGCGTCTGTACAGTGAGTACATTATGCCTCCAGGTTATGAGTAAATCGGTTTTATTCTTTTAATACCATGTGGCATCCTCATGATGTCATTATTATGTTTTCAGTAAGAATGCAAATAGGTCATTCGGAATGTTGTTGTGTAAGGTTCTAGAAGTCAGCTGGTGAGAGGAGTTGGAGAGATTTGGCTGGATGATGTTGTTATATTAAGTGTGTCTTTACTTAAACAAATCAACTCGAACTTATTTGGATGAGCACATGTATTGATCCTCACATTGGTGATGAGCAGGGGTGAATATGCACGGACCTTACCAGAAATCTTCCTCAAGACAATCCTCCAGCATCGCCTGATAGCTGAACAACATACGTGTATATTTATGGGCGACTATCAAGAAAACTGTCGAGAATAACTGCCATAAGCTCAAGGACAGTGTTCTCTTGTTTTTTACATATTATTTAAGCTTGGGACAAGGAGCTATGGACTCAGTTAATTGGCACCCACGTGCCTTGCGCCATTTATCCTAAGCAGTATTTATAAAGGGGAAAGTGAATCAGACGGAGCTGCTCTAATGTGCCTTACGACATTTATCTATAGCACCATTTCAAAGAGGAGGAACCAAGCTACTGCTGCGCCAACTCTCTGTTGCCATTGCCAATGCTTCCTTACATACAGGAGCCATTTTGCACGAGAATATATTGTCAGCTTTGTGTGTTTGGTGATTAGCACACCAGTTAAAAGCCTCTACTCTTTCACACAACACATTTTACAACTAATATCCTTGTTCGCTTCATGTCTGCGATGATACGCACACCAGTTTAAAATCTTCACTCATTTATTGACTCATTGAATTTGTGTCGGTGACATTCACAGCATAGGATTAAAGCTTGCTGCAGGTTACTGCATGGTGAGATGCATCCCAGTAACTTTATACCGTTGTACAAGATTACAAAGCGTATCCATTGTGCTACTTCTAATAATGCAGGGATGCAATATTGTTCATGTCTTTGACTTAATGCTGCATATTTTCTCCTATAAATATTCACTTATTTTGGCTATTGACAACTTCCCTGCAACTTCTTTTATTTAGCAGGTGCATTATAATACTGCAATATCGTCATTATATCTGAATCGTTTTCCACATATGTTATAGGATTAAATGAATCTGAAATTTGTACTAAAAACATAGACATCCATTATCTTCCCTAACTGACTAAAGTGTTAAATGTTGCCATTTTGGGAAAAGATTTCAATGGATCGGAAAGTCAGTTGAAGAGTATATAACTTCCTTGCGGAACAACTTCATAACCAATTTATGCTAGGATATTCCATTGAAAAAGTGAAAGAATTGATTTGGAGCAAAGATAATCCCTCTTCAGAGGAAGTTTTAATTCTTGCTAAGACATGTGAGAATGCTTTAGCATGTGTGGAAACAATTCAGGAGGATGAAATGACTTCTAAGAAAGGGGAAGGAGACGAACGTAGTGGAGAAAAACTTACTCTGGTCAAATTCTGGGGGCGAAAAGAAGCATGGTTATGAAACTTCAATGAAACAGGACTCCAAAATTCTTGTCTTGGTGTAAGAAATGTGAAAAAAGGTCATTACACAAATTTGTTGCATATCTGCAAACATTAAACAGAAGGTGAGAAAGTTAGATTTGATGTCTGAAGATGAAAATAGGAAAGTGGTATTACAAAACCTGTAAAAATTCTATTTGACACTGGAGCTAAAATACCTTTGATCCCTTAATGTTTTTTCGTCTCCTGTCTGAAGTAAAATTACTCAAGTCCAAAATTGGATACAAAGGATATGGTGGGAAATGTATAAGATTGTTGGGTTATTTTAATGGCTGTATAGCATTTGCAGGTCGATTTGTTGCTGGCAAGATATGTGTTTCTATCAAGCGAGATTCTTGAGACAGTTGGGTATATCACAGAGATTTGTTGGTTTACTTGAATCCTAACTAAGCACCTTCTGTGAGATTTGAGAGAAAAGGCGAATGAGATTAATGAGACTGCATGTGAAAAAATGTTGTCAATCACCTGTAGGAAAATATGCAGAGGAATTCCCGAGAGTGTTTTGCAAAGATTTGGGGTATTTAAAAATGATGTACATTTAATAAATCTGACACCGAATTCTAAACTGAAAATCTGCAAAGTTAGAAATGTTCCTTTAGCGATAAAAGATGAAATGGGGGAGGAAATTGAAAAATTGAAGCGTAATGGCATTTTCAAAGAAGTTGAGGCATCTGAGTGGCTTGCTCCAGAAATAGTGGCATGTAAAGCAAATGAGGAAATTAAAAACAAACGTGATTCTAGACTGTTACCCTCTACACAATATTAATGAGATGTTGTGCTCTTTGGTTCAAGCAAACGTTTTTCTTCACTAGATCTCACCTCAGTTTACCACCAGATTAAACTTCATCATTTGTGCCAAGATGTAATTATTTCCTTTGAGACTTTTATGCATGTTAGAATGCCATTCAGGTTAATTTCTGCTTCCCCTGCATTGCAAAGAGCAATGGAAGGGGTGTTGAGAGGCTTCCAGGGTATAAACATGTATCAGGATGATGTTCTGGTTTATGGTGAATCATCTGAAGAATATGATAAAAGGGTACATGATGTTTTAAGAAGGATTGAATCTGGTGGCTTGTCACTCAAACTAGAGAAATACAAATGTGATGTACCTAGTATTGAGTATTTAGGTTACAACCTAAGCATGATCTTGTAAAGACAATCACTGAATTGTCAAGTCCTAGCATAAAAGGAAGAACTCATTTTATTTCTTATCATGGTTGAGTATTATAGTAAATTTGTTTTAAATTTTGCTGAGAAAACAAAAGAATAAGAATTATTAAAGAAATGCAGAGATTATGTATGGGACAAAGAATGTCACAAGGAATGTATTTATTTGAATGCACGTTTGAAAGGAGTTCCGTGTCTTAGTAGTTTTAAACCAGGTCAAAATACCATATTAATGGCTGGTTAACAAAATGTATACATTCTCAAAAAGGCATAGAAAACAGCCCGCAGGGCGTTGTGGAAAGACACGAGGTCAATCTCAGAATTCAATGCAGTTGAACACAATAATTGCAAAATTATCCTTCAGTATCTATTGTCAGGCCACCTGTTGGGGAAACAAGGGCATGCACATCCGAGCCCAATGCCTGCCCTCATCTCTGTATCCTGCAGTGTGTCTCAGAGCACTCCATCAGCCTTAAATCCCACCTGGTGTCCCTGAGCAATTAACACCCAACAAACACCCCCCAACCCCTTCCACACCCCCTTCCTCCCCACCTCCCAGACATGTCGCTAATTCGTCTGAGCATCCGTACTTGAGCATTGGTCGGTCCAACAATGCATCTTGGACGCTATGCCCCTGATCTCAGGTTAGTGGTGCAATTGGATGGGATGCATACCCTGTCGATCTTTCCTAGTAAGTGGACACACTCAGAGCAACAGGTTATTCCCGGGATCATTCTCTTGCTACAGGGTACACCCCCTGAGGGTTGTTGGCAGCGTCATCAGTCAGGTGTTTCAACAGGTCCCCCAATGCCACCCATGCCCTTGCCATCTCCAGCATTTTTTGGTTCCCAGTTAAGTGGGCCATCTGCAGTCGGAAGGTCCCCTCACAATCCGCCCACTGCACTAGCTCCCTTGTCCATCGTGTCACACTTGGGCCGTTCTTCGCTTTCCAATGACTAGTGAGTTCCCGATTAGCCAACACCATGAACTTGCTAGTGACTTTATTCCTGGCATTATGATGAAACCAGTGCAGCAAACAACAACCTGGCGTCAACTCTATCTCTCTCTCTGTTGTGGCCGCCAACCCAGTTGTCACTCCTCTCAAGAACTCTCCCAGATGTGGACAATCCCAAAACATGTGGAGAAACCCCGAACCCTCTTACATGTCGGCATGCGGTCCTGGCTCCAAAGTATTCATAAATCCTGCCTTGTGCAAAACATAGAAGTGAATTAACTGGAAGCGTGCATTCCTAGAGCTCTGCCAGGCCCTTTCCACAAGTTCTCCCCAGGGTTTCTCATCAATGACTACACCCATGTCCTCCTCCCATTTGAGACCTAATGTTGTTAGGGGTCGGCGCATTCCCAGTGTGATATGCCTGTAGAGGCAAGTGACCTCTCTGAAAGTACCAGCCGCCATCACTACATATTAAAAGGCCAGGGAGGTCTGGGGTTCCACCATCCTCTCACGCTAATGCTTTCGGATAGCTGCTGTCACAGCGGTGTGCAGAAAGAAATCACCTCTTGGGAGGTCATGGCGCTCCAGAAGATCATTGAAAGGGAGCAAGTTATTGTCTTCATATAAATCCGCTACAGTGGAGATCCCTGCTCCACTCCATAACCGCAACCTACTCCAAACTCCCCCACAGGGTAGTGCCTCACAAATGACCAACGGGATCTCAGGCACATATGGGGTCCATACGTGTGCTCACCTAGCTAATTGGGTCCAGCACTGGCGCACTCTAGTAGCTCCGACGGAACCACCCCCGCCCTCATGGGCAGATGCAGTAGCACATGGCATAGAAGTCTCAGACTCGGGTCCTAACCACCAAGGTCCTCTGTATTTTTAAGACATCCTGCCATCCATTTCGTGAACCACTGTAACTGTGCTGCATGATAATAGGCCTCGAAATCCGGCACTGGGAAACCCCCCTCCGCACTGTGTCTCATCATAGTAGTGAGGGCCACTCTCCGCCTCCTGGTACCCCACAAGAACCCCGTGAGCATTGTATTGAGTTGAGCAAAGACCCTATGTGGGATCTAGATTGGGAGCGTCCCAAAGAAATAGAGAAGCCTGGGTAACGTAACCATTTTCATTAATGCCACCCTGCCAGCCACAGACAGCGGAAGGGTCCCCCAGAACTCAAAATTGCTTTTAGTGCTGCGCATTGCGTGTCCTATATTACCCTCTAAGATATCGACAGGGTCATGATATAGACCCAGATAGGGCAAGCATCTGTTTTCCCAAGGCACGCCTCTGTTTCCGGTGATCCGTCTCTGTCAAAGCATGCAGGAAAAAGACAAGATTTGGCTTAGTTCACTCTGAGCCCCGCAACTCTCCCGAAGGCACCCAGCAGGGCATTGGCTCCCCGCAGGGCCTCCTCTGAGTTGGCCAGGAACAGTAGGAGGTCATCCGCATACAACGCTATATGCTGCAGCTGTCCCTCCACCTCCAGCTCCTGATAATAGCTGCCCGACCAGCCATAGGTTCCATTGCCACCGGGAACAACAGGGGTGACAGCGGACAGCCCTGTCTCGTAACCCTGCTCACTAGGCAGGTCTCCGAAATCAGCCCCCGTCCTAACCCTGGCAGTGGAATTTTTATACAAGATCGCCGTCCATTCCACAAAGCGTTCCCCCAGGCCAAATGCTCTCAGAACCCTAAAAAGATACATTCCAGGCTATCAAAAGCCTTCTCGATGTCAACCGTAAAAATGCATGCTTCCTCCTAGCAGTACGTGTCCGCCCCCAATATACACAGGAGCCTACGTACATTCATAGCTGTGTTTCTGGCTCGGATAAATCCTGCCTGATGTACTTGGATAAGCGTCAGCATGTGGGCTAACAGCTGACTGGTCAATATACGACTTAATATTTTATAGTCTATGGCGAGGGCCCGAAACGCAGTCCGGTCCCCGGCTGGTTTACCAGGTTTTAAAAGGGGAACGATTACCGCTTCCCTCGTTGAAGCATGAAAACAGCCCTCTTGCTTCGCCCTGTTATACAGTGCCACTAGCCGTGGGGCCAAAACATCGAGGTATGTGGAGTAAAACTCCACCGGGAGCCCATCCGTCCCCGGGGTCTTATTCCTAGCCATATGCTTGATGGTGCTATGTGCTTCCTCAATCTCAACTTCTCTGCCTTGTTCCTCCGCTGCCGCAGCATCAACCGTAGGAAGCTCCACATTAGTCAAGAGACCCACCTCGTCCTCTGCCCCAGGTTCAAGTCTGCTTTGGTAAAGGGAAGCATAATACTCCAAAAACTGAGTGTTGATGTCTTGTTGACCATAGAATAACTCATCCCCCTGCCCCTCTGCTCTAGGATTGACCTCCATCTACACGCTGGGTTGGCCAGCCAGGCCAACAGTACCTCAGATGTATCCTGTTCCACGTGGGCCCAGGTAATGCATGCCTTATAATCGAAACAGCGCAGCTTTTCTACTTACGTCGCTAGGACTTCTCGAGCTGCGATAAGATCAACTTGCCTATCTATTTGCTCCGGCCTCTCTTTCTCCAACTCCCAGAGCCTGTGCTCCGCATTTTGCATGTCCTGCAGCAGTACCCTCCGCAGTCTGACCACTTCTCCAAGCAGCATCCCCTATCACGTGCTGCTCGGTGGTGAAGCACCTCTTACATGTGTCTGTAGTGTCTCCAGCCAGTGCCATGCTTCCTGCGGTGCAGTAAAGAAGTGAGTCTCTGTTTTATCAATCACCCAGAGGCGTGCCAGGAATAACATGGCATATGGAATTTGCAACTGCACAGCTTCCGCTTGATAGTCAGGAAGGAAGCACGTTGTCTTTGCACCACCCTGGTGAAGTCCGGGAAGATCATCACCCTATCATTCCCAATCTGCAAATTCTGTTTCTCTCAGGCTTGCTGTAATAGGTGGTCTCTGTCCCGGTAGTAAAGCAGCAGCACCAATATCGGCCGAGGAAGAGCCCCAGGTTTGGGTGGTCTAGCCAGGACCCTGTGAGCTTGCTCGAGTGCATAGAAGGAGGAGAGCCCCTCCGGGGCAACTTCCGTTTTCAGCCAGTTCTCCATAAAATGTACTGCATCGTCCCCTTCCTCCCGCTCCGGAACCCAACGATACGCAGGTTGTTCCTGCGGAAGCGCTCTTCGCTGTCCTCTGCTCTCATTTCTAGCACCTTGACCTTGGCTTCCACTATTTTCAGAGAATGCTGTAGTGTGGTAACTGCCTCCGGGACCTCCTCCAAGGCCTTCTCATTAAGTTTCAACCGTTCCTTGAGCTTGCAATGGTCGTCCTTCAAAAAGTTGAGATCCACCCCTATGGAATCCTTCTTTGTCTCCAGTGCTTCTTTCGAAGAAGTGATGGCCTGCATGATATCCACCAGAGTGGGGCCTTCCGGGGAGACATCCTTCCACCTCACCGCCACCTCATCTTCATCATCAGTGTGCGGCCCCATTTCCTCCACGTGCAATACAGCGAACCCTTTCTTTCTGGACACCCTCCCCATTGTTAGTGGCTGCATAGGTTCACAGGGGTCTTCGGAGCGGCAACAGCAATAAATTCCATGTACCGGCATCAGGCTCGGCTGCAGAGCAGGCCAGTCCGCACCTCCAGGTTACAGGACCGATCTTCGGGCCCTCTTCCTAGTACACTGGCCGCCGGGGCAGCCTACCTGCGCGGTTGAATACCTCTTTGCAGTTACTGCCACCCACACAGGGCAGCCCCAAAGGAACTCTCAAGCGAAGCAGCGCCTTCCTGCTTGGTTGATACCCTCCTCGCACCACTCAATCAGCTCTTAAGCAAATCCAGAGTGCACCCTCTCGCTACCAGCCATTATTCATCTTGCAGTGCCCCTTTCAGGGTCCCTCACGCCACAGGCCCAGCACAGCGCCATCAACCACCGCACCAGCACAGCAGCAGAGTACTTGAGGCGCTCCTCCCAGCTCTCTTCAGGTCAGCAGTTGAAAGCGGGTTGATCTACATCTGACAGCCCCGCGCTGTATACCCACAGGCTGCCTCTCACTGCCACAACCCTCAGGGCCCAACATTGCAGTCCTCTTCCTCCATTTTGTGGGTATAATGCGTCTCCAAGCTCAGAGGAGAGCGCTCTATCCTCTGCATGTCACAGGGCTCCGCAATCACCAGTGGCTGTCCCCGGTAGTTTTCGCAACCTCCGATTGGTACTCACAGTGAGCCTCATTCCTCTTCGTCAGTGCGCGGCTAAGGCTGGCTCATCAGCGCCTGGCCGCCAGCTTGAGCGCTCTGCACCCGAAGCCTTTAGGAGTGTAATCGGCGTTTTCACAGCCGCCAAGGCACCGTCTCCCCTCTTCAGCCGCTCAACGCCAGCACCAGTGTTTCTGCCGCCAGTTTCGCCACAAAGGGCCCCTTTAGGATATCAGGATCATTGTGGGCAGTGGGAAGCCACGGACGGAGCTCGGGAGTCTGCTTCTCCTCACATCGGCACCTAGCCATGCACCTTCACTATATTAATGACAGACGAAAGTTCTAAGGGTTTAGGAGTAGTGCTATTGTACAAAATTGATGGCCAAGAAAAATCAACATTGGTTGTCTCTAGAATGCTGAGAGGAGCAGAGTTTAATTATTCAGTAACCAAGTAAGAGGCCCTAGCTATACATTTGGCAGTAAGGAATTTAAGGAACTTTTTGTGGGAAAACAATTTTGAGTTTAAAACTGACCACAAGCCTCTAAAGGAAATATTAACTGCTAAAGGAATTGATTGTGTCTCCACAAAATTTGCAAGAAAGTAGTAGCCCCTAAAGAGTATGATTTTACAATCGAATATGTCCCAGGTGTCAGAAATATCATGCACTGACTGTTGTTCTAGGTTGTGTTGGGATGAATGAACAGATGAAGATGGAGATATTTCTAATACTGAAAATGCTGAGGATGGCAGGAAAGTGTGTGAGGTGATTGATGCCATCATTCAAGAAGAGGATTGTTTGAAAGAATTGCAATCTGATCAAATTTTGCAAAAGGTGATTTTTATGGAACAACATGGATGGTGTTCCAAAGGTGGTTGTGATCTTGAAGTAAAGTAGTTTTGGGAAATTAAAGATGAACTTAGTTACAAGGATGATCTATTGCTAAGCAGAAGTAGGCTAATTCCGCCCACAACTTTGACCAAATGAATTGTTAACAAAGCACACAAGAGTCACATGGGAATTTCAGAAAATAAGTGGCATGTACATGAAGATTATTGGTGGCCTGGTATGATTATTATTATTGAGAGAAAAGTGAGAAATTGCAGCAAATTCATGTGCAGTGACAAAACATTAAAATGTTGCTCTCAACTCATGTGTTTACGCAAGCTACCTTCTGGTCCCTATGATCAGATAGCATTGGACATAGTTGGCCTTATAAAGATTTCTAGTGTAGACTGTTACATTATAATGTGTACTGATGTGTACTCAAGATGGCCTGAGGCAACAATTATCAATTCTGTAGAAACAATTGATATTATATGTTTTTTGTATGAATTGTTCAGTAGAGAAGGGTATCCTTTTTCCTTTTCCTTTTCCATTCTAATAGATAATTGTGTTCAATTTACCTCAAGGAAAATGGAAGAATATTTGTTAGCAAGAGGGATCATCCCTCTTGCCACGTTTATTGATCCGCACGTACCTCTAAAGTGGTAGATAAAGATTCTCTATTTAGGGCTGGAGGGCCACAGGAAAAGTATTCCTTAGCATTATGAGCGCCATGAAATGTTGGTGTAAGGAGCTGGACTAGAGGTTATTTTTTTACTTGAACCACTTGGGTGGCACCAGTGAGATGGCGTTTGATCTCTTCTTTAGCTTGGTAAGAGGCTACTTTTTAATGTGCAGCTTTAGAAGCCATCGCCAATCACATGCTTTGCTCTACTCTAGCCCTTATGACCAACAGTGCACTGCACAGACATAAGCTTCAAAGATATTAAGTCGTGATACACTCAAGAGCGCTGGTGCCCCCTTGTGCTATCCTTTGCTGAATGACATCAGATATGGAAAAGTTACCACAATTAATGTATCTGATGCCTTCGTGTGCTTCTACGGGCTGCTTAGGAAACACCGTTTTAAAATGTTTCATTCCTTAATATATTTTGTGCATTTGTAAAGTGGTGTAAGACCCTCACATTTGTGATGTTTAAAGAAACAAGGAAACCACACTAAAAATATCAGAATTTAAATGGTAATAACCTCCTTCTTCGCCACAAAAATATTACACTTCCACCTTGGTGCAAACATTGCAGCCATGCCATGACCACCGTAAAATGTAGCAACGATCAAATGTGTGACAAAGGCAAAGGGATGCTTTTTATCCATATTTAATGCTGTTACTCACAGCATCATTCTGTGACTATTTTAATAATACACAAATAAAAGCATTACTAGTTTGTATTTTCTGTTTGTATAGCTTTGTAATTTTAACTAGGTACAGCAAATATATTCTGAATTAACTCTGCGGCCAGTATCCTACGACATGGCTGTATGCTGGTGTTGTAATCTTTAGCCCACACTGAGATCAGCTGAGACGGATGCTAAAGCTCTCCTGCTGTGCATAGTTAGAAAGTTAAGGGCTCGAAAACACACGCTCAGAGATCCCTGCAGGCCTTGCACACTGAAAGCCCATCTCAGTTAATCAAGAGGCACATTTTCAAGGGAGGGAGTAATGACTTCCCTACATCAGGAAATGAGATAGCAGATTGTGAACTGTGCACCTCCGCAAACCACAAATAGGAAAGACCAACTTAATATAGGTGTTTATGTCTGTTTTGTGGCATATGGAGGCAATAATATTTCCTGATCCTTGCAAGCAGAGAGTCGTTGGTAACATACAGCAGACCGGTGTAGTGTACATTTGTGGTCTGCCTCAGTCGCCCTTTCCCGGCTGGACAGGTGAACCAAAAGCTGCCCCGCCAAAAATGCTCAAACCAGCCCGCTCTATTCCTATCTTTGCGCTCCCTCTCTTTCCATCCGTTCTCTCTTTCTAATTCTCTGTTCTTTCTCTTCTCCCTGTCTGATCACTTTCTCTCTGCCTTTCCCCTCCCTCTTGAAGCTTCCCTTTGCCTGCTTCAATTAACCTCGGGGAGCTTGGAAAAGTGATAGCGGCACCATGAGTGACCCTCGCCTTTCAAAACGGCCTCCAAGGACTCCCCCACCGGGAAAATGCCTGCTAAATATTGAGGGCTGGTACCCACAAGCAACCACCGGCACAAATTAAGCACTCTCTCGACTCTGAATAGTATGATGCAACACTTCAGTTACACAAATATTACCCTGTGCATTAGCCATTATTTCATAGCTCGATGACTATTTATTCACCTGCTGTTCCAGTACATTTATCTTTTTTGGGTGATTGAACGCTAGAGAACTTGGAAGAGGCGCTGAAAAGCTGGCTCAGCGAGTTAACTTTCGCTGCAACCTGCAGTGATCGAACGGTTGCGTGGTAAAACCATGCCACGAGAGATGCCGCCTCCCGAGGTGAGTTAAATGAGTACCACTAAATTGACAGAAAGTAAAATGTGGTCTTGGCAGTGCTTAGCCGAGGCAGAATTGTGGTAGGAAGCTCTATGCATTAACGGAGATAGGGTAAGGCATAAGGCTATTCTAGGTTTTCTGCTGCAGGCTTCCCAGGTTGGGAAAGCTTTTAGTTTCTGAGTCAGCTCTGCGGTACTTTATAATTCAATATCCTTTTAAGGTAGTAGCCAAGCAGAACACACTTTGAGACAATGTTATGTTTGTTGGGACCAAGAGGGGGGGATCAAAGCGCCGGACATCTGTGCAATGCAAAGGGCGAATACCTTCTTGACAGCTGGCGCTGATGTAAGGCAGCACCGCAGCGCACAGCCATCACTGAAACATTTTGCTAATGCTCCGTTTTGTTTATGCACTGCCCCTCTGTGATTCATAATGGCGGTTAATGCACTCGTGACTCTGGACATTTACTAACAAAGTATTTAACAAGGCAGTCGATACCATTACTGTAAAAATAATTGCCTAGAACTTAAACCATCAACGTCGATAGTGTATCTACAGCATAGTGACGAGTGAGCCGAGAGGCCTGGTAAATCCTATTTATAAAGCTTTAATGCACGAATGCTATGAATGCCGAAGAGATAAACATTTATGTGAATGTCAAATGAATCCGTCCTCGAATCAAACTGTTCGTCTTACCCTGCTTGAAAGCAAGACCGTTTTAGCCAATTCCTTTTGATTTTACTAAAATTGTAATAAAAGTACTTAAAGTGGCCTCTTCATCCGTTGGTCTGTTATTGTATCATTCATTCACATTCGCATTCCACCAGCTAGAGTATCCAACATGTGGCAGTGGGTCAGCCCACTTCAGCTATTGGCTAACTTCACCCTGAGTGACAGCATTCTGCCCTTTCACGTGGAGCACATTCCCACTCAAATAGGGCCGGACTGGCTGTAACGGGCACCGGGCAATCCCCCGGAGCGCCGCACGGGTGGGGCCGGTTTTGGGCCCCTGGGGGGCGTTTTTGTTACAGGGCCGTTTTTGCAATAAAATCGGCCGAAAACTGGCCCTGGCATACAGCTGGGCGGCACCCGGGAGGGGGGGGGGGGCGCGACCAAGCACTTTGCCAGGGCCGGTTTTGGTTCCTAGTCCGGCCCTGCACTCAAATTAGCTAATTTAAATGCCAGGGACCACTATGGGAATGTATGCTTTTGAGACCATTTTTTTGTTGCTTTTAGCCATTTACAAAATTATTTTAGATTGACGTGGGCCCTGCATCTTCCATTCAATAACGTTTTGAAAAACAAAAGAAGCACTGATAAGACAAAAGGCTGGTGGCCAACGCCGGACATATTTGCTTTGCCAATACTTGTTTCTCTGGTTCCGAATGGAGGACATCTGGACATGTTACCCACTGGCCACATTGTGTGAACGCAAGGTCGAGACCCACCTGTATTTTCCATTAGACAATTAATTTTTGACTCCAAAGGCAGCACATTACATTCCTCACCATACATGGATCACAGGGAGTCTTTCATTACCTACGATGAACTGTGTAAAAGGAGGACACAGACGTTTGTAAATTGAGACAGTCCTCAAACCCTGTGTTTGTAACTGTTCTACCACATGCTATGTTTATTTAAACAGAGCTGTTCCTGTTTTGCCAAATGCCTCTTGTTTTTTCATGGTATTTAATTTTCAAATAACATTTTGCCGTGCCACCATCAGAGCTGATTGATACCTCAAACCCGACTGCAGCCAAAGGAAGGAGACCCCGCCCAGATGGATTCACATTTGCGCATCAAGGAAGGTGAGCAGACACCGCAATTGATTGGAAGTTCTGCTGAATCAGCGGGGCTGAGCTCCACCCTGAAGCAGCCGTCACAGAGGGTAAGAGACTACATCAGAACCAAATTTAAATCATTTGGCATAGGGTAAACTAGGGAGAAGCGTAAAAAGATAACCTGCGCGCCCTACCACTGACAGATTCTGACATGTTTCCTATTTTATATGCCCTAGCTGAATAGTTGTAAGGCACCTCGGAGACGAACCAGAGGAAGTCCCCTTTTTTCGAAAGTCAGCACACTAGTAAAGGTGAATTTTTATTGTATAGCCCTTGATAACTCCCTGGATACTGTTTTTGTGAAAGATCTATCCTGACTGGGCAGAGTTGGCACCTCAACCTCATTTTCTAATCCAAAAGGTATACTCAGAGCCACTGGTTTCTTTAGACCTTATTTATCTGATAGGAGTGAGGGGTGTTGGTTGCTTGAACCGTTGGGTGTAATACAGACGGTATGCTATTTCCACTGGGTGTGACACAGGCGTTGCGCTTGGATCACTGAGCATGACACAGATGGCACGTTTGGCCCATGGGAGTGATACAGGGTGTGATTCTGACTTTAGAAAACAATTTGGACCTGGGAAACTAGGTGTGACTTGTGTGTGGCCAAACGGGGCCTGTGGATCCCGAGTTATTCCTTTCCCCGCATTTATTACTGTTACCTTTGTCTCGGATATGAGATTGGCAGACTATAAGGTTCACTTAGTACTGTGTACCATGCAGAGCTTCCCCAATTTACAGGATAGCATGCACTAGGAGTGGGCTAAGAAATCTTTGACAACGCAATCACTTTTTTTCTGTCAACCTTTCTTGAGTTGGTGTACTGTAGATGTAATGTTATTGTACTGTTATTTATTGCAAATTGTATTTTGTGCAAGATTTGATATTATGCAGATACTGTCCTAATATTGAATTTTTCATTTATGTTTCAATACTTCATATGAGTGTGCTTTTATTTATTGCAAACTATTTTGTGAATAAGTTGATATTGTGCAGATACCATTTTTAATATTGCAATTGTCACCTATGTTGCAACCCTTCATATTCATTGTTATCGGGGTTTATTAAATTGTTTAAGTTGAATTGTTTGATGCATTTATGAATAGCACTGAGCTCATAGTAGGTAAAATGGTAAGAGTGAACCACATACTTTTGTCCCCACAATTAGAAGAAAAAAAACTCACAAAAGATTTGAGTCATATTTTTGTCCACAAATCACCAGAATGGCATGCGCACACGAAGGCACATACATTTTCATGGCCTAAGGAGGGAACATTTGACACTAACGTAATAGAACATGCTAAAACACACATGAAAACTAAATATACAGGTCAAAAGAGAGACAAGAGAGAGACGTTACTAGAAATATTGGTTATCTCTGACGAGACCCAGAGCAATAGCACTAAAATGCCGATAGCAAGGAAGGCGTCAGCGCCCCACTCACCATATGCAGGAATGGAGGCACTCACGCCAGCTTGAACACACACTTATACTGTTTCAGGCAAAAGTACATGAGTGACAGGGAGGTTTGTGGCGGTTCTAGATGGTGAGTCGGCGAGTGGGGGTGAGGAAGGAAAGTCCACTACCCTGGGAACTGTTGATGAGGGTGGGGCTACATAGGCTGCCCAGTTAGCCAAGGGGGAATGGTGGTAACTGAAAGGAAGAGCACACATTCACACAGGCCTCGTACTTTCAACCATACTGACCAGAAGAGGAACCCATAGTCACGGTACTTGCAAACAATACATCATGCAACTTCTTAAAAGACACAGGAGCAACAAGGTCATGTGGAGGTGTTAATCCCTTTATCAAATACACTATAGTTATGCAATGGACTGGACATAGAAGGAAGTCTTGTAAGTGCACAGCTACTATGGTCTCCCTCATTCCAACGAATCTATTGGAACAAGATTTGATAGCCAAGTCCAACATGAACATGAACATTCAGTTCTCTGACGAGTGGACTATGGCCTGCTCCTCCCCCCATGGGGTTCCTTCCCCAAGACCTGTGCCATTAAAATGCCCCCACAGCACAGGTAGATGATTGAGGACATCTCCCACCGACCAGGTAGTTGTAAAGAGAATGCAAAAACTGCGGGAAATTTGAAAATTCACTAGGCTGTGGGTGTGTCATGCACAGCATCTTTTACTTGAGGCTATTAAAAGGGCAAAAGTCTTTACAGCCAATGAAGTACCGGAGGAGGAAGAGAGTTGTAACTGCACTACACAAGTTCCTGATGGTCCCGTGTGACAAATCAGGAAACATGGGTAAGACACACAGGAGCAGTGGCAGTGACAGCTAGAACCCACTCGCCCTTAGAAATGCTGCAAATCACGAGTTCCTGGAACTCAGCCTATGCCACCACCACAGTGATCCAGAGCTTCAGAGAATTGCAAAGACGAGGCTGCCCAAAGATATGCCTAAATATTTTTGGGAGCGCCTAATTACTTAACCTAAACTCGTAGTGGTAGTAAAGTGTGCAGCACATATGGAGGCTAAAAACCTATTGCAAGGAAATGCCCTCACTCACCACATGGGGAAGAAGGCTGCAGAAGAGTTGGGCAGACATACGTACTCCCCATACAGTGACCAACAGGGACAATCCCTATGCTAGAGAAAGCCCTGAGAGACACCACTAAATTGGTACAACACAAATTTAAAAAGACTTCCCTTGAGGGAGCCATGTTGGCACCAGTCTCAAGGGAGCTATCCACCACAAAACCACAGAGAGTTCCAGTCCAGCTATGGTAGAAGAGGCAAGGAAGGCTGGCAGTAACCAGAACTTAGGGAGTGTTTATATTGCCACAGGATTGGCCACCTGGCAGACAGATGCTGGTTAAAGGCATACAATGAGCAGAGATCGATGAGCAAGGGCCAGCCACCACAAAACCCCACCAAAGTCCATGCAAAAATTCACGCACAGAGGAATCAGTAGGCACCCTACACTCCGCCACAGGGAGGTCCCCCATCCGCCGCACTCCAGCAGCAGGCATCAGGTAATTGGAAAAACATGTGACAGCAGTAACCACCAACAGGGCATTCAGTCCAACAGAACCGGTCCCACAACCCGGCAGGGAGGGGTAACACTATGGGGAGATAGCACTTTTACGCAATCACAGAGCTAAAATGTGCAGTAAGATAAACCTCCAGCATAAGTAAGAATAACTGTCACCCACTACCCTTGTCCCCAAAAAATTGTACCAAACCAAAAGATGGCAAATGACATTACTATGGGAATTCACATTGTTTCTTGCATTCACAGATTCAGTGCAACTGAAAGCTGTGTCAACATGGTATCCTCACTAAAGTTTGACATCAATGGCGACCCCACAGGAGCATGGAATAGCCAGTTTACCTAGAGTCTCTCTGAGAGCCAAGACCCAACTCTGCTGCTAATCACTCAGGGTGGGGTTGGCTGGCCACATCCTAGGGGAAGGGCATTCTGTTAAGGGTGCAGGATGGCACTGAGAGAATGTATTTAAAAAGCAGACACCCAAGTCCTCATGTCCAAAGTCAATAGGGACAGGTTCCAATCATCAAGTCGAGGGGTCCCCATTCTCAAGTCTCCAGTCTGGGACCAATGTTTACTTCATGGCATGTAGTCCCAACAGCACCTCCAAAGAGCTAGAAGCATCCACCCAATGGCGGCCCCCTTTTAAAATGAAGCTGTCCTCAGTGGTAGGAGCTAGGATTCCTGTATCCCAGGGATTGTAGACCCCCTCAAATTTCACAGTGCATACACAAAGGGTCAATAAGCCTCCAGTTGGGGGGTTCACCAGGCTGACCAGGCATCCCAGAAATGTAGAGGAAGTCATAGTTCATCATCACCCGGCAGACTTTAGCAAACGCTTTTGGTGAAGGCCCTAGGTTTTTCAGATTTTGGGAATTTCCAAACCAGTTTTTTTCAGATTTTATGATTTCTAAAGCCTGGTCACCATGCCATATCCTTTAAAATAGTGCCACAAATCATACCAGTTCATTAGGAGAGCCATACCTCAAGCTAGGGACAGCAAGCACAAGTGTGCTGAGAGGAAGCAGAGTGTGGTCTGAGGAAAGTGGGGTCCCTGGGAAGGCACATCACAAATGTCAACTGCAGCTCCAGCAAAAGGGAGCACACCGAATGCACTCACCCCATATCAAGCATAGCGACTGACAAACACTCAAAACCTTCCATGCACCATCCAAGGAAAGCTGTTGGCCTGACCTCAGACACAACAAGACGCCATAAGTAGAGGCATCAGAGATGTTTTGGACCCTCCCCTGCATGACAAATGAGGCAGTAGATGACAGGAGACTTGGGAAAATGCCCAAAACTAAAGGAAAACTACCCAAAGTTAGCTCAAAAAGAAGTTTCCAGGGAAAATGTGGGGTCAAAATACCTGGTGCTAGAAGGGAGAATCATGTGGCACTCCACTTGCTGGGAACTGAGAGAGACATTAACACGTAATCTTGGGTCATGCTGCAACCACCAACAACAATCAATAGCGACACTCCCTCTCATCACATATTCCAGTGCACATGTAGGATGAAAGACGCAACTCACACCAGCAGCACCTCCATGCACAAACCAGATGAGACATGTTTTTATAAAGCTAGTGACTCCCAGGCAACCCCTGCTAAAACATGACACTATACATCCCTAGCTCATGGAACAAGCTCACGAATATAATGTTCACTAATGTAAGCAACAGTTAAGAAGGGAGGGGGCTCAAAGACTCATAAAATAGATTAATCTACCTGGATAACCAATAATCACCCTCATATCCAACAGAGGCCATCCTCCGTTGCCTCACTAAAATCGCGACTAGTGGAGTGTGGAGGACACACCCCTATGGGAAAATACAGGAACTCTGAAAAACATTTATTAAGGCGCACATTTAATGTTTCTGAGTTAACAAATGAACTGAGTTCTTATCCCAACAGGTCAACCATAGAACCTTCAAGTGCACTGCCACCCAGCTCCCATATCAAACACTCCAGCTCAGACATGAAGTGTACAGTCAAGACTTTGAACTAACACCACAACATTTTGTTCGAACTGATAAGGAAAACCACAGCCACTGGAAAACCACAGACCCTCCCTGGGCACCCATACAAACATCTGCAATGTCAAATGAAACATTATGTATGATTACATTGTAATGTACCCTCTGCCTACTATGGGTAATACCACCCTTATTCACAGCAGAAGAACTGTAGAGTAAAATGGAGTCTTTTCAAAGGTCACCACAGTGCTTGTGTAGGGACCTCTCCCATGTCACCTATAATTCACTAAGCTGATCACCAATATCCCACATGCACTACACAGTGCCCTTTTGCACAACACATGGTACCAACACATGACCTCAGTGGGTTCCCAAACATCAGCCAGGTCACGTTACATCTGCACATTTATTCCGCATGCAGTAGGCGCAAACAGATTTTACTTATCCCAAGAGGTAGCCACTGAGAAAGCAAAATGCCTTCTTCTACATCCCGGGCTCACGGTGCCACCGGAATTAAGCTATCCTGGCTAAAGAGGGGTGAAACCCTGAAACCGGTCCTAGACTGCTTGTTTCCAGTCCAGGGAGGACCAGGCTTGGCAGTTCAGGCTGGACTGTTCCCATAAGGAACAGTGTCAAGACTGATTTGCATATGGCCAGGTCTAAACTGGGGTGGCATGGTGAGCAAAAGAATGAAGGATTTAACCCAGATCTTTTGACTGGGGGTGAATGTTCTGATTTGTTCTGCATTCCGTCCATCAATTGTGTGTATTTTGCTTCTTCTATATCTAGGCAGAAAAAAAGGGCCAGGATCCAACCCAACAAGGTAGAACCAGACAGTGTAGTAGTAAATTTGACCTGATATGAAACCAGCCTAACTGTGTTATACCTCTTCACTGAACCTAATGATATGCATAGGAAGTGCACCATAGGGGAGGATACTGTTTGGCCATGAGACTTCCCAGAGAAGAGATTCTTCAAGGTAGCAAAACCCCCAACTCAATTCACAACGACGTCCACTCCTGCATCCATTTGTGGACTAAGGCTGACCCTTAGCTTATCTGAGGTGGTCTTCTTTAATAACAAGTGGTCCCCCTACATGGGAACGAGTCACTTGGGGAGGGTTGAATGAGAGCATGAGCACCCTATGTCAGGAAATCTGGGACATTAAGGTGGGTGGATACACTTGTCTAGAAGGGAAGGTGAAACCCCCAATTGTATGGCAACTTACACTGTATTCCTTATGTTTCAGAGGTAAAATAATGCTTCCAATGGGCACCAATGATAACTGTGTAGCAGTTATGCACATTAAGAATATGCAGAGGGGCACCTTCATGATGATTGATTATTACTGGCAACGTAGCAAGTTTTCCTATACTCAATTCATTCCAGATGGCTCAGACTCTGTTCCCTGGAAATGATACACATTCTGACCCTTGTCATTCCTAGAAAATAACTATCAGACTTGTACCAGCTCCTGTTAAGAAAGAAAATAACGTTGCTACATCAAGCTTGTGAAAAGGGAGCAATGGAATATTTTGGCTAAGCTCAGTACAAAGACATCCCAGAAGAGTTCAGACTGTTCACAGACACACTAGTATCGACAGGAGGGTCTATACCCTGCTTTACCCTACAGACAAAAGCTAATGCCTGTTGGCTTCAAATAACCAGATGGGGATGCTTAAAAGAAGAACAGCACTGAGCTCATCCTCAATTCAATCAAGGAAGAACTCAGGGTAATCAGCCTCATGGTGATACAGCACCAATATGTATTAGTCTTAATGACTGGGAAGGAGGGAGGGATGTGTGCCAAGATAGGTACATCCTGCTGCACTTTCAGCCCATTGAATGACACGGACAAGGAAACATTGACCTTTGCCATCCAAGCATTGCACCATCTACAAAGAGAGATACATGAGGAGGGAGGTTCCCCTGAGCAGTAGCAGTTTTTGGATTATTTCTCCTGGATCTCCCGGTGGCACTCCAATTTGTGCACATCAAGGTTGCCAGTGTTCATTTTGCTTGCAGTTTTATGCAGGTCTGTACAAATGGGAATTATCTGCTGTAAAAACACAGTCCTCAAATTGAGGAAAAATGCAAGTACCTAGGAAGATAGTAGTTGCCAAAAGTTAGCATAAAGAAAACAGAACTCAAATAAAATAACTGTCAAAAAGTTTGGATTAGATAGCATTGTTGAAGAATCAACTAGAGGGGAGATTTTTAATGTGGAAAAAGTTGATGCTAATATGGAGAGCAATTCATTCATTTATGAGATCAAAATTGAGTCTTTATTAACAAATTCGCCCGTTATGGACTCAACATCGACCCCAACTCGCAAATATTTAGTCAAACAAGCACTGAGACCTAGGCCAGAGGTTAATAATTGATAGGTCACAGGTGGGATGGCAAGTAGCCGACAGACAAATGCACAAACAAGAAACCTTAGATCAATCACAGAGATAGGCAAAGTGACCCTTCAATGGTCAAGGGAGATTAGCCACAATAAAGTACACATGGCCGGAGGGGGTTTCCGTGCTCCTAAAACACCATAAAGTCAGATTCCACATAAGTTAGGAACATATAGAAGTAGTAGTAGAAAAGCTTTATTCGATTTTAGTGAAATTTAAAATCATAAAAGCAACAGTCATCAAAAATCATGCAAGAATATACAAATGTAACATACAGTGAATACAATAGAATTTAAGAAAACTTTAAGTTTTTTCTTTTTTTAAAAACACTCTTTAAGAAACCAATCATAGTAGCCACACTCCGTTCATCATTTAGACTCTGGAGATATAATAATCCAGGGCGGCAGTAATGCCAAGGGCCGTTGATGTTCAAGAGTGGTTTAATCCATCGGGCTCTCTCTTTATGATAAAAACCACAAAAACAAATCACATGGAGTGTTGATTGTTCGGCACTCCCATCACAAGGGCAATTGGTGAGCTTTTTCGACCAGTCATTAGTGTGGGGAAAGGATACTAGACGGAAAAAAATATCAAATCTGAACCTGGTAAGGAGAAACCGGTCAAAGCCCCTGGTGCACCAAATAAGATAAGATTGCATATTGCCCAAGGTAAGCAACATTTGGTGGCGCACTACAGAGACCTTGTTCAGCTCTACCCCTAACCGTAGTGATTCGAGATGGTACCAGCAATCTTTCTTTAGATCTTTCCTCGAGATCCTACATAGCCCCTCTGGTGAGGTGTAAAACTATAACGATAACCATGCTATTTTATGGGAATTGTCAAGTGCCATAACGTCACGTATAATCTCTCTATTAAGTACTAGATCCGCAGCTGTCCATACCCTATGCCAGAGTAAAAGTGGTTGCATTGAAATCAAATCGCTAATGTGACGGACCCCCAGCTCTGCATGGCAATTGAATACAGATAAACTAAAAGGAACTGCTAAAATAAACCTTAAAAAAGCATTTTCTACGAATTGTAATTCCCTGGTATCTTGAATACCCCAAACGCCGGCCCCGTAGATGGCTGTACTAACACATTTGGCCGAGTAGATCTTGAGCAGAATTGCGGGGGTCTTTTTCCCATCTTACGAGAGAAAGCCATGAGTGCAGCAGTGGCTTTTTTAAACGACAGGATTCTGCTCCTGATTGAAGGGCCCCAATGTCCACCACCCTCTAGAACTACTCCTAGATAAGAGAAAGTTGATGTGGACTGCACTTTTTCCTTACGTGCAAACAGTTTACAGGTTTTGGACTTACCCCTGGTGCACGTCATCACAAAGGTTTTTTTAACATTTAAACTCAGGCCCCTAGATTCCATGAAATTGATATAGGTATCCAAGGCTGACTACAATCCTCTCTCTGTCCTGGCCATGATGACAGCGTCATCCGCATAAAGTAGGGACACTATCTGTTTGGAGTTGATTCTAGGTGAATCAATAACTTTAGATACCAGGACGTCTTCTAATTCATTTGTGTATAAGTTAAAAAGAAGAGGTGCAAGGACGCACCCTTGCCTCACTCCACGTCTCACATAAAAGGGTTTGGTGCATTCACCACCGGTTCCAAATCTCACCCTAGCTCTTGCCCCAGCATAAAGTTGTCTTAAAAAAGATATAATAGACTCTTCAATCTTAAGGTTTTCCAGTACCTCCCACAAACGATCGTGCATAACGCAATCGAATGCGGCACTTAGGTCAACAAATGCTGTATATAATTTACCAGCCTTGGCCTTAATGTACTTTCCTTGCAGGAGTGAGAAATTCAGGACCTGTTCCACGGTACCCATCCCTTCTCGGAATCCGTACTGGACAGGGGATAATACCCCTGCTTCTTCTGTCCAGGAGGATAATCTATTCAAAACAACCATACCCACGATCTTCATAAAGGAATCAAGAAGGGAGATAGGGCGATAGCAAGAGGGGCTCTCCCTATCACCCTTCTTGAAGATGGGGATAATAATAGAATCAGACCAAGTCTCGGGAAGGCCCACCTCGCTACTTGCATCCATGACTCTCATCAATATAGGGGACCAAAGGTCGACTGAGTATTTAAACAGGTCAATTGGGACCCCATCTATTCCCGGGGCTTTGCCACCCCTGCTCTGCTCAATAGCGGTGGTCATTTCCCCATTTGTGATTCCCAAATTTACTTTCTGGAAGATCCGAGGTGCCTCCTTTTCTATACCTGCCGAGACCACTAGCTTAGTAATCTCACCCGGATTGTAGACTTCCGAAAAGAAATCAATCCAGGAAGATTCGCTAATAGCAACCTCTATCCTCGCTGTATTTGACGCATTAAAGAAGGGTGCGTTAACTGCACGCCAAAATTGGGCGCTATCCTTGGATTGAGCAGCGAACACCAAATTGTTCCAAGCCTCCTGTTTAATAATTTCCTTACGATTCTTTCGGGCTAAACAATAGATTTTTCTGCAACTGGCCACCTCAGCCGGGTCCCTATTCTTTCTGTGTAATGCAGCTTTAAGATGGGAGTGTGCCTTGGAACAAGGGGCATCGAACCAGGAATTGGTCGTTGGCCTAGGAATAGCACCACTCCCCTTACGGGACAAGGTATCGCGAATATTACATGAGATGATCTCAAAGGCTGCCATGGTCTCCTCGTGGGAGGCCTCAGTGTTTAAACACCTCTCGATTGAGGCAAAAGAGCCCCTGACAATCTTAGCAAGCATGGCCTCGGCATCAATATGACTCCATTTGATGGCGAAGCCATTTTGTCTGGGCATATCACAAAATTTTAACCATGACAATCATCAGAATTACCACAAAAGGGGCCGCCTCGGGGGGTAAATTAACTCTGAGTCTTTTGGGAATATTAGGAATGTGGGGCTTGGCAGTGACATCCACAGCAATGGATTTGGAAGTTGGGCAACTGGGTTTCACACGCCCAAGAGCGGTCTTCTCCTGCCTGATATTAACATGGAGTCCAGGAGTTACTGAATCCTGTGTCACAGCGCCAATGGGTTGGTTGGGGTGTTTGTCCTCAGTCCTAAGCACAGGAGCCTGGGGGATTGTATTGGGAGTAGGGGCAGGGGGTGCTCCTGTTGTACCCTTAGAGCTCTTAGGGGGCCCTTAATGACTTTCTCTAAGTCGTTCAACTGAACCGTTACCTTTTTGAGCCTCTCCACCAATGGCAGAGTGAATGCTCCAATCATTTTCTCAATACTCCCCAATAAATCTACTCCATGTTGGTCTAAAGAAAGAGTGGTTTCAACAGGCAAGGAGGGTAATTCTAAACATAGGTGGTCTAACTGCTTAACATAAGGGGAGGACGTGGCTATTTTCCTGGCAGGGCCATGCCCCTTCCTTCTCCTTTTCTTGGGCGGGGGACCATGATATCGATGTAAGTCCACATCTACGGGCCGTTTACAAGTTTTAGGGGGTGACTCGTTTACTAATGGCAGGGAATCTATCATGTGGTCCACCTCGTCTAGGATACTAACCAGCGAGGCTGAAAGGTTGATAGCGGAGTTGGAAACAGCCAAAGAGGCTGGCAGGGTAATCTTGTCCTGAAGTAGTAAGGGAATACTTATATCAGGCACAGCCTCTGGGCTCGTGGGACCTATAGCGCTATCAATTGACAGAGGCAAACCTGGGAATGTAGGACCCTCTGAGAGTCTTTTATTCTTAATATGTTCGATCGAGCGGCACCTAATAGCCCGTCGCTCGGCTAGCGCTAGATCCCTATCAATAGTGGAGGTCTTCCTGATAACAAAGTTGTCCAATGTGCCCCGTTTGGCACCCCCCTCAGCTATCAGGTTGGTGATGGAAGAAGACATAACTATGTTGTGTAACAAAACAAATCTCGTGATAAAGAATACTAATAACCTAATAAAGAAACAGTAATAGGACCGTACACAGTAACAGGGCGAGAAAAAAGATAATGACAAGCAAATATAAAAGGAAAACCATACAAATAAAACTACTTTCAGGACAATCGGGGAAGTTGAGGGGTCCAGCCCAGCCTGTTCTGGCCTCGGAGGGCCTCAGAGGGCCCGCCCTTTACCCGGGCTGCGTCCCGCAGTGCGCGTTACCGGATCGAGTTAAGTAATTTAAGGGGGCGTGGCACTAGGAGGGGGCGCGGCTCTGCTCTGCCGGGAAGAGGAACCAGCTGTAGGTGTTTCTCTAAATGCTGGTCCTCGCAGTCCCGGTCTCCGCAGCACCGGTCTCCGCAGCACTCGCCTCTGCAATCACGCTGTTCCAGGCAAAATAAAAGCAGCAACAGGTTCCACAATGGGCAGGGACCTCCACGCACTCCATGAGGTCAGTCAGTAAGAAAACCTAGGTCTCAGTCCACTCTCGAGCGGCTCCCGCGAAGCGGGGGCCGCGAGAGGTAATGTAGCAAAGAACAGGGGGCGTGGCACTAGGAGGGGGCGCGGCTCTGCTCTGCCGGGAACAGGAACCAGCTGTAGGTGTTTCTCTAAATGCTGGTCCTCGCAGTCCCGGTCTCCGCAGCACTCGCCTCTGCAATCACGCTGTTCCAGGCAAAATAAAAGCAGCAACAGGTTCCACAATGGGCAGGGACCTCCACGCACTCCACGAGGTCAGTCAGTAAGAAATCCTAGGTCTCAGTCCACTCTCGAGCGGCTCCCGCGAAGCGGAGGCCGCGAGAGGTAATGTAGCAAAGAACAGGGGGCGTGGCACTAGGAGGGGGCGCGGCTCTGCTCTGCCGGGAAGAGGAACCAGCTGTAGGTGTTTCTCTAAATGCTGGTGGAACATATAGTCAATCAGGATACAGCACATGCAGCGATCATGTGCTTCCGAAGCCGGACATCTGGACACAATACCCACTGGCCACATTGTGTTCACACAAGGTTGTGGCCCACCAGTATTTTCCATTTGACAATTAATTCATGACTCCAAAGGCAGCAACTTACATTCATCACCATACATGGATCACCTGAAACCTTTTATTACCTACGATGAACTGTATAAAAGGAAGCCACAGACTGATTGTAAATTGAGAAAGTCCTCAGATTCTGTGTCTGTAACTGTTCTTCTGGGCACTATGTTTAATTAGGAAAAACTGTTCCTCATTTGCCAAACATTTTTTGTCTCTTTTTTTTCAAGGTATTTCATGTTGAAGTAACAAGCACTAACAAGCACTAGCTGTGCCTAAATTGTGTGGACAGTAGCAGGTGGTAAACACCGGCAATAATTTTGGGAGATTGGGACTAATTTTAAATCATCTGACCCAGAGCAAGATCGAGAAAGACAGAAAAGGCAAAAAAAAGGAGGGAAAGATAGGAAAACAGTGACAAAGGGTGAGCGCAAGGATGAAAAAAAAACCTCTGAAAGTAAGAGAAGTGTAGAGTGGCGAAGGAAAACGGCATGTGGTGGAATAAAGACAAGGAGGCTTTGGTTTCTGCACTAGAGGCAACCACCACGAATAATGGAGGCCCCGTGCATTTATGTTTATTTTGTTTTTACAGCTTAGGCAATTACATATTTACTGAGTATTTTAAAAAGCACCTGCCTCAGTTTCCATCCTCTTAAGGTGTTCGGTAGTGCAGTGGTGTGAGTTACAGATAGGACTTTTTTGTGAATATTTAGAATGCAGCCAGACCAAGGGGTCCAACCTAATCACACTACTCAATTATCACTCTTTTCGTCTTCAGTCGAAGAATGGGTATCAGAGTTTCTAATGAACTGCCTCCATTTTTTTGCATGCATGCTTATTGGTCAATCAGCTATGACATGGGCTACTCAGAGTTTCTGGCAGTCAAGTTCTTCAGTGTTACAGTTTACATGTACCCGGAACCTTTGCTCCTCAAGGCATTTTGCAGTGTACAAAGCATCATGAATTTGAATCTTGCCTCCACCTTGAGTCAGTGAAGTGCTTTCAAGACTAGTTTCACATGATGGCATTTCTATATGTCCAAATCTATATTTGTAGCGTGGTTTGTAGTTTAGTTCCTATTATCCCAATAGGCTCTGAGCATTGGAATAATATCTTCAATAGTATAGACGTAGGACTGTGGTTAACTAGGTCTTCTACTGACGATATTAGACTTAAAGTTATGTGTGTGCCAGCTAGCTCAGAGTTCACTAGAAACTTTCTCGAATAGGCAAGGAGGAGTTTAACCTCCCTGGATAGACAAGAAGGGATTTAGTTTCTGACAACCATAGAACATGACAACTTTGCTCTCCCCTAATCAAGAGTATATCTCTAGAGTCGTGTGAAAATAAAAGACAACTTATTTTACTCAGTCAGTACGTGCATTCTTAGTTTCACCAGTTTGTAGAGAAATAAGAGATGGGCGTGGTTCAATAAAAAGATGTTATTTATTGATCAGTCTCTTTTCTCATACAAGAGAAATGAATCGCTATTATTGCAATACTTATAGTTAAGTAAAGTGCATACAGTAAAAACAGAATTATAAAATAATGCTGTAAAAGAATTTATATGGTTTCTTAGCCATATGATACTAAAATGGATAAAAGTTATATACATATATACATTGACTAATCGTACTCAACTGGTGCTTCTAACTACGCCTACCCCAGTGTACCTGACCTAAGCCTAATACGTGGGCGGGAGTAGATAAGTAGTTTAAGTTAAGTTTGCTTTGCCAAGGATCTGATTCAAGAATTCTCTGTGAGGGGTTATTCAGTTCAGTACCTGGGATTTAGAAGGCTGGAGGGCTGGTATCTCAATCTCAAGACTCGATATCCCAGTTGCCCGCAAGGGCGGCTAGGAACGCCGGAGCTGGATTTCTCGGCAAGAGAAAAGGCAGCGTCTCTCTCTCAGCGCGTCAAAAGGGAGGGGCAGCGTCCGTGGGCTTCCTGCATCTGCTAGGCTCCTCGGTAAGTATCGCTGCTCCAATCTCGTCACCACCGTCCTCTTTGCTTAGGGCAATGTCGGTAATATTTATACCTGAAAGGTGCCGAGATTGACGTAAGGATGGACATAAATACGTCAATAAGGATGTCATAAGAACTGGTCGTTCGTACATTCTTTACTGGAGTTCTTGGTTAAATCAAAACAATAGCTGCGGGGGATTTCCCAGGTTGCTGGAGGTTTGATTTGTTTTGAGAACTCGGTATGCTTTCTATGGGGGCTGGGGGAATAGTGCTTGCCTAACGTGGTAGCATGCGCTATGACCTAATCAGAAAACGGGTTTCTATGCCGTTGTATGGCCACTATTGATATATTAACCGGACAAGGGTCAGAAACAGGAATATTGATACAGTTCCCATAGGAAATACATCACAGGTTCTGTAGTCTTTTTAGCCTGTCAGCTAGTTATTTGTTGAGCCTGGTGTAAAATGCAAAGGCAACAGTTATGAGAATTGAGAGTTACCTTCAGGCTAGTAAAATCAGTCAGAGAGAGCTACTACCAGGCTAGTAAAATCTCATTTTGCGATATCCTGTAATTTCATGATAGATAGAACATAAATCTTGCTTATAAATGCCTCTTCATCTTTGCTCTAATAAGCACTTAAAAGAGATCCCGTGCAATGAGACAGATTAGAGGAAAGACTTCCCATGATGGAAGTGTCACCAGCAGGACACACACGCTTCCAGTTAGACCACAAAGATACAGTCCTGCCTGTTAGCATGAAATAGTCCTCTTAGATACAGTCACAAGATATGAAGCTAGGATTTCCTCAAAATAATCATCAGCATGTTTCATGTATTTATTTTGTAAATATTTATTTCTAAGAAACATTGTCACCTATAGACATCCTAGCGTTAGAACTCTCCAAAATTAGAAGAGAGACGAGAATACAGACCTAACCAAATTGAAGGCAATAGAAGGAGCAGATTGACACAACTGGAATGTTTTGAGTGCTCTCCAGAAGTAAAGTAGATCTTGAACATGAAGAAATCTCTGTGGGGAAAAACATGTGTGATTGACATTTCTGCATGTTATTTCCCCAAAACTTATAATCCCTCTTATTTACAACCCATTTAATTATCGGAATCTACAGTATGGGTAATAATAGGTCAAGGAAAAGAGTGGATTCTAACTAGTCACTTGGAATGAAGACCACTGTGGTGAAATGGTCAGAAACAAACACCCTTAATGTCTACCAAAGCAGCTAAATTAGGCAAAAACAAACAGAACAACTGAATTGTACCAAGGAACCATTGAAAAACAACAACACACCCTATTCAAAGAAATTGAAATATTACAAGAGGAACACCGGGGCCATAACCTCAGGCTGAAATATTTTTCCAAAAAACTCCTTAGAAACAAAGCACATGCATGATGTGCTGGGAATCGACGCCCAACTCTTTCAACATTTTTAAGGCCTACACTACCTACAGAATATAGTCTTGTAATCCAACTAAAAAATAGCTACCCATAGCAAACTTAAACACTACAGTAAAAAATAAAAAAGTGGGGCAATTAAAAACTATTTAAGAATTTAATCAAGTACACTTTCTACTGCATCGGCAGACTACCATAATTGTATTAGTAATTAAAAACTACAAGTCCAGGCATGAAACTAAAAACCCATAAACTGGAATGTTTACTTATCAGTCATAAAAACACAAAATTATTTATATTTTTACAAATTGTAAAACCATAACACCCCTGTGTGGGTTGTGTTTTTTATGAGCTTAATGCAATTTTAACCTTAATGTAATAATTTTGTGATCTAATTGTTGGGGGATGTTTTATTTCATTGGCAAAAGTTTTACTATAGGCTGCTACTTACCCGAGAGTGTGTTAAACTCCTTTCTGCTATTTTATCTTGCACTTAGCACTTTGTGGGGAAAACGTTTGCCTAGAGTGGTCATATTGTTAGTGCCACGCGTTTTCCCAGGTCAGCGTTCTAGTCGCTGCACGCCGGACTTTCAACACCCTACTTAATGGGCAGTGCTCGGGAGCGCGACGCCTGTGTGGGTTGTGTTTTTTACGAGTTTAATGCAATTTTAACCTTACTGTAATAATTTTGTGATCTAATTGTTGGGGGATGTTTTATTTCATTGGCAGACTAACATAATTGTATTAGTAATTAAAAACTACAAGTCCAGGCATGAAACTAAAAACCCATAAACTGGAATGTTTACTTATCAGTCATAAAAACACAAAATTAGTCATATTTTTACAAATTGCAAAACCGTAACACGCCTGTGTGGGTTGTGTTTTTTACGAGCTTAATGCAATTTTAACCTTACTGTAATAATTTTGTGATCTAATTGTTGGGGGCTGTTTTATTTCATTGGCAAAAGTTTTACTATAGGCTGCTACTTACTCGAGAGTGTGTTAAACTCCTTTCTGCTATTTTAACTTGCACTTAGCACTTTGTGGGGAAAACTCTTGCCTAGAGTGGCCATATTGTTAGTGCCACGCATTTTCCTAGGTCAGCGCTCTAGTCGCTGCACACCAGACTTTCAACACCCTACTTAATGGCCACTGCTCGTACGCTCAGCGGATGCGCGAAGCAGCGCGCCGAAGGCGCGCCGGAGGCAGGCCTAAGGCAAGCCCATCTGCGCCCATCAGCGCAACGACAGCAGCCAGGACCAGTTATGCTGCCCATTTAAAAGTGGCGGTAAGTGATAGGATTTCATGCTCAGCTGATTCTTTAAAAGTGCTCCTGCCCCCTCTGTGTCTACCAAATGGCAGGATTGCCACTCCTTGCTGCACGCACTACGCTTGTGATATCTGCGATTTCTCGCCGGGTCTTGATCCTCTGGTTAGGAATCAGCCTAGTCGAGTTTCTAGGTCCCTGTATTTGCAAGCCGCCCTTATTAATGTACGATCTCTTAGGGAGAACCATGTTGATGTGTTTTGATTCTGGATAATGCCTTGGTTATATTGTTCATTACGGAGACTTGGTTAGATGATACCTCCAATCCAATTGCTGCTTTAGCCACCCCAACCGGTTTTAAGCTTTCTCGCCTAGACCGGAAGGTAGGAAAGGGTGGGGGCATTGCTATGTTCTAATTTTTCATTTGTGTTAATACAGTCAATTCCATAAACAATCTTCCAGACGAACGTTGTATGATTAGTTTTCTTTATTCAAGTCATATGTTGCTATCAGTCAGCTCTATATTGGTTTTAGTACAAAGTTAACAGCCGATGCGTTTCGTCCCCATCTGGGACATCATCAGGGCTGTAAACAAGGAAAAGAACATACACTCACTGTATAATAGTGCATTTTAATACAATCAAGACCTCAACATATGATAGCTAATACCTGTAGCATACATTCATATTGATGATATTTAGACAAAAAATATGTATAAAATGTGACACGGATACCACTCTACCTATTGAACAATCTAACAGAAAATATCAGGATGCCGCATACATCATTGAATACATTAATCATGATACAGCGTTGAAAAATTGGACAAGTTAAAAGGACAGCTAAAGATAAACAATAGGTCGTACTGAAATTCATCAGTAATAGTAATGTGTCCCATGCTCCCACGTCATCCTGTGACCTTTCCTACTTGCATCCATTTGAGAAAATATTTATGACCTGTTGCCAATCAAAAAACAAAGGTACAAAAGTCCTTAGCTCACCTTCCTCAAAAATCCCCGTTGATCAAAATCTCAATGAAATCCTTCAATATCCACAGAATCTTCGAGGATGATCACAACAGTAGATCACCATAATCATATATGAACCCCAATCTCTATTAGAAAAAGGTGAAGATTTTAACTTGAGTACAATATTTAAGAAGGTTTTCTCAAAATGTACTGACGATCCGTCCAAATAACCTATCTGTTGGGCGAAGACCATTCCCTAACCCGAGGTGCTAGGCTACTTCCCCAGTGAAACAGGGTTCACAGTCGTACTCACCTATTTAAATCAACTTGTAGTGACCTTCTAGAGTACAACCACAACGATTTTCAATAAATCTCCAACTATAATACCAATCCTTTCATCCAGAAAATACCTAAATTGAAAAAGACAATTCGTAAAAAATATTTTACAATACAAAAAAGAAAAGAAAAAGGGTATACCACGGCTACTGTGATTTACTACATAGGTCCCCTGATCACCCAGCATATTCTCTCTTACCATTCAAGATGTCCATACAACAAAAGA
The DNA here is from genome assembly GCF_964261635.1 of Lissotriton helveticus. Taxonomy (NCBI): domain Eukaryota; kingdom Metazoa; phylum Chordata; class Amphibia; order Caudata; family Salamandridae; genus Lissotriton; species Lissotriton helveticus. Next base: position 967,189,951 of record NC_136071.1, on the reverse strand, counting down.
CATTTTTTCTCCTTTTTTCTTCCTTAGCACCCATCCCCCTTGCGGTAGATTACAACCTGTAACCCCGGTTCATTCAAAAAGCTCCAAATCCTTACACTGCAACAATATCTAACTGTAACGAAAAATAAGAAAAAAATAACTTTCAATCCCCTCTCATCAAGTATACAGAATAGTGTATCCCTACCCTCACTCATTCTATCTCTTACCGAATTCAAGTATTTGAAATACGCAACGTATTCCTTGCTCCCGGCCCGATATTTCCGGAATGCAAGGAAGAATCGCTTTGCTGTCCTTTAAAAGTTCCTGTTCACCAATCATAAGAATCAAGGCCTCCCTCCCGCCAATCTGCACCTACGCCCACTCTGTACACCCGACAAGCTTCCTATCATGTCCGCCACCCAATTCCACATCTGGCCGGTGACGTGACTTCCTGTTCATCAGCTTAAACCACAGTTCCCTCCCTGGTCCGCGCGTCATGCCTCCGCATCATTTTTACAAATTTTTATTCACTATTATTTGGCCGAGCACAATTACTACTGACCAAATACACTTCCAAATTGTATCCATTCAAACCCTGTTAGGAAATGTGTCTAATCACATACTATATTATTCCTGCTCGTGGATGATAAAAGTCCATTTAGCGTGAACAGTCCACAAGGGGCGTGTTCTACTTAGTCTTCAACCTATCGTATGCTAGTGAAATGCCCATATTTTGTATTGCTTCCATACAAAACTCGACTACTATAACGCTTCCTTGTAACGCTCTTAATGCATTCCAAAAGACCTTGCAATCTGTACTATATTAGCCTCTCGGTCCCCCGTTCACGCTCATCAGCATAGAGTTGTCTCCCACTCAAGTAAACTGGCGCATACAAGTTCTACCAAAATTTACTAAATGGAACCCTCACTTATGATTGGTTACTGCTACTAAAGTCAACCACCTTCTTCGGTCTCAATTACACTTCATCCAGTAATCATACCAACTGCATTAGCACCCGAATACAGACCCGATTCACATTTAAAATGCCCAACCAACACCAAATACAAGATGAAAGTCTCTTGCACTCAACTGAGATGCAATATAATGTACTCATGTATACCATCCCGCTACAATAGCACCTAAATACAACCTGATCCACGAGTCTGACGACTACCCAGCACCCAACACATTCTCATTGCCTCTTTCACTAATCAAAAAAGTGCGATACACTTGTCTATATCATTGCAAAAAATGAATCAACCCCATTAGGATAAACTTCAAAAGGAATGATATCCTGACATCCCTGTGTACCTATCCAAACAGAATGGATTATCCAAACTGAATTCATTTATCCAAAAATAATTGATTGTACTAAAAAATAATGCAATTCTGAATCAATGTTCAAGCCCTTAGTCACCGTCCTACACTTACAGATCCACCTGGCTTCTGCTTGTCTGCTCCTAAGGTCCCAATCTCCACTCCTGATATTTTGGCTCACCTTCTGTAGACTGTGGAATCTAACAGGTAGATTCATCAAGCATTTTTGCGAGCGCAAACGGTACGAATCGCAAAAATCGGCCGTTTGCGCCCGCAAAAATGGCATTTGGAATTCATCAATGGTTCATGAACTCGCAATTTGAAAAATCGCAAATAATTGCGATTTCTCAAATTGCGATCGCATTTAAGGAATCTCAATTAGAGATTCCTTAAATGCTATTCATGAACCTTTTAAAAATTGCGAATTCACAATTTTTTGCCGCTATTTACCGCGAAGTCTGACTTCGTGGTAAATAGCAAAAACTTAGAAAAATGCACTTTAGTGCATTTTTCTAAGTTGTATGTTACACACACACATGTCCTTTGGACATGTGGGTGCGCAAAATCAGTCTACATTGACATTTCAGGGGTGCTACAGGGTGTCCTTAGGACACCCCTGGCACCCTTAAAATCGCATCGTTATTTGCGATTAGCAATTTGCTAATCGCAAATAAGGAATAACTCCCCATTCATTCCTATGGGCCTTTAGGCCTTTAGGCCCATAGGAATGAATGGGGAGTTATTCCTTATTTGCGATTAGCAATTCGCTAATCGCAAATAAGGAAGCTGTAGGAATCGCAATTTTTTTTAGCAATTTCTACATGAATCCCGTTTTGCGAGTCTTTAATAGCGATTCCTTAATAATCGCTATTAAGGACTCGCAAAACGGGACATTGATGAATCTGGCCGTAAACTCTTTATGTGCACTGTGATGTGTCTCCATATGGGAATATAATGGTGACCTAATATCTTGATTGACTACAGCTCGTCTATGCTCCTGAATCCTCATTTTCAGACACCTCTTAGTGCTACCAATACATACCTTAGCACATCCACAAATAATCGCATAAACAACTCCCACACTATTACAGTTGATGAATTAATTTATCCAATAACATTTACAGCTGTTGTACGCAAAGTTTTTTGATCTTATTCACCCCTAAAGCGCACACGTTGCATGAACCACAAACACAGAAGCCGTTCGGCGGTGGTGGTAACCAATTCAGAGTTGTCGGACTATCTGGACGGACATAGTTTCGTGAAACTTTCTCCTTAATTGTCACACTCCTTTTATGAGTCACCACTGGTTTATCTACAAGCTCCAGCAGACTAGGTACCCCTTTAGTAAGTTCCAATTTTTACCTAGTACTTTCAAGATTTGATCTTTCTGGGCACAATAAGTAGTAACAAATGCTATCCTTCTACCTGATTCTGGTCTAGTCCTTTGAACCAAAGTTGACTCTCTCTTGATTTGCAAAATCCTCTCCCTGGCTTTCACAAGATTACTCGTCCTGTAACCCCTCCTGTTCAATCTATTCTGGAGGTTATCAAGTTCATCTCTAAAATGACAATCACGGCTGCAGTTTCTGCGTACCAGGACCATCTCACCATATGGAATTCCTGAAATCACAGCTACGGGGTGGAAACCGTCGCCCCGTAGTATTGAATTGGTGGCCGTGCTTTTCCTAAATAGTTTACTAATGATACTATCACCTTCAACCACTAATTCCACATCCAATTATTCAATTTGTTTAGCACTATAATTAATGGTGAATCTTAACATTGAAATCATTCAAATACAAATAATTGAAATACTCCAATAAATCCATCACTGAGCCTCTCCAAATCATTAAAAATGTTGTCAATAAACCTAGCCCAAAATAGGACCAGATCGATCCAAACTGCGGCTCACTGGCCCCAGGCATGCTCCCTCTCGAACCAACCCATAAATAGGTTGGCGTAAGAGGGTGCAAACCTGGAGCCCATCACAGTGCCCCTCACCTGGTGGTACCAGTCATCCTCAAATAGAAAATAATTATTAGTCAAAATTAAATTACCCAAATCAACCAGCCTTTTTGAGTGATGCTGAAAACTTGCACTCCGACTGCTCAAAAAGTGATTCAATGCCTCTTCACCCCTGTTGTTGTTGATGCAGGTATATAATCCTACCACATCTAGGGTGACCAATAACATCCCTTTTTCCCATTTGAAGTCCTGTAATTTGTTCAAGACGTTCATCGTATCACGGACATAAGACGGAAGATTCACCACTAGTGGTTTTAAAAAAATGTCCACAAATTTAGACAAATGTTCCGTGGGGCTCCCAATACTAGAGACTATCGGTCTCCCCGGGGGTCCTGTTTAAATTTATGTATTTTAAGTAACGTGTAAATAAAAGGGGAGGTGGGATGAGTCACATTCAGGTAGTTATACTCTGCCTCATCAATTAATCCCTCCTCTTTCCAAGTAAAAAGTCTCTCTGAAATCCATCTTGTTACATCCTTGATTGGATTCCACAGTATTTCAACATAGCAACTAGAGTCGCTTAACTGTTTTTGAATTTCTTGAACATACTTGGTCTTATTCATAACAACAATGTTGCCCCCCTTGTCTGCCTCATGGATTACTATTGTATTGTTGTTCCTCAAATCCTGTAAAGCTAACCGTTCCAAACGAGACAAATTATCCTTCAGATTCAAAATTTTTAAACCTTGATCTTCCAACCGATGGAATTCCTCCATGGTTTTCTTGTTGAATATATCTATTGCTGCAAATTGGTTACCTTGCGGAATGAATTTAGATTTAGTCCTCAATCCACAGGCACATGAATAATCTGTGACAACCTCACATGCATCAGCTACTTTGTCCATATTTAGTTCTGCATCTTCTGACAGAGACCTTGATATTTGTTTTTTACATTTTTATCTAACATGGAAAAGAAACTTTTCAATTTAAGATTTCTGGAAAATTTAAATAAATCAATTTCCAAACTGGTATAATCACACACATAAGTGGGACAAAACAAAAAACCTTTCTTCAGTACTGATAATTCATGTACATTAAGATTTCTGTCTGAAAGATTGATAACCTCTAATTCTCCTCTCGGCTCTGGGTCCTGATCTAATTCCTGATCTTGTTCTTGCTTCTGGTGCCCATCCTTAAACTTCCAGTGTTTCCGCCCCTTCTGGCTCGGTGGGGATTTTTCTGCGTCCTTTCTTTATTCTCATCAGTTCCTCGCAAAAAGAAGAGCTTTTTGCAGGAACTCCTCCCACTGCTCCTGGGGCGGCTTGCTCTCCTATCGATAATATACTAGAACTACGATAATTAGCAGAACTAAGCTCCCCTAGCGGTGCCGCTCCACCTGACTGTCTCTGTTTGGGAAGTTCATCATAGCCCCTGGCAAAGGTAAAGACCCTTCCCTGGTTGTAATCCCGTTCATCACGTCGTAATTTTCTGAGTTCTTTATCTTTAATTTTCAGTTGGTGTCGATTGATCACCTCTTTTAAAACTGTATAGTTTTTTGTCAGTCACATCTGGCAAGTTCATGTCTTTAATTTCTTTTTCCAGATCTGAAATCTGTTGTTTAAGTTTCTCCACCTTTCTGTCAGCATTTTTTATCAATATGTTCATCATCGTGAACGATGACATGTATAAATTGTCTTCCCATTCTTTCAAATGATCTTCTTCCAGATCATCAAAAGTCAGGAAGATAAGGATTCTCAACCCCTTCGGTATTCTTTTTTGGTCCAAATAATTCTTAAGGGTCATGCCATCCCACCATTTAGACAGTTCTGCCTTCCGAAGCCTTTCTAATGTAAGAAATGTATCTCGTAAACTTGTCTTAGTGGTATCCTTGCTTTCTGTCGAGCTGACTGATTTGCCCAACTGAAATACCTCTGCTGCCAGTTTATCTCTATCGTCATCAATTTCTATGCTTCCGTACTACAATAACCCTGAGAAATACAACTACTCTACGACTTGACGATGTGGGGTCTACTACTTCGTGCACTAGAGAGTTATTAAACAAAATCTCGTACTGAATAATTTAGAATGAAAAAGTCACGCTCAACTTCCGAGAGGGGCATCGTCAATAACCCTCTTTGCTACTACATGAATCACAATAAAGAAGGAACGTGATAATACTCAACAAATTAATTTAATTCAAATATCACATATTTTGAGAAAACCTTCTTAAATATGGTACTCAAGTTAAAATCTTCACCTTTTCCTTATAGAGATTGGGGTTCATATATGAATATGGTGATCTACTGTTGTGATCATCCTCGAAGATTCTGTGGATATTGAAGGATTTCATTGAGATTTTGATCAACAGGGACTTTTGAGGAAGGTGAGCTAACGACTTTTGTACCTTTGGTTTTTGATTGGCGGCAGATCATGAATATTTTCTCAAACGGATCCAAGTAGGAAAGGTCACAGGATGACGTAGGAGCACGGAACACGTTACTATTACAGATGAATTTCAGTACGACCTACTGTTTATCTTTAGCTGTCCTTTTAACTTGTCCAATTTCTCCACGCTGTATCATGATTAATGTATTCAATGATGTATGCGGCATGCTGATATTATCTGTTAGATTGTTCAATAGGCAGAGTGGGATCCGTGTCACATTTTATACATAATTTTTGTCTAAATATCATCAATATGAATGTATGCTACAGGTATTAGCTGTCATATGTTGAGTTCTTGATTGTACTAAAATGCACTGTTGTACAGTGCTCGTATGTTCTTTTCCTTCTTTACAGCCCTGATGATGTCCCAGATGGGGACGAAAAGCGTCGGCTGTTAACTTTGTACTAAAACCAATATAGAGCTGACTGATAGCAGCATATGACTTGAATGAAGAAAACGAATCATACAACGTTCGTCTGGAAGATTGTTTATGGAATTGACTGTATTAATTTGTTGAGTATTATCACGTTCCTTCTTTATTGTGATTCATGTAATAGCAACGGGGTTATTGACGATTTACTCTAGGAAGTTGAGCGTGACTTTTTCATTCTAAATTATTCAGTACGAGATTTTGTTTAATACCTCTCTAGTGCACGAAGTAGTAGACCCCACATCGTCAAGTTGTAGAGTAGTGGCCATATATTAGATCCCATCTGCTCTAACTTCCCCATTCAGGTCGACCAGCCTCTTCCAGTCTCTTGGTCAGACCATTTTCTTGTCTGCTTTTCCTGGGAAGACCTGCAGCTGATTTTGCCAAAGCAGTCCGACATTCCACCAGGTTTTCGTGAAATTGATCCTCTGGCTTCCTCTCAGCTCGTTTACTCTCAAGACTTGGAGGGAACTTGATGGGGTTTGCGCAGTGGATCTCCAATTCAGTGACCGCGCTCTCACACTCACGCACTCCAACACTGGCTAGAGCGTCCTCCTCCATACCCTGGTTCTCGACTGAGCTTCATTCATTGGCACATGATTGTAAGGTATTGGAGAGGCTGTGGCGTTCTAATAACTATTGCCAGCAGTCGAAACTTGCCCTCATGAGGTTCTTTAATTTTGACTCCATCTTACATTTGTCTTCAATTTGTGTTGCCTTTACACAGACCGCTCTATTCATGAAGTGTTTCTGCCCTTTTGACTGCAACGTGTAGAAAACCCCCCTCTGTCCTTGCTTTGAAAGCAATCTCAGACACTAGCTGGCCTAACTGCATACAGACATGTTCTGCATTACTGATTGACCTATAAGTGCTGTAGTTGATTGACTTATGGGTTGGGCAGAAACACGACGTAAGGGGGACATTCTGGTTACATGATGTTTTTCTATTGGCTAATATTTTGCAGATCTTGTATGTCCATATTAGGTATTTTGTATGCTTGCAGAAGCTAGGACCGCCCCTTTCTTTTATGTTAAGTTTGTAAATCCTAAGCATATAAAAGACCTCTGTGTTCTGTATTCTTTAGACTACCTCATTCAATTGCTACGGCTTCTGTGTGACGTGGCCTCACTTATTAAGTTTAATAAAGATGTATTTTAATATTTCAGCTTCCGTGCCAAGTTCTTTTGTATTAGTGAGACCCCTGAGAATGAAGATTTCAGTTCTTCAGATGGCGCAGCCAACGCGGGCTTCATCAGAGAAGTGACTTTCTGTGGGAGTGATCTTGTCAGGAGACAGAAAGCTACTGAGGAGGACAAGACAGGATTCTACTAAGAAGGTACTCTGTGCACAGGGATTCTGGGGATTCTTCATCTCTGCAGCCCAGTGTATTTCTGCTCTTCCTGATTTTGATCCTCCACATGATGTCACTCCTGACTGAGAACTCTTTTTGGCGTGAGTTTTAAAAAAAAAACCAAAGAGACTGTTAGGTAATTTAGAACTTGACAGTTAGAATTTGGATAACCTTTTGATTAGTAAAAATAAGAAGTACAAGTGGGTCGCTCCCACGACTTTGTTCGGTTTCTTGGTTTTGATTTGGTTATTGCAATTACCAAAGCCGAGGGGTTTGATTTCTTGGTTTTTGATTTGGTTATTGCAAATTACCAAAGCCGAGGGGCTCGTATATTTGTGAGTGTATTGGTAGAGATAACCCCTTGAAGTTTGAAGCTAGATTAGTGAGCTATAAGATGCCTAATCTTAGCAAATTTGGGACTGTAGCTTTGGAACTTTGGAATTTGTGTTGGCCAACTTTTGGATTTGTATAGGTTTGTATACGCGAATTGCAATTTGTGTAGACAGGTAATGAGGAGAATTTTCTCTATTTGGTTTAGTTGAACGGTGCACGTACGAAAAGTACATTAAGCACTATTTTGAATATAATATTGTATATTTTGTAATATTCTGGGCATGCCTGTTTGAAAGCTCACATGAGAATGTGTTGCTTTATATTTGGAAGGTACCATGTTGTGATGTGAAGTAAATTAGCCGGCTTCCCTAGAGGGAATATCTAAATAGGTTTAGATTTACAAACATATTTCTTCCTTGGTGATTTTGTATCCCTAGGGAATTAAAATATGGACATAATACATACAAGGATCCTTTGTTCTGCGCAGTTTTATGAATGAAGATATGCAGAGCGATTTTTGGTGTTCTGCTAGTCAAAACTAGTGAATTGAGATTATTTTCGCTTCTGGGACATACATCAGTCTGTTGGGCTGTTTTTGCAGTCTTTTGGAACACAATTGAGAAGCGTTTCTTGTAAATATGACTTACAACTAGTATTTACAAATAGTTTGGTTTAAGTACAGTCTGTGGGCTGTCCTTTGTTTATGTCCTGAGTATTGGTTTGTGGGTTAAATGTGTGTCTAAATGTCTATGTGGTTTTCCCATTAGTGCAATTTCTGTAAGTACATAGCGTTGGCGCTATTCACGAAATGCATGGCTAAAAGCGCGCCGTATTGTGTGTCCTGAGTGTTTGACCCCTTTCTGTTTGTCTGAAATGAGCTCAAATGTGTGTTTGTGTTTCTTTTTGATGTTTTCAGTCTATTAAGCAAGATGTCTAAATGTTTAAAAACTAAAATGTAAATTCACATTCACTAGGAATAAAAAGCCCCCAAAAATGAAATTGGGTGTTTTGCAAAAAATAAATAAATAAACTTACAGCATTTTCCTTAGATACATTGTGTTAGGTATTAACAGGCAAACAGATCAGCTGAAGTAAATTCCTGCTGAACTCAAAATAATATAGAACACGCATTGATATGTTTTAGTTTGAAAAAGACTGCCAGCTTGTTACAAGCACTTAGCGACAAGCTAAAATAAACAGGAATATTTATTCAGCCAGGACTTTGCGCTCAGTTGCACAGGTGAAACGTTGCATTTCAGAATAGTGTTTTAAAAAGGTTACAAAAATAAGGTTCATTATTTTGTATTATCGGAAGACATTTCAATTAAGGGTTTTCCTTTCTTTAAGCATTTCTGTAAGCAAATTCTTGGCTCAGTTGCTAAGTAATAATTAACCCATGTAGTAAAGAAACATTTAAAAAGAAAGTAACCGTAACAGATGCTGAACCAAGATAGGGCAAGTCCAGGGAAACTAAAAAGTTAACGATGTCTTGAACATTGATTGGCAATCTCAGATAAAGATCAATCAGGGAAATTGGCTTTGCAGGTCAGTTTCGGGTGACGAAAGTTAGTTTCTTACAGTTTAATCTGGTTAATGTGTACATGACCTGGGGAGGCCAGGCCACTTTGTTCGTCAGCCTAAGTGGCACAAAAAAAAAAAAAGAAAAGAAAATGAAGTCAGATTCAAGGAATTACAGAGCCTTAATATGTGGAATCATCAAAACTGATTGGGTTATAAAAATAAGTGCTACAAAATTCGTTTTTTACTATTCATGAAGCTTAATACTTATACTGTGACCTCCTAGCATTATAATTTAATTTAAGGTATGGTATACTGCATAATAAGGACATTAGCATATAGATTTTCACTTGACCCTGGCGTGAAAAACTCATTTTTCTCAGGATTTGCAGGAGATATCTTTAACACCCAAGTTCTGCAATTTGTAAAGAACATTCTGAGGATGATTAATATGTAACATTATTATAAGATATTTATTTTTAAGTGCCCCAAATATCAAAGTCGAATTTAGGTAAAATTTGGGCATTTTTGCCATTTACAATAGCTTTAAAAGTGCTTTAGGCTTCAGTAAATGCATACATTTAGGTATAATACAAATTTGCAGGTTATTCCCATTTGGGTTTCCTTTTAAATAGGTCAGTGAGCCAATGTGCCTGGTGCAGAGGTTTGAGTTTAATATCAGGGTGGAAGGTTTTAACTTTTGCTGGACCTAACTGAGCCTTCATCCATTTAAGGTAGATGAAATGAGTACCATTGCAAACAAGCATTTGTTCTAAAAACTGGTATGTGTGTTATGTTCTGCGAATTATTCACAGTAACTGTTTTAATAATCTAAGTATAGAAATAAATTGTAGCCCCTAACAGGAGTAATATATATATCATGTGTTTTTAAATAGGGTTGGTTATTGCAGGTTAGGAAGAGTTGGGAAGGTTTTTTGTCTTTTTTTCAGCCTTAGAGTGAGGTGGAAGTTAGGAGTAAGTATAAACAGATGGAGAAATTATTGCTTGGAAAAGCAGGGCCTCAAAGGGTGTTGGCGCACGGGACACGCAGAGTGTCTGTGAAAAAGTTTTTGAAAAGTTAAAAACAACCATGTTTTCAAAAGATGGTTGTTACAGTTGATATTTTCTGTGTTATGTGCAGAAATGTTTGTGCGTTTTACATATTTTAGCATTTTATCCTTTTATGAATTGTTCCTGCTGGTCCTGTGTGTCAGAAGCGACACAGGATTTTAAGCCTGACAAATTAAGCAGGCCTGAATATTCTGTTTTGAGCTGCAGGTTCACAGTGCATAAAAGTGCGTGCAATAGTGTTGTGTGTTACCGCTTATTTACATATGCTATTGTTTTGTCTATGCTTTTCGTGCTTGATATACAGCGCGTATATCTGATGGCTTGGCATATGTGTGTTTTTTGTTGTTTTTTTTGCGCTGATACTAAATTTCACAGATATGGTTTTTCATGCTGTGAACAAAACAAGACAACACTTCACCAGTGTATGTCAAATTTGACTTTAATGGTATTTGAAGGAAAATAAAAAAGAGATATACAGAATTAAAGTGTGTCATCTGCAATTAGTCACGATACTGTCCTCTTCCTTTAAGGAACAGGCAGCCCTAAAATTATGTATCCTTGATTGGACGTAAGGATAAATTATAGATTTATGACTCTTGTACATGGTGACCTAATTTCTATATTACCTTAGTCAGTTTTGTTCTGCTTCCTAAGTAGTGTATGGCTTTGTGCCATAAAGGAAAAAAGGCTTCGTTTTTTTACCTAGTCCCATTTCCCTTTTCCAAATTCCTTTCACCAGTTGGTGTATTGCTCCGGTTCACACTTCCAGACTGCAGTAATGTACCAGAGACCCCATATTATGTATAATTCCCTTTTGTATGACCAGTCTGATTTTCAAAAATGTTCTTTAGGCCTACTCTGATGTTTTTTTTTAGTCTGACTGTTAGGGTAGTGATGGACTGGTTAACTGACCCAATACTATAGTAAGACAAGTTTTCCACCTCAATAGGAGACACCTTACGTTTTTTTGAATATGACAAATTCAATGCCTATTCTAATTTGCTTTTTAGTTCCTTTTTTCTGCTGCTTTAATTGTTGATGGACCAGATGTATTTTAAATAATGGAAATACCAGGACTCTTTAGTTCTTGTCTTTTGTTTCCACATTTTGATCATTAGCTTTTTGTATTGCATAGTCCACCTGATGCACAATTATTAAAGGGAGGTATCTACATGTCCTTGATAAAATGTATTATGTGATCTCTCTTTTGAGGTGCTCTAGATAAGGAATTTAGGAACACCTATATGTAATCATTGAGAAAAAAATGTGTTTGCCCCATTAGACAATGCCACTATGTGTGAGGACATCCATTCAGATAGAATTCCCATGTCACTATCTACCCTTAGATGGTAGAGGATATGCTCTCATATGGAAACCCAGTTGAAGAAATCAGAGGCACTGTTTTGCTTATTGCCTTTGTTTTTGTATTCTTTCAGAATAACAGTGTGTTCTAGACCAGAAAATTCCTATGACGTATGGCCACTCCTTTAAAGATTGCAGGCCACTTGCTTGCAGTCCCTTGTTGTACAATGAACTGTTTTTGTACTTAATTGAAGGAAACAACTGTGTCACATTTTCTACGTCACTAGGTTCTGCGGGATCTTCCAGAGTCAAAGGGAGAATGATACCCTGCAGAACAGTGATAAAGATGAGTTCTAATTCTCATCAGTGACAGTAACAGATGAACAGTCCCAACACCCAGAAAGTGCTTCATCAGTGATATCTCCAACGTATTGTACTTGCTTCATCAGAAGGCGTTGAACATCAAAGAAGGAGGATCTGGTTTTGCCACAGAATCAGAATTTCAGTGCAAAAGAGCGAAAGAGAAGGATTCTTGTTGTTTGAGGCTTCAGTTTTCCACCCACCTGTCATGTGCTGGTTAACCTCTGACAGTGTGCAGTCCCTTGAGCCCCTTGGCCTGAGTTTTGGCCACACATCCCTTTTCCTTTGCTCCAACGGAAGTGCAGTGCACCGGAGGATTTGAGATTGGCAAAAGGCACTGCATTATGGTGCCCATGAAAGAGCAGCCCGAGCATCCTCTGACACTGAATAAGAGAGTGTTGGAGCCTGAAAGTGTTGCTGAGAGTGACAGTCTGTTGCTCTTCCCCGATTAATAGTACTTGGGTCTGCATGAGATGATCTGTGCCCTTGATCAATGAAGAGCACACTATCTGTAGTGCCTGCAGCACAGGAAATATTGGTGCACTGCATTGAGACATTGAGACTTTCAAGTGAGCTGTGAGTGTTTGCCAGGAAGGCACTCCAACGGATACTGAGTAACATCATTTTCATGAAAGGCCTGAATGTAGAGGCCCATGCAGAAGAAAACAACAGAAACAGGATTTGATGGACAATAGAAGCCTGCCAGAAGAGGCTTTGACGGACTCTGGGTATTTCCCGTGCGATTGTATAGAATTGGTGTTTGGAGACTGATTCCTATTGTTTTATTAGCATTGTCAATAGTCACTGAAATACATAATGTTTGCAAAATAATTTTAGGATTTGCCTGTGTAATGGCAAAAGGGAGGTCTGAGGTTCTTTAATTTTGACTCCATCTTACATTTGTCTTCAATTTGTGTTGCCTTTACACAGACTGCTCTATTCATGAAGTATTTCTGCCCTTTTGACTGCAACATGTAGAAACCCCCCCTCTGTCCTTGCTTTGAAAGCAATCTCAGACACTAGCTGGCCTAACTGCATACAGACATGTTCTGCCATTACTGATTGACCTATAAGTGCTGTAGTTGATTGACTTATGGGTTGGGCAGAAACACGACATAAGGGGGACATTCTAGTTACATGATGTTTTTCTATTGGCTAATATTTTGCAGATCTTGTATGTCCATATTAGGTATTTTGTATGCTTGCAGAAGCTAGGACTGCCCCTTTCTTTTATGTTGAGTTTGTAAATCCTAAGCATATAAAAGACCTCGGTGTTCTGTATTCTTTAGACTACCTCATTCAATTGCTACGGCTTCTGTGTGACGTGGCCTCACTTATTAAGTTTAATAAAGATGTCTTTTAATATTTCAGCTTCTGTGCCAAGTTCTTTTGTATTAGTGAGACCCCTGAGAATGAAGATTTCAGTTCTTCACTCGGAACCATACAAAAAAGCTGTTATAGGGCGATTGTGAGAGCAAAGAGCAGATATTTTTCTGCCCGCATTGACCAGGCGAATAATAACACAAAAGACTTTTTTTTCAATAGTGCAAAGTTTTGTGGCGCCCTGTGCCCAAGTCTGCTCGCTGCCTGTGTCTGAGACCTGGTGTAATGTTCTTGCCAAGATATTTCGAGACAAGATCCAGACCATCCAGACGGCTTTTTCCGGTGACTCCATGGGACCTACAGCTCTTTTTATTCCCACTGTGTCCCCACCTGGCCCTATTCATAATTTACAGGCTTTCTTCCCAGCAAAGCTGCCATGTATCCTCAAAATTCTTAAGGGTCAGAAATCGGGCTCGCCCACTGATCCGTGCTCAGCTAGGCTTTTAGCCCTATCCGCTGACACCATTAATTCAGTTGTCAACAATATTGTTAAAATGTCCCTGTTGGAGAGTGCTGGTTACCGGGAAACAGACTAAGATTTTCTCCCTTTTAAAAAAGCCATCACTAGATGCCCTGCCCCGGGAAATTATCGTCCAATCTCCCTTCTGCCTAGTCTGGCCAAAGTGTGTGAAAAGGTAGTCACAAAACAACTCACGGACTATGTGGAAGGCTCAGGCTTGCTGCATCCAGTGCAGTCTAGCTTTCGAGCCACCTATAGTACATAGTCTGCCCTGGTGGAGGTGTCGGAGGCAATCAGGGAGTGTCTGGACGCCGGCAGGAGGGCAGCTTTGATTATGTTGGACCTCTCGACGGCATCCGACACGTTGCCTCACTCTCTACTCCTTGCTCGCCTTTCGGAGATTGGTATTTCTGCATCGGACTTAAGCTGGCTTACCTCCTTCCAGGTGGACCAGTCACAGCAGGTTTGGTTTCCACCTTGCGCCTCTTCTCTCCTACCAGTAGCTACTGGTGTCCTGCAGGGCTCGTCCCTTAGCCCCCTCCTCTTTAACATTTATGTTACTCTGCTGATATATCTAGCAGAGGAACTTGGGGCTAAGGTGATTGCTTATGCAGATGACACTCAGCTTTTGTTTACTTGGGAGGGTGTCGATGTTGAGGTTTCCTCTGCCCAACACTGTCTACTCTCGGTATTTCACTGGCTGTCTCAGGCCCAGCTGAAATGCAATGAAGAGAAATCCGAAATACTTCTGTATCGGAAATTTCCTTCCAATTTCAAAGAGCTATTATGGCCCTCAGGGTTTCCTCTGCCGTGCTTGTTGGGTGCTGCCGCTAAAAACCTGGGCGTTTGGTTTGAGGAAAACTTTACATTTGCCACCCTACATCAAGAAGCTGGCGAGGTCCTGCTTTGGGATCTTAAAATCTTTGAGGAAGTTCCTCCCTCTTCTCCCAACGGCAGCTAGGGAAACTGTGGTTCGGGCTTTGATTTTGTCTCGCCTGGACTACGCAAATGCCCTGTATGGAGGGACCCCAAGCTATTTGTTGAATACGCTCCAGGTGGTGCAGAACTCGGCGGTCTGCCTCCTCCTACTGGATCTTCCCAGGCAGAGTAGCATACGTCTCCATCTGCATGCCCTCCATTGGCTCCCTATGGAGGTGCGGATCAAATTTAAGGTCTTGTCGATTGCCCATATTGCCCTTTATGGCCGGGGCCCAGCTACCTGCAAAAGAGGTTCTCTTTTTATGTGCCGACAAGATAGTTGCGTTCCTCTTCTCAATTATTGGTCCAGATTCCGTACTTTTTTCGGTAAAGGCTTGGTGGTTGCTCCCTTGTTCAAAAAGCAGCCCTAGGTTGGAATACACTGCCCTTGGCTATTCGCAGTATTCAAGATTCCTGTACTTTTAAGAAAAAGTTGAAAACCTTTCTATTTTAAGCTCTGACATATATGATCCTCTCAGGTTTCGCACAGGGGCACTCTTTGGAGTAGCCGAGCGAGCTACAAATGCATATAACAATTACACACTAATAAATACATATACTTAAAATGACATAGCTAGTCACAACAATGAATTTATTGTAGAAAAAAAATATTAAGTACACTACAATTCTAAAAATGATTCTAAAACATTACACAATACGTACAGCTAAATATTTCAAGCACAACCATACATTGTTCAACAATATGTAATTTATTAGATGCAGAAAATCTAATCTCAACAAATAGTATAGATAAAATGTATCTAACATCTGAATTCCACATCCTTCGTTTACCTCAAAAACCTTAAAAAGTAGTTTAAAAAGTAAACTAAACAGCAAAATAGAAAGAACGAAAATTTAAAAAACAGGCATAAAGAACTCCCAAACTTTTTTCCCAAAATAAAAACACACCTCAAAATGAACAGTCTTCAGAGAAACTCTATTTAGTTTTGATGGATTTGTTATTGCTTGAGTGACTTTAAGGAACAACATTAAGGTGGGCATACCCACCGGAACTTACCCCCAAGCCACACCCAATGTTAAAACTCCCCCCTTAAATTCCCTACTCCACGCCCCTGATGACTCACTTAACGTACTGGGAATGCTATCACTTCTCCGTCACCCGGGGTATACACTTCTTAAAATGTAAATAAAATATCTCACATTCCCAACACAAACACTCTGGTAATGACATGCACATCATTAAACTACCTAACATAAATCAATACATAATTTATTTAATAAAAACTCATTCAATTATACATAATACTCTGAAATAACAAATGTGCACTAATCTACTACATAAAAAAGTAAAGGTCATCTTGTAACTTTTTACATCCTAAAATGCACTCATGTAACATTAAATTTATGTTTAAATATCAATGCTAAGTTATCTCACATGATCTGATGAATGGGTATCCTGGAGACACTGTTCTTGGTGCCCACACGCCAATGAAATGTAGAAAGACGATCTGAACGACTTGGTCTGTCCGAAGGCCGATCGGAACTGATTCACACAGCCAGAACGGTTTCCTTGCATCATTATTTTTCGTCCGGAAAGGGGTACGATACGTTTCGAAACATAGGTACTGAATCGGATTCAGTGACTCCAAATCTTGTTCAGAGTCTTTCTGGATGGCATCGCAATCGACCCCTTGGTCTAAACTTTGAACCAATGTCTAAGTTTGTGACTTTGGGAATTCACAAAGGGCATTAAAGAGTGTATCTTTCTGTCCGCACTTGGGGTGGATCTCCGCCCCGAATGTGGACATAAGATATGACTCATCAATGCCCTTTGTGAATTCTCAAAGTTGTTAACTTAGACGTTTGGTCTAAATTTAGAACAAACATCTAAGTTTACCTTTGTGAATCCATCCCTAAGTAGATAGCCGGAAAAGGCCTGCAGTCTTGTTTATTCTTATTTATATGTCTTAGTCTGCAGTCTGATGGTGTCCTGGCTGATGGTGTGCCGGAAACAACCAGAGATGAAAAACATGTCTACAAGATATATGGGGGTGAAGGTTGTGCTCTAGTATATGTTAGTGTGACTTTGGGTATAGTAATTGCCTATCTCATTTGTGGGTGTGTTTTAGTACTTGGACGTGACAAAGCTAACAATCTGATTATTCTTTACATGATATATTGAGCAATTTCGACACAGAAACCTGAATGTGCTCTTTGCAAACGTTGAGAAAAACGACACTGATATAAGAAAAGTTAAAATAACAGCAATATAAAGGCTTGCTTGAAATGCAAAGAAAAAGAGAAAAATAATGCCGAAAGATTCTAAGATTTACTAATGGGGTTTTATGACATATGTCTTATGAAATATGATGATATACGTTTTTTCTACAAAAAAAATAATGAAATTATAATGATGTGAATTCACATTTCTATTGCGTTTCATTGTAATGCATCATGAAGAGAAAGTGGTGCAAAAATGTATTAGAAATAACTACGTAGCGGATATTTTGAGTAGTGATAGTAGACATTATTAGGATCAAACGTATGTCATATCAATTTTAGTAAAATCAATTTAAAGAATAATATTACATGTATGAATGCTGAAGTTTTTGGAAGTAGGCCATTCTTAACTCTAGTAATTTCTCTGTAATAAGACATGGATGACCATTACTATTTTTTTTTAATGAAATGCTTGATTTATTTCATTGTATGTGATTCTTATTATGAGTTTATTTCAGATTAAAGCAAATTGTACTTTTAAATGCATTTAGTCATGTTCTTTCCTAAGCTGCATTATTTCATACCTTAATACAATGGACTTACATGTTTCTTCAAATGTTGCTTTATCTGTTATGCATGTGCAACATCGCGACAACTAAGGGCAGTCCTTCAGTGTTCATTGTGAAGTGAATTGGTGAAACTTAGCCCCTGTACATACACCATGCAATGAAAAAATTTTAATTTCTTATGTCTACTAACTTGTGAGGAAAGAAAGGACAGTTGTTTCTCATGACATGCATGGGAACTCATGGTGGAGTATCAACATTTTGTACCTTAAGATCGGAAGAGCAACCACATGATGATCTCCCAGTGCTTACTTTGAGCAGGTGCTTTCAGGTGCTCAGCACCTGCACTTCTTTCACAAGGCCGGGGCTACAATTTCTGACCCTGCAGGTGGTGGTCTCAATATTAATTGTTCATATTCAAAATAAAAAAATAACATACATTGCATGGTGACTGGCTGGTAAATGTTCATAGGCAGGCCAGCAGAGGCCTGTCCAGGCAAGCATGATTGTGTATCACAATGTTAGTGATGATGTCATTATGCCGATCACAAATCCAAGAAGTCTTTGACAAACTATGTCTTGCATTCTATTCCCTGAGTCTGCTGCACCCTGCCACTGCCTGAGCCTAAGCCCCCCATTGGATAATTGTAGCTGGGAGCTGGTTCATGACGGGGTTAAGGCAAGGAAGCTGCAAGAGCGTATTTGGAACTTGTGAGTGACGGCTCTTGAGGAAGAATAAACGACAGTAAGTGTGGACTTTTCACTTGCTGTGTAGCCAGAGTAGCATATCCTGCAGCCCTGCATTGCTGCTATCCTCAATGTGCTCGATGCGGCTGTGGCCCGCCCAACAAAACTTTTGTGCGCCATGGCCACACCTGTAGAATCAGTGCGCTGCACCCCAGCATGGTAATTGCTGAGCGTGCGTGAGTCCAGTAGGCATCACAGCCATACTTACCGGCATTGGCAGCATTACGGCAGGGGACAATGCCTGTGCTGTAGCAGGTAGGGTCTAAGCATGGGCGTAAAATCCGTTCCGCTTGCGGATTTTGCGGATTTTCGGCAAATTCGAAATCCGCGAACTCTCGCAAACTTGCCGAAAATTCGTAAATCCGTGCGAAGCGGATTTTTTGCTTGGTCGCACTTGCCAACTAGAATATTATACAATTTTGCAGGAGTAAACACTTGCAAACACGTAGATGCGGCGGCAGCGACAATCTCGCAATTGCGAGATTGCAATGTTTACAATTTCGCACAAGAAATCCACCAGCAGGCAGCATAAACCTTGAAAATTATTTTTGCAAGGAGTCCATTTTGGGGGGGCGGGGGTGGGAGGAAGGAAGTGCCCCACAGTCTCCAACTTCCTGTTCCTGTCCAGCAGGCTCCTCCCAGTGCTTTCTTCATGTGCTGGTCACTTTGATTTGGATCTTGACCTGGAAGGATTACTTTTTGTGGATGCTGCTGGATATTTGGATTTTTGCAAAACTGAAAACACTCAGCAGGTGCAAAAGTTCAATCTTATCATTAGTAACCATTCCCTGTAGTGCCTGGAAGGATTACTTTTTGTGGATGCTGCTAGATATTTGGATTTGTGCAAAACTGAAAGCACTCAGCAGGTGCAAAAGTTCAATCTTATCATTAGTAACCATTCCCTGTATGCTTCCTGAGGGGCCCCTTCAGAGTTCTGTTGCCTACTTGCAACTATTCCATGACCCTGCTCTGACCCTCACAGCAGGCTCAGAGAATAGCTACAAGTATACAACAAAGGTCCTGTTAAAAAAATTACACTGCAACAGAAAGCAATTACAGATAAGGAAGCAGGTGCCAGCCTGGAAGTTCAAATTCAGTGACACATTAATCAGCCCCTAATTCATTCATGTCAGTTGAGGCAGGGCAGGTGTGCTTTTCCCCCCATAATCTACAGTGATGAACTAGAGGGTGGCATGGGTGAGCAAGAGGGTGGCATGGGTGAGCCAGAGGGTGGCAGTGGTGAAACAGAGGGTGGCAGTGGTGAAACAGAGGGTGCTGTGATGAAAAAGACGTAGAAACAACATGGTCACGACCGTTGCTACCCGACAAGTAAGTTCGTGTTTGCGAACTGGTAAAAAACCCTTGCGAAATGGCAGAAACACTTGCGAACACAAAAAAAAAGGAATCCGCAAAATTCGAGAGAGTTTGCGGATGTTGCGGATTGCGAATCCGTAAATACGCAATTTCACGGATTGCCAATTCGCAAAATCCGCCCATGCTTAGTAGGGTCACAGCAAGCTGAGCAGTGGATGCCGATGCCGTCGCCATCCCTGGGCCTACTAATTACAGGCAGCACTAGCAGTGACATCACCTGCTGTGCTCGAGCAGCTACCTGTTCTGCAAATAACCCAGTTATACTGCACTGATTAATATATGCAAAAAAAGCATTTTCAATTGGTGGACATTTTGTTTTTGCACTCGGTGTAGGTAAGAAAGTAAAACACATGTCATCTTCCTCTTCTTTAGGAAAGACAACAGGAAAACGCAGAGTTCAAAATAGAAGGGACATGTACAGGTTGACGACAGGGGTCACAGGCAGCTGCAGTGTTATAGATGAGAGAGAGAACAGGGGTAAAGAGGAGAAAGAAACAACAGGAGAGGAGAGAGATAAGACAGAGCTAAGTAGAAGAAATAGAGAGCAAATCAGTTACAAAGAGAAAGCAGCCATGATGTGAAGAAGAGAGCATTAAGAAGAGAGAAGATAGGATGAAAGGATGTGGAGGACAGGACAGAGGAAAAAAAGCAGACAAATGATAAAACGGAGACACAGCTAATCACTGCTAGAAGAGTGATAGTAAAGAGCCAGCCAAGATCGAGGATAGAGAGAGAGAGCAGAGCATGGAGAAAATTGAAGAGGAAAGCGGGAAGGGCTAGAATGAATAGAGGGAAAATCAGAAATACATGGAATAAGGTAACACACCAGGTGTGACAAAGATAATAGAAAACAATTAGAGAGGTGAAAGGATAGACTCTTAGAACAAAGAGTTAGGGGACCGACAACAGATCAATGTTAGAAGATAGAGACTGAGGCAGTGAGTGTTGAAAGTGGGGCTCACAGGAGGAAGAAGTGAGCTGTTCCCTCCTTGGCAAAATCTTCAGCACCTTTACTTCTTTTTTTTAATAATTAAACACTGATCTGACCATTATGGTGTGATGACTGATCGCAAGAAGCGTCATAAAGACTATAAAAGAAAAGACCCCAAAGAAGGGTCCTCACAACACATTTTGAAATTGACAAATGCTCTGTTTACCCCTTTACACTGAGAATGCTTTTTGGAACTTTCAAACCCCTGTTTTCCTATGATTTAAAAATTATCCTCTTTTCTCTTACTTTTGAACTACCTATGCTGATGCTGCTGCTATTAGCAGTCTGATTTGAATCCTCCTTCTTTGCCAACAGCCTGTTTTCTATGCCAATGCCTTTTGACCCTTGCCAATGATTTTACCTGCTGAACTTTTCTTGGAATGTCTGGTGAGCAACTATATTTTGCCCTTTTTCCTCTTTAGCCCATTTCCATGGATTCACCCATAGAGAACTTTAAACTTGAACCATTCCTCCTTTGCCTTAGAACGTTTTGAATGCTGTTAAGAGAAATAAACCACCCTTCTGCCTTTCGATAGTGGTAGGAAACTATAACCTTTACCATCCTCTTCTAGATTAGAAACATTGACTAAATGTTTGGTTCCATACTACATGCTGTAATAATCTTGACTGAAAAGCTTAAAATGATACTTACATGCATTGATTTTGAATCATTAAACAACAATCAAATTATCTAAAATTGCCTGAGTCTGTTATTGTGTCCTAATGTTCTTTCTTTAAAACTGTGCTATTCTATATTAATTCTAGATGCGTAATAGAGAGTCATAGACTATTTTCAGAAGATCAAATTCTGCGTCTTTTATTCTGTGCTGCGAGTGCAGAACTCTTAGGGGCCGATTATGACTTTTCGGCAGAGCGGTGGCCCAGCCATGCAAACCGCCGCACCACTGCTCCACCGAAAGTCACCCCAGCCACCAGATTATGAATTTCAAGTCATCTGATAGGTAGGTGGCATGGTGGTGCCTCTTTTAAATGTAGTTAAGCCATTAAAAAAGGCATCGGAATGGGACTGCAATACAAGGTTCCCGCACGGCATGGACTCGAAAGTTCATGCTGTCCAGGAACCTATGTGCATGCACACAGGGGGGGGCACATGTAATGCTCCCCTGTGTGCATGCACATACGGTTGAGGCACAGGGGACCCTCCAAGGTTTACATGGAAGAAGAACCTCCATGTAAACCTTGGAGGAGAGGAAAATTGCAATATGCTTGGCGGGACTGTGGCAGTCCAATCAAGCATATTGCAGCCTCTAACAGCCACTCCAACGCCAGGGAACAGTGTTTCCCTGGAAGAGCTCACAGGCCCAGGGCGGTCCAACTCCCCAAGTGATAATCAGGTGATCGCACCACCGGTGAGGTGGTGGATGGATCCGCCACCATCGCACCACCACGAGTCTGGTGGTGCTCAGACTGGGTGGAAATATGGTTTTGGATACTGTAATTTCCACCCCTCACTATTGGCAGAGAAAGATCCATCAGTGGACCATCGCCTCTGTGGTGAAATGTAGTGATCCAAGTTGATCAATTGTAAAGGGCCCAGCACGGTTAGAGTAGTGAGTGAGTTTGTAAAAACCCATTCGCTGGATCAAATCTTGGTAGCAGAGCTATTGTTCTGCCCAGTGAAGTTAGATTTAGGCTACCAGAAATAGATTTCCCATTCTAAGTCGAAAGAATCAAAAAAGTTTGGTTTGCAAAAAGAAGGATTGATGGAGTACTGATGGAGTCTCGTCTCGAGTGAAAACAACAACAACAGCAGCAAAGCAATGTGAGTATTATTAGGGAGCGCATTGCAATTGCTTTTGCTTAAAATTGTGGTATTTTGAAATGGGTGTGTGTGGAGTGAAATATGGTTAAAGTCCATGTATGATTACAGCGCCTAAAGCAAAGTAACTGAAGTTGTAAGCAGATACGTTGTGGCCTATGATCTTAAGATATTTGCCTACATGTTAGTGTCAGTGTAAAAGTTACTGAGTAAGTTGTCTGCTGGTTTGTGGTGTTGCTCGTGAGACGTCATCAACAATATCTTTGATATAGGGTTCTCTTTTGTGTGTCAGTGGTAAAGCGGTTGGTATAGTTTATCTCAGATGAATAGGGAATAACTGTATCAATTAGGGTGGAATCCTGCTGGTCGTGATTTCATTTGAAGTGAATGATTATTGAGAAGTTTAGTTACCTTGTGATAGTGAAATTCCCATAGTGGAGCAGAACCTTTCATTTGTTGCTTGTATTGAATTGTGTTTTTTCCTTAGAGAAAACATGCCGAAGAAAATTGTAAAGGATGGTGAGCTGCTGCAAGGAGTGAGATTGACGTCACAGTATGTCGCACTGTGATTGGTCGGTGTTGGAAATGGCCCTTTTTGCAGGGTTATCCCCAAAAGTTTAGCTTCGTCCTCCTATTTTTTCCTGATCTGTTGTGTTTGGTTTTAGGACTGTGGGCACTTTACCACTGCTGATAAGTGCTAAAGTGCATATGCTCTCTATGTAATTTGTACTATGGATTGGTGTTTCCATGATTGGCATATTTGATTTACTGGTAAGACCCTAGTAAATTGCACTGAGTGTGCCAGGGCCTGTAAATCAAATCCTACTAGTGGGCCTGGAGCACTGATTGTGCCACCCACATGTGTAGCCCTGAAAAGGTAACCCAGACCTGCCACTGCAGGGTCTGTGTGCAGTTTGTAACTGCCATGTTGACTTGGCAAGTGCACCCACTTAGCAGGCCGTAACCTTCCCTTTTCTTACATGTGAGTCAAAACTAAGGTAGGCCCAAGCTATCTCTGTGGGAAGGCTGCAGTGTATGTGAAAGGTTGGACATGCACTGATGTGTGTGGCATGTCCTGGTAGTGAAATACTGTCAATTTAGTTTTTCACTATTGTAAGGCTATCTGCCCCATAGGATACAATAGGAGTTTATTTATAACATCCTATAAATATAACTTTCCATTGGGACAAGGTAGGAAATAAAGTTTAGTATGCCTGACCTCCGAATGTTAAAATGCATCTTTTAGTGAGGGTGATTGTTTACATTTTGTGTTTGAAAATACCAGTTTTAGAAAGTATGTATTTTCTTGCTTGGCCATTTAGTGTGCCTCTGCTAGGATGTGTATTGATTGTCTGGCTTTAGAGTGACAGGGGCTGGGCAGTGGCTCCAGAGAGTCTGGGTGCGTCATGGCTGGGCTGAATAGTAGGGGAGGAGATTCCTTTCACATCTGAATAGGTGTGGTCTTCCAGAGACAATGCTGTCTCCGCCTCCTGCTGGGCAGCTATACTGAGAAGAGAGAACTGGTTCTAGCTGGGCACAGGGCTTCTCTGCCTGAGTGAATAAAGGAATTTGGGGTATTAGTGCTAGGGCCCAGACCCCAGAACTTTACAACTCTTTTGGACCAAGAAGACTATCAAGAAGAAGAGCTGGAGAAGCTGTGAGGAGGAACTACCACTTTGCTGGGTGCTTTGCTGTGTTGGCCTGCAGTGGCTGCTTCTGTCTTGGGCAGTGAAAGGATCGGGCTGAACTTTAAGCAACATCTTTATTGAGTTTCACCAAGGGCTTGAGGTAGAGCTTGCCCGCTGTACAATGAGTCTCAGGAACAGTAAAGACTTCAATTTCTTCTGCCAGCAGCACTGGGGACTGTGCGTTTTTTATCCTGAATAAACTCATCAACTAAGATGATATACATGCTTTTCTGTATTGGATGGAACCAGTAAACTGTGCCTTGATATTTGTGTTCTGAAATTTGTTGAATTGCCCAAAGCACTTGCTGCTATTTTTGATTTTCCTTTAGTTAAGCAGTCTGAATTACGAGAAGTCAAGAGGTCTAACATTGAAATCTATATTAGATGCAAACGTGGATATACTGGAATCTTTTCTATTATTAGTCTGATATTAGCTACATTACTTACTATTCTTAATTTTCCACACTATGTTCCTGTACCAGATTCTAAGCTTACAATTAAATGCAAAAGTTAATAACACTGATTCTATTGCATTAGATGACAATTCTTTACATCATGATCTTTCAGAAGCTGATTACCCAATGAATGTTAACTCTAGTCTGTTTAATGAATATGTAAATGCAATGGATGTTTTTGATTGCTACGTCTGAAAGCAAATACCTTCATCAGTTGCGGTATGTGTGACCTACCATAGTTTCTTGCAGTATATTATTAACCAGTTTGTTTTATGGTACTGTTCATTTGCCATGGTGCTGCTCATTTGCCATATTACTATTCAAGCAAGATCTGATCTTTTCAGAGCCTCCTGTGCTAAAATGATTAAACCCATATCCTAATGCTTCCTTAGCTGATACTATGAGTTATCTCTTTAGGCTGACTAAAGCTTTTAAAATGGCTCATGTACGTATAAATAATCTAACATGTAAAACAGGGAGATCTGAAAATAAATTGTTACATTTAGTAGACGACAGAATGCGACAATTAATACTAATACACCACTGTTGGAAGCTTGATATTAGTAGCGATAAATATCTATCTACCACTGGCAATAAGTCCACTGACACAGTCTAAAGGTCAGAAGAAGTCTCAGAAGATTATTCCCATGCTCACCTCTTGGTAGCTTGGCCACAAGCAGGCAGGCTTAAATTCAGACACAAGTATGTAAAGCATTTAAAAACACCATTTCAGTAAATAACTAAGACACAGCACACAATAAAAATCTGACACCAATTTATAAAAAAAAGGAAATATTTTAACCTTAAAATGACACCAAAGTGAAAAAAATTCAATGTAGGGAACCGGAGATATGAGTTTCCAAAGGTATAGCACTGTATAGAACATAGAAACCTATAGCGCCTATTGGGATATCTGGTCATGCTAGACCAGGAAAAAGTGTCAGTTTGAGGCTGACTGTGATAGAGCCCTGCACAGCTAACTCTCGCAGTAGGCCTCGGTTAAAGTTTTTACCTTCTGACTTAGAAACTTTCCTGGAACTTTTTCTGCCAGGGTCCTTTGAGGCTCTCCACTAGTCCGGGATTGTTGAGGGTTTGCAGGTTTGCAATTTGACGAGCTCCCGGTCAAACTATGGAAGTCAGGCCTCCTGAGCTTTCCAGCAGTATTAACCAGGGATCCAGGCCGGCACGTGGTTGAAGGTCGGGGCTTGACTCTCGTGGATGAGCCGGTCAAGACTTTTACCTTTGGACTTAGAAACTTTTGCAGAGCTTTTTTTCCAAGTATCCCTCAATGCTCTTCACCAGGCTGGAAGTTGGACCTCCAGAGATTTTTCAGCAGGACGAACCTGTAGGGCAGGCTGGCTCACAGTTTAAGGTTCACTTATGGAGCTTTTTTTCCAAAGTTGCTCCAAAGTTCTCAAACTTCTTTCCTGAATTCTTCTGAGGATCCCAAAGTGTCCATAACTTACTCCAAGGATCTGGAAGTTCCAAGAGTGCCCATGAAAGTTTGGACTTCAGTTCCCACAATCCACTTGCAAAGCCCTTACAAATCCACTGCCATCACTCCAGGCTGGGGATTCTTAGTGGTGATGGTCCAGGTGAGCTCTGTTACCCTTTAGCTTGCAGGGAGTCCACTCTGTATTCCCCTTGAAGCTAATTAGGTCTACAGGGCTGTAGTTCCAGATTGTGCAGCAGGCGCAGTCAGTCAGAGTGCAGGGCCTGGTTGGGGGAAATCAAACTTCCAGCATGGACCCTTCTTCTTTTGTTGTTTCAAACAGAAGATCTGAGAGGCTCTACCCCTCTAGGATACTTATTCTGTGCTCTCTGGGATCAATAAGGAGGGCACTCCTATCCAATGAGGTACAGGTAACACCCAGAGCATGCAATTTGTAAAGAAGGGGGACCCCTACTAATGATGCATTCACTACTTGTAGGGAAACATATAAGAACTTTTTTACAAAACAATAAGTAGTGAGCTATAATATAAAGCCAATCAACCCAAGGACAAAATCTAACTAGCTACATAATTATTGTGACATGTAATCAAGAACTAATGAAGACAGCACTTAATGTTATAGTATAAATTGATATTTTTGTTTTATTTCAATATTTTTTATCATTTTTGTTGAACATATTTTCTCTATAAAAATATACATTTCTTAGTTTAAAAGTCTGTGATAAACATATTTGTTTTCAGAATAAGAAAATAGGAAAATGAAAAGTGAACAACACAAATGACTCCGATGTTAAATGGGGCTGAGTGGAGTTAGCAAAGCGGTAGATGGAAACTCTACGCGCGTTTCGGCATTTGCCTTCTTCAGGAGTCCGTCATTTGCAGTGAAACATTTAGACACAACACTGAAAAAACAATTAAAAAACATGTCACACACTAAAGTTCTCATAGGTTTGTATACTCATTTTATACATAGTATATCAGCCTTGGGTCTAGGTCAAGTTAGTAGTCATAACACATTTGATATAATGTTGCTATTTTGGATTTGACATATCATATGGCAGCTGTATGTCCATGCCATGAGGCTTATATTGGATCACATATATTTATTTCGGTAGCCACATTACTATATATGCCTATAAACTTTACATTGATTCATTCTATATTTGTCGTCTGTTATGCTAAAAAGGAGTAGAAATTTAGTAGATATAAGAAATAGCAGAAATGGGGAGAGAGAGGAGAAATTAAGAGAAAATAAAATAAAAGCGGGGGTGAAAAAATAGTAAGTCAGACATTAATATCTCAGAGAGGCCATATTCAAGTATTTAAATTTTGTTATGCCGTTCTTATCTCTAGATAAATGTGAATGAACATATAAGCCTTCTAAAAGAAGTTAGGTCTTAAAATGTCGTTGTATTATCTACTTACATAGAAATGTGAAGGCACACTATTCTCGTGGTGAAATTCGTACTAGACAGTTCAGTTAGGGATTATCATTTCCTTTACTTTGCATGTTTGAAAAAGAAGGGAAAGCAATATTTTATTATTCCTGCTGGCTATCTTTTAGTATATATAACTAAGACCGACATAGGAGTTTACAGTATTATAGAAAGATCTTATATATATACCTTATTATCATGTGATTATAGTTTATATATTTCTTAGGAGGCTTGCTGACATAACGACGTTGGTCAAAAGAAGCTGGGCACTACAACAAACAGGAAATTGATTGTTTATATACTTCTTTATAGAGGAAGAGGAGCAGAGAGAGTTACAAGAGTATCTACGCATAAAGATGATTGAAACGAACAAATTACAATCCTATTGCAATTACCTTATCTTTGGTTAGTTGAAGCTTGATATAGTACTCTCTCTATTGAGTGAGGAATGCACTTTGCTGGAGACTACTGCACCAATTATATCCAGTGATTGATAAAGTATAAACAACTGAAAAGATGAAGGTATCTATTATTAGATATGTAAGTGATATTACTATTGATACGACAGGTTAATGGTCCTATGAATCCTATTGCCATGAAAATAGACAGATATTATTTACCTATTATAAATGAATGTAATCCTTGATAGGTATCTGAAGGGTTCCAATCGTCCCCAGCTCTATAGATAACTGTTGGGAGCAAGCAAGATAGAGAGCAAAGGATTGAACCTGCACTTAAACTCGAGAGTAGGTGATAACATGCAATGAGGCTGGGTAGCAATACGTACTTCAACTAGCAAAACTGGAATTTATAATCTGGATGCTCGGTTTTGTTGATATATAGACCACGAGCGCTGGTAGTCTTCTGGTTAAAATCAATACGAGACAGTGGAAACAAAGAAACAGAGGGGAAGAAGTATAAGTATATTTGCGCTTTATTTTTGTCGGGCTATATCGGTGCTAAAAGCTAACTACGCTCACACGACATACCTTTGTGTCAGCAAGTCGCCTTATTATAACGGGAGTCAGAGCATGTCTGTCGTAGTGGCCGTGCCGAGGGAAAAGAAGCCTTGTAATCTTGTTATTTATATATCCCCTGTATCGTTAAATAGAGCCCGGTGTGGAAAGGGCATGTGACTGGGCGCGGATTACTTCCGCATACAGACGATGTCATCGATAGTGAACTCAGCCAATGGGAGCGCGCTAGTAGTTTAACAATGAAACTACTGAGTGCTAGCGAATGTAAGTATCGCGAGAGGGTTACATCCGTCGGAGATTGTATACAAGACCAATAGAAATGCTCTAGTAGTTCCGAATTAGAACTACTATGAGATCGCAATTAAGAATAACGCGAGATGGTTCCACACTAGCGGTGCATAATAAATTATTGAAATAAATTTACTTAAATGTGAGATCAGATTACAGTTTGAGGTGACGCGCAATGATAATGGTCCCAAATTTCTATAATGATTAATGAAAACATAATTATGATCTCAAAGTAGAACTACTTAAAACCCTAAATAGAAGAACAATTACTATTGCGGCCCTATTCACATGGCGAAAATGCATCTCATTATGTTTATAGTGAAAATTTGATTCCATACAGATCTATTTTAGGCTCAGACAGACCGAGTGTAATATATCGTATCTTAAACCCTAACATCCCATTATTTCTCAAGTGCTATTTCCTGACTTATAGAGCACCTGACTGGATTCTATATTAGATTATTGCCTGTTCCCATGGAATGTCTAGATTAAGCCCTTTAGTTGTTGTCTCCAGAGAAAAAATCCAGTATACTTCTCTCTTTCTACGGATCTTATCTGGGCATAGGCCTGTTCTGGGGTTTACATTTTCCAGGATGTACCATCTTATATCCTCCGCTGAGTGTCCATATTCTACAAAATGCGCCACCAGTGGAGCATTGATTTTCTTTGTGCGCACTGCAGATTTGTGTTCTGTGATTCTTTTGTTTATTGTTCTAGAGGTTTACCCTACATACCCTTTGTGACATGGGCATAGTATTAAATATACTACGTTTTGTGTTTTACAATTTGTCATAGTTTTGCTCGGGATGGTTATGTTGTTGAATCACAGAACACAAATCTGCAGTGCGCACAAAGAAAATCAATGCTCCACTGGTGGCGCATTTTGTAGAATATGGACACTCAGCGGAGGATATAAGATGGTACATCCTGGAAAATGTAAACCCCAGAACAGGCCTATGCCCAGATAAGATCCGTAGAAAGAGAGAAGTATACTGGATTTTTTCTTTGGAGACAACAACTAAAGGGCTTAATCTAGACATTCCCTGGGAACAGGCAATAATCTAATATAGAATCCAGTCAGGTGCTCTATAAGTCAGGAAATAGCACTTGAGAAATAATGGGATGTTAGGGTTTAAGATACGATATATTACACTCGGTCTGTCTGAGCCTAAAATAGATCTGTATGGAATCTAATTTTCACTATAAACATAATGAGATGCATTTTCGCCATGTGAATAGGGCCGCAATAGTAATTGTTCTTCTATTTAGGGTTTTAAGTAGTTCTACTTTGAGATCATAATTATGTTTTCATTAATCATTATAGAAATTTGGGACCGTTATCATTGCGCGTCACCTCAAACTGTAATCTGATCTCACATTTAAGTAAATTTATTTCAATAATTTATTATGCACTGCTAGTGTGGAACCATCTCGCGTTATTCTTAATTGCAATCTCATAGTAGTTCTAATTCGGAACTACTAGAGCATTTCTATTGGTCTTGTATACAATCTCCGACGGATGTAACCCTCTCGCGATACTTACATTCGCTAGCACTCAGTAGTTTCATTGTTAAACTACTAGCGCGCTCCCATTGGCTGAGTTCACTATCGATGACATCGTCTGTATGCGGAAGTAATCCGCGCCCAGTCACATGCCCTTTCCACACCGGGCTCTATTTAACGATACAGGGGATATATAAATAACAAGATTACAAGGCTTCTTTTCCCTCGGCACGGCCACTACGACGGACATGCTCTGACTCCCGTTATAATAAGGCGACTTGCTGACACAAAGGTATGTCGTGCGAGCGTAGTTAGCTTTTAGCACCGATATAGCCCGACAAAAATAAAGCGCAAATATACTTATACTTCTTCCCCTCTGTTTCTTTGTTTCCACTGTCTCGTATTGATTTTAACCAGAAGACTACCAGCGCTCGTGGTCTATATATCAACAAAACCGAGCATCCAGATTATAAATTCCGGTTTTGCTAGTTGAGGTACGTATTGCTACCCAGCCTCATTGCATTTTATCACCTACTCTCGAGTTTAAGTGCAGGTTTAATCCTTTGCTCTCTATCTTGCTTGCTCCCAACAGTTATCTATAGAGCTGGGGACGATTGGAACCCTTCAGATACCTATCAAGGTTTACATTCATTTATAATAGGTAAATAATATCTGTCTATTTTCATGGCAATAGGATTCATAGGACCATTAACCTGTCGTATCAATAGTAATATCACTTACATATCTAATAATAGATACCTTCATCTTTTCAGTTGTTTATACTTTATCAATCACTGGATATAATTGGTGCAGTAGTCTCCAGCAAAGTGCATTCCTCACTCTATAGAGAGAGTACTATATCTAGCTTCAACTAACCAAAGATAAGGTAATTGCGATAGGATTGTAATTTGTTCGTTTCAATCATCTTTATGCGTAGATACTCTTGTAACTCTCTCTGCTCCTCTTCCTCTATAAAGAAGTATATAAACAATCAATTTCCTGTTTGTTGTAGTGCCCAGCTTCTTTTGACCAACGTCGTTATGTCAGCAAGCCTCCTAAGAAATATATAAACTATAATCACATGATAATAAGGTATATATATAAGATCTTTCTATAATACTGTAAACTCCTATGTCGGTCTTAGTTATATATACTAAAAGATAGCCAGCAGGAATAATAAAATATTGCTTTCCCTTCTTTTTCAAACATGCAAAGTAAAGGAAATGATAATCCCTAACTGAACTGTCTAGTACGAATATCACCACGAGAATAGTGTGCCTTCACATTTCTATGTAAGTAGATAATACAATGACATTTTAAGACCTAACTTCTTTTAGAAGGCTTATATGTTCATTCACATTTATCTAGAGATAAGAACGGCATAACAAAATTTAAATACTTGAATATGGCCTCTCTGAGATATTAATGTCTGACTTACTATTTTTTCACCCCCGCTTTTATTTTATTTTCTCTTAATTTCTCCTCTCTCTCCCCATTTCTGCTATTTCTTATATCTACTAAATTTCTACTCCTTTTTAGCATAACAGACGACAAATATAGAATGAATCAATGTAAAGTTTATAGGCATATATAGTAATGTGGCTACCGAAATAAATATATGTGATCCAATATAAGCCTCATGGCATGGACATACAGCTGCCATATGATATGTCAAATCCAAAATAGCAACATTATATCAAATGTGTTATGACTACTAACTTTACCTAGACCCAAGGCTGATATACTATGTATAAAATGAGTATACAAACCTATGAGAACTTTAGTGTGTGACATGTTTTTTAATTGTTTTTTCAGTGTTGTGTCTAAATGTTTCACTGCAAATGACGGACTCCTGAAGAAGGCAAATGCCGAAACGCGCATAGAGTTTCCATCTACCGCTTTCCTAACTCCACTCAGCCCCATTTAACATCGGAGTCATTTGTGTTGTTCACTTTTCATTTTCCTATTTTCTTATTCTGAAAACAAATATGTTTATCACAGACTTTTAAACTAAGAAAGGTATATTTTTATAGAGAAAATATGTTCAACAAAAATGATAAAAAATATTGAAATAAAACAAAAATATCAATTTATACTATAACATTAAGTGCTGTCTTCATTAGTTCTCGATTACATGTCACAATAATTATGTAGCTAGTTATATTTTGTCCTTCGGTTGATTGGCTTTATATTATAGCTCACTACTTATTGTTTTGTAAAAAAAACACCCAGAGCATGACCATTTCCTCTAATGTGGGGCACAATGGTCTAGCAAAAAGCGCAATTTCTCAAAAATTGAATATGGCTGAAGTCTCAGAAGAGAGGCAAGAGCTATCTAAACCAACATCCAGGATGGCTCATGTCCATAGTCTCTCTCCCTCTAGCATCTGCACATTGCTTCCATAAGCCTGCCATCTAGATGGGCTCGGAGGGGATGGCTGTAGATGCACCTGGCCTCTTTGCCTGTCCCCTTCTTCATTTGAAGCTCATGGTTTACAAACCCTCCCCTTTGCTCTGGCATTCCTGTGTAGCAGAACCCTCTCCTCCCAAATGGCTCCTCACAATTTGTCAGTATTAGTGAATGTGATCTTACATTTGATGTTTGTGAGAACTGGTGAAGATACTTAGAAGGAGTTGATCCTATCTTTCCTGTAGTGTACTATATTTGTGGAAAGACTAATACAAATTTCAGAAAGGATGGTATTGAAGTTGTAGAATGGGAACAGTTTTTCCAAAAATGTATCATGTAAAACAAATTGAAGAAGAATTGAAAGAAGAAAACTGGAGACTGAAGAGTGGTGTGAGTACAACTGAAGTAGTAGGTGATATTTCTGGAGGTTTAATACCTTCTGTAGGTATAGTGCTAAACTCACAGAAAATGTAAAAACTGTCTATTATAGTTGATAAATTAGCCACCAGTACAACTGGAGGATTTTCTGGTGAAGATGTAGAAATGATTTTGGTAAGTTCAATGGTGATCCAAAATCGACTTGCCCTTGATACTCTTATCGCGAAAGAGGGCAGAGTCTGCTTATTGTTAAAGGACCAACATTGTTGCATATACATACTGGACTAGAACAGAGACTTAGAAAGTTACATTAAAAACATACTGACTTACAAAAGGACTTGAAAGATTTAAAAGCAGATGGTGCTTGGAAAGCGATAGGTAAATGATTACCAACTATTAGCAACTTAGGAAATTGACTAGTGATTTCTCTGTTAGTGGAGATCTCTTTGTGCATAATGCTGGTGATAATTATCTATCAAATTCTGTAGGCATCGAAAGAACAAACAAATGAACAAAACTGATCTTGAAATAGAGGATGAACAATGTAAATACTATGACAAATGAAAATTGTAGAGGAGTCTAGAGGAAAGAGGTTAAAATTAGCAAACAGATGGCTTGTGCCGAATCTGATGTTGTAGATTTTGATGGCTTGGTTCGCCATCATAGGGGGTTTAATAGAGCTTAAAATCTGATTATATTTTACATGACATATTTAACAAATTAGACACAGAAACCAGAACTTGCATTTTGCACACGTTGAGAAAAATGACACAGAAATAAGAATATTTAAAGTACCAGCACCGTAAAAGCATGCTTTATATGCGTATAAAACAAGGTGATTATAAGGTTTACTAATAGGGTGTTATAATATATAACTTATAAAAGATGACAATATAAATTTCTTCTACTGACAAAATAATCACCTCTGTTGTAAAGTTCAGTGATGCGAGTTGACTAATCGTAAGGGATCCAGTTCAGTTAGATTAGTGAATACGTTTGTAAAAAAGCTTTTGCTGGATCACATGTCTCTTTCTGAAGCCCTTGTGAAATGTCCATAAACCCTACCCACTTAGGGGCCGATTACGATCTCATCCAGAAAGCATTCTGATGGATTCGTTCAGGAATGCTTTCCGAACGACTCGGATCAGTGGAGTCCGACTGAGTGATTTTGATGCATCTGTATACAATTTGGTTGGACTCCCATTGACATTCAATAGGAGCCTGTGTTACGAACAAGAACACAGGCTCCATTTGAAGAAAGGGGAGGCTGGGGAAATCGTTCACCCTGTGGTAGGTACCCCATGGTGCCTGCCATACTGTGCATGGTTGGAAAGGGCGGTCCCTTGGGTACCCCACTGACCCAATTCAGAAGGCCCAGGTGAAGGGGGGCCTGCTAGGGGCCCCCAAGGACAGATTCCAACAGCCGTTTCATTTCGGGCAGACTGAATCGGAATGGCTGTCCGAATCGGTCATTAGTAATTGCTCGTTTCAGTTGGGAACAAGGTTTTGGAATCTGATTCGAAAATCCGGAATCTGAATTGGAGCCCTTCTGAACGGCATCGTAATCGACCCCCTAGTTGTAAGCATTCTCCATTCTCACATTTACTACAAAGCCATATACCTTCATGGGCAAAGGTCTCCATACAGAAGAGATATGAAAGGCAAATATATTATTATATGTACTCATAAGAGGATTTTCTGACTACACGACCTCACAAGTTAGGTGTTCATGAGAGAATGCAAACTGAGAGAATTGCTGAGTCAAAACTGGTTTTGGCTTGAATTGGAAGTGATGAAATGAGTGTTGATCATTACAATAATGTTGTCTAAAACTCAGAAGGGGATATTTGAAGATACTCTAGAAGAAGATTTATTTAGGAGAAAACGATATAGGAAACCTATTTTCTGTGCAAGCCATTGGGTCAGATATTTATTATTATTTGGCATTACATTGCTAAAAGTAATGCAAATCTAGGAATGAAGCATTCTTTCTCATTATTGTAAAACATCACATTTTGTTCTTTCTTTTATTACTATTATGGTTGGCAGGGAACTCTCCAAACTTCCCAAGTAGTATTCTAAAATGTTACCAAATGTCATGAACTTGAAAAAATATGCTAAGTCTAGAAAACAGATGATGACATCTAAATAAATATGTGTTTTCAGACAAACCATAGCCGAACCTATTTTCTGTGCATTGCATTATTCTATAACATGTGAGGAAATGTTGTTGGGCAAGGTGCACAATATTTATAACTTTTCACAAAAAAACAAATATTGTGCACTTTGCCTTTTTCTATTTTCTACCAGCAGTATTAAACATTCCCCACTTCAATAGTTTTTTTTATAAGGTTTCTCCTTAAGGATTACTGATTCTTTCAGAGTGGAATAGTTTTAGATCATGCTTTAAATGTATTATTACCTGAGTTTCATTTTGACCTGTTTGACTTATTCTTTTTAGTCCAAGTTTTGTAAATTTGACCCCCTGAAGGAACCCATGATTCCTGCAAATACTTACAGCATGAACAGTGAAGTATTCTCTTATGTATGCCCCCAACAAACTTTCCTGGCATGATTTCTGATGCATCATACCAGGATCTAGAAGCATGTCTAATCACTATTTGGCTTTCGGTGGTGATCAGAGTACATTCCACAGTTCAGATCACTACTATTGAGAAAAATGGGTTTTATCAAGGACTCACTGTGTCTTATCTCACATCACCGTTCAAGCTTAACACATGGTGTTCAATTTGCAGACACCTCCTCCTCAGGATCTTTTTAGATCTGATGGTAAATAATGTCAGTATGCCACAAAAGTTGATGGTTTTGTCTTCTCAGCATTCCTCACTTGCATATTGTATCTTCAGTTTGCCTATACACAGACATGGGCTTTGATCATCATTTTTGCTTGGAAGCCAACGTTTCTGCCTATCATTCACTAGTGGTATATAAGTAATTTAGGAGAAGGGCTGCTCTCTTCCCCTATGGTCTGCCTTTTGTGGCCCACAGTGGAGCACAGTCCTGCAGCTTGATTCCGAAAGTGAATGAATGATATATATATATATGTGATGGCCCATGATTGTGGGGACCATTAAATTCTTGGATTCAAACCACCGTACAGTTTCTGTTTGACTTGACTATTATCACTGGCAAAGGGAACCCAGTATTACTGGGGAGATCGCACCACAACAGTTTGGAGTAGTATATGTGTTAAGGGCCAACACGGAAGAAAATGAAGAACGTACACGGGTGGGCAAAAATCTATTTATGAGAACAACTCCTGCGGCTAAACCAAAAGATACCGACAGTCTGGCTCAACCCCTGGACGATAAACTGAAAGTGTATGAAAAATTGAAGAAAACCGAGATCACCAAGTGGTGGGAGGCAACCTCACTACAGCATTATGTGGATCAAAACATGGTGCCTAGAGGGTTGAGAATTTTCATCACTCCCACCTACGAAAAACCTAACCCATTAATGTTGGAGGAATGGTCCACGAATTCAGCAGTCAGCTCGAGAAGAATGTTAGAAATACTCATAAAATATGCCTGGTTAGACCGAGAAAACATCATCAAAGAAATGAACAAACTAATGGATGAACTTAAATCGTGTACAGAAAAAGACAGTTTGGAGAAAGCCCTGGTCAAAATCAGAGAAAGACTTTCTGAACATGAAGAAGACATAAAAGCACGCAAGGAGAGGAAACTTAAACGTGACTACGGTGACTATGACAGTGGACGTATTTTGACTTTTAGACACAAGTATGATCATTTATATCTGAGTGATGAACCCTCAGCTAGGGTTTCAGAGGATTCATCAGTCAATACCACCAATCAAATTGGCTTGACCAGTGGAAGTGAATCAGATGTGTCCTTATTGAATGAATTGTTACCCCGGGTTACCAAGAAACAAGTGTCTTTTTTAGACGAGTATCGGACTCTGAGGAGGGGCCCTATAATGACAAGAGAAACACCGACACCCAAACCGAAAGGGCAGAGGGGACGAGGAAGGGGCCGCGGAAGAGGCAACGACCAAACAGAAGAAAAAGAATTAGACAAAGGTGGCAAAAGAGGCAGGGGACGTGGCGCTGTGGGAACAAGCAGACGCGCCAGAAGAGGCTACTGATGGAGGACACTATGGTGAATAAAACTATCATAAACTTATCTAAGTGAAACCTAGACATTAATGATAAAAGAACTCTGTGCCTCGGTCTATCCTTTTGTCCCTCTAGTTCCTCTAAATATACGGACAACAGAATTGATGTCTTTAAGTATATCCGTAAATTAAAACTTAAAAAATGGTATAAAATGAAAGGTGATGACAAGACCCTGTGCGACAAAACTATACCTACAGGGCCTGATTCTCTTGATTTTAACATCAATGATATGGAGGCACTCAGCACTGTTATTGATTTAGGCAACTGCATTCTGGATACAGACATACCTGTTACTAATACACAACTGCTATCTGACCTTGAGATTATCAGTGATGCATCAGCTAACACTAGTTTTAAAACCGAAATCCATTTTCACACCTGTACTACCTCATGACAGTATAGATACTTTTCATGATTGTGTGAACAAAAATTTGAATGAACATAGACAAAGACAACAGAGACAAAAATACAAGGTTTCCTCTAATGTCACTGCAAAACAAAGACTAACCCTAAATACACTAATGGCAGATGAAAGTATTGTTATCCGCCCGGCGGACAAAGGGGGTAATATTGTTATTTTAGACAGAGAACAATATTTGGAAGAGGCGGAGAGGCAGTTGTCTGATAATATGTTTTATGAAATGGTGGTTTTCGAACGTTATAGCCAGAGCATCACTACAATCTGGGAACAATTATGTGACTGGAAAGACAGAGGTATCCTTACATGGGAGGAATACTACTATCTCAAATGTGATCATCCTGTACTCCCAGTCCTGTATCTTCTCCCTAAAGTACACAAACACGCCACTAGACCACCTGGGAGACCTATTGTGTCTTCTCGTGGCAGTGTTTCTGAAGGTGTATCCAAATACATAGACTATTTTTTTAGAGATGCAGTAGCTAATTTGGACAGCTACGTGCGTGACACAAAAGACTTCCTCAATAAAATCGAGTGTCTTATATGTCACACTGACTATACCCTTATGACTTTAGACGTGCAAAGTCTTTATACTATAATAGACCATAGACAAGGTGTGGAGGCATGCAAACACTATCTGACCAACCGTCATATCAGATTTCGAGGACATACACGGATGCTTCTCGAAATGATGGAATATTGTTTGAGAAAGAACATTTTCTTGTTTAATGGCGCACTGTATAGACAAGTCATTGGCTCTGCCATGGGTTCATAGTTTTCCCCTAGCTTTGTCAATTTGTTTATGGGCAGATGGGAAGAGATTATACGAGCAGACCCCATGTTGAAACAAGATTTTGCTAAGGTTGTGATGTGGCTACACTACATAGACGACCTCCTCATAGTTTGGAAGGGGTCGGTCGATGAGGCCAACACATTTATTGAAAAACTGAATGTAAACGTCTACAACATTGTTTTGAGTGGCAATATTAGTAAAACTGAAATTGAGTATTTGGACGTCAAAGTTGAAATAAGAGCCAACAAAGTGGCTCATTGTCTGAGACGAAACGCGTTGGCTGGCTAAGAAGGAAATCCATTTGTGTTCTTGGATTTTTCCTGTGTAGTTAGTACAATAAAGAACTTGAATAAGAAAATCTTGCAAGAATCCGGACTCTTTTTACAAGATCGTGCACTTTCATATGTATTGTGAATATTTGAAACTACAAAGAAAATACCTTTTGGATGGGTGCTGATTTCTTATCATTCATTGCAATTTTTGGGCTTTGCCCTTGAAGGAACAAACAGGGTTGTGTTCCTTGGAATCACAAGCACCATCACTACTATTTACAAGCCGCAGGTGTAAGCAGGTGCATTCTTTCTGCCTCAACCCTTGCTTTTTATGTAATCATGTGGTAATTCAAGTACACTTCGAGCATCTGAGTCACGTCCACATCCTGTTATTGAAGAGAAATTATGTCATCTACGCCTGCCTGAAAATCTACTGTAAATACGGTGCTCATGTAAATTGCTGGTATAGTTATGGGTCGACTACGCGCTATATAAATATGCACACACTCCCTTTTTTCTCTGAAAACACTATTTTCTATTCAAATCTTTTTTAAAGTGTTGCCCCAAATTCTTATTAATATAAGAGGGCATGATTTACTTTCAGATAAAGTAGAACAGAAGTGCTACTACAAACACTCCCTCACTACTTCACCTTTCTTTTTTGTTTTTTGTACATTTCTATCCACTTACTCTTAATGAAAACATTGTGACTGTTAAAAAGGATTATTTTATTATGTGTTAATTGACATTAATATTTTTTTTCATGTGTACTGCTTGAAACGATAAACCTCCAGTTCCTCATGAGTGAAAATACGTCACAGTACTACACAAAAACGGCTAGGGCGCTCGACCTCGGACTTGGGGATCTGGGTTCGAGTTTCGGTAACGACGCCAAACATCCTGTGATTCTGGGCAAATCACTTAATCTCTCTGTGCCTAACAAAAAATGAATGTGTGTCCTCATGTAATGTAACTGGTGCTATGTAAAGCGCTCTGATACCCGATTCGGTTTGGGTCTAGTTCGCGCTATATAGAACTCTGCAAAAAAAAGAGAAATATATGTATATATATATATATATATATATATATATATATATATATACATACATACTGATAAACCCATTTTCACTCTAGAAGAAAAAGAGAATTACTTGATCTTTTTTTTTATTTGTACATATTTCAAACCTTCTTTTTTCTGCGTCTTCATAGTATTTTCAATTTGCGACGATAATACATGAACTGCTCTTACGTCATTTTGTTTCTAAATTACAATTATACTTTTACACACTACATTTAGAAATCATAATAATATACTTGCATTACAAAAATTTATAAAGCATAAACTTATACCATTAATTTACCTCTCTATAAAATTCTTTCCTCCTTCCGTCGACATACATCCATCTCCTCTGGAGGGAACATAACGTTTTATATATTACAATATATACATTAACTTTATGTTCCCTCTGAGGAAATGGACGATAAACTGAAGATGAATCCGACGATCGTAAACTTTATCTTGCTCATAGTTTAGTCACCCGTAATGAAATCACAGAAACGAAACTAATCATCCTACGGGTGTGGTTTATATAAGTTTTGGTTATTCAAGTCACTGTGGAACCAATTTAGTGCTCCTCCCATATTTTTTGTCACATTTTTCAGTTGACTTGTGCTCACATTTCCACTGTTTAACTTGCGCACGTGTTTTTGTAAATGTGAAACTTGTTAAACAGTTTTAGTTTCGTTTTATATCCTCATACGTATTCGCTCTTTCTTTTTCTTTTAATTCTTTCTCTCTTTTATTGTACGAGTATTAAAATAAATACCTTTGTATTTATTTTTTAAACCAAGTATATTAATTGGTTACTGTGTACAGTTTCTGTCCACAATTTTATTACACTTCCCCACCCAAAACCCCTATTATCCTTATTTTTTTAAAAAGGCGCATTCGGATTTTTAAAATGTATTTGAGTATTAAAATAAATACATTATTGTTGAAGTGCGAGTTCCTTCCCTTATACAGAGTTGATTGCCACATCTCTGAACATCTGGATGTACCTGGTGGGCTAGTTGGCCCCCAGGGACCCACAGGATTGAGGAGGAATTAATTCTCTAACTTAAAACACGCCACAGGGCGGGTTTGCAGACATGTCACGTCAGGCCACGTCACCTTCCTTCACCACTGTGCCCTGTGGTGGGTTTTAATTTGGGGAATTAATTCTCTTTCAATACTGAGGGTCCCTGAGGGCCAAGTAGCCCAACAGGTATCTCCAGTATGCTCCAGGGAGCTGTGTTGCAGACAGGTGTTCAGAGGCCACGTCCCTTTTTACACCTCTCTGCAAAACAGCTCTGTGGCGCTTATTGGAGGTACTTAGTGGGATAGTTTGACCATAGGAACCCTCTAAAATCAGCCAAACTACGAATTCCGAAGTACTCACCTGTTATCAGAAGATTCCTCAGTACTGCATCTTTGAGCCAGTACTGATCCTGAAAAGTAATTCTAACCGTGCTTACCAGTAACTTGAATTTCCTTCCATAGGCTAACATTGACTGGTTTCACTTGGAAATTCTCCTAAGTGTGAAGTTTTCGAACTTTTAAATATTCACCTACAATCATTCGAACAACGAACTCCAATGTACTCACATGTTATCAGGAGAGATGGTGCCTGCCATGTTGTGCATGGAACTGCAGGGGGGTACCATAGGTACCCCG
Organism: Lissotriton helveticus; assembly: GCF_964261635.1. Lineage (NCBI taxonomy): Eukaryota > Metazoa > Chordata > Amphibia > Caudata > Salamandridae > Lissotriton > Lissotriton helveticus. Next base: position 967,148,477 of record NC_136071.1, on the reverse strand, counting down.
CATGTGCACCCCCACCCCTCGGAGTTCCTGGTGGCCCGCAACGGGCCCCCCAAGCAGACTCCAAATGCCTTTCCGTGGCGGCAATGCCGCCACAGAAAGGCATCTGTAAACCCATATTCTAATATGGCTGGCGGTGTCTTTCAGACACCGCCACCATATAGAACCATTTTCCGCTTGGTCAGCATGTCGACCAGGCGGAAAAGCGGCGGACGGTCTTTCCGTTCGCCGCGGACCCCCCAGCTATTATAATATGGCGGGGGTCATTTCTACGCGGATGACCTAATGGGGCCCTTAGTGTGTTGTAAAATCACTATTGCAAGTATACAGTTTATCATACAGTCACTCATACAATCACTGATTCTTATGTATACTTATTTATATACAACAACTGTCATATTACACTGCCTTTCATTTTTCTAGTTTGTTGGACATGTACCATTGAGATATATATTTGCCATCACCACACCCATAATGATATTCACTCACCCAAACAACTGTTATAACATGTAGTCTTAACCTCATATACCTACTGAATCAACTATTCACACATCTTTGGGCAGTCACACACACCCCACCGAACCACACACACATTCACTTCACTCTCCCATACAAATACTCAGTTAACTAATCAATAACTAATATAGACTTTCACATAGCTAGTAACCAACTAGTGCAGCAGTTTACACAACAACTGACAAAGTGATACAGATATTCACACAGTTTAGTCACTAACCAATATATTTAGTGGGACGCTATAAATTAGTCAAGTAAACAGTCAATCACACTACTACTAAATCCTCCATCCAGATATTTATATTGATATATCCACTCATTCTTCAATGCAGATTGCTATAAATAATACATATTTAAATAACAAACCAAACCACATTCACCAGATGATGTCATCAGTAATGTCATTTGCGATGTCATCCGTGATGTTATCAGTGATGTCACTGACCATGTCATGAATGATGTAATATGTGACATCATCAGCAGTGGATTGTGGGCGCGCGAGTTATAGTTAGCAGAACTAACTATAACGGAGGAATTTCAATGGTTTTGTACGAGTGAAATGTCCAGCTACTATAACATCTCTAAAACCTATGTTTTTGTCTGTGAATTTCTAAGGTTTTTTAAATGCTAATTCCTAACTATAACATGTCTGAAACCTATGTTTTTTTCGGTGAATATATATATATATTTTTGCTGAGTTTTATATAGCGCATACTTGACCCAAATCGGGTATCATAGTGCTTTACATAGCACCAGTTATGTTACATGAGGAGACACATTAATTTTTGTTTAGGCACGGGGAGATTAAGTAATTTGCCCAGAATCACAGGATGTTCAGTGTCATTGCTGAGACTCAAACCCAGTTCCCCAGATTCAAGGTTGACCGCCCTAGCCGTCAGGCCAACTCCTCTCCCCACAATATGATTCTTGAAGACTCAGAGAATAGCTCTGTGGATTTAGGGATGTCACAGAGGCTGGTTCAGTCCACCATTTTCCATTTGCTCAAGTCCCAGCACAGCATTATAAAACTATATTCCTTGTCACCTGTAAGCCAAGCTGTTCTAGCTCACAGACAATCCCAAGTGTTCCATTGACAGTGTTTGATAGCTTCTGATACCTGGAGATGTTCAGAAAATGAATGGAGATTGGTAAAGATCGCTCAGTCAGCAATGTGCTGCCTGGCAACCAGTATCCTTCAACGGTATTCTGGAGAGGGGTTGGATGTGCTGTCTAGTGCATCACATGCTACATAATTCCAATGTAAAGGTGGGGTTAATAGATGCCTGTGGATGGACACCACATAGACGAGACCCTTGAGTCCCTGGAACCATGGTTGATTCACCTGGGTACCAGTAGACCAGGGGTCTTCAGACTGTTATATGCATGACAGGAGAGGAGGGTTAAAGAAGATGATGCACATGGAAAAACAAGTCACTCACACAAGATGACTGGGGAGTCTGAAGAAATAAGAGGAGAGAATAGGTGAGAGAGGAAGTTGCTGGGGGAGAGGCCATTGCACCAAAAGGTATAATCCCTGTACGAACCACTGAGTGGCACTAATAAGAAAGTGTCACAACCTCCATCAGTGGGATTTTCCAACACTGTAACCAGGTAAATTGGAGTAGGTCAGTTTGCTTTGAGACCAATGTGGTGGGCATGAGAGGCCCCAGCACCAAGGTGATTATCAACACCCAAATCTTTGAAGGTCACTGTTGATGAGTTGATAAAATGCCACATTACTGAAACTCCAGGAAGTGGCCCATTCAGCAGAAAGGATATAGACCTATGTGTGGAGGGTGAAAAATCTAAAGGCATTAAGCAGGTATCTTATACACAGGAATTTCCAAGAAACTACTTTCCCTTGTTCCCAAGGTTTTTGTACACTTTCACAAGCCCAAGCATCCCTTGACTTGAGCAGGAGCAACCAAAGACAACCTATGGTTCCAAATACATTTATGGCTGACCTGAACATGCAAATAAGTGATGGGCAGATACCCATACCCCTAGGCACCATGCACCAGCAAGTAACTTCCTATAAGCCTATCTGAGAAGTCTTCTTTTGTCAATATCACAGTGGGGATAAAGAAGCATTTAGGAATAGCTCCATAAAGAAGCAGCTCGGAGAGCCGTAAAGAGGAATTAATCAATGAGCAATACGTCATTGGATGAAAGTAAAAGAACAGTTAATGAACTTCCAATGAATGGTAGGAGAGAACACTAAAAATTATTAGCTGGAAGATGGAAAGTGGGCCTTGGGAATTAGCAATTGACAAATGGCTACCCTGCTGAATAAGTAAGCCTAAGCTGTACTTCACAATACACAGACAGAATGGACATTGAAATTTACCTCATTTTGGATAGAATACAAATGCAGATTCAGTAACTTACTCAGTGGGAATAACAAGGGGATGTGGCGCTGTGGAAGTGGTATCACTGATACAGGGGTATCACCAAAGAAGGTCTAGCTGTTATCATTTATACATACACCCACAAAACATGTCAAGGGTACATATTCTGAACACATCCTGCATTGTTATATAAGGCATGCCACTTCTTCTTCATTAATATTGGGAAACATATATTTCCTGTTTATTAAATTGTTATCTATACTTAGTTTTCTTGTTACAGGCTCTTTCTAGGCTCCAGTGGGTACATTGCATAGCATGGCACAGCCAACTTTTAGTAACGTTCTTAAGCAGGTCCTGACTGCAATACTCAGATTAGGCGCATAGTATATTGTTTTTCCAACAGAAAGATAATCAGTGCATGCTACAAGAGGAAGATGTATGCAATTGCAGAATTTCCTAACATAATTGGTGCATTAAATTTCCCACATATTGGAGTATTGTCACTGTTAGACCTGCCAGCCTTAAGGGTGTCTTCCCTCAAACGTTTTGCCTTCACTGCTCCTACTTTTGCTGCTGATCTAGTTTTGGCTGGCCTTAGGACTCTGTGCACTTTACCACTGATAAACAGTGCTAATGTGAATGTGCTCATGCTTTGAAACATGTCAACATTGACATATCCACAATTGGCATATTTAATTCACTTGTAAGTCCCTAATAAATTGGTCCTACATGTTTCCAGGGACTGTAAATTAAATGCTACTAGTGGGCCTGCAGCACTGATTGTATCATCCACTTGAGTAGCTCTTAATCATGTCTCAGGCCTAGTAGAGCAGTATGTGTGTGCACTTCTAAACTGCCATTTCAACCTGGTCAAATAAACATTTACACTATGCTGAAACCTTCCTTTTTAATACATATAAATCAGCCCTCAGGTAGGCCCTAAACATCCCATGGGACAAGGTGCAACAAATTTAAAAAGTAGGAAATGTAATTTTAAGTTTTACATAGTGAAAAACGTTGTTCATTTGGGTCAGTGCCATGCCCCCTTTCTCCGCCACTCTGCAAAACGAGCCCCCTTGTGCACTGTTGCTTGGTGGAAGAAGCCACTTTTGTCCAGAAGCCCTAAGGAGCCAAGGGGACCTCAGTCCCTCACCAGCAGTGCCCTGAGAGGCACGTTTGCTGAGTGTTAGCTAAAGGGGGCGTGCCTCTGACCACCTCTCAGCAATCCTAATGTGTGGGGCTTACTGGAGGTAACAGTAGGTCTTGTTGGCATCTAAGGAACCTCACATACCAAGGAGACTTCATCCCCTAACTAGTAGTGCACCAGGAGGCACATTTGCAGAGTGGTGAAGAAAGGAGGCATGGCCACCTACTAGGTCTCAGCAATTCTGCTGTGTGGGACTTACTGGAGGTAACATGAGGGATAGTCAGCCCCACACTTTGGGATTGCTAAGAAGTTTTTGGATGCCATTCCCCCTTTCACCTCCACTCTACAAACAGTCAAACACAACTTCTGGCACAATACTGGTTGGGGGATGAAGTCCATTTTACTCCTACTTTATTATTTCCTACGGGCTTCGCACAGACTAACCAAGACAAATGTTCACTTATCCTACAACCAACCAAGAAGGAGGGGGTGGTAGCTAATACCTCTGGCCCCACACAAGACAATTCCTGAGGCTACAGAATGAATTTCAGAGAAGGGAACCCAATCCCATTTGATGACCTGCACTAGCCGTGCACCACAGTTAGAATGGCATTTGAAATGCTTTACTTTGCACCACTTGCTCAGACTGGCAGGAAAATATATGTTGGCTTGTAATGGACTCCATGCAGCCATCTGCAGTGGGAAGCCTGTTTGCTGAGGAATTCGGATTTTACACTTGAGGTTCAGTTTGTTCTCTTAAGCTCAGTTCCTATGACCACCAGTCATCAATCCCCTTAAAAAAAGACATAAGAGTAGTGACACCTCCACTCTCCCTTGTCCCACTCCTTTGCCCAATTAATCTGACATCCTTGAAATAAGAAAAAGATGTTTCATACTCTTTGTAACCACATAGAGAAAGGAAAAGCATCCTAATAGCCACAGCTGCAGGCTTTGGAACTGTGGACATGGTTCCTGTCCCAGCCTCGGCTCAGCATCTTGTGATTCTGGGCAAATCACTAAGGGCCAGATGTAGGTGAGGGACATTTACCGACTCATAAATACCGAATTTTACCGATTCGGTATTTATGAATCGGTAAATATGAAGGTGGGAGATGTAGGTATTTTTTAAAATAGAATTACCGAATCGGTAACATTCGGTATTTACCGATTCGGTAAATACCGAATCGGTATTTCCTATTGATTCCTATGGGCTGTGAAGCCCATAGGAATCAATGGGAAATACCGATTCGGTATTTACCGAATCGGTAAATATCGAATGTTGCAAGGGTGCAGGGGGTGTCACTTTGACACCCTCTAGCACCCGAAGTAAAGGCATGTGTGACATGTGGCACACATACATGCCCTTAGGGCATGTCTGTCTGTCACATTGCACAGTGTGCATGCACTGATGTGCATGCACACCTGGATTCGGTATTTTACCACACAATAGGATTGTGTGGTAAAATACCGACTCTTAAGGGCCTGTGGCACTCTCAGGAGTGTCACCTACATTTGGATTTACGAATCGGTAAAATTACTGATTCGGTATTTTACAGAATCGGTAAATTTACCGAATCGGTAAATTTACCGATTCTGTAAAATAATGGCCCCTACGTGCCAATTCCTAAATACCGGTCGGTAACGGCCGAAATCGGCCGTTACCGACCGGTATTTGGGCTCCTACATTTGGCCCCAAATGTCCACGTGCCTTTAAAAAGTACATTGACCTGGCTCACAAGTAAAGTGCCCTTGGTCCAAGTTTGCGCTATACAGATCTTCAAACAATAAATGATATACATGTCACACTCTTGTGGTTAGGTCTCCACTGCATATGAATGCCAAATACAGGGAAAATATGCATAATACATATTTTAAGCAGAAGCTGTGTTTACTGCAGGATTGCTTACATCTGTGCGGTTTTTACATTTGAAATGGTAAGCATGTTTCCAAAGTAGATATGCTATTGAAAGAGCAGCAGTTAAGTGGTTAAATTTGAGACTTCGGAAATAGGGGACTTGGGGATGCGATTGTTGCTCCCGCTTGATCAAAAGTGTGATATTCAGTAAAGATATTGTAATGCTACTATGATTATTTAAGTGAAAATATAGCGATTAAGAAGAGGCTGAACAACAGTATTGAGTACAATATAAACAATCATTGGTAATGCATCGGTTTCGCCTATGTAATAAATATTGAGCTGATTTTCTCAATCACCGTCTGGGACGAAAGGAACCACCTCCCTTACTAGCATCACAAGAGCGGAGAGGATGTGACACAGCAGCCAGAGCTGGCAATTTGAGAGCTAGGGACCCCAGTTCGAGTCTCAGTGGTGCAAAATCCTGTGATTCTGGGCAAATCCTTTATTCTCTCCCTGTGATAAGTGGCTCCATATAAATCTGCTGCAAGACAAAAAAACAGAAAGAGGCAGAACTTTATGGAAAAATTGTTCCACCAAATTGGATATTAACAGTATTTCGGCACCTGGAAACTGAGAGGAGAAGCAGACAAGAAACAAGCATGGGTAAATGCAGGAAAACACACTATAGCCAATAGAAATGGAACAAAAGTAGGTGACAAGCACAAGAACCAATGAAAAGCCAGCAAAGAGAAGGTCCGGGATGTAAGCCCCTATTAAGTTTATGCTAAAAACAATAGATTTCTTAAGCACAACGCTTGCCGTCAAAACCTACAAAAACCATAGAAATTCACTGAAAAAAATCAAAGGTTACAAGGAGGTTATAGTTGGGAAAAACATTTAAAAACCTTAGAAATTCACTGAAAAACCAAAGGTTACAGGGGAGTTATCGTTAGACTGACATCTCACTCGTACAAAACCAGAGAAATTCACCTGTTATAGTTAGTGAGCTAACTATAACTCGAGCGCCGTAGTGCACTGCTTATGACCTTACATATTACATCACTCATGACATGGTCAGTGACATCACTGATGACATCACTTTTGACATCTCAAATGACATCTTTGATGACATAATCCACAAAATCTCTGACGTACCCACCCACACCCCATCTAACGTTTTATATACCCACTCCAACTTCCACACTATCAGTCTCAAACCCATTCACACACCCATACCAATAATTACACACCAGTACTTACACTGCCACTCACTGATTCATAGATCAACACACACATCCAATCACTCGCCCATACATCCACCCATTCACCCACACACTCACTAATACAGCCACTAACATATCCACTCATACACCCATACAGCCAATCACACAGTGAGTGATCAGTCACCCATAGAGCTACTCACACACCTATTCACTCACCCATACAGTCAATCACACAACCACTTACTCACCCATACAGTTAGACATACATTCACTCACTTATTTATTTATTTATTTATTTATTTTAACGACTTGTAGAGCGCCTGGTGACCCGAAGGCATCCCCGCGCTGTAATGATTTTGATATCCAGATGAGATGGAGGAGAAAAAAAGAAGAAAAGAAGAGAAAGGGGGGGACGTTATTTCGGAAATAGAAGTGTTTTCAATTTTTTTCTAAAAATAAGATAGCTGGGTTCCAGTCTGAGGGTACGGGGGAGTGAGTTCCATCCGGTGGAAGCTTTCACAGAGAAGCGTCGGCCTCCAGTGCGTGTCTTTTTGAATTTGGGGATGTTGGCTAGATGTTCATTCTCGGACCGCAGGGATCTGGGAGCTATATTAGGAGTTACCAGGTCGCTGAGAATCGGAGGGCCAGCTCCATTAATCAGTTTGTAGGCCGTGCACATGGCTTTGAATTCCACCCTTCGACGCACCGGGAGCCAGTGCAGGGCTTTGATGGCAGGTTTAGCTGACACTCTGGAGGGAAGGTTCATGAGTAGTCGGGCTGCAGCGTTCTGTGTTCGTTGTATTTTAGCCAAGGTGGCCTCAGGGGCACCCAGGTAAACCATGTTACTGTAGTCCAGCCGTGACAGTATTAGCCCTTGGACTAGGAGTTTTCTGGAGGTGGGCGGGAGTAGGGGAAGAATCTTGCGGGTGGTGCGCATAAGCCCAAAACAGGTTCCTGCAGTTTTGGCCGCTTGAGTTTTCATTGATAGCTCGGGTTCTAGCCAGACTCCTAGGGTCTTAATTTCTTTTTTCGGGGTGGGAATTTCCCCGAACACGTCTGGCCAGGCTGATGGGGGGATGGTCACCCATTGCTTTCCCATGATCATCACTTCGGTCTTCGACCCGTTTAATTTGAGTGAAGATTCACACATCCAGCCATAGGTTTTCGTAAGGCAATTTGCCAAATTGTCTGGGTGGTCGTCTAGTTGGGATAGGGAGACGACCAGCTGTGTGTCATCCGCGTAACTCACAATTTTGATGCCGAAGGGTGTCACCACGTCTTCAAGGGGGGCCATATAAGCATTAAAAAGCGTAGGGCTTAGAGATGATCCCTGGGGGACCCCGCTCGTGAGGGGGAGGATGGACGAGTGGTGATTGCTGTCCCATACCTGGAACGTGCGCCCGGCGAGGAAGGACTCTATCCACCTGAGCGCCATCCCGGTGAGCCCTGCTGCCGCCAGCCGTTGGAGGAGGACAGGATGGTTGACTGTGTCGAAGGCTGCACTAAGATCCAGGAGGATCACTGCCACTGACCCTCCTGAATCCAAAATGCGCCTTGCCTCCTCGATAACGGCCAGAAGGGCGGTATCAGTGCCATGACCCGGGCGAAACCCAGTTTGGGATTGCCGTAAGATGTTATTTGCCTCGAGAAACTGAGACAATTGTCCGTTGACCAATTTCTCGGCTACCTTGCTGATGCCAGGGAGGAGTGAGATTGGCCGGTAGTTTGCCATGTCTGCTGGGTCTAGCTGGGTTTTTTTAAGGAGTGCTTTCACGACTGCGCTCTTCCAGCTATCGGGGACAGATCCTTGTGCAAGCGAGCTGTTAATAAGCTCTGTGATCGTGGGAACTATGACAGGGGCTACGGTTTTGAGGAATCTAATTGGTGCTGGATCCAGAGGTGATCCGCTTTTCATTTTGGCCAAGGTTGCATCTACCTCGTTGCAGGTTACTGCCCTAAATGTAGCTAGTTGGGGGCGCATGCTGCTTCCTGCTTGGCTGGAGGGTGATTCATTGTCCGTGTGACTAGAGGGACAGGGGGGGGGAGGGATGTTAAGATTCGGGCAATTTTGTCATTAAAATAGGTGGCTAATTCGTTGCTTCGGTCAACAGGGGGGGCGTTGGAGGAAGGAGTGGTTGGTACTTTCAGTAGCTCTTTTACGATTAGGAAGGATTCCCTAGCTAAGTTGGTAGATTCTCTTATCCGAGTGTCGTAGTGGGAGGCTTTAGAGCGCTTAATGGAGGCTTTGTAAAATCTAACTGAGTTCTGGTAGGCTTCCTTGCTGGCGTGCTGCCAGTCTTTCCTCCATAGCCGTTCGGCTTTCTTGCATTTTTTACGTAGTAATCGAAGTTCCGGGGTATACCACGGGGCGGAACCTGGTTTCCCGTTTTTGTCCTCCCGGGTTCTAAATGGGAGTACTGAATCCAGGGAGGTAGTAATCCATTCTCTGAATTTACTATCGGCGATAGCCGGGTCTTCTGCATGGGCAGGGGTAGTTGACTCTAGGGTCCTGGCCCAGTCTTCGGTGGGGAGCTTGGACCAGGCCCTGTCCCTGGTGTAAGTGGGAGGTTTTTGAGATTTCCTGAAAGGTCCTAATAGTTGGAAAGAGACTAAAAAGTGGTCCGTCCAGGGGAGGGGGAGGGACTCGTTGAATTGCATGGTGGGGGTGCTTGTAAACACCGGTTCCAGCAAGTGACCTTTGTTGTGTGTAGCTCCGGAGTTTAGGAGGTGGAGGTCGAGAGCCGCTAGATCGGTGATCAAGTCGGCTGCCCCAGTATCTAAAGGTATTTACAACAAGGGGTGGTGAGGGACAGAGTCTCTGAATTAAGCAGAATACTCTCACCCTGTCAAGAGATCAGGGCTAGATCCAACACCGTTTTTTAGCTCACTGCACCATCCCAGTTTCAGAACCTGGCTGTATGCAAATTAGTCTGGTCCTGTCCCAGTGCATGATGGGAACAGGGCAAACCAAACTACAAAAGCCAATTCTTACACTGGGAAGGAAACAAGCTTCCGGGGACCGGTTTCTGGCATTACAGCCGTCTTCGGCCCGGCTTGCTGGAATCCTGATGGTGCAATGAGCAAGGGACTCATGTCTGAGTATACCCTTCCACGCTTAGGGTGGACAAAAATATTTACAACAAGGGGTGGTGAGGGACAGAGTCTCTGAATTAAGCAGAATACTCTCACCCTGTCAAGAGATCAGGGCTAGATCCAACACCGTTTTTTAGCTCACTGCACCATCCCAGTTTCAGAACCTGGTTGTATGCAAATTAGTCTGTTCCTGTCCCAGTGCATGATGGGAACAGGGCAAACCAAACTACAAAAGCCAATTTTTACACTGGGAAGGAAACAAGCTTCCGGGGACCGGTTTCTGGCATTACAGCCGTCTTCGGCCCGGCTTGCTTGAATCCTGATGGTGCAATGAGCAAGGGACTCATGTCTGAGTATACCCTTCCACGCTTAGGGTGGACAAAAATATTTACAACAAGGGGTGGTGAGGGACAGAGTCTCTGAATTAAGCAGAATACTCTCACCCTGTCAAGAGATCAGGGCTAGATCCAACACCGCTTTTTTAGCTCGCTGCACCATCCCAGTTTCAGAACCTGGCTGTATGCAAATTAGTCTGTTCCTGTCCCAGTGCATGATGGGAACAGGGCAAACCAAACTACAAAAGCCAATTCTTACACTGGGAAGGAAACAAGCTTCCGGGGACCGGTTTCTGGCATTACAGCCGTCTTCGGCCCGGCTTGCTTGAATCCTGATGGTGCAATGAGCAAGGGACTCATGTCTGAGTATACCCTTCCACGCTTAGGGTGGACAAAAATATTTACAACAAGGGGTGGTGAGGGACAGAGTCTCTGAATTAAGAAGAATACTCTCACCCTGTCAAGAGATCAGGGCTAGATCCAACACCGTTTTTTAGCTCACTGCACCATCCCAGTTTCAGAACCTGGCTGTATGCAAATTAGTCTGTTCCTGTCCCAGTGCATGATGGGAACAGGGCAAACCAAACTACAAAAGCCAATTCTTACACTGGGAAGGAAACAAGCTTCCGGGGACCGGTTTCTGGCATTACAGCCGTCTTCGGCCCGGCTTGCTTGAATCCTGATGGTGCAATGAGCAAGGGACTCATGTCTGAGTATACCCTTCCACGCTTAGGGTGGACAAAAATATTTACAACAAGGGGTGGTGAGGGACAGAGTCTCTGAATTAAGCAGAATACTCTCACCCTGTCAAGAGATCAGGGCTAGATCCAACACCGTTTTTTAGCTCACTGCACCATCCCAGTTTCAGAACCTGGCTGTATGCAAATTAGTCTGTTCCTGTCCCAGTGCATGATGGGAACAGGGCAAACCAAACTACAAAAGCCAATTCTTACACTGGGAAGGAAACAAGCTTCCGGGGACCGGTTTCTGGCATTACAGCCGTCTTCGGCCCGGCTTGCTTGAATCCTGATGGTGCAATGAGCAAGGGACTCATGTCTGAGTATACCCTTCCACGCTTAGGGTGGACAAAAATATTTACAACAAGGGGTGGTGAGGGACAGAGTCTCTGAATTAAGCAGAATACTCTCACCCTGTCAAGAGATCAGGGCTAGATCCAACACCGTTTTTTAGCTCACTGCACCATCCCAGTTTCAGAACCTGGCTGTATGCAAATTAGTCTGTTCCTGTCCCAGTGCATGATGGGAACAGGGCAAACCAAACTACAAAAGCCAATTCTTACACTGGGAAGGAAACAAGCTTCCGGGGACCGGTTTCTGGCATTACAGCCGTCTTCGGCCCGGCTTGCTTGAATCCTGATGGTGCCATGAGCAAGGGACTCATGTCTGAGTATACCCTTCCATGCTTAGGGTGGACAAAAATATTTACAACAAGGGGTGGCGAGGGGCATGTAGCCAGGTTCTGAGCTGGGATGGTGCAGTGAGCTAAAAAACGGTGATGGATCAAGCCCTGATCTTTTGACTGGGTAGGAGTGTTCTGCTTAATTCAGATACTCTGTCCATCACCACCCCCTTTATGAATCGTTTTGGCCACCACAAGTGTGGAAGGGTATGCTCAGATGTGAGTCCCTTGCTCACTGCACCATCAGGATTCAAGCAAGCCGGGCCGAAGACGGCTGTAATGCCAGAAACCGGTCCCCGGAAGCTTGTTTCCTTTCCAGTAAAGAATTGGCTTGGTAGTTTGGTCTGCCCTGTTCCCATGATGCACTGGGCCAGGGTCAGACTGATTTGCATGTAGCCAGGTTCTGAGCTGGGATGGTGCAGTGAGCTAAAAAACGGTGATGGATCAAGCCCTGATCTTTTGACTGGGTAGGAGTGTTCTGCTTAATTCAGATACTCTGTCCATCACTACCCCCTTTATGAACCAGTATCTAAAGGGTCATCGAAATGAATGTTCAGGTCTCCTAGTATCATGAAGTTGGTGCTGGAGTGGGCTTGTGTTGCTACCGTGTCCAGGAGAGCGCTAGAAAAAGAACCAGGGTGACCGGGGGGGGCGGTACAGTAGGATGCCTGTGAGAGAGTTAGTCGGGTCTAACTTAATTGTGAACTGTAGGCTTTCAGAGTCGGGAACCTGCGCGTCGTTGTATTTGCAGGGGAGATAGTCCCGGTGAATAAGGGCGAGGTAGGGACTGAATGAGGAAGCCCGGAGGGGTAGCTAGAACCATGTCTGATGCCGAGTGTGGGGAAAGCCACGTTTCCGTCAAAAATAGAACGTCGATCTCATGGTCTTCAATAAGATGGTTAATAAGCGTCGCATGTTTAGGGAGAGAACGACAGTTCAGAGAAGCAAGTTTGAGGGCTGAGGGTTTGTAGGGTTGGATAGGGAGTTTGAGTAGGACTGGGTGGCAGTAAGTGCAGCTGATAAATGGTCCCTCTAGATCGTGAACAAACTCACAAGAGGAGGCGATGGTGGGTCTGAGACTTAGGAGGTCGCGACGTGAGTAGGTTATCTTAGGGGCATTTTTATCCGACAGGGGTTCTGGCCCTAGGCCCGGCCGTGCGCAGACGGGCGCAGACGGGCTTGCCTTAGGCGCGCCTTCGGCGCGCAAACGGCGCTCCCGCTGCGCTCGTCCGCTGCGCTGGTATGGCCGGCACATTTGTAGTGAGTGTTATGGGCGTGGCCTCGCAGTGGGTGTGGCTCCGCCTTGGGCCCGCGCTGGCGGTGTGGGCGTTTTCCCTGTGTCAGCGCTGGAAGTCGCTGTGTCAGGGGGGGTCTGGGAGGGTTGCTTTAGCGCGTACAAGTCGGCGCTTCAGTGTAGGTAAGCTCAATGCTTTTTAGATCAACACAGAGAAAATGACAGTTTTTAAAATCAATTTGCTGCTTTAGCGCGTGAGAAGTCAGCGCTTCAGTGCAGGTATACTCAATGCTTTTAGATCAAACACAGAGAAAGATGGCAGTTTTTAAAATCAATTTGCTGCTTTAGCGCGTGAGAAGTCAGCGCTTCAGTGCAGGTATACTCAAAGCTTTTTAGATCAAACACAGAGAAAAAATGACAGTTTTCAAAATCACTTTGCTGCTTTAGCGCGTGAGAGTCAGCGCTTCAGTGCTGGTATGCTCAATGCTTTTTAAAATCAAGCACAGAGAAAATGACAATTTTTAAACTCAGCGTCACAATAAAATAGCATATCTGACATGATATCAAAATGAGAGCAAGATAAGTATAAAACAATATAGATGTGATAGAATATGATAGGTAGAGTAGATTAATAAATCGGATAAAAATAGAAGTTATACATAATGACGTAAAATAATAAATAACACAATGAACATTCCAAATAGCAATGAAAAGAATTAGGAGGCGTCACAGTACAATAGCAAATCTAACAAGATAACAAAATGAGAGCAAAATAGGTATAAGACAATATAGATAAAATGCGATAGATATATGATAGGTAGAAATGATTAATAAATAGGATAAAAAAAATAACTTACTCATGCATATACTAACACATACTCACTCAATTATACAATTTTTACCTCAAGAACAAAACCGAGATCACCAAGTGGTGGGAGGCAACCTCACTACAGCATTATGTGGATCAAAACATGGTGCCTAGAGGGTTGAGAATTTTCATCACTCCCACCTACGAAAAACCTAACCCATTAATGTTGGAGGAATGGTCCACGAATTCAGCAGTCAGCTCGAGAAGAATGTTAGAAATACTCATAAAATATGCCTGGTTAGACCGAGAAAACATCATCAAAGAAATGAAAAAACTAATGGATGAACTTAAATTGTGTACAGAAAAAGACAGTTTGGAGAAAGCCCTGTTCAAAATCAGAGAAAGACTTTCTAAACATGAAGAAGACATAAAAGCACGCAAGGAGAGGAAACTTAAACGTGACTATGGTGACTATGACAGTGGACGTATTTTGACTTTTAGTCACAAGTATGATCATTTATATCTGAGTGATGAACCCTCAGCTAGGGTTTCAGAGGATTCATCAGTCAATACCACCAATCAAATTGGCTTGACCAGTGGAAGTGAATCAGATGTGTCCTTATTGAATGAATCGTTACCCCGGGTTACCAAGAAACAAGTGTCTTTTTTAGACAAGTATCGGACTCTGAGGAGGGGCCCTAAAACGACAAGAGAAACACCGACACCCAAACCGAAAGGGCAGAGGGGACGAGGAAGGGGCCGCGGAAGAGGCAACGACCAAACAGAAGAAAAAGAATTAGACAAAGGTGGCAAAAGAGGCAGGGGACGTGGCGCTGTGGGAACAAGCAGACGCGCCAGAAGAGGCTACTGATGGAGGACACTATGGTGAATAAAACTATCATAAACTTATCTAAGTGAAACCTAGACATTAATGATAAAAGAACTCTGTGCCTCGGTCTATCCTTTTGTCCCTCTAGTTCCTCTAAATATACGGACAACAGAATTGATGTCTTTAAGTATATCCGTAAATTAAAACTTAAAAAATGGTATAAAATGAAAGGTGATGACAAGACCCTGTGCGACAAAACTATACCTACAGGGCCTGATTCTCTTGATTTTAACATCAATGATATGGAGGCACTCAGCACTGTGATTAATTTAGGCAACTGCATTCTGGATACAGACATACCTGTTACTAATACACAACTGCTATCTGACCTTGAGATTATCAGTGATGCATCAGCTAACACTAGTTTTAAACCAAAATCCAGTTTCACACCTGTACTACCTCATGACAGTATAGATACTTTTCATGAATGTGTGAACAAAAATTTGAATGAACATAGACAAAGACAACAGAGACAAAAATACAAGGTTTCCTCTAATGTCACTGCAAAACAAAGACTAACCCTAAAGACACTAATGGCAGATTAAAGTATTGTTATCCGCCCGGCGGACAAAGGGGGTAATATTGTTATTTTAGACAGAGAACAATATTTGGAAGAGGCGGAGAGGCAGTTGTCTGATAATATGTTTTATGAAATGGTGGTTTTCGAACGTTATAGCCAGAGCATCACTACTGGGAACAATTATGTGACTGGAAAGACAGAGGTATCCTTACATGGGAGGAATACTGCTATCTCAAATGTGATCATCCTGTACTCCCAGTCCTGTATCTTCTCCCTAAAGTACACAAACACGCCACTAGACCACCTGGGAGACCTATTGTGTCTTCTCGTGGCAGTGTTTCTGAAGGTGTATCCAAATATATAGACTATTTTTTTAGAGATGCAGTAGCTAATTTGGACAGCTACGTGCGTGACACAAAAGACTTCCTCAATAAAATCGAGGGTCTTATATGTCACACTGACTATACCCTTAGGCTTTAGACGTGCAAAGTCTTTATACTATAATAGACCATAGACAAGGTGTGGAGGCATGCAAACACTATCTGACCAACCGTCATATCAGATTTCGAGAACATACACGGATGCTTCTCGAAATGATGGAATATTGTTTGAGAAAGAACATTTTCTTGTTTAATGGCGCACTGTATAGCCAAGTCATTGGCTCTGCCATGGGTTCATCATTTTCCCCTAGCTTTGCCAATTTGTTTATAGGCAGATGGGAAGAGATTATACGAGCAGACCCCATGTTGAAACAAGATTTTGCTAAGGTTGTGATGTGGCTACACTACATAGACGACCTCTTCATAGTTTGGAAGGGGTCGGTCGATGAGGCCAACACATTTATTGAAAAACTGAATGTAAACGTCTACAACATTGTTTTGAGTGGCAATATCAGTAAAACTGAAATTGAGTATTTGGACGTCAAAGTTGAAATAAGAGCCAACAAAGTGGCTCATTGTCTGAGACGAAACGCGTTGGCTGGCTAAGAAGGAAATCCATTTGTGTTCTTGGATTTTTCCTGTGTAGTTAGTACAATAAAGAACTTGAATAAGAAAATCTTGCAAGAATCCGGACTCTTTTTACAAGATCGTGCACTTTCATATGTATTGTGAACATTTGAAACTACAAAGAAAATACCTTTTGGATGGGTGCTGATTTCTTATCATTCATTGCAATTTTTGGGCTTTGCCCTTGAAGGAACAAACAGGGTTGTGTTCCTTGGAATCACAAGCACCATCACTACTATTTACAAGCCGCAGGTGTAAGCAGGTGCATTCTTTCTGCCTCAACCCTTGCTTTTTATGTAATCATGTGGTAATTCAAGTACACTTCGAGCATCTGAGTCACGTCCACATCCTGTTATTGAAGAGAAATTATGTCATCTACGCCTGCCTGAAAATCTACTGTAAATACGGTGCTCATGTAAATTGCTGGTATAGTTATGGGTCGACTACACGCTATATAAATATGCACACACTCCCTTTTTTTCTCTGAAAACACTATTTTCTATTCAAATCTTTTTTAAAGTGTTGCCCCAAATTCTTATTAATATAAGAGGGCATGATTTACTTTCAGATAAAGTAGAACAGAAGTGCTACTACAAACACTCCCTCACTACTTCACCTTTCTTTTTTGTTTTTTGTACATTTCTATCCACTTACTCTTTATGAAAACATTGTGACTGTTAAAAAGGATTATTTTATTATGTGTTAATTGACATTAATATTTTTTTTCATGTTTACTGCTTGCAACGATAAACCTCCAGTTCCTCATGAGTGAAAATACGTCACAGTACTACACAAAAACGGCTAGGGTGCTCGACCTCGGACTTGGGGATCTGGGTTCGAGTTTCGGTTACGACGCCAAACATCGTGTGATTCTGGACAAATCACTTAATCTCTCCGTGCCTAACAAAAAATGAATGTGTGTCCTCATGTAATGTAACTGGTGCTATGTAAAGCGCTCTGATACCCGATTCGGTTTGGGTCTAGTTCGCGCTATATAGAACTCTGCAAAAAAAAGAGAAATATATATATATATATATATATATATATATATATATATATATATATATATACATACTGATAAACCCATTTTCACTCTAGAAGAAAAAGAGAATTACTTGATCTTTTTTTTTTATTTGTACATATTTCAAACCTTCTTTTTTCTGCGTCTTCATAGTATTTTCAATTTGCGACGATAATACATGAACTGCTCTTACGTCATTTTGTTTCTAAATTACAATTATACTTTTACACACTACATTTAGAAATCATAATAATATACTTGCATTACAAAAATATATAAAGCATAAACTTATACCATTAATTTACCTCTCTATAAAATTCTTTCCTCCTTCCGTCGACATACATCCATCTCCTCTGGAGAGAACATAACGTTTTATATATTACAATATATACATTAACTTTATGTTCCCTCTGAGGAAATGGACGATAAACTGAAGATGAATCCGACGATCGTAAACTTTATCTTGCTCATAGTTTGGTCACCCGTAATGAAATCACAGAAACGAAACTAATCATCCTACGGGTGTGGTTTATATAAGTTTTGGTTATTCAAGTCACTGTGGAACCAATTTAGTGCTCCTCCCATATTTTTTGTCACATTTTTCAGTTGACTTGTGCTCACATTAATACTGTTTAACTTGCGCACGTGTTTTTGTAAATGTGAAACTTGTTAAACAGTTTTAGTTTAGTTTTATATCCTCATACGTATTCGCTCTTTCTTTTTCTTTTAATTCTTTCTCTCTTTTATTGTACGAGTATTAAAATAAATACCTTTGTATTTATTTTTTAAACCAAGTATATTTATTGGTTACTGTGTACAGTTTCTGTCCACAATTTTATTACACTTCCCCACCCAAAACCCCTATTATCCTTATTTTTTTAAAAAGGCGCATTCAGATTTTAAAAATGTATTTGAGTATTAAAATAAATACATTATTGTTGAAGTGCGAGTTCCTTCCCTTATACAGAGTTGATTGCCACATCTCTGAACATCTGGATGTACCTGGTGGGCTAGTTGGCCCCCAGGGACCCACAGGATTGAGGAGGAATTAATTCTCTAACTTAAAACACGCCACAGGGCGGGTTTGCAGACATGTCACGTCAGGCCACGTCACCTTCCTTCACCACTGTGCCCCGTGGCGGGTTTTAATTTGGGGAATTAATTCTCTTTCAATACTGAGGGTCCCTGAGGGCCAAGTAGCCCAACAGGTATCTCCAGTATGCTCCAGGGAGCTGTGTTGCAGACAGGTGTTCAGAGGCCACGTCCCTTTTTACACCTCTCTGCAAAACAGCTCTGTGGCGCTTATTGGAGGTACTTAGTGGGATAGTTTGACCATAGGAACCCTCTAAAATCAGCCAAACTACGAATTCCGAAGTACTCACCTGTTATCAGAAGATTCCTCAGTACTGCATCTTTGAGCCAGTACTGATCCTGAAAAGTAATTCTAACCGTACTTACCAGTAACTTGAATTTCCTTCCATAGGCTTACATTGACTGGTTTCACTTGGAAATTCTTCTAAGTGTGAAGTTTTCGAACTTTTAAATATTCACCTACAATCATTCGAACAACGAACTCCGATGTACTCACATGTTATCAGGAGAGATGGTGCCTGCCATGTTGTGCATGGAACTGCAGGGGGGTACCATAGGTACCCCGCATGTGCACCCCCACCCCTCGGAGTTCCTGGTGGCCCGCAACGGGCCCCCCAAGCAGACTCCAAATGCCTTTCCGTGGCGGCAATGCCGCCACAGAAAGGCATCTGTAAACCCATATTCTAATATGGCTGGCGGTGTCTTTCAGACACCGCCACCATATAGAACCATTTTCCGCTTGGTCAGCATGTCGACCAGGCGGAAAAGCGGCGGACGGTCTTTCCGTTCGCCGCGGACCCCCCAGCTATTATAATATGGCGGGGGTCATTTCTACGCGGATGACCTAATGGGGCCCTTAGTGTGTTGTAAAATCACTATTGCAAGTATACAGTTTATCATACAGTCACTCATACAATCACTGATTCTTATGTATACTTATTTATATACAACAACTGTCATATTACACTGCCTTTCATTTTTCTAGTTTGTTGGACATGTACCATTGAGATATATATTTGCCATCACCACACCCATAATGATATTCACTCACCCAAACAACTGTTATAACATGTAGTCTTAACCTCATATACCTACTGAATCAACTATTCACACATCTTTGGGCAGTCACACACACCCCGAACCACACACACATTCACTTCACTCTCCCATACAAATACTCAGTCAACTAATCAATAACTAATATAGACTTTCACATAGCTAGTAACCAACTAGTGCTGCAGTTTACACAACAACTGACAAAGTGATACAGATATTCACACAGTTTAGTCACTAACCAATATATTTAGTGGGACGCTATAAATTAGTCAAGTAAACAGTCAATCACACTACTACTAAATCCTCCATCCAGATATTTATATTGATATATCCACTCATTCTTCAATGCAGATTGCTATATATAATACATATTTAAATAACGGACCAAACCACATTCACCAGATGATGTCATCAGTGATGTCATTTGCGATGTCATCCGTGATGTTATCAGTGATGTCACTGACCATGTCATGAATGATGTAATATGTGACATCATCAGCAGTGGATTGTGGGCGCGCGAGTTATAGTTAGCAGAACTAACTATAACGGAGGAATTTCAATGGTTTTGTACGAGTGAAATGTCCAGCTACTATAACATCTCTAAAACCTATGTTTTTGTCTGTGAATTTCTAAGGTTTTTTAAATGCTAATTCCTAACTATAACATGTCTGAAACCTATGTTTTTTTCGGTGAATATATATATATATTTTTGCTGAGTTTTATATAGCGCATACTTGACCCAAATCGGGTATCATAGTGCTTTACATAGCACCAGTTATGTTACATGAGGAGACACATTAATTTTTGTTTAGGCACGGGGAGATTAAGTAATTTGCCCAGAATCACAGGATGTTCAGTGTCATTGCTGAGACTCAAACCCAGTTCCCCAGATTCAAGGTTGACCGCCCTAGCCGTCAGGCCAACTCCTCTCCCCACAATATGATTCTTGAAGACTCAGAGACTAGCTCTGTAGATTTAGGGATGTCACAGAGGCTGGTTCAGTCCACCATTTTCCATTTGCTCAAGTCCTAGCACAGCATTATAAAACTATATTCCTTGTCACCTGTAAGCCAAGCTGTTCTAGCTCACAGACAATCCCAAGTGTTCCATTGACAGTGTTTGATAGCTTCTGATACCTGGAGATGTTCAGACAATGAATGGAGATTGGTAAAGATCGCTCAGTCAGCAATGTGCTGCCTGCCAACCAGTATCCTTCAACGGTATTCTGGAGAGGGGTTGGATGTGCTGTCTAGTGCATCACATGCTACATAATTCCAATGTAAAGGTGGGGTTAATAGATGCCTGTGGATGGACACCACATAGACGAGACCCTTAAGTCCCTCGAACCATGGTTGATTCACCTTGGTACCAGTAGACCAGGGGTCTTCAGACTGTTATATGCATGACAGGAGAGGAGGGTTAAAGAAGATGATGCCCATGGAAAAACAAGACACTCACACAAGATGACTGGGGAGTCTGAAGAAATAAGAGGAGAGAATAGGTGAGAGAGGAAGTTGCTGGGGGAGAGGCCATTGCACCAAAAGGTATAATCCCTGTACGAACCACTGAGTGGCACTAATAAGAAAGTGTCACAACCTACATCAGTGGGATTTTCCAACACTGTAACCAGGTAAATTGGAGTAGGTCAGTTTGCTTTGAGACCAATGTGGTGGGCATGAGAGGTCCCAGCACCAAGGTGATTATCAACACCCAAATCTTTGAAGGTCACTGTTGATGAGTTGATAAAATACCACATTACTGAAACTCCAGGAAGTGGCCCATTCAGCAGAAAGGATATAGACCTATGTGTGGAGGGTGAAAAATCTAAAGGCATTAAGCAGGTATCTTATACACAGGAATTTCCAAGAAACTACTTTCCCTTGTTCCCAAGGTTTTTGTACACTTTCACAAGCCCAAGCATCCCTTGACTTGAGCAGGAGCAACCAAAGACAACCTATGGTTCCAAATACATTTATGGCTGACCTGAACATGCAAATAAGTGATGGGCAGATACCCATACCCCAAGGCACCATGCACCAGCAAATAACTTCTTATAAGCCTATCTGAGAAGTCTTCTTTTGTCAATCTCACAGTGGGGATAAAGAAGCATTTAGGAATAGCTCCATAAAGAAGCAGCTCAGAGAGCCGTAAAGAGGAATTAATCAATAAGCAATACGTCATTGTATGAAAGTAAAAGAACAGTTAATGAACTTCCAATGAATGGTAGGAGAGAACACTAAAAATTATTAGCTGGAAGATGGAAAGTGGGCCTTGGGAATTAGCAATTGACAAATGGCTACCCTGCTGAATAAGTAAGCCTAAGCTGTACTTCACAATACACAGACAGAATGGAGGAAGGACACATTGACATTTACCTCATTTTGGATGGAATACAAATGCAGATTCAGTAACTTACTCAGTGGGAATAACAAGGGGATGTGGCGCTGTGGAAGTGGTATCACTGATACAGGGGTATCACCAAAGAAGGTCTAGCTGTTATCATTTATACATACACCCACAAAACATGTCAAGGGTACATATTCTGAACACATCCTGCATTGTTATATAAGGCATGCCACTTCTTCTTCATTAGTATTGGGAAACATATATTTCCTGTTTATTAAATTGTTATCTATACTTAGTTTTCTTGTTACAGGCTCTTTCTAGGCTCCAGTGGGTACATTGCATAGCATGGCACAGCCAACTTTTAGTAACGTTCTTAAGCAGGTCCTGACTGCAATACTCAGATTAGGCGCATAGTATATTGTTTTTCCAACAGAAAGATAATCAGTGCATGCTACAAGAGGAAGATGTATGCAATTGCAGAATTTCCTAACATAATTGGTGCATTAAATTTCCCACATATTGGAGTATTGTCACTGTTAGACCTGCCAGCCTTAAGGGTGTCTTCCCTCAAACGTTTTGCCTTCACTGCTCCTACTTTTGCTGCTGATCTAGTTTTGGCTGGCCTTAGGACTCTGTGCACTTTACCACTGATAAACAGTGCTAATGTGAATGTGCTCATGCTTTGAAACATGGCAACATTGACATATCCACAATTGGCATATTTAATTCACTTGTAAGTCCCTAATAAAGTGGTCCTACATGTATCCAGGGACTGTAAATTAAATGCTACTAGTGGGCCTGCAGCACTGATTGTATCATCCACTTGAGTAGCTCTTAATCATGTCTCAGGCCTAGTAGAGCAGTATGTGTGTGCACTTCTAAACTGCCATTTCAACCTGGTCAAATAAACTTTACACTATGCTGAAACCTTCCTTTTTAATACATATAAATCAGCCCTCAGGTAGGCCCTAAACATCCCATGGGACAAGGTGCAACAAATTTAAAAAGTAGGAAATGTAATTTTAAGTTTTACATAGTGAAAAACGTTGTTCATTTGGGTCAGTGCCATGCCCCCTTTCTCCGCCACTCTGCAAAATGAGCCCCCTTGTGCACTGTTGCTTGGTGGAAGAAGTCCACTTTTGCCCAGAAGCCCTAAGGAGCCAAGGGGACCTCAGTCCCTCACCAGCAGTGCCCTGAGAGGCACGTTTGCTGGGTGTTAGCTAAAGGGGGCGTGGCCTCGGACGACCTCTCAGCAATCCTAATGTGTGGGGCTTACTGGAGGTAACAGTAGGTCTTGTTGGCATCTAAGGAACCTCACATACCAAGGAGACTTCATCCCCTAACTAGTAGTGCACCAGGAGGCACATTTGCAGAGTGGTGAAGAAAGGAGGCATGGCCACCTACTAGGTCTCAGCAATTCTGCTGTGTGGGACTTACTGGAGGTAACATGAGGGATAGTCAGCCCCACACTTTGGGATTGCTAAGAAGTTTTTGGATGCCATTCCCCCTTCCACCACCACTCTACAAACAGTCAAACACAACTTCTGGCACAATACTGGTTGGGGGATGAAGTCCATTTTACTCCTACTTTATTATTTCCTACGGGCTTCGCACAGACTAACCAAGACAAATGTTCACTTATCCTACAACCAACCAAGAAGGAGGGGGTGGTAGCTAATACCTCTGGCCCCACACAAGACAATTCCTGAGGCTACAGAATGAATTTCAGAGAAGTGAACCCAATCCCATTTGATGACCTGCACTAGCCGTGCACCACAGTTAGAATGGCATTTGAAATGCTTTACTTTGCACCACTTGCTCAGACTGGCAGGAAAATATATGTTGGCTTGTAATGGACTCCATGCAGCCATCTGCAGTGGGAAGCCTGTTTGCTGAGGATTTCGGATTTTACACTTGAGGTTCAGTTTGTTCTCTTAAGCTCAGTTCCTATGACCACCAGTCATCAATCCCCTTAAAAAAAGACATAAGAGTAGTGACACCTCCACTCTCCCTTGTCCCACTCCTTTGCCCAATTAATCTGACATCCTTGAAATAAGAAAAATATGTTTCATACTCTTTGTAACCACATAGAGAAAGGAGAAGCATCCTAATAGCCACAGCCGCAGGCTTTGGAACTGTGGACATGGTTCCTGTCCCAGCCTCGACTCAGCATCTTGTGATTCTGGGCAAATCACTAAGGGCCAGATGTAGGTGAGGGACATTTACCGACTCATAAATACCGAATTTTACTGATTCGGTATTTATGAATCGGTAAATATGAAGGTGGGAGATGTAGGTATTTTTTAAAATAGAAATACCGAATCGGTAACATTCGGTATTTACCGATTCGGTAAATACCGAATCGGTATTTCCTATTGATTTCTATGGGCTCGATTCGGTATTTACTGAATCGGTAAATACCGAATGTTGCAAGGGTGCAGGGGGTGTCACTTTGACACCCTCTAGCACCCGAAGTAAAGGCATGTGTGACATGTGGCACACATACATGCCCTTAGGGCATGTCTGTCTGTCACATTGCACAGTGTGCATGCACTGATGTGCATGCACACCTGGATTCGGTATTTTACCACACAATAGGATTGTGTGGTAAAATACCGACTCTTAAGGGCCTGTGGCACTCTCAGGAGTGTCACCTACATTTGGATTTACCGAATCGGTAAAATTACTGATTCAGTATTTTACAGAATCGGTAAATTTACCGAATCGGTAAATTTACCGATTCTGTAAAATAATGGCCCCTACGTGGCAATTCCTAAATACCGGTCGGTAACGGCCGAAATCGGCCGTTACCGACCGGTATTTGGGCTCCTACATTTGGCCCCAAATGTCCACGTGCCTTTAAAAAGTACATTGACCTGGCTCACAAGTAAAGTGCCCTTGGTCCAAGTTTGCGCTATACAGATCTTCAAACAATAAATGATATACATGTCACACTCTTGTGGTTAGGTCTCCACTGCATATGAATGCCAAATACAGGGAAAATATGCATAATACATATTTTAAGCAGAAGCTGTGTTTACTGCAGGATTGCTTACATCTGTGCGGTTTTTACATTTGAAATGGTAAGCATGTTTCCTAAGTAGATATGCTATTGAAAGAGCAGCAGTTAAGTGGTTAAATTTGAGACTTCGGAAATAGGGGACTTGGGGATGCGATTGTTGCTCCCGCTTGATTAAAAGTGTGATATTCAGTAAAGATATTGTAATGCTACTATGATTATTTAAGTGAAAATATAGCGATTAAGAAGAGGCTGAACAACAGTATTGAGTACAATATAAACAATAATTGGTAATGCATCGGTTTCGCCTATGTAATAAATATTGAGCTGATTTTCTCAATCACCGTCTGGGACGAAAGGAACCACCTCCCTTACAAGCATCACAAGAGCGGAGAGGATGTGACACAGCAGCCAGAGCTGGCAATTTGAGATCTAGGGACCCCAGTTCGAGTCTCGGTGGTGCAAAATCCTGTGATTCTGGGCAAATCCTTTATTCTCTCCCTGTGATAAGTGGCTCCATAAAAATCTGCTGCAAGACAAAAAAACAGAAAGAGGCAGAACTTTATGGAAAAATAGTTCCACCAAATTGGATATTAACAGTATTTCGGCACCTGGAAACTGAGAGGAGAAGCAGACAAGAAACAAGCATGGGTAAATGCAGGAAAACACACTTTAGCCAATAGAAATGGAACAAAAGTAGGTGGCAAGCACAAGAACCAATGAAAAGCCAGCAAAGAGAAGGTTGGGATGTAAGCCCCTATTAAGTTTATGTTAAAAACAATAGATTTCTTAAGCACAACGCTTGCCATCAAAACCTACAAAAACCATAGAAATTCACTGAAAAAAATCAAAGGTTACAAGGAGGTTATAGTTGGGAAAAACATTTAAAAACCTTAGAAATTCACTGAAAAACCAAAGGTTACAGGGGAGTTATCGTTAGACTGACATCTCACTCGTACAAAACCAGAGAAATTCACCTGTTATAGTTAGTGAGCTAACTATAACTCGAGCGCTGTAGTGCACTGCTTATGACCTTACATATTACATCACTCATGACATGGTCAGTGACATCACTGATGACATCACTTTTGACATCTCAAATGACATCTTTGATGACATAATCCACAAAATCTCTGACGTACCCACCCACACCCCATCAAACCTTTTATATACCCACTCCAACTTCCACACTATCAGTCTCAAACCCATTCACACACCCATACCAATAATTACACACCAGTACTTACACTGCCACTCACTGATTCATAGATCAACACACACATCCAATCACTCGCCCATACATCCACCCATTCACCCACACACTCATTAATACAGCCACTAACATATCCACTCATACACCCATACAGCCAATCACACAGTGAGTCAGTCACCCATAGAGCTACTCACACACCTATTCACTCACCCATACAGTCAATCACACAACCACTTACTCACCCATACAGTTAGACATACATTCACTCACTTACTCATGCATATACTAACACATACTCACTCAATTATACAATTTTTACCTCAAGCACACAACCCACCCATACAGCCATTTTCACACTCACTCACCCATACAGCCACTCACATGACTCATCACTCGCCTATACTGATTTATCACATACCCAGCTAGTTGCCCATATAGTTCAAGTTCAAGTTCAAGTTCATGTATTTATATAGCGCACTACTCACCCAGAGGGTCTCAAGGCGCTAGGGGGAGGGGTTCAATTATTTGTCGAATAACCAGGTTTTCAATTCTTTTCTGAAGGATATGTGGTTCTGATTGAGGCGGAGGTGGGTGGGGAGTGAGTTCCAAGTCTTGGCAGCCAGGTAGGAGAAGGATCTGCCACCCATGGTGGATTTCCGGATGCGCGGAACTGCGGCGAGGGCTTGATTGGACGATCTTAGTTGGCGGGTGGGTTTGTAAAAGGACATTCGAGTGTTGAGGCATTCGGGTCCTAGATTGTAGAGGGCCTTGTGTGCGTGGGTGATAAGGCGAAAAGTAATTCTTTTGTTGATGGGAAGCCAGTGGAGGTCTTTTAGGTGTCCGGTGATGTGATCTCGGCGCGGGATGTCTAATATGAGTCTCGCTGACGCGTTTTGGATGCGCTGGAGTTTTTTCTGTAATTTTGTTGTGATTCCGGCGTAAAGTGTGTTACCATAATCCAGTCGACTCGTGACCAGTGCGTGGGTGACAGTCTTTCTTGTCTCGAGGGGGTCCAGCGGAAGATCTTTTTGAGGATGCGAAGTACGTTGAAGCAGGAGGACGAGACGGCGTTGACTTGTCTGGACATCGAGAGAGAGGAGTCGAGGATGAAGCCAAGGTTACGTGCATGGTCTGTGGGTGTAGGTGCTGTGCCCAGAGCTGAGGGCCACCAGGAGTCGTCCCAGGCTGAGGGGGAAGATCCTAGGATGAGCACCTCCGTTTTGTCTGAGTTGAGTTTTAGGCGGCTCTGTTTCATCCATTCGGCTACTTCTTTCATGCCTTCGTGAAGATTCGTTTTGGCGGTGTTGGGGTCTTTGGTGAGGGAAAGGATTAGTTGGGTGTCGTCGGCGTAAGAGATGATGTTGAGGTTGTGTTGACGTGCGATGGAGGCGAGAGGACTCATGTAGACATTGAAGAGGGTGGGACTGAGTGAGGATCCTTGAGGTACGCCGCAGATGACTTTGGTGGCCTCAGAGTAGAATGGGGGGAGTCGGACTCTATGAGTTCTCCCAGCGAGGAATGAGATGATCCAGTCCAAGGCTTTTCCTTGTATGCCGATGTTGCTGAGTCGATGTATAAGGGTGCTGTGGCAGAAGGTGTCGAAAGCGGCGGAAAGGTCGAGTAGGATGAGGGCCACTGTTTCTCCGTTGTCCGGGAGTGCTCGGATGTCGTCGGTCGCTGCAATGAGGGCGGTTTCGGTGCTGTGTTTGGTTCGAAACCCGGTTTGGGATGGATCAAGGGAGTTGTTGGATTCAAGGAAGGTGGCGAGTTGGTTGTTGATGGCTTTCTCGATGACTTTGGCCGGGAAAGGTAGGAGGGATATGGGTCGGTAGTTTTTCAGTTCTGAAGGGTCCGCTGTGGGTTTCTTCAGAAGGGCGTTGAGTTCGGCGTGTTTCCAGCTTTCTGGAAAGGTGGCAGAGATGAAAGAGCAGTTGATGACATCGCGGAGTTGGGGTGCGATGATGGAGTCAGCTTTGTTGAAGATGTGGTGGGGGCAAGGGTCAGAAGGCGAGCCAGAGTGGATTGAGTTCATGAGGTGGATGGTGTCTTCAGTGGTGATTGGGTTCCAGGCGTTGAGGTTGTTAGTTGAAGGAGTAGGGTCTGAAGGGGGTGGGGCTGGTTGGTCGCTGGGAGAATTCTTGAAGATGTTGTGGATGTCGGCGATTTTGTTGTAGAAGAAGGAGGATAGCGCGTTGCAGAGGTCTTGGGAGGGGTGATGTCGTTAGTTGCTGCGGTGGGGTTGATGAATTCTTTGACGATATTGAAGAGTTCCTTGCTGTTATGAGTGTTGTTGTCAAGACGGTCCTTAAATGCTGATTTCTTGGCGGATCCGATTAGTTGGTGGTGTTTGCGGGTGGCTGTCTTGAGAGAGGCCATGTAGTCTGATGTTGGGTTTTTTCTCCAATTCTTCTCTATGGTGCGGCATACCTTCTTGGATTTTTTAAGTTCGTCATTGAACCAGGGAGCTTTTTTGCTGGCTGATTTCTTCTGGTGCTTTTTCAGGGGTGCTAATTCGTCCGTACTAAGGGTAATCCAATGTTTGAGATTGGTGGCCGCTTGGTCTGGGTCCGTAGAGAGGGTGGGAGAGTTTTGGCTGAGTGATGTGAGGAGTTGGTTGGTGGTGATTTTGTTCCAGTTTCTCCGAGGAATGGGTTGTGGACGGTTGTGGGTCAGGGTGGTTTTGTAGCTGAAGTGAACACAACTGTGATCCGTCCAGTGGAGAGCTGTAGCGCGGTTGAAGGAGATGTGCTTGCTGGAGGTGAAGATAGGGTTGAGCGTGTGTCCGGCTTTGTGAGTGGGGGTGTTGACGAGTTGTTTGAGTCCTAGATTGGCCAGGTTGTCCAGAAGGGTGGTGGTGTTGTTGTCGTGTTTGTTTTCAAGGTGGTAGTTGGGGTCTCCTAGAAGAATGTAGTTCTCGGAGGCGAGGGCGTGTGGGCTGATGAAGTCCGTGATGTCATCGTTGAATTGAGTGCGGGTGCCTGGAGGTCTGTAAATGAGGGTGCCTCTAAGTGTGGTCCTGGGGTCGGTGTGGATCTGGAAGTGGAGATGTTCTGTGATTGCAAGATTGTCTTCGGAGCTTGTTGTGATTTTGATGGTGTTTCTGTGGACGATGGCGAGGCCTCCTCCTGTTTGATTGGTGCGGTCTTTTCGGAAGTGTCAGGTATGGCTATGGCAATGTCGGGAGCAGATGATGTGTTCATCCATGTTTCAGTAAGGAAGGCGATGTCAGGTGACGCAGAGTCGAGTAGGTCCCATAGTTCTGTTGCGTGTCTGTGGACCGAGCGGGTGTTGAGCAGGATGCAATTTAGGCGGTTAGAGTCGGAGTTGTCTTTGGAGGATGTGTGTTTGGTGAGGGTCCTGAAGCAGTTGAACTTGCAGGAGAGGCAGGCGAATGGACCGTGGGTACGTCCTGGTGTGGCTTTGCAGCATAGTGGAGTGCGTCCGGTGTTGAGGGTGAGGAGAGTAGCGGTAGCATATGTCACTCTGGGGGGGTGGGTGATGCGGGGACCAGGGGGTATGGCGCTGGGCGCGGTCCAGGCGCGGACGGGCTTACCTTTGGCGCACCTTCGGCGCGGCCGCAGCGCGTGGACGCTGCACGTTGGAACATCTGCCCATAAATGGAATGTGGGGGGGGGCGGAGCGTGGGAGGGTCAGCTGGGAGGCGGGAGCGGGGAGGAGACACGGGGACAGGTAAACAGCAACAACAACAGCAAAATGGCGGTAGGGTAGCGCGAGCCAAAGCAGGGGTACAGTCTTCCTTCTAAATGCCCAAATACAGTACACGCGTAAATAAATAAATAATGTTACCGCTATGCAGGGGCACTGAGCACAAATTATTAAATTAATAAAGCAAACGATACCAGGCGCTATGCGGGAGCACTGAGCATATATAAATAAATTAAACAGAGCTAACGATACCAGGCACTATGCAGGAGCACTGAGCACAGATAAATAACTTCTTCAGTGCGAACGATACCAGGCTCTATTAAATCTCCGAGGCACTTTCTGGACAGGCAGGGCTCGAGGGGGAGCGAGTGGGAGCGACCGCTGAGTGCAGGATCCAGACGGTCACAACTGACACATGCACTCACTCAGCGACACAGCAATACACAAACTCACTCACCCATACAGCCCCTCATACATGCAATCAATGTCCCATACAGCCACTGATTCACCTAGTCACTCATCCATAGAGGCAGTCATACACCCACTAATTCACCAATTCACCTTGGTATATATATTTAACACTCATAAACTTCTAAAAACACTCACAGTCACTGTATGATACATAAGTGATGCCATTAGTGAAGTAATTTGAGATGTCATCAGCGATGTCACTGACCATGTCATAACTGCCAAGGTTTCAGATTGCTATGTGTGACATTCAAAAAATGTCCGTGTAATTGTAAGTGACATTTCAACAACTTTGAGTGACATTTTCCTCCCAGCAAAAATCAAGCAATGAAACATATAGGGAAACATAAAAATATCAAAAATTACACCCATTTGAGCAACAAGAAACTGTAAGAAGTAATTGAAGTAAAGTGCGCTAATGGGGGCATGCAAACAGCGACAGTGATCTGCTCTGCCAATCAACGTGGCCCTTGCTGAGTGGTGTCTTGAGTGAAAGCATCCATGAAAAGTAAAAATAAGCCAAACATAAGCAAATGCTCAACTTACGATATGTGCAGGGATAAGAATCTTATCTCTACACATATCGTAAGTCGAGCATTTGCCTATCATAAGATCCAGAGTGGAAATCAGCTTATTCATGACAATGTTGGTGGCTTAGCCTACCATTATACCATCCCTAATACAAAGTTATCCTCCAAGCAAACTGATAGCCAGCAAACTCGTCATAAACAACTCAGGTGGAAAATATCCTTTTAAACATGTAGAGTTAGTCTACAAACACGTGACTGAAAGTTGAGCCAAGAAATAAAAGAAATGCATTACCCTCCGCAGTGATACTGTGCTCATAAACCATGTTTAATACATGAAAATGATACCAAGCACTCCTGATACAATGCAAAGGAAAAGTGTTAATCACAACTGTAAAAATCCCAAAATGCTGTGATTGCTGCCTAAATTAACAATAAACTATGACCTTAAACCTGATGATATAAAACCCTCACAATCTCAATTCAAAATATAAATGATGAACAGACTTTGGTAGTGCATTGGACACACATGTTTATATGTACCCTTTCGTTATAAACAAAACGAAAAACAAAAACAAAAATGAAATAATTCCCATGCATAATTATTCACCATTTGCTGTTGCATACAAAGATGACTCTTGGCTCTGGCGGTGTGGTAGAATGTCCTAAATGCAAATGTCCTAATGAGGATGACCTTCATATGTTTCTGCTATGTCCGAAGATAAGAGAATTTTGGTAGGCCGTGAGTAGCTGTATGTCAACAGTCCTAGGTCTGCAGATCGAGGTAAGCCTTGAGCTAGTTATATCAGGAAGATTGGATCTGCAAGGTAAGGGCACAGATGACAATGCTAAGCTTTTGTTTTATGCTATACTGTTGGCACGGAGAGAGATATGTAAATTATGGGTCTCTCCGGCCTCCCTGACAAAATTGGACTGGATACGAGCTATGAAAGCTATAGCTAAGTTAGATATTTCGTATCAGACTAAAAAAAGGTACAGATTTTGGACCCCATTTTTATTAGGTTTTGGGTGAGGGATTGTGGTCCAGTTTTTGTTAAATGTAAATCTAATGATTAAGCCTTCGCCTATCTCGACTGGTTAAAATCTTCTTTAACATTGTGAGGATTCAAGGATAAGGTGGACACGCTCTGGAGGTAGACTCTTTGTCCTATGCATAATCGGGTCATGCCTGCAGTAGGGTTGTATCTCTAATGAGCGTTGCACAAGCCTTTTTCTTGTACGGCCAGTACATGAGGTAGAGAGCCCAAGGGCGGTTTCGTTGAGTATTGGGGTCAATGAGGATAAAGAAGGATAAATGAGGATAAAGAAGAAAAAAAAGAAGAAATAAAAAGAAGAAAAAAAAAAAAAGATGATTACTGCTTTTCACATAATACAACTACATTTTTCCAGGAGGCCTCTGATGTGATGTAATATTTCAAACGTTCAGGGTGCAACATAACCAGGCGGGACAGAATAAGAAAATCTGAATGAATGATGGTCTAATGTACTCCATCTTTTTTCAAATACTTTCTTTAGATGCTCAAAGGCACGAATTTCTGGAACGAGAACCCAGCGTGACCGCCCGGAGTGACTAAACTAGTGTGCCCCTGCCCCCCTCCCGCGTGCCTCCAACAAATGAGCAGATAATGTTTACGAACCAGAGAGGGGGCAGACAAGTTAACCTCTCTGTGCCAACATGTGAAGGGTGTGGGTGGGCAACGATACACAACTCTGAAATAAAAACTAAAACCCGCCTCCTACCTCCTAGTCTTGTCCAACAAAAGTCTGAGTGTGACTCCAGCTTGCAAGTGGAGAAAAGGTGCTGCTCTGCTAGACACGGGCATGCTAGGAAAAGCAAACCTGCCGCCGGCCTCCTAAATGGCCTGCCTTGCAGCCTAGGAGGCCGATTACCCTGCATGCCATGCTCACAGGGAAGGTGCCTTGACAGGAAACAACAATGCTAATGAGCTGGAAAGACATCTTGGATGTGGTGTTAATTATTGATTCACCAGGCTTTGCTGCACTTCAGTTGACTATGTATCTATTTAATTTTCTGACACAGACACATGCACGCTTTCCATAGCACAGTGAGCTCACTAATGCAGCTCCTTGTTACAGCATGCCTGGGGATGGTCGGGGGTCCCTAATAATGCTTGACTAATGCATTTAGTGCGGTGATGCGGACATCAGCACTGAACAGCGTTAGTGTCACGCCTGAAGCATGATACTTGGCAGGACTGTGTTATGGGTGATGTAATATGGGAGATCATAATCAGCGCATTGCGGGGGTGCAGGTTATAGTTAGATCACTAACTATAACAGCTTAATTGTTCTGGTTTTGTACGAGTGAAAAGTCAGCCTAACTATAACTTCCCTGTAACCTTTGTTTTTTTCCCAGCGGGAAAATAAATAAATATATATATATATATATATACTCCGGCCCGCCTCGAAGGACAGACGAGGGAAGGGGCTTCTGCTAGGAGCAGCTCGTGACTGCACGAGGTGAAGGGAATCATTGCATCTTTTCACATGGCCCGCCTGCAGTTTGTTCAAGGGGCTTGAACGTCAGTGGGGACCCAAGGAAGCCCAAGAACATGTTATCTGTCACAGGCCAACCATCGGGACTTTGCACCTACTACTCCTGGCCTCGGGACTATTTTGGTCCTCTTTCCCCCCAGCACAGCACATCCCGGTACAGTGAACTCTGGGATCTGTAGTTTTACACATCCAAACTACAGAAGGCGTGCCATCAGGTGACCGTGGGGTGGAGCTCCCCAACCAATGGGAGCACAGCAGGATGTGTATATAGGTGGGAGTTCTACCTTCCTGTGTAAATAGGGGCATCTGAGGAAGGCACAGGAGCGCCGAAATGCATTATGCCGGTTTTACCTATTAAAGGCTTCCGAAAGGATTTCCCCGTGTGGCCTCTCACTTCTGAACATTGGAGGGGTGCTGTTTTGTATGTTTGCACACTGCCAGCGGCGTGCTTGAGGGGCCCCGTTCAGCTAAGTGGCCGGAGCATCGCTGGTTCAGCTGTCGCTGCTCTTCACTTTTGCCAAGGATTTGGACACTTCGACCCGCCTCGAAGGACAGACGAGGGAAGGGGCTTCTGCCAGGAGCAGCTCGTGACTGCACGAGGTGGAGGGAATCATTGCATCTTTTCACATGGCCCGCCTGCAGTTTGTTCTAGGGGCTTGAACGTCAGTGAGGACCCAAGGAAGCCCGAGGACATGTTATCTGTCACAGGCCAACCATCTGGACTTTGCACCTACTACTCCTGGCCTCGGGACTATTTTGGTCCTCTTTTCACCCCCAGCACAGCACATCCCGGTACAGTGAACTCTGGGATCTGTAGTTTTAAACATCCAAACTACAGAAGGCGTGCCGCCAGGTGACCGTGGGGTGGAGCTCCCCAACCAATGGGAGCACAGCAGGAGGTGTATATAGGTGGGAGTTCTACCTTCCTGTGTAAATAGGGGCATCTAAGGAAGGCACAGGAGCGGGACTTTGCACCTACTACTTTACCTATTAAGGCTTCCAAAAGGATTCCCCCGTGTGGCCTCTCACTTCTCAACATTGGAGGGGTGCTGTTTTGTATGTTTGCGGGCTGCCAGCGGCGTTCTTGAGGGGCCCCGTTCTACTAAGTGGCCGGAGCATCGCTGGTTCAGCTGTCGCTGATTTTCACTTTTGCCAAGGATTTGGACACTCCGGTCCGCCTCGAAGGACAGACTAGGGAAAGGGCTTCTGCCAGGAGCAGCTTGTGACTGCACGAGGTGGAGGGAATCATTGCATCTTTACACATGGCCCACCTGCAGTTTGTTCAAGGGGCTTGAACGTCAGTGGGGACTGACCATGTCATGAATGATGTAATATGTGACATCATCAACAGTGCATTGCGGGTGCGCGAGTTATAGTTAGCTGAACTAACTATTACGGGGGAATTTCTATGGTTTTGTATGAAAGGAATATCCAACTAACTATAACATCCCTGAAACCTATGTTTTTTTTAGTAAAGTTCTAAGATTTTTTAAATGCTTATTTCTAACTATAACGTGCCTGAAACCTATGTTTTTTTCAGTGCATTTCAAAGTTTTTTTAAATTGCTATTTTCGAATTATAATGTTCATTTAATCTATGGTTTTTTCAGTAATTTTGATTTTTTTGGTTTATTATCCTAAAATAGTTTTTGCATTTTTTTTCCTGTTTGTTATTAAAATAATATAATGTTTTCTGTTTTCTTAAATATTAATGCATATTTTTTTAGAGTCCCGCACCCATTGTGTACCTATCTTGGTGCGTGTGAGGATTCAAACCACCATATTGGTAAAGTCGTGAAGGATGCGCGTTTCAGCCAGCCCACTCCGCTTATGCTTACAGGGTGGGAACTACAATGCTACATTTCCCAGGTCTTCCCTGTAGTGATCTGTTGATCATAAGTCTAGTTGTTAGCATGCCACAGCCACTCCCTCATGGCTGGTTTACACCCACACCACACCCATGCAGCACAGTCGTCATAGGACATGTGACCTTGCCAGTAAAATGGGCCAGGCGCACATGCTCAAGGCCATTTCCATTCTCTATCTGGGTGTGTCTGGGTGGTTATTATGTATACATGAGGGCCTGGGGACCTACCATATCACATTCCCCACTGCCAGAGGTGACATGATGACGCCTGCACCACGATATTTAATCATAAAGGGCCCATGACTTGAGGTGCACAGAGTTGGTGGCAGCTGAAGCACTTTGGCCGACACGGGCTTCCCGCAACGTGGTGATGACTTGAGCTGCACAGAGTTGGTGGCAGCCAAAGCACTTTGCCAGACACTGGCCTCCTGCCATGTGGCGATAACTTGAGGTGCACAGAGTTGGTGGCAGCCGAGCCATTTTGTCCGACAGGGACCTCCCACCACGTGGCAATGACTTGAACTGCACTGAGTTAGTGCCACCAGAGCTGAGCGGGTGTGCAGCCTGTGATGATGCGTAGGCCTCAATAAACAATCCTGGCAATCAAGACCAGATTTGAATTGTGAGCTCGGCTGGACTGCGTGTAAGTCAAAGGCAGCTGGCTGTACAGACATGACTCCTCGTCACGGTGCAGCAGGATGCGCTGGGCGCCTGTGCCACGGAATCCAGCGACAGCTGAGGAGGTTGCTCCGGCACATGGTGGGCCCTCTTGGAGACACGCCGGTGGAGGCAGATGAGCTTTGAGGTGTGGGTGCGCAGGTTCGGGCTGTCATCCATGGGCGGTGGACTGGTCTGGGGACAGGGCTCGGATGCTTGCGAAAGATGTAGGAATCATGCATACTGTCTGAGAAGTTTGCGACGACATTAGTGTACATGCCCCGGTGGTCCAGTTTTGCCTGCACATTGTTGGAATGCATGGTTTCTGTTGCAGTGATTGTGTGCAGTGTCGGCAGGGGGCACAAGTAGTGCTAGTGTGCTGTCAATTGCCCCCAACATGTGCAGGAAACCTGTTTTGGCGAGGTTACCTTGCTTGGTCTCCAGCTGTTCCTGCGCAGTGTGGTTGAAGTGAACATGCAGGTGTATCAAACTGAAACGAACCGTGATGCTTACAGATATGATAAATCCTGCATAATAAGACCGTAACTGAAGTTTGTGTGGTTGAAACGTTCCTTTTCTTTCCTACCAAGTTTACGACCACACAAACCTCTGTTACGGTCATTTTGTACAGGATTGATCATACCTGTAAGCATTCCGGATTGACCATTGTCTTCATTTATACAACAGGTTTCTGAATAAGGATTATTGGGATTTCCAGGACGATTTACAGTTATTTTGATCCACAAGTTGCCCTGATAATGTTCCCCATTGGTAATGTCACTTGTTGTTTGATGTTTTTGTGTTGTTCATTTATGTTTTTCTAATAAAGTACTGTTTTTCCACTACTGTTGACTACTAGACTTCATGACCTTGATGAAAAGCAGCGAGACTCCCAAGACTTTTGATGCCGCTTGGTGCAAACCACCTCTAATTCACCTTAAGATTTAGCGATCAAATAACGAGGCAGGTGCTGGGAATTGGAAGGCGAAGAACAGGTTTATTTCTCTAGAGGAGAACACATCGCTTCGGACACCGGGGCTGTCGTCAGGAGGTGCTCTAACAACTTCTCCGCTGCTCAGTCTTTTATACACATTTCAGTTAGTTTATTGGTGGTCAAACATCCTTGGAACTCCTGCCTCCAGCGGGTTCCCACACAGACCCAGCAGCGGTCATCCCCCCCTCCCAAATCTAACAGATGATTGCTATCTTGCAGCTCGACATTCCGACAGGATCTAAAAGTGTGTGGGATTGGTCAGATCTGAGGGTTTGTGCTATTGATTAAATCAGACTTCTTTGTTAGTGCTACAAGTCCTGCCGTGTGGGGGCAATAAACTATGTCTGCAGGGGACGGTTAGTGCCTGAGACCTGATTGAGCAGCCAGGTGCGGTCAGGGAGGTTATCAGGAGGCCTTGCTCATGTGCAGAGGATGAAAGGACAAATGGGTTTAGGGCGGGAAGTGGCTCCGGGGCTTTGTCACGAGGACAAGGTTTTATAACCTTTTATAATGTTTGGTCATGCTTAGTCAGGGTGCTGGGGATGATTGCGAGGTTAGGGTGAATCATAGGTGACTAGCAGTGAATGAAATGGCTGCGATATCTAAAATGGTTGCTGCTTACGAGCTCGCAGAGGCCTTGGCTAAGCAAGATTGCGCCGGCAATGTTCATATTTGTCGTTTTATGTTTTACAACCTGGTGTACCCCCATTTCAGTGACAAGCGGCGATTTAGATATTACACCTTACATTATCATGGCCAGAAGGGTGGGGTGGGTTGGACATGGTAACAAGTGTATTAAAGGAGATTGTATTGTTCTCAACTTTTCGGACAAAGGAGTGGCTGATAAACTATTCTGGGATGGTTCACCCATAATTGACGATGACATCAGACCACTACCTCTGGGTTATTTTTATCCACCGAGGGGGGCCAAGAAAACCATCTTGTCCAAACATAAGTCATCTGGGGGCAGATATAGCCCAACCCTAGGACCCTGTGACTTTGCAATGCAACCTAAGGCTAAACCGTTAGCACCTATTAACCAGCTTGCCACCCGAGTCACCGAAAAGAATTTACAACTGACTAACGTACATAGAGAAAGTGTCCCCTTGTCTAACCGTTTCTCGCCTTTGTTAACAACAGAAGACTCGGTTTGACTAGAGAAGCCAAATGTCACCAATCAGACATCTGGTGAGTTTAATGGGAAGACCTGTAAGATCCTCAGCTGGAACATTGCAGGATTAAGATCGAAGGCTGATGATGAAAACTGGCTAAGTTTTATCTCATCTTTTGATATCATCTCCTTACAAGAAACATGGGACATTGATAACAAATTTGAGATTGATGGATTTATGCATTTTAATATCTTAGCTACACCGAGTACCTCAGGTAGAGCAAAAGGTGGCTTATCCACTTTCATTTC
Source organism: Lissotriton helveticus (assembly GCF_964261635.1). NCBI lineage: Eukaryota > Metazoa > Chordata > Amphibia > Caudata > Salamandridae > Lissotriton > Lissotriton helveticus. The sequence continues at coordinate 967,110,200 of NC_136071.1, read as the reverse complement.
ACTTAATTTGAAAGGGAATGCCAAACAGTTATTGTCTTGCTCCCCGCATTTCTTGGTTGTAGAGTTAATAATGTCAAACACACTTATTATTCTGCTGATTAATTTTTATAATTCTCCTGAATTTGTTCATAACAACCAAATTCTGATGCTACTTGATGAATTTCTGGAAAACTATAAATTAAGCAAACATGGTTACGAGATTATATTGTCAGGAGATTTTAATATTCATCCCTGTAGTATGAATTGTAAGCTTATTGATGAGGATGGCCCATCCAATGCTCTCCCAGTACACTTTGAACATACAAAAGGAGGGGAGGGCCTGGAGAATCTTTTGGCCACGCATAACTTATATGAGTCTAGTTGCTGCCCGCCAGGGCCAAGACCTTCGACATACAAAGGGAATGACACAGGTTCAATTATAGATTTTATTTTCATTTCATCCTTTATTCTGAATTATATCTTAAGTTATAGAGTCGTGGACTCTATTTTTAGCGATCACAACCCTGTGGCATTAGAGGTATCGCAAGTAGGATTTATTGATTTTAAAGATTCTAATGAACCAGGGGTACAATTGATGAAAAATTTAACATCAATATGTAAAGGGGGAAAGTTGAAATGGTCTAAAGTGACACCAATTGCTTTCTTACAGGAAGTTTTAACAAAAACCGAAAGGGAAGTCGGTGTTTGCCTAGACCCTCTATCTACCAATAGCAACATCGTACAGGCTTTTGAAACAATATGCCAAAAAATTAACAAAGATTTAACCCTTAAACCAAAAAGGGGGAGACAGATTGTTAAACGTTGGTTTGACTCTTACTGTTCAAGGGCCCACACTAACTTATTACATGCCCTCAAAGAGACACCAAGAAACAAGGCCAAAGTCATCCAACTAAGGAAAGAGTATAAACAGGCCATTTGGAAAAGAAAGAAGGACATCAAAGAGCAGGCCTGGTTGGACCTTCAATCGCCAGAGGTCCTCCGGGATAGTTCAAAATTTTGGGAAGTTGTTAATCATTCATACTTCTCGGAAGGAGATAGCCACTCAGTAGAGTGTGTTATCCCTGACGATCAGTGGCTATCCCACTTTGGTAATATTTATAAACAAACTGTATTCAGTCCATCCAAGGATAGCCCTGACCACTCTAACGCTGACCCAATTGAAGCTTTCACAATAGAAGAGATAGAGGATGCAATAAATAAGACATCTATTAACAAGGCCCCAGGACCTGACGGGGTCCCGGCCGATCTGTACAAAGTAGCACCCACATTCTGGTCAAAGGTTTTGAGAAATGTGTTTAATGCAGTCAGAACAGGTGTGATACCACAGTCTTGGGCTACCTCTATCATCATACCCATTTTTAAAAAAGGCCTCAAGAACGACCCTGCCTGTTACAGGCCTATCTCCCTAATTGACTCTGCTGTTAAGATCTTGGGCAGAGTCATTTTGGGGAGATTAACATCCTGGCTGGAGGGCAGGGGAATTCTTTCGAACGCCCAATATGGCTTCAGGGCCAAAAGAAGCACATTGGATCAATGCTTAAATTTGTATCTGATAACCTCCAAATACACCATAGTCAAAAAAGGAGTGTTATATATGGCTTTCATGGACCTCTCCTCAGCCTTTGACCTGGTTAACAGGTCGAGGCTGTGGGGGGTCCTTTTGGAGATAGGCATTGATAAATCCTTAGTGGGCTTTTTGGCTGACTTACATCAGGGGCTGGAGGCCACAGTGAGAGTGACCAGGGACGGTAGGTGCACAAATCCCTTCAGCTCCGAGAGAGGAGTGAGGCAGGGATGTATTCTTGCCCCGCTCCTCTTCACCTTGTACATAAACACCCTCGAGCCGGTTCTCTCTGCCTTGGGCGCCGACGTCCCGCGTGCAGGAGACACTAACATCCCAGTTCTCCTGTACGCGGATGACGCGGTCCTCTTGGCGAGAACCGGTGTTGCCCTGAATAAACTCCTGGCCTCCTTTGGGGAATTCATGACCTCACTAGACCTAAAAGTGAACACACAAAAATCTCACGTCATGATCATGGGAATAAAAGGGATAAAGAGGAGACCAATAACCATGGTCTGTCTAGGAAAGGAGGTCCAGAGGGTTCCCTCTTTTACCTACCTGGGCGTCCTATTCGATGATAAAGGTACGTGGGGTCCCCAACTTAAGGCCAAATCCAATGCACTAAGCAGATCGACAGGAGCCATCCTGAATTTTGCCAGAAAACTGGGTTCAAGACCGACGAGCGCGATCCTCAAAGTGTATAATGCCAAGAGCATCGCAATCGCTAATTATGGGGCTTCAATCTGGGGATACATAGAGCCCGTCCCTATTCAAAGGGCAGAAAACAGGTTTTTAAGATCATTGCTTTCTGTTCCCCAGTCGACCCCTACTTTTTCCACCCACTCAGAACTGGGAGTTGGGTATGTCTCTGATTTGATAAAATCTGCCCCGGTTACTACTTGGCTCAAAACCTGGTTAAATGAAGAGATCTCTTTAAATCATAAAATTCTAGATGATTGTTTAAATTTGGATGGAGTTCTCAAGATCCCCTGGATGTTGTATGTAAAAAATATGTTAGTAAAGGTGGGACGCATCGACCTTTTTTACTCACCTAAGAGCATAACCAAAGTGGACGTTAAAACAGTTAAGGATTCACTGATGAACCTTTTTATTTCAGAGCGAGAGGAAACCGAACTTATGAAATTTACTGTGAGAAGGAATTTCAGATTGAAAACCGTCCCAGGCCCAGAACCCTACCTGATACTTGTAAACAACTCTTTCCACCGCTTTCTTTTAATTAGATTTCGGTTGAATTTAATTCATTTTTTATTGGGGTCATACTATAGATGGGAGACGCCGGAAAACAATAAACCATGTGATTGTGATAACTTCTCACCCCAGGACACTCTACATTTTATTATGTTCTGCGATCACTATGATAAAATCAGAAGGAAATATCTTGTCCCCATCCTTAGAGAGGCCCGCTTCTTACACGTGAAGCCAGCGCTCTTATTCCTGCAACTTTTGCACAATGCACACGTCACCTTTCATGTTGCAAGTTTTTTAGTAGCAGGAGTACGCATCAATAAAAAGCGCAGAAAATGTAATAACGGATTGATTATAAACGAAATTTTTTAAAGGCAACTGTTCTTAAGAATCAAACTCCCACAAGAAAATAGATTTAGCGATGTTTTATATATTTTAAATGTACCTTCTTAACCTTTTTATCTATTTCTTCTGTATATAGGAATTGCATGCACTCATGTCACTTTACATTTTGCTGCTATGAACTATGAATTGTTATGTACATATTATGTAAATATTCTCCCTGTGTTATTTAATTTTTTTTGTACGTGTAACATTTGAAATGTATCCTGTGTCTTTTTATGATTTTTTAAAAATCGAATAAAAGTGATTGACTGACTGACTGACAGTGACTACAATCTTGGATCTGGAGCACGGAGGCATCAAGCAATAGTTGGGGTTGGGGTTGGTTGTGCAGGAATGCTATGAATTGGGACGATCAGGTAGTGTGGATACAGGGGCCCTATGTTGCTTTTGTGGACATGCATCCAAGACGTGTGAGGAAGTTTAATAGGGCTAGCTGTGAGACTCCTCCGACTCTGGCAGTTGTTAGGTGGAAGGTACCAGAGGCCAACAGGCGCAGCACAGCCAGCAGCTTTGTCTGCGGAAAGATGTTGATTGTCCGCTGCGTTGGTACCATCAGCCTGTGTACAATGTGGCAGTGTGCACCAACTTGAGAATGGTGCGATCATTTTTTTGCCACTTTTGCTGCACTAAAGTGCTGATACCTCGGCGATAAGTCCCCACGGTTGGGTTATAGGGTGACTCTAAAATGAGCCCTTGTGTTTATTAGCACTGTGTTGTAGCTACTGCAAATCTTAAGAAAAAAGATGAAAAAACAAGAAAAGTGGGCAGGGTACAAACACCCTGACCCCCTAGGCCTCCTCAGGGGATCCCACAAACATTTCCAGGGCCCAAAAATTATTATTTTTTTTTTTAAAAGCGTCTGGGTGCACGAATCCATGCAAAAAGATAAAAAAAACAATGGGGCGTATTTTCAAGGACTTATCGGTGAGTAATCAGCACTTTAGCGCAGCAAAAGTGGCAAAAGAATTATCATCCCATTCTCAACATGGTGCAAACTGCTGATATCGCCAGTTTTCCAGCGATAGCTTCCACAAAAAACATCGCCACGAATGTGAGCGACAACTAACGCTAATGATATGCAGAGTAGGCGTTCCCGTGCAAAGAAACACCAAAACACCACTTCCCGATACTTTCAACGACCAGCCAAATCTGCGATGCGATCCAAAAACAGGCGATAAGCCGCATTAGCAGTCAGAATTTAGCATCTCCCTTTTACTGGTGTAAAGCAGAACGACTACCTACAGTATGAAAGGGAGTCCATCCCAGAGCCACATCTGAAGACCAACACATGTCATAGGGCTACTGATCATGCAGCTCTAACACCCAAAAAGGCCACAACACCCACTGCCACCACCCCCAAGACCTCCCCCGGACCAACCCCCCTCCTACCACCGAGGCAACACAGAACAGGACAGCGGACCTTCCCAAAATGGCATGGCCCCTCAGCCACACAATAGCTGAATGTTGGAAGAGGTGGGAACCAAGTATGTGTGAAGGAGGCAAGTCACCCCTCAATACCAATGCACACAATGTCAAGTGTAGCGGTGATGTGCTGGACAGACCTCACTATGCAGAACACAGACCTTTCCATGTGGACATATACTGCTGGTGCTTGTAGTGTTGTGGACAGTGGATGCAACCATGTTACCTCGGGCAGTGGGGAAGATCTTGTTCATGTAGCTGTGTCGTCCCACCTGTAAGCGGAAGCAGAGTGGGCTGGTCCAACGTACGCCACTCCAGTATAGGAGTGCGAATAAATAGACCAGGGCTCTGGGTGTGATTCACTTCTGGGAAGGCCAACGCATCTGCCAGAGTGGCAGCCCTCACCCTGCCACAAGGTTGCTGTGTTGACCGCCGGTCCTCTCGACACAAGACCCCTGTGAACCCAGCAGCACAGCACCACAGAGTTATGCCTGTATAGACTACTGCCTTTGATGTACACTGCGGATAGCAGGGCTCACAATTCAGATTGAGTCACGATTGCAGATGACGCAGTCCAGTATGTAACAGGCATTGCTACCAGTGCGGACCGCCCGGAACACGCTTCATTGCTGGCTGCGCACACGCTGAATGCTTCAGGTGCCAGTAACTCTGCAGCTCAACTCAATGCCAGGTGGCTGTGGGCGCTTGCTGGCCGCTGCCTCCGGCCTACACTGTGGAGAGCAGGGCTCACAATTCAGATTGGTTCACGATTGCAGATGACGGAGTCCAGTAGGCCACAGACATTGCTACCAGTGCGGCCCTCCCTGACCACGCATCATCGCCGGCTGTGCACACGCTGAGTGTTTCAGGTACCACTATCTCAGTGCACCACAAGTCACTGCCGCGTAGCCTTATTGAGGCAGAATTCATTAGGCAAAAGACATTGCTCCCAGTGCGGCCCGCTCGGACAACGCAGCATCGCTGGCTGTGCACACGCTGAGTGCTTCATATGCCACTAATTCTGTGCAGCTCAAGTGAATGACACGTTGCTGTTGGCTCTTGCTGACCACTGCCTCTGGCCTACACTGCGGTCAGCAGGGCTGACAATTCAGATCGAGTCGCGATTGCAGATGACGCAGTCCAGTAGGCAACAGACATTACTACCAGAGTGGCCCGCCCGGACCACACATCATCGCTGGCTGCGCACACGCTGAGTGCTTCAGGTACCACTAACTCTGTGCAGCTCAAGTCAACGCCACGTGGCTTTGGGAACATGCTGACTGCTGCCTCGGGCCTACACTGGAGTCAGCAGGGCTCACAATTCAAGATTAGTGCCGATGAAACTTGTGTAAGAGAGTATTATCGGTTAAGAAGACCAAATGCTCCCAATATGTGCAGCTCAAGTCAATGCCGCGTGGCTGTGGGCCCTTGATGACCACTGCCTCCAGCCTACACTTGGTCATCAGGGCTCACACTTCAAATTCAGTCTTGATTCATTAATAGCACAGTCCAGTAGGCAACAGACATTGCATCCAGTGTGGCCCGCTCGGACGACACATCATCGCTGGCTGCGCACACGCTGAGTGCTTAAGTTGCCACTAACTCTGTGCAGCTCAAGTCAACGCCACGTGGCTGTGCGCCCTTGCTGACCGCTGCCTCTGGCCTACACTGCGGTCATCAGGGCTCACAATTAAATGTGAGTCTTGATTCATTAATTGCAGAGTCCAGTAGGCAACAGACATTGCTCCCAGTGTGGCCGGGCGGACCACGCATTATCGCTGGCTGTGCACACGCTGAGTGTTTCAGGTGCCACTAACTGTGCAGTTCAACTCAGCACAGTGCAGCGTCCCAGACAGGAAGGAGCGCCGGGGTAGGATACACTCGATCTTGAATTGGTGAAACCGACACTACTCATTAAGTGTCTGCCTCCTCCAGTACTGGTGCTACGTGCTCTTAACTCCAGTTGGGTTGAGCTAGATCTACTAGTGCCACTTTTTAGGGTGCTTTATAGATGGTCACACATTAACTCTAAATGAGGCCATGACCACCACCAAAAAGTGTAGGTAGGTCAATGTTTATATATTGGGCCTGAAGAATTGCCCTCACTTGATTTAAGGCAAGAAACATGTCGACCTTTTTCAACAGCACACGTCCCTACACACCTTAAAGTGGGAGGGTGCGTCTTTCAATTTTTAACCAGGGCAGTGGCCACATCTCATTAAAATAGTTCTAAGTGGACCACTGTTCCCTGTTTTAGCCCACACAACACTAATCATCACCTACACCCACTCTTATACCAATGGCCCTCACACGCACTGCACTCAACAGCTTGAAAAAAAGATTTCCGCCAAGTAGGCCCCTTCCAGGGCACCTGATCGGGTATTGCACCGCCGACCCGAGTAGGAGCAGGCCCGATGATGAAGCAAGACACCTGCTTGTTGGGTGTGTGAGGGTCTTTTTCTGCATAGGAGAAATTCCTTCCTCCTGATCTGAGATTTCGTCTCACGTTGGGGTTCATTATCCTCCCCTGACTGATCTAGCCTCCACCTGCTTTTTCCCTCAGGAACTTCATACTGTATTTGTTACACACAGCTCAACTCAATGCCACGTGCCTGTGGGCCCTTGCTTACCACTGCCTCTGGCCTACATTGCGGTCAGCAGGGCTCACATTTCAAATTCAGTCTTGATTCATTCATTTTAGAGTCCAGTAGGCAACTAACTATAACATCCCTGAAACCTACATATTTCGACAATGTATTCTATACATATTTCATCTTTTGTTCCATACGCCTACACTACGGTCAGCAGGGCTCACAATTCAAATTCAGTCTTTATTTATTAATTGCAGAGTGAATTGTACTGTATGTCCTTGGATTTTGTCAAGAGGAAGTGACAAAAAGCATTCCTCGATGTCTGTGCTGACTACTGCCTTCGGTCTACACTGCGGACAGCAGGGCTCACAATTCAGATTGAGTCCCGATTGTAGATGACACAGTCCAGTAGGCAACAGACATTGTTCACAGTGCGGCCCACCCGCAACATGCATTATCGATGGCTATGCACACGCTGAATGCTTCTGATGCCGCTAACTCAGTGCACCACAAGTCAACACCACGCGGTTGTGGGCCTTTGCTGACCGCTGCCTCCAGCCTACACTGCGGTCAGCAGGTCTCACACATATCCAATCCAATCTTGTCCTGCAAGGACACGCCATAATCACTGGCTCCCTGAAGCACACTGAGCTCTTCATGGGCCACTTACTCTGTACATAACAACTCATGGACCCTTTATGATTAGTGCTGTAGACACCGGGCGCAACAAAGTCACCTCAGGCAGCAGGAATATTTTGAAGGGACATTAACAATTTCTTCACTTGAGCATGCTCATCTCTGGTGCCCCTACCTCAGTGCAACACTACTCATGGACCTTTTATGATAGAATCTTTTGTGTATGATTTCAGATCTTCTGCCCTTACCTCAGCACACCACAAGTCATGGACCCTTTACAATAGAATTGTTTGTGTGTTATTTCAGATCTGGTGCCCCTACCTTAGTGCACCACAAGTCATGGACCCTTTATGATTGAATCTCTGTGTGTGATCCGATGATCATTGTTATAGTTGTTTCCAGCACCAACCATTGCCTGTGGGCTGGCTTACACTCACCCCACACGCATCCAGCACAGACGTCACTGGACATGTGACCCTGGTAATAAAAAGGGGCAGCGTGCAAGTGCCCATAGCCAGTTCCACTATCTATCTAACTATGTCCGTTTGTTCATTATGTATGCATGATGGCCCTGGCCCTACCACATTACATTGTGCTGTTGACCGCTCACACAACCATGTTACCTCTGGCAGTGGGAAAGACTTCGGTTATATAACTTTGTCTGGGTCATTCTATTAGTACATGGGTAGAGACTGGATGATTAGAGTACTGCAAGGAGAGTGTATGGTGAATTTATAAGATCTTGGGGATTGGCCGAGTGATTGGATAAGTACATATGTTGGCGGAGCCTAACCCCTGAGCACGAGCTTGGCTCCAATTGGCTGCCAACCAGTGGCAACCCCGGCTGAGCATCAGGATTGCAAACCAAGCCTTGTTAGAGCCGATGCTACGCACGGAGCGTGAGTAGGCACCATGCCAGTTCCTGAGGCACCCGCCTTCTTTGCTACGGGATCCCTACAGCCTTTGCTCTAGTACCCTGGGTTCCCGTCCACTAAAATCAGGGACACTGGCTAGCGGAAATACCACACGAATACCTGGAAAACCGAGTCCAGGAGCTTGGAATTCTCATTGTGGTATACTGCATTCTCATTCAGTGGATACCCTCCCAGGTCGTTGATCTCTGGATCAAGGAATTCTGACTGTTGGATCCCCGGAGTCCCTTCCACTGGATCCCCTAAAGCGAGCTGCTGGGTCCGTGGAGCACTGGTAATAAAACTCCCAGAATCCTGTCTGCAAGATATTCCCAGCCCCACAGCTGGATCATTGACATAAAACGGATAGAATCTACGGAATTTCGTAAGCGTAAGCGGAGTGGGCGCAACTAGAGCCAAATTTCGGGGAGGCTGATAAAAATTTCAGGGGGGACTAATTATTCCTGTCATAGGCGTATTCGAGATGCAGGGGCTCTAAGAAGGGGTGACAACACAACAAAGTCTCATAAACAGGTAAATGGTCTTTTAAAGACCTGCGAAGTACCCGGGTGCCGCGCTGAGAGCCGCGCACCCAGCGCGTTCACACTAGGGGGCCGTGCTGAGAGCTGCGCACCAAGCACATTCACACTAGAGGGTCGCGTTGAGAGCCGCGCACCCAGCGTGTTCACACTAGGGGGCCGTGATGAGCGCCGCATTAGAATCACCACTCTAAACTTTTCTAAAAAAAAAAATGGTCCACTTCCATTAAGTTATATTCGCCCTGAGGATCCCATCCCCCGGGGCATTCCCAATTCTTAAATGTTTTTATTAAACATTAGGAAGGGGGGCTGTGTGATCCCCCTTCCCTTGTCCACTTCTGGCCCCAAGGATCTCATCCCCCGGGGCCTGGCCTCTCCGTTGGGGACCGTGTGGGAAGCCTCAATGCCCCCACGGTCCCGCTGGTTCACCGCCTCCTGCGGGAACCGGCATTGCTTTTGGACAAGGGGAGCTTCTAACATGCAGCTCACCTTGCCCAAAAGCAATCCTGCTTTGCTTCATTGAAAAGAGAGGTCCCTTGTGGGATTCCCTGAGAAGGACTAGGGGGTCAGGGTGTTTCTACCCTGCCCCCTTTTCTTCTTTTTTAAATCTTTTTTGACTTTTTTCTTGTGACTCGGTTCTACCTAGTCACAAGATGGCTGCCAGCACTTCCTGGTTTGGAGTGTTGGCAGACAATCACAGTGAAGCTCGTGGTCGGGAGGGTGCTCGAACCCACCGCTGCCCCAGATATCAAAACTTTAATTTTTTAAATTTCTCAGCAACTACTAAATGGATTTACACCATTTAAAAAAACGTTGCTTTATGAACCAAGCACTACCTTTTTTCCAAATATGGTGTAATTCCGTTCAGCTGTTCGGGCTGTAACCTGGGCTAAAGTTTTCTATAGGAAATTGATTTTCAGACTTGTATTTTTTTAATTTCTTAACAACTACTGAACGGATTTACACCATTTAAAAGAAGGTTGCTTTCTGAACCAATCGCTACCTTTTTGCTAAATTTGGTGTAATTTCGTTCAGCAGTTCTGACTGTAGCCTGTAATAAAATTTCCTATAGAAACTAACATGGAAAAAACAATTTTTGGGACCCCTTTTTCTTCAGCCCCCACTTGACGAATCACCCCCAAACTTTAAGGTTAGGGGCTCACCTGGGTAGACCTTTTTTTGGGAGAATTTCGCGAAGACACGCCAAACATTGCCAAAGTTATTAGCAAATCAAAAAATGCTTTTCCCCTGGAAACTATAACTACCTACTGGCGACCGCCAGGAGGTTATATATACATGTATATATATATTCACTGAAAAAAACATAGGTTTCAGGCCTTATATAGTTAGGAATTAGCTTTTAAAAAACATTTGAAATTCACTCAAAAAACTATAAGTTTTAGGGGTGGTATAGTTAGCTGGACATTTCACTCACACCAAACCATTGAAATTGCTCCTATATAGTTAGTTGTACTAACTATATTTCGCGCACCCGCAATCCACTGCTGATGATGTCACATATTAGATCATTCATGACATGGTCAGTGACATCACTGATGACATCTCAAATGACATCACTGATGACATCACTGATGACATCATCCAGTGAGTGTGGTTTGCTTCGTTATTTAAATATGCATTATATATATAGCAATTTGCATTGAAGAATGAGTGGGTATATATAAATAAATATTTGGATGGAGGATTTAGTAGCAGTGTAATTGACTGTTTACTTGACCAATTTATAATGTCTCAGTAAATATAGTGGACAGTGACTAAACTGTGTGAATATCTGTATCACTTTGTCAGTTGTTGTGTAAACTGATTCTACAGTTGGTTACTAGCTATGTGAAAGTCTATATTAGTTATTGATTAGTTAACTGAGTATTTGTATGGGAGTGTGAAAGTGTGTGTGGTTCGGTGGGGGGTGTGTGACTGTCCAAAGATGTGTGAATAGTTGACTCAGTAGATATATGAAGTTAAAACTACATGTTCTAACAGTTTGGGTGAGTGAATCTCTTTATGGGTGTGGTGATGAGCAAATATATTTCTCAATGGTACATGTCCAGCAAACTAGAAAAATAAAAGGCAGTGTATGTGTCAGTTGTATATAAATCAGTATACATAAGACTCAATGATTGTGTGAGTGACTGTATGGATAGCTGTATACTTGTAATAATGATGTTATGATTCACTAAGTATGACTTACTATCTAAATGAATAGATGAAGTGGTGTTTGTATAAGTGTTTTGCTAAGTAAATATGTAAGTATGATCCATTGTTTGCATAAGTGAGTAGGATGACTTCATATGTGAATAGGATGTGTGCTGTTGTTTAATGTCGATATAGGTGTATAAGTATTTTTGATAGTGTTCTATTGTTCATTGACAGCATGTATGAGTGAATCTACAGGTAAGTGATTAGATGTGTGTATACATCTATGAATCACTGAGTGGATTTTTAGATACTTGTATTGCTGTGACAATGGATTCAAATATGATACTCTGTATTTTACAAAGAGTGATGAAAAATTTTAATAGTGTATGAAAAGGTGTATGTGATTGTCACGTGGATGATGTCATCAGTGATGTCATCAGTGATGTCATTTGAGATGTCATCAGTGATGACACTGACCATGTCATGAATGATCTAATATGTGACATCATCAGCAGTGGATTGTGGGCGCGCGAGTTATAGTTAGCAGAACTAACTATAACGGAGGAATTTCAATGGTTTTGTACGAGTGAAATGTCCAGCTACTATAACATCTCTAAAACCTATGTTTTTGTCTGTGAATTTCTAAGGTTTTTTAAATGCTAATTCCTAACTATAACATGTCTGAAACCTATGTTTTTTTCGGTGAATATATATATATATTTTTGCTGAGTTTTATATAGCGCATACTTGACCCAAATCGGGTATCAGAGGGCTTTACATAGCACCAGTTATGTTACATGAAGAGACACATTAATTTTTGTTTAGGCACAGGGAGATTAAGTAATTTGCCCAGAATCACAGGATGTTTAGTGTCATTGCTGAGACTCAAACCCAGTTCCCCAGATTCAAGGTTGACCGCCCTAGCCGTCAGGCCAACTCCTCTCCCCACAAAATGATTTTTAAAGACTCAGAGACTAGCTCTGTGGATTTAGGGATGTCACAGAGGCTGGTTCAGTCCACCATTTTCCATTTGCTCAAGTCCTAGCACAGCATTATAAAACTATATTCCCCGCACGCTCAACAGAACGTCCAGCGCAGGCGCGGAATCCGCACCGCTCAGGCGCACCGAGCTGGCCGTGACGGAATCGCTCCGTCATCAGCACAGTGCACCCGAGGCTGGTGACGGAGTGGTTCCGTCACGAGCATGGGAGGGGTTAGGATAGACTTATTGACTAATTCACAAGGGACTTCCTTGTTTAAAGATGAAGATATCTTGGAGGAATTTACCAATTTTTATTACACTTTATATACACCGAAATCCTAAATGAATTCGAACTCTATAGATTTGTATCTCTAAATACCTCTAAGTTCACTCCTACAAAACTCAGTTTCAATTCTTTACAAGAAGATATTCCATTGGAAGAATTTTCACAAACACTCATGTTATTAAATAAAGGAACAATGCAAAAAGAACAATTGATGGACAGAATGCAGAACAATGTCATACATTCACCCCAGTACAGAGATCTGGGCCTTAATCCATTCTTTTTTGCTCACCATGCCATTCCAGTTTGGACCCAGCCATGTTATGTTAAAAAGTTTTTTACCGCGCACGGTCACCAGATGGCAGCCATATGCAAATCAGTTTTGACCCTGCACCTAATGGTAACGGTCCAGCCCGAACTGCCAGGTCAGGTCCTCCCTGGACAGGAAACAAGCATCCTAGGACCGGTTTCAGGCTTTCAGCCCTCTTCAACCCGGATAGCTTGACTCCAGTGGCATGGAGAGCATGGGACCCACGTCTGGGCATACCCATCCCACTCGGGGTGACAAATGCAAAAAGAACAATTGATGGAAAGAATGCAGAACAATGTCATACATTCACCCCAGTACAAAGATCTGGTCCTAAATCCAATGTTATTTTGCTCACCACGCCATTCCAGTTTGGACCCAGCCATATGCAAATCAGACTTGACCCTGCGCCCAATGGGAACAGTCCAGCCCGAACTGCCCGGCCACATGGTGTGACTGCTACATGGTGCAGGGAAATGTAGGGGGGCACCATATGTGCCCCCCAAGTGCAAAACGAAGGTGCCCATGCACATGGGGGCCCGTAACGGTAGAGAAGTGTGGCTCAATGGTTAGAGAGGCAGACCCTGATGCAGTAGTCTGGCCGGGACCAGGGTTCAATTCCCGCCTCGGCGGGTCTTAGGCTCAATTTCCTCAGACCTGATAATTCTCGCCTCGGTGCCTATTCTAATCATGAGTCCCACTCTGCACCTCTAGGCAATAGCTTGCTTAATCTCTACAACTTCCCCAACAACGCTGAGGATGCCTGACTTCACCTTGGGGGTGCCCAGGAGTGGGCTCCTCACAGGGAAATGCCAGGAAGGGTTCCTCGGCGGTATTCGTACAAGCGCCGAGATGCCTACGGGTAGTCGTGCGCTATACAAGTGCGTAATCATCATCATCATCATCATCATCATCATCAATCATCAACGGGCCCCCAAAGTCAATCCCCACCATCCTTTCCATGGCAGTTCCCCAGCCTTTCTGGCGGGGATGCAGCATCCTAATGTGGCGGACGGTTCCTGCTAGGCACCACCACCATTCTAGGGATGCAAGTGGGTCTGACAGACAGTCCTAACGATTGCCCCTGTTGGACCAGTGGCAGCCGGGCTTTCCGCCCGCCAGTACACCGCCCGCCATCCTCCTTATCTGGCGGGCGTGGAATGGCATTACAATGGCGGTGAACCAGCCACATGCAGCCTGCCGGTGGGGGGTTCTTCGCCATCCTAATCAGGCCCTTAGTATCATCGTGAAGTCCATTATTTTAATCTTGGTGGGGATATTTGGATTCCATTAGGCTGATGCTTTCACCGCTATTATTATATATTATTTCTATGATGCCTGTATGTGTTCCTAAAAGTATTTTTAAAAAGATTACCTTGATTCTCTCTAAGTTTTTTATGGGGGAGTAAGAAGGTCTTTATTCACTCAAAAAATCTAGATTGGAAGGTGGGGTAAATTCTCCTGTTTACAATCAGTATCATAAAGCTTTTGGTCTACGTCAAGCTTCACTTTGGGCTTCAATGTCCACTTTTCCTTTCCATCCTCTTTGACTGGATATCAAGAAGGAACTACTTCACCCTTTCACCCCAATTGAGGTGATATTCTTTTACTCTAAATCCTCTCATATGTCCTCCCTTTTATTTCGTCACACTTGTGTTTTGCTTCGGTTAGTATATCCTCTTGTCATCCTCTCTCGGGCTGCCTTCTTGGCCATGCCCATATGGTATAGTAAATATGTAAAAATTTGCAACAGGCCTATCTTCTGGAAGTCTTGGAAAGATAAGGTTATTAAGTGGATTTCCCAATTGTTTGAAGTAGATGTTCCTATTTCTTTTCCTCACTTCAGATAAATTTGTAATTGTCCACAATCTCTTCAGGCTTGTTTTTCTCTACTTATTAATGCTATTTTAGATGTATGTTTTACTTTAATGGCTTATTTATTCTCACATGATTAAACTTCCGTCTTGCCTTGACTCTTCCCTTCTGGTCCTAAAGATTCTATGATTTATAAGTTTTGTCTTTCTCCAACTACCATAGGAACCAAGTCCAAAACTTAACTCTTCTGGGAACAGAAGTTAGGTATTACTTGGAGAATCATGTTTTGGAATAAGATTTGAACTCGTATTTACAAAGTCTCTGGGTCAGCTAGCACAATTCAAACATTACTTGTTTTTTTTACCACAGGCTTTATCTCACTCCCCTTAATTGTGCTAAGTTTTCGCCTGACACATCAACTCAATGTTGGTCTTGTGACTTACCCTTCAGTGACTTTATGCGCATATTCTTTATATTTCCTAAAACATTATCATTTTGGCATACAGTTTGGGCTCAAATCAAATGGGTATTTAAACTTTCTCAACCTTTTAATATAATTACTCTCTTTTTAGGAACTTTGATGAATTACTTTTCTCTGCACTTTCCTACAACTAAATTGATTGAAGTATTTGTATCACTAGCCTTTCAATAAATTGCAACTAATTGGAAATGCTCTTCTAAAATTTTGTATATGATTTGGTGGGACTCTGTTTGTCACCATCCAAAACTGGAAACTATTTAAGTTCCTTCCTGTTCATATCTACAAAATAGAGATTCTTTATGGTTGTCAATGACCTCATTCCTTCAGAATAATGTTAATAATGGCTCTTCTACGTCCAATATTTGCCCTGAAAATGTGCAGCCACTATGAATATATACCTCTATGCTTCTTTTTCTTTATTAGCTCCTATGTTATTGCCCATTTATATGCATTAGTTGTGCAGCTTCTGAGGATGTTATTCATTGCTTTTATATATTTATGGTTCTTTTTTTTTTGTTCAGTAATTTTTTATTAAATAAAAGATATATTTACATGGATCATGACATATACATGGGAGGAAGAAGAGAAAAGGAAGGGAATGAAAGGAGAAAAGAGGAAAGAAACGCCGGGGGGGGGGGGTTGTTGTCCATTTCACGTTTCAGCGTTTCAGTCTTATTGGCGTTAGTCCGACCGCCAGTGGTTCGCGTTCTTGTCGCTTGGTTCCTCCTTTCCCCCACCTTGCACTGATTGTCACTTTTGGTCCCCCGCCCCGACCGTGGGAAGGAGAGAGAGAGAGTGGAGCCGCGCAGGATTTTGTGGCGTCTGCCCTGTCAGGTGGGCTGAGTGCCGGTGGCACCTTGGGGGTTTGGTACCTGGCTGTGCTACCTACGGGGGTTTATGCGAGGATAGGTAGTTGTCTAGGGACTCCCACATGTTTGACTGTCTATGTGTCTTTGGTGAGTGTTTCGCCGTTATGGTGTCCGCCCCTCTCAGGAATGTGACCCAGTTGAACCATATTCTAGACGTGGCTTTCCCTGTGTCCTTCCAATTGTTCAATACTGTTTTGACCGCTGCTGTCAGCAGCAGGTCAATGAGGTCCCTGTCCTCTTTGGCTTTGATTGAAGGGGACGTGAACCCCATTGCTAGGCCGTAAAAGTCCAGTCGTAGAGCAGCCCCAGTGATATCGTTTATCAGTGATTCAATTATGTTCCAGAACCTCCTAACCTTGGAGCAGTGAAAGAGCAGGTGTGCAAGATCCCCCCTTTGTTTGTTGCAATTCCAGCAGGAACCACTGTCACGGATTCCTATAGAGGCTAGGCGGGCGGGGGTCCAGTATGCCTTGTCTATCAGCCAGAATTTGGTCTGGTCTAGAGTCGCCGTCACCTTATTCCTTGACGTGGATCGTCATAGATCCACCTTCTCTTCCTCGCTTAGCACTCTTCCCCTTAGTGTTCCCCAAAATGTCATGACTTTGTTGTTGAGTTTGGTGGATTTGGAGCCCAGGGCTTTGTAGAGGTGCGCTACTTGGTGCCCTAGTCTGTTAAGGTTAATGGCGTATTGCAGGATTGATGGTGTTTGTCCGTTCAGGTCTGCCTTCCTTATTGCTACCTTGATCTTCAGGAAGTTGTACAGTTCTATGCTGTCCAGTTTGTGTTCTTCTTTGAGTGTATCGAAAGTGATGTGTGCGCCCTGCTTTTGTAGCTGGCTTACTGTGGATATGCCGTGCTTGTACCATGAGTGCATGTCCAATGTTTTGTCTGTGTATTTGATTCTGGGGTTATGCCATATGGACTCTAGCTGTGTTGTCTTTATGCTAGTCCCTAGTAGCCTATCTATACTTAGGAGTGCTGTTTTGGTGTTTCTTAGAATGGGGTTTTGTTTGATTGCCGGGTGTCGGGTAGCGATAAGTAGTGCGATGGGGTCCATCCCTCTCAGTAGACCTCTTTCTAGTGTGAGCCAGGCAGGGGTGTAGTCCTGTTTGGGGGTGAGCCAGTACAGTCCTTGACTTGCTATGCAAGCTTTTTTAAATGTTTTGAAGTTTGTTATGTTTAGGCCCCCTAGGTCTTTCGTCAGTTTGAATTTCTGTAGACTAATTCTGGGTTTTTTCCCTTTCC
The DNA here is from genome assembly GCF_964261635.1 of Lissotriton helveticus. NCBI lineage: Eukaryota > Metazoa > Chordata > Amphibia > Caudata > Salamandridae > Lissotriton > Lissotriton helveticus. Next base: position 967,092,790 of record NC_136071.1, on the reverse strand, counting down.
ATAGAAAGGTGTTGAGCAATTTGTCCAATTTTTTGTGGAAATCCTCTGTGTTAACCAGCGGCAGCATGCTAAGCATGTAGTTCACCATTGGCGTGAGCATCATCTTGACCGTCTCCACCCTCCCCCACCATGTGGTGAATTTGGGGGACCATCCCTCTACTCTTTCCTTTATTTTGCGTAGTATGGCTTGTTCGTTCTGATCTAGTGTGGATCTAAGGTCCCTCTCAAAAAGGAGGCCTAGGTATTTGATGTTTTTTTTTTTGCCATGTCAGGCCGCATGTGCCTAGTACTGTCTTTGTTGTGTGGACGTTTAAGGGTTTGCACTCTGATTTTTCCCTGTTTAATTTGTATCCCGAGACCTGGGCATACTGTTCTATCGTTTCCATCAGGGCCTTGATTGATTTCTCTGGATTTTCGGTGATTATTAGGACGTCGTCCGCATAGGCCGCTAGCTTGAAAGTTTCCCCTTCCACTGGTATCCCTGCTATGTTTGTGTTGGTTCTAATCATGTTTAGTAGTGGTTCTATCGCTAGAAGGAACAGGGCTGGGGAGAGTGGGCACCCCTGCCGGGTCCCCCGCTCAAGGTAGAGTAGGTCAGATGTCCCACCATTGACTACCACTCGTGCTTGGGGAGCGTTGTAAAGAGCTAGGACCATCTTCCTGTAGTTGGGACCGAGCCCGAATTTCTGCATACACTGATCTAAGAATGGCCAGGACACTCTGTCGAACGCCTTCTCTGCATCCAGGGCTATCATGACTGCTGCATTGCTGGTCTTGGAGGAGTGGTTTATTATGTGGCAAAGCAGTCTTGTGTTGTCGTGGGACATGCGGTTTTTAAGATAGCCTACTTGTGAACAGTGTATGAGCTTGGGTAGGTGTGCGCTGAGCCTGGATGCGAGGATCTTCGCGTAGATTTTACAATCTACGTTTATAAGTGAGATTGGTCTGTAGTTTTTTGCCTGCTGTGTGTCCTTGCCTTCTTTTGGAATCACTAATATGTTTGCCTCCGCCATTGACGTTGTGATGCGTCCGCTCTGGACGCAGTTCGTGAAGACCTCTGTCAATGTGGGCTTGAGTATGTGGAGGTACTGTTTGTAGAAACCGGCCGTGAAGCCATCTGGCCCGGGTGCTTTGTTGTCTTTGAGACTAGCCGTGGCTCTCCCTATCTCGTCCCCTGTGATGTTTAGGTCGAGCAATTCTCTCTCGTTGTTGGTTAGTGTTGGTGTGGATATTCGTTCTAGGAGTTCCTTGCCTCCGTCCTCTCATAAGGTGGCGTCCCTTGTGTATAGTTGTTCATAGAAGTCTTTGAAGACCTTAAGTATCTCCTTGTTTGCAGTCTGGGATTTGTTATTTCTGTCTTTGATGGCTGCTATCGAGTGTTGTTTCTGTTTTCCTTTAAGGTATGCTGCCAGATTTGTCCCTGCTCTGTTTGCGGTACATAGGTTGATGGCTTTGTACTTGTTTATCCAAGTTCCCGCCCTTTCGCTGAGGATTCTGTTCAGTTCGTATTTCCGTTTAGTTAGGGTCGTGAGGGTGTTCCTATCCTCTAAGTTCGCTATGTGTCCTGTCTCTAGGTGTTTAATTTCTTTTTCTAGTTCTGCAATCTTTTTGTTCCTTTCTCTATTCAACCTTCCCTTGATGGCAAGTATTGTCCCCCTCACAGTGGATTTTAGGGCGTCCCAGAGTGAGTTCCTGTCTGTTTCGGGGGTGTCATTAATTGCCAGGTATTCTTTTATTGCTGTCTCTATCTCTGCCTTCGCTGTCGTGTTGTTAAGCAGGTTGTCGTCGAAACGCCATCTGCGAGTTGGCTTCTCATTGTGTTTCCCAGATAGGACTAGGCTGATATGTGAGTGGTCTGAAATGCCTCGTGGGCCTATCTCAGTGTGGTCTATGAGGTGGGTGTGTGTGTCTGATATGAGGATGTGGTCTATTCTGCTATAGGAGTTATGTGGGTTTGAGTAGAATGTGTACTCTCTAGTGTCCGGGTTTTGGAGCTGCCACGGGTCTTTGAGATTTAGTTTGGAGCACAGGTTCCCCAGGATGTTGGCCTTTTGTGATGTTTGGCAAGGTCTGTGCGGGTGTCTATCAATGGCTGGGTCCAGGACCTGGTTCATGTCCCCTGCAAATACTAGAAGCTCGCCTAGTGGTAATGTATGTAGTTGTTCTCCTGCCTTGTCCCAAAAGGGCCTGTCGTCGGTGTTAGGGCCGTAGATGTTGGCCACAAGTATTGCTTCTTCGCCTCTCTTCAGGCTGGTCACTAGAATTCTACCTTCAGTATCCGCCTGCATGCTCCCCAGTATTAGCTTTGATCTCTTGCTAGTTATTGTTACCACCCCGTTCTTTTTGTTCTTTGCGGGTGAACCCATTACCTCGCCTATCCAGCTTGCTTTGAGACGCCCTATGTCTTCTGCTTCTAGCCTAGTTCCTTGCAGTACATATATGTCGCTTTTGAGCTTCCTTAGGTATTCTAAGACTTTCCTTCTCTTCACCGGGTTGTTGAGGCCCTTAACGTTTAGGGACACTATCTTGATATCAGTTGCGAGGTTGGTTTGGTTGTTGTGTGTCATTTGTTGTGTTGTGCTTCTGGCTGTCTATCCGGCCTCGTTCTCTGTGCCTTACTGTGCCGGGCATCCCCATAATTTCCCGCCTACATGTGAGTGGCTGTTCTCTGTCCTGCGCTGACATCTCCTAGGAAAAGGTGTGGAAAGGAGATAGATAGAAAGATAGAAGAAAAGGAATAGTGGTACACAATGTATGTGCTCCCCGCGCCCCCCGCACTCCCTCGTGCCCCTCTCCCCTCCCTCCCCCTCCCCCCCTTACTTGCTGAGTGGGTGTGCGACAACAAAGTTCCTTTGCTCCGCAAGATCCCTGAGGTAGTGTTCATGGGTTGAGTCAGCAGCCTGGCTCTCGCGCTTCCTGGCTCTTTTCCTTCGTGGTTCTGGTACAGTGAGGTAGGTTGTTGCCATGTTTGTCAAAGTTTGTAAGCGGCCGATTTCTTTTCGTGTCTAAGATACCTGACCGCGTTCTGTCTGTAGACCCTGAGCCTGACTCCTGGGTGTTTGTTTGAGGTAGATTGACCTGAGGTAGTGATGTTGTCCTGTTACTCTGCCCGTGCTCTCATTCAGGTTTTCCAGTGTTGTCCGGTGAAGCGCTTCTTTTGGCCGCTCCGGGGCTTTTAGTTTCCATCTCTTCCATTGGCGGTCCTTGTATGTAGCGTCTCAGGTCTGCCGGGTCGTCGAATACGATTGTTCTCCATTTGTCAGTGACCTTAAAGCGTGCTGGGCCTGCAAAACAAAAACTGATGTTTCTTCTTCGCAACGTGTCTCTTTGGGCTAGAAAGCCCTTCCTAGTTTCTACCGTTGTTTTGGAGTAGTCCTGTGTCAGCACAATCTTGCTACTTGCCCATGTGAGGTTTTGATTCTTCCTGGCGAAGGCGAAAATGGCGTCGGTATGGCTCGTTCTTAACGGGTTACAGATTATTGGTCTGGGGCCTTTCCCTGTCACTGGCTGCTTTTTGTACTTCGAACTGCCTGTCAAATGTAAGGCCGGTGAGCTTTGGAATCATCTCTTCAAGCATGGCCGCGCAGGAGCCCGCCTTGTCCTCTGACCCTTCTGGGACGCCTAGGATCCTCACGTTGCCTCTTCTGGTCCGGTCGTCCTGTTCCGCAAGTTGCCTTTGTATGGTTTTGGTGGCCTTTTGGCACTCTGATATTGCTTTGGTGTTCTGTTCCGTTGCGTCCTCCATGTTACTTATGCGCCCTTCTGCGGCTTCAATTCGCGTGTTGGTGCTGTTCAGATCAGCTCTTATTGCCGCTAGTTCCAATTGCATATTGTCTAACGTGATTTTCGTTTCTTTCGCTACTGCGTTGCCCTCATTGATTTTCCTGAGGATGGTCTCTAAGGTGACTGTCTTGTTTTTCATCTTTATTGGCGACTCTAGGATGTCCTTCCTTTGTTTTTTTAAGTCTGCGGTTAGTTTGCCCTGGTTGTTTGCCATTGTGCCGATGCCTCGTCTTGTCAGGATGCTGCCCAGTCGCCCTTCTTTCTGCGTGGATGTCACCTTGTTAGATGGGGTCGTATTTGAGGTCAGAGCGCTTATGTATGTTCTATACCTGCTCGGCTCTCTGATGTATCTGGTCCTTGTCTTGGATTTTGCCCCTCTCAGCGCGTGCTTCGTCTCGTTCGCAGCCGAGCCCGGCTGCTTGTTGCCTGTGTGCACTGGGCATTTAGATCTCCCTTTGGCTGTTGGCAGGTCGCGGCCACGGAGCTGTTTGTGTGACCACCTCCGCTAGTTGTGGGCGGTTGTGGCCTGCTGCATGTTCGAGCTCGATGGCTCTGCTAGTTGTGTGGATCCGCTCGCTCTGCGAGATCGTGCTGTGCCGTTCTCACTGCCGCTGCTCGCCCTTTGCCTCTCGCCCCTCGTGGGCTGTTGCTCTTGTCTCTCCTTCTTGCTGTGTGCGCCTTGCCGGGCATAGGGGGCGTTTCTTTTTATTTTTTTTTGGATGCCGTCTTGCCTTTGCTCTGGGTGCAGCAGGTCTTTCACCGTTTCCGCCGCTCCCCTCTGCGCCTGCCGCTTAGTCAGTTCGCTTCCGCTTCTCACTGTTAGTTTTCGTCTAGTGGCTTCCGGTAATGGCGGCGCCTATGCCATTGGTTTCGCTTACGTTGCTGCAGCAGGTGGGGGTCGGCACTCGCTGTTTCTGGCCTCCCTCGGACTTCGCTTCTCATTCGGGTCGGTTCCCTGTGTTTCCCCCTCCTTTGTGCACCGCCGCCCTTATCGGCTGCTCGCGCTGCTTGTGTTTCCCGCTTAGAAGCGTGCCGGTGAGACTGTGCCTGGGTGAGAGCTTTCCGGGGGGGGGGAGGGGGGGACGGGGAGGGCGGGTGGCCTTGAGTTATTTCTGCTTTTGCTCACCTCCTTCTCTGCCCTTTGCTGGGTTCGTCCGGGTCGTGGGCTCGAAGGCAGAGATCCCCTTACTTCCCTCCGGGCGCCATCTTGTCTCCAACTTGCTTCTGCAGCCGAGGGGGTGTGGAGTTCGAAAAACTTGGTGAGAGCGCTTCTTGTAACCCTCGCTGTGTGGCTCTTCTTATAGCCTCCTTCTTCCGACGCTTGTTTCTTGTTTCCGATGTGAGATCGGACCTGTTTGGCTTCTAATTCTCGCCGTTGTTGACCTCAGGGATGCGGAGCTGACGGACTCAGACGACCGTCCACATTGCCGTCCAAGCCACGCCCCATATATATTTATGGTTCTTTATCCTTATTTTCTCCCACCTCTTTCCCTCCCTTTCTCCCCACTTCTAATAACAAAATCTTACAAAAGCTTTTCCTTTTGACATTCATGATGTATATTTATTGTGTAACAATTTTGGTTGTTTTATACTTTATCAGGTTGGTTATAACTGTACATATGCTGAAGAATAGATAAAGCTTTTAAACCTTAAAAAAAACAACACTTTGAATGTGTTCTGCGGTGCACAAAATACCTCCAATGTTTGAGGGCCTTCTAAGTTTGTCAAGGTTTAGAAAATTGTACTGGAAGGGTATCTTTACAGTTCAAATGCTATGCTAGACCGCGAGGTGCACAGTCTAAATATCGATTCCGAAATATCGACCCACAGAAATATTGAGGTCAAGAATATCGTTGGACAGAATATCGACCCTAAGGTAAGTAATATCGAAGTTAGTAATATCGACATCAAATATATCGATGTTACTAATCTCGATGTTACTAATATCGATATTTGTATTATTATTATGTATTTTATTATGTATTTAATATGTATGTGTTATATGTTTTTTGTTAAGTATTCTACTTGTTTTAAATTATATGTATACTATTTTTATATGTTAATAATGTTATTTTTAAGTCAATTTTGTGTTTTAGTACTGGAGCGGGCTGTGGGTTTATAGGGGAATAGGGTGGGAAGTAATTTAATTGTAATTAAGTAATGATTTATTTGTATTTATTGGTATTGAAAATATTTTATTTTAAATTAATTATTAATTGGTTATTATTTTTTTGGTAATTCATGTTTTTAACTGGCAATTAATTTTTTTAATTAGCAATTCATATATTTAATCAGTAATTATTTGTTTTAATTGGTAATTATTGGCAATTCATATTTTTTATTGGTAATAAAGTTTTAATCATTGGAAATATTTTTTTATTAATTGGTAATGAATGTTTCTTGAAAATTAATTTTTGGGTATAAAAATAATTTTATTCTTTAATATTTTTCATTGTTAATCAATTTTTTTATAATTACTATGTTTTTGTTATGAAACATATGTTATTGTTTAAAATGTATTATTTGGTAACTAATATTTATTAATTATTATTTATTGGTCTTTATTGTTAATGTATTGTTAATTAATTATTTAATTGTAATTATGTTTTTAAAAATTATGAATGGGTATTTGTAAATGATGTAGAGTTATTTAAAAATTCAATTATTAATTATTTAAATATAAAAATGATTTATAAGTATGTTATATTTAACTTCTACGCTATCCAACGCTTTCTCTACTGTTGCACCCTCTAGAATGGGAATAGTAATTTTTCCCTCTATGCTATTCAACGTTTTCCCTACTGGTTCACTCTCTGGAGTTGGAATAGTAAATTTTACCCCTACGCTATCCAACGCTTTCCCTACTGTTGCACTCTCTAGAGTTGGAATAGTAATTTTTACCCCTACCCTATCCAACGCTTTCCCTACTGTTGCACTCTCTGGAGTGGGAATAGTAATTTTTACCACAACGCTATCCAACGTTGTCCCTACTGTTTTACTCTCTGGAGCTGGAATAATAATTTTTACCCTACGCTATCCAACGCTTTCCCTACTGTTGCACTCTCTGGAGTAGGAATAGTAATTTATACCCCAACACTATCCAACGTTTTCCCTATAGTTGCAGTCTCTGGAGTTGGAATAGTAATTTCTACCCCTACGCTATCCAACGCTTTCCCTACTGTTGCACTCTCTGGAGTGGGAATAGTACTTTTTTCCCCTACGCTATCCAACGCTTTCCCTACTGTTGCACTCACCGGAGTGGGAATAGTAATTTTTTCCCCCTACGCTATCCAAAGCTTTCCCTACTGTTGCACTCTCTGGAGTGGGAATAGTGATTTTTACCCCTACATTATCCAACGCTTTCCCTACTGTTGCATTTTCTGGAGTGAGAATAGTAATTTTAAGTCCTACGCTTTCCAACGTTTTAATTACAGTCATTTTTTTGGGACTTTGAATAGTAGTTTTATATATTTAGCTATTTAATATTTTCTGTATTATTTTAGATAATGTAGTATGTAATTTATTTAAAAAATATTGAAAGTATATTTAATTTTTTTTATTTATTAAATATAATTATTTACTTTGTATCTATGTTATTGTTTTATGTGTGTAGATGTATTTGTAATTTATATTTTTTAATAATTTATAAGTTATTAAAATAATTATTAAAACGTATTATTAAGTAAGTATATATTATATATTTTTTGTATATGTTTAATTACGGTTTTATTATTATATATGTATTATTTTTTATTTTAAACATTAATAAATATTTTTAACTATGTTTATTTTATTTTTAAGTATTATTTACTTTATTTAACACATCTGTTTTGAACAGAAAAATACGATAGTTTTAAGATCGATATTTTGGTTTCAATATTTTTGTACTTACCATGTTGTAGATAGAATGTCGATATTCTTGCCTTCGATATTCGTGCATCGATATTTCTGTAGGTCGATATTTTGTAGGTTGATATTCTGTCAGTGATTCAGACCGCGAGGCTGTGTATCGCACAAGGCAGGTTAGTTTTAGCCCAAGTGCAGGGGGTGACACCACCAGCAGCAGCCAGTCTTTGTAGATGTGCTCTGCACTGGTTTCCCATTTGCACAACAAATCTGGATGCTGTTATGAAGTTAGCACACTAGTAGCTGGGAGTGGGAGGAGCTAGGGGGCGAAAGGAAGAGGAGGAGTGAACACAGGAAAGGGTCAGTTAGAGCAGGGACAAGGTAGGAGTGAGATGTAGAGAATAAAGCTCCTGTGAACATTATAATAATTGTTGTGTTTATTGTAGCTGGATGCTACAACTGGCGACGAGGGGTGGGATTGAGCAAACCCCACTGTGCAGAGCCTCGAACGCCTTGTCCCTAGCAGCTGTCGCGCTGCAAACGCACTGCACACTGGAAGTGTGTGTCCCGAGTGCGAGCCTAAAAGAAAGCAGGAATCGGGAGCCCACTCCGACCCTGTGGAGTGCCCCAGAGGTGTGGACGACGCCCACGACGTGCCGCCAGTAAGCGCTGCTGCGAGCGCTGAGATCTGTGTCCAAGCGAGATTGGACGTCGGAAAACCTCACGCCCGATGCGTGAGGTTTAGGAGGCCATCGGCGGAAGAACGCGGGAACTGCGGAGGCAAGTCGGGAGCCCACCCCGATCTCACCTGATGTCCATGGTGTTGGTGGAGAAGTGAATCCTGGCGTGGACTGCCCCAAAAGCCGACCGCCGGTGAGTGCTGAGTGCCCCCGAGTGAATGAGCCTGGAGAGCCAGCCTCGTGTGTGCCTGCAAGGACGGCGGCCATCTTGAAGTCAGGCGCTGGAGTGAAGACAGTAAGGACAACCCTGTGCAAGGCAACGGCGGCCATTTTGAAGTCAGGCGCTGGAGAAAATAAGCATTGGCACAGTAAACAAGCATTGGCGACTACGAGAAACAAGCATTGGCAAAATAAACAAGCATTGGCGACTGAATGAAACAAGCATTGGTAAAGCAAACAAGCATTGGCGACTACAAGAAAACAAGCATTGGCAAAATAAACAAGCATTGGCGACTGAAAGAAACAAGCATTGGTAAAGCAAACAAGCATTGGCGACTACAAGAAAACAAGCATTGGCAAAATAAACAAGCATTGGCGACTGAAAGAAACAAGCGGTGGCATAGCAAATAAGCACTGGCAAAGACAAGTGAGATCGTTGCAGAATGTCCGAAGAAGATGCTCAACCTCCACCCAGTGGATCACTGTTGCGAGCACCCGCTCCTATCAAGGTAACAACGGAAGGGAGCATGGGCCCCAAATGGCAAGAGTGGCTGGAAGAGTTTGAAGATTATATTGAAGGTTCAGACATCACTGATGAGAAAAAGAAACTGATTGCTCTGCGCAACCTGGCGGGGCGAGAGATAGTCAAGATACTCAAAGACCTGCCCGCTGCTGACGTCGATACTTATGTTAAAGCGTGTGAAGTCCTGAACAAGAAGTTTCTTCACAAGAGAAATGTGGACTATGAACGACACACATTTCACTCTGCCAGGCAAGGGAAGGATGAGCCCATGAGTGCCTTCATGGTGCGTCTGCGGAGACTAGCCAAGTACTGTGAATTCGATTCTTTCTCTACTGACGCTGCCATCAAATCCCAGATAATAGACGGATGTCATTCGGATCAACTAAGGAGACGACTACTGAGGAAACCGCATGGATTGGATGAAATAGAGGAGATGACACGAGCTTATGATCAGGCGGAGAAGTACGCCGCCGTCATGGAAACGGAACACAAAGGGAGTCATGAACAGGCGCGACGCGTACACGCCAGAAGTGACAGTCGGAGAAGCTCCAGAGATAAACAATGGAGATCACACACATCCTCCCGTCAAGAGCAATCAGGCTATCAACGTCGAGAACCATGGAGGAAGGAGAGACGACAAGAAAGTGCTACCGATGCGGATATGATTACCCTCATGTGGACAGCTGCCCGGCCATGGGCCAGAGATGTCGAAAGTGTGGTCGCACTAACCACTTTGAAGCGATGTGCGGGGACTACAACAAAGAGAAGCGAAGTGGCCACTCAGGTACCACACGATCTGACACACGAAGCAGAGCTACAAGAGTGTCGCGGCCCGACACTCGAAGACACCATGCGCGAGCTGTCCAAGATCAGACGGAGCGGTCCCCTGAATCGTCACATTCTAGCAGAGAGTCACGTCGGTCTCGGTGGGAAAGGAGGTCACCTTCCAGAGAATCCAGACCTTCGTCCCGAGACTCTGTTTACACCATTGAATATCTGAATTTGGCAGCAGACCCGGACCAGCTTAAGAGATACCCTCGGCTGGACATTAAAGTTGGAAATCACGAATCAAAGTTTGTATTAGACTCTGGTGCCTCCTTGAATTACATTCCAGTGACTGAATATGAAAGGATGAGTCCACGACCTCCCCTGATATTCGCACCTGTAAGAGTCTTCACGTGGATGGCTAAGAAGCCACTTCCCTGCCTAGGGAAATTCTCGACGACACTTACACACGACAACACAACCATTTCAGCAGTCATCCATGTTATCAAGGGCCCTGAAGCAGACTGTCTTTTGAGCCTACCAACTGCTGAACGACTCCACCTGGTGGAAATTCTCTTCAGAGTTAGCGACATCCGAGATGTGACTCGCCTGTTTCCCAAGTTGTTTCAAGGCCTGGGCAAATTGAAAGACTGTCAAGTGCGATTGCACATCAACGAACAAGTCAGGCCTGTCGCCCAACACCCTAGGCGAGTACCATTTCACCTACAGGCCGCTGTTGAGGAAGAGCTCCAAGATTTGTTGACTGCGGACATCATTGAACGCACTGATGGCCCGACCCCATGGGTTTCACCGGTCGTCATCGTTCCCAAAAAGGGCACGGCCAACAAAGTCAGACTCTGTGTGGACATGCGCTTGCCCAACACTGCGATAGAACGAGAGCGGCACCCGGGGCCACACTTGAGCGACATGATCGCAGCACTCAACGGAGCCACTGTGTTTTCCAAATTGGATTTAAATAAAGGTTACCATCAACTGGAATTGGAAGCAGGGTCCAGATATATCACTACTTTTGCAACTCACCTGGGGTTGTTCAGATATAAAAGACTGAGTTTCGGTGTGTCCTCGGCGGCCGAGATATTTCAGGAAATGATCCGACAGGTCATTCAAAATATTCCAAACACGCTCAACTATAGCGATGACATCCTTGTCTATGGTTCTGATGTCAGAGAGCACGACATTGCGCTCAATCGTGTCTGCCATGCCCTATTGGCAGCCAATTTGACTCTGAACAAAGAGAAATGCGAGTTTCACCAGGACACGCTGAAGTTTTTCGGTCACATCTTTTCTGGTGCTGGCATGAAACCTGATCCCGACAAAATCATGACATTGAACAACACCAAGAGTCCCCGGGATGTGGGTGACCTCAGGTCGTTCCTGGGAATGGCCAGTTATTGTGCTCGCTACATTAAAGATTACGCTACAATCAGCCACCCCCTCCGCATACTAACCAAGCAGGGTCAACCGTTTGAATGGACTCCCCAATGTGAGCAGGCATTCAAAGAAATCAAGAAGGCGGTGGAATCAGCGAATCACTTATCATATTTCAACCCAAAGCGGAAAACCGAAATAACTGTAGATGCAAGTCCGGTAGGTCTGGGAGCGATCCTGGCACAATATGAAAATGACACAGATCAGCGCCGCATCATTGCCTACGCGAGTCGTAGTCTGACTGAGCCGGAACGAGCCTACTCCCAACCTGAAAAGGAAAGCTTGGCCGTGGTATGGGCCTGTGAACATTTTCATGTCTTTATTTACGGAAAGCATTTCACCTTGATCACAGATCATCAAGCTCTCATCACCATCTATGGAAATCCAAGATCCAAGATGCCACCGAGGATCGAAAGGTGGGGCCTACGATTACAAGAATATACCTTCACTATACTTCACAAACCTGGGAAATCTGAAAATCCTGCGGACTACATGTCCCGGCATCCTCTCCCATCATCAGCTTCCCGAGCTTCCATTGCGGAAGAGTACATTCATTTTGTAACGGATCAAGCTCTTCCCCCAGCTATCCCTCTGGAGACTATTCGGGAGATGACGGCCCAGGATGTCATCTTGCAGAGAGTCCTTCACAAAATCCGCAACAATAGATGGAGGCATGATCCTCAAGACGATGAAGCTGATTCTTTGACTCAACGTGAACTACAAGCCTTCCGGCATGTGAGTGGTGAACTGTCTGTCACGACTGATGGCATATTGTTGCGTGATCAGAGGATTGTAATCCCTACACAACTGAGACAGGGAGTGGTTGCTCTTGCACATGAAGGACATCGAGGAATAGTATCGACCAAACGAGCACTAAGGGAACGAGTGTGGTTTCCGTTCCTTGATCAACTAGTGGAAGTCACCTTAAAAGATTGCCATCTCTGCCAACTCACCAGCAAGGGTGACCCTCCCGCTCCTTTACATATGACCAGCCTGCCCAGTGGTGTGTGGCAAGAAATCGCCATAGACTTTTATGGACCCCTGTCATCGGGCAAATATGTGCTGGCCATCATTGATGAGTATTCCAGGTATCCCATTGCCTGTTTTGTGTCATCTACGAACACTGCCAGTACCCTCAAGGTCCTCGATGAAGTCTTTGCAGCGTGGGGAGTTCCCAAGATCGTTAAATCAGACAACGGACCTCCTTTCAACGGAAATGACTTTGCTGCTTTTGCGAAACACCTTGACTTTCATCACCGCAGGATCACGCCTCTCTGGCCACAGGCGAATGGGACAATTGAGAGGTTCATGGCCACCCTCAAGAAGACCTTCCAACATGCTACCGTGGAAGGGAAAGACTTACAAACAGCACTCAATGAAGTTCTTCGAGCTTATCGTACAACTCCTCATGCTACGACTGGCAAATGCCCGGCGACTCTCATGCTGGGACGTCCCATGAGGAATCGCATTCCCACGTGGGATGGAGCCCTGGAAGTATCATTATCTGAGATGGACTCACGGGAAATGAGAGCCACTGATGACCGCAACAAAAGAAAAATGAAGGCCTATGCCGACAACCGGAGGAGAGCACGGTCATTATCATTAAATGAAGGGGACAGTGTCATCGTCAAGCAAGATATGCAGAAAAAGACTGACTGTACATTCAAGGATGAACCACTGGTGGTCACCAGAAGGCAAGGGACTATGGTAACTGCGGAGTCCGAGCAGCGGCGAGTTACGAGAAACATCTCGCACTTCAAGAAATTGCCAACTGATACCTCAAGAACCATGGTTAGTGACACACATAATCCCCTAGTTGAAGAACCACAGTCAAATGGTCGTGAGAACATTGCTCCGATCCTTGAGACATTGAATACTGATGGTCTGAGGGCCAGGTCGCCACGACCTCATCGTGACATACGTCCACCCAAGAGACTGATTGAGGAGATGGACTAAGAAGTCAGTATGCTCTGTTTGTTTTGTTACAAAGGGGGGAGATGTTATGAAGTTAGCACACTAGTAGCTGGGAGTGGGAGGAGCTAGGGGGCGAAAGGAAGAGGAGGAGTGAACACAGGAAAGGGTCAGTTAGAGCAGGGACAAGGTAGGAGTGAGATGTAGAGAATAAAGCTCCTGTGAACATTATAATAATTGTTGTGTTTATTGTAGCTGGATGCTACAGATGCTGCTCTGCACGGTGTAAAAAATTAGTAAATTCGAAGTTTTTTTTTTCTCCAGAATTACGAATTTCAATCAAGTACTAAAGCAAGATTAAAGGCCAGGTTTTAGGGTTCGAAATTCAGAAGTACAATAATAGAACACATTGTTAGTCCTCTTTAGTGAAGAGGATTCTTCAGCAATGAAAGTGGAATATAGATTCAAAATGAAGGCATCTATTTATATATTTGACGTTATGGGATGAATATTTACACAACCCCAAGCCTATCAGAAATATGGTGCTTTAAAATAACTGAGGAATGTTGACATGCTTGTAATAAGCTTTCCTAGAACAGAAACAAGTGAAACAGATCGTTCCAGTTGCTAGTCAGAGGAGCGCCCTCCCCTCAGTTCCCCAGGAAGCACAACCCGTTTAATGATGGCCAATTATTGCAGCTAAACAAAATGCGCCGGGATGGTCTGTTGACAACAATAATGAGGCATTAAGAAGTCATTATCCCTGCCTAACAGGCAGGGGAGCCTGGCTGCCCTCCAGAGACGCATCAATAATCCGAAAAGGACAGCAAGGTTCTGAGACCAGCCGTACAACTCACAGAAGTGTTTCCAATGTTAATTCTCACCTGAATGTTAAGTACCTTGTTTATTGATTCACGTGTCGATAGCAGTCTACAGCCTCTCTCCCATGTAAGACCTAAACGTGCTTGGCAAAGCGATTGCAGCACATTCTGTCGCTATCCTCCAGCAGTTACGACCCTGGTGATCAGCCCTTCTGCACTGACTAGTTCTAGGTCATGGCAAAAAGTGCAGTTCGTGGACAAAACTCAGCCTCAATGTTAAATGTAAATAACAAATGAATAAATACAAGTTTGCTTTACTTTTTAATTGGCTTTTTGACCGTGATTAAATGTACGCAATACAAATGTGAACTAGCTCAGAAAATGCCACTATTTAGGTCTATCTTAAAGAAACTTTTTAGAAAGGTTTCCAATTAATTATTTAAGAGTATTACCAATTAATAATTAAAACCGTATTAAAAAGTTAACCCCTGAAAGTCAATCCTGAGACTCTAAAGTACAGGCTAGTCAATTTTAACAAGTGCCATCCAGTGGTGAAGCGAGGAGCAGAATTGCATAGTAAGGTTAATAGGCAAGTGTCAGAACGCCGATTACATAAGCCCCTGTTATGGAGCATGTTAGAGGGTGGGTGCAGCGGCATACAAGAACACTGCTCAACAAGCAAGATGCTGACTAACTACTATCTTTATTTTGGTAGAGCTGTCCATCTTTCCCACAGCACTTAGCATCTGAAAAGTCAGTCTCTCCTCTGTAGTTGGTTAGCAGTCCCATTAGCAAAAACCTTAGAAAAGAAGTAGGAAGTAATGGTGAATTACATATATTGGGGCAAAGCCATTCGGCGGGAGACAAAATGTGTCAGGTGGCGATACAGAAGGAGTTGTAAGCATGCCCAGTGGGTGCATATCACAGATGTGTACATTGGAAGCCACTGCTGGGGGGTAGAGAATCTCAGTATGCAGATGTTTAACAGGTAATAAGAAAAGACGCTTTAGTGGAGGAATCAGTACGTGCATTGTGTTCACTATTTCCAAAAACTTTCTTAAAAAGTCGTTAATGGATAAACTACTTACCTTTTTCATTTTCCCTTAGAAAAGCTTATTGATATCTCTACCTTTTGTTTTACACCATATCCAATGCACCAAATACAGTAATCCACAGAAGAAGTCAAGAGAATAAATGTGAGTGTCCCAGCCATGCTCTTCTAGCCTCTGATGTGTGCAGACATTTCTGCCCTTGCCATGGATTTTGCCCAAGTATGCCCGTGCATATCCTGAGCAGTGTAATCCTCAACTAATTTTTGCTGCTGCGGCGGCTTGGAGGGGGTGGGGTCATGGGTGGCATCCGAATGCCACTTCGCCAATCAACCAACCACTCACAACCCCCTACAAGCATTCCATCATGTGGTAGCAACAGACCATTTTACATTGAGGCTACTTGCAGGAAATGATGAGAGAGGGAATATTTTATCCATGGTGAAATCACTGGCGATGGATTTTTTTCTAATTTGATTTCACCTGGCGCAGACATGAATGCACCATTAAAGCTAATTGTTATATTGATGTCTGCCCTGAAAATGAATAGTGACAATGGATCAGCTTTTCTACATCTTAGTCAAAACCGTCTACCATTGCCATATGAGTGGAAAGACATATACCTGCAATGACATTGGAAGGAAAAAAAAAAAAAATTCAAAAAACAACAAAGAGCCCCTGTTTGTAATCTGTGACTGTTATCTGAAATGGGGAAGTAGCTCTATTTCCTACGAGTAAATATTACTATGATGGACACCTTCCAATACAAATCCAAATTCATTGAAACCTCGAAAAATGATATACACATCTTATGAGCATGTCACAATGGGAGATTAGCTCATGATGCCACGAAATTGTTTGATTTGATTAACAACTATCCATTAGTTACCATAGTTACATACATGGCCTATATGTTCCTGCTAAAAAACAGATTTCATACTTTGATAATATTAAACTGTTTAACTCACCTGCTGTACAGTTTCAGTTTTGGATGGCAATAATAAAGTGCAATTAGATTTTCTGTTGATGCTCGATCTAAAAATGGGTTGAGCCAACATTTATGAAGGGCCACGGTGGGACCGGGCGTGATGCAAGGACTGCGGGCCATTTCGCAAAATGTCCCCTCTTTCGGAGGCATGCCCAACCCTGTTCCAAAGGCCTGATCTGGGTTTAGTTCGGCTGGATTGTTCCCATGAGGCAGAGGGTCAAGACTGATTTGCATATGGCCATGTGTGAACTGGGGTGGCCTGGTGAGCAAAATAACGATGGATTAAACCCAGATCTGTCACTGGGGGTGAATGTTTTTGCTGTTGTGCAAACTTCCGTCCATCATCTTGAGTGTTTTGCTGTTCATCCTATGTGGGAAGGGTATGCCCAGACGTGGGTCCCGTGCTCACTAAGCCACTGGAATCAAGCTATCCTGGCTGAAGATGGCTGATAGCAAAATTAACGATGGATTAAACCCAGATCTGTGACTGGGGTGAATGTTTAGCCATTGTGCAACATTCCGTCCATCGCCTGCGTATTCCAGTTGGTTAATCTTGCTATTGGTCCCGCATGTTTAAGGGGTAGTGTACTCTTAATTGTGCATGGGAAACAGTAATTGATTACAGTATTTGGGACAATTAGTTCAATACGATAAGTAGTTGTATTCCATTGGACATGACATGTTTTGGGTATGCTCAAACGATAACGAAATTGTACCCAAACAGATTGAAATTATGGAGGTTGCTTTTCATAAAATTGGCAGCGAAACATTTGGTCATGATTAGCAATAAACAGACATTAACAGAGAGTCAGATTTGTAGAGGTCCTATCACAAGGCTGGCATTCATTTGTGTAGGTATAGGGTACACCTGACACGTTTTTGAGTAGACCCAAACAAAAACAAATGAAATTATGGAGGTTGCTTATCAAAAAATGGGCATTGAAACTATTTTACATGATTAGCAATAAACAGACATTAGTAGAGAGTCAGATTAATAGAGGCCCTATTGTAAGGCTGGCATTCGTTTGCATAAGGGTACATATAGGGTCACATAAATAGTCATTTGTCACAGTAGGTAGGCATATGGTATGAATCAGGGTCTGTATTAGAAACACGTATTCCATTCATCTAGAGTGTTCAGTCCCCTTTTAATTGTCTTGCAGTTGTAGAGCCATTTGCACTCGAGGCGATTATAGACTGTTGTTTACCACCCCTTGTACTTGGTATCAGGCTGCCAGGTGAAGTCTTTTTCCTGAATGGCCTTTTGCCAAAAAATGTTCCACCAGTGGTGCCGTAAGCACTTTGCAACGGATTCGGCTTCAATGTTGGGAGATCCCGGTCTTGATCTGTTGCGTTGTTTGTCCGATATATCATAGTTGGCACGGGCACTTGATGCAGTAGATCACATTTTTGGAGTTGCAGTTGGTAAATGATTTAAGGAAATGTTTACAGTTGTCATACTCAATTTCTTTTGTGTTATTTGTAGAGTCGCATGCCATGCAGTGATTACATTTGTAGTGACCAACAGTTGGCGGCAGATTGAAACATGCTTCAATTGTGTTGCTTTTTTATTCGGAGTGAATGCTCTGACTAGATGGTCTCTCAGGTTACGCCCTCTTTTAAAGGAGAAGAGGGGTGTGCCCATATTTAGTTCAAGTGGGTCTAGTACTTGACCCAAGGGTAGGTCGCTCCCCCTGCCTCGTTCAGCGCCACCAGTGCTGCTCTCCGCCATCCGGCCCCAGTCTTTCACTGTTTTTCTCCCCACAGAGTCCCCTTTGTTTTTTTCCATCTTTGTCTGTCTCTGTTCACTGTTTTTTCTCCTCACAGATTCCCCTTCGTTTTTTGCCATCTTTGTCTGTCTCTGTTCACTGTTTTTTCTCCCCACAGATTCCCCTTCGTTTTTTGCCATCTTTGTCTATCTCTGTTCACTGTTTTTTCTCCCCACAGATTCCCCTTCGTTTTTTGCCATCTTTGTCTGTCTCTGTTCACAGTTTTTCTCCCCACAGATTCCCCTTCGTTTTTTGCCAGCTTTGTCTGTCTCTGTTCACTGTTTTTTTCTCCCAACAGATTCCTCTTCGTTTTTTGCCAGCTTTGTCTGTCTCTGTTCACTGTTTTTTCTCTCCACAGATTCCCCTTCGTTCTGTCTCTGTCCCTCCCGCCACCCTTTTCCCGCCGTTTTTTGACCGCAAATCGGTCTTTTCCCCGCCTACCCTCCCGCCGCCCACCCCCCAGCTGACCCCTCCTCCCCCAGCTACCCCAAAAATGGCGGCCGCGTCGCTGGCGCGCTGAAGGCGCGCCTAAGGCAAGCCAGTCTGCGCCCGTCCGCGCCTGGACCGTGCCCAGCACCACAACCCCTGGCCCCCGTGACCCCCCGCCAGATCTATGACACCACCACCCTCACCATCCTCAACCGTGGACGCACACCGGGTTGCTGCCGCGCCACCCCGAAGCGAGCCCACGGACCTTTCTCCTGCCGCAACTGCCGTTTCACCTGCCTACGAACACCCAATGCACCCAACAAGACCAACTCCCCCGGAAACAAACTCGAATGCATCCTGATCAACACCCGATCCGTCAACAGGCACGCCATCGAAATATGGAACCTCATCCACTCCACAACCCCAGACATCGCCTTCCTCACCGAGACCTGGATGAACCCCTCCTCGGCACCCGACACCGCCATAGCCATTCCCGACGGCTACAAAATCATCAGGAGAGACTGCACTTACCACACCGGAGGAGGCATCACCATCGTCCACAAGAGCTCCATCCGCATAACGACCAACACCGACAACACGCTCACCGACGCCGAACACCTCCACTTCTCAATCCACAGCGACCCCAAGACCACCCTTAGAGGCACCCTCATCTACAGACCACCAGGACCTCGCACAAAATTCAGCGAAGACATCGCAGACTTCATCAGCCCACACGCACTCCCCTCCACCAACTACATACTCCTAGGGGACCTCAACTTCCACCTGGAGAGCCACGCCGACAACAATACCTCCACCCTACTGGACAACCTCGCCAACCTCGGACTGAAACAGCTGGTCAACACCCCCACCCACTACGCCGGACACACACTCTACCCGATCTTCTCCTCCAGCAAACACATCTCCTTCAGCCACACCACCAAACTATCCTGGACGGACCACAGCTGTGTCCACTTCAGCTTCATAAAAACCGCCGTACACCACCACGCCCAACAACCACCAAGAAGACAATGGAACCGAGTCACCACCGAACAACTCACCACAGCCCTCTCCCAGAACCCACCACCAGCACCGCAGACCCCAACGAAGAGGCCTCCAACCTCACGAACTGGATCTCAGACTGCGCCAACCTCCTGGCCCCCCTGAAGACCCAGGTACACAAAGACAACCACAAGAAAAACTCCTGGTTCACCCCCATCCTCAAGGACTCCAAAAAAGAATGTCGCACCCACGAAAAAACCTGGCGCCTCTATCAGACCGACGAGAACATGTCTACTCTCAAGAACGCCACCCGCAAACACCACCAACTCCTCCGCGCAGCAAGAAAATCATCCTTCAAAGACATGCTCGAAAACAACGCCCACAATAGCAAGGAACTGTTCGTCATCGTCAGGGAACTCTCTAACCCCGATGCTGAAAACAACGCCATCCCCCTCTCAGGATCTCTACGACTCCCTCGCGGCTTTCTTTCACCACAAGGTCACCGATATTTACAACAGCCTCTCCACATCCAACACGAACCCACCTCCGGAATCCGACACTGACAACACCACCATCCACACCTGGAACTCAACCACCACAGAGGAAACCACCCGCATCATGAACTCCATCCACTCAGGATCCCCATCCGACCCATGCCCGCACCACATTTTCAACAAAGCCAACAACATCATCGCACCCCACCTACGAGACGTCATCAACGCATCACTCACCACCGCCACCTTCCCCGAAAACTGGAAACACGCCAAACTCAACGCCCTCCTAAAGAAACCTACAGCAGACAACACCGAACTCAAAAACTTCCGGCCTATTCCGCTCCTCCCATTCCCCGCCAAAGTGATTGAGAAGATCATCAACACTCAACTCACCACCGCCCTAGAATCCAACGACTCACTCGACCCCTCACAGTTCGGTTTCAGAGCTAACCACAGCACCAGGACCACCCTCATCGCAGCCACAGACGACATCAGATCCCTGACAGACAAGGGAGAGACCGTGGCACTCATACTCCTGGACCTCTCCGCAGCCTTCGACACGGTATGCCACCGTACTCTAATACGGCATCTCAACAACGCCGGCATCCGAGGCAAGGCCCTGGAATGGATCATCTCCTTCCTCTCCGGAAGAACATAGAGAGTCCGACTCCCCCCCTTCAGATCTACAGCTACTGAAGTCATCTGCGGCGTCCCACAAGGATCCTCCCTCAGCCCCACCCTCTTCAACATTTACATGACCCCCCTGACGAACATCGCACGCAAACACGGACTTAACATCATATCCTACGCCGACGACACTCAGCTCATCCTCTCCCTCACCAACAACCCCACCTCAGCAAGAACCAGACTACACAAAGGCATGAAGGAAGTAGCAGACTGGATGACAGACAGCCGGTTTAAACTCAACACCGATAAGACGGAAGTCCTATTCCTCGGCCCTACTCCCACTGCCTGGGACGAATCCTGGTGGCCCCCCGCCCTGGGCAGCACTCCCCAACCCACCAACCACGCCCGCAACCTCGGCTTCATCCTGGACTCGTCCCTCTCCATGAACAGACAGGTCAACGCGGTGACATCGGCATGCTTCAACACCCTCCGCATGCTCTGCAAAATCTTCCGCTGGATCCCCACCGACACCAGGAAGACCGTCACTCACGCCCTCGTCACCAGCCGCATGGACTATGGGAACACTCTGTACGCCGGCATCACTACCAAGCTACAGAAGAAACTTCAACGAATCCAGAACGCAGCCGCACGACTCATCCTGAACATCCCCCGCCACCACCACATCTCCGGACACCTGAAGAAACTTCACTGGCACCCAGTCAGCAAGAGGATCACCTTCAGGCTCCTCACCCACGCACACAAAGCCCTTCACAACCTCGGACCAAAACTCATCAACCACCGCCTCTCCTTCTACTGTCCTCCTTGCACTCTGCGCTCGACAGGACAAGCCCTGGCAGCCGTGCCCCGCATCCGCAGGGCCACCGCCGGGGGCAGGTCCTTCTCCTACCTGGCAGCGAAGACCTGGAACTCTCTTCCCAGCCACCTGCGCGCCCCACAGGACCACCTCTCCTTCAGAAGGCAGCTCAAGACCTGGCTTTTTGAGCACTGACCCCCACCCCCCAGCACCTTGAGACCCCCACGGGTGAGTAGCGCGCTTTACAAATACAAATGATTTGATTTGATTTGATTAGTACTGACCAATGTTTTTTCACTAGTTTCGTCAGTTTGTTGCTCACTGTGCTGAAAGTAGTGACACAGGTAACCCCTGTCATTGGTGTCATGGGGCTGGAGGAGGTGTTCCCTATGGGCATACCACGCTCTTTTCATGGCCCGTCTACCTAGCTTCCTGGGGTAGCCTCTGGACATCAGTTTTTTAACCAGGATCTCTGCCTCATTTTGAATTTACAGTTGCGCCCGACCCTAAGAAATTGCCCATATGTAAGGCCATCTCTGAGTGCCCTGGGATGCGCACTGTGGTATTGAAGCAGAGTGTTGTGTTCAGTTGGCTTTCTGAACAAGGTGGTATATAATTCCCCGTCCGTAATTTGATTGTCACATCAAGATAATCTACCTGTTGTGCATCGGAGGTATATGTGAATTTTAGGTCTGGTTGGCTTGAGTTAAGCCACGCACAGAACTTGTTCAGCGTGTTCTGGTCCCTACCCCAGATCATGAGGACATCGTCTATGTACCTACGCCGAAGATGGATCTTTTCATGGTATGGGTTTCTGTCATTGAAGATAATGTTAGACTCCAAGTAGTCTACGAACAGAATAGCAAAATTTGGAGCAAAAATAGCTTCCATTGAGGTACCTTTGCATTGCCTTTGCATTGCCGATAGTATGTGTCTTTGAACAGGAAATAGTTTCTAGTCAGTGCAATTTCGAGAAAGCTAATTATAAATTCCGTGGATACTCGATGGGGAGCTGGACGATTATTGAGATGTTGGCGTGTCACGTCTATGCCTTTTTGTTGGGGGATGTTCGTGTATAAAGACTCTATGTCAAGAGAGACAAGGAGTTCTGTATTGGGATTGAATGGCTGGGATTCAATCAGATTGATAAGATGAGTGGTGTCTTTAATGTAAGTCTCTGTTTTAGACACAAGATCTTTTATAAAAAAATCGACATACTTCCCAAGAGGTTCCAGGATGGATCCACAGCCGGACAGGATTGGCCTGCCTGGTGGTATTTCTGCGTTTTTGTGGACTTTGGGAAGAGTGTACAGTACAGGAGTACGTGGCTCCTTGTTATTGAGAAAAAGGAGTTCATTCTTGCTAATGAATCCATTGTCCAAGCACTCTTGGGTGACCTGGAGAATGTCTTCACTGATCTTTTTTACTGGGTTATTGGTTACTCGCTCATAGTGTAGGGTGTTATTAACTTGGCGTAGAATCTCTGTGTCATATGCGGTCCTGTCCTGGATGGTGATACCAACCCCTTTGTCGCACGGTTTTATTAGGATTTCCTCATTGTCTTTAAGTTTAGCCAGACTATCTCTTTCTTCTGTACTGACATTGAAGGAAGTGAATCTGTAATACATTTTAAGTTTGGCCAGGTCTCTCAGTACAAGGTGTTCAAATGTGATAACCTCTGGGGGCATAGTGCCACTCGCTGGGCTGAATGTAGACACTGGACGAAGTCCTGTAGTATCATTTCTGGGAGGAGTGTCGGGGTCTTGGAAAAAGACCTGCAATCTCACTTTTCTGAAGAATTGCAATAACTCTGCATGAATGGCAAACCAATTGGGCTTCTCAGTAATCACAAAATACAAACCTCTGCTCAGTAGAGCTATGTCTGTCGAGTTTAGCTGGTGACTGGAAAGATTAAAGATAAGAATAGATTCCATGTTGGCTTGGTGTGGTGTCTGGGTGTTGGCTTGGTGTGGTGTCTCAGTGTTTAGTATTGGTACCCCCACTGATAGTACCTGTTCCTCGTCTGGCGTTCGCCTGGGGGGAAGTTGTATCTGGTTCGGCCTCTCCCCCTCCCTCTTCCTCTGGGAGGGTCTATATTCCTCAGTTGGCCCCTGCCTAAAAAAGGGGGGGTTGTTGGTGTGTGCAGATGTACTGGGACCTTCTGTTGTTTTTGAGCTATCCGATTCAGCAGACAAATCAGAGAATGTGACAGGTACTCTGTCCCTGAAGCAACCCCACGTGCCAGTCGGAAATCTTTGTTGCTGTTGTGGGACTACAGTAAATAAATCCTCCTGTAGATAAGGGTAGGTTCTTTCCTTGTTATAGTTTTCTATATCTTTGGTGACTTTCGTTGATTTTTTTATGATGTTCAAAATTTTGGAAGTCTAATATTGTGTGCTCTATTTTGTCTAGGGCTGCCTTTGCGTCAGCAATGCTATCTAGTTCAAGGATGGCTTGCTCTAGCACCTGTATTTCTTCCAACTCTTTTTTACTATGTTCTAGAGCCGTGCCGATGCCTAGCACCATCCAGTGCCTCGAGCAGGTAGTCCCTATGTGCGAGAAACCGTTTTTTAATTTGGGGTCCTGAATGAAGATAGCCGGTACGTTGCGCACCTCGAGACCTATAGGGATGACCTCAGCTCTTAGATAGTCAGTTAGCATGTGTGCGTGTTACTCTGTGCATATGTGTTTTTTCTTTAACCTTTCAAGTTCCGCTAGTTTTTCGCTCGCCACGTTTGTGGGAGCCCTATTGCTTATTACCAGGCCTTGAAATAGTGAGGGCCCTGTGAGTTTACTGGCAATATATTCCTCAATGTAAGTAGGGGCCAGTGGTGTAGACATTCTGGTATATGCAAATATTCGTTTTAAATTCCACTTTTAGAAACTAAAGGAGGATAACAGCGATAAACATGCACTCAAAATTACTCTAATTCAAACACACAATACTCTTCTATACAGAAATTGCTTGAAGGTACAGTGTGCACCCTGTAAGAGGCTCTGTCTGCCTCCTAGTATACAAGAAAACCAGTCTAAGCCCGGATCAGTGTCCAGGAGCTCAGAGTGCACTACTTTATCATCACTTCGTCCTGAGTGTACGTTAAAAAGTGACAGCACATTTACTAGATAGTTATGAAAGTACTTGTTCGAAGTAATCAATGAAAACATGAATTGCTCAAAGTGATCTCAAAAATGTATTTCATAAATAACCAAAGGGAAAGTCCAAAATCTGAAACTGCTCTTTATTCAGTCCATAGCAGAATCTTTTCAGCGGAAGCAAAATAAAGCTTGATTCAATGACATAATCCGGATAACAAAAAAATATCTCTTCCCCAATGCATTTCGGGCAAGACGTTGCCCTTCATCAGGGGCATCTAGAACATCAATAATGAACGTGAGTATTATGAAATCAATTATGTCACATTTTGACATATCAAACATGCTACATGGTAGCCACTCACAAACAGAGAAGCAGAGAAGGTGAAAGTCATACAAAGACCATGTGAAATGAAGAGTGAAATGACCATGAAAATGATAAACAAAATTCGTGCACTAGTGTAAGGACAGCTTAAAGTTGAAGCCCGCATGCAGTGCGAGTGAACAATGCTGCATAGGCAAAAGCGGTACCTGTGATAAGAATCTTGACTTCATGGGTTAAATGGTGACACAAACACTATGGGGCTGATGCACGGATCTAATGTAAGACAAAATCCTAAACTTACTACTTTTGGTATTCACAGAAGGCATTTAATAGTAGTAAAGTTAGGATTTTGTCTTAAGTTTGACTTAAGACAAACTTAAGACAAACTAAAGACAGACTTAAGACAGACTTAAGACAAACTTAAGAAGGGTGCAAGAGAGTTTGTGCAGTACTTGATACAGTTGTTGATGTCCTAGTCAAGGATGTCTGTGGGTCTAGGTTGATCCATGTTGAAGGTTGTTGGACTTTGCCCTCCTGGCAGGTTCACCCCTAATCTTTTTGCTTTTAGTATGTGATCTGTGTTAGTGATTTTTGGTCTCTGCATACTTTTTCCCTGTGTCCCAGAGTAAAGTGCGTGCGTGTAGTGAGGCTGGCCTGCCCTCCCATAGGAATGCATGGGGAATGTGTGTGTCCATGTTAATTGCTGATGTGTCTAGTGGGGAAGTGCCACTCCTAGACATTGGTGTGTGTGTGTGTGCAGTGAGTGTGCTGGCGTGTGATTGGCTGGAGCTGGCTGGTGAGCCTGGCTCCAGAAGTCTTAATGGGTCTGCCCGGTGGTGAGTGGAGAGATTAGCATGAGTGATGTGAGGGAGGGGTGCACCTGGGTCCTGAATGGGGCTGGGCTTTCCCCACACAATGCTGGCTCAACCCCCTGTGGTGCGTCTAATGACCCTAGCCTCCCTAGTGAATGGAAAGGGTGGCTGAGGAAAACAAAGTATTCCAAAGCCAGCTGCGCCTGGTTTTTCCCCCACCCTGCACCTACAAACAAAGGATTTACCTGTATAAAAAGGGGCTGTGTCCCCATGAATGTGGTTCTCTTCCAGGATCCTATCTGAGGGGGGGGCTGCAGCTGCTGGGCGCCAGGAGGACCGCCACTTGGACTGCCTCCCTGCCTGGAGGCCCAGTGAGCTGGCTCTAAGCCCAGCCTTGCCCCCCTGCCTACCTGAAGGACTTTAATGCTGACTTTTGAGCCCCTAGCGCCTGGGAGCGCTTTATTTTGGCCCCTAGCACTTAAGAGCGCTTGATTTTGCTTATAGCGCTTCTATTTTCCTTTCACGGCTGCCCGCGCCACGTTTTGCCGCATGGCTGCCCTTTGTTGACCCCTGACGGGTGCCCGGGACCTTGCCGGCATCATTATTTATTTAATTAGAGGGAGCCTACCCCTCGTTTTTGCCCGGATTGCCGAGGAGTGCCCTGGGGGCCGCCTCTCTGCCCGCGGCGACCCGGAAGTCCCGCCCCCGAAAACCGGAAGCGGACGGGAGCCCACCCCGCGCTCCGGGGTGGCAGGGAGATGTGCGTGTCGAAGAGAGGCGGCCGTGACTGAGCAGGTGAGGTCCGCGGGGCTTCCGTGCCCGGTAGAGCCCCACCTACTGCCCAGTCCCGCCTGATGCCGCCAGAGCAGAAAGAGGAGCCCGGCCGCAGCCCAGGAGGAGAGACGCCCGAGCACCAGGACACCGCAGGAGCCCCAAGGAGAGGGAGCTTCTGTACAGCGTCCCGAACAGCCGGTGAGTGTTGCTCCGGTCCCGCAGCTCTGGGGGCAGTTTCCTTTCGCTTTGAGCAGCCCCAGTTGGCAGAGGGCCGCTCCAACGACCTGGGTGCATCCTTTGTTCGAGCCCTGCGAGGCCCCTACTCTCCTCTGAAGGGGCCACCTGTGTGCAGAGCCCACGAAGGCTCTTGGTGACATAGTTTATTCCGAGTCCCCGAGCGGGACTCCAACGATTCCAGGGGCATTGCTTTGCCTAGAGCCCAGCGAGGCTCCGACCTGGGGCATTGTTGATTTTGAGCCCGAGGCTCCAGGGCCCCACAGTTGTTTTAGAGCCCAGAGAGGCTCAATGGGGCATATTTGTTTTACGAGCCCTGGGAGGCTCTGGAGTGACATTTTGTAATTGAGAACCCCGAGAGGCTCAAGGCGCCACAGTTGTTTTAGAGCCCCAGAGAGGCTCTTGAGTGCCATTGCTTTGTAGAGCCCAGCGAGGCTCAGGGGACAGTCAGTTGGTTAGAGCCCCGAGGCTCCCACGCTGTGGTTGGCCCCATTTTTGTTCTTGAGCCCACGAGGCTCCAACACGTGTGTTCCCATTGCCTTACAGCTGCCCAGCACTTAGTGGGCAGTTGCCACGTTTAGGCTTGTTTTTTAGCTGCCCGCGCAGCCTGCCCTGACTTTTGGACACAGGGCGCTTCAGCCCCAGAGAGGCCAGTTGGCCTGACGGACAGTTCTAGTGTTGTGCCTATGTGCACCTTGCGCAATTTGTGATTTACTTACTAAGGTGATTTCTGTGCAATTGTTATTACCTACACCTCTGAATGTTTTTAGGCATCATGTGTTTTGCTTCTTTCCCTTTACTATGTGTTTGATGCTTAGGTGATTGTTTTTCCTTCGATAGGTCCTGCTAGTAAGGTCCTGGTTCCCTGCGTGATTTTCCTAAGGTGGTTAGGGTTGGGTAGGAGGTACTTACCCTTTACCAGTAATCACTGGTTGTGTGCTACATGTACTATTTTTGTGCTACAGTCATTATATGTTTTATGTGCTAGTGTTATACCTACAAGTATTATTATTCCTACAAAGTGCTAATTACAACAAGTGCTAGTTCTAAAAGTGCATACCCCTGACAGTGGTCCAGGTGGCCCTTTCCTGTACATAATCCCCTGTAAATTCTGCCCGTGCCTGTTGGCACATTGTAAAGTGTGTGTTTTTATCTAATGTGTTTTACTATAATACAAAGGCTATTTTTTATATAACCTTGTGTGGAGTTTCCTTTGTGGTGGCCCTTGGGTGTTGTTGCTTGGTGCGCGCGCAAACGCTTTACACATCGCCTCCGAGATTAGCCTTGCTGCTCGCGTCACGTTACCCAGAGGGTGAGCAGGGGTTATCTTGGTGTGTAACTCCCTTGCCCTGACTTGGGAATGGTGATCTCTGACTGACTTTGGCGCAAGCCTTGGCCAGCCGGGGAACCCGTTTCTAACATTGGCGGCAAGCGGTGAGGATTTGGACTTGCGTTTGCGCTGTACCGCAGTGGCAACAGGCCGCACTACAAAACTCTGCATTTTTAGATAATCACATTTTGGGGATTATTGTTTTTTTTGGTGAAGTTCCAGTCTTTCTTCTCCTGAAAGGTGTCATTTTGTAATTGTGTCCAGTACATTTGTTCCCCGCCCTGCTCCCAGAGTTGGTACCTGTGTCGCTTATGGTCAGCTTGAGAAATAAGGGTTGGTAGAAACTGCCTTACCGAGGGGGTGTGTGTGTGAATGAGTGGTGTGTTATACTGGACAGAGGAGTGCGAGTTCTCTGAGATAGGGAGCTTGCTGAATTTTTTTAAATTGTATACTCCTGTTAAGCTCAGACCCCTAGGTTCCCTGTGTCAAACTCTTCTTGAGAACGTCCGCCAAAAGGGAGCCTGCTTTTGATCTCTGTGGTATTTTTAGATACAGTAGGTTAGAGCTGGTCTGATTCTGTGAAGAGGGAGGCATGGAGGTGAGTGAGTCGGATACTCAGTCCCAGCTTAGGGACAGCCTGATCCAATGGCAAAAGGGTCAATGGGATCTTGAGCGCAGTGAGGAAGATAGGGCCCGGGCCGTACGCCATGAGGGTGGTGAGTCTGAGGAGAGCCCTGAGGAATATGAAGAGGATGAAGATGACAGTGAATGGTCACCAGCAGATAGTGAGGATCCCATAGATAGGGAGTCCCTTGCTGGGTCCAGTGTCAGTACCAGCGCCCCATCCCTTTTTCTGTCCCCAGATGAGTGGTTGGATAGGAAGGAAGAGCGGGAGCACCAGCTAGCGATGGAACAGCTCAGGTTAGAGCATGCCCAGCTAGAGGCTGAAAGGGCCTTGTTCAGGGAGAAGATAACCCTAGAGGGTAGGTTATCCCCTGCGCACAGTTTTAATTTTCTGGATTCCCCAGGGAGGGTTGAGTCCAGTGGTGGCAGTTATTTAAATTTCAGTGTCGAAAGTCCCACTCCCAGTTCCCCAAGTATGGTACCTGTTTCCCCAGAAGAGGAGTTCAGGTTGAAGTTCAGGAACCTTAGGAAACCACCTCACCAGTCTTGGGAAGATTTTGAGGATGACTGTTGTGGGACACTGTGTGATTGGGTACGGGTTCCCACGAAATGTGATTGGGGCGTATTGTTCGGCATGATTGTCAAAGAGCACCTGCTCAGTTGTTCGCTAGGATTGCGCCAACACCTGTTGTGGTGTGGATTGTCTACAGCATGTGAGCTTGCAGAGGAAGCAGACCGCTG
Organism: Lissotriton helveticus; assembly: GCF_964261635.1. Classification (NCBI taxonomy): domain Eukaryota; kingdom Metazoa; phylum Chordata; class Amphibia; order Caudata; family Salamandridae; genus Lissotriton; species Lissotriton helveticus. Next base: position 967,063,691 of record NC_136071.1, on the reverse strand, counting down.
GGAAAGTGCTAGAGGTTCTTTAGAGTCATTAGTGAGTGATTCCAATAATAGTGGGTCAGGTGTCCTCCAGCCCAGTGTGGTGAAGGAGGGTCAGTGTAGCCCAGCTAGGTCCCAGTATAGTGAGGAGGGTGTAGGGGCTTACTACCTGTCTCAGTGGAGCAGGAGTGAGTGTGTGACCGAGAGTCCCCAGACGCCCGAAGCCGTGCCTCAGAGCCTGGATGGTTTCTTTAGGGAACACCAGGTTGGGGACCTAGGCTTTCCTGTTAGTGCACTTGAGGGAGATCTCCTAGTGGGTAGAGGACCTGGAGCATCTGTAAGCGGAGCTTCTATGGTTCTAGAGTCTGGCAGTACCGCTCCGGTAGGGAGGGTACAGGAGTCCAGCGAAAGGAGTGATTGGGGAATAGTATGTGAGTCCCCAGAAGTGCTGGAGTGCCAGGCAATTATTCCACCGAAGGTTTTAGACCAGAGGTTGGGAGGCCAGGTTCAGGTTCAGCCTGACCTGAAGGGTTGGACTACTGTAATCAGTGTCCTGACCGGTTCTTCTTCCAGAGGTACCGCCCCGGTTGGGAGGGAGCAGGACTCTGGAAGGGGGTGCAATGGGTGGGAGAGCCCACCTCTGACCCCGGTGCAACCTGAGGGGTTAAACCCTAGGTAGGGAGAATGGTGTTCTGAGGGTACCCCTCGCAGGAGGAGGAACCCTAGAAGAAGAGGTAGGGGGAGGGGAGCCTTCCCTGAGACTCCTTGTCTGCCTGAGGTTGTAGACCCTAGGCTGGAGAACCAGTGGCGGTCTAGCCTTGCCCTGCAGACAGGAAGAGTGGAGTATGGCTACTATGTGCCAGGGGTTACTACCCCCACTCTGTGAGTAGGCAGGAACCAGTGGCACCTGGGTGGCCTAGGGCCTGGTCCTGGCCGAGGCCAGCTGGTGAGTACCAGTGGGGTAGCCCAGTTAGTCCCTACAGTAGTTTTAGAAGGAACCCCAGGGGTTCACCGTGGCGTAGAACAGGAGGGTGTCCCTGCAGTTGCGGGCCCGCGTCCGTGTTTTATCGCCCCAAGCAGGAAAGCCCATTACGGTGGTGATTGGTCTACCCTGCGTTTTGGCTGGAAGGGGTTTGTGTTGGACTTGGCCCTCCTGGCAGTTTCACCCCTAATCTTTTTGCTTTTAGTATGTGATCTGTGTTAGTGATTTTTGGTCTTTGCGCACTTTTTCCCTGTGTCCCAGAGTAAAGTGCGTGCGTGTAGTGAGGCTGGCATGCCCTCCCATAGGAATGCATGGGGAATGAGTGTGTCCATGTTAATTCCTGATGTGTGGGGAGTGCAGGCTCGAGTTTGGTATGTGCGAACTCGTGAGATTGAATGCTGCGCTATGATATATGCGGCGTGTATGTGTCTAGTGGGGAAGTGCCACTTCTGGACATTGGTGTGTGTGTGTGCAGTGAGTGTGCTGGCGTGTTATTGGCTGGAGCAGGCTGGTGAGCCTGGCTCCAGGAGTCTGGATGGGTCTGCCCGGTGGTGAGTGGAGAGATTAGCATGAGTGATGTGAGGGAGGGGTGCACCTGGGTCCTGAATAGGGCTGGGCTTTCCCCACACAATGCTGGCTCCACCCCCTGTGGTGCGTCTAATGAACCTAGCCTCCCTAGTGAATGGAAAGGGTGGCTGAGGAAAACAAAGTACTCCAAAGCCAGCTGCGCCTTGTTTTTCCCCCACCCCGCACCTACAAACCAACGATTTACCTGTATAAAAAGGGGCTGTGTCCCCATGAATGTGGTTCTCTTCCAGGACCCTATCTAAGGGGGGGCTGCTGCTGCTGCTGGGCGCCAGGAGGACCGCCAATTGGACTGCCTCCCTGCCTGGAGGCCCAGTGAGCTGGCTCTGGGCCCAGCTTTGCCCCCCTGCCTACCTGAAGGACTTTATTGCTGACTTTTGGGCCCCTAGTGCCTGGGAGCACTTTATTTTGGCCAATAGCGCTTGAGAGCGCTTGATTTTGCTTATAGCGCCTGGTAGCTCTTTTATTTTCCTTTCGCGGCTGCCCACGCCGCGTTTTGCCGTGTGGCTGCCCTTTGTTGACCCCTGACGGGTGCCCACACTGCCAGGGACCTTGCCGGCATCATTATTTATTTATTTAGAGGGAGCCTACCCCTCGTTTTTGCCCAGATCGCCGAGGAGTGCCCTGGGGGCCGCCGCTCTGCCCGTGGCGACCCGGAAGTCCCGCCCCCGAGAACCGGAAGCCGACGGGAGCCCACCCCGCGCTCCGGGGTGGCAGGGAGAAGTGCGTGTCGAAGAGAACCGGCCGGGACAGAGCAGGTGAGGTCCGCAAGGGCTCCCGCGCCCGGTAGAGCCCCGCCTACTGCCCAGTCCCACCTGACGCCGCCAGATAAGAACGAGGAGCCCGGCCGCAGCCCAGGAGGAGAGCCGCCCAAGCACCAGGACACCGCATGAACCCCGAGGAGAGGGAGCTCCCGTACAGCGTCCCTGAACAGCCGGTGAGTGTTGCTCCGGTCCCGCAGCTCCGGGGGCAGTTTCCTTTCGCTTTGAACGGCCCCAGTTGGCAGAGGGCCGCTCCAACGACCTGAGGGCATCCTTTGTTCGAGCCCTGCGAGGCCCCTACTCTCCGCTGAAGGGGCCACCTGTGTGCAGAGCCCACGAAGGCTCTTGGTGGCATAGTTTATTCCGAGTCCCCGAGCGGGACTCCAATGATTCCAGGGGCATTGCTTTGCTTAGAGCCCAGGGAGGCTCCGACCTGGGGCATTGTGATTTTGATCCCCGAGGCTCCAGGGCCCCACAGTTGTTTTAGAGCCCAGAGAGGCTCAAGGGGGCATATTTGTTTTACGAGCCCTGGGAGGCTCTGGAGTGCCATTTTGTAATTGAGAGCCCGAGAGGCTCAAGGCGCCACAGTTGTTTTAGAGCCCCAGAGAGGCTCTTGAGTGCCATTGCTTTGTAGAGCCCAGCGAGGCTCAGGGGACAGTCAGTTGGTTAGAGCCCGAGGCTCCCACGCTGTGTTTGGCCCCATTGTTGTTCTTGAGCCCACGAGGCTCCAACGCGTGTGTTCCCATTGCCTTACAGCTGCCCAGCACTTAGTGGGCAGTTGCCATGTTTAGGCTTGTTTTTTGGCTGCCCGCGCAGCCTGCCCTGACTTTTGGACACAGGGCGTTTCAGCCCCAGAGAGGCCAGTTGGCCTGAGGGACAGTTCTAGTGTTGTGCCTATGTGCACCTTGCGCAATTTGTGATTTACTTGCTAATGTGATTTCTGCGCAATTGTTATTACCTACAGCTCTGAATGTTTTGAGGCATCATGTGTTTTGCTTCTTTCCCTTTGCTATGTGTTTGATACTTAGGTGATTGTTTTTCCTTCTATAGGTCCTGCTAGTAAGGTCCTGGTTCCCTGCGTGATTTTCCTTAGGTGGTTAGGGTTGCGTAGGAGGTACTTACCCTTTACCAGTAATCACTGGTTGTGTGCTACATGTACTATTTTTGTGCTACAGTCATTATATGTTTTATGTGCTAGTGTTATACCTACACGTATTATTATTCCTACAAAGTGCTAATTACAACAAGTGCTAGATCTAAAAGTGCATACCCCTGACCGTGGTCCAGGTAGCCCTGTCCTGTACATAATTCCCTGTAAATTCTGCCCGTGCCTGTTGGCACATTGTAAAGTGTGTGTTTTTATCTAATGTGTTTTACTATAATACAAAGGCTATTTTTTATATAACCTTGTGTGGAGTTTCCTTTGTGGTGGGACTTGGGTGTTGTTGCTGGGTGCGCGTGCAAACGCTTTACACATCGCCTCCGAGATTAGCCTTGCTGCTCGCGTCACGTTACCTAGAGGGTGAGCAGGGGTTATCTTGGTGTGTAACTCCCTTGCCCTGACTTGGGAATGGTGATCTCTGACTGACTTTGGCGCAAGCCTTGGCCAGCCGGGGAACCCGTTTCTAACAAAGGTGTTGAACCAGTCTGCTTCTATGATTTTGACCCAGCTGCAGCTTGGAAAACAGAACCTGGTAGGGCTTCTGATTTTAGGCGTGTTGATTTCTAAGTGGCTGTTGGAGTGGTCGGTCAATATGAGCGGTGTGTTGGAGTTGTATTTGATGCTGTCTTTTATGGTGAAGATGGAGTCTAGTGTGTGTCCTGTAGTGTGTTGGTTCTGAGGTGAGCTGGATGAGTTCGATGTTGGTCAGGCTTTCCAGGGGTGCTGTGGACCAGGTGAAAGTGGAGCTCACAGAGGGGAATGTAGGCATAGGAGTCAATAATGAGTGGAGCAACAAAGTTGGTGATAAGGTTGGTAAAGGTGGCTTGTGGTCCAGGTTGTTGGTAGGTGAGGGTTCCGTTCAGGGTGAAGTTGTCTGAGATTTACATCTGGAAGTGCTGGTGTTCCATGAATGAGGTGGCGTTCTCTGTGGATGTTTCACATCTGATGGATTCCTTGCAGATGATAGCGAGTTACCCTCCTGGCTTGTGAAAGCGATCCTGCCGAGCCATCTTGTAGCTTTCTGGGATTGCTGTGATGATGTTTTGAGCCAATGAGGAGTTGGGCCAGGACTGTGATAAAGAGTATGCCAGGTGCATCACTACTCAGTAGGTACCATAATTCAGTTGTTTGTTTGCTGAGTTATTGTGTGCTGTGAAGCATACATGTGAGTGGGTGCTGATGTGTGGGTTTGCTGTGGAATGGGATGCAGTCTGAGGGTGATGGCATTTTGATGCTTCAGTGAAGTGTGTGTTGGGAGGGGGTGGTGGGGGCTTTGTAAGCATTTGCGTGTGGGTGTGCGGCTGCTAGAGAACCAGTAGTGGGTGTAGGTAAAAGTTCCCACTGTGGTGTGAGATGCAGCACAGCAACAGTTGGGGGAACAGATTCTGGGGTCTACTGACCTATGGAGTGCTGTGAATTATCACTGGGAGTGATCGAACAATGGTTCCTGGTGCAGGGTGCGATCCAAGCTTGGATTGGTGCAACCACTATTAAGTAGGTCGTGGGAGTGGAGAGGAGTGCAGGGTGATGTGATGTCATTTCCTGTGCTGACGGATGATGGGCAATGAAGTTCTTTTGCGTGGCTTCTTCTTTTAAACATCACTTTGGCTGCAAAACAAGTAATGTTACTCCCCGTCCATTTATTTTAAAAGCTTCTATTTAGCGGGGTTGAGGTGGCCACTCTTTGCTGCACTTTACCGACCTTTATGCAGGTGCATTGGTGCTTATGGCACATTGGCCCTTTGGGTCTGCAACAGAAGATCAAGGCATGGCCTGTTTGCCCAGACTGGCTGTCTGACAATGTCTCAGGTACGGTTGTCCTAGGGTGAACAGGCCTCCTGCATTCTTTTTGGAGATCAAGGACGTTGCATGAGGGTGATTGTCCATTTGTAGAGATTGGGCTCAAGGATTTTCATGCACAAGTGATAATCAGGTTTAAGTTGAGGGATGGGGACTTATCATAGGTGACTCAATGTCTAGCTGACTATGTTAAAAACTAGGGGGCATATTTACAAGCCCCTTTACGTCGCACTTGTACCATACAACATGGTGCAAGAGTGACACAACTTCAAAATGAGATTTATGAAGCCACGCAAGACCACCTTGTGTGGCCCGGAGTGGCTTCATAAATCTCGAGTAATGCAACGCAGCACAAATCACTGCGTAGCATTACTCTGCACCAGGGATGCATTTCCATGGGTGCTGCAGGTGTGTTCCCACATAACTCCCATGGTTTTAGATGCATTCCCAGATTTACTAGAAGTGGTAAACCTGGGAATGTGTCAAAAATATACACTCCCCAGGCGAGGCATAACGAGGAGAAATATCTTTATTTCTCCTTGTTTGTTCCTCTTACTATGTGTGTTGCATTATGCAGCACACATAGAAAAAGAAAAAAGTCTCAGGCGATTGTTCTTCTGCAGGAAGGTGCCCCTTCCTTCATAAAAACTATTATCTTTAAAACGCAGGCACCCTTGCATCACAACTTTACTAGTAGTGACCGCTTCAGCGCATCAAGCAGGGTTACATAAAGAATTTTCAGGAAAAGTTTTAGCATTATGAAATGCTTTGATGTGATTAATGAAATGCCAGCCATAGTAGCAAGTGCGCTCTGTCACTATGGGCATAACCACAGTAATATGCCTCTCCAAATCATCATGTATTTACATTCAAATATCAGCTTTAAATATGTTTTGGAAATGCAACCACCTTGTCTGCAAACACCAGCATAACAGATACTGAAAAGATCCAAATTTCTTTATATAATAGACACATTCAATTGTGGGTACTAAAACTCTTTTCCCTAATTGGATTTCTGTTTTGTTTTAAAGGATATGGAGATGTGCATTGTTGCTTTCTTTAACACGACCAAATCTACTGAAAGATGCACAAGACTAGGTTTCTCTTCCGATAGCTAATTCTTCAGTTCTGGAGAACTACCAGCAGCTCCTGAGCTCTTCATTGGAGATCTCGGCTCTATAACCTGTTGAGGCATAGACGACCCTTTGCAAATAATGCAAACACATTTTCTCTCATTGGATAAAGCATTTTTCAAACTGGAAACTAGTTAAACAGCAGTGGCTAAAACTTTCTAAAAAGACAAAGGATTTATAAATCAATTTTGGTGAATTAAAGCAGACCATTTTGAAGTCAGTGTTAAAAATCATCTGTCAACATTAACCAACCTCATCCTCAGTGCGTTTTAAGTGACTAACCGGTACATGCATCAATGTAGGCATTTGAGATTCCTTAATTGCGTTTATTAAGGAATCGCAATTAATGAATTGCAAAAGCCTATGCATGTAGGAATCGCTCTAAAATTAGCGATTTCCAAACATTCCTTAATTGCGACTCGCAAGGAATGGCTTCCTATTCATTCCTATGGGCCTACAGGCCCATAGGAATGAATGGAAGATTGCATGCGCAATTTGCAAATACCAATAGGTAGTCGCAAATTGTGCATGCAATTTCAAGGGTGCAAGGGTGTCAAAAGGAGTGTCAAAAGGACACCCTGTTGCACCCCTGTAATTGATCTGTGCACTCATGTTGTGCACACACATGCCCGAAGGGCATGTGTTTGTGTAACCTACAACTTTGAAAAATGCACTTTAGTGCATTTTTCAAAGTTTTTGCAAATTACCAGCAAGTTCAACTTGATGGTAATTTGCGCCCTCTAGTAGCGAAATCGCAATTTGCGATTCCATCATGCATTGCATTTAAGGAATCGCAATTTGCAATTCCCTAAATGCAATCGCAATTTATGAAATCTCAATAATTAAGGATTTCTCAAATTGTGAGAGGCTGACACGTTGATGCATCGCAGAAGCCCATTTTACAGGAGCAAATGGACGATTTTTGTGAATCGCACCGTTTGCGCTCGCAAATATGGTTGATGCATGTGCCTGTAAAGTCCTAAATCATACCAATTTGCAAAATAGGAAATTATAAGTATGTTTTACAAGTTGCTGCTTTCATGGTTAGACTTTGACTCACAGCTAAGTTGTGTAGCACAGCACATTGTAGGGTAATACTCCAAGGCATCCCCCTTTCATGGAGATATTTAATTTAGCCTTTAGGAAATCCAAATCTTCACTATATAATGCTCCTTGTTTTTCTCTAAGCAGCATTGTATATCCTTTTTCTAGAGGTTCAAGGATCTTAGGGCGTCTATTAGGATGTCAGGCGTATCGCCCGATCCGCCCAACAAGCCAATAACCCCCCGCCCTATTACAATGGCGGGGGCCCAGTGGTGGACTGAAAGACCGTCCGCTGCCATGAATGCAGGCAGGTTCGGACCACAAAATACATAGAGACTAACAAAGATAGAGCGACGCACGCCATAAACAATGTAGGGAGACTGAGACGCCGCGGGTTTCACGCGCACGGTAAGAAATAGAGAGATAAAAGCTTTGGGCAATATCTGATTTATCAGACTAAATCACATTTGAGCATGTGATATTCGTCGGTGACATAGTATCTACATTTGTCTTTACAGTTTCGGGCTCGAGAAAGTATAAGAACCGCCCAGGTCAGTACACGAACCGTGTTACGGTTTGAGCACTCGTGAGTTACACCCCACCGAGTATATATGAAAATGCATGCTACGTATGGTGATGTTCACAAAGCCAGAGGTTCGATGTCTAGGGCTATAAGGTTATACATAGCGAGACACCATAGCTATACTGGATAAACAATTGGCACGTAAATCGGGGACCAGAGGTAATCATTCGAATCGAGGTTGACTTAAGAAGTTAAAATTTGCTATGTACCTACACATGATTTGACGTATTTTTTCAGATAAAAAGTCCCCTGAGGAAGAGCTGTTAGCTCGAAATGCATCAGGCAGATCGATTGTAAAATGAATTATGAAAATGATGAAAGTTATGATGATTGAATAACGACACAGTGATGAAAAATAAATTAAAACAATACATGAATAAGATGTGAACACCTTCATTTTGAATTTGTATGAACCATTTTTGAGTGCTTATGTGATCGTGAATCTTGGGACCCAAGAAACACACATTTGAAATAGTACTTTACCCCCAACAAGCTCAGTGGGAGATTCACATGAAGCACCAATCACGCAGCTGAAAATAATACAAACTGTTACAATATAATTGAAAACACACGAGTGCGGAGCCACATCCCATTCGGTATTTGTAGTGTGACTTCCTCAAGTACCTTAGTCCCCAAAGTTAGGTTTCTACTGAAGGATTTCGGAAACCTTAGAGTAATAAATTTAGTTTTATTTACATTGACCTTAATCCAGCGCCCCTATAGAAAATCTGTCTCAACAACGCTATCCAACACCATGATACTCACCATTAATCACAAATCTCTCACAAGGCCCATAAACTAACAAGACAAATTTTGGGCAATTGAATCATGTGACCTAATTAATCAGAACTATTCATAAAACTATTTACACATTTATGTACACCTGCAGTTTATCATTTCTAACCATGGTTTTTAAACAATAATCATTTAATTAAGTCACTAAGGTAAATGGATCAACTGATGGCAACTAGACCATGAATAAACAAGACCAGCTTGTCATTTCAAAATCTAATTTTATTTACTTTATTATTCAAGGAAAGAGCATTTTCAAATACAAATCTTTATTTATTAGCAAATTAGCAGCATTTTATTGAGGAAAGGACTTATTAGACTGACATTTAAAGCAAATCATTCAGCATGAACTAAAGTAAATAACAGTTTCCATTCCCTAAATCTATTTCCCTGTCTAAAAGTCACTCCACCTAAAAAGAATAATCATTAAAGACTGCTGTCCTTATGTGCGCCAAAGTCCAACAGCACGTCACGCCCTTCAGGAATCAGGAAGCGAGAAGCCGCCTTTCTAACTAGCTAATCTCCACTAAGAAATAAATTTTTCTTTGCCATCCAGTGTCCTTATTGGCTGACTGATGTCAGTCCATTACGTGTCATCACGTCTTCATACCAAAATCGAGCCTTTTTCTTTGACTCTATTGTCCAAATTAATACACTACTTTTGGCTTCCTCAGACCGCCCTGATCGCAGCCACCGATGACATCAGATCACTGCTCGACAACGGGGAAACAGCGGCCCTCATCCTCCTGGACCTCTCGGCTGTGTTCGACACTGTCTGCCACCGCACCCTAGTGCAGCGCCTCAGCAAATTCGGAATCCAAGAGAAGGCACTGGAGTGGATCATCTCGTTCCTCGCCGGAAGAACCCAGAGAGTCCGCCTCCCCCCGTTCAGATCCGAGGCCACCGAAGTCATCTGCGGCGTACCATAAGGATCATCACTCAGCCCAACCCTCTTCAACGTCTACATGAGCTCCTCGCAGCCATCGCACGCCAACACAACCTCAACATCATCTCCTACGCCGACGATACCCAGCTGATCCTCTCCCTCACCAACGACCCCGCCACTGCCAGAGCCAGCCTACACGAAGGGATGAAAGACGTCGCCGAGTGGATGAAGAACAGCCGCCTGAAACTGAACTCAGACTTTTTATTTATAGTATTTGTAAAGCGCTCTGCAACCCTACGGCATCCTGGCGCTGTGTACATGTGGCTGAAACGCTGTGCATCAGGGGTAGAAAAGATATCATTTGATTCTGGATAGTTAGATTTTAGGGAAGAGCCATGTTTTCACCTTTTTTCGAAAGGACATTAGTTCATCTGTTTTCCTGATGTCAATAGGTAGTCTATTCCACAGATGAGCTGCAGCTATGCTGAAGGCTCTGCCACCATAGGTGACTTTCCTAATCCTGGGTATACTTATAAGATTAGAAGAGGAGGATCGAAGGGACCGAGTAGGTTCATACCATTTAAATTTGTTTTGAAGTGGTCGGGGCCCATCCCATGCACTGCCTTAAAGACAGTGCATAGGGATTTAAAACAGATCCTCTGGTGTACAGGTAGCCAGTGTAAATCAGCCAATGCGAGGGTAGTAGAGGATCTTCGCCCTCGAGAGAGAGTGCCAATTTTACTACAGCCGCCTGGATGCTCTGAAGTCTGGAAATCAAGTAGGCAGGGGATTCCAGTAACAGAGCATTACAGTAGTCCAGGCAGCTGAGAATGGTACTCCTAACTATGGTGGCTCTGACCTGTGTTGGTAAAAGGGGTAGCAGCTTTCGAAGTCCTCGCATTAAAGCAAAGCAGCTACTCGCCTGCTTATTGACATTGGTCTCTAAACTCAGACTGTCATTAAAACTGACTCCAAGGTTCCTCACTGATTTCACTGGGGTTAATGATTCCCCTGACTCCAGGGGCCAGAAGTCCGTGGGTAGACTTCTGGTGATTCTACCTACTTTGCAATGCATTATTTCAGTCTTGTCACTGTTAAATTGTAATGAGTTCTGATTTAACCAGAGTGTCATTTCCAACATACAGGTGTGGAAGGTCTCAAGTGAATCTGCGTGGGCACCATCAAGAGAGATCATCAGCTGCGTGTCATCCGCATAGTTGATCACGCTAATGCCGTGAGCCTTGATGATGCCCATCAGGGGTTGCATATATACGTTAAAAAGTATCGGACTAATTGCAGACCCCTGTGGGACCTCATGTGGAACTTTAACAAACTCTGACTGGTATGGAGGGATAGCTACTGCCTGCCATCTGTCCGTCAAGTAGGAGTGAAACCAGTCGAGCACAACTCCGCCAACTCCAATGTTCTTCAGTCTTGCCAGCAGGATGTCGTGACTCACCGTATCGAATGCGGCGGACAGGTCCAGCAGGATTAGAATTGCTGACTCTCCCCTGTCCGCCCTCATTCGTAGGTCGTCCAGAACTGTCAGCAAAGCTGACTCAGTTCCGTGAGCTGGTCTGAAACCGAATTGCTCCTGTTCCAGGATGTTGTTAGTTTCCAGGAAGAGGGCTAGTGACCTGCTGACCAACCGCTCTATGATCTTTATAGGATATGGCAGGAGCGATATAGGTCGATAGTTTTTTTGGCAGTTCGGATCTAGATTTGGTTTCTTTAGTAGGGGGGTGACAACCGCCAATTTCCAGTCTTTTGGTACGTGCCTGTGTTAAGAGATTGATTACACAGCTGTCGCAGTACTGGAAAGAGTTCATCCCCGAACTCCTTTACTATTTTGTGAGGTAGAGGGTCCAAAGGGGATCCTGATGTTATATTAAGGGCTGTTCTTGTAAATTCTTGTTCTGTAGGGGTCTCAAAATTTTCCAGGATGGCCTTTAGATTGGGACGTCTTACATTTCCTTCGCTCTTCTCCCTGTTCTCGGGATTACTGTTATCCTGCACTGGAGGGATGGAAACACCAAGACAAGACGGAAGTCCTCATCCTGGGATCATCGCCTTCCGCCTTTGACGATTCCTGGTGGCCCCCTGCCCTGGGCACCACTCCCAAACCAAAGGACCACGCACGCAACCTCGGCTTCATCCTGGACTCCTCCCTCTCGATGACCAGACAAGTCAACGCCGTCTCCTCATCGTGCTTCAACACCCTGCGCATGCTCCGCAAGATCTTCCGATGGATCCCCACCGAAACCAGGAAGACCGTCACCCAGGCACTCGTCACCAGCCGACTGGACTACGGGAACACCCTCTACGCCGGTACCAAAGCCAAACTTAAAAAAAGACTCCAACGCATCCACAACGCCTCCGCACGACTCATCCTGGACATCCCCCGACACAGCCACATCTCCGGCCACCTGAGAGACCTGCACTGGCTCCCCATCAGCAAGAGAATCACGTTCAGGCTCCTCACCCACGCACACAAGGCTCTCCACGACCTGGGCCCCAAGTACCTCAACGACCGCCTGAACTTCTACATGCCCACCCGCCGGCTACGATCGACCAGCCACGCCCTCGCCTCCATACCACGCATCCGCAGAGCCACCGCCGGAGGAAGATCCTTCTCCTACCTGGCAGCCAAGACTTGGAACTCCCTCCCCATCCACCTTCGACTGACCCAAGACCACCTCTCCTTCAGAAAGCAGCTCAAGACCTGGCAGTTTGAGCAGTGACGTACCCCTCCCCCCCAGCGCCTTGAGACCCTTCCGGGTGAGTAGCGCGCTATACAAATGCATTGATTGATTGATTGATTGAGAAATGCAAAATTTGTTGAGTAACATTCCGTTACTTCCTTAGCTTGGCAAACTTGCCGCTTCCTGTCCTTGGATTTGTCTTTCCAAAATCACGTTCTGCACAGTTCGTTTTAAATGTATTTCTTTGACAACTGTCGATGTGGTAAAGGCTTCCACTTCGAATACGTGCAGGGCTCCACTCTGGACAGGATTCTAAACACCATCTTTAAAACGCTAGGCCTTAAGCCTCTCCCTTGGAAACTAGTATTCAAACAAACACAAGACATTAATTAATTAGAGTATTGCAACCCATTCTGTTACCCACCCCCTTTGCTAATTATTAACCCATTAATTATGTTACCTAGCTTTAGCACAAAAAGCAGCGTTTTATATCTACCATCTTCATTTAGGCCGCAATATTCTCCACGAGCTTTCGCCACAGAAAAGACATAACATAAGCACATTTAATACTGACAAAGACAATAGACAAGATTAGTTTCTTATTTTTCAACGTACTTGCAAGTGCAACAAAGAGCACATAAATTAGTCCCTTGTGTCGTGTAATGCATTTTAAAACTAAGTGGATTAGTACTTTTCATCACAAACTTATTAATACGGTTATTTTATTATGGAAGTTTAACTTTGCGAGTTTGAACAAAATTTTGTTCTGCACCTGGCTCCATCAACTCCCTCATCTGGTGATTTCAAAATCACCAAACTACACCCAAAAAATTTAGAAAATTTTCAACCCTTGAACATGTTTTGGACATTCACAATATTAGTGTTTCTAAACTCTTGACTCAGCTGTTTGTCTGCTACTCTCATATTGGGTTCTACGAAACTCTTCTAATTCTATTTCTTTTTCCTGTTCTTTTCTAAGCTTATAGATTCTTTTCTTTTCCCTAAGGTATTTATTTCTCTTGTGTAACATACAACTGATTTTTAACAAAAGTATCACAAAGACTATAATTAATAAAGGAGTCAGTACTTTGCCTAATATTGAACTACCAATCTCTTGAAACCAGGTTTTGATTGCTGCAAATCTTTTGCTCAAACGTTCTGAAAAATCTTCATCTTCTAAAGGTACAATTTCTGAATGTAATTCTGTAATGTTTTTGATATACATCTCAATGTTTTGACTCTTGTCTGGGATATATGTGCAGCAATGCTGGATATGCAAAATTCCACAGACTCCTCCTTCTTTAGCTAGCAGAATGTCTAGGTCAAGGCGATTCTGCATTACTATTGATCTCATGGCAATAAGTTCTGTGTCAACTAATTGGAAACCACTAGCAGTATCAGTAGACAGCCTATCAACAATTGTGGACATTTTCCTGATCTTGATTGCATTAAGGGTTATTCCCACCGTAGGTATTACTGCACCAAATATGTCACCCAAAATTTCTGAAAAACTTTCCCTCTTGAACCTATTCAGGTGTTTGCCAATTTCAAATGAACCTTTTGCATTTCTATCTACATGAAATATCTTTGGAAAGACTAAACCAATATAACATGTCCCATACCAGTGGTCTGGGAGATTGTAATATGCTTTGTCTCCACATACAAAATAAATTCCAGGGAAAATTGGATCTTTACCACCTTTGAATCCCCAACTTCCCAAAATTTGATAAGTGTCTTCACATTGACTCGCACCTACAAAGTAATTGTCAAAAAGTATCACCTGTCTTGCCTTTTGCCATCTGGGTACTAGACAGTTTCTTCTTCGGTGTACCTTTGTCCTTACCCAGTCTCCTGGTAACAGATCATGAGCTTGTTCCTTTTCCTTTGTAATCACATCAGTTCCCATCTAATGGAACACAGAAGTCACCACGTCAGATAGTTTTTTGCAATATTCCAATATGACACTATCAATAATGCTCAATAGTTTGTCGACTGGAACAAATGCTTGCCTCATGACTCTGCCCATGAGTATTTCATGTGGGCTTAAACCTGTCTTTTTATCAGGGGTACTTCTCAAAGACATCAAAACAAGTGGAAGTGCATCTGTCAACTTCATTCCTGTAGCTAAACACATTTTAGCTAATCTATTCTTGATTGGGCCATTCACTTGTTCAACAACACCTGATGCTTCTGGTCTGTATGCACAATGAAGCTTTTGCTTTATATTCAATGCTTCACAAATCATTTGTAACAATCTGTTTTCAAAATGTGTTCCACGATCAGTCTCGACCGTCACCGCAAATCCATACCTAGGTATGATTTCTCTTAAAAGTAATTTTGCCACAGTAACTGAATCATTGTGGCATGTTGGGAACGCTTCCACCCATCTTGAAAACAAACAGACTATTACCAATACGTATCTTAACTTGTTATGGGGTGGCATGTCAATGAAATCCATTTGTAATCTTGTAAAAGGACCACCCTCCCGTCCTATGGTTCCCATGCTCACTACTGTTTTTCTGTTTGGATTGATCTGCTGACAGACCAAGCATCTCTGACAAAAAGATTCTGCAATTATCCTGAATTTAGGATTGAACCATGTCTGCCTAAATAACCTAATCATCGAATCTCTTCCAATATGTCCTGGACCATGATACATTCGAGCCATGTCAGCAATCATGCAGTCTGGCATAACTGGTCTGTCACCCTTGTAAACCCAAATTCCATCTTCTTCTCGCTGTCTACAACCTGCCTTTAACCATGTGTTTTTCTCCTCATCATCTGCCTCATCTTGTAAATCTTTTACTCCTTGCCATGTCTCAACTACAGATGTTAGCATAGGTGTGTTCAAAACATGTTCATTGTCTTTTTCCCGATTGATTGACATATTGTTCTTCGCACAAAACTTTGCGATTTCATCAGCATAGGCATTACCTTTTGTCATATAATCCTCTCCCTTTTTGTGTGCTGTACATTTCACGACAGCAATTTTCTCTGGTAACTGAATGCCATCGATCAATCTCTTGATCAATTTTGCATTCCTGATAGGAGTTCCCGCTGAAGTTAAATAACCTCTTTGAGACCAGAGCTGGCCATAGTCATGGACTACGCCATATCCATACTGACTATCAGTCACTATGGTAATTTTTAACTCTTTTGCTCTTTCACATGCACGAATCAAAGCAATTAATTCTGCTACTTGAGCTGAACAATTTTCTTTGAGACAAGAGGCTTCCAATAGTGCTGCAACTGTACAGACAGAATATGCTGCACTTAGAACACCTTCATCTGTTCTTAAGCATGAACCATCAACAAAATAAACAAAATCTGATTAAGCTAATGGGACGTCTTTTATATCTTGCCTAGGTTTGGTGCAATTTTCTAAAACATCCAAGCATTCATGATCAATGTCATTCTCATTTCTGATTTCTGTTACAATACCCTCAGGCAACAATGTGGAAGGATTTAAATTTACACATCTCGCAATTGAAACATTATCTGATCCCAGAATAACTTTTTCATATTTTGTTAGCCTGTTACTTGTCAAATGCTGTGTTTTGCTTCTGTTAAGAAGAATTTCAACAGAATGGGGTACGTATACCTTTACAGGAAATCCCATTATAATTCCTTCGCTTTGTTCAAGACGTTCACTAGTTGCAGCTACTACCTTTAAGCAGCCTGGTAATGCTTTTGCAACAGGATCAAGAACTGCTGAGAAATAAGCAATTGGCTTTCTCAGTTTTCCATGTCTTTGAATTAGAACTGATAATGCACAACCTTCCCTTTCACTGCAATACAGCTCAAATTCTTTCTCATAATCTGGCATGCCTAAAGCAGGTGCTTCGCATAAACTTCTTTTTAGTTTTTCAAAAGCTTCTAACTCAGTTTCTGTTAGAATAATCGGGTCTTTTATGTCTGCTTTTGTCAGTCTCTGCAGTGGCTTTGCAATTACTGAAAATCCACTAATCCATTGGCGACAATAGCCAACCATTCCTAATAACATTCTGACCTGTTTTTGTGTCTTTGGGGGTTGCATTGCCTGAATCATTTTTATTCTCTCAATTGTTACCTGTCTGATTCCTTTTGCAATACTGTGACCAAGGTATTTTACCTCTTGTTTGCAAAACTGTAATTTTGCAGGAGACACTTTATGTCCTTCATCTGCCAAATGATTCAAAAGAGTAATAGTATCTGTTACACAATTATCTCGAGTTTTTGCAGCCACAAGGAGGTCATCTATGTATTGCACTAACGTTGATTTACCAGGTAAATCTAGATCTTCCAAGGATTTCTTTAGCAACTGATTAAAAATAGATGGACTCTCTGTATACCCTTGAGGGATACAACACCATGCTAATATACGCTCTTGGAACCTGAACGCAAAAATGTGTTGGCTATCTGGAGGCAATAGAACAGTAAAGAATGCATTACAAAGGTCAATAACTGTATACCATTCTGCATCATGCGGAATTTGATATAAAATTACCGCTGGGTTTGGCACAACTGGGCAACATGGAACAACTATCTGATTAACCTTTCTCAGGTCTTGAACAATCCTGAAAGTTCCGTTTGGCTTTTTAATCCCCATAATCGGTGAATTGCATGGGCTACTCTCAATCTCTTTTAGAACTCCTTGTTTTATAAATTTGTCAATTACATGTATGACACCTTCAATAACTTCTGCTTTCATTTTATACTGAGGAATGTTTGGGAAATCTACTCTTTGTTTTTCTGTAATTTTAACTGGGTCTACATTTTTCATCAAATCGATTTCACTTCCTGTGAGATCCCAAATTTTAGTATTGACTGTCTCTTTTATTTCTTCAGGTAGATTATTTTTATCAAATGCAGGAAATAATTTACTTTCTTCTGCCTCAACCATTAACATTGTTAGCTTATAAAGCCCATCTTCCACTTGAGTTTGGAGCTCAATAACATCTGGTGAGCAATATATTTTGCAGTTCATCTTACATAGGATGTCCCTTCCTAACAAGTTTACAGGACTGCTGTTACAAACTACGAATCTATGTTTATCTTTAAATTGACCAATTTCAACTTCAACTGGTTCTGTTAAATCTGTTTTAATTTGTTGATTAGCTACGCCAACTACTTGGATACTATCACCAGAGAGAGGTAGGTTTTCTATTTCCACTGATCTAACAGTAGAACGGGTAGCACCTGTGTCCACTAGAAAAGTGATTTCTACATCATTCACTTTACCATTTACAAATGGACCGGATTGGTCTACCTCAAGAGTGGCTCCAATCACACACTCTTCCTCCTCTCTCAGGCACCGTCATAAGTAATCCTCAGAATCACTCCCTCCATTTTCTTTTAACCAATATTGTTGAGAAACATTTGACACATTCACTCTTTGCGGTCTGTTTACCTGTTCACCTCCCCAGAATCCCGTTTCCTAACTGTATCTCTGCACATTTACACAGTTTGGAAGTGGCGGTTGTGGAATTTGACTTTGCTGATTCACTACCATTCGCTGTAGCTGTTGCTGCAGATTTATCTCATTCTGCATCTATGGATTTAATGGTGCCTTTTTAAAATTTCTGGGCGGATTCTTACATTCGTGCTTCCAGTGTCCAATTTCGCCGCAATTAAAACATGGGAGTTTTTGCTTTAATTCTTCAATATTTCCCATCAATCTTGGTTTATTAAAATTACCCTTAAATGTACCTTGATTCTGATGAACATTTTTGTTTTCTAGAGTTGTTATTTGCTGTTCAGCTACCTTTACCTGTGCCCACATAGCTTTCTCCTTTACCTTTTTCTGTTTAGCATCTATTTCATCACTACAATATTTTGCTTTTCTCAGAATATCATCAACTGAAAGTGATTGCCAACCAACAATTCCATTTCTAATCATTTCACCAATTTCAGGTCTTAAGCCATAAACAAATCTATATATGAAATGGCTCATGTCCTTCTCACTCAATTTTTCATAGCCACTGTATTGTTTAAATACCAGCAGCAATCTTTCATAAAAAGAATGTACTGATTCTTTTGGTTCTTGATTTGTTTTATCAATTTTAACCCAATCTACTTCTTTTGGGGGAATCTTGTTTTTCAACAACACAACTACTTTATCATACACGTCCATAACATCTGGTGATGGAGCACCTGTTATTTTATCTCGAGCAGGTTCTTCTTTGGGCCAACTTATAGAAATTTTACATTCTGTCCAAAGATCCGATGGGACAACAATGTCAAAGAATCCATCTAGATCAATCCACAGTACTTTTGAAACCTTAATAAATCTATCCACCTGTCGATACCATTCTACAGGTTTCTCTCTCAGCCGAGGGAAATCATTTGTGAACATTAAAATGTCCTGTCTCGTCCAAGGAACATGCACATAACCACCACCTGCTATTTCTCTCATTGGAAACTGATTTGCTACTTCTCCTCTTTCTCTTCTTTCTTCCTCTCTTTTCTTTGTCCATTTTACTCTCCATTTACTTAATTCACCTAATCTTTTTAGGAACACAATTAATTCTTTTACATGAATTATTCTTCCTGTGGCATTCATATTCTCAATGTCTTTTTCAGAGAAATCCACTCTGTAATGTTTCTGCACATTTTTCTGCCTACTCAAATCTACTTCTAAATCAGTAGCCATTTCCTCTAATTGATCATACTTAGTTTTCGTTTTCCATTTTATGCTTTTACAAATAAACAATATTTCATCATCCTGATATAGCTTTAAACTGTCAGGTCCAATTGTTCTAATAATCAATTCCTCCAAATCTGCTTTTAACTTTGCCACATCAAGTAATTTAAATTCTGAGCTTTGTGGAGAATGCGTTAAACCTATTTTATTTATGCTCTTTTCTGGAGTTTCATTATCAGATTCTGCACCAAATGGAGTTTTACATGGTGAACCTTGATTAAAAGTTAAGTCAGGCATTGTTTTCTCTCGGTGAATCTCTGATAAATCTGAGTAAAATTTTTCAGCCACTTTTTGAATTTCTGCATTTAATGGAATGGTCAAAGCTGAGTGTCTAATTTCCCTTTGATCAAATACTGGTTGAACAGGACCAATCGTTACTGGTACTGTTACTGCTTCCATGCCTTTAGTTAACTGTTGTAATAACTCATCTTTTGATCGAAAATATTCTGAGGAATTTGGTAATTCATCACATCTTTCTGTTCTCATTATATTTCTTGGGGCTTCATTTCTCTGCACTGGGGTTTTAAAATCATTTCTGGGAGTTTCAATATAATTTCTATTTTCTCCTGATATGCCAGAATTAGACCTTATCTCTACTCTTTCAGGTGTTTTTCCATAGCTTTGATTTGACATGGTAGATGTCTCATCAATAATTTCTCTTGGAGGGGGAGTAGCACTCGGGGAGACTCTTGGTGTGACTGGAATTCTTGGAGAAGACCATGAACAAACAGGTTGATATTGGTAAGGTGGCGGTTTCGGTTTTGTGATATAAATCTCTTCTAAAACCGCATCTTCTGAGTCATTTTCTTCATTAATATTATTTCTCTTTTGGGTATTCTTTTGACCTGGTACTTCAGTAACCATCACTCTTACTGGGTACAAACCATCACACATGTCTGCACGTCTCCATCTACGCATTCTATCCTCATGAGTTTTCCTATTAATGTCTAATTTTGGACCTCTTGTTATACCTCTGTTTTCTCGTTCGAGTTCAAACATCTCATCCTCCCATTCAACTAAAGCCTCACATTGAGTAGGTCTAGGCTTTGGCACAAGAGCCATCATTTTTTCTCTCAAGTTCTTCAAAACCTTAATATTAAATGACCCATCTTCCGGCCATGCTAATACACCATCATCTTTGGTATATTCTATCCAATTATACATCCAAAGACAAGTATGATTACCCATATTTACCTTCTATATAAGCTGCTGGTGTTTTGTACTTATGAAGTCATCTTCCACCTCGCGTTTCAATTTTCAGGTTTAAATATATTTTTCAATTTCTGAAGCCATGAAAGCGTCTTTTCCTCTTTCTTGTAGTAATAACTCATGTTTTTAATCAAATCCGCTTATTTCTAAATGATCGTAAGTATTTTCTTGTGGTTCCGCAAAACCAGCCATTCCGTGCACGAAACTCACCAACAGGCCAATCAGCTTAAGCTACGTCACTGCCTTGCTCAACCAATAGAACTGCTGCTTTCAGAATGAACCAATCAGCTGTCAGCTCGTCTTAGTCACGTGAACCAATCAGCGCGCTTGCTGTGACGTATGTCAGCCAATCACAGCGCGAACCCTGTGACGTACACTGCCGCTGCAGCTTCGCTCTCTCTCACTCCACAAACTCACCCCTCCTTTACAAAATATTTTCACAGCGCCATTTTAACAATTCTTTTCAATGGAATTCAGTTAGTAACTACAGAAAAACAAACCATTTGTATGTTTTGCTAAAATAAGTGATAGCTTTTACAATCATTCAAGTATTCCTTGCGTGGAATAGACGACGCTATTCTCACAGAATATTCAGATTCGTTGATAAAGTGAGTAGCCTTACCCTACCCTTCTAGCAAGTAATAACAAACTTGTTTCCTTCTGAATGCACATATAGTAACAATTCAAAATTTGACTTGATCATAATTACAAAATCATTTGCGCACTTTCAAACGGAAGAAAACCTAACCATTCATACATGAATCTTGGTAGGACTTTAACCAACCATAGAAACCCACACTCGCCAGTAAGATAGACGACGCTTCCTTACCCTTCACTCAAGCTTGGATAAATTCTACTACTCTTTTCACAGTGAGTTTTAAAACAGGCTCCAAGTCCCTACACTCGAAAGCTACAATTTCATAGACAATCCTCACTATACATTTAACCTAGCACACCTAAAATCCCTAAACTTGTGTTGTACATCCACAACACTAGTGATATATGACAATACCACTATTTTGAAATAGAACAAATGCACTGTGCAACTTCACTTGTCACACTACACTTTAGCCGGCACAAAACCAGGAATTTTCACACTGCTGGAAAAAACCTTTTCGACAACAAATAACAACTTAACAAACTTAACATGTTTTAATCATGAATCCTATGTAACTACCATGTAGCATGTCCGTTACCATAGTAACCGTAACTCTGCTACCAAGTAATTGATCCAGCGCCCCTATAGAAAATCTGTCTCAACAACGCTATCCAACACCATGATACTCACCATTAATCACAAATCTCTCACAAGGCCCATAAACTAACGAGACAAATTTTGGGCAACTGAATCATGTGACCTAATTAATCAGAACTATTCATAAAACTATTTACACATTTATATACACCTGCAGTTTATCATTTCTAACCATGGTTTTTAAACTATAATCATTTAATTAAGTCACTAAGGTAAATGGATCAACTGATGGCAACTAGACCATGAATAAACAAGACCAGCTTGTCATTTCAAAATCTAATTTTATTTACTTTATTATTCAAGGAAAGAGCATTTTCAAATAAGAATCTTTATTTATTAGCAAATTAGCAGCATTTTATTGAGGAAAGGACTTATTAGACTGACATTTAAAGCAAATCATCCAGCATGAACTAAAGAAAATAACAGTTTCCATTCCCTAAATCTATTTCCCCGTCTAAAACTCACTCCACCTAAAAAGAATAATCATTAAAGACTGCTGTCCTTACGTGCGCCAAAGTCCAACAGCATGTCACGCCCTTCAGGAATCGGGAAGCGAGAAGCCGCCCTCCTGCCCATGGGGCTAGGTTTTATACCTTTCTAACTAGCTAATCTCCACTAAGAAATAGATTTTTCTTTGCCATCCAGTGTCCTAATTGGCTGACTGATGTCAGTCCATTACGTGTCATCATGTCTTCATACCAAAATCGAGCCTTTTTCTTTGACTCTATTGTCCAAATTAATACACGACTTTTGGCTTCCTCAGAAATGCAACATTTGTTGAGTAACAGTCCCTTACTTCCTTAGCTTGGCAAACTTGCCGCTTCCTGTCCTTGGATTTGTCTTTCCAAAAGCACGTTCTGCACAGTTCATTTTAAATGTATTTCTTTGACAACTGTCGATGTGGTAAAGGCTTCCACTTCGAATACGTGCAGGGCTCCACTCTGGACAGGATTCTAAACACCATCTTTAAAACGCTAGGCCTTAAGCCTCTCCCTTGGAAACTGGTATTCAAACAAACACAAGACATTAATTAATTAGAGTATTGAAACCCATTCTGTTACCCACCCCCTTTGCTAAATATTAACCCATTAATTATGTTACCTAGCTTTAGCACAAAAAGCAGCGTTTTATATCTACCATCTTCATTTTGGCCGCAATATTCTCCACGAGCTTTCGCCACAGAAAAGACATAACATAAGCACATAAATAAGCACATGCCAATAGTTATACAGCCGCATTTAATACTGACAAAGACAATGGAAAAGATTAGTTTATTATTTTTCAACGTACTTGCAAGTGCAACAAAGAGCACATAAATGAGTCCCTTGTGTTGTGTAATACATTTTAAAACTAAGTTGATTAGTACTTTTCATCACAAACTTATTAATACGGTTATTTTATTATGGAAGTTTAACTTTGCGAGTTTGAACAAAATTTTGTTCTGCACCTCGCTCCATCAACCTCAAGCCCCTGTGAGTATAAAAACCTGGGATGTTTTTTAACAAGTTCTGGATTTCGTCAGTCATTCTAGAGATAAGGAGCAGGGCATTGGCGAACTACAGGCTGGGGAAAGAGACACCGCCAAGCTTAGGAGCATCGTTGATACAGTTGTGGAGCTAATTAAATGCTAATCCTCTCTGTTAGGGTCCCGTCTTTATCACAGTGCAGTTGGGCAAAGTTGTTTTTGTACAGCCTCTCTAAGAAGCCTACCAGGGGTGGCTGTGCCCTGCATTAAATTGAGGGCATCTCAGAGGCTAGCCCTGGGAACCAGATCAAATGCGGCTCTCACGTCCGATGAAGACCCCATAAAGGTGATCCTTTAGAAACTTTTTTTTCCATTTATTTTTTGTCTTCATTCACTTCAGACTCAAGATCTTCCCTTAACTATTTATATGTGTGCCCTTAGCTTTTGCAGAGGAAGGCCTTTGACCAATGAGGCTGTGTCTCTCTCACCCTGTCCGACTTTGGAAGCCACGTTGTATACACAATATAGAGAACTACCAAAGGCAAAATCATTGGACATGGTATATGCTACTTATGTTACTCCCTAATTAAGCCTCCTGTCCCCCGATCCACCTCATCAGTGGCTGCTAGAACTGTTTACCCATGGGGGCTCGCCCAGCTATATCCATCCTTGATATTTAAAGATGTGAATAAGTCACTCTGAGTGAAGGGGAGACATATCACCCACTCATTTTTGACAGATTTCCCTTCTCGTCAGAACAATAAAATAGAAGAGCAACTTTCTCATATTGCCACTATCCCAAACATAATCAAAGATACGCTTAGCTTAACATCCACCTCCACAATATTTGAAATGGTCTTACTCCCCTCTTCCCAAAATAGCTGTATTTCTGGGCATTCCATGAATTTGCAAAGCCCACTTTCCACATCTTTGAAATCATTTAGGGAAATAAGTAAACTCTGTGAATGGAAAAAAGATGATTTCTTCTTAAAAAGGCAGGTTTGGCAAGAGAGAATAAATTGTGCATTGATACTTGTCAGATATGTTATAACTGGTCCCTCAGCAAGCATCCTCCCCAGAGTTCCTCAGCAGACTTGAAATCCCTGTCCAAAGTCTCTAAAATTTCCTGGTACCAGATTGATACTTCCTAATTGTTCTTCCTGATGATTCATAGATCCTTTAGAATTATGATATACTTCCAAAGTATTTAAGAGAATTTGAATATTTGGTCCACAGTTCCCACCTTAGATTTCAACTCGTCCTGGAACGGTGAGAGGATGTCAATTTTAGTGGCCCACTCCTGGAGTTTGGCCAGCACCTGGTGACCATATACCTTCTGTAAGATGTCAATAAGGCTAATAGGCCTGTAATTACTTGGGTCAAAAGTCACCCTTTTGAAGATTGGAACAATCAGCACTCCTCTCCATTAATTGGGGAGAGGAGCAACTGGCATGATAGAATTAGACAGGATATTAACATACGGGGCCCAGATCTCGATCTCCGAATGGTACAAGTCAACAGGAATAAGATCTAATCCAGGTCCTTTTCTCGGTTTCAGAGACAAGATCACTTCCTTAGAGTCCTCAAGGGAAAAAGTAATGGGATCAAGCATCACAGAATCTACATTAGCCCGCAGGTGCAAAACAGAGCTAGAAGGTACTGGGCTAAGGAGGGTGTGGAGTAAAGATTGCTAAAGTGTTTCACCCTCATCTGCGGTTGTATATGGTCTGCAGGTCGAGTTCGAACTTCGAAGTTGCAATGGTCAATTATATACCAAAAGAAGGAAATATCCTTCCTTTTGGAGGCTTCTAACAAGTCCTGGCAATTTTGCTCATCCCAACTCTTTTTTTGCTAGCGTCTGGCACCTTTTTATATGAATTCCTTGCCTCGTAAATCTTATGGGGGCTAAGGGATCTAATAGTGATCAGCAAATGTGATGTAACCTGTCTGCAGTCTTTAGAGGTCCAGGGGGCAGATTCAGAGGTGGCTCTTTTTAGGTTGTCGGCACCCACGTCCACCTCAAAAAGGTGACTTAAAGAGGATGGTAATAATGAGAATGTTGTCTATATCAACATCTGCATAAAGAGAAAGAACTATATCATATAGGTAGTAAATAGAAGCAAGCAGCATTGGGCAGGTTTTCATTCTTGGCCACTTAAGAATCCTAATAGAATTCCCAACGTTTATATGCCCAGGTGTCCTGGTCTGGTCCCAAATCTTACATAACCCTTCTTTAAGTGTTAGGTGGAGATAATTATGATCACTCTCTGGCCTAACTGTAACTCAAAAGTCAGCCAACAATTCCATAGGTAAAGAGATGCAATATGTTCAATCCTACTTTTAGCAGGGCCCCATGTCAACGTGAATGCCCTAGTCTGGTTGGAATCTGCCCTGACATTGTAAACCCAAACCTTATGGGTGATAGTAAACAGGGCCATTTGTGAGGCCACTGCAGATCATGTTTTCAAGAGGGGAGGTGTATTCAGTACGGGGAGACCCAAGGCTGCGTCCTCAACCATGGTTACCAGCGTAAAGAAGTCCAGCGGCTCAAAGGAGGTATTGAAATCACCCCAAGGATGTGCTTGGGTTCTAGATGAATATCAAGCATAGTCAGTGTAGGAGAGGGCCTGTTGGAAACGTCTCTGCAATTATAAATATTGTAGATATTATTAAGGGGCTCATTACCAACTCTTTGAATCATCTCAAGCACATGCGGCGACTCTGTTTTAACTTGTTCTATATTGCAAGTAAAGGGCAATTTTGACCCATATCAGAAGTCCCCCTAAGGGGCGGCTAGACATGGAATTGAGATCTATGTATCTGCTCTAGAGCACAGGTCTCCAGGAAGAGGCAAAGATGGAAAGAATCAATGTAATCGCCCCATAGAGGTCAGCCAGCTTACTTCTTAAGCCAACGAAGTTCCAGGAGAGAATCTGCAGTTGTCCCATGGGTCTAGGTTGTTCCAATACAATGACTAGGGGACTGTCTCTGCCCTTTAGGGCAGCGTCTACCTCTGCTACCATCCAAAATGGCAGAGCTTCAGGGGCAGCTACAAAGGACACGAGACAGTGGTACCACGGGCAACTACGGGTTGCAGTCAGTCCATTCCACCCAACAGCTATTCTCTTCTAGAGGCACGCTTCCTTGGTCATGGCTCACCAACTATCCTATTAGTGCTGCAAAAAGCAAGCTGAATCCCAGTATCTTTAGTTCGGATATCTCATGCTTCAATTGCCAGTAACCCATCTACAATATCCCCAGAGACCACCGACAGATCAATAGTATTGTGCGCCTCAAGCTCAGAGGAGTGTCTGCGGGCACTTAGGATGTCTTGTATGATGATTGACTCACATTGTTAATTGCCCCTTAACCAATGCAGAACACTATTATGTAGGGACTCCCTCTCCTCAAAACATACTATCACCAGTTTTGGTACATTAGTTATCTTGAAGTTGAACAGCCCACACTATATCTGAGCTGAATGTCTCTCTCTCAACAGGTAAAACCACTGAACCCATAGGCAGGAACACGGCCCCAGCTCCTCTTCTATATGGCAATTTGGAAGGTCTGGAGGCTGAAATCTTACTAGTGCCTTCTATACTGGCCCGGGGTATTATGGCCACATTTGTTGGCCTGCTCAGTGGGTAGTCCTTGTTGCCATCCCTGAAATTTAATAGTTTGAGGTAGGTGATCCTATTAAACTGGTGATGACCTCCCAATATCAAGAGGTTCTCTTGTTCTGTGTTTCTAGGGATTATCAGGGGTAGGAGGGGCAAGGGACAAAGGCAGGGATGAGCTGGCTGTGGTACCCTCCAATCTGGTGCCTGGACTAACATTTGTGTTGCAGTGTGCAATTTACATTCCAGGGATTTAACCCCCTCTTGTAGGCCAGCTATTTCATCATGCAGTGCCCTTACATTTCCATACAGGTTAAGTGTTGTTTCATGTGATGAAGGGGTAATGCACGCCTCCACCCCCCCGCTGATAGCCACTGGGGACCCTCCTGATTTTCCATCAGAGGGGTGAACCTGCTAGAGCAGAGAACTACTGGTTCAAGTAGAGGCAGGTGACACACCTGGAGGGGGGTGGGGTCGCCGTCTATGCCAGTGTTAGATGCAAG
This sequence comes from Lissotriton helveticus, assembly GCF_964261635.1. Classification (NCBI taxonomy): domain Eukaryota; kingdom Metazoa; phylum Chordata; class Amphibia; order Caudata; family Salamandridae; genus Lissotriton; species Lissotriton helveticus. The sequence goes on along the minus strand of NC_136071.1, from coordinate 967,036,554 downwards.
AACTGTGTGTGCAGGTGGTCAACTTCTGCCCATCTGTACCCTTTCAAACCTCTTTCCAAAAATATTGGGTAGGGTAACTTTCACATTCTTCCCTGGTCCCTGGGTAACACAGGATGCATGTGGGTTCGGTATTGCCTCAACTTCCTCTAATCAAGTCATTAATTTGATTGAGGGTGCTTAAATTTCTATCCTTCCCGGCACACTTGTTGGGTTTATTGGTGAGAGGGACAGTGTCATCGGCTTTCTGCTTGCCCATAGCTAGCGAATAATGGGGGAGAGATGCAACAACAATCAGTTCACACTTAAAAGGTCAGAAAAGAACCATAAACCAACCATTCCCCTCAGCAAACTGCTCCAACCTTCAAACTTGTAAAGCAGAAAGTGCTCCTCACAATGATCCGAGTTTACCCTCAGCCCAGGGAATACCGGGACTGATGATAACAGCGATGTGATTCTAGGGGTTCCCCTTGTGATGTAATGTTATACAATTGTAAGTTAATGCGCAGTAAGCACCCACGTTAAAAATAAGGGGGATCAGGCCACTGGCCAATTCCTAGTAACAACTCAGGCTGGCCTCCAGTGACACAAAGCAAGCTTGCCCCTTAATCCTGAAGCCTCATAGCAAGACCAAAAGTATCACAGATGAATGGGGTGTAACATAACAAGAAAATTGTACAGCCTAACAAAGCCCCTGGCGCACAAGTAATTGGCCAAATATGGACAGTACCTGTAGATGTGGTGTAGAATTAACCATCATTCCACTGGCAGCACATGGTCACAGGGCCAAAGGGGTTGTCCCAGCCCAGTCTCCTCTGGGCGGGGACAGGCCCACCCTTGGCCTAGGCTTTACCAGGGCACGTCCCGTGCAGCAGGGTTGTTGACAGTGCTAAGAGCGCACTGGAAGGAGGCCCCACCCCGTTCTGTAAACACTTAGCAAATGGGCCTTCTGGCGCACAACAAGTACGGGGATGGAGTCCCCTGGGATCCTGCAGGTTATCAAGGTCCAAGAACTCTTCTTGAGGCCAACGAAAAGCATCTTTTCATATTTCAAAGTCTCCAGTTGAACAACAACACATTGTCCATTACATCAACAATGAAGGGCAACCATGTGATAAATTGATGGTTTACAAAGTTATTAGGTCTACACTAACTTTTTCAGAAGAGAACAAACTTGATACAGTTTTCAGTTATCTGGCAAAATGCACTAACACAGGAAGGGATTAAGGATTTCCAGCCTTGTAGGGTCGAGATGCCCACTGCTGGACTATGAACGCAAACCATCGCTGGCAAATGAAGTCGGTCCAGCCCAGAAGGGGCGAGGACACTGCAGCTGCTTTGTTATAGGGGCTGATATTGCAGCACTGCTGCAAAAAACAAGCTGTTAGTAGTAAACAAATGGCCCTCACCTCCCAAAAACCAGCACTCCGGGAAAATGCCCGGTGCTTGCTATGGCCAGTCTGGCCCTGGGGATGCCTTATCATGTTCTTCAGCACGAGACAGTTCTATATGGTTCTTGAGTTAGGCGAAGGGTAGGTACTAAAGATGGCTATCTGCTCATCATTTTCCGGAAAGAGAGTGAAATAGGACCAGATGGCAAAGAGGACGTTCCACAAAAGAGGAATTCTGTTTGGTTTAGATTGGGTTAGGCAGTCAATGCCCTCTCTGATTTTTGCAATTATTGGTGAGAAGTGCTTGGCATGCTCATCACGATTTTTGCTTGTGGTTTCTTTTGCTGGTGTGCTGTCTTTGTCTGTGTATAGCATTTGGCAATTTGTGGCGAGGATGATGATTTTGTTTGAGTTAAGTGCTAAGAACTCAAGCCACCAATTTCCCAACAACACACAGACCTATTTTCATAACTGACAGTATTTATTCTCAACTGCATCTAAACTATTTTATAGTTGGTGTTCCTCCCAAACAGCTGCTCTGTGTATGTTTGTTCTGACTTCCTGGTCTCTGAATATTGGTACAACGTCCTGCACATTTATTATAGATCATTATCAGTTGCTAATCCTACATGCCAGGGCCTCCTTGAGCTCCAGTATCATATGTACCGCTTCCGAATCCCTAATGCTAAAACCTAAGCTGCCAGTGCTGTAGAGTAACAAGAGGCATCCTTTCAAATGGCATCATCCATGCTGCACCTGGCAGTGTAAACTGATGCCTCCCCAGAGAGTCATCAATACACAATGGCAATGACATTTTTCCCAACTAAACAATTCTTGCATGTGTTTCCATTGCTAATTTCTACTTGAATGCTAATTCCATGGTGATTGGGTCGTATGTCAGTACAAGACTCCTTATCATCTCATCATTTCTGAATGTTAGTCTTAATCCTGGAAGTTGCATCACAATGAAGATGCTTAGTGTGAAGAGAATCCTGCCTTCAGTAGGACACAGTAACAACCACACCGATCCCTAGCTCGACTGGGATCGTAAAAAGCAGCTGGAATGCGCCCTTAATGCCAGTTAAGAATGGAGTTTAGCGAAACACATCCTTGAATGTTCATTGACTGCCGGCAATACAGGGAAAGGAGGTTCTCAGGCAGAGATTAAAAGAGAGCCTTGACAGCAGGGCTACTGTGCCTGCTTTGTGAAGGATGATATAGGATCTTCCATCTGAGATGGGACACCTGCTTGGGGTCACGTGAGGTGGACAACGTCCTCTGACCTATGAGAAAACAGAAAGTACAGGCAGTTAGAGTGTTCAGGAGAGGGAAGGTATGACAACCGGAAGTCGGAGGAAGGGCCACATAGAAGTCAAAATAGAAACACATGGAAGACACTGTGTCAAAAAACACTAACCTTGTAGTCTGGACTCAACGGGTGCTATGAATGCGCACACACCTTTTCGACTCTACAGCCAAATAAACGCTAAGAAATACTTTAGTTAATAGTGTAGACTCGGTGAAAGGAGAACAGTAAAAGAGAGAAAACAGTGACATGGGATACTGCCATTCAAGCGCATCATTCAGCTGAGCACTTCCTTCAATTGGTTAAGCGCTAACATCTAAAGACAAGAAAAAATGTTCGTCTTATTATTTTTGCTGCAGCATCCATTAATTTTCTATTGAACATGATATTCTTTGAGACTATCTCTGTCCCTCCATCTCTTCTGTACCTGAAGGGACTACATTAATATGACCTATGAAACAGATGTGAAGAGTATTCAGACTATTGTACTTCTTTCACAAAAGATAATCGTCTCCCTCATTCAAACATTCAAAGTTGTTTATCCTTAAACTGAAGTATAACAAACATTAGTTAGAATGAAAAAGTGCTCATGGTCAATAAGTATCCGTGTGCCTTAAGAGAAAACAATATCAAAGTATCTGAAGTGATGATGATCCTCATTCCTCATGTAACTAAACAAGGTGTGTAAGATAATACGAGGTTAGAAATCTGTAAGGGATAAATCAGAAACAAGATTTTCCCAGTTCTTTGTGTTCAGTTCAGACTTTCTTCTTTTCTAAAGATGATCATCGTTTTCAACGTTTTCTATAACAAGGTCCTGGTGGCAGCAACAATGAAGCTTAATAGCCTAGCAGGGATACTCTGGATCATACATAACATAGACTCTGTAGCTTAAAAAAATGGCCGTCACATCATGTGAACCTCCTGAAAGTCTTGTGACCTCATGGAACATGTAGGTTCCTGTACTGAACTCACCGTCTTGCTTAGTGCCTGCAGCGAAGACTTGAAGTTTCTCTGCAAGAGCTACAGACCCTACTCATGCATCACCAGACTTTCAGTCCTCTGCATGTCTGAACAGCCCGACAGTTCGGAGTATCGTGCTCGTGCACATGTCAAGTGCGAAGTGGTGAGTGCAGGCCACAGACCATGACATACTGCAAGCTACAACTTGCCATATCTCTGAATGGGATTGAGTGGGGATTGTGAGTGTTCAGTGATGTTAGTGCTGTATGTTGTGGCATTTTCCAAAATGATCATTACAGGGAAATGCAAGAAGGTGGACTGAGACAGTAATGTCAGACTTCAGGTCCTTTAAGCATGAAAATGGTACCAAAAGCATCAAGCACATCAAAGAAGGTTCTTGTGTGCCCTATTTGAGCAAATGTTTCGGGAGCTCATTTGAAGGACAATCGCTCGGGCTCTTTGGAACAAGTAGTAAATGAAGTAACCATATGCACACAAATTAGCCAAGACCTAAGGACCACAAAGATACGAGCGGATTTATCTAGCCCCAGATGGTTTGACAGGGAGTGTTCTAAAAAACACAATGTTCTCCTGCAGGCTCTTAAACAGCAGCCAAGAGATAGGGAGTTGGTGGGCCGGCTCAGAAAAGAATATAGACAGGCTACCGAGACACGTAAAAAAACAATAAAAAGTGAGGCCTGGGACAACTTAACATCAGTTAGTGTACTGAGAGACAGCTCACAATTCTGGATGATTTTAAATCACCCTTATTTTGCCACCTCACATAGCCTGGCTGATGAGGAGTGATGCCCCGAAGCCTGTTCCAGGATGCTTGTTTCCAGTCCAGGGAGGACCTGGCATGGCAGTTCTTGATGGACTTTTCCCATTGGGCACAGGGTCAAGACTGATTTGCATATGGCTGGGTTCAAACTGTAATGACATGGGGAGCAAAAAAAACGATGGGTTTAGGCAGGCCCAGATCTCTGTACTGGGGTGAATGTATGACTGTTGGACCTGGCCCTTTTTGGCAGGTTCACCCCGAAACTTTTTGCTTTTTCCTAGCCTGTTTCTGTAACCTGGTGTTGGTGATTTTAGGCCTCTGCGCACTTTTTCACTGTGGTACAGTGTAAAGTGCGTGAGCTCTCTGTGTATGTGTGGTGAGTGACCTGCCCTCCCATAGGAATGCATGGGGGATATGTGCGACCATGGTAGTTCCTGATGTGTGGGGAGTGCAGGGTCGAGTTTGGTATGTGCAAACTCGTGAGATTGAATGCTGCGCAATGATGTATGCAGCATGATTGTGTCTAGTGTGGAAGTGCCACTTCTAGAAGTGGGCATGTTTGTGTGATTTGTGTCTGGCGTGTGATTGGCTGGAGCTGGCTGGTGAGCCTGGCTCCAGGAGTCAGGATGGGTCTGCCCAGTGGTGAATGGAGAGATTAGCATGCTGATGTGAGGGAGGGGTACACCTGGGACCTGAATAGGGCTGGATTTTCCCTCCACAATGCTGGCCCCACCCCCTGGGTGCGTCTGATGTCCCTAGCCTGGCCAGTAAAAGGAGTTCCCCATAACCAGTTGTAGCTGGTTCTCACTTAGCCTGCACCCTGCTAGACAAAGGGATTTTGGTGTATAAAAATAGGCTGCGACCTCTTGTAAAATGTTCTTGTCTTGCTACTTGAATCCTGCCAGGGGCGTGCTGCTGCTTGGGCCCAGGGGAAGGCTTGCCTCCCTGGGCCCTGCCCAGCCCCTAGATACCTGATGGACCTGGATGCCTGGAGGATCTTTTCTTTCTTGGGGTCCTCTTTGCTTCACTTTGCCCCCAGGACCTTTGTCTTTGAATCCTGTGTTTCTGAGACCCTTCTTGCTATAGGGGTCATCTCTGGGGGCCTGTTGGTGCTATCTATGCCCCCAGCGCCTTGAGAGTGCTTTGTTTTTCTTGCTGGGCAGAGCGCTGTCGTTTTCCCTTGGAGGGAAGCGCTCCTGCCCCTTTTGTGCTTATTTGCAATTTTTTTTATTATACGGGAGCCCACCCCGTTTATTTGCTCCTTAGCGAGTGCCCACCTCGCTTCTATATTTTGTTTTGGTACCGAGGGTGGCCACCCCTCTTTTCTGCCCTAAAATCACCAGAGGAATCACCGTCCTCGGCCCGGAGCTGCGGCCAAAGAACCGAAGGGGCCGCACTGTGATTGGATGCCGGTGAAAAGCTTTCCCGAGGCGCCGCGCTGTCATTGGCGGGCTGCAGGAGGCTCGTCCTGTGAGCCGCGAGGTGATTGGGCCGCGTAAGAAGAATCGTGACGTCGGAGAGGGGCTCGTCCCGCAAGCCGCCCTGCGATTGGCCGACTACGGAGCAGAAGCCGAGACGTCACAAGAGGCTCGTCTGTGGAGCCGCGCCCGGATTGGACAGCAAACGGAGCCATCATCCGAAGACGCCGGGAGCTGCCTCGGAGTGGCGGCCCTCCTCCTTCCCCGTGTTTAAGGTAAACCGGCTGTTGCCAGTTAGCGGAAGGGGAAGAGGCGCCGCGAGCAGCGCAGAGAAGTGCTGAGCTGGTGAGTAGAAGCTGGCTGGGAGAGAGAGAGGTCGAGGCACCCTGCCGGTGCCTCTACCCAGAGCAGCCCCGCTTCCACAGAGGGCTGCTCCAACGTTTAGGCCAAGTGCTTGCTTGGGCCCAGGGGGGCCCATACTTTGTTGTTTGGGGGGGTAGTATCGGGGCACGTTGTCGGTGTCCACGCCCCCCCCATGCGCCCATGAGAGTGCAGGGCCATTTCTTTTAGAGCGGCCCCAATGCGGCGGGCCGCTCCAACGATGGGGCATTCTTTCTTCAGAGCCCACAAGGCTCAGAGGGCGCAATTTGTATTTCGAGCCTGAGAGGCTCCGCCAGTGCGAGGGCAAAGTTATTTGGAGAGCCGGCGGGCTCCAAGGAAGGGCTAGCCAGAGGGAAGGGGCCCCACTGGCGATCCCCCCGGTACATTGGTACCAGTTCATTTGGGGGCATGTTTCTTTCTAGAGCCTTGGTGGCTCCAACAGGTGCCATTGTTGTCAGAGCCCGTGGGGCTCCAACGTTTGCGCAGTCTGGGTGTTTGAGGAGCCAGAGTGTCCCAGATGGCATGTGTTTATTTCTAGAGCCAGAGGGCTCCAACCCTTTGCACATTTATGCGCAGACCTTGTCCTAGGGCTGGTGAGGACCTTGTCGCAGTTGAGCTGATTCCCAGCCGCCCAGCAATTAGTGGGCAGCTGCACCGTTCAGGCTTTCTTTCGTGGGACCTGTTCTTGGTGAACTCAGGAGTGAGTCGCACTCCTTCGCCCCTACCTTGGCCTTTCACAGCTGCGCAGCACTTAGTGCCAGCTGCAGCGTTTAGGCCCTATTGTTGTTCTCAGCTGCCCAGCAATTAGTGGGCAGCTGCAATGTTTAGAGGTTTGCGCCTGTGGTGCACCCCTGACTGGCGCTGCGTGGCAGCGCGCCCTGACATTCTGGACACAGGGCATTTGAGCCCCTTCTTGAGATGGCCAGTTGGCCAGGGGGCTGGTATGTGGGTAGGGCGCAAGGCCCTAAGGTGATTTCTGCGCAATGTGATGTTACTATGTTTAGAATGGTAATTGCCTAATGTGATTTTTGCGCAATGTGATGTTACTATGATTATGAGGTTATTTTACCTATGTGGGTTTATGTCAGTGAGAGTTTACTTCACTGTGAGGTACGCCCCTAAATGTGATTTATTCTTAGGGGGCAGAGTCTAATGTGTTTAGACTAGTGAGGAGATTGCCTACTGTAGTTTTACTGGTTAGGCCTAAATGTGATTATGCGTAATGTGCTTTGCCTTTATGCTTGTGTTATACTTCTAAAGGTGCTCATGCTTAGACGTTTGCTGTGCCTAGTATGTTATACTAGAGAGGTTATGTGTCCCTGCGTGATCTAGGCCTATGGTTATTAGTATTGCGTAGTGTGTACCTACCTGTTACCAGTGGTTACTGGTTGTGACCTATAATTGTTATTTTGTGCTACACTTATTCTAAGTTCTAGAAGTGCTATGTCTGCTAAGTTTTGATTCTGACTGTGGCCCACGTGGCCCTGTCCTGGTGTAAATATTCCCTTGTGAATATTGCCCGTGCCAGTTGGCACAATGTATATTGTGTGATACTATCTGATGTGTTTACAATACAAAAGTTATTTTTATATAACCTTGTGTGGAGTTCCTTTTGTGGTGTGCCTAGGATGTGGTTGCTGTTGTGTGCGTGAGCAAATGCTTTACACATTGCCTCCGGGATAAGCCTGTCTGCTCGTGCCAAGCTACCAAGGGGGTGAGCAGGGTTTATCTTGGCGTGTGGCCCCCTTGCCCTGACTAGAATGGTGGTTTCTGCCTGGCTTTGGCGTAAGCCTTGCCAACCAGAAATCCCAGTTCTAACAATGACATTGTTCTGCATTCTTTCCATCAATTGTTCTTTTTGCATTTCACACTTTAATTGCAGAAATGGAGGTGTCTATTCAAGGGGTTATGCAGTAATAGAAACTTTAAAGAAGTCACCAAGATGAAGAAACATGCTACCGTGTAACATGGTCACCATCCACTGAGTTGATAGGCACCATATTCCTCTTTCCGCCTGGCATCCTTAGACAACCTTCTATAGTCCATGTACTCAAAAGTTCAAAAGACAGAGACCAAATCAGTTTTCTCTCAGTCTGCCTCAAAAGACCGATCCTTCGTATCTACCTGAAAGAAGGGCACTGCATCACATTTCCAAACCCACCAACAGTGAACCAATGTCAAATCAGTGAATCAATTGCCAAACCGCACTTATGCCGAACACATTTGTGAAACCTCTGGCGAAATATGAGTATATTAATTTTTGGGAGACAATTTTGGTATGTTAACGTGGATGATAATTTGAAATGTTGCATTGCAGTATTAGTGCACCAAATAGATGTGTGTTTTTACATAAAACATTACTGACCCAGGGCTGTCACAAGGGTGGAGCATTTTGCGATAGGCCACACGCCTATGCAGGGTTATGTGTTCATCATGAAATTCTATTTATAGATTTATAATACAAACTGCCACTTTTTAATTATGGATGAGGCATCTAACAAGGATATATCACTGTATGGTGGGAGGTGCCATAGTTGCTGAGTTTTCTTTTTCTACGAGTTATTTTTATATGTATTTATACTTATAACCAGACACTTGTGCTATTTGGTAGAAATAGAAGAGGGCTTCACATCGAGAATGTCAGCATTTTTTAAAGAGGATAACTGAGCTCTGCAAGGCAAAATAGGCGTTAAAATGTTTCACAGGTCGCATGGATATATGCCTTACGTACATATATTTATAAGCTATAGGTCTTTGAAGGTTGCAGCGGAAGCACCAGGCAGACGAGAGGAGTTCCTTTATATACATGAAATAAAGGGCCTCATGTACAAAGTCATTTTGCTATTGCAAAACCTGCGATTCACAAAATTACAACGTGTGTGACGGTATAAGGTTTGCTATTTACTAAATCCCATTTTTGATTCGGAAAAAGCCTTTGCTCAACAAAAATGGACTGTGACTCATTCCAAATTAAGAGGCACCCCTCTCTGCTTGCTAATCCCTGATATATGTAGCAGTGGCTTGCGCCTGCATTTGCACTTGCAAACCATCAAAAGCTTATGGACGCCTCAAAGCAAATGGTAACTGTTTTGCAAAGGAGAAACTGTTCCCTTTGGACAATCTCACCACTGGGAATTGTGTTGGTTGGCTCCAGTGGGAGTAGGTAGTAATCCAGGGGATCACTGCATACACCTCTTATATATTCCCAAATGGGATACATTTTTGTTTTTTGACCAGCACCTGTGCCTTTAAGGAACACAGGCCTCTTTTTTTAAAAAAAATCCTAGAATACTACCGTGAGACGTTGCCGTAGGTTAGATTTTTTGCAAGCATTTCTCGCATGACCTTGTGGGTGTTTGAAACTATGACATCCTACTTGAGCTAATAATGATTCTTCCCTAATGGAAGGGAAAACATGAAGAAAAACATTAGAAGGTTGGAGTGCCATTAAAAGCCCAGAGCTACTCCATTGTCTTCAATGGAGCTCCCAACATTCCAAAGTTGCCAACTCCCTGATACAAATGTTGCTCTGATTGCAATCGGGTGCAGTACTGTTGCACCATTTCTGGTTCTGTACCTTCAAATGAGCCATAACAGGCTGCATTGCAAGGTGTTGCATGCATTAACAAATTTTATTTCAATGAGCCAAATTTTCAACAGACCACTTTCACAGGCTTGTTCCTGGCAATATGTATCCATGGAAAATTGTGAATGTGAAGTAAACTCAGACTCCTGATTATGGTGCAAAATCCAGGACTCAGCATAAGGCCCTAAGTTTATCTCTAAAATAGAAACAGTCTTTACATTTATCCTTGTTGTTTTAAGAAATGAATGAACTGTGTTTCAGTATTAACAAAAGAAACAGACAAATTAATCTTTTGGGCATTTTCTAATGTTAGTAGGTAATAGTTATGTAATTATAAAGTCAACCTGTTATAATGTTTGCCAGGTTCATTTATAAAGTAAAACATTAGATTGATTAAGAGATAGGATAATATTTGTTTTGTGTTACGTACACAACAATGGGTTTATTGTAGTTGTATGCCTGATTAAATTTTGTGGGTGAAAATATTTTCCCTGTGCAAGCAGACTTTTTCACACGGATCAGGAATCATTATCACACACCTGCTGTTTTCCATTTATTAGGGGATCCTGTTATTTATATACCACTATTGTAAAGAATGCCTTATTTTTAACTTACAACAAGACATATTTACTGCACTCAATAAATACCTCACCTTGCATAAACCTATTTGTAGGGTGTGGTAATTGCCTCACTCCCATCTGGCACACTTTGCATTTTCAGTGTATTGGTAATGCAATGACTTTCAAAGGATACCGGTTGCTTAAGAAGGGCTACTTTTATACGGGCAATTATGGCTGTCCTGTCTGCATAAAAAAAACTCATCACACATACCTGCCACTCCTCAAAAGCACAGGAAATCAGTGCTTACAGATCTCTCAGTCTATGCTAGATCATTTATAAAAATGTTAAAGTGAATGTGGGTGAATATGCACCCCTGCCTTACCCGTTTCTTTATTGGAAACCAATTTGTTTAGGCTTCTTTAGATCCAAAATGAACACTGGCAGATTTATTCGGATGAAACACAAAAATAAGGATCAGTAAATAATGTGGGATATTGAGCTGGCCTTCAAACTAGATTGATCTATATTATCAATGTCCACCTCATGGTCTACAAATGTAGTAAGAGTATACGTTTTGTTAGGTGGACATGCTATATTAAGATTAAGTTTAATCCTTCTTCAACAGTCCCAGTGCAAGGGGAAACACACTTGCAAATCATCAATGATACCATAAACACCTAATAATAAGACACATTTTTCTGAATAGTTTTTAACAAAGTGTTCAAAAAAGCTATGTTTTACTATAATTTAGTCCTAGAGATTCTGTGAATTTGAGTAGGTTGGTTATTACGCACTGAAGTCGATTGGGGTCTGGCTGCATAAGACGATGTCATCGCCTATTGTAGATTATGCACTGACCTCTTTGCAAGCTTCGGTGGATAACTTGATGCTTCTATTCTGATAACTTTGCATCCAAGTCTGCCATTATGTGGATTAGTATTAAGAAGAAGTATGGAGTCTACTTGCCTTCATAACATTGTTGAAAAAACAGGTTTTCAGGATTACCTATACACCATGGGCATTCAAAAACAATATCCAGATTATTGTTTAACAAACAAACGTGTTATCTTAAAGGCACGCATAACTAGTGAATGTTCATAAGATAACTGTCATAATTGAGCAATGAAACACATGACAAAATGTAGTGCTTGGGCTTAGAGTGTAAAAATGATCTTCAAACTAGAAGAAAGGGAATATTTAACAAGATTTATTTGCTTTCCAGCTCTCAGAATTCAGGCTAGACAGAGGCACACTAGGGCTGTAGATGCTGGAGAATCGGTTAGTTGAAGCTGAAAGGGGGACACTAGACTGCTGTCAGCTACTCAAATCAAATCAAATAAAATCAAATCAAAGTTTACTTTATTCGGTTAAAATTTAAAACCATCAAAGCACAGATCACGTTACATACTACCTGTAACATATTGTAAATAAAACGAACATTGGATACAATTCATAAGCCAATTACATCACAAACTGCCATCGAAAAACGCCCTTGGAGTTCAAATAAATATGTTAAAAAAGTTTGTCACACAGCAAAATCCTTCATTAAAAGTTAAATTTTACATAAAAAACTTAAGAAAAGGAGAAGAGAGACAGCGCTATATATTAAGTTTGTTCCTTCGCCTAATTGCCCCTATTCAGGTTTTTGGTATTTGTGTTCTGAATATGCTTTTCACTTTTATCTTCTAAGGAAAACGTTAATGCACATTTAAAAATACAGCTTGCTTCACAAAACAAATTTAAGAGTTTTGCTCAGTTCAAGCTGTCTGTTCGTAAAGTAATTCAGCCACTTGCTCAAGAAACTTTCAGCTTTTCCCCTGAAGCACAAGTTTTTAGTTGATATTTAGTCTCATCAACAGGCGCAAGGACAGTTAAACAGGGCTAAGCAGCAAGTATAATACTTTTTTTTGTGCTGGAGGATATTGCATGAGGCAAAGCTTTTAAAAAAAATCTCTATGAAGAGAGTCAACACATAAGCAAATACCTGGATTGGTCCACTAAAATCCAGAAGAGTAGGCAAGCAGTTACCCAAGTGAGAAATCCGGATACTAGAATTATAGAGGATGGTAATGAGTGGATAGCCAAGGTGTTTCTTGGCCATTGTAGGAAAATCTATACAGAAGCTCAGATGATAGATAAGAAAGTTTAGCACAATATTTTGGGTCCTTTCAGCTACCACAAGTTTCCAGCATTCATAGGAGTGCACTCACTAAAAAATCGAACCCCTGGAAGTGGCTGATGTTCCTAATAATATGGCTAGTGCGAAGGCCAGTGGAAGTGACGGCATTCCAACAGAGGTGTATAAGGCTTTCCAAGAAGAGCTTTCCCCTTTTTTGTCAACTCTTTTTAACCAAATTAAGGGTGGGATACTTATTTCCAAGACATTTAAGGAATCAATTGAAATACGTTTTCCCAAAAAACACAAAGACACAATGGATCCCCATTCTTATGGTATATTATGTTATATGAATTTATTAAGCACTCGAATACCCCTGTGTGTCTTGGCACTGGCTACTGTGTAACGTGAAGAAACTTAAAGAAAATTGGAAAATCTATGCAGAATTGAATAACCAGATTTTAAGGACTTTTCTGAAAACCAGCGGATTAGTGGGTGATTTGATATGTAGGGGAAGCTTGTTCCAAGCAGTGGAGGCACCCAGCACATTTGTATTTGGGCAGAATCACACATTTGGCTGCAGAAGATCTTAACAGCCTGCTAGGAATGTTCCAGTTTAAACTACTTTTCAGGAAAAAAGACCCTTGATCATGTAGAGACTTGTAGAAGATACAGAGAGCTTTTAAAAGAATTATGTGCCTGATCGGCAGCCAGCGAAGCTTCTTCAAATGTTTAGACACCAATTGGCGTTTTGGAATGTTGAGGAGGAGACAAGCCACTGAAATTTGTAGAATTTGTAACTTACTGTAACTTATTAAGCAAGTGTTGATGAGCATCGAGGTAGAGTGCACTGCAAAAGAAAAGTGACTAATAGTTTTTTGTAGATATGACGGATTGAATGGAAGAAGCTTTTTTATCAACTTCAATGTGTAGAAGACTTTGGACGAAACCACGTTGCCTTGGTCAGTGAGAGAAAGCTTTCCAGATTGCAGGATTCACTGACTGGTGTGGGGTGATAGCCTAGCTCCTGAGGCCACCAGTCGGGAGTCCAGAATGAAGGATGAGGACCAAAGATCAGGACCTCGGTCTTGCCTGAATTTAACTGGAGACATTTCTCAGATAGCCAGGTACTGACAGCCTGCATGCAGTTGCAAAAGACAATCAATTTATTAGTAGTTGTTTTAAAATGACCAGGAACAGATCAATTTGTACATGAAGATAAAATACCAGTATTTATTGTATTGTGGTTTACTAATATGATGGATGTTATATGATTGAGAAATGTTTAGCCATGTTACGATCTATCTGCTATATTTTTTATGGTGCTTTATATCTAAATGTTGGATATTGCTGTTTGATATGAAACATAACGGGATTTTATGATTTAATATCCAGCATAGCAGAGGGGAGGTCCGTCGCACCTGGGAAATACCACTGCATTACAGCTGAGGAAGTGACAGGAAACAGACGGAAGTGACATGCGCACAGAGAGCAAGTAGCTGAGTTGAGCCGAGCATCACTGGAGCTGGAATTGCAGCCACAGCAGTTGCCCTGGCCAACACTGCCCCAGGCAAGTTTGGGACCACAGTACTGGCACTAGTACCAACATTAGCACCAGTTACTGGACTGTGGGGGCAAGACTGAGTGGCTTTGCACCGGGATCCACACTCAAAGATATGGAAGGGGCCGCAAGTGCAGTAGTGAGCGTGGTAGCTGTAGCTGGTTACAGCAGAGTGTGTGCCTCAAGTAGTCCTGTGGAAGCGGCCTGACTAGAGCAGTTGTGATGATTGGTAGGAGAGGAAGCACACTGAGGAGCGAGTATAGTTAAGGAGGCTAGAGTGCCAGTGAACGACAGGCGTCATTACGCTCAGGCAACGGAGCAGGAAACAGCTGGTGCCGCGGTGCCCCTCTGTGAAGGCGGAAGTAACCGGCATTAGGCCGGAGTGGCATGCCTCGTGGAAGGAGCAACATCCCTATCTTCTTCTCCTTCCTTAGCTAGCAAAATCTTTGGGTTTCAGCCAGTTTACAGGGTGAAAACGCAATCAAGACAACTCAACAAGTACATGACCGTGATGCAACAATCAGTGTATTCACACTCTCAGAATGCTCTCTCCATTCTAACCCGCCTGAGACTCATTTCCCTAATCCGGCATCATGCTTCACAAATATTAGAAGGTCAGTCGGAGTGTAGACACACAACCGAGCTAAATAGTGTTGGCAGAGTAACATAGGGGCATCGAAGTCTAGCCTAGCGTGAGGCAGTTTAGGCTTACGGCTGCTCCCACGGAGAAGTGGAAGGTATCATCGGGACTCTCTGGAACATCCTCAGACTCTCCACTGGGCAGGTCACATAACAAGTGGAGGTGGTGAGGTGGTGCCACCTAGGTTAACTAAAAAAATTTGATTCGGCAGAACGAGGAAGGCACTCTCAGCCCCAAAGTACAGAAAACTCAAGCCCAGTGCAGCAGGGCATGATGATGACAAAGCAGTAAATTCCTCCAAGCAAACAATGCACAAGACCACATCACTTTCACCAAGCTCACCTGCCTCAAATCATACTCGGGAGCTTGGCTCCATCCACTCGCAAGCCCATACTTTGTCGAACTACTTAAAGAAAATTACCAGGAGGGGCAACGTGTGCTTCCCCCTCCCTTAGGCCAGAGCCATCAGTGGGAAGACCACAGCAGGTAACAACTGTGGCTACTATCCACCCGCCCCCAAATAACAGTTCCACAGTACTCCATGTTGAACCCAGAAGAGGTCCAGTCATGAAAAAAACAAAAGTCCCACGAGGCCCTCAAAAGCCACATTGATAATGTTTAATTATCCTACTTGGGTTCAAATCCTCCAAGTCATCACAGAAACCTTTAGGTCATGGGGTATTAAAGTCCACCCATACTCTAAACCGGGCTACTGAGGTAGGCTGGCAGACTCACATACTAAGTTGACAAATACATGCTGGACACCTTACAGAGGTAGAAACAAACCGTATTCAGTCTTAAAAAATGCGCTTACAAAGGGTAGATCTCAGACCACGACTTCCATCACAAATATTGAGTCAGAATGGGAATGGCTGCCAGTAGTCCTGTCCAATAGACGCTAAGCCTAACCTGATGACCTGCCACTCATCAACAAAAGCAAAATAAAGACATTAAGTATAATGTGCCACAATCAAAACCCATAAATTCTACTAATCTGCAGGTCCAGTCTTCCTCAGTCCTGTGCTCCTGGAACATCAGTGGCCTCCAACACCAAATCAACTCACCTGAGATAAGCAATTTCTTGTCTGGCTACACTTTTATAACTCTTCAGGAAATATGAGCCATCCAAAACTATTCCATAAAAAGATACATTAAAGCCAGCTGTTAGAGATCAAAAATGTGGTTGCCTAAGGGGAGATTATCTATAAACACTTTGAGTACCCTAAAAGGTACGGTTGAACTAATATATTTTCAGGAGAGCTGGCTGCTCGGAATCAATATCAAATCATGCAGACAGCAGCATCCTCTGCTGATTGTTAATGGATAAATTAAACTCAGTGCTTAAACAAAAAGGTCTCGGTTAAACCGATTAATCACAATTCTTTGTGACCTGGTTAGGGACCTACCTCAATTAGACTGTCTTCTCAAAGGGGACGTTAACACCAACCTTTTTCAAGGGACCCCTGAGGACTCAGAAAGCCTCCTCTTAACCCTTTCACCAGGAATGAATGAACAGGTGAAACCAAAGAGCCAACCGCGTTGTAGTCTAGGGGAACACTGTGTCTTACAGCTTCACAGTGTGAGCTTTTTTTTTACAAACCTTTTTATTGGATTTTAACATGGTACAAGTCATACAGTAATTGGCTTGATCATTTTGGTAGCACAAATTAACAATATCAGCTATATGACAAGGGTAGCGGAGTAAGCATTCACATAGTGGATTCGTTGGTGGAGGTGCCGGAAGGCATCGGGGAGGCAGTTAGTAGAAGGATTATCGCCGTTCTCCGGCCTGCATGCCTGTCTCTGATCTAAAACCCCTATGAAGGGCATCATTCATAGATAATCCAGTTGTCAAACTAAACTTGGGGATGTGTAACTCTGGAACTATGGGGTCGGGGGGGAGGGGAGGAGTCTGGTGTCGCAGAAAGTGTGGGTCAGTGTCAAGGGTTCCCCTATCGTTACGCTAGCGTTGTGCACTTTTCCTACTCTCGACCAGTGCTATGATTCCTGGGGGATTAACCAGGGGGAGCTGTCGTCACATGAATGAAGAGGGGGTGGAAGACAGGACGCGTGAGTGGACTGGGATGCGGGTGAATCTGGTGCCGCCTGGGGATTTTGCGCGTGCTCTGTGTCATTCGTGTGTGCTTGCCTAAAGTTCTGTAGGAGTGTTGCCCATTCTAATGAGATAGGTTGCCGGCGTATGCCACGGGCCTCCTCTTGCCGAATAAGATCTTCCTCGGCCGCTGCCCACTTCTGCACCACCACCCCCCATGCAGCTATTGGCAGCCCCTCTGTCGCTCACCAATGCATTTCCATACCGAGCTTGGCCAACAGCACGGCTAGCAGGGCAAATTTGGTCTCTACTTTCTTCTGTTTGTTGCGTTTAAAAATGTCTGTGGCACATGCCTCCATGTATGGAAGCTTGTGAGACCTGTGACTGTCTGCAGGATGGTGTGCACCATTGTCCAGAGGTTTTGTATCACTGGGCATGACCAAAACATATGAGCAAATGTGGCTTCTGGGGTGTGACATCAGGGGCAGTCAAAGTGGGATGTAGGGTAGAAGCATTTGAGCCGCGCCGGTGTGACATCATCTCGGTGTACTACGTTAAACTGGAAATTTTTGAACCAGCGGAGCCGTAATCGGGTTAGCGGTACTTGTGTGAGTTCTATAATGGATTTATAGATCCATGTGATGTGGTGGCTCCCCACTCCCATGCGTAATAGTGTGTGCAACACCGGGTGAGTCTTGGGTTACCCGTTCCCGGGGTCCTAGGTCCGCTCACAGTCCGCCATCAGCTGCCTGTGTAGCAGGAATTGGCCATCTGGAAGTCCGGTTTCTTCTACTAGGTCTGCGAACTGGATCAATTGGCTATCGGAGAACAGGGCCTCTGTTTCAGTGAGTTGAAATTCGGTCCCAATCCTAAGTTCTCCCGCGGTGTAGAACCCACGCCCCTTAGGGAGGCCAGCCAACGATAGTAATGGGCAATACAATGGTGCCCCCTTGGACATGCGGTGAACTCGCATGGTACAGGCTCTGGCTGCCTTGACCAGCAGCGGATGTGCTTGATCGGGTCTGGTGCCTGGTAGGAGCATACGGGTCATCTCCGGAACCGTCACTTTTTACACTGTGGGCTTTATCGTAATTAATAGCAGGTTTCCACTAGATACCCCTCCAAGCTGGTCATGGACAAATGGTCTTAAGTGTTCTTACCTAGACTACACCATCTGCAACACCAAATTGCTCTCATACATAGAAAACTACAGCATCCTGGTGCGATCTGAGAGCGCTCACTGCCCGCAGGTCACCAGCATAGGTCTAAATTTAGCTTACCACGACCCAGCTAAAATCACACAACTAGGTGTTCACTCCAAAAATCTAAAATGATTAAAATAAAACAATAAAGTTATATTGTAGGCAAAAAAGCCGTGGAGGCAATATCAGTGCGCACGCGCGAACCCCCCAGTAAGATTACCGGAAGAGAAGAGAAACAGCGGGTCGGGCCGCAGAACAGGGCACCATAGATGCTAAGGTGAGCAACGTAGACTGTAGCCAACAGATAGAAAGCGCGTAAGAACTTCTTAAAAGTAGAAGCCCACACTATGTGGAGCCTTGCAGTTTAAGAAACAAACTAACAATCCAGCGCGAGCAGCGAGGTTGAACTGCCAGTATAGCGGCTACGGCTAGCGAACAACCGCCATAGCCATTCTTAGAAACATCCCAGTATAGGAAACGCCCTGAGATAGTTAGTGAATGTTATCTGTAGAATTTTGAACGGTAACACAGAATCGGGGAACAGAGACACACGAACTCGCAAAGTGCACGGCACCAATTTAGCATTGTATAAACAAACTAACAGAAATGAGTAAAGTCGTTGTATAAACAGCATATGTATTGAACTTTATGAAATCACTGATGTTGATTATTATTCTTTGATTTTTGTAGAAATGTATTTCCCTGACGAAGGCAGTAATATCTGCCGAAATGCATTGGAAAACAAGAGAAATAAATGAAATTATGGAATAACGAATCATTGTGAAGAAGCATTATGTTTTAGTCATTGGTACTTGAAGTTTGAATTAATAATCAAGAGCAGGACACTCAGCACGAATCAGTGCCCAGGGGGACAGGAATACCCAACTAGGTATCACTGCTACTAGTGGATCATAGACTCATCGCCCCAGACGGGGGGCGAACCCTGGAGGCACGAAAAAAGCACTGAAACACAAGATTATCAGCGGTGCACGATCCTATACCCAGAGCGTATAGCATTTTCCCGCCACACAGGATCAGCAGCACGCACCAGAAAGCAAACGAGACAAAAAAAGTATCGACAAAATGCAGTACGATGAAATTACTGTCTCAACAGACAGGAAAGCGGAAACTTTCGCTTACACTACAGAAGCCAGCGAGAAAATATATTCCCTTATTCAAACCCCAGGAACCGAACAAGTATACACAAAAAACAAAGAACAACAAGTGAAACACCTGTTGTACCTAACAAGAAAGGAGATCAACCAAAGAATGCACGCATCCACTATGATTAAATATCATAAAGCCCAACGTATACCGAGAGGCTTCAGGATAGCTCTCAAACCCAGTTTATGTAAAAACTCAAAAAATTTCACCGAAAAATGGTTTGCTATCTTAAACAAATGCAGATTGGACCTAATTCTTTTGATCATAGAGGAATTGGCTCAGATATTGGATGAGCTTAAACAAGACATGGATCAAACTAAAGCAGAACTGGAAAAATTTATTTCATCAGAAGAACTAGCTACCATCTTAGAAGATATTAATAAACAACGAATTAAACACACTCAAGAAGTGAATGAACGCAAACTACGTAAATATAAGCGTGACACGCTGGACTACAAACTACAAGAAGTGTACACATGGGCAGAAGTATACGCACGCAAAAGACAATCTAAAGGGTACACATCCCATACTGACACGTCTTCTACGGACAGCGAAAGAACAACCCACATGAGAAACAGACCACAAAAGGAGACACAAAGTGAGATAGCAGCAACATCAACGGCGGTACCTTTTTTAGAGGAAGGCCGGATAGAAACAGAAGACCCCGGAGGGGACGTAGAAAAAGAAACAGGATTAAATCAACCTCAAACCAGATCGACACTAACCAAAAAAGAAAAGAAGAAGCAACAACAGACATAAAAAACTTAGTGTTGAACATTTCTGATTTTAAACTCAACCCAAATCAAATAGAAACGCTACAAAAGGGACTATCATTTGTACCTACTGCCCACACGAACACACTAGAACTAGAAGTTAGTTTATTCAAACTAACAAGAAAATTGCGGTTAAGACACTTCTTTGAGAACGTAGTGGAAAAGAAAACATCAGATGAACCGGACGAACTCTTGGGACTCAGAACCCGAAGCACGTATATGCCACCAGTAAGCCACAAAACGATCGACCTCTATGAACAACTTTGCAGCAAGGAACTACAGCAACTAAATACCAAACAAAAGATGCACAAAATGAACATAACTAAAAAAGAATTTGGGACTCTAAGATCAATAGCGACCAATGAAAACATCATATGTCAGAAGGCAGATAAGGGAGGAGCCCTTGTAATACTCAACAAAAAATATTACCAAGACACCATGACTGAACACCTCAATGACACGGATTTATATATGGAAATGAACATAAATTCCACAGAAGAGATCAAACAAACTTTATTAACAATTGTAAATAAGGCACATGATTTGGGAACTATAACGGACAAAACAAGAAAATATCTTATCCAAGATAATACCAAATCACCTACGATTTATCTGGTACCCAAAGTACACAAAGACCTACAGAAACCACCATGCAGACCAATCGTGTCCACCAAACAAAGCATCCACGAACCAGTGGGTAAATATCTGGACAGATACCTTCAACCCTTAGTGGTAAAAACCAAATCATATCTGAAAGACACCACGGATTTTCTACTGAAATTATCTACCATCAACCCAGAAGATAATATGGTCATGACAACTATTGACGTAAAAGCACTTTACACCTCAATACCCCACCAACAAGGATTGGAAGCCATCGAAAGGGCTCTTTTGGATAGCGAGTACTCACAAGACCTACAAGTCTTTATACTAGAACTTATGCAGTTCACCCTGCTACATAGCTACTTTGAACATGACCAGAAATGGTACATTCAAAAGAACGGTACGGCCATGGGAAATTGTGCCGCGCCGGCATATGCCAACCTATTCATGGCAGCATTTGAAGAAGAACACGTCTACCAAAATCCGACCTGGAATTATCACACAGTCATTTATGTAAGATTCATAGATGATATCTTCGCCATATGGAGGGGCACGAAAGAGTCTTTGGAAAAATAATTAAAAATCTTGGATACCAGGTTAGACCAAATTGGATTTACATGGAATATCAATGAAACAAGTGTGCAATATCTAGATGTGGAGATCACTAAACTAATCAACAAATTTTCAACTAACTTGTACCGTAAAAGTACAGATAGAAACAATCTACTACTATACAACAGCCACCACCCTCCAGCTCTCAAGAAACACTTGCCATATTCACAAATGTTACGGGTGAAGAGAGTAGTTTCAGAGGCCACCCAGTGTACAGAACAACTCAACAACATGAAAAAGAGATTCAGTGACAGAGGATATCCCAACGATATCACTCAGAATGCGTTAACCCGGGCCCAATCAAAATCGAGGCAGGATCTCCTCAAAAGAAGCGACAAAAAATCCAGTAATCGCATCACATGCGTAAGCAAATTCTCCACAGTCAGCACGCAATTTAAACAGATTATCAAAAGACATTGGCAATTGTTAAAATTGGAACCAGATTTCAGAGGCATTTTTGCGGAAGAACCAATCTTTGCACATACTCGTTCCAAAAATCTAGCAGATTTCCTGAAACCTACAAGTGAAGAAACAAGAAAAATCACTTTCCGGGGTACAGTACCGTGTCACAACTGCAACACATGTAACAACATCATAAAAGGTACAACAATAACACATCCTCAAAAGGGGTACCCCATCTCATTAAAAGTGAATGCAACATGTGACTCGACCAACTTAATTTACATGATAAAGTGCCCATGTGGTGACGTTTACGTAGGCCATACTGAAATAAAATTGAAAATACGTATAAACGAACACAAGAGCACTATAAGGCTAAAATCCACGAAGACCAGCATCGCAGAGCATTTCACTCAAAAGCAACATAACGTCAGCCAACTAAGAGTATGCGTTTTGGAAATACTGCCCAAGAAAGAAGGACCTTCCAACAAAACGCGCTTATTAAAGCAGGAGAACTACTGGATTTATAATCTGGGTAGCCTGAAACCAGGCGGGCTTAATGAACAAACTGAATTTCTTTGTTACTTATAGGTACAAACATTGTAAATTACCCACGAATTAAGGCTCTAACAGTGAAACAATCGTGAAGGGGTACAGCTTGCAGGCAGTACCGACACATAGGGGAAGCGGGCACGAGGGGAGATCGACCCAGGCATTCAGTAATCAATAAAGTTATATTGTAGGCAAAAAAGCTGTGGAGGCAATATCAGTGCGCACGCGCGAACCCCCCAGTAAGATTACTGGAAGAGAAGAGAAACAGCGGGTCGGGCCGCAGAACAGGGCACCATAGATGCTAAGGTGAGCAACGTAGACTGTAGCCAACAGATAGAAAGCGCGTAAGAACTTCTTAAAAGTAGAAGCCCACACTACGTGGAGCCTTGCAGTTTAAGAAACAAACTAACAATCCAGCGCGAGCAGCGAGGTTGAACTGCCAGTATAGCGGCTACAGCTAGCGAACAACCGCCATAGCCATTCTTAGAAACATCCCAGTATAGGAAACGCCCTGAGATAGTTAGTGAATGTTATCTGTAGAATTTTGAACGGTAACACAGAATCGGGGAATAGAGACACACGAACTCGCAAAGTGCACGGCACCAATTTAGCATTGTATAAACAAACTAACAGAAATGAGTAAAGTCGTTGTATAAACAGCATATGTATTGAACTTTATGAAATCACTGATGTTGATTATTATTCTTTGATTTTTGTAGAAATTTATTTCCCTGACGAAGGCAGTAATATCTGCCGAAATGCATTGGAAAACAAGAGAAATAAATGAAATTATGGAATAACGAATCATTGTGAAGAAGCATTATGTTTTAGTCATTGGTACTTGAAGTTTGAATTAATAATCAAGAGCAGGACACTCAGCACGAATCAGTGCCCAGGGGGACAGGAATACCCAACTAGGTATCACTGCTACTAGTGGATCATAGACTCATCGCCCCAGACGGGGGGCGAACCCTGGAGGCACGAAAAAAGCACTGAAACACAAGATTATCAGCAGTGCACGATCCTATACCCAGAGCGTATAGCATTTTCCCGCCACACAGGATCAGCAGCACGCACCAGAAAGCAAACGAGACAAAAAAAGTATCGACAAAATGCAGTACGATGAAATTACTGTCTCAACAGACAGGAAAGCGGAAACTTTCGCTTACACTACAGAAGCCAGCGAGAAAATATATTCCCTTATTCAAACCCCAGGAACCGAACAAGTATACACAAAAAACAAAGAACAACAAGTGAAACACCTGCTGTACCTAACAAGAAAGGAGATCAACCAAAGAATGCACGCATCCACTATGATTAAATATCATAAAGCCCAACGTATACCGAGAGGCCTCAGGATAGCTCTCAAACCCAGTTTATGTAAAAACTCAAAAAATGTCACCTAAAAATGGTTTGCTATCTTAAACAAATGCAGCTTGGACCTAATTCTTTTGATCATAGAGGAATTGGCTCAGATATTGGATGAGCTTAAACAAGACATGGATCAAACTAAAGCAGAACTGGAAAAATTAATTTCATCAGAAGAACTAGCTACCATCTTGGAAGATATTAATAAACAACTAATTAAACACACTCAAGAAGTGAATGAACGCAAACTACGTAAATATAAGCGTGACACGCTGGACTACAAACTACAAGAAGTGTACACATGGGCAGAAGTATACGCACGCAAAAGACAATCTAAAGGGTACACATCCCATACAGACACGTCTTCTACGGACAGCGAAAGAACAACCCACATGAGAAACAGACCACAAAAGGAGACACAAAGTGAGATAGCAGCAACATCAACGGCGGTACCTTTTTTAGAGGCAGGCCGGATAGAAACAGAAGACCCCGGAGGGGACATAGAAAAAGAAACAGGATAAAATCAACCTCAAACCAGATCGACACTAACCAAAAAAGAAAACAAGAAGCAACAACAGACATCAAAAACTTAGTGTTGAACATTTCTGATTTTACACTCAACCCAAATCAAATAGAAACGCTACAAAAGGGACTATCATTTGTACCTACTGCCCACACGAACACACTAGAACTAGAAGTTAGTTTATTCAAACTAACAAGAAAATTGCGGTTAAGACACTTCTTTGAGAACGTAGTGGAAAAGAAAACATCAGATGAACCGGACGAACTCTTGGGACACAGAACCCGAAGCACGTATATGCCACCAGTAAGCCACAAAACGATCGACCTCTATGAACAACTTTGCAGCAAGGAACTACAGCAACTAAATACCAAACAAAAGATGCACAAAATGAACATGACTAAAAAAAGAATTTGGGACTCTAAGATCAATAGCGACCAACGAAAACATCATATGTCAGAAGGCAGATAAGGGAGGAGCCCTTGTAATACTCAACAAAAAATATTACCAAGACACCATGACTGAACACCTCAATGACACGGATTTATATATGGAAATGAACATAAATCCCACAGAAGAGATCAAACAAACTTTATTAACAATTGTAAATAAGGCACATGATTTGGGAACTATAACGGACAAAACAAGAAAATATCTTATCCAAGATAATACCAAATCACCTACGATTTATCTGGTACCCAAAGTACACAAAGACCTACAGAAACCACCATGCAGACCAATCGTGTCCACCAAACAAAGCATCCACGAACCAGTGGGTAAATATCTGGACAGATACCTTCAACCCTTAGTGGTAAAAACCAGATCATATCTGAAAGACACCACGGATTTTCTACTGAAATTATCTACCATCAACCCAGAAGATAATATGGTCATGACAACTATTGACGTAAAAGCACTTTACACCTCAATACCCCACCAACAAGGATTGGAAGCCATCGAAAGGGCTCTTTTGGATAGCGAGTACTTACAAGACCTACAAGTCTTTATACTAGAACTTATGCAGTTCACCCTGCTACATAGCTACTTTGAACATGACCAGAAATGGTACATTCAAAAGAACGGTACGGCCATGGGAAATTGTGCCGCGCCGGAATATGCCAACATATTCATGGCAGCATTTGAAGAAGAACACGTCTACCAAAATCCGACCTGGAATTATCACACAGTCATTTATGTAAGATTCATAGATGATATCTTCGCCATATGGAGGGGCACGAAAGAGTCTTTGGAAAAACAATTAAAAATCTTGGATACCAGGTTAGACCAAATTGGATTTACATGGAATATCAATGAAACAAGTGTGCAATATCTAGATGTGGAGATCACTAAACTAATCAACAAATTTTCAACTAACTTGTACCGTAAAAGTACAGATAGAAACAATCTACTACTATACAACAGCCACCACCCTCCAGCTCTCAAGAAACACTTGCCATATTCACAAATGTTACGGGTGAAGAGAGTAGTTTCAGAGGCCACCCAGTGTACAGAACAACTCAACAACATGAAAAAGAGATTCAGTGACAGAGGATATCCCAACGATATCACTCAGAATGTGTTAACCCGGGCCCAATCAAAATCGAGGCAGGATCTCCTCAAAAGAAGCGACAAAAAATCCAGTAATCGCATCATATGCGTAAGCAAATTCTCCACAGTCAGCACGCAATTTAAACAGATTATCAAAAGACATTGGCAATTGTTAAAATTGAAACCAGATTTCAGAGGCATTTTTGCGGAAGAACCAATCTTTGCACATACTCGTTCCAAAAATCTAGCAGATTTCCTGAAACCTACAAGTGAAGAAACAAGAAAAATCACTTTCCGGGGTACAGTACCGTGTCACAACTGCAACACATGTAACAACATCATAAAAGGTACAACAATAACACATCCTCAAAAGGGGTACCCCATCTCATTAAAAGTGAATGCAACATGTGACTCGACCAACTTAATTTACATGATAAAGTGCCCATGTGGTGACGTTTACGTAGGCCATACTGAAATAAAATTGAAAATACGTATAAACGAACACAAGAGCACTATAAGGCTAAAATCCACGAAGACCAGCATCGCAGAGCATTTCACTCAAAAGCCAACTAAGAGTATGCGTTTTGGAAATACTGCCCAAGAAAGAAGGACCTTCCAACAAAACGCGGTTATTAAAGCAGGAGAACTACTGGATTTATAATCTGGGTAGCCTGAAACCAGGCGGGCTTAATGAACTAACTGAATTTCTTTGTTACTTATAGGTACAAACATTGTAAATTACCCATGAATTAAGGCTCTAACAGTGAAACAATCGTGAAGGGGTACAGCTTGCAGGCAGTACCGACACATAGGGGAAGCGGGCACGAGGGGAGATCGACCCAGGCATTCAGTAATCAATAAAGTTATATTGTAGGCAAAAAAGCCGTGGAGGCAATATCAGTGCGCACGCGCGAACCCCCCAGTAAGATTACCGGAAGAGAAGAGAAACAGCGGGTCGGGCCGCAGAACAGGGCACCATAGATGCTAAGGTGAGCAACGTAGACTGTAGCCAACAGATAGAAAGCGCGTAAGAACTTCTTAAAAGTAGAAGCCCACACTACGTGGAGCCTTGCAGTTTAAGAAACAAACTAACAATCCAGCGCGAGCAGCGAGGTTGAACTGCCAGTATAGCGGCTACAGCTAGCGAACAACCGCCATAGCCATTCTTAGAAACATCCCAGTATAGGAAACGCCCTGAGATAGTTAGTGAATGTTATCTGTAGAATTTTGAACGGTAACACAGAATCGGGGAATAGAGACACACGAACTCGCAAAGTGCACGGCACCAATTTAGCATTGTATAAACAAACTAACAGAAATGAGTAAAGTCGTTGTATAAACAGCATATGTATTGAACTTTATGAAATCACTGATGTTGATTATTATTCTTTGATTTTTGTAGAAATTTATTTCCCTGACGAAGGCAGTAATATCTGCCGAAATGCATTGGAAAACAAGAGAAATAAATGAAATTATGGAATAACGAATCATTGTGAAGAAGCATTATGTTTTAGTCATTGGTACTTGAAGTTTGAATTAATAATCAAGAGCAGGACACTCAGCACGAATCAGTGCCCAGGGGGACAGGAATACCCAACTAGGTATCACTGCTACTAGTGGATCATAAAATAAAACAATGCCATCAGCACCAAGATCATGAATGAGTGTGATCAACTCATCTTATGTTTTAACCCAATGACCGGCTCTCCAATAACTGACTGGACATATTTCTGCTTTTAGCTTCTAAGTGAATTTCAACTGCTGCCACAACATTGTGCTAGCACTTGTCTTCTATTCAAACAATGGCACTAAAGAAAATCAGAAACATCGCCCTCAGGACAGCCAGGAGACACCCAGAATCCAAAGAGTTTATGTTAGACTACAAAAGGGCACAACACAACTATAGACAGGCATGTCAAAATGAAAAACAATATCACCTTCACCAATTTTGGCTTACTCTACATTGTGTAAGTAAGAACCAGAATTCAAGAAAGTTCTGGGTGCAAGTGAACAGGTAAATCAATGGAAACACCTGCCTGGGCAGTGCAAATATTTTAGAGCAAGAATGGACAATATGCCTGAACAGTCATTTCCAGGCACATGAAAGAAATTAACATACATCAACATTACAATACCCCCAAAAGCCTTCCATAGCGAGCGCCTACACCATCTGCAAGGATCACAGCAATCCTTAAGTGAAGACATTTTCATCACTCCAACCAGGTTGGTCAAAATACTAACCAACGCAAGAACTGATGGCACACAGGCCCTTTTCAAATTCAATATTTCATTTTGGTCTAAACAGTTAGCTAGTCTTTTTGATTACGCCTTACTGAGTTCAACTATATTTGACTCTTGGTACAGGGCGATAATCTACCCAATTCACAAGTCTGGCCCCTAATCAGCCCCAAGCAACTATAGGCTGATAGCCTTACTTGACAACAAGGCGGAGTATTTTGCCACCCCGTCTCTTGAGAAGCTAAGACGTTGGGCTGACTTAAAATGATTGATTCCAAAAAATCAAACAGGCTTTGTAGCAAATTCAGGCACACTGAGCAACCTCCTAGCCTTATCAATTCTTATAGACAAAGCAAAAACTTCATCCTCAGCGCTTTTTTGCTGCTTTGTGTATTTCAAAGCAGCCTTCAACAATGTGCCGAAGAAGGCACTTTGGGCTAAGCTAACAAAATGGGGAATACTGGGCAAACTAATAGAGTCAATTATCCAGCTGCATACCAACACTTGGATTCAAGTCAAGCTTGGTGCTGGCTCTCGCTTATCTAGAAAAATACCAACGTTGAAGGGAGTTAAGGAAGGATGTGTGCTAGCTACCCTGCTTTTCAACCTGTTTTTAGCCGACCTTTTAGCATAACTTGATGCAATAAACAGTCACTCCCCTAGGATCGGCGGTGCGCAGATCAGCAGTCTCCTATATGCTGACGACCTCGCTCTTTTCTGCCTCAAAAAAAGTCGAGTTGCAACAACTTCTAAGTAAACTACACAGCTGCACAATCACAAATAACTTAGAGGTAAAGTTAAAGAAAACCCAAGTGATCATAATTGGCAGGAAAACCCACATAGGTGGGTCGTACAACAACTTTCAAATCTCCATAGAAAAAGTAGAAATACCCGGGAGTCCACATTGACGCTAGGAACACCATTGTCAAGCACCGCAGTGAAATCGCCACAAAAGCAATGGCCCTTCAAGTCAGCCTTTCTAAAGTCTCAAAAAAACTGACAGGACTGAGTCTATCCCCAATGCTGGAAGTAATGTGAGCAAAGATAACCCTATCTTGTCGTATGGCTCTGAAATCTCCTTGGGTAAGCTCAGCACCGCACTGAACCAACATGGGACCAAGGTCTATTAAAAGGTGCTGCGGTTGCCAAAAACTTCATCCACAGCTCAGATCCAATTAGAGCTTAGCCTCCCCAATCACCAAATGCTAAGTGCGGGTGCTTTCTTCAACCTATGCCACAAAATGAGACAGGCCAAAGTTGGATCCCTGGATTCCATGTTATGGACCGACATCAGCTCCTGTAATCCAGGTAGGTCATATCATCGGTTCATTAATGATTTTATGTTGCAATTGTCAGAGACACAATTGTGGAATCTTAATCCAAGCAAAAAGGTGTTTAAATTAAGTATTAAGAATCAAATCCAACTGTGCTCCTATTTGTCATACAGGGCAATTTTAGCCAAACGCAAGAATGCATGGAAAGTAATTAACTACTATCAGTCAGTCTCTCCATCACCATACCCGGCTTGCACATACTCTGCACTTAAAACAAAGATGTTGGGCCCTTAGGCTGGGTGAGTGGCCCTTTTTGAAACATATAGCTCCCTGGTGGCTCCCATCAGACAAGATTGCATGTAGGGGTTGCGGGGCACCAGACGAACCCTTGGAACATGTTGTATGCATCTGCCCAACTTTGACGGACTTGCGCAGATTGAAACTGAAGCCTGAGTGGAAGAAACTGGGAGTCTGGTCCTGCAGGCAGGGCATCATGGCAGCACTGAATCCAGAGAAACCAGCCCTGAACATCAGTTTAACGAACTTCATCCACCTTGCTTAACGCAAGTTCAACCCGCCTGTCGGCCACTCAGAAAATACAGCTCCAAATGTGCAATATGAAGAAGGAGCTATAGGTGGACGCAACAACAGCTAACAATTCCAGAAGCCTTCATCGCAACTCAATTTTCCTGATCTGGTGACTTATCAAGTTTCCCTTTAGTTTCAAAATATGAAAATCATTCCCATAAGCCTTACTGCTTACCTAGGGTTAGATTTTACTTCATTCATTTGCTACTATATATGCAATGAAGAGCACTAGTTTTATTTTGAAAGACTGGATAAATGTTAAGAACTGTAGAATCCTGTGTACAGAATATGAAACATTAAGTTGCAGGATTGAGTGGAAATAAGTAACGTCAACTGACGGCTATAGAGCTCTGTTACTCTGTACTTCACACTAAACAGCGGCAGTACAGAGTGCAACTAGCACACTCAACCCACAGCTTATTATCCTATCATTGCTGTACTCATTGGTGAGCTTTATGATAACACTGCATCAACTATCGTAACAAGTTAGCTTCTTGAATTCGCACAGGACTATGAATACTAAAGCACTTTAGCACTACTTTGCACCTGTTTTACACAATGAGTTATCTCCTTTTAGAAGAAATTTTTCATCTAATTGTAAATGTTAGCACTTAATTGTCAAACTCTCCATGATTGCGAACGGTGCAGCGCAAAGTGTTTGACAATATTTTTTATTGTAATGATTTTTAATCAAACAATAAAGAATGAAACTATGAAACATAAGTGCTTGGATGCTGATATTAGTGAGGATATCTCACCCTGTTGAAAGTTGCACTTTTCGTTTATATTTTGCATTTTATTATTATTACTGCTATTCCTAAAGTTTTAATGTTTGATATGCTGAGTGTGAATATGCTAGGCTTCAATATAGTTGCACTCATGCCCTTTAATATTATTAATGTTGCTATTCATAAAAACTAAGATGGTATTTAATATGGATATGCTGAATGGAATAGCACAGTATGTTGTTTGGATTGGCCTTGCTTCATTGTATATGAGCAGTATATTCATTATAGCTCCTGTAATTAATGAGTTTGTTACTTTTCCCGTTTAAATACAAATAATTAGTTTTACAAAAAATAGTCTCTTTTTTTGGGCACGAGATATGAGTTTGAGCCTCCACATGCATCTTTGTCTCCACAGTTTGGTAATAAGCTGTTTCTCCCTCTGTCGAAGGATAATTCTTCAAAGGATGACAATTATTTT
Source organism: Lissotriton helveticus (assembly GCF_964261635.1). Classification (NCBI taxonomy): domain Eukaryota; kingdom Metazoa; phylum Chordata; class Amphibia; order Caudata; family Salamandridae; genus Lissotriton; species Lissotriton helveticus. The sequence continues at coordinate 967,005,753 of NC_136071.1, read as the reverse complement.
GCTTTAGCTTGTTGGTTATGGGAATAAATATTTCTCGGGTCCTTGAGTCCTGAGGTCTGCCTCTGTCTATCAGAAACCACTTTTTTGCTTATATGTCTCCATATACATTCAGCTCATAAATTCCCATGACAACATTCTTACAACTAATGTATTTTTTGTCATTTGGAACATTTGAAATAAAACTGCACTTGTTAGACCTGTCAGTCGTAGAATGGTTTTCCCCAAAACTTTTTTTCCTACTCGCCATCTGTTTGCTAAAATTAGTTTTTGTTGTCCTTTACACTTTACCACTGCTACCCTGTGCTAAAGTGCTTGCGCTCTCTTCTCTAAACATTGTAAAAGTGGCATACACCCAATTGGCACATTTCATTTACTTACAAGTCCCTAGGAAAGTGGTACTTCATGAGCCCAGGGACTGTACATTAAATGCTACTAGTAGGCCTTCAGCACATATTGTGCCACCCACTAAAGTAGCCTTTTAAACCATGTCTCAAGCCTGCCATTGCAGTGGGGAAAACATGGTGGCCGCCGGCTAGGGCGGGTCGCGTCTCTCTTACGGAGCTCCTGCAAGCCCAGCAAAACGGCGTGACATAGTCGGCAGTCCTTTAACAAAATTGGAAGATGCAGTGACCCTTGTTCGGATTCAGATTGTGGGTGTTATCGAGATCTATTCAGCTGTTACCTCCTTTCATTTTCCGGCGTCCTTTCCGTGAGAGGAGCCGCTCTGAACTAACGGGCGCTGTGGGAGAGGTGTAGGCGGCTCCGCCCGCTCGCTTTAGCCGTGCCGCTGATCTGTTTGTCGGCTGTCTGTCAGCTGTCTCTGGGGAGCTGTAGTACTGCCACGTTGGTCCGCACAGACTTCTTGGTCTCAGCTTCGAGTGAGATCGCCTACCTTGTGGATGTGTGGAGGTGCGGATGTGCGGCTTCAGGGTCCCGCCTTCCGCCTCTCTTTCCCGGTGGGCAGAGGCAGCCGTGGAGCTGCGAAGGAGCCGCAGAGCGGCAGCTCACGGTATTTTTGGGGATCTTAGAGGCCTTCATTCCCCTCAAAAGTGCCCTGCCACAACCAAAGGATCACAATCAGGTGGTGCTCCCAACGTGGACAAAAAGAAAAATCAGAGGATTCGTCATCTTAAATCTAAATCCAGGACTAAGGCAGCATCAGAAGAGGAAGGAGCAGGAAAAATACCTGTTCAAGCACTACAAGCACTACCCTCAAGTAAGGTGTCTGGGCAGGGGTCTGGGGGTGTTAAAGGTGTTAAAGGAGCTAAGAATTCAGTGTCTGGGGGTGATGAGATACGAACTTTAGCTAGAGATATTGTTGATGATAACACCCTTATTGATACCATCACTGTAGTGGGTCTTGATTCTGGTAACGCAAAGGAGGGAGCAAAAGATTTAGATTGTGGTCCTAGTGAGACTACCCAGGGCTCTTCTATTTTTGTTTTTTCCGGTGACTATACCGCCAACTCTGTCAATACAGTCACTGCGGCTACAACTCCTCGGTTGTCTGTTTTAAAAGGTTTAAAACCAGGCGCTAAACCAAAACCCAAAGACACTAAAAGTAGTGCGGTGAGGCTCACCCCCTCTCTTAGATCATACTTTAAGGTGTTGCCTCAGGTCCTAGAAATCTCCTGCAGACCTCAAGAGGAGATTAGAAAGATGAGTGGTATAGAAAATACCCAAGGGGCTGCCCCTTTAGAAGTTTTGGACACAGACTCAGGGGTTCCTGTCCATAATATCTCGGAGGAGATCGGGCTTTCAGCTCCTCAGGCTAAGGTGGGTGAGACTCCAGAGATGCAGGAGAGGATTTCATTGGAAGATTTACTACATGAGATCAAAACGCGATGAAAATGCAACAAAAGAGAGAGTGGAATCTTTGGAGAATTACTCACGGAGGAACAATATCAGAATTTTGAAAGTTCCAGAAGGAAAAGAAGGAAAAGAGGGAGGTGAAATGAAAAAATGTGTTGCTTCCTTGCTTAAAGAGTCCCTGAACCTGGAGGAATCTGTTGAAGACCTGGAAAAAGACATTCAACGAGCTCACAGAGATCCGTTCCGTTTAAAACAGGGGAGACCTAAACCAAGGAAGATCCTAGTCAACTTCTTAACCTATTCTGTTAAGGAGAAGATTTTGAATTTAGCACTTAAATCTACAGCTCTAAAAGCTCCGGATTTCTCTTATGTTGTTAGGTCTGACCTATCGAAAACTACCCTTGATAGACAATGGGAGTTAGGCCAAAAAATGGAGAAGTTTAGGGCTCTGGGAGCTACTGTCCAGATGAGGTTTCCTGCCTTCCTGAGGGTTATGTACAACAATAAAATGCATAACATCCATTCCCCACTGGAGGCAGATGAACTTCTGACATCTATTAGCGACCATCAACAGGGAAACATCTAGGGAAAGCCTTCAGACAAAATAGTAGGGAGACATAGAGATACAGAGATAAAAGACATGCTGAAAAAAAAAAGGGGGGGGGAAATAGAATGAATATACAAAAGAAGGGAGATTGGGGAAGTGGGATTATCACAGAGGGTGTTTAATTATATATTTAAAAAAAAAAAGAAAGAAAGAAACGGAAAAAAAAAAAAAAGGGAAAAATAGGGATGGGAAAAAAAAAATATATATATATATATATACAAACAAATAAAAAAGGGAAAAATTCTTAGAGCACTAACTCGGACTGGAAACTTTTGTGACAATTACCCACCTCTAGTTTTTCTACTCTCTATAATTATGACGGTTTCCCCCTAAAAAGTACTTATCTAGGTATGCCGGAATATATTTTATATATGTAACAGAGCTGGGCAAAGGGGAACTCCTTAGAGAGACAAATCTGGCACCAACGGCCAGATTAACTAAGGGGGGGGTTTCCAGGGAGGGGAGGGGGGTGGGAAGGGGTAAACCTGTAAAATATCCTCATCGATCAGTCACCGTTCCATACTCACAAATCATACCAAATACATTTTTGTTTTGTTCATTTCGCATTGGGAGATGCAATTTTTTTACTTACCTAATGAGTTGGGGTAGGGGTATGGACATTAGCTGATGGGAATAAAATGTTTGTCCTGGAATGTCAATGGCCTGTGTGTTAAGAGTAGGAGGTATAGAATATTGCAATATTTGAGGGACTCTCCAGCGCAGGTCATCGTCATTCAGGAAACTCATCTTCTTCAACACGAAGCGAGGGAAATGTTGAGTAAAATCAGATGGGTAGACTGTTTTATTTGTACCAACCATAATGCGAATATTCGTGGTATATTAATTATTTTCAAAAAGCAAATAAGAGCTCAGATTCTTGCCCATGAGGAAGACTTTAATGGTAGGTGGCTATACGCCAAAGTTAGTCTAGAGGGCAGACCATATAATTTGGTTGGCTATTACGGTCCTAATCAGGATGATCCCTCATATCTGAATAAAATTCAGAGCCACCTCCTAACAACTCAAGGTCCAATAATCTGGATGGGAGACTTTAATTTGGTACTTAACCCAAAATTGGATAAATCTCCCAACTCAAGGGCATTAACTTATAAGAAATCCAGGCAGGTATTGGGGGTTGTTATGTCAACGCTCGGATTGGCGGACCCATGGAGGGAGAGAGCAGGCGAAGCACTTGGTGTATCATACCATAATCATAAATATAATCATAAGTCGAGAATTGACTACGCTCTTTTTAGTTACTCATTAAGAGACCCCCTAAAGGACTTAACATACCTGCCCTCACACTTATCAGATCACTCCGCTATATTTTTCTCTTTACAAGCGGCTCAGCAACCCTCTCAGACTCTATGGTCATTTGACCGCACGATTCTCTTAGAGGATGAAGAAACTGGCCTCCTCATCTAAGAAACAAAATTTTTCATGGATACCAATATAAACTCTACCCAGTTAAATATAGTATGGGAGGCCTATAAAGCCTATTTGAGAGGTTATATAACTAACAGGGCCTCTTATCGAGGGAGAATATATAGGGCAAAGATCGCCAATATCGAAAAGGATATTGCATCCTTGGACCAACGTATTGGTTCCGGAAATGGAACTATCACGGAGCAGGAGCAGCGTAAAGACCTAAAAGAGAAGCTAGATAATATTCTTCAAGAGAGGGTTGCACTGAGATGGGAAGCAAGTAAGCTTTCCAACTTTGAGTACGATGAGTCCGCGGGTAAGGTCCTCGCATGGAAAATTCAATCTGATCAGGCCAAAAAACATATAAAGCATATCATTGTAGAGGGGGAGACACTTGAAAGATCTTCCATCAGAGATATTGGAGAAGCATTTTTAGAGTTTTTCCAGCAAATATATAAGGAGGAGACCTCAGAGGACCCGATATCAAAATCTAGATGGTTGGAGAAGATTACTCTTCCCACTCTTAGCTCTGAACAAAGAGATCGTCTTGAAAGGCCTATTTCAGAGGAAGAAGTGAGGGAAAGTATTAAAAAGGTGAAGAGGGGTAAGGCAGCAGGCCCTGATGGTCTCCCTGGCGAACTATTGCGCGTACTAGTACCCGAAATAGTTTCTGTGCTGACAAGACTTTTTAACGACATCTTAGTAAACGGTGTGACCCCTCCTAAATCATGGGGCGAGGCGATTATTGTTCTGATCCCGAAACCCGGGAAAGATCCAGCTAAGTGTGGCTCCTATAGGCCAATCTCGCTTCTAAATAGCGATTATAAGCTCTTTGCAGCTGTGTTGGCGAATCGGTTAGGACGTGAGGTTGGCTCAATAATTCACACAGACCAGAAGGGTTTCATAAAGGGTAGACAACTCTTGGACCTTACGTATGACTTAATTGGGGCAGTGGACATAGCTTCTACGTTTTCTCTTCCTATGGCCATTATGACCCTCGACGCTACTAAAACGTTTGATCGAGTAAACTGGGCATATTTAGCCGAGACCATGAAAATTTGCATTCGGTCCAAATTTTCGGAGATCAATTGGACTCCTATATGCAAATCCCAGTGCAAGCATTATGGTCAATGGTGTATATACCCAGCCCTTTCTGATTACTAGGGGAACAAGACAGGGGTGTCCCCTGTCCCCTTTACTTTTTAACATATACATTGAGCCACTTGCACAATCCTTTAGGGACGATTCAAGATTTTCTTCATTTAAATTCGGCGGATGGGAAAGGAAAGTAGGGCTATACGCTGATGATATTGTAATTTACACCAGTGATCCAGCAAACGCTTTTCCCTTAGTGGTCGAAAAGGCCAAGGAATTCGGAAGTATTTCGGGCTACGACATCAATGCCGATAAGACTGAGCTTATGACGTGGAATATTGCCAATCCGGGTGTTGGGGTGACGCCCTCAATCTGTTCAATCCGTTACCTTGGAGTAAAAATAACACAAGATATTGAAGTCTTAGCAAAAGCTAACCTAGATCTGGTCGCCAGAGAGTGTAGGGCCCTTTTGAGATCATGGGTGGGTCTTCGATTATCTATTTCGGGAAAGTTAACATTGTAAAGATGTCTATCCTTCCGAAACTGACCTTTATTTTTAACACAATTCCCCTTGCATTTAAATCTAAGCAACTTCTTAAGTGCCAACAAGAAATAAATTCCTTTATTTGGGGCTATAAAGCCACGAGGTTGGCTTGGATAAAATTGAGGAGGAGGAGGGAAAAAGGTGGATTGGCCCTCCCAGACTTGCAGTACTACTCTTGGGCATTCCAGCTTTCCCACTCATGAATGCTCTTGAAGTCACCAGATCTCACTTCAAATGGGAAATTATTTAAAGAAATGCTGGTAGGGGCAAACCTCCCATTAGATGGGTTTTTATTTAAATTTGGAGATCGAAAGTTTTTCAAGAAGGTGAGGCTGAAGACTCTATTAACACAACTGAAGTCATGGGTACAAATTAAACGTAGAATGGGGTTGGCGTACTACTCTAACCACGCTCAGATTTGGGACTCTCCTGGGCTTCCATTGTGCCTGCAAGATTCTCTGGCAACCCCCCTAATTACAGCTGGGCTTTCTAGATGGGGTGAATTGCTATATGGAGGCATCTTGATAGGGTGGGAAGACCTTAGGGAGAAAGTAGGGCCGACACTATCAAGATTTAAATACACACAAATTAGTAGCTGGGCCAGAGAATTAATCAGGAAAGACCCTAATACCGGGAGAATTAGTCCTCTAGAACAACAATTAGTCGAAAAACAGATAGGAGGTAAGGAGGTGGCTCTTTGGTATTGGTCCATACTGGAAGAGATAGATGGGGACTTTAATCTCCCAACGGAACTATGGGGTAGAGAAATTGTGGCACTAGATGAGGACTGGTGGATAGAATCCTTTTCCCTTTTGTATAAATTGGTTAAACCCGCTTGGCTTAGACAAAACCACCTGTTTACTTTACACCGGGCATATCTCTCCCCTTTACGTTTATCCAAATATCAAGAGGGGAAATGCTGTAATAAATGCCAACTGTTAGCAGCCTCCGATATACATATGTTTTGGGACTGCCCCCACATATCGACTTATTGGATGGAGATCAAAGTAACTCTGGATTCAATTATTAAGACCAACATTTCCTTAACTTTACCACTTGTCATTTTTGGTTTTGACCAGAATATCACTGGGGTAGCGCGGTCCTTTATATTCTATGCCATCCTGTTGGCAAGACGGCAGATATGCATGCATTGGGTGGATACTACCTCTCCCACTCACTCCGCATGGCTAACCTCACTTTATGAAACTTCCAAGGTAGATTTGAAAAGATCATGTAGAGTCCAGAACCTCACATTTTGGAAATTTTTGACAGAGTGGAAGTGAAGCTTTCTTTGCCTTCTTGGTTTTTTTTTTTTTTTCCCCAAAGATCCGATGATTAAGCCCATCTACTCAATGGTTCAGTATAGTGGTCTGCCCCGATTTCGATATTTGCATACTGGCTTTACTGGCACGAAGTTGCCTTGAGATCGTCAATAAGATGCATGGTTGTTCCCACCAACTCATAAAAAGTTCTGCCAAGGTGTGTAGCGGCTCAATTTCCAGGGCATTGCTCCCAAGGGCAGTGAGCTGGTCGGGTTGACTTCTTCGCATCTAAGGGACGTGTGTCGGGCAGATGAGGTTAAAAAAAAAAAAGCCTGCCATTGCAGCCTGTGTGCAGCTTTAAACTACTGATTCAACCTGGCAAAATACACTTTTTGCCAAGCCAACACTTCAATTTTTAATAAATATAAGTCACCCCTAAGGTGGGCCATAAATACAGCATAGGGCAGGGTGCATTAGATTTAAAAGGTAGGCCATTTGTTTTTAAGTTGTTTATGTCCTGTTAATTAAAAACTTTAAACTTCATGTTTTCTCTACTGTAAATCATACCTCTCCCAACAGATAACATTGGGTTACTTTATTAAATTTACTAATTGCTAACATTTGATTGGGAACAGGTAGAAATAGCATGTTTGGTCCCAAAACAATTGAATTTAAAATCTGTGTTAACGGTAAAGTTAAATTTGTAGTCACAATTCTGAAAATGCCACTAATAGAAAGTTGAATTGTTTTGGTCCTAACTATGTAGTGCCTGCAGCTTGTGTTGTCCTGGGTCACATGACTGTGAATAGCTTGGTAGTTGGTCTTTGTGTATTTATTCCACACAATGAGACAAAAGGGGACCGGATGTTGGCAGAAAGGACACATTCCCCATTTCAAATTGGGGACACTGAAGAGGCCATAAATCCCCGTTGTGACAATAGCTGTCCAAATTCATGGACGACACCAAAGCCATACGGAATATCAGTGAAAATGGTCACTTTCAGCTGGTCTAAAACACAGCATGCTCTAGTAAGATCAATTAAATCAGCCACTTTCGTAGAAAGCCAGGATGCTTTTACCACACCTGAGACAGTACAAAATGGGAAAGCAGCTGTCAGGCTATCTTCATGGTCTTGTAAACAGGAGCCACCAACAAACATTACATACTCTGATTCAGGTAGTGGCACATCTTGTGTGTCAGGTTTTGGCTTGTTGCACAGTTCAGTAACATCAAGACAGTCCTGCTCAATTTTACTTTCAATAACATCATTTCCAGGAATAGGCAATAGATTTCCAGGATTTAATATAATATATCTTTTGAGGGTAATATTCCTGGCAGCAAGTAGGACCTGCTCATAATTAGTCAGACGGCTATTGGTTCGATGTTGAGTGTTGGTATGTATAAACAATATTTCCACAGAGTGGGGGACAAAAAATTTGAAGGATGACCCATAACAATGTATTTGCACTGCTCAATGCTGACACTGGTTAAGGCCACAGCTTTGAGACAGCCGGGCAAAGCAGCAGCTACTGGGTAAAGTGAATCTGACAGGATCTTGTGGACAAGAAAGACTTTCCTTTGAAGTATGCCTGCTTCAAAAGCCAAAAGGGGTATACATATTGGCCTACAATCGCACATCTGCAGAACACTTCTGGACTTAGGAGTGTGCCAATAAGAAGAGCTGAAGAGCTGTCAGGAGGACTACTGCCCCCTTGCTATGTGTTGCTTTGCTGGGTTGGCATGCAGTTGCGGCTTTTGTCTATGGGCGGAGAAAGAACTAGATTTTGCTTTCTTTTCTCCTGCTTTTCCAAATTTCTCCAAGGGTTTGTGTGTGCTTGCCTCCTGTTGGAAGTCTCAGGACCATCAAAGACTTCATCTGCAGCATCTCTGAGATCCACTGCTGGGAGTTCTGACCTGCCAAGTGGTGTTAATTCCAGTTCTGGGCCCTTGGAGGTGGTTCTGCTGCTTCAAGACTTGAAAATACATCCATCGCCCCTACAGCACCATTTTTCCCACTATGCGGCTGAAAAACCAAAGCTACGCTGCGGTGCTGCTGAAAAATCAACGCAGCACCTGTTCACGACCCGAAGAACTACCACGGCCCATGTCCAGAGCACCGAGTCTCCACCATCTGAGACCCCCCGCTTCGACTTTGATGCTGGCCCCTCTGTTACCTGAAGGAATCCACTCATGCCCAGAAGCTCAACCAGGTAGCCGATTTTTGCTACCTAGTTGTAGGACTTTAGGCATACAATTTTAGAATCAAAAACTGAGTACTTTTTTGTAGGGACCATCAGAGGTCCTGATGAATAAGCAGTAGGGGACTGCTTATGAAACATGTTGACCAGGTAGCAAGCTAATAGCTCTACCACAAAACCCCATTTTTAATGTTCCTTGCCAGAGAAGTTAATAAAATATATTTTTTCTACTAGCCAGGGAACTTTTAAGTTTTATTCTTGCACTCACATATATAGGTCCCTACACTTCACTGATATCACCTACACTGCACTACACATAGCCTATTGTCACAACGAAATTAGTGCTCCCACGTAGTTCGTAGGTCGTAGCACGCCCCGCCCCGTAGAGGGACGGGAAGACCCCCATGATGAAGCATGACACTAAGGGATTCTTAGTGTGTGAGGGGTATTTTAAAAGAGAGAGCCTAATTCCACACCTATGAAATAGATAATCATCACAAAAATTTAAAATTAGTCACTATTACACATTGATAGAATCCTGTTGTTTACATGGAATCCATGCATCACCTGGTTGTAGGAGTGGACATTGACACAGTGCCTGTTTCGCTGCTGCATCGACCCACAGTGCCTGGATTTTCTTACGCATCATAACTGGGATTCAAGTTTCCAACAGATTGCCCTGCAGAAAGGAGTCATTGACGCATCAATTCTCCACGCAGTAGAGAATCGACAGAGCACTTCTCCTGCCTGCAGCAGAACTGACGCATCCATTCCCCATGGACTTAAGAACTGATGCATTGCCATGTTTTCTGATGCTTTCCTCCTTTGCGGCTGTTTTTTGTCTTGGATTTTGATGCATGAAAGGTACTTGTGCTAAAATCAACGCATCCATAGAGTTTTATGGACAGAATTGCTTAAACCTGCAAAAAGTGATATTTTGAGTTATATTTTGTTGTTTTGGTCTTGTTTGGTTTAGATAAAGATTGTTTTTTTTCTAAACTGGTGAGTTGTCTCTTTGTAGTGTGTTACTTTCCGTGTTATGTACAAATACTTTACACAATACCTCTGAGAAAGGCCTGACTGCTCGTACAAGGAGGTGAGCAGGGGTTATCTTGGGTGTGTAACTCCCTTACCCTGACTAGAAGGGAGGATCCCTACTTGGACAGGGTGCAAACCACTGCCAACTAGAGACCCACATTTCTAACAACCAGGGACTCCAGATTCGGATTACAAGTGACACATGTACCATTGTCTATATGGTTGTAGATCTGGTGTGGTGGGTGAGGTTTGGAGATACACTCCAAACTTAACCAGTGAACTTGTAGATGTGCATAAGTGCTGAAGGAAGCAGAGAGATGTGTGAGAGATAGTGTCAGGTTTACATCTACCTACAGTAATTAATTTATCTAGTTTACATCTTCAGGGAACATTGTATGTTGATATTAGACCAGCCTTGGGTCCTTCAAAAACAGATAGCGATGCATCCCAAGTGAAACCACCAATAACGGAGAAGGTGGCCTTAATGGGTAGGCCCAGGAGCAGAGGTGGAACTACACAAGAGGCAACCATAGAACCGATAGCAATGGACAAATGGTTAGAGAAATATTTTGAGCACTCGAAGCTAAACCCTCTCTTTTTCTTTTGCATGTAGTCAAGAAAACTATTAAGGCTTTGTTAGACCTAAGTATTATTAAGTAGATGTTGCCTAGAAACTAGAAAATTGGATTCAGCACGTAAGAGAAGAAGAGGCATGTTGTAGAAGCAACATTCCATAACTGCAAAGCACAATCTACTTCCACATTACTGGAGCAGCAAACTCTTACGAAGTGACGTGGCTAAATATATAAAGAGAAACATTCTCTGTCAGGCACGGCAGACATCCACGGACAACTCGAAGCTGTGCATTAGATCCAATTATGTTTAACACAGAGGGATGATCCTGTTGCAGAAATTACACACTGCCCAAAACCACATGAAATCATTTGATCAGACACACATTCTGAAACTGGCATTAACCTTAGGATGAGCCACAGTCAAAACAGTGCCAAGAGTTGAACACTTTTATTCATTGTGAGGAAAGAGATAGACGTTAGAAACGAAAAATAACATTTCACAGGATCAATGTGTTATGCATCAAGAAGTAAATCTATGCAAAATGCAAATACACCTAGCGAGTGGGTGCTGCATTAAATAAACATTTTGAAGTAAACGTGCCATGCATGCTAAGATAGATTTATTTTAAAGTAACTGAAACGAGGCTGAAATAAATGGTAGAGCAAGAGGGAGTGGTAGTTAGATTTCCAGAGGTGGGGTGTTTTGTATTACAGGCAGAAACCTGATAATTTATTTAAATGGAAGGTGTCGAATTCTCCGAACAAATATGTTAGTTTTCACATAATATGCTGTTATATCCACATTAAGTTGCATGTAACAATGTAATTCTTATTCTTCTTAACTTTAGAGCAGCGTCTGCTACTGTTTTCCATAATCCCCCTTGCATGGGTTTCGTCTGTCTATCAGTCAAGGAGCTGCCTTCGCTTGGCTCAGATCTTTCTCTCAAACTGATCACATGCAATCTTTCCTAATCCGAGTCTCTCCCCTCAGATGAAATGGGTTCAATCACATGACTATGTCTGAGTACATACAAATAATTATGCTCCTCAGTGACATTCTGAGCAGACTAACTTCAGATTTTGCAAATGCATCTCTGTGGTAAATTACTGGATGAATGCTAATTCATTCAAGCTTAGAAGCAACAAGATCATGTTTTTTATACTTCTCCCCCAGTCTGGTCCTCAGCCTGGTAAACCAACCATATGTAGATTCCTACTCTTCCACACCCATTCTGCTTAGACCCTTTGTGTACTCTCCTCCACATTTTTCTTCCTCCTTTGCATTCTGCAAACATTCCGTCTTCTAATCCAGGAGAAAATGCTGCATCTTGGCATCCTTAAAAGCCTTCTCCGATGTCTTCAATTGGTCCAGGTCCCTTGTTAATTCTCCCTGCATGCTTCTCCATCTCCTGTCACTTGGAAACCCTCTCCTGGACACCTGCGGGCAAAGGCATTGTGTTCAAAGTGGTTTGCCTTTGCCATACGTCCTATTGCAAACATTGACCAAAATAATCTTCAAGATTGTCTTGAGACTAGTTAGATCTGTGTATTCTAGCACTTACAGTCTTCTTCTTCACGCTAGAGTTTACTGTGTCCCCCTACAACAGTGGTACATTTTCTGATTTTGCTACTAAGCACTTACTGAAGCTGTTCAAGTTACTATCATGGCATATGCCTTAAACAGTCCAAACCCGTTCTGGTCCCCTACACTAGCTTACTAAATCTCTGTTTTCTTAGTGCCCCCTCACTGACAGCAAATCCATTTCTGGGTAGCAGTGCACTCCACAAGTATGAAAAAATATCATAAAATCTTAATTCGTAGTGTCATGTATTGTTCCTAGGAGTTCGTATTTCACAAGGTTTCTGTTAGAGACCTGATACCACTTTAATGATGGTGCCTTGGCATCTTTGTAAGTACTTCAGGCTGAACTTGCAATGTATTCTAGGTATCAATTGTCCATTTAAGGAGCATGTTACCACACCACCACCCCCGCCCCCCATTTAGTGCTGTAGGCACTTCAACATAAATTATGTTTTATTCACTATTTTGTTTTTCGGCTTTAGTTGTATACACAAATCACTGGTTGCTTAATGCAAAAGTAAAACATTTTCCAAAGTAACATTTTTGTGTATAATATTTTTTACGTTATTTCACTTTTTAAGCGCTCAGAAGCCAAAAACGTTTATTGGCGCTCGCTGAGGCAAAAAGTATAAATGGTTAAATGACCGACTTTCGGTGGTGCAGAACCAGGCGGTATACCACCACTGCACTCCTGCATCACCGAAGGTCACCGCCTCCGAGATTACACGTTTAAAGTGGTCTGGTGTGGCGGGCGGGCGGCGTGGCGGTACCATTGCGGTTTCTTAGAAAACAGGCACCGCAATGGGACCACACAACAAGGTTCCCACAAGGCATGGACTCTCAAGTCCATGCTGTGCAGAAACTGGGGTGCATGCACATAGGGGGGCACATGATGTGGGGACATGCAACCCCATGTGGAGGAGGAACAAGGAGGCCCTGTAGGGCCCCCTTTGTTTCCTCTCCTCCACGGTATACATGGAGTAGGTACCTCCATGTCACCAGCGGCGTAGAGGAAACTTGAAATATGCCATGGTCCCGCCATGCATATTGCTACCTCTACCCCGCTGCACCACAGCCAAGGAACGGCGGTTCCCTGGCGGCAGCTGCAGTCCCAGGGTGGTCCGACCGCCCAACTCGCAATGGGGTGACCAGACATCCGGTGCAGTGGTGGCTGGACCGCCACCGCCATACCACCACAACAAGTCTGCTGGACCTCCGGTGCAGTGGTGGCTGGACCGCCACCGCCATACCACCACAACAAGTCTGCTGGTCCTCGTACTGCCAGACTCGCAATCAGGCCCCTGGAGTTTGGCGGATGAGATCCTCTATCAAAATGTGGTTTATATCACATCCGCCGTATTACAAGTGCTATAATGAGCGCATGGGAGTGAAACATCTGTCAAATTCTAAGTAAGGCCTTAAGTCTTAATTAATGACCTTGTTATACACAGGAAAAGAAAAGATGAGTCTATCAATATATGGTAGTGCTCTTGCCCTGCCAAATGCGAAATACCTCTCTAAAATATAGTGTAAAATAAATAAGTTGGTCCTCATTAAAAATAACATAATATTTCCTCACAATTATTAGATTAAATATTGTCGTCACACGAAAACATTTTAGATACACTTTAGGTCTTTCAAATTCTTAACAATAATTGTAAGACATACAATTCTGCAAGCGAGTCAATGATGTCAAACTAAAACACAGGAAGCATCTTAAAAACAAATACTTGTTCGTTTTGTCTTACAATAAAACAAGGGTATGAGGCACTTTGGACGGGAGCATGATTGTAGGAACGTGTTATTCAAGAAATTTCGATAAAAATATAATCATTTGACCATTTATTTTTTCACATTCTCATATTCACCATTTCAAACACTGCAGTGATGGCCAATTATTTATTTTGTATTAAAGGCACATTTTGCCACCAACATGGCTATAATGCATGGAGTTATAGAGATTCTTTAAAAGTGGCTGAGAAAGATTTGCTTCTCTTTCTCTTCTTGCACAAGGCTCAGGGCCACCTGGGCACTGCTTGCCGTAGTCGCAGACTCCTTGGACAGCTCTCTTCACACCAGAGAGGAAGGCTATGTCTGAAGCCCATTGAATAAGACCGGAGGCATTTTGTGCTTTCCTGAACAGCGTGTGTTCAGAGTAGGCCATGCTAGTTACAATAATCTCCCACAGTACAGCAATGCCTCTGGCGTTTAAGGATTAAAACTGGAACCTCTGTAATTACACATTAGCACTGAGATGCGCAGCCAAGTGATTGAGAATTAAAACCACTTCAGACATGTTTCAGAAGTGACTTGGACTAGTAAGGCACATTTGCAGTAGAACTCTGTTTAATGACCTGGGTGGGAACCAAGAGACAAGGAATGAAAAAAAAACATACGAATAAACCTCTGCAGGAGAAGATAAGTAAAATAGGCATTGGCATAAACTTTGTAGTAACAGCTGCAGGGAGCGGGGTGTGATGTAAATCGCTTGGCAGTGATATTTAGAGGCCATAATGTATATCAAACCATTACCGAGGCCTGTTCCCGGCTGATAAGATTGCAGGAGCTGATGATATTCACCTGAAGCCTCCCGCGGTGCCGGGCCAGGTTTTACCGCAGAGCAGATGAAAGGAGGCCGGGCCGTGCTCGCTGACGGCACTCTCTGTCCGCCATTAGCAGCGCGCGCGGTCCCACCTAGGCAGCCGGGACACACAGAGAATCTTTCAGAAACAGGCCCCGTCCCGGAACATTCCAATCTGGCATGGCGGCCTGGCAGGGAACTGCGCCCAGACTGGCCTGGCAACAAACACCTTCTCTGAGGAGCAGGAAAGGTGGGAGGGGCAGCCTTCCCGAGGCAAATTAATCACTGTGTCTGTGTTCACGGAGATCGCAGCGTACAACGGCACAAGACTGGGCCCCATGTATGAAAGAGATTGTATAGCATCTGACTTGAACGTCAGCGAATTCACTATTGAGGATGTTTAACGCTATTAAATTGAAATAAAGTGCTCTCAATCTCCTTGAAAGTAACACTGTATGGGTTTTACCTAAATGCAAGAATTATGAACTGGACAAAAAATGAATTGTTAATGTCATTTAATGGTCGCCAAGAGTTACAGCTGCCTATTGTGACCCCTGGTACAGCCTTTGCAAAAACAGGCCTCAGAAGTGGCAAAATCAGTGCCAAGAACTCCGGCGATCTGTCCACATGTGTATCAGGGTTTCACCCTGCTTGTTTGGTGTGAATTAAGTGAGTGAGAGTGAGTTATGTTATGTTATGTTCTTATGTGTATTTGTAAACCACACATGCACCTTCAAGGGTATCCTGGCGCTGAGAAGGTGTGTCTGCCTAGCCCTGCCTAGGATAGGTTGGTTAATTGAAAAGCCAGGTCCTCAGCTTCTTCCCGAATTCAAGAAGAGATGTTGGCTCTGATGTGGAGAGGGAGGCAGCTCCACACTTTAGGAGAGAAGTAAGAGATCCTGCTGATCTGGTTCTGTTTAATCGTGGGATACCTGAGAGTAGGAGTTCTGCTGAACAGACCTGTCTGGCCGTTTGGTGGAAGGAGATGTGATTGTTCAGGTAGGTGGGGACTAAGTTGTGTAGTGCTTTGAAGGTGTGTGTAAGAAGTTGGAAATGAGCACTCTTGTGTATCGGGAGGCAGTGCATCTCCTTGAGCTATGGTGTGATGTGAGTTCTGTTTGGGAGATTGCAGATGAGTCTGGCTGCGGAGGTCTGGATGATTTGGAGTCTCCTGGTGAGTTGCTTAGTGATTCCAGTGTAGAGGGTGTTCCCGTAGTGCAACATGCTGGTGACAAGGGCATGAGTGATGGGTTTTCTGGTGTCACTTGGGAACCATTTGAAGATATTCCTCAGCATCTTCAGGGTGTGGCAGCAGGATGTAGTGACAGAGTGACTTGTGCGGTTTTGTCCCATTTGCTATAGACTAATATCCCGAGATTCCTGACATGAGTACTGGGTGTGGATGTGGATGGGGCCCGAGGTTGATTCACTACCAGTTTTTTTTTAATCTTATTTTTCAAAAACCGTAATTGAACAAAATTGCATAGCAAAGTTACAAAATTGCACTGTATCAAGACATCATGTACAGACATACGATATATTTCAGCAAAAGAGATCTCGTATACAGAAGCATTGAAATCAATACAGAGAAGAAATATCGTAGGAGTACCAATACAGTGGGGTGGACCATGGAAAGAAGCACCTTAGGTGAGGGAGAGAGGGTTATTGAACAGAGGGGAGTGAGAGCGGGAAGCAAGCGACTCATTGACCAGCACCGGCGGCTACCGCAGGCGGATCGCTGGCGAGGAGCGTGGGAGAGGTCGCCGGGCGCTGGGAATTGCAACTTAGGAGATAGGACACGAGTGGGCCCCATATGTCAATTGGGCAGGATCTGGCAGGCATGAGGTACCATAATTCAGACAGGAGAGTCTGGCAGCGCGAGGCATTCTGAAGCTAAAGGACGGCCTTAGGTGGGGGCTTGCGGCCCCAACACATGGAAACCCTGCGCCGTGGAAGGACAAATAGCGTGGCAGTCAGGCGACAAGAGGCATCTGGGCATTATTTAACAAAGCCTAAAAAGCAAAGTGGAGGATCGGGCTGGACCAGCGACTAGGTGATCTCAGAAATAGTGGTGCAGACCACACGCCACTATGAGGAGACCTAGGAACGCAGCCAGACGAGGTGGGAAAAAACAGCCGCAGGAGCAGAGCAGCGCAGGCATTTATCATTGGGAATAAGTCCCATTTTGTGCAGCTGGATGGGAGTCCAGTAGAGCCTATGTAAATATTTACAATAAATAAGGCACAGACGATAATTTGGGGACAGACATATAATCTGGTTACAGCAATAGAGCGAGTCAGCTTGAGAGGTTTCGACATCCAGGTCCTCACCCCATGCCACCCGTGCTCGGTCAGTGGAAATGGAAGATTCCGCCAGCGTGAATGCATAGATTTTAGTGGATAGGTTCTGAGGGGAGGGGGATGTATAAAGGAAGTCGAGAGTGGCCATTGAGGGAGGGGGCTGGGGAAACAAGGGGTGAAGCTCCCTGCAAACAGCCCATAGTTGATAGTAAAGCAGAGTGTCCATGGGGCCGGAGTCGGCAGCAAGTGAGAAGAATGTGCCCCCAGGGTAGAGATCAGACACTGTAGAAAGCCATAAGCGAGTAGCATGTTTAACCATCCCAGAAATTTGAAGAGGAGGAAAAGCCGGATGATGAGCGATTGGCACAATATTCGCGGAGAGCATCTCAGAGCCAGAAAATGTATGGAGCCCCTCCTAGGCCCAGTGCATGGCCTCGACCGTATCGATCTCAGTGCGTGGGAGCTTTGCTGGGGCGAACAAGGGGGTCGAGAGCGGCCATGGGGCAGCAAGGTCGGCCTCCACAGCAAAATGCGGTTGAAAGGGAGTCGGATGGAGCCGAAAATGAAGAAAACTGACCTGGGCACTGAGGGCATAACGTTTAAAATTGGGGGCGCCAAGTCCACTGCGCGACATCCGGAGGGTAAGAATGTTGTATGTGATCCTAGGCTGTAGCCCAGCCCAAACCAAAGTGATGAGCAAAGAGCGGATTTTGCAAAAGAAGTGGGCAGTGAGGGGAATGGGAATGTTCATGAACCAGTATAAAAACTTCGGGAGCACAACCATCTTGGTGATAGCTATGCGACCGGCCAAAGATAAAGGCTGCCGACTACAGATGGTAATATTTGACTCAAACCAGTCCACAGCACGGCCAAAGTTAGCTCTCCAAAGTTTGTCCATGTCCCTGCTCACCCAGATACCTAAGTACCTATTAGGATCCAATGCCCACATGAAGGGGTAGTCTGGAGTGAAAGGTTTCAGAGTATCCCCCAAACCGTATCACCTCACGGACCAAAGGGCTGAGGTTCTCCTGGGAATTGGGGACATAAAGAGTAACATCGCCGCATACATAGAGACTCAAAGAGCGTGAGCCGCAAAACCGATGCCTCTTTGAATGTGATGCTGTCAAAGTCTGGCAGCAAGGGGTTCCATTGCGATGGTGAAAAGCATGGGTGATAGCGGGCACCCGTGCCGGGTGCCTAGCCCTATGGAGATTGGCTCAGATATTTTACTGTTGATCCGGAGACGGTAAGTCGGAAGGGTGTAGAGAAGTAATATTTTACATAGGAAGACCAGGCTGAAGCCCAAGCGAGTGAGTAGATAAAAAAGGAAAGGCCACTCTAAGGTATCAAAAGCTTTGGTGGCGTTGAGCAGGGAGGCCACTGCAGGAAGTGCAGGGTTGATTTGATGGAAGATGGAGAGAATTGTCCAGAGATTATGAGAGGTTGCACGGCCGGGGATAAAACCAGACTGGTACGTATGGGCAATTAGCGGCATGAGAGGAAGAAGGCGGGAAGCAAGAAGTTTGGCGAAGATTTTATTGTCCGTATTAATCAGAGACAAGGTACGATAGGAGTCCCTCAGCTCAGGGGGTTTGTCCGGTTTTAGAAGTAAAGTGAGTAGAGCCTCGCAAAGTGAGGGGAAATTGGCCGGTCTCATAGGATTCATTGTACATGGTAGCCAAGTGAGAAACCAGAATCTGAGCGAAGGATTTATAAAAGGAGATAGGCAGGCCGTCCGAGCCGGGGGTCTTATCGCCAGGCATATCATTAATTGCGGCTAGAATTTCTTCTTTCGAGAAGGGCTTGTGAAGGAATTCCCGGTGAGGGTTGCCGAGCCAAAGGAGTTGGAAGGTATTGAAGTACTGATTGAGGACCTCACGCGGGGGAACAGATCCAGCCGTGTAAAGTTGTGTGTAAAAATCACCAAATCACGCTTTGATATCCTCAGGGGAAGTTGTTCTAGCAGGGCCACCATCTTGAAGGGCGGTTATGTAGGACACAGCGTGAGGTGGGCGGAAGAGGTTGGCAAGGGTTTTTCGAGGGCGATCGCCCTCACCAAAGCGGCGTGCTTGCGCCTCCCTACTATGAGAAGTTGGCCTGTTATATGATGTCCTCTATTCTAGTGGGCACCTTGCACCAGTCCAAACAACCCTTATTGATGGTAGGTTATAAAGTCACATTCACACAGAATCCCTCTTCGCTGCCCCTTACGCCGGCTCCGTTGGTTTTTACATCGAAACATGTTGACACACACATAGGAGGTGGCGCCAATTAAAGTTTTTTTGCTACCCCACGAGCCAGGCACTTTTTATACTTCACTCACTATCTAAACCGCACCACAGCACTCACCTATAAAATCCCTCACAAACACCACACATAGTCAAAACAAGTGCTCCCACGCAACCGTCGATCGCAGCACGCCGCATCCCGTAGAGGGATGCGATGACCCCGATGATGAAGCATGACACCAAGGGGCCTGTTGGTGTGTGAGGGGTACCCAAAAACAAGTATTGTGTTCCCAACCACAGTAGGGACAGTTTCTACCCACTTCCTAATGGATTCCTCTTGTTTGTGAATGTAACTCAGGGAGAACGAATCCATTTCAAGGTAATATTCTCTCTCTCCCCCTTTTTGTTAAAATAGGTTATAAAGTCAACCTTATAGAAAGCTATCCTAGTGGTAGCTGTGGAGAGCAGCCTTCAGGCTAAGACTTAGAGGCGAGTTAAGCTAGTTGTTTCACCAATTATAATCTCTTGAATGATCAAATGAAAGCACACCACACAAGGTATACGTTAGACCTGGCATCATTGGCGTGAGTCTCCCTTCCATTGTGACGGATTGCCTCCTCTGTTTTGATATGTTTTTGCTGGTTTTATGCTTTGGGCACTGTGCCACTGCTAATCAGTGCCATAGTGCAAGTGCTTTCTATGTTACATTTATGCACTAATTGGTTATTCTATGATTGGATTATTTGATTTATCTATCTGCCCCTAGTAGAGTGCACCATGTGTGCCCAGGGCTTGTAAATCAAATGCTGCTGGTGGGCTTGCAGCACTGGTTGTGCCACCCACAGAAGCAGCTTGTAAAGTGTGTCCCAGGCCTGCTATTGCAAGGCCTGTGTGCAGTCTAGCACAGCCATGTCGACTTGGCCAAGTGCACCCACTTGCCAGTCCCTAAACCTTCCCTTTGCTTCATATTAGACACCTCTGTAGTAGGCCCAAGGGCAGGGTGCATTATAAGCATAAGGTAGGACATGCTCTGATGTGTGTAGCATGTTCTAATAGTGAATTACAGCCATTTTCGTTTTTCACCATTGAAGGCTACCTGTTCTCATAGGCCAGAATGGGCAGTTAGATTATTACATTCTTCTAATCCTAACTGACTCAGGAAACATGGTAGAAATTCGAATTTAGTATGCCTGAACTCAGAATAATAAAATACATCTTCTAGTAAAGTTGGTTTTAATATTCTGTGTTTGAAAATACCACTTTTAGAAAGTAGGTATTTTCTTGCCTAACTATCCAGGCCTGCCTCTGCTGGGTTGTGTATTCCTTGTCTGGGTTTGTGAGTGACAGGGCTGGGGGATTCCAGGAGACAGGCTGGGGCAGCCCGTCGTGAATAGAGAGATCTGCATCTAGATGGAAGGAAGGAGTTGCATTCTGAGACCTGAACAGGGCTGGGCCTTCCCTCTACAATGCTGGCTCCAGCTCATGTGGCTTGTCTTATGTCTATGCCCTGCACTGTGAAAGGAGAGGAGGAAACATGTCAACAGAGTTGTATCTTCCCTTCCCTGTGTTGGCTCCACCTCCAGTGGGGCAGCTGATGTCTCTGCCCTGCACAGTGAAAGGAAGAAGAGAGTTATGTAAACAAAGTGCTCAGGAACTGATTTGGACTAGGCAGAGGCCTCTCTGCCTTCAGAGAACAAAGAATTTTGGGGTATAAATATTGGGACCCTGATCCCAAGAAATTAGATCCCTTCTGGACAAGAAACCTTTCTGCCAAGGAGAAGAACCAAGGAAGCTGCAGAAGTTGTACTGCTCCTCTGCCAGTGTGCCGTTTGCTGGGTTGGCCTGCAGTGGTTGCTTCATTGCCAAGGGAAATGAGAAGGAACTTTGTAAGGACTTTCATCTACAGCACAGGTACTCATAGTACGGGCCGCGGGCCAGTGGCGGCCCGGCAAGCCTTCCCTGGCGGCCCGCGGACCGTGCAGACATCGTACCCGTGATTTTTTTTTTTTTAAAGGATCTCAGCAAACACCCCTGCTGCAGCGCGATGCAGAGACTCTCTGTGAGGGTGTGAGGGCCGGGCGATTTCCGTCAGAGTGGGGCTGCAGGGGCCTAAGAGGTGAACAAAGCCTCATTAGCATGCAAATGGTCTTTTAAAGACCTGTTTAGTGCTCGGGTGCGGCTGGCTGGCTTTCTGAGTGTGTGTGTGCCCAGAAGCTGTCTCAGCCCGGGCACACACATGCAGGGTGAGATGAAGAGGGAGAGGGAGGGAAAGGGAAGGAGACAGAGATAGACAGACAGAGGGAGAGCGAGGGAGAGCAAGGGAGGTAGACAGGCAGAAAGAGGAAGAGTGAGGGAGTGAGACAGGCAGACAGAGGAAGAGTGAGGGAGTGAGACAGCAGACAGAGGGAGAGTGAGGGAGGGAGACAGGCAGACAGAGGGAGAGAGAGAGCGAGGGAGACAGAGGCAGACGGCGGGAGAGCGAGGGAGGGAGACAGGCAGACAGAGGAAGAGTGAGGGAGTGAGACAGGCAGACAGAGGAAGAGTGAGGGAGTGAGACAGCAGACAGAGGGAGAGTGAGGGAGGGAGACAGGCAGACAGAGGGAGAGAGAGAGCGAGGGAGACAGAGGCAGACAGAGGGAGAGCGAGGGAGGGAGACAGGCAGACAGAGGAAGAGTGAGGGAGTGAGACATGCAGACAGAGGAAGAGTGAGGGAGGGAGACAGGTAGACAGAGGGAGAGAGAGAGAGCGCGAGGGAGTCAGAGGCAGACAGAGGGAGAGTGAGGGAGAGCGAGGGAGGGAGACAGGCAGACAGCGGCAGACCGAGGGAGGGAGACAGAGGCAGACAGAGGGAGAGCGAGGGAGGCAGCGTGAGGGAGAGCAAGGGAGACTGAGGCAGACAGGGAGAGCGAGGGAGAGTGAGGGAGGGAGACAGGCAGACAGAGGGAGAGCGAGGGAGGGAGACAGGCAGACAGAGGGAGAGCGAGGGAGGCAGAGCGAGGGAGAGCGAGAGAGACAGAGGGAGAGCGAGGGAGACAGAGGCAGACAGAGGGAGAGCGAGGGAGGGAGACAGCAGACAGAGGGAGAGGGAGGGAGACAGGCAGACAGAGGGAGAGCGAGGGAGGGAGACAGAGGCAGACAGAGGGAGAGAGAGAGCGAGGGAGACAGAGGCAGACAGAGGGCGAGCGAGGGAGGGAGACGGAGGCAAACAGAGGGCGAGATAGAGCAAGGGAGACAGAGGCAGACAGAGGGAGAGCGAGGGAGGGAGACGGAGGCAGACAGAGGGAGAGCATGGGAGAGCAAGGGAGGGAGACAGGCAGACAGAGGGAGAACGAGGGAGGGAGACAGGCAGACAGAGGGAGAGCAAGGGAGCGAGCCAGGCAGACAGAGGGAGAGAGAGAGCGAGGGAGACAGAGGCAGACAGAGGGAGAGAGAGAGCGACGGAGACAGAGGCAGACAGAGGGAGAGCGAGGGAGAGCAAGGGAGGGCGACAGACAGAGGGAGAGAGAGAGCGAGGGAGACAGAGGCAGACAGAGGGAGAGCGAGGGAGGGAGACAGGCAGACAGAGGGAGAGTGAGGGAGGCAGCGCGAGGGAGAGCGAGGGAGACTGAGGCAGACAGGGAGAGCGAGGGAGAGTGAGGGAGGGAGACAGGCAGACAGAGGGAGAGCGAGGGAGGCAGAGCGAGGGAGGGAGACAGTGGGAGGGAGACCTCAGAGTGAGGGAGACCTCAGAGTGAGTGAGGGAGACCTCAGAGTGAATGAGGGAGACCTCAGAGTGAGGGAGGGAGACCTCAGAGTGAGGGAGGGGGAAGCAGTGAGGGAGGGGGAAGGAGAGAGAGGGAGACAGAGGGAAGGAGGGGAAGGGAAGGAGAGAGAGGGAGACGGGGGAAGGAGGGAGAAGGAAGGAGAGAGGAAGAGAGAAATAGAGGAAGGTAGAGGGAAACAGAGAGAGGGAGAGGGAGACAAAGAGAGAGTGATACAGTCAGAGTGAGTGAGACCGAGGGAGAGAGGGAGTGAGACAGTCAGAGTGAGTGAGACAGAGGGAGACAGAGAGACAGAGGGAGAGCGAGGTAGAGAGAGGGAGGGAGAGAGGGAGGGCGACAGAGAAAGAATGAGAGAGAGAGAGAGAGAGAGAGAGAGAGAGAGAGAGAGAGAAATGTGTGTATGCCGGGTCCGGTGGCTCAGTGGACGAAGGCGTCCGCTGCAGGGACCTGTGATCAACCTCATGGTCAGTTATTTTTTCTTCTAGCCCCGCCTCCTCCCCCACTGACCCCGCCCCCAACGGTGCGGCCCTCGGACACAAACCACACTGTAAATTTGGCCCCCGAGAGAAAGTTTGTGAGTACCCATGATCTACAGAATATTCTCCAAGGGCTTGAACTGAGCTTGCCTCCTGCTGAAGTCTCAGGGACAAAAGACTTCACCTCCAGCTCCCCACTGAATTTCCTTGCTGGGAATTCTGACTCCAGACACTTGCGTGCCGCTGGGAGCTGAAAGTGCGACGCATCGAGAAGAAGCGTGTCGCCGCCGCAGCTGTTGCCGCATCTCCCTGGAAGCGTGTGTTCATCGAAGCTGCCTGCTGTCGCATCACCGAAGAAGCGTGACGCCATCGTGAGAGTCACCATCGCAACACGGGAGAAGTGTGTCGCAGGGCCTGTCGTGGCTCCAAAGTACAGAGTCATTGCAAGGCTGCCAGGGCGTCATCGCTTCGTCATCGCATCGCCGCATCAAGGGCGCCATCTTCTCGCATCGCAACCGGATCATCGCATCGCATCAAGGAGCCATCTTGCGCACCACAACGGGCCCGCAGGCCGAGAATCTACGCATCGCCTCCGCACCGGTAAAGATCAAGATGCAACCCCTACTCTGCGCAAGCATTGAGGCACGACGCATCCTCTCCCCCGGATCATGGAACCGAGGCATCTCCCCTTTTGCAAGCCTTTTGTTTACTTTGCGTTACGCATCCAGGTACTCTTTTGAGAACTGTGCCGCATTTATCATCAACTTGAACTAAGCAACTTTAATCATCTTTTAAGTAATCTTAAGTGTAGTATTGTGGATTTTTGTTGTTTGTGGTCTTGTGTTTAAGTCTATATAAAGAATACTTATTTTTATAAAACCTGTGTTGTGTCCATCTGTAGTGTTTTCACTGTATTACTGTGTATATTCACAAATGCTTAACACACTGCCTCTGAGATAAGCCTGTCTGCTCGTGCCAAGATAGCAAGGGGGTGAGCAGGGGTTATTAAGGAGTGTAATCCCTTATCCTCACTTAGAAGTAAGGGTCCCTATTTTGACAAAGGTGAATACCCTTGCCAACGAGAGTCCCCCAGATCTAACAGTATATATCAAATATATATGTATTTATTCTAAACACAACCCCTCTGGACTCTTTATGAGGTCAGAGGTAAAAGTACAATACAAGGAACTTAATTAGTGTATGATAAATTGCACATTATACGTTATGCCCTAGGGGCCTCACAAACCATATACTAAAATAGTAGTATAAGAACCACGTGAGAGATAGAAAGCAGGCCTTGGGCCTGTGGAATTGCTGGGGCTGCCTAGAACCACCAGTTAGGTTAGGATGTAGGAGGCCCACGGGAGACACGTGCAGTGTCTAAACACAACCCCGGCTTACCATTGACTTTCTATGGGAAACAAACAAGTTACAATTTTAAAGATTAAGGGCACTTCTAGGTGAACTACGATGGAACCCTCTTAGACTAGGAAACTTTGAGAGTCAAGACCCACGGGAGCAGCGCAGTACTCGTGTAACCTCACCCAGGGAAGCCGGGTGCATAGGTGTCTTTTGGTGTCGGGTTTCGTCGTCGATTCCAAAGGAGAGCTGTGAAGAAATGCTGCAGGCGACCAGAGGAAAAGTGTCCTGGAGGATCCAAGGGTGGATCGGAGATGTGAATAAACTGAAAGCAGAGGAGACAGAGTCTGAGTCACTAGCCAGTGACCAGGATGGCGATAGGAAGATGCCAGCCGATGTTGGGTGAATTCAGGTGAGAAGGTGAAGCTTGTCTCTTCAGCCACGAAGACCAGGAGACGTCAACGACAACTAGGAGCTGGATTCAACCTGTCCCATGAAGGATCTAGTTGACTGCGGTGTCGGAATCCGGATTGGACCCAATAAGCCTTGGCAAACGCAATCCATGCAAGATGTTGAGATGGGCTTCGGTGCAGACCAGCAAGGTTTGAGGAACTCCTCCTTTGGAGAGGAGTGGGAGCAAGTCTGGCGCACCCAGGAAAACTAAAGAAATCAAAAATGGCCCTTCGTGGGTCCTCGCTAACCAACATACTAGCAACTGCAAAGAGACCTCAAATGGAAATGCACTAAGCGGGCCCAAGGGACACTCGTGGAGTGTAGGCCTCTGAGCTTCGGTGCAAAAGGTTCTCGAGGAAGGGGCTTCAAATACCCTAATGCACAACTTCGGGATACCTCGGGAAGTAGGGGCAGTAGCAAAAATGCAGGATGTCCAGGAGTTCCGGTCCCACGTCTCTCCTGTCCGCCACAGGTCTCAGCTTTGCTGGAAGCGCAGGTCAGCATCAGAGATGTCTGGAAGTCTGTGTCCTGTGTTGCAGATTATTCAGGATCTGGCAGGAGCCTCAAAAATGCAGACCAGCAAAGATGCTGTTGGTGCCTGTTTGGACAGGGTGGTCACTCTTTGACCACAAAGAATATTTCTTCCATCTTCCAATCGATATGGAATGTCAAAGGTCCAGGAATTACGTATCAGAGTTTCGTCCAGGGTAATCTAAAGTCCTAGGGACTGGGGTTCTATACTTATAGCAAGTTTAGGGTTAGACTAACTCTAAGGTCCCTCCTATGGGTGGACCTGGGGAGGGGGAGGTTACACCCCTTCCCTTTTGTCCAGTTTCGCACCAGAGCTGGGGCTGAGCGCCCCAGCAACCCGTTTGAACTGGGAAGTGCATGGAGCACCTTGTGTGCCCCAGGAAGTGTCTGAAAAGCATTCACCGAATTAATTTTATTTATTTATTTATTTATGTGTTTTTATATAGCGCAGACTTTACCCGAAGGTGTTGAGCGCTTCACAATAGGAACATAACTGATACATGAAAACATTACAAGTGAACAAATTACAAAAGCAAACGTTACATCACATGAGGCAAAAGTGACAATCGTGATCAAACAAAATACAAGAGGTAGAAAACGGTGCATTACAGGAGGAAAAAGTGGGGTGTGCAGGTTACAAAAGCGTACAAAGTACAAGTAGAGGTATAATACTGCTATAGATGGAGGACACTCAAACACAAGAACAAATGTTACATAGGCAATGGTTGCACTTGTGCAAGTATCGAAAGCAAACAAAAAGTAAGAGGTAGTAAAAAGAGTGTGTCAAAAGAGAAAAGTGACGTGTGCATGTTACAAAAGAGTACCAAACACAGGTAAAAGGGTAATACTGCAATAAATGGCAGACTCTCAAACCACAAAAACACACTGGGAAGGCACTTCCATAGTCATGGAGAATAGAAATGTTCTATACTAAAAGGTCTTCCTTCAGATAAGAGAGAGGGCATGAATTAACTTTGGAAGTGTCTTTGAAGGAGGAGAACTTTGAGGTCAGTTTTGAAGGCCTGGGAGGAGGTGGTGGTCCGGAGCTGAGGCGGAAGTGAGTTCCAGATTTTCACTGCGTTGACTGAAAAGGATTGGGCCATCGATATTTCCTTCTTGAAAGTGCGAGGTTCAAGCAGTAGATTTTCCGCATTTCGTGATGGTCTAAAGCCTCCAGAGAGTTTCAGTTTATTCGCCAGGTAGCGAGGAGAGGAGGAGTGCAAGGCTTTGTGGGTAATGCAGGCAGTCTTGTAGATAGATCTTGCCTCGATGGGAAGCCAGCGGAGGGTGGATAACATGGGTGTGATGTGGTCGCTTCTTTTGGCCCCATAATTGAAACGAGCTGCTGAGTGGAGAACAGACTTAAGGGGGGACAGGTGAGCAACCCACCCTGCCCCAATACACTGAAACCTGAGCACCTCCCTGGACAGGAAACATATTGTCCAGGCCTCCCCTGCCGGAGTTTTGTCCAGCAGCAGGAGGGCAGACTTGTGTCTGTGGCAGCAGCATTAACTTTGTGATGCTGGGGCAATGTTTAACTTTAACCTGGTTTACCAGTAACTACATGTCTTCTCCCTCTAGAAGGGTGGAATGCTACCCCCGCCACCAGAACTGGCAGGGGGGGGGGTAGTATTCCAAAGTGTTTGACACCTTACTCAACATGTTTTGATAAAGCCAAACCAAAGTTAGCATTAACCACGAGGATTATAATGCACTTAAGAGTATATGGTATGCCTATATCATAGTTAGACGGTAGTAGGTGGTGCACAGCTGTGATTGAGTAATTTTAGATTGGGTTGAAAAATGTGATGGGTGCTCTGGTGGGTAGTGTCTCCGTCCAAAACACTCATGAAAACGATCAGAAGTTGTGTATGCATAAGGTATGCAGATACATCCCCACTTGCGGCACACCAATAGGAAAGAATTCCTTTCAATGCTTGGTCATCCAAAGTATACTGTTTATTAGAATGTATATCTTCATAAAATGGTCGATATTGTATTCATATCATTCCAATGTTAATGAATATCATCAAAACGAGGAACATTCAAAGTAGACAACTCCAATGCATTTCGGGCGGTGCCCTTTCTCAAGGAGTGCTGTGAAGAAGACAGAAATCAGTGAGGGTCGGAAAGTGTAAAGCGCTATGTAGAACTTAATCTGTTAAAGTGACTATCAATCGGTGTGTAAGTGCGGAATTAATGAGGGCTAAGGGCGTGTGAACGATGGTGTCAAGTGGTGAGCTAGAAACGGGGAGTGCTCTTAACACTAACCGACTGTGGAGGACGGGCTTAAGAGGAGAAAAACACGGAACAAAAACTTACTTCAAGTTCTGTGTAACGCGGAGCGTTACTAGCAGGTTCGGGGACAGGCCGGGAACGCTAAGGGGAAGTGATCAGAGTGCTGGTAGAAGAAGCTGGGTAGAACGAGATAGAAGACGGACTGGGTGAAAAACGAACAGTGTTGAAAATGGGGTTAGGATCATGGATAGGCGGCGCCATATTGGAGTGGAGGGATGGTAATGTGAATGGACTGAAAGTGAGGGTCAAAGGTGGGAAATACCAAAGAGTGAAACAATAAATGAAACAATAAATGAAACACGGGCAATAAAGAGCAAATATCAAGAGATGTAAGAATTACAGATAACAGCTGTATTCATAACGGTCGTTGAGGCCAAAAGGCTTCTGAGTCTGTAGACGGAACATCCATTCGAGTTCTCTTTTTAGAAGAAGTTTGTTGTTATCAGTTCCTTCT
This sequence comes from Lissotriton helveticus, assembly GCF_964261635.1. Taxonomy (NCBI): domain Eukaryota; kingdom Metazoa; phylum Chordata; class Amphibia; order Caudata; family Salamandridae; genus Lissotriton; species Lissotriton helveticus. The sequence continues at coordinate 966,977,173 of NC_136071.1, read as the reverse complement.
TTCATGTTGACAACCTCGAGGATGATGAATCGTAGTTGAGCAATGGTATGGCGAGCTTCAAAGAAATGTGTGGCAATGTTAGATTTCTCGTTTTTAAGTCGGATGTTAGATTTGTGCTCGTTCAGGCGTATCTTGATTTTCCTTTCTGTTTTGCCAACATACAATTTGCCACAGGGGCATTTCAAAGCATATATGAGATTAGAAGAGTCGCATGTTGCGTTGACTTGCAGTTTGATGGCATTCCCTTTCATAGGGTGGCGGATGGTGTTGCCTTTTATGGCACAGTTGCAATGACTGCAATTGAGGCAGGGCTGAGTACCTTTGTAACTTTTGATTGTGCTGGTTGGTTTGGATAATATTTCTTTAATGTTCTTGCTTCTGGTGTGAGCAAACAAAGGTAAAGGTCTAAACATGTCACCAAAGTCTGGTTCAATTTGAAGAATTGGCCAATGTTTGAGTATGATCCTTTTGTAGATGTTGCTGACTGTAGAGTATTTGGATACAAGGACCATCCGTTGTTGTTCTTTGGTGGGTTTCTTAGTTAGGGCCTCTTGTCGGGTAATCTGTGTCACTCGAGTTTGTGCCTCAGATATAACTTGTGTAGGATAACCTCTGTCTAGAAATCGGTTACGCATTTCATGCATGCGGATTTTCATGGTCTCTTCATCTGACACTATGCGTTTGACACGCAGTAGTTGGGAGAAAGGTAGATGTCTTTTTAGTGACTCTTGATGGTAGCTTTGATAGTGTAATGTATTGTTTCGATCAGTACTTTTTCTGTGTAGGTCAGTGATGATGCCAGTGGGAGTGATTTTTATGTTTACATCCAGAAATGCGATTTCAGTGTTGCTGATCTGCCACGTAAGTTTGATTCGTTCATCCTTAGAATTGAGATGATGAAGGGATCGTTCGAGAGATTCTTTGGAGTCCGTCCAGACGAAAAATAAATCGTCGATGTATCTGACGTAAAGTTTTATTTTTTCATGAAAGTTGATGTCACCGTATATGTGTGTTTTCTCGAAGTTTTCCATGTATATGTTGGCGTATGTGGGGGCAGCACAATTTCCCATCGCCATTCCGGAGAGCTGTAGAAACCATTCGTTGTTGACTTGGAAATAGCTGTGGTACAATGTGTATACCATTAATTCCATCAAAAAAGATTGCAAGGGAGGAACAATGTCACTGTTGAGTAAAGCTTGCTCAATGGCTTCAATGCCACCCTGATGTGGGATAGATGTGTATAAAGAGCTGACGTCAGCTGTACAAAGAATGTATTGGTTGTTGTCATCAACTTGAATGTTGGCCAATCTAAGCAAGAATTCAGTGGTATCTTTGATGTAACTGGCTGCCTTGGTAACAATAGGTTGCAAATATCGATCAATGAATTTGCCTGGAGCTTCGTGAATCGAACCTTTGGTGGACACTATGGGCCGGAATGGAGGATTTTTGAGATCCTTGTGTATTTTGGGACTCATATGAATGGTGGGGCTCCTTGGGTGTTCAAGTAGAAGAAAGTTTTTGGTGCGTTCTTGAATGGTGTCATTTTGAAAGGCTCTCATGACGATTTCTTTGAGAATATTCTGAAATTCTCTTGTCGGGTTACTTTCAAGTTGCTTGTATAGAGAAGTATCTCGCATATGTTCTTGAAGTCGTTGTGTGTATAAAGAAGTGTCCAGGATGACTAGGGCTCCTCCCTTGTCAGCTTTGATGAATTTTATGTCTTCTTTATTGGCCAAAGATTTAAGAGTGTCTCGGTCTTTGATGGTTAAATTCTGAATTTTGGTGCTCCTCTGGAAGTTGATTTTGGATAGGTCGTGGCGAACCAATTTTTCAAATAAGTCTATGGACTTGTGGCTACTGGGAGCCTGATATGTGCTTGAGGGTCTGAGGCCTTTGAGTTGATCAAGTTTATCCCCAGGCGTTGGTGGCAAGATGTTTTCAAAAAAGTGACGTAGTCTAAGTTTTCTTACGAATTTGAAGGTGCTCACTTCGAGTTCCAATTGATTGGTATGTGCTGTCGGAACGAAGGATGTACCTCTCTCGAGTAAGTTCATTTGATGTGGCGTGATGGTAGTAATGGAGATGTTAATCACTAAATGTTCTTTTTTGGTTTGGGATCCTTCGTTGTCGCTTTGCTCCGTGTGGTTGGGGCGGTTGATTCTTTTTCTTTTGTGCTTGCTCCTCCTGAGTCTTCGGCGATCTCCGTGTCTACCTCTAAAAAATGAACCGCAGAAGTTTGAATTTGCGAAGTAGTGGAAGTGCTTGCTTGTTCATGAGTAGGTCTTAAAGATGTGTTTTTACGAGGTGGGCGAGTTGAGGTGTCACTACCGGAAGATGACGTGTCAGTCTGCATATTGGTAGGTCTATTGCGTCGTCGCTGGGCATAGATGTCAGCCCAGGAATAGACTTCATCAAGCTTGTAGTCAAGCGTATCCCTGCGAAATGTCCTAATTTTACGCTCGTTGATTTCTTTCTGGTGTTTATCAAGAGTGATTTTTAGGTCTTCCAAGATGTTGGTTAGTTCTTCCGGAGTCAACATTTCTTTGAGTTCTTTGTCAATATCTTTAATTTCCTGTTCAAGCTCTTTTAGAATGCCAGAGAGTTCTTCGACTATTAGGAGAATGAGGTCCAAGCTACATTTATTTAGTATTCCATCCCATTTGTCTTTGAATGTCTTTGAGTTTTTACACAGGGAGGGTTTCAAGGCTATCCTTAAACCGCGAGGGATTCTGAGTGCCCGATGGTATTTAAGTAGCGTGTCGCATGGAGCTTCTGATTAATATGTCTCTTAGAAAGATATAATAGTTGTCTTATGCATTGCTCTTTATTGCGGGTGGTAGAGGCTGGGGTGATGTCTTCCTCAATCAAGGCATAGATACGTTGACGTTCCTCATCGTCATACGCTAAGGTGTGTGCTCGAGATTCTGTGCTGCGACTAATCTCTTCGAATTGCATGATGAAGGCGTGCTGACCACCGTAGGCGGATCAAAACTGATAATTAGACGGTAGTAGGTGGTGCACAGCTGTGATTGAGTAATTTTAGATTGGGTTGAAAAATGTGATGGGTGCTCTGGTGGGTAGTGTCTCCGTCCAAAACACTCATGAAAACGATCAGAAGTTGTGTATGCATAAGGTATGCAGATACATCCCCACTTGCGGCACACCAATAGGAAAGAATTCCTTTCAATGCTTGGTCATCCAAAGTATACTGTTTATTAGAATGTATATATTCATAAAATGGTCGATATTGTATTCATATCATTCCAATGTTAATGAATATCATCAAAACGAGGAACATTCAAAGTAGACAACTCCATTGCATTTCGGGCGGTGCCCTTTCTCAAGGAGTGCTGTGAAGAAGACAGAAATCAGTGAGGGTCGGAAAGTATAAAGCGCTATGTAGAACTTAATCTGTTAAAGTGACTATCAATCGGTGTGTAAGTGCGGAATTAATGAGGGCTAAGGGCGTGTGAACGATGGTGTCAAGTGGTGAGCTAGAAACGGGGAGTGCTCTTAACACTAACCGACTGTGGAGGACGGGCTTAAGAGGAGAAAAACACGGAACAAAAACTTACTTCAAGTTCTGTGTAACGCGGCGCGTTACTAGCAGGTTCGGGGACAGGCCGGGAACGCTAAGGGGAAGTGATCAGAGTGCCGGTAGAAGAAGCTGGGTAGAACGAGATAGAAGACGGACTGGGTGAAAAACGAACAGTGTTGAAAATGGGGTTAGGATCATGGATAGGCGGCGCCATATTGGAGTGGAGGGATGGTAATGTGAATGGACTGAAAGTGAGGGTCAAAGGTGGGAAATACCAAAGAGTGAAACAATAAATGAAACAATAAATGAAACACGGGCAATAAAGAGCAAATATCAAGAGATATAAGAATTACAGATAACAGCTGTATTCATAACGGTCGTTGAGGCCAAAAGGCTTCTGAGTCTGTAGACGGAACATCCATTCGAGTTCTCTTTTTAGAAGAAGTTTGTTGTTATCAGTTCCTTCTTTCATGTTGACAACCTCGAGAATGATGAATCGTAGTTGAGCAATGGTATGGCGAGCTTCAAAGAAATGTGTGGCAATGTTAGATTTCTCGTTTTTAAGTCGGATGTTAGATTTGTGCTCGTTCAGGCGTATCTTGATTTTCCTTTCTGTTTTGCCAACATACAATTTGCCACAGGGGCATTTCAAAGCATATATGAGATTAGAAGAGTCGCATGTTGCGTTGACTTGCAGTTTGATGGCATTCCCTTTCATAGGGTGGCGGATGGTGTTGCCTTTTATGACACAGTTGCAATGACTGCAATTGAGGCAGGGCTGAGTACCTTTGTAACTTTTGATTGTGCTGGTTGGTTTGGATAATATTTCTTTAATGTTCTTGCTTCTGGTGTGAGCAAACAAAGGTAAAGGTCTAAACATGTCACCAAAGTCTGGTTCAATTTGAAGAATTGGCCAATGTTTGAGTATGATCCTTTTGTAGATGTTGCTGACTGTAGAGTATTTGGATACAAGGACCATCCGTTGTTGTTCTTTGGTGGGTTTCTTAGTTAGGGCCTCTTGTCGGGTAATCTGTGTCACTCGAGTTTGTGCCTCAGATATAACTTGTGTAGGATAACCTCTGTCTAGAAATCGGTTACGCATTTCATGCATGCGGATTTTCATGGTCTCTTCATCTGACACTATGCGTTTGACACGCAGTAGTTGGGAGAAAGGTAGATGTCTTTTTAGTGACTCTTGATGGTAGCTTTGATAGTGTAATGTATTGTTTCGATCAGTACTTTTTCTGTGTAGGTCAGTGATGATGCCAGTGGGAGTGATTTTTATGTTTACATCCAGAAATGCGATTTCAGTGTTGCTGATCTGCCACGTAAGTTTGATTCGTTCATCCTTAGAATTGAGATGATGAAGGGATCGTTCGAGAGATTCTTTGGAGTCCGTCCAGACGAAAAATAAATCGTCGATGTATCTGACGTAAAGTTTTATTTTTTCATGAAAGTTGATGTCACCGTATATGTGTGTTTTCTCGAAGTTTTCCATGTATATGTTGGCGTATGTGGGGGCAGCACAATTTCCCATCGCCATTCCGGAGAGCTGTAGAAACCATTCGTTGTTGACTTGGAAATAGCTGTGGTACAATGTGTATACCATTAATTCCATCAAAAAAGATTGCAAGGGAGTAACAATGTCACTGTTGAGTAAAGCTTGCTCAATGGCTTCAATGCCACCCTGATGTGGGATAGATGTGTATAAAGAGCTGACGTCAGCTGTACAAAGAATGTATTGGTTGTTGTCATCAACTTGAATGTTGGCCAATCTAAGCAAGAATTCAGTGGTATCTTTGATGTAACTGGCTGCCTTGGTAAAAATAGGTTGCAAATATCGATCAATGAATTTGCCTGGAGCTTCGTGAATCGAACCTTTGGTGGACACTATGGGCCGGAATGGAGGATTTTTGAGATCCTTGTGTATTTTGGGACTCATATGAATGGTGGGGCTCCTTGGGTGTTCAAGTAGAAGAAAGTTTTTGGTGCGTTCTTGAATGGTGTCATTTTGAAAGGCTCTCATGACGATTTCTTTGAGAATATTCTGAAATTCTCTTGTCGGGTTACTTTCAAGTTGCTTGTATAGAGAAGTATCTCGTATATGTTCTTGAAGTCGTTGTGTGTATAAAGAAGTGTCAAGGATGACTAGGGCTCCTCCCTTGTCAGCTTTGATGAATCTTATGTCTTCTTTATTGGCCAAAGATTTAAGAGTGTCTCGGTCTTTGATGGTTAAATTCTGAATTTTGGTGCTCCTCTGGAAGTTGATTTTGGACAGGTCGTGGCAAACCAATTTTTCAAATAAGTCTATGGACTTGTGGCTACTGGGAGCCTGATATGTGCTTGAGGGTCTGAGGCCTTTGAGTTGATCAAGTTTATCCCCAGGCGTTGGTGGCAAGATGTTTTCAAAAAAGTGACGTAGTCTAAGTTTTCTTACGAATTTGAAGGTGCTCACTTCGAGTTCCAATTGATTGGTATGTGCTGTCGGAACGAAGGATGTACCTCTCTCGAGTAAGTTCATTTGATGTGGCGTGATGGTAGTATTGGAGATGTTAATCACTAAATGTTCTTTTTTGGTTTGGGATCCTTCGTTGTCGCTTTGCTCCGTGTGCTTGGGGCGGTTGATTCTTTTTCTTTTGTGCTTGCTCCTCCTGAGTCTTCGGCGATCTCCGTGTCTACCTCTAAAAAATGAACCGCAGAAGTTTGAATTTGCGAAGTAGTGGAAGTGCTTGCTTGTTCATGAGTAGGTCTTAAAGATGTGTTTTTACGAGGTGGGCGAGTTGAGGTGTCACTACCGGAAGATGACGTGTCAGTCTGCATATTGGTAGGTCTATTGCGTCGTCGCTGGGCATAGATGTCAGCCCAGGAATAGACTTCATCAAGCTTGTAGTCAAGCGTATCCCTGCGAAATGTCCTAATTTTACACCACACGGAGCAAAGCGACAACGAAGGATCCCAAACCAAAAAAGAACATTTAGTGATTAACATCTCCAATACTACCATCACGCCACATCAAATGAACTTACTCGAGAGAGGTACATCCTTCGTTCCGACAGCACATACCAATCAATTGGAACTCGAAGTGAGCACCTTCAAATTCGTAAGAAAACTTAGACTACGTCACTTTTTTGAAAACATCTTGCCACCAACGCCTGGGGATAAACTTGATCAACTCAAAGGCCTCAGACCCTCAAGCACATATCAGGCTCCCAGTAGCCACAAGTCCATAGACTTATTTGAAAAATTGGTTCGCCACGACCTGTCCAAAATCAACTTCCAGAGGAGCACCAAAATTCAGAATGTAACCATCAAAGACCGAGACACTCTTAAATCTTTGGCCAATAAAGAAGACATAAGATTCATCAAAGCTGACAAGGGAGGAGCCCTAGTCATCCTGGACACTTCTTTATACACACAACGACTTCAAGAACATATGCGAGATACTTCTCTATACAAGCAACTTGAAAGTAACCCGACAAGAGAATTTCAGAATATTCTCAAAGAAATCGTCATGAGAGCCTTTCAAAATGACACCATTCAAGAACGCACCAAAAACTTTCTTCTACTTGAACACCCAAGGAGCCCCACCATACATATGAGTCCCAAAATACACAAGGATCTCAAAAATCCTCCATTCCGGCCCATAGTGTCCACCAAAGGTTCGATTCACGAAGCTCCAGGCAAATTCATTGATCGATATTTGCAACCTATTGTTACCAAGGCAGCCAGTTACATCAAAGATACCACTGAATTCTTGCTTAGATTGGCCAACATTCAAGTTGATGACAACAACCAATACATTCTTTGTACAGCTGACGTCAGCTCTTTATACACATCTATCCCACATCAGGGTGGCATTGAAGCCATTGAGCAAGCTTTACTCAACAGTGACATTGTTCCTCCCTTGCAATCTTTTTTGATGGAATTAATGGTATACACATTGTACCACAGCTATTTCCAAGTCAACAACGAATGGTTTCTACAGCTCTCCGGAATGGCGATGGGAAATTGTGCTGCCCCCACATACGCCAACATATACATGGAAAACTTCGAGAAAACACACATATACGGTGACATCAACTTTCATGAAAAAATAAAACTTTACGTCAGATACATCGAAGATTTATTTTTTGTCTGGACGGACTCCAAAGAATCTCTCGAACGATCCCTTCATCATCTCAATTCTAAGGATGAACGAATCAACCTTACGTGGCAGATCAGCAACACTGAAATCGCATTTCTGGATGTAAACATAAAAATCACTCCCACTGGCATCATCACTGACCTACACAGAAAAAGGACTGATCGAAAAAAATACATTACACTATCAAAGCTACCATCAAGAGTCACTAAAAAGACATCTACCTTTCTCCCAACTACTGCGTGTCAAACGCATAGTGTCAGATGAAGAGACCATGAAAATCCGCATGCATGAAATGCGTAACCGATTTCTAGACAGAGGTTATCCTACACAAGTTCTATCTGCGGCACAAACTCGAGTGACACAGATTACCCGACAAGAGGCCCTAACTAAGAAACCCACCAAAGAACAACAACGGATGGTCCTTGTATCCAAATACTCTACAGTCAGCAACATCTACAAAAGGATCATACTCAAACATTGGCCAATTCTTCAAATTGAACCAGACTTTGGTGACATGTTTAGACCTTTACCTTTGTTTGCTCACACCAGAAGCAAGAACATTAAAGAAATATTATCCAAACCAACCAGCACAATCAAAAGTTACAAAGGCACTCAGCCCTGCCTCAATTGCAGTCATTGCAACTGTGTCATAAAAGGCAACACCATCCGCCACCCTATGAAAGGGAATGCCATCAAACTGCAAGTCAACGCAACATGCGACTCTTCTAATCTCATATATGCTTTGAAATGCCCCTGTGGCAAATTGTATGTTGGCAAAACAGAAAGGAAAATCAAGATACGCCTGAACGAGCACAAATCTAACATCCGACTTAAAAACGAGAAATCTAACATTGCCACACATTTCTTTGAAGCTCGCCATACCATTGCTCAACTACGATTCATCATCCTCGAGGTTGTCAACATGAAAGAAGGAACTGATAACAACAAACTTCTTCTAAAAAGAGAACTCGAATGGATGTTCCGTCTACAGACTCAGAAGCCTTTTGGCCTCAACGACAGTTATGAATACAGCTGTTATCTGTAATTCTTACATCTCTTGATATTTGCTCTTTATTGCCCGTGATTCATTTATTGTTTCATTTATTGTTTCACTCTTTGGTATTTCCCACCTTTGACCCTCACTTTCAGTCCATTCACATTACCATCCCTCCACTCCAATATGGCGCCGCCTATCCATGATCCTAACCCCATTTTCAACACTGTTCGTTTTTCACCCAGTCCGTCTTCTATCTTGTTCTACCCAGCTTCTTCTACCGGCACTCTGATCACTTCCCTTAGCGTTCCCGGCCTGTCCCCGAACCTGCTAGTAACGCGCCGCGTTACACAGAACTTGAAGTAAGTTTTTGTTCCGTGTTTTTCTCCTCTTAAGCCCGTCCTCCACAGTCGGTTCGTGTTAAGAGCACTCCCCGTTTCTAGCTCACCACTTGACACCATCGTTCACACGCCCTTAGCCCTCATTAATTCCGCACTTACACACCAATTGATAGTCACTTTAACAGATTAAGTTCTACATAGCGCTTTACACTTTCCGACCCTCACTGATTTCTGTCTTCTTCACAGCACTCCTTGAGAAAGGGCACCGCCCGAAATGCATTGGAGTTGTCTACTTTGAATGTTCCTCGTTTTGATGATATTCATTAACATTGGAATGATATGAATACAATATCGACCATTTTATGAATATATACATTCTAATAAACAGTATACTTTGGATGACCAAGCATTGAAAGGAATTCTTTCCTATTGGTGTGCCGCAAGTGGGGATGTATCTGCATACCTTATGCATACACAACTTCTGATTGTTTTCATGAGTGTTTTGGACGGAGACACTACCCACCAGAGCACCCATCACATTTTTCAACCCAATCTAAAATTACTCAATCACAGCTGTGCACCACCTACTACCGTCTAATTATCAGTTTTGATCCGCCTACGGTGGTCAGCACGCCTTCATCATGCAATTCGAAGAGATTAGTCGCAGCACAGAATCTCGAGCACACACCTTAGCGTATGACGATGAGGAACGTCAACGTATCTATGCCTTGATTGAGGAAGACATCACCCCAGCCTCTACCACCCGCAATAAAGAGCAATGCATAAGACAACTATTATATCTTTCTAAGAGACATATTAATCAGAAGCTCCATGCGAGCACGCTACTTAAATACCATCGGGCACTCAGAATCCCTCGCGGTTTAAAGATAGCCTTGAAACCCTCCCTGTGTAAAAACTCAAAGACATTCAAAGACAAATGGGATGGAATACTAAATAAATGTAGCTTGGACCTCATTCTCCTAATAGTCGAAGAACTCTCTGGCATTCTAAAAGAGCTTGAACAGGAAATTAAAGATATTGACAAAGAACTCAAAGAAATGTTGACTCCGGAAGAACTAACCAACATCTTGGAAGACCTAAAAATCACTCTTGATAAACACCAGAAAGAAATCAACGAGCGTAAAATTAGGAAATTTCGCAGGGATACGCTTGACTACAAGCTTGATGAAGTCTATTCCTGGGCTGACATCTATGCCCAGCGACGACGCAATAGACCTACCAATATGCAGACTGACACGTCATCTTCCGGTAGTGACACCTCAACTCGCCCACCTCGTAAAAACACATCTTTAAGACCTACTCATGAACAAGCAAGCACTACCACTACTTCGCAAATTCAAACTTCTGCGGTTAATTTTTTAGAGGTAGACACGGAGATCGCCGAAGACTCAGGAGGAGCAAGCACAAAAGAAAAAGAATCAACCGCCCCAACCACACGGAGCAAAGCGACAACGAAGGATGCCAAACCAAAAAAGAACATTTAGTGATTAACATCTCCAATACTACCATCACGCCACATCAAATGAACTTACTCGAGAGAGGTACATCCTTCGTTCTGACAGCACATACCAATCAATTGGAACTCGAAGTGAGCACCTTCAAATTCGTAAGAAAACTTAGACTACGTCACTTTTTTGAAAACATCTTGCCACCAACGCCTGGGGATAAACTTGATCAACTCAAAGGCTTCAGACCCTCAAGCACATATCAGGCTCCCAGTAGCCACAAGTCCATAGACTTATTTGAAAAATTGGTTCGCCACGACCTGTCCAAAATCAACTTCCAGAGGAGCACCAAAATTCAGAATTTAACCATCAAAGACCGAGACACTCTTAAATCTTTGGCCAATAAAGAAGACATAAGATTCATCAAAGCTGACAAGGGAGGAGCCCTAGTCATCCTTGACACTTCTTTATACACACAACGACTTCAAGAACATATACGAGATACTTCTCTATACAAGCAACTTGAAAGTAACCCAACAAGAGAATTTCAGAATATTCTCAAAGAAATCGTCATGAGAGCCTTTCAAAATGACACCATTCAAGAACGCACCAAAAACTTTCTTCTACTTGAACACCCAAGGAGCCCCACCATACATATGAGTCCCAAAATACACAAGGATCTCAAAAATCCTCCATTCCGGCCCATAGTGTCCACCAAAGGTTCGATTCACGAAGCTCCAGGCAAATTCATTGATCGATATTTGCAACCTATTGTTACCAAGGCAGCCAGTTACATCAAAGATACCACTGAATTCTTGCTTAGATTGGCCAACATTCAAGTTGATGACAACAACCAATACATTCTTTGTACAGCTGACGTCAGCTCTTTATACACATCTATCCCACATCAGGGTGGCATTGAAGCCATTGAGCAAGCTTTACTCAACAGTGACATTGTTCCTCCCTTGCAATCTTTTTTGATGGAATTAATGGTATACACATTGTACCACAGCTATTTCCAAGTCAACAACGAATGGTTTCTACAGCTCTCCGGAATGGCGATGGGAAATTGTGCTGCCCCCACATACGCCAACATATACATGGAAAACTTCGAGAAAACACACATATACGGTGACATCAACTTTCATGAAAAAATAAAACTTTACGTCAGATACATCGACGATTTATTTTTCGTCTGGACGGACTCCAAAGAATCTCTCGAACGATCCCTTCATCATCTCAATTCTAAGGATGAACGAATCAAACTTACGTGGCAGATCAGCAACACTGAATCGCATTTCTGGATGTAAACATAAAAATCACTCCCACTGGCATCATCACTGACCTACACAGAAAAAGGACTGATCGAAACAATACATTACACTATCAAAGCTACCATCAAGAGTCACTAAAAAGACATCTACCTTTCTCCCAACTACTGCGTGTCAAACGCATAGTGTCAGATGAAGAGACCATGAAAATCCGCATGCATGAAATGCGTAACCGATTTCTAGACAGAGGTTATCCTACACAAGTTCTATCTGAGGCACAAACTCGAGTGACACAGATTACCCGACAAGAGGCCCTAACTAAGAAACCCACCAAAGAACAACAACGGATGGTCCTTGTATCCAAATACTCTACAGTCAGCAACATCTACAAAAGGATCATACTCAAACATTGGCCAATTCTTCAAATTGAACCAGACTTTGGTGACATGTTTAGACCTTTACCTTTGTTTGCTCACACCAGAAGCAAGAACATTAAAGAAATATTATCCAAACCAACCAGCACAATCAAAAGTTACAAAGGTACTCAGCCCTGCCTCAATTGCAGTCATTGCAACTGTGTCATAAAAGGCAACACCATCCGCCACCCTATGAAAGGGAATGCCATCAAACTGCAAGTCAACGCAACATGCGACTCTTCTAATCTCATATATGCTTGCAAATGCCCCTGTTGCAAATTGTATGTTGGCAAAACAGAAAGGAAAATCAAGATACGCCTGAACGAGCACAAATCTAACATCCGACTTAAAAACGAGAAATCTAACATTGCCACACATTTCTTTGAAGCTCGCCATACCATTGCTCAACTACGATTCATCATCCTCGAGGTTGTCAACATGAAAGAAGGAACTGATAACAACAAACTTCTTCTAAAAAGAGAACTCGAATGGATGTTCCGTCTACAGACTCAGAAGCCTTTTGGCCTCAACGACCGTTATGAATACAGCTGTTATCTGTAATTCTTACATCTCTTGATATTTGCTCTTTATTGCCCGTGTTTCATTTATTGTTTCATTTATTGTTTCACTCTTTGGTATTTCCCACCTTTGACCCTCACTTTCAGTCCATTCACATTACCATCCCTCCACTCCAATATGGCGCCGCCTATCCATGATCCTAACCCCATTTTCAACACTGTTCGTTTTTCACCCAGTCCGTCTTCTATCTTGTTCTACCCAGCTTCTTCTACCGGCACTCTGATCACTTCCCTTAGCATTCCCGGCATGTCCCCGAACCTGCTAGTAACGCGCCGCGTTACACAGAACTTGAAGTAAGTTTTTGTTCCGTGTTTTTCTCCTCTTAAGCCCGTCCTCCACAGTCGGTTAGTGTTAAGAGCACTCCCCGTTTCTAGCTCACCACTTGACACCATCGTTCACACGCCCTTAGCCCTCATTAATTCCGCACTTACACACCGATTGATAGTCACTTTAACAGATTAAGTTCTACATAGCGCTTTACACTTTCCGACCCTCACTGATTTCTGTCTTCTTCACAGCACTCCTTGAGAAAGGGCACCGCCCGAAATGCATTGGAGTTGTCTACTTTGAATGTTCCTCGTTTTGATGATATTCATTAACATTGGAATGATATGAATACAATATCGACCATTTTATGAAGATATACATTCTAATAAACAGTATACTTTGGATGACCAAGCATTGAAAGGAATTCTTTCCTATTGGTGTGCCGCAAGTGGGGATGTATCTGCATACCTTATGCATACACAACTTCTGATCGTTTTCATGAGTGTTTTGGACGGAGACACTACCCACCAGAGCACCCATCACATTTTTCAACCCAATCTAAAATTACTCAATCACAGCTGTGCACCACCTACTACCGTCTAATTATCAGTTTTGATCCGCCTACGGTGGTCAGCACGCCTTCATCATGCAATTCGAAGAGATTAGTCGCAGCACAGAATCTCGAGCACACACCTTAGCGTATGACGATGAGGAACGTCAACGTATCTATGCCTTGATTGAGGAAGACATCACCCCAGCCTCTACCACCCGCAATAAAGAGCAATGCATAAGACAACTATTATATCTTTCTAAGAGACATATTAATCAGAAGCTCCATGCGAGCACGCTACTTAAATACCATCGGGCACTCAGAATCCCTCGCGGTTTAAGGATAGCCTTGAAACCCTCCCTGTGTAAAAACTCAAAGACATTCAAAGACAAATGGGATGGAATACTAAATAAATGTAGCTTGGACCTCATTCTCCTAATAGTCGAAGAACTCTCTGGCATTCTAAAAGAGCTTGAACAGGAAATTAAAGATATTGACAAAGAACTCAAAGAAATGTTGACTCCGGAAGAACTAACCAACATCTTGGAAGACCTAAAAATCACTCTTGATAAACACCAGAAAGAAATCAACGAGCGTAAAATTAGGAAATTTCGCAGGGATACGCTTGACTACAAGCTTGATGAAGTCTATTCCTGGGCTGACATCTATGCCCAGCGACGACGCAATAGACCTACCAATATGCAGACTGACACGTCATCTTCCGGTAGTGACACCTCAACTCGCCCACCTCGTAAAAACACATCTTTAAGACCTACTCATGAACAAGCAAGCACTTCCACTACTTCGCAAATTCAAACTTCTGCGGTTCATTTTTTAGAGGTAGACACGGAGATCGCCGAAGACTCAGGAGGAGCAAGCACAAAAGAAAAAGAATCAACCGCCCCAACCACACGGAGCAAAGCGACAACGAAGGATGCCAAACCAAAAATGAACATTTAGTGATTAACATCTCCAATACTACCATCACGCCACATCAAATGAACTTACTCGAGAGAGGTACATCCTTCGTTCCGACAGCACATACCAATCAATTGGAACTCGAAGTGAGCACCTTCAAATTCGTAAGAAAACTTAGACTACGTCACTTTTTTGAAAACATCTTGCCACCAACGCCTGGGGATAAACTTGATCAACTCAAAGGCCTCAGACCCTCAAGCACATATCAGGCTCCCAGTAGCCACAAGTCCATAGACTTATTAAATCTTTGGCCAATAAAGAAGACATAAGATTCATCAAAGCTGACAAGGGAGGAGCCCTAGTCATCCTTGACACTTCTTTATACACACAACGACTTCAAGAACATATACGAGATACTTCTCTATACAAGCAACTTGAAAGTAACCCAACAAGAGAATTTCAGAATATTCTCAAAGAAATCGTCATGAGAGCCTTTCAAAATGACACCATTCAAGAACGCACCAAAAACTTTCTTCTACTTGAACACCCAAGGAGCCCCACCATACATATGAGTCCCAAAATACACAAGGATCTCAAAAATCCTCCATTCCGGCCCATAGTGTCCACCAAAGGTTCGATTCACGAAGCTCCAGGCAAATTCATTGATCGATATTTGCAACCTATTGTTACCAAGGCAGCCAGTTACATCAAAGATACCACTGAATTCTTGCTTAGATTGGCCAACATTCAAGTTGATGACAACAACCAATACATTCTTTGTACAGCTGACGTCAGCTCTTTATACACATCTATCCCACATCAGGGAGGCATTGAAGCCATTGAGCAAGCTTTACTCAACAGTGACATTGTTACTCCCTTGCAATCTTTTTTGATGGAATTAATGGTATACACATTGTACCACAGCTATTTCCAAGTCAACAACGAATGGTTTCTACAGCTCTCCGGAATGGCGATGGGAAATTGTGCTGCCCCCACATACGCCAACATATACATGGAAAACTTCGAGAAAACACACATATACGGTGACATCAACTTTCATGAAAAAATAAAACTTTACGTCAGATACATCGACGATTTATTTTTCGCCTGGACGGACTCCAAAGAATCTCTCGAACGATCCCTTCATCATCTCAATTCTAAGGATGAACGAATCAAACTTACGTGGCAGATCAGCAACACTGAAATCGCATTTCTGGATGTAAACATAAAAATCACTCCCACTGGCATCATCACTGACCTACACAGAAAAAGTACTGATCGAAACAATACATTACACTATCAAAGCTACCATCAAGAGTCACTAAAAAGACATCTACCTTTCTCCCAACTACTGCGTGTCAAACTCATAGTGTCAGATGAAGAGACCATGAAAATCCGCATGCATGAAATGCGTAACCGATTTCTAGACAGAGGTTATCCTACACAAGTTCTATCTGAGGCACAAACTCGAGTGACACAGATTACCCGACAAGAGGCCCTAACTAAGAAACCCACCAAAGAACAACAACGGATGGTCCTTGTATCCAAATACTCTACAGTCAGCAACATCTACAAAAGGATCATACTCAAACATTGGCCAATTCTTCAAATTGAACCAGACTTTGGTGACATGTTTAGACCTTTACCTTTGTTTGCTCACACCAGAAGCAAGAACATTAAAGAAATATTATCCAAACCAACCAGCACAATCAAAAGTTACAAAGGTACTCAGCCCTGCCTCAATTGCAGTCATTGCAACTGTGTCATAAAAGGCAACACCATCCGCCACCCTATGAAAGTGAATGCCATCAAACTGCAAGTCAACGCAACATGAGACTCTTCTAATCTCATATATGCTTTGAAATGCCCCTGTGGCAAATTGTATGTTGGCAAAACAGAAAGGAAAATCAAGATACGCCTGAACGAGCACAAATCTAACATCCGACTTCAAAACGAGAAATCTAACATTGCCACACATTTCTTTGAAGCTCGCCATACCATTGCTCAACTACGATTCATCATCCTCGAGGTTGTCAACATGAAAGAAGGAACTGATAACAACAAACTTCTTCTAAAAAGAGAACTCGAATGGATGTTCCGTCTACAGACTCAGAAGCCTTTTGGCCTCAACGACCGTTATGAATACAGCTGTTATCTGTAATTCTTACATCTCTTGATATTTGCTCTTTATTGCCCGTGTTTCATTTATTGTTTCATTTATTGTTTCACTCTTTGGTATTTCCCACCTTTGACCCTCACTTTCAGTCCATTCACATTACCATCCCTCCACTCCAATATGGCGCCGCCTATCCATGATCCTAACCCCATTTTCAACACTGTTCGTTTTTCACCCAGTCCGCCTTCTATCTCGTTCTACCCAGCTTCTTCTACCGGCACTCTGATCACTTCCCCTTAGCGTTCCCGGCCTGTCCCCGAACCTGCTAGTAACGCGCCGCGTTACACAGAACTTGAAGTAAGTTTTTGTTCCGTGTTTTTCTCCTCTTAAGCCCGTCCTCCACAGTCGGTTAGTGTTAAGAGCACTCCCCGTTTCTAGCTCACCACTTGACACCATCGTTCACACGCCCTTAGCCCTCATTAATTCCGCACTTACACACCGATTGATAGTCACTTTAACAGATTAAGTTCTACATAGCGCTTTACACTTTCCGACCCTCACTGATTTCTGTCTTCTTCACAGCACTCCTTGAGAAAGGGCACCGCCCGAAATGCATTGGAGTTGTCTACTTTGAATGTTCCTCGTTTTGATGATATTCATTAACATTGGAATGATATGAATACAATATCGACCATTTTATGAAGATATACATTCTAATAAACAGTATACTTTGGATGACCAAGCATTGAAAGGAATTCTTTCCTATTGGTGTGCCGCAAGTGGGGATGTATCTGCATACCTTATGCATACACAACTTCTGATGCCTATATCATAGAACAGCTATAAGGAGATGGTTTTGAAAGCAGCAGAGGGGCTCAGCTCATGCTAGGGCACCCTCTCACACAAAACCAAGCACTCTGCCTCCAGGATTCTTAAGGCCTGCCATAGGAGTGACTTATAGGTTAATATGTGTCTATATGTATATATATAGACATAGATATAGGTATACTATATCTAAGTAAGGGGTGATTATACCACCTTACCCAGGCTGCAATTGCAAACCTGTGGTGTCAGTTTGGAAGGCTAACCAGGGGTGGCACAATACATGCTGCTGCCGCTGGTAGGCCTAGGGTGCACCTATGCCCTGTGTGTCTAAGGTACCATGTACTGGGGCTCACAAGGGTGACACAGTAACCAATCTGGTATGTACCTAAAGTACATGGTATCTATTTAGAGAGAGAACAGTCAGGCTGTGGGCCTGATTAGCAGGGCCACAGCCATACTAAAGTCGAAAAATGAGTGAAACACAGCAAAAAGTGGGGGTAACCATAGGAAGCAGACCCTACTCTCCTACACAACCCCCCCCCCCAACGCAGGGACATTAAACTAATCTAGACCAGTTGAGTCTTCATGTTCTAAGTGGAAATATCTGGAGAGTCTATCTGCATTGGCATGGTTACTCCCAGGTCTATGTTCCACTGTATAATCCATCCCCTGTAGGGAATTGGGCCACCTGAGCAGTTTGGGATTTTCACCCTTCATCTGTTTTAGCCACAAGAGGGGCTTATGGTCTGTCTGAACAGTGAAGTGAGTACCAAACAAGTATGGCCTTAGCTTCTTCAGGGCCCAAACCACAGCAAAGGCCTCCCTCTCAATAGCTGACCAACGTTTCTCTCTAGGGGTCATCCTTCTGCTAATAAAAGCTACTGGCTGGTCCGGACCTTCTTCATTCAATTGTGATAGCACAGCCCCTACTCCCAATTCAGAAGAATCTGTTTGAACAATGAATTTTTTCGAGTAGTTAGGACTTTGCAGAATTGGTGCAGTGCACATGGCCTGCTTCAGGTCCTCAAATGCCCTTTGACAGCTGACTGTCCACTGAACTTTCTTAGGCATTCTTTTAGAAGTTAAGTCATTCAGGGGTGTCACTATGGAACCATACCCCTTGACAAATCTCCTATAGTACCCAGTCAGGCCCATGAAAGCTCTGACCTAAGTCTGGGTAGTTTGAGCAACCCAGTCCATTATGGTCTGGATTTTGCTCTGCAATGGTTGAACCTGGCCTCCACCTACAAGGCAGCCCAAGTACACAACCTGACTCTGCCCTATCTGGCACTTAGTAGCCTTGATAGTTAGGCCTGCTTTCTGCAAGGCCTCCAAAACATTTTTTAGGTGGATCAGGTGATCTTCCCAGGGGGAGCGAAAGACAGTAATATCATACAGATAAGCTGCACAGTAGTCATCCAGGCCTGTGAGGACTTTGATCACCAACCTTTGAAATTTGGCAGGTGCATTTTTCAGACCAAAGGGCCTCACCACAAACTGATAATGCCCACTAGGGGTTGAAAATGCTGTTTTTGGCTTTGCATCATCAGCTTGTCTGATTTGCCAGTAGCTAGCTGTTAGATCAAATGTGCTCAGAAATTTGGCAGAGGCCAACTTATCTATGAGCTTATCTGCTCTTGGTATTGGATGGGCCTCTGTCTTAGTGACAGCATTGAGACCTCTGTAATCTACACAAAACCTCATCTCTCTTTTACCACCCTGGGTGTGAGGCTTTGGTACTAGGACTACTGGACTAGCCCAAGGGCTATCTGACGGTTCAATTACTCCCAATTCCAACATTTTCTGGATTTCAGTCCTGATACAGTCCCTGACATGATCAGGTTGCCTGTAAATCTTATTTCTAACAGGCAGACTGTCCCCAGTGTCTACTTCATGAGTGCACCAGGTAGTCTGACTTGGAGTCAGTGAAAACATATGTCTGTATTGTTGCAGAACTTGTCTGCAGTCAGTTTGCTGCTGGTCAGTGAGGCTGCCTGCCAAGGCTACATCATCAACTGACCCATCATCAGGGTTCTGAGAGAGCAGGTCTGGGAGAGGGTGACTCTCTTCCTCCTGTCCTTCATCATTAGCCATGAGCAAGCCCATGTCTGCCCTGTAAACATATGGTTTCAGTCTGTTGACATGAAGCACCCTATGGGGGCTCCTGGGAGTTCCAAGATCTAACAAATAGGTAACCTCTCCCTTCTGTTCAACAATAGTGTGGGGTCCACTCCACTTGTCTTTGAGACCTGCTGGGGCCACAGGCTCCAACACCCACACTTTCTGTCTTGGCTGGTAAACAGTCAGTACAGCTTGTTGGTCATGCCAGGCTTTCTGTAATTACTGTCTGGCCTCCAGGTTTTTGGTTGCCTTTTTCATGTACTCAGCCATCCGGGAGCGGAGACCAAGTACATAGTCTACAATGTCATGTTTAGGGGGTTTGAGAGGTAACTACAATCCCTCCTTCACTAGACAAAGTGGGCCTCTGACAGGATGCCCAAACAGAAGTTCAAATGGGCTGTAGCCAACCCCCTTCTGAGGAACCTCCCTGTATGCAAACAAAAGGCAGGGTAGCAGGATATCCCCATCGCCACCTGGGCTTTTCAGGGAGACCCTTAATCATACCCTTTCAGGTCTTGTTGAATCTCTCAACTAGACCATTCCACTGTGGGTGATAGGTTTTGGTGAACTTGTAGTTCACTCTACACTCCTTTCACATTACAGTTAAGTAACTAGACATAAAGTTTGCACCTCTGTCCGATACAACCTCCTTAGGGAAACCCACTCTTGATAAAACTCCCAAGAGGGCTCTTGCCACAACAGGTGCTGTAGTGGTACTAAGGGGCATATCTTCTGGGTACCTGGTGGCATGATCCACTACCACCAGGATAAACCTGTGTCCAGAGGCTGTCTGAGGATATATTGGTCCAACAATATCAATCCCCACTCTTTCAAAGGAAACCCCCACCACAGGTAGTGGTATAAGGGGGGCCTTGGTAGTGCCACCTGCTTTGCCACTGGCTTGGCAGGTTACACAGGAGCGACAACACTCCTTTGTGTCTTCTGACATGTGGGGCCAGTGAAAGTAAGGGACACGTTTGTCCCAAATTTTGTTCTGGCCAAGATGTCCTGCAAGAGAAATATCATGGGCTAGTGTCAAAAGGAAGCCCCTGAATGTCAAATGTATGACTAACCTCCTGGAAGCACCAGGCTTGGGGTCTCTACCCTCTGAATACAGGAGCCCTTCACCTCCGTCACAGATCAAAACAGCTTGATTTGGTACTCTGACTAGGCCAGAGTCCATCTCAATTCCCAGGGTTAACCCTACTACACTCTTGTGTTGAGAACCACCACTTGGAGCTGAGCTAGCGGGAACAGTTGCCTCAGGGGCAATGGTGGCTGGAGCTGTCTCCTTTTTGGTGCAGTCACTAGTCCAGTGACTATTATTCTTACAAACTTTGCACCATGGTTTCTTTGGACCTTCTTTCTTTTTGGATTGGGTACCCCCACCATTAGAAGCTTTTTGGGGGGTTTGTGAAGACTTCTGGTCTTTAGCTTTCTCCACACCCTTTTGGTCTTGCTTCTTCTGGTCACCACCTTGGTTCTGTTCCTTCTGCTTCACCCTGGTTCTGACCCATTTGTCAGCCCTCTTTCCTAATTCTTGGGGAGAGGTCAGATCAGAGTCAACCAAGGGCTGATGCAACAACTGGTTCTGACAGTTATTAAGAATCTGTTATCTCATGATTAGATTATACAACCCTGTATAGTCACACATGTTACTGCCCAGTAGTCAGTCCAGTCCTGGGTCTGTGCCTTCTGGGTGTCTCTGAACTGCAACCTATACTGTTCAGTGGTTAGGCCAAACCCATTTAGGGCTTTGTAATTATCAGCATCCTCTTCTCTTACAGTGAGGAGCTTATATCTACCTTTGTCTGCAAAGGGGAGCTACAAGATTGCTGCCCACTGCTCCTGGGGTACCTTCTGTACTTTGCAGGCCCTTTCCAGTGCAGTGATCCATTTGTGGATGTCATCCCCAGTCTGATAGGGAGGGACAATCTTGTTTAGGTTTCTATGGTCATAATACTTATCCCTACCACTAGGGATATTGCTGCCACCAGGGATTTCTATCCCCATCTTTTCTCTCTCTCTCTCAAGAGCTGGGGTCTCTTTCTTCAAGGCAATTTCTTGCCTTTTTATTCTAAGCTTGACTTCTCTCATTCTAGCTTCGTGTTCCCTCTTCTCAGGAGAACTTCTTCTCCTATGAAATGAGGCAGATGATCCTAATGATGACCCAGAATGGTTAGATTCCACTGAAGGTGATCTTGCCCTTCTAGGTACACCAGTAGGCCTACGTGGGGGGATTGAAGGTGGCCCATTTTGGCCCACTTCATCTCCAGGTAGCCCTGTTTCTCCCAGGTTGTGTCCAGTGACCACATCCTGGTGTGCATCCTCATCTTCCCCAGAGTCCTGGTGGGGTGCCCCATTAGGATCCTCTTCAGTTGATGGTTGTACCCCATCCCCATTACCTAGTCTATCTGGGTTTGATGCTTTGTCCAAGTCATCTGCCACTAAGATATCTATGAGGTGTTGGGTGGCGGGACTTTGTCCTTGTTTTAATTTTATTTTGGCACACAAGCCCCTTAACTCTTGAAAGGTGAATGTGTCATATTTAGATGGCAGCACTAGGCTGTCATCTTGCAGAGGCACACTAGGCCCTGCTTTTAAAGCCATGACTAGTAGGGTGTGGTGTGTGCACCTACCTGCACTACTTGGTTTCCTACTAAAACCTCTCTAGGAGTTGTAGTCAGGGTGTGCTAAGCCCTTACCACCTACAACTTCTAAGTTCAGTAGAATTTATGTATTATAAGCTTGATTTATATGTACCTACGGGTACCTTCATGTGATTTTTAAAATGATATTCTCAAGATTATTTGGTAAAACAATGCAAGCTCTTATCCCATCCGCTGCAGACCAAGGTGAGAAGTTGGCCTGGTATATGATGTCCACTATTCTAGTGGGCACCTTGCACCAGTCCAAACGACCCCTATTGATAGTAGGTTATAAAGTCAACCTTATAGAAAGCTATCCTAGTGGTAGCTGTGGAGAGCAGCCTTCAGGCTAAGACTTAGAGGCGAGTTAAGCTAGTTGTTTTACCAATTATAATCTCTTGAATGATCAAATGAAAGCACACCACACAAGGTATATATCAAATATATAAACACAACCCCTCTGGACTCTTAATGAGGTCAGAGGTAAAAGTACAATACAAGGAACTTAATTAGCATACAATACGTTGCACAGTATAGGTTATGCCCTAAGGGCCTCACAAACCATATACTAAAATAGTGGTATAAGAACCATGTGAGAGATAGAAAGAAGGCCTAGGCCCTGTGGAATCACTTGGGCTGCCTAGAACCACCTAAGGTTAGGATGTAGGAGGCACTGAGGTACTGGGTTTTTCAGAACCGGTACCGAACCGGTAACCCAGTGGTGTCAGGGTACACACCCAAAGACCTCGAGTACTTTCCTGATTCAGACCACAGAAACTCAGAGTCTTCTAGGTGAAGTCAAGGATCGATTTTATTGGCTGCAACCAAGTAACAGGCGTCCTAGAAGTACAACAACAAGGGATGTATATTCTCAGGAGACTGCTCAATCTTACAAAGCCAGGCTTCTCCTTTTATACGAAATATTGTGCTTTAGGCAAACATTCTCCACATTTTAGTATATCATTGACATGTTTTCACTACAAAGGAAAAGCAGAGTCATGATGACAAGCCCACATCACAGTTCGTCAAGCCCACAATAAATCATCCGGCAAGGCCCAGCATTTCCATCAGATACCGGTGGACCCCCAATAAAAACGGGCACCTCCTCATCATAAAGCAAGTCAGAGAGAAAGGAGCAGGGACAGGTGTGAGCAAGATTCGGCAGGGTGTGTGTGTGATGAAAAGGGTTTATGGCCTGTTGTGCCTTGATGCTATCTCGTTCGGCCACTGGGAGAGGAACTGACCGAACAGGTTTGGCCTGGGGCAATGGTTCCAGCTTGCCCAGGTCACAGAAAAGTCAATTAAGGTGTACGTGTCCTTTGGAATCGAATTTGGCTGTAGTTATAAGCCTATGTGAGGGCAACTCACAAAATGGCTGCCGTACACAAAATGGAAGCCAAGGGTTCAGGACGAAAATGACGATTTCGAGGTGAAATCGTCACTCGAATATGACGAAAATGCTTGTACATAGTGTACTAGCCATTCTCGGTCTTTTGATATAAAAATCGTCATGCTATGATGAAGTTTAATTCTCGAGTCCAGAATTTTCAGAACCACAAACCCTCCTTTTGCCCTTACATAGGCAATTAACGTAATCTCATGCTAATCTGAGTCCATGTCTATATTCCTAAGGTCATTGAGATGTTGCTGTAACATCATCCTAGTACTTAGCTCGTCTCTTGATACAGGTTTCCTTACACATGATGTAGCACAGAGGCCACATATTGCAGGAGCACACTGCACGCACAGACAGAACAGGAAAAGAATGGCTAAGACCATCCCAATGACCACCAGAATTTTCCATCCCCAGCCGGATATCAGTTCCCAGAACCATCCCATTAACGACCAATCTCCTTTATCCACATGAATAGATTCGGAAATCTTATGCAGTTTGGAGATGGCCTGGTACACTGTTGGAGCGTTATCTGGAATGAAAACACAGCAACTTGATTGGATCAATTTACATACCCCACCTCGGTCTGCAAGTATGACATCTAATGCGACCCTGTTCTGAAGGGTCATAAGACGATCCGACTGGAGCTCAGCAGTCAAGTTACTAAGGCCACCAGCAGTTTCAACTACAGTGGATTCAACCACCCTTGTCAATTGCCTTATGTTCCTGCTGTTAACCATGGGTCCCCAGAACAGCAGAAAACCCTTTACGAACTCCCAAAATTCTTGACCTGCAGTGTCTTCTTTACTCAAGACACCTCTAACTATCCTTGTCTTGTGGTAATCTGCTGCTGCTGTGTAGGTGGGGGGCAACAGGAACGAAACAAAACATGAGCCCGAAAAGTCAGGGGGCAACCATGTATAGGCTCTATCATGGCAGATGAAATAGGTACCCTTAGCTGCTAAAAACGCAGGGGAAGTCTGAGACCCAAAAACATACGTTTCGGTACAGATACTCTTCCCTAACTGAGCCCTGGGATTCTTGCCAGTACCTTGCAGACACAGGTTACCCTGATGGGGTACAATCCAAATCGGGGAAGATCTCTTAGCTTGCTGTTTCTCACTCAGAGTAGTTCCATATCCGGTCACATTCCATCCTATATAGGCAAGTGTCTCATCTTTGGGGGTAGTTTCATAAGAAATCTCTTCCTTAATCATGTCGACTATACCCTTAACTAGAGCACTATTTTTAGGATTGTCTTTTGCAGAACGTAGGGGGTGGACTTCACGTGCATATATGAACATTGTTCTGTATGCACACACAGAACCATTGTGGCTGAATGGCAGGACCAGATAATGGATACCTTTATCCGTGGTGTGAGGCATAAGACCACACACCCAACAGTTAGTTGTGTTCATTACTAGTTGGTGTTGGTGCAAAAGCTGAACTAAGGAGTTATTAATAAACTCTAATCTCCTAGCGGATTCGTGTTCAGGAAGGGGTTGAAAAGAATGAGAGGAAACAGTAGAAAGAGGAGGTGTAGGCGATGTAGTAGATGCAAATGTTACTCGAAAAGAGAATAAGACATATCCTATAAAAAACATAATCACACTGAATAACATAAAAATGCACAGTATCAAAAAGCTTTTCTTTGTCATCATTTTACATATTCTGGCTGTAAAGTTCATTGTTTTGGCAGGTCTCTCCATCTCGAAAAACTCCATCCTCTCTAAAGTGCTGCCCGCGTTGGGAGGTTGTTTCTGCTAAGGAATGCTTCTGTTAGTCTAGGGCAACTCCCTTGGACCAACCAGAACTGTCGGCCTACCGTCGTAAGCTGCACCCCAAAGACTTTGGGCAATCGCGGCCCTAGCAGCGGAACCCGGATGGTGGTTCGAAAAACAAAAATAAGCAAATTTCTCAGATGGGAGAGCTGCGCTTTCAAAAATAGTACTTGAAGGCAAAAAAAACACTTTTATTAGTTCGTATTTCTCGGCCTCAGATTGTATCTTTGCTTTCCAGGTATGGTGTGATCTCGGAAAAGGAGTTCAGGTTCTGAAGTGTCCAATCGAACTGACGGTGATACAGCTGGTTGCAAAATATTATCACTCTCTTGTTCAGTAAGTGTTCCTTTTACACGTGCATCACTGAAAGGCAGAAAACGTGGCAGAGTTTCAGTTTCTGAGTCGGCGACACCCTTCTGGACCCACTGGTCGTACGGCAGAGGTAGAGGTACCCTTTTACAATGGAACCCGGGGATCCAGTGCTTCTTCCCTTCCACTCGAACAGCTGATCTTGTGGAAAGAAGGACGAGGTGCGGTCCGGTCCACCTGGGCTGGTCGTTCTTGGTTCGCTGGAAGTTTTTCACGAGAACCCAGGATCCAGGGTCGATGGGGTGACCTGGAGTTTCAGAGACCGGAGGCAGGGTGTCATGGACCTGTTGATGTAAAACACGCAATTTAGCCGTCAATTTGTACAAATAATCAAGCAAAACAGGGTGTTCGATTTCACTGAACTTTGTGGGCCTTGGCACTCCCCATTTGTTGGCCGGGCGGCCAAAGACAATTTCATAGGGACTAAGTTTCACTCGCGAATGCACAGTCATTCTGGTGGATAGGAGTGCTAAGGGTAGAGCATCAGGCCATTTAAGACCAGTGCTCGCTTGAATTTTGGCTAGTTTTAACTTAAGCGTGCCATTATAACATTCTACTAGTCCAGCTGATTGGGGGTGATTTGCAGCGTGAAACTTCTGATGAATGCCTAGCCCTTCACATACTTTCTTTATCACACGACCCACAAATTCACTCCCATTGTCACTCCAGACCATTCTCGGCATTCCGAATCTGGGGAAGAATTCTTTCACAAGGGCTTTCGCTGTGGACAAGGCAGTATTGTCCTATAGGGGATATGCTTCTACCCATCTTGAGAAGGCACAAACAACAACGAGTACGTATTTTAAGTTGTTGCACCTCTCCATGTGGATGAAATCTAGCTGCAAAACCTCGAACAGATACGTAGGAGGTGCAAAATGACCAGCTGGAATTGGGGTTCCCCTACCAGGATTGTGTTTCAGACACACCATGCAATTCTTGACCACATTCTCTGCACACTTAGGAATTCCTGCATTTTGCCATCCTGGAGCCAACTACTTGCAAATCCCTTTCATGCTGATATGAGCCATTCCATAAGCCATTGTAACCACTGCAAGCACGTACGCATCGGGTAACAACCATCTCTGATGCTCTGACAATTCAACCTAACAACCATTTGCATCCATTCTACCCGTACTTTCTCTCCACATGTTCAACTCTTTCTCTGTAGCCTCAGCTTGAATAGACTTCACACTCTCTATCGTGTCTTCACACATTCCAACATCACCAACCCATCTTGCAGGGCCTGCAACATACATTCGGCTCATCACATTCCTCGCTGTTTCTTTTGCGATAACGTCAGCAAATGCATTTCCACGACCAACATCCTCAGTCACCTTCTTGTGAGCACTACATTTCACAATCGCAACTTGTAGAGGCAAGGTCAGTGATTCAAGAAGCTCATTCACCAACTGACCATGCTTAATCTTAGCTCCATGCGAATCAGGAACCCACGTTCTTTCCACAATCGTCCAAAACTGTCAGCCACTCCGAATGCATACTGGCTGTCGGTATAGATAGTCACTTTCATTCCTTTTGACAACACACATGCTCTTGTAAGTGCAATCAACTCTGCTGCTTGAGCTGAATTATGTGGGATACGTGCAGCTTCAACAATTGAATGCAAAGTCGTGACAGCATATGCTGCAGTTGTGTCACCATTCGGAAGCTTGAAGCATGAACCATCCACCCATAATGTACCATCACATTCAGCAAGAGGAGTATCTTGGAGGTCTATTCTACCTTTCGTTTCTTCTTCTGTTCTAAGAAAACAATCATGCTGTTCTGAAGCATCTAATTCCTCTGCAATCGGCAACAACGTAGCTGGGTTGAGTGTGTTACACCTTCTTATGTGAACATGACTCGCTAACAATGTCAACTCGTAACCTGACAATCGAGCACTAGTTAAGTGCTGTGTCTTGGTTCTGATTAACAACGTGTCCACTGCATGTGGGACCATCACAACTAACGTGTTATTCATCACTAGACCAGCAGACTGTCGAATAGAAACAACTGCTGCCGCTGTTGCTCCTAAACAACTTGGCAATGCTTTAGCTACCGGATCCAAAGTCGACGAAAAATATGCACATGGACGCTGCTTGTCTCCAAATAACTGTGTTAACACGGACAATGCACAACTTTCTTTCTCATTGACATACAATGTAAAGGGCTTACTGTAGTTGGGGGTACCCAACACAGGAGCCGAACATAATGCTGTGCGCAATTCAGAAAAACTTTTCTGACACTCTTCAGACCAAGGAACGGAATTGGGTGTATCTTTACACGTTAATGCCACCAAGGGTTTGGCTAATAACGAAAAATTTGGAATCCACTTTCTACAGTACGATGTAATACCCAAGAAAGCACGCACTTCTCTCTGTGTTCTTGGCACACTTAATTTTGCTATTGCCTGAATTCTTTCTGGGGTCAGTTTCCTTCCCTCCTTCGATAAGAGATGACCTAAGTAGGTCACTTCTTGTCGACAATATTGCAATTTTGAGAGAGACACTTTGTGATGCAAATCACACAAATGACGCAACAAAGACAACGTAGCTTCTTTACAGATTTCCTCAGTGTCTGCAGCAATAAGCAAATCATCAACATACTGAATGAGCGTAGCGCCATCAGGTAACACAATCGTATCAAGCTGTGTTTTTAAAGCTTGGCTATATATTGATGGACTTTCACAGTAGCCCTGGGGAGCGCGTTTAAAGCGGAAGCTTCGTCCTCCTAAACTGAAGCCAAAAATATCCCTGCTATCCTCAGCAATCGGGATGCTGAAGAAAGCATTCTTCAAGTCAATCACCGAAAACCAGGTGGCAGAAGCTGGAATCATAGTCAATAGGGCAGTAATGTCAGGAACAACTGGAAATTGTGGCACAACTATTTTATTCACCTCTCTCAGATCAATCACAAATCTGTACACAGGTGGCTGAGAGGGATCAGTTTGTTTCAAAACAGGCAGAACAGGACTATTGCAAACGTTGCCTCTTGTCTCTTCAATTACATCTTTGTCAATCAGATCGTAAATGATCGCTAACAACGCTTTTTCACCTTCACTAGAAATGTTATATTGGGGAATGCGTGGCATTTTAACATTGGCTTTCAATGTTACAACATATGGTGGTATTTCCAAGAGACCCACATCATTAGGACCAGTAGCCCAAAGAATATCAGGAAGCAACGATAATTCTGTCGGAAGTTTATCCCTTGACAAATACATTGGAGAAACCACTTTCTTACCGAGTGTAAGTTGTACTCCCAAAGGAGAACAGTACAAAGTCGCATACAATCTTTTTAACAGATCTAATCCCAACAAGTTTTCACCACAACCTGTTGTCAGAATAAGGGGTGCTTCGAATTCACAAGGACCAACAGAAAGAGACAAAGGATCAGAAATCGGATTCCTAACCGGGGCGCCAGGAAAAACCTACAGAAACATTCATTTCGCCAGACAAAGGTGCGCCAGGGAGTTTGGAGTGCATAAAAGAACTCTTTGTAGCACCAGTATCCAACAGAAAAGGTTCTGACACACCTGATGTAATCACCTCGACGTATGGTCCACTCTGATCTACTGGAACTGAAACAACTCCCTCTCTTTGTCTATGGCTGCCCTAGCAATCATTACCTTCCATATGCTCATCTTCTGCATAGTAATCATCAGCATAGTACTGAGCTGTCCTACCAGATGCGTTATTCTGTTGATCGAACCTATTCATTGAGTTCTGAGGTGGAAGGGAACGAGCGTTCTGGGGGAAATTTCCACGTCCTCTACCTCTAGGTGCTTGTTGAACACCTCGACCTCTGGAGCCAGAAACACCATTTGCGCGCTGTAACAAGGCAGGGCAACTATATTTAAAATGACCCTCATTCTTGCAATATGAACACTGATTGGGACCTACAGGGACACGTGGTTGAGTATACTCGACTCTCTGCGAGTTTCTCTGATACTGTTGAGGCTGCTGATAATTATTCTGATAGTTACTCTGACCACCATTATTCTGGCCACCACCACCACGTGGCGGATACGCTTGCTGTAACAGAGCCTTCGTTTTCAACTCTTTAGTTTTCTTTTCTGCTCTATCTTTCTCGTCTTTGTCTCTATTTTCGTAGTACTGTGCAGTAGCCAATATCTGTGCTGAAGAGGAAACTGCCCAAGAACTCTCTGAATCTTTTAACTTTTTACACAACTCGGGAAGCAGATTGTGCACAAATTTATCGACGAACAATCGCTGACCACCTTCTGTGCTCATATCTTGACCACTGTGGTCAACAAACGTTTCTTCAAACCTGGTGAAGAAATCAGAAACCGTTTCATCTTTCTTCTGCTTACACGCAGACAACTTATCCCAATTTACACGCATCGCAGGCATCATAGTTTTCATATAATCAATGATCCTACCAGGAAGTTCTGCTACTAAAGGCTCAGGTTTAGCACCACCAACTTGTCGGGCATCTGCGGCAGCAATATTAGCCCATGAGTCACCTAATTCCTGATCATGATCGGCATGACGAATCTTTCCCCATAAAGGCTGTGGAACAACGTTCCCAAATAACATATCGATATCGGCTAAATTCATAATGCATGAACCTGCAGTCTGCGACAATTCCTTGTAATACCCTGCAGGATTCTTACGGGGATCAGGCAATGTCTGTTTAAGGGCCAAAACTTCAGCTCGCTTCCAAGGAACATGTACCCACACACGCTGAAAGTGTGCTTGTATGGCTGGGGGGTTATTACCAGGACCTGCCGCTACCTCTTCCTTCCATTGTGGATGGACTTCTCTCATGGGATATTGTCTTCCCTTCTTTTTATCAGAAAAATCAGACTCAAACAACGACTTGGAAACACCCTCAGTCCTAAGCGACAACAACGTCGCAACTGCTTTCTTAACATCTGAACCCACAATCGCGCCTTTTGAAATCTCGAACCGTACATGGCTCAACTCAGGAGGATTAGAGTCCAAATCATTTTCCTCTAAGTCTTCACATAGAAAAACACACATTTTCTCAAAAACGTATCTCTGCTTCGATGCTTCCCACTGGTTGAAGACATCCATAACACATTCTAAATCATATTTTTCCGGGTCAGCAACCCATTTATGTGCCAAACAATCCAACGTTTCCTTCTCCCTAGAATCAGGCAGTTGACTACGCAACTGCTTGCGCTCTGTGTCAGGAGTTACACTCGTTGCACCAAAGAGAGGATGCAAAAAACTAGCGACAGTACTAGCCACTCTCTGACGAAGAGAAGGAGAAGTTGATGAAAAGACAAGAGGGAAAGCAGGGTGAGACGAGGCAGATGCAGAGGCAGTGTCAGGAGAAGTACCAGGAGTGGTAGTCGATATAGTAGTCAAAGTTGTAGGAAGTATAGGAAGAGCAGATGTAAAAGCCGGTGCCCTTGAGGAGGCTGCACCGGAGGAGGAGGAGCCAGCTGAAGAGTAGCTGGTGGGTGCTGTGGAGGAGCAGGAGGCAATGCAACCACGGGTTGCGCAGCTAAAGGTTGCGGAGGTGCCGTAGCATTTTGCGCATAGGGGGGTGGCGAAATTAACAAATGCGCCATTAACGGATCCTTTTCAAGCTCTTTTGCTGCATCTTGCTGAAGAGGCGGTAAAACTGGATAACATTTGTCAATGACCATTTTACGTTGCCTGTGCAACTGCTCACTCATCTGTTCTTCATTATCTTTAAACTGCATAGCAGCTTGCATTATCGAAAACCCCCTTTCTCTCTTATTTTTCTTCGCTAATTTACTTTCCTTCTGTTTGGCCTCCTTACGCCATAGGCGGAAAGAGTCAAACATCGCCGGCTGGGCTTTCTTCTTAAAAAGTCTAACTTCAAGATTATCTAAGATTTCTGTGTCAAAGCTACCGTATTGGGGCCATTTTAAAACACCATCTTTTCTGGTGTATTTGATCCACACTTCATTGTATGTGATGGGGCCACTCCATGTTTCACATACAGTTCATAAGTTGGAGTTCCAACCGGAGGAACCGGACACGAGTCCTCCAATCGGGAGTCCCTATTATTACAACCAAGACAAAACAAATTTCCAAGTCTGCTAAGACCAGGCATCTTCGCTCTCTAGTCTAGCTTCAAACTTCAAAGGATTATCGATTACGATATTTCTCATGAATACACGAGTCCTTCGGCTTTGGCACTTGCAAGTTCCAAACAAAGTGATCCCGAGGGATACCCAAAACTAAGAACCAACTAAGGACTGGGAGACGCTCCACTTATACTTAACTGAGATATCGATGACGTCACCAGAAGACTCGTCTTATCGTTTTGCTCTACCAAACTTCAAGGGTCCAAATCAGGGCGATACCCAGGGCAGCAGTCCTTCGTAGCCGTCGGGAAGCGGGGAACCTCGCAGCAAAGACTTTCGGACCACGTCGACATGCAGGGGTCGATGAAGTGGTTGGCCTTCCTCTAGAATTTTCACACGAAGCTCCTCACGAACCTCTGGCTGGACCGGTACCGCTGGTATCGCCCCACGTTGGGCGCCAACTGAGGTAATGGGTTTTTCAGAACCGGTACCGAACCGGTAACCCAGTGGTGTCAGGGTACACACCCAAAGACCTCGAGTACTTTCCTGATTGAGACCACAGAAACTCAGAGTCTTCTAGGTGAAGTGAAGGATCGATTTTATTGGCTGCAACCAAGTAACAGGCGTCCTAGAAGTACAACAACACGGGATGTATATTCTCAGGAGACTGCTCAATCTTACAAAGCCAGGCTTCTCCTTTTATACGAAATATTGTGCTTTAGGCAAACATTCTCCACATTTTAGTATATCATTGACATGTTTTCACTACAAAGTAAAAGCAGAGTCATGATGACAAGCCCACATCACAGTTCGTCCAGCCCACAATAAATCATCCGGCAAGGCCCAGCATTTCCATCAGATACCGGTGGACCCCCAATAAAAACGGGCACCTCCTCATCATAAAGCAAGTCAGAGAGAAAGGAGCAGGGACAGGTGTGAGCAAGATTCGGCAGGGTGTGTGTGTGATGAAAAGGGTTTGTGGCCTGTTGTGCCTTGATGCTATCTCGTTCGGCCACTGGGAGAGGAACTGACCGAACAGGTTTGGCCTGGGGCAATGGTTCCAGCTTGCCCAGGTCACAGAAAAGTCAATTAAGGTGTACGTGTCCTTTGGAATCGAATTTGGCTGTAGTTATAAGCCTATGTGAGGGCAACTCACAAAATGGCTGCCGTACACAAAATGGAAGCCAAGGGTTCAGGACGAAAATGACGATTTCGAGATGAAATCGTCACTCGAATATGACAAAAATGCTTGTACATAGTGTACTAGCCATTCTCGGTCTTTTGATATAAAAATCGTCATGCTATGATGAAGTTTAATTCTCGAGTCCAGAATTTTCAGAACCACAGCCCACGGGAGATGCGTACAGTGTCTAAACACAGCCGCGGGTTACTATTGACTTTCTAAGGGAAACAAACAAGTTACAATTTTAAAGATTAAGGGAACTTCTAGGTGAACTACGATGTAACCCTCTTAGACTAGGACACTTTGAGAGTCAAGACCCACGGAAGCACCGGAGTACTTGTGTTATGTCACCCAGGGAAGCCGAGTGCATAGGTGTCTTTTGGTGTCGGGTTTCGTCGTCGATTCCAATGGAGAGCTGCGAAGAAATGCTGCAGGCGACCAGATGAAAAGTGTCAGGGTGGATCCAAAGGTGGATCGGAGATGTGAAGGAACTGAAAGCAGAGGAGGCATATACAGGGGCTCACAAGGGTGACCCAATAACCAATCTGGTATGTACCTAAAGTACATGGTATCAATTTAGAGAGAGAACAGCCAGGCTGTGGGCCTGATTAGCAGGGCTACAGCCATACTAAAGTAAAAAAAATAGTGAAACACAGCAAAAAGTGGGGGTAACCATAGGAGGCAGACCCTACTCTCCTACACCTATCAAGGAATGAAAGTTCTCTGTCGGCCTCATCGGCAAAGTCAGTGAGCTTCCCTTGGATCTGAGATAGTGTGTTGGGGTTAGGGTCCCGGGAGTGAGAGGAGTCCAGAGCCTTAATCTCCATTTCCAATTTAGTAAGAGTACCGCGGATAGAGCGCAGGACATCAGACTGTTTGGAGATGCATTCTCCACGGATATCAGCTTTGAAACCCTCCCAGAGCGTGGAGGGGGAGTCAACCCTGCCTTTGTTAGGCACAAAATAAATTGTGATTGCAGTTTGTATCTCATTACAGAAGGCCGAGTCGCGTAGAGCATTGGGGGAAGCCGCCAGGACAACGCGCGACAGGGGGGTGCGGGAGGCACAGGCAGAGGCGAACAGAAGCGTGATCTGAGAGGGTGCGTGCCATGTGATCAACAGAGGTGAGCCAGGCGAGGGCGTCTGGAGTGGTGATCCAGAGGTCCAAGCAGGACCAGCAGCCGCGGGTGCCAGGGACGCAAGTGCCCTTGTGAGCCTCAGGGCGAGTGTGGCGCCATGCATCAAGCAGGAAGTTATCAGTGAGAATGGAGCTCAGGAGCGTGGCAGCGTGCAGGTGGGAAGTGTGGGGGCCACAGCGATCTAGTGTGTTGGACAGTGTTACATTAAAATCACCTCCCCAAAGGAGCGCAGCAGGGCCCATGGACAAAATATGGTGCCAGACTTGCGCAAAGAAGTCTGGGTCATCGCTATTTGGATCGTACACTGCAGCAAGTGTGATTGGCTGGGCCTGAAGGGTGCCATGGAGGATCACAAAACGCTCCCCAGGGTCGATAACCACCTGGGAAGTCTGCCAGGGGAACCCCCCCTGAGAATAATATAAGGAGGAGTGTATTTCACCCCAATGCCGGGAAAGAAGTCTGAAGGAAGTTGCAGGTAGCGGGGGAGTTTCTGTAGAAAACAAATGTCCACCCTGTGCCTGGTAAGGTGGGCATGGACCAGGCACGCCTTGCGGTGGTCGTTAAGGCCGCGGACGTTCCAGGTCCAGAAAGTGGTATCTGTCATGGTGCCATATTGATAAAAATAGTGTCAAGGACAGATGTACGTGAGGGAGAAACCTCGAGTAGGTGCATAGAACGGTGCAATATATTGTAGAGGAGCAAGCACAGTGCGGCAGGATTGGAAGTGCAATAAAACAACATAACATGTACCAAAACAGACAAAAAGGCCTCAGAGGGAGGCCACAAATCCCCCAATCCCCCACCCTACCACCCACACCAACCCCCAATCAGGCTGAGGGACCACCCACACCCACCGCGGGGATCCACAACTGGGAAGGGGGAAGTCTATGTCCAAGGAGGGAATCATCCTGTGGAGGCATGGTGTCGCTCAGCATACACCCCTGCCGAAGAGGCAGGGTGGCCAAGCCAGATGTCAAAGCAAACAGTGGAAGGAAGGACGTCCACAGTTCGGAGGCACCCAGCCCTAAGCATTGCTGTGAAAGAGACACGTAGAGAAGGGAGTTGCAAAGTGGTCAAAACCAATGATCGAGTAATATGAGGAAAAAACAACTAATAGCATAATAGTATATTACCGTTCAGTCATTGTCACTTAGGTTGCAGTCAACAGTGTTTTGAGAGTTAGCACAAGTGGATCGATGTGATCTGTCATGTTTTTTGCAAAAGCCAGAGCGTCTTTAGGATCAGGAAAGACGAGTGTCTTGGAGCCTTGCCTGACTTGTAGTTTAGCCGGATACGCCGGGGAATATGAGAACTCATGTTTTTGGAGGATTCGCTTCACAGGAAGATACTTGCGGCGGGCAGCTTGCACCACTATGGTGTAGTCCGGATAAAACGACAGGGAGTTGCCTGATGGAGGATGGTGTCACGGTCCCTGAAATGAAGAATTTTGGTGATGATTGGAAGAGCCGGCAGTCTGGGACTTGGGTGGGGACCGTGCGAGCGGTGGGCCCACTCAACGATGAAGACAGAAGAAAGGACCTCGTTAAAAATCACGGATAAGTTGTTCGACAAAGTCCTCCATCCGCAAGATATTGGTGGATTCGGGCACACCCGTGATTCGAAGATTGCTCCTGTGGGATCGCGTCTCCAAATATTTGATTTTGTTCCTTATCAGCTCCAGTATCTTATCCATTTGAAGAAGCTTTTGTCGATCCTGAGTGCCAGCATCCTCGGCGTCAGAGACCCTTGTTTCCTTGTGTAGCAGGTGAGCATCATAAGAGTCCACCCGAGACTTGACCTCGTCCAGACAAGATGACAGCTGTTCCAGCTGGGCCACAATGCATGATGGACTTGAGATCGTCCTCCCGTGTTGAGGCCATCTCTGTGGGCTCTGTGGGGGCAGTTGGATTTCCACCATCGGTGACCGCGATATCCTGGTGCGTCTGCCGGCGCTGGTCAAAAGCAATCTTTGGCTGATTGGGGTCAGTCTTCCCCATGGCAGGCGAAAGTAGGTGATGGAAGCAGCCAAGGAGCAGGAGAAGATTGCAACTGGAAGGCAAAGTAGCAGCCCCTGCAGGGCGTG
Organism: Lissotriton helveticus; assembly: GCF_964261635.1. Classification (NCBI taxonomy): domain Eukaryota; kingdom Metazoa; phylum Chordata; class Amphibia; order Caudata; family Salamandridae; genus Lissotriton; species Lissotriton helveticus. Next base: position 966,940,986 of record NC_136071.1, on the reverse strand, counting down.
AAGGAGACGTCCCAGTTGAGAGGAGAATGGAGCAAGCGGGCAGGGTGAGAAGGCAATGATTTAGGCCCGCAGTAGCCGGGCATCAGCCAGGCCAGGCGCGGGGTGCCAGGAGGAAACAACAGACTGCACCCCCAACAATGGTATGTTGGAGCGGGTGCCAAGCAGGACCAGGGGCCCAACAGGAGGATGTCAAGGAAGGCAGTGCTGCAACATTGTTTGGCAGGCAAGGAAGAGAAGAGGGTCCATGGATCCGGGTGTTACCCAGTGAGGGTCGGCCACCGCAGCGTCTCAGTGAGTGCCTCAGAGTAAGTAAGTAAGTACGTAAGTAATGTTTATTGTTTAGTTAATTAAAACCATAACAATTTAAAACAATTAGCAGAGGAGAGCGCGGCTGCAGGGATGATGGCTGTGGGGAGACACAGGGGGGGTGCAGCCTCCATCGCGGGGCCAGCAGTGCCGAGGAGCTTCAACGATGTCTCAGCAGTGGTAGTAGTGACTGAGGCCCGTAGTATGGCGCGCACGCACCCAACCCTACCACAGGAACCCCTGCTGCAGCATCGCTCACCTTGGTCGGCAGAAGGCTAGTGGCAGGCGGGCCCCCAGTAAGCAAGCAAAGGAGGAGGAGCGTGATAAGCAACCGGGCCGCCAATGCTGGGTCCAAGGATGACAACCCAAACCGACGCCGGTCCCAACACAATGGCAGCAGCGTTCTCCAGGTGCGGCCCCAAACACTAGCAGTCAGTGGGGACATCACCGCAATGCAGGGTCGAAGGCAGGGCCGAGGGGCCGGCTCAGCATGCAGCAGGGACGATCCAGGCAGGTCGCTTCGGAGCACAGTAGGGAGCCGGGGGCTGCTCCTGCAGGAGACAATGAGCAGCGTGGAGTCACGAGGGTGTGCCACCCACCCAGTGGAAGTGTGCCTCGTGGCAGGCGCCAGCAGCTGGGAAAAAGGCACCCGCGCTGTGAAATGGTCCTGGCCGGACGGTGCGGCTCGCGCACCCCCAAAACCGCCGCAGGATGCCCACAACAATGGCGGCACTCACTGGCTATGGCAGACAGCAGTTGAAGGAAGTCCCCATGTTGGTGCTCCGGGCGCCGAAAGCTTAAGTGAAGGAGAAGCAGGGAACCAGGGCAGCACCAGCAGAGGGGCCACACTCGTTGATTAGGCCTGGTGTTGGAGCACGGCCCAGGAGCAGCACGGGGGGCCAAAAGTGATACCAGGCGGTGCCCTAGGGATAAGGTGAGTCAGGGCGCCCGGGAGCCAGGTGGTTTCAGTGAGGTAGTCTGCAGGATTCTGGCAGGATGTATGACGTTACAACGCAGGCTATTACAACGCCTGCCCTTACAACGCGGTTTTTACATCGCAATCCATTACCACGCATAGCGCTTTGGGGTGCTGGATAGCGAAAAGTTTAATTTACTATTCCAACATCAGTCCCCGTGGACACAAGGGAAGGTGTTGGATAGTAAATTAAACTTATTCCCTATCCTCGGGCGCCCCCCAGCGCAATGCGTTGTAATGGTTTGCGTTGTAATGACCGCGTTGTAATGGTAGTGCGTTGTAAAAGTTTCGTCGTAAAGGTTTTTCACCTTCTGGCGGATGTTAGGCTTGGCCGGCAAAGCCCACTCAAAGTGCGGCCATCTTGCAGCCGGCTAAGCCAGCCCTCCGATTCATGACCAGTTTGAGTCCTATGGCAAGGTGTTCTTGCCAAAACTCAGCACTAGGTGTTTTGTATGTTTAGCTTGAGATAGTTGCCTTTCATTCAGTTAGTTACTTTGGTGATGTGGGCAGTGTACTTGTGTACTTGCATGCGCATAAAATTGGTGGAATATACACAATTTAACTTGTGCACAGACGTCTGCCTCAGTGCATAATTTGCATTAGAAGTTGTTGAAGGAGATATGGTAGGTTTGAATGTCAGTGTATTCCTCATTCACACAGGGTCACACTAATATCCGTGGTTGTTGCACCTAGCACTCCTTTGTGAAAGACTGACGCAGTGCAGGGCCGCTGCAGGTGGCATAACGATGCAGGTAGGAATTAGAACTGTCTCCTTCCGGAGTGAAAAGTGTTTCATAAAAAGAGCTTTCCATTCAAGTACCTATGAAAACTTTTGATCATTTCTAATGCACAGACGGCTGAATAGAATTACTTCATACATGGCATAAAACTAACATTTCACTCAGGAGACTATTGCATTCAGGGTTGGCAGCTCAGACGTTAGTGCACAGGGCCTGGCAACAGATATACCCACGAAAACCCCAAAACATTAAAAAAAAACTTCTACAGCTCAACTATGCAAGCCAGTTCCTGTGGCTGGTGGGGTGCAGGGCTCAGCCATGAGCCACGTCTAGCAGTCAAATCCCACTACGCACAGCCAAGCTCAGCACAGACAATTGCGCTGGGCCCGGCCAGTCTTTGCACTGTGGCCAACCCCTGCTTCAATCAGCGAAATAGCAGAGGGGGTTGGCTGCATTTTGTGTTTTGGCACAGGATTCGGTCATAGTTAAGGGCATGCAGCCAAACTGCAATGCACAGCCTTCAAACACGCAAATGGTTGCAACTAGTGCAATATAAAAATATGGGAATTGAATGTGGTATATCCCGGAAAGTCACTGAACAAATGTTGTTTCTTACTCTTTTCTCATATTTCCCTTTCCCCAGGTTCTCTTTTAACCTTCATGTTCTTGTCATGAGGTTGGTAGTGGGTCCTGAGAAGTACAGAAGCTGACAGGGCTCCAGTTGTATCTGGATTGCAAGGTTTAATCAGATTGACAGTCAATGACGTCACAGGAGCATCCCCACTGTTCATTAGCAATGAGCTATTATAAAGGCCCAGGTAGTGTAAGTCCATCCCAGTAAAATAAATATTTGACACAAAACAGTACATCCTTTGGCATGGCAAATTACATCTCAACAGGTTCTACGCTGAAGATGAGAAAACATAAATCCTTATTTCAGTATTGAACGGGCTAAGAACGCAAACCGTGCCTTTTGACTTCCTGCTCCATTGCATGGAAAATGAGGCAGATGTAAAAGACAATTTTAGGCTATGCTTGGTGTCAGTGCACAGATTCCTGATATGGTGGCAGATGTCTTTATAAATGAATAACAGTTATAGCTCCTACTTAAAATGTTGTGAACTTTCTGTCTTATAGATAATAGTGCAGTGAACTCTCTGTCTTGTAGATGATAGTGCAAACACACTTAAACCGTGACTGCGGACCCAATGTGTGAAGGCAAGGAACGACTTCCTGCTCAAAAGGGTATAATGCAACACACACCGGTACCCACAACACAATTGAATGCACCTTTGGTCTGCTGATATGTCCTGTCTATACACACCCAAAAGGTAAATCACATTGATGGCACCCACGGCGGCGATTCTTTTGGCGCCCCTCCAATGTTCTTCTCCATGTATTCCCACACTACCAAACTCCACCATTCCCCTCATCTCTCTATAGCCCCTCTCTCACATACATTTCATTTTCAAAGTGCAGGTTGGGGTTGGCTTTACTAATAAGAATATATATTTCTATGCAAACGAAACCTTTTCAGCAACATTAGGAATAGATCATGAACGACAGGGAAAACACAAAACGTCCTAACCTATACTATGCAGTTTACTTGCAGCTCTTCGAGGACAGTTCATAAGTCATTGTACTAAATGAAGATTGTAACTTCTGAACTGCAAGTAACAAAAGGATCTATGTGTCAAAAGCAGTAACCTGCTGAGCTATCCACAAACAATTCTGGTCTGTGATCTGCATAGTGTGTTCTTTCTCCTCTACTTTAGGAAGAGTCAAACTGTCACTAGACAAAACCCATCTCTCTCCAGCAGGAACATTAATCATCAGCATGAACTTGATATTTTTGTTGTTGCCTGAAATATTATAGAGGCACAGGACTCTCTGTCACAGGTGCATGTAGACCCATAAGGTAATTCTAAACACAGTGCCTTTCAAGGTCAGCACCAGGTGTGGCTGCACCCTTTGCAATGCCCTAAAGCCGGCACTGTTTGCACAACATTGCAGAATATTGCTGTCAAGAGGATAGTTCTTATCCCAGGTGGCCCTGTCACCTCTTTACTTGGTGACATCCTACAGGTTGATGAAAAGGATGTGGAAGGAGAAAATGAGGGACGAGGAGGTCCAGGGCAGTTATTTTTGGGATACAAATGTATTAAGCATGCAGGGATGGACACCGTTTTGGAAATAAAAAAGTTTATATTTTATTTGTTATTTAGCACTGTTTCTGCAATGAAGAAATTGCTGCGCTCGTACTTTTTTGGGTTAAAAAAGCATAACTGCTTATGATACATTGAATGAATATTAAAACACATGATTTTTAATTTCCCATGTTGGAATATATTAAAATAATAATTGATGAAAGAAAAGTGTTGTTGTCAAATAAATTCTTCAACAACGAACAACACTCGCAATTATATAATATACAGGTGGCAGAATAACTTCTACAGAAAAGATACATTTTTCTTATAAATAAATAATGCTTTTTAAAGGATAATGTTAACTCTAATGCACATGTTAAGGCCCAATAAACCTACGTTCTAGAAGGATGCTGAATACACATCTTAAATGTGTGATTACATTTTTGTGGGCAATTTCTCTCCAACTCTTCTCTTTCTGTGAGGTGGTCTATTTGCAGATAAGTTGCTAACATTCACCTGTTAACATCATCCTTATTTGACACAATGGATAACTGTGCAGCGCGGTTAATATTTCAATTGAGGGGTTCTGAGGTTCTGTGGTTTTCGACTTCGCTTTGAATTTGGCCGCCCTTTTGTGTCCAGCCGCCATTTTGTGTTGCCTCACTCAGGCAGCACTGCGAACGTAGTGTTTTTGCTTTTTCAGCTGCTACATGTCTCTTCTGTTAAAAAGTAACTCCTTGTCCTTGTTTACGAAACCGATGTCATTGTCTGGCCGAGTTTGTTAATCCATGTCTAGACTGATTGATCCTTGTCTTAGTCGATTGTTTGGGTCCCACCATTCTTCCTATGCTTTATCTTATTTGACTAGCCTTCGCTATTCTCTTCATGTGTTCTCCTATTACGCAACTATCCTTTGAAACACACGAATACGTCCTGCCACCTGCAAATTAGATTACGGGCACTACCATTGATTAACGTGAGAGCACACGGGGTCTGAAAAGAGGGCGTATTCAAGATACTTGATAGCTTGTTTTCAAACTTTTCCTATTTGTCAGTTTTGTATGTTTTGGGAGTAGATATTGTAAACATGTGTACTATAAAAGATTGTGCGCCACGGAATTAAGTGGCAGTCTCCTAAGAATCTACGCATGTACTTCTTGGACAACTGTGCTTAGCTGCAGCTAATAAACTTGATTTTCTACGCCTAACAGAGTGTCTCGTGTCTCTGTCTGACAAGGCAGGTGAACCCGGAGATATTAGGCGTGCCCTGCGCCACTCGGCCCATAAGGCCCGGTTCTCCAACTGGCGCCCAACGCGGGGCGACTTCAGTGGTAGCGGTTCAGCCCGAGGGTCGTGAGGAGCTTCGCAAGAAAATTCTGGAGGATTCGCGAACCACCCAAGCGACCCCTGTATGTCGAAGTGGACCGAAGGTCTTTTTCAGCGCGGTTACTCCTTTCCGACGGCTGCTGACGACTGCTGCCCTGACTATCGCCCTGCCGTGGCCCTCTGGTGATGATTGGTATCGCGAGAAGTTGAACGGACATCTGTTGGCGTGAGAAAACATTTAGTTAAGTATTCGTGGGTAGCGCCCACCCTTTGGTTTTATTTTTGTTATTCGACTACTGCACTTGTCGAAGCCAAGGGGTAAGTACGTTTGTGCTGTGATTATTGTTTTAACCCCATGAAGTTTGTGAACAGTCCAGTTCGTTACGAAATGCCTGGGCTTAGTAAGTTTAGGAGGTTTTGCTGTTTAGACTGTAATAGGGATTCCCGGCTAGAGGATTCTTGTCCAATTCCTCCGGTTAGAACTCCCACTTATGAGCTCTATTCGAAACATGGTCTTGGCCCCATTATTTTTAATGAAACATGGATTCGATACACGAAGAAAGATGGTGTCTTGCAGTGGCCACAAAAAAGCTGCTTTGAGCCTGACATGTTAGATAACTTAGAAGCAATTTTGTTTGAGAGAAAAACCCGGCCAGCAATGTTTGACTCTTTTCGCCTATGGCGCAAGGAAGCCAAACAGAAAGAAATTAAACAGGCAAACAGAGATAAGAAAACGCAAGATATGATGATTTTACAGGCTGCCCAACAGTTTAAAAATAATGAGACTGATCAGATGATTGAAGTCTCAGAAAGACAGCATTGTATGGCAATAGATAGATGTAATCCTGTGTTGCCTATTTCCCCACAGAGTAAAGATCTTGACGAAGATTCCTTAATGTCTCATTTGTTGAGATTACCTCCGCCTTATGTACTAGGTGCTAATGCACCCCCATTACAACCTGTTGTTCAACAACCTGTTGCTCTGCCAGTAGTTCCACAATTGCCTCTTCCAGTAATCCCACCTCCACCTCCTTTGCCACCGACTTCTGTACCTCAGTCTCCTTTGCCATCAGTTTCTCTTGCAACTAGCTCTTCTCCTACTGTGCTTAATACATTGTCTCCTGTTTTATTGTCGGATTCTCCTACGGCTCGTTAACGTTTAGTCGACACTGTTTCTGGTCTTTTCTCACCTTTCTTCGGGTCTCTTAACTTGACTCCTGCCTCGTCTAGAAGGCAATCCCGTAGTCAAATTCCAGGTTCTGACGAGACAGTTAGGTTGGACTCTCTCGCTCACAATTGGATAATGAGTGGTCCACAGTATAGCGTGCGCGATATCCTGGATACTTTTCTTCAGTGGAATGCGCCCACGCAGAGATATGTTTTTGATGTTATGTGTGACACTCTTGTCAAAGGATGGGAGGATATGGATTTGGGTTCAGCTCCCCAGGGTCTGTTAGATGTGCAGGCTAAATTTGATAAAGGACTTATTGTGGTTTCCGAAATAGAGGATGCCGTCAAGATACTTGTCACTTTTAGGTCTTCCTTTTTCTCTCAAGCTTCTCTTGAACCTGATCCTGCGGTTCGGCATAAAGTGAAACACTATCCTATGCGAGAAGTCCCTCCGATATGGAGATATGCAGTTCCACAAGTAGGCGCTGTTGCGGGTGTTCCTGCTCCTTTCCAGCGTATATGGGTACATGTCCCTTGGAAAAGATCGGAAGTTTTAGCGCTTAAACAGTCTTTACCGGTCCCTCGTAAGAATCCTGCTGGGTATTATAAAGAGCTGTACCAGACTGTTGATGCGTGTATTATGAATTTAGCAGATATTGATTTGCTGATGGGAAATGTAGTCCCACAAGCATTATGGGCTCGGATTCGTAGGGAAGACCACGACCAAGCTTTAGGTGGTAATTGGGCTGCTTTAACTGCTGCAGATACAGCACAAGTAGGTGGTGCTAAACCCGATGATTTGATCAGAGAATTGCCTGGTAGGATAATAGCTCTAATGAAAACGATGATGCCTGCCGTACGCGTTAATTGGGATAAGTTAGCTGCGTGTAAACAAAAGAAAGATGAGAGTGTCACCGATTTCTTTACCCGTTTTGAAGAAACGTTCATCGACCACAGTGGTCAAGATATGAATACCGAGGGTGGACAACGATTATTTGTGGATAAATATGTATTTAATTTACTTCCAGAATTATCGCACAAATTGAAAGACTCCGAGAGTTCATGGGCTGTTTCATCGTTTGCCCAGATATTAGCTACTGCTCAGTACTACGAGAATAGGGATAAGGAAGAATTGAGTAGGTGGAGAGAGAGTACGGGAATGTTGGATGCGACAGGGTGTTGGACGGAATTGTCAGAACACCAACGTTGGTTGTTACCAGATGCTTATGTACTACCTGTAGTTACTATGGCGCATGGTCCAGCTCATATCAGTGCGAAAGGAATATGCAAGCTTCTGGTTCCATTATGGCAGAATGAAGGTATTCCGAAATGTGCGGAAAATGTGGTAAAGCATTGTATTGTTTGTTTAATGCATAATCCAGGAAAGGGAACACCAACTCCGGCAGGTCATTTTGCTCCCCCTATGAACCCTTTTGAGGTATTACAAATAGATTACATTCATATGGAGCATTGTAATACCCTCAAGTATGTTCTGGTGGTGGTCTGTGCCTTTTCCAGATGGATAGAGGCCTACCCCCTAAAATATAATACTGCTTTGTCTACTTCCAAAGTCCTCTTGAAGGAATTCTACCCGAGGTTTGGTTTGCCGCGCATTGTCTGGAGTGACAATGGAAGTGAATTCGTAGGCCAAAATATGCAGAAGGTGTGTGCGGGTCTTGGTATAAGACAGAAATTCCATGCGGCAAACCACCCTCAGTCAGCGGGTTTGGTAGAGTGTTATAATGGCACCCTCAATATCAAATTAGCAAAGATTCAGGCCAGCACGGGCCTTGCTTGGCCCGATGCCTTGCCTTTGGCACTTCTCTCTACAGGAACAATTGTACACTCTCGTTTAGGACTTAGTCCTTATGAGGTCATTTTTGGGTGCCCAGCCAATGTCTGGGGAGTCCCTCGACCTAAAAAGTATTCCGATATTCCATACCCATTGTTGGTTGATTACTTGCATGACCTCACCACTAAATTACGTGTTATTCATCAACAGGTTCAAAACGCTTTGCCGGAGGCTTCCTCAGATCCAGGCCATTCCATTCAACCTAGAGATTTCGTATGTTTGAAGAATTTCCAGAGGAAAAAGAATTTGGAACCTCGTTGGGGGCCGCCACGACAAGTGCTTCTTGTCACCCGTACAGCTGTGAAGGTCGTCGGGAAGAAAAACTGGGTCCACGGCGTGCACTGTAAGAGGGTACCCTTGCCTTTACCTTACGACCAGTGGGTCCGAAAAGGCGTTGGTGACAGTGAGAGTGAGAAAGTTCCCCGATTTGTACCTTTCAGTAGTGCACGCCTGGACTGGACAAATTCTGAGAAAGAAGATGACGACGTGTTGCAAGAAGCTGTACCAACACATTTGCGATTGAATACGATGAACCCAGAGACTTTGTTTCGAGTCCAAACGATACCTGGCAAGACACGGTACAACCTAAGACCTAGGTTGACTAAAGACAATTGAACTTTGGTTTTCTTTTTTATACCTTTTTTTTATTGAAAGACATTTCCTTTTCACTATCCATCAAGTTGCAGGGTCACGGTATGAGTCTTAGGCTGTGACCTGAGTAGTGACCTAGGTCAGCAGGACTTGCAGTGTCATAGGACGGCTAATAACCACAACTAAGTGATCCAGGAAGATTAGCGTGAGCAACGCCTTTAGAGAATGGATAATAAAGTGGAAGGCAATGATATTAAGATTGTAAAGAGAAATAAGTACAAGAAATTATTGTTTAGTCGATGTGGCGTAGAATTGTGTATTCTAGTATGTTTATGTATTTTATTAGCTTGTGTGAGCTGGATTGCCCACACTATGCAGCAAGCACCTGTTCCTACTTCTGTTTCTTTGCCTTTTCCTACTACTACTTCCCCGCATAAGTTCTATACACTCCCAGATCATGAGCAAATTAGGAGAACAGAATACTTCAACAATTCATTCATCCAGTTGTTACATCAGCATCAACTGGTAGTCAACACTACTGACTGTTGGGTTTGTGGGCTCATGCCACATAACACAGAGAAAGGGATGCCATATTTAGTGCTTCCGTTTTCATATGAAGGTTCCGCTTGGGCTTATTTGGCTATGTTTTCTAATGCATACCAGAATCAACTTCGATATCCTCCTGGTGGTCCATATAATGGTGGAGCAGATTTTAGTCATAGTCCTTTGATAAAGGGAATAGTGACAATGGCTAAAATTGGCGACATTGGTAAGATTCCCGTTGATGAGAAACGAGCATATGATGGTTGGAATGTGTCTCGTTACGTTACTAGTCTCACTGATAAGGCTAGACAAAGAAGATCTTCGCCAATTTGGACCATACCTCATAAAGGTAACCTATGTCTGCAGATAAATGGTCAGAATACTAAGAACAAACAGGAAAAGAGTGTTTGCTCCCATACATACATCTATACACCCTTGATTTCTTCACCGCTGGTACCATCTCAAGGTACATATTTTGTTTGTCATGATAGAGCCTACACATGGCTTCCCACCTATTTTTCAGGAACATGTTATGTGGCTTTTCTTCTTCCCCCGACACATACTGCTCCTTCAGGTCATCACAGAAAGAGATATGGCAGAGGGGTTATTGATTCTAAAGACACAGCTGGACAAGAGGGAGGAGACTTTGTCAAAGGGTTTCTTCCTTTTTGGGGTCCAATGGCCAATAGCAGAAACATTAGACAGCTAGTTTGTGTTGTCGAGGCTACCATAAATGTGACTTCCGGAGCCTTGAGCAATTTGACAGCCGAACTTCAGGCGAATCGTCTTATGACTTTGCAAAAACGAATGGTTTTAGACATTGTCCTTGCAGATAGAGGAGGAGTCTGTAAATTGATTTAAGTCTAGTTGCTGCATTTATATTCCTGATAATGCCCCTACAGTATACCAAGCCATTTCTAAGTTACACGTAATTTCCGAGTCTATACATCAGGACACAGGAGATTGGTCTGTGATGGGATGGTTTTGGGGACTACTGTCCACATGGGGATGGAAAGTGTTAACTTTCCTTGGAATGATTTTAGCCATCATTTTTTTCTTGCTGCCTTTGTTTGCAATGTGGCCCCGCCAACTGTGGACTTTGTGCCACCTTGTGTGTTCCAAAGCCTGTGTCACAGAAAACAGAGAACATTAAAATGATGTTGCAGCAACAGCTCAGGGACCTCATGACCATTGACATCGACTCAGACTAACATGAGTCCTTTGTGCTTTGCCGGAGTAATGGCAAAAGGAGGGTCTGAAGTTCTGTGGTCTTCGACTTCGCTTCGTATTTGGCCGCCATTTTGTGTCCAGCCACCATTTTGTGTTGCCTCACTCAGGCAGCACGGCGAACGTAGTGTTTTTGCTTTTTCAGCTGCTACATGTCTCTTCTGTTAAAAAGTAACCCCTTGTCCTTGTTTACGAAACCGATGTCAGGGTCTGGCCGAGTTTGTTAATCCATATCTAGACTGATTGATCCTTGTCTTAGTCGATTGTTTGGGTCCCACCATTCTTCCTATGCTTTATCTTATTTGACTGGCCTTCGCTATTCTCTCCGTGTATTCTCCTATTACACAACTATCCTTTGAAACACACGAATACGTCCTGCCACCTGCAAATTAGATTACGGGCACTACCATTGATTAACGTGAGGGGAGGAGAGCATACGGGGTCTGAAAAAGGATGTATTCAAGATACTTGATAGCTTGTTTTCAAACTTTTCCTATTTGTCAGTTTTGTATGTTTTGGGAGTAGGCATTGTAAATATGTGTACTATAAAAGATTGTGCGCCACGGAATTAAGTGGCAGTCTCCTAAGAATCTACGCATGTACTTCTTGGACAACTGTGCTTAGCTGCAGCTAATAAACTTGATTTTCTATGCCTAACAGAGTGTCTCGTGTCTCTGTCTGAGGAAAATTGAATTTTGCCTTGTCATATGTGCCTACGTGTTCCCCATCCTATGATATATGTACATGATCGATATGCATATATCCCCCTATGATCGATTAAAGACGCAATTATAGTTGTGTCCAACGTTAGTATGCCAGTCTCCAGCTCTCGTGAAAGCAACGAGTATTAGGCCTATGTTACCCACGTTTTACATTAATGCACGTTAATTTATTGAATTGTCCCCGTTTCTAGGCCTCAAAGGGCCTGAGCACCAGATTCAAGCTCCAGTCTCCTGAACCCACTCCGAGGAGCGATGCAGCCCCCACCTGCATCCCTGACCCTTCACTTACTTCCTGCCGCGCAGCGCATTGCCCGGCCTGGCTCTGCCTGCCTGTCTGCCAAGAATATGTTATGCCTCTGGTTATCAGTTCAGCTCTCCGTCTTCACATTCCTAAGCTAACAAACCGCATAAACAGCTTCAGCTAAAGTCTAGTCTTTCTGTCTCCATGTAAGAGAATTAATTAATATCCATAGAAGATTCATAGCACACACAATACATGTAGAATATATGCATGCACCAGCCTTAGTGTCAAGTAGCCTTTGCCCTGATAACTTTTAGATTCTATCAACATGTACTCCAAAACACCAGATACCAGATATGCTATAGGTACATGTCGTCCTGACATCGCAGACTTTCGTCTCCTCTTCTAGTGCAGAAGTCATAGCCCCCAGTTCTCCCCGGTAACACGTCATGGCCCGTTTGCGCGCACCACTAGGTTAAAGGTTCCAGCTGCTCAGGTAGCCCCCTCCATGCATCCACCCACTTTTATGACACTTCTGTGACGTTCTCATCACATGTCCACGTGCACGCCTTCTTTTCACGCCCATGTGTTCTTATCTTACGCTTGTCACTTGTTACGCCTACTGTATGCAATGTAATTCTAATGTTTTACTATATATACCTTGTACTGTTAATGAGACGTTGCAGCTGCCTTCCTTGCCATTCTATTTCAGGCTGTTCCGATCCTGTCCCTTCCCTTGTGCCTGATTAAAGCCTGTTAGACTCAGATACATCGGATCTTGCCTCTTATTTATTGAGCTATCTGTTTCATTAATGTATTCAAAAATAGTACCGGTAATTAATTATTTATTTACCACATAATGGCGCCCGAATAGGGACGAGCCCCTTCCCCACGCGCCGGCGATGTAACGCAGGCCCCCTGACCCTTCTACAGCCGTGACGGAACTCTACCGTGCACGTGCAGATATTTCTGCTTCATCAAGTCTCCCTCAGGCCCACGGAGGAAACGGAGACTGCGGTCCGGCATCCAGACGAGGCGGTGAGGAATGCGGTTCGTCCCGACCAGAGCCCAAGCCGAGAGAGCAAGGTCCGAGGTATCCGGAGGCCCACCTGTTTCTGAAGTCCGAAGTTCGTAGTCCGACGTCGTAGCAGTCCAGTCCAGTCCGAGGCCTTCAGTTTCTGCTTCCCGGTGAGTACCGTTGCGGGGGAAGTATCTAGACAGGTTCATTAGTTTGTTCCTGGTCCGATGGGTTTGGGTACACAGATCCAGTCCGACGTGTCCATCTAGGTGGATACGGTATGACGTGTCTCTTTAGGAGACCGGTATGTTCTGTACTGTTTTAGCAGTGCATCCAGTAATTCTAGTAAGTCCGTTCTCGAGAAATTCAAGTATTATGTTTTCAGTGTATCAGGTAGTATTCTGTTCGAACTGTTATTAATGTATTTCTATGTCGTGGTATGAGTGATTTGTTTGCCATGTCATTACTGTGATTATTGTGTATTGTGTTTAGTTTAAGTACGACCCGATTATGCCTCTGTTCTCGAAATTACGTCAGATCAAAACCAGAAAAGGGTTACTCGAAGAATCAGTTCCTGTCCCTCCTAGGGACAGTCCTGGACATTTTATGTATCACAAGCATGGCTTAGATGCCATATTATATCTAGACTTATGGGTGGATTACACCAAGGATCTTGAAGAGAAATATAGATGGCCTGTATCAGGTACATGGGATGCCGAGTGCATCATGCGAGTAGAAGAAGCATTATGGAAAAAGAAAGCCAGACAGTCCCAGAAAGATGCCATCGAGTTATGGCGCAAAGAATCTCATAAAAGAACCGAAAAAGAATTCAGAAAAGCAGAGTTAAGTAGGAAATCCGCAGAAAAAGCCCAAGAAAGGGAATTAATCGAAGAAGGTGAACGAGTTAGAGCAGAACAGTCAGACAGACAGAGAAATGCCCTTATTAAAGGTATGTATCCTCTTCTTGCCGAGGGATTGCCGAAGGCAACCCCGGAAGCACCCTGTAATTTACCGCCACCATTGGTCCCGATTAAGCTACGTCATAAACCGACTGCAGCTGAAATTTTTCTTTCGTCCTACTTGGACGATACAGTCCCAGCATATGCAAATCGTATTCCGCCTGCTCACCCGCAGCACCCTGTCAATAATGTAATTCCTGCTCCTCCAGCCACTGGTCCCGGGGACCACGTTAATGTGCCAGTGCCCCCGGACCAGCCCACATTAGGTGTGCCCGTTTTGCCAGCCACTCTACCAGCACGTACAGTATTAACTGACGATTCCAGTTCAGGAGGTGCGGGGGGAGGTGCTCCTATCACCCCGCCTCAAGTAAGACGACTGACGCCGCGAGAAGCAGCGTTACAGCGTACGCCAAAAGTGGCTACATACGCAGACCTCAAGCGACTTCTTAATGACTGTATATATGATCCAGTTCCAGGCGAAGATCACATGGTATTATATTCAGTACGTTTAAGACGGGTTGCCAAGTTTTTGGCCACCCTGCCTGACATGAAAGAACATCTAGACAGAATATATCATTTTGTCCGTACAGGGGAGAATCCAGGAAGTATTCACGAAGCTATGGCACACAGGAAAGCCGAGATTCAACATATGATTTTACAGTTCTTGATTAACTGTTTAATAAGAGAGCAAGATTATCCTGATAAAGACAAAGACGAGATGAAAGGCCTGACCAGGTGGAGTGATAATATAGCCGAGGGAAAACACAAGACACAAGGTAGTGTAGAAAGTATGTACAAGAAAATTCGTAAGGAAATTATAAGTATACACCAGAAGGAGGAAGCAAAAAGAGGAACCGAGAAAGAGAATGACTCTTCTAGTGAAGAGGTAGACAGCGAGAATCCTTCTAGAATAGCGTATGTAGGTAGAACTAGACTTTCCGACCGACATTCACGTCTAGATTACAAGAAAGTTTTTCCTCCTCCCGTACCAGAACAGTGTTCTCTTGAACAAATATTCCAGGCTACTGATAAAATTCTGAAATCACGAATAGGTTATAGTGAGCTTAGTACAATGCATGAACAAGAACTAGCCCGATCAGCAGTCCGATGGACTAGTGATTCTACCACGTTTCCAGATGAAATAGTGGCCCAAACGTTTCTGAAACTGCCCCCAGCCGAGCAGCGTCTGGTGGGTACGTATATGATCCAGCACCTCATTACACTGTATGAGGATCAGCATTCTGATCCAGGTCCTTTACATGATGTACTGAACGAGTTACTCTTAAACAGATGGAAAGGTCTAGGTACCGATTTAATTAGTGTCATACTAGAACAGCGCCACAAATACAGAACGTTCCTGAATCCACATTTTGTTCCCGTTCCACCCCCAGAAAGAAAATCATTCTACATAGACAGACAGAATCCGTTACGAGAAGTACATCCAGTTAAGGGAGAGGGGGGTGGTCTAGAACGAGTATTTGTTTACACCCCTATCACGAAAATAGAACTTCTGGAAATGAAAAAGTTAATACCCTGTCACGATAAAGATCCAGCAGGGTTCCACCGTGAATTAAAGGACATGCTCCGTATGGGAGAATACATGTATCCTGATATCATTAAAATGTTAAAGGTCCTGTTGCCTGCGGGCACATATGAAAAACTCAAAGAAAAAGAATGGGAGGTGGGAGAGAAAAAGATAGATTGGGCCGCATTAGAGACTGAAGATAATACACGAGTTCCAGGTACCGGTCTTGGGGATAAAGCTAAAGCATTGCCCGAGTTACTGATACAAGTCTTGCCAAGATTACTAGCCACGAAAAAGGAAGACTGGGATGCCATCTCAGCCTGTAAACAGAAACAAGATGAAGACACTAGTGATTTTTATTCTAGATTTGAGAAATGTTTCATTATTAATAGTGGTCTGAAAACAAGTAGTGAATCGTATCCACATCTTTTTGTTACCAAGCTAGTTGAGAATTCAAGTCCACAAGTTAAAAATCGAGTACTGAAAGTCGAAAGTACCTGGCAAGCTAATACTCCGTCACAAATGCTCCAGATGTTACAGTATCATCAGAACAGAATTAGGGAGGAGCAGGAACATGAAAGGAGACGTATGAAAGACACGAAAATGAAAGTACTAGTTGCACAGTCTGTTCCGCAAGACAGTCAGAAGAGGGGTCCGAATCAAGCTAGTCATCCTGCATCTCCCGTTAAAGGGACATGCAATTACTGTAAACAGCCAGGTCATTATATAAACGAGTGTGCAGTTCTGAAACACAACATAGCTACTGGTAAAACGAAAGAGAGACCACGTCCGCCTAGACAAGAACAAGTTTCACAGACTTCCCAGCCACCGCAGAATGCACCACAGACAGTTACAGTACCGCAGCCTATAGCTGCAACACAACACGTTACACAGCAGATGTACCAGTACGCACAGTCAGAGTATCCAGATTATCAGCCATATTCATGAAACAGCCTAGAGAGGGAGGTTGGCTTGCCTCTCATCGAGATTCCTGTAGATCAAGAGGGTCCATATGTACACAGTCAAGTATTAGGGAAAGACAGAAAGTTTCTGATTGATACAGGGGCAAGTAGGACTACCATCAGTCATGACGAGGTTCCAGGGGCTCCACTCTCAGGCTCTAGAAATGTTTCCCTTGGATTTTCAGGAAAGCCTATTGTTAATGAAATATCGAAACCAGTTACTCTAGAAGTTGGTCCATTATCCCGAACTACAGACTTGTTACTAACGAAATCATGTCCAGAAAACTTACTTGGTATAAAGACTCTGAAAGAATTAGGAGCAGTTATATGCTGTTCCCCAGAAGGGGTGCGACTGTTTTTAAGAGACTTTAAAGGTCATTATGTATTACGTGATTTTGATCCACGATTATTGAAGGTACCACAGCATTTATGGGCGCAAGGTCCAACTGATGTAGGTTGTATGCACATCACACCCTATCGTGTTACCCTGAAGCAAGGTGTTGTATTACCACGAATCCGACAGTACAAATTGCCACCTGAGGCTGTAGCAGCCTTATCCAAAATTATTGACGAGCTCATTGCTCAAGGAGTAGTTGTAGAAACTGACTCCAATGTATGTAATTCTCCTATCATTCCGATTCTGAAACGTACTGATCCCAATGCACCTCCAGTTTATCGATTAGTGATTGACCTTCGAGAACTTAATAAATGTATCATACCCCAGTACCCAGTGGTTCCAGATATTTCTTCCCTATTGACTGCCATTGATTCTGAAGCTACGTTCTTTACTGTTATCGATCTCAAGAACGCATTCTTTAGTGTCCCCATTCATCCAGACAGCCAATTCCTTTTCGGATTCTGTCTAAATGGAAGAAGCTATAAATTCACACGAGCTCCTCAAGGTTTCACAGAAAGCCCTAGCATTTATAGTCAAGCACTTAAAAGACAACTAGACAATATTCACATGCCAACTGACACTGCTCTGCTCCAGTATGTCGATGATCTATTGATCACAGCCCGTTCTGAACGTGACTGCGAACGTGCGTCACTTACAGTCTTGTATTTCCTGGCCGAGATGGGGCACAAGGTGTCCCCTTCCAAATTGCAATTCTGTGTCCAGCAAGTACCTAGGACACTTACTGTCCAAGAGGGGTAGGCAGTTGACACCTGACCGTATCCAGTTAATAGCACATCTTCCACAGCCCAAGACTCAGAAGGAGGTACGAGCTTTTATCGGCCTCACTTCTTACTGCAGACAATGGATTCCTCAGTACGCATATCTAGCCAAGCCACTGATACAGTTAACGACACAGGAGGCAGCCGTATCGACTGTCCTCCCTTGGACCCAGGAACATACACTTGTTTTCAATGAGTTAAATAAAGCTTTATGCCAAGCACCTGTTCTAGCAACACCAAACTACAGTAAGCCTTTTACACTTTTTGTCACTGAACGTGATGGTACTGCATTATCTGTTCTCACACAAGATCAAGCAGGACAATACAAGCCCTTTGCTTATTTCTCTAGCACATTAGATCCGGTGTCCCAGGCTCTGCCTGCGTGCCTGAAGTCCGTTGCAGCCACAGCTCTAGCTATCAGACAAAGTGATTCCATAGTGTTAGGACATTCCCTGACAGTACAAGTTCCACACTCCGTGGAAGTTCTTTTAAACCGAACACAGACTCAGCACTTGACAATTGCACGTTTAACAGGATATGAACTGACATTGTTTCAGCCACACATAGAAATCAGACGTTGCAACATTTTAAATCCCGCTATACTGTTACCCTCAGTTACTTCAAATCCTGCCACACATGACTGTGTGGAAGTTGTTAACACCATGACGAAGCCAAGACAAGACTTGACAGACATTGCATTACCTGATCCCGACCTGACACTTTATGTGGATGGTTCATGTATGAGAACAAGTACAGGAGAACTAGTAGCCGCGTATGCAGTGACTACTGAAACTGAAGTTATAGAAACACATCGTATTGACACCCTGTCTGCTCAAGCAGCAGAGCTCGTCGCTCTGACCCAAGCCTGCATACGAGCGAAGAACCTAAAAGTAAATATATACACCGATTCACGTTATGCATTCGGAGTCGTACACGACTTTGGAGTGCTCTGGCAAGAAAGAGGTTTTATGACTTCTCATGGAACCAAGATTCAGCATGGCCCCCTCATTCAAGCTCTGTTAGATGCAATACATTTACCGACAGCTATCGCTATCATGAAGTGCAAGGCACATACGAAAGTCACTGACATCATTTCCCAGGGTAACGATCTAGCAGATCGAACAGCCAAGCTTACAGCTCAGACTCCAGATATTCCAGTTAACACGACACAGACAGATATTCCAGATCAGACTACTTGTATGACAGTTAAGGACCCTACACAAGATGTACTAGACATACAGTTACATGCTACCCCAGAGGAAATCAAGAAATGGTCCGAACAAGGAGGGGTCCAGACAGATCAAGGATGGTTGACGAAGGGAAAGGCCACATGGTGTCTCCCCGACTCTATGGTTCAAGTTATTATTAACACCGCACATAGTCCAGCACACTTAGGGGAAAAGGCCATGTTAGACAGTATTCAGAACCTCTGGTTTAACAAGCATTTACGAGCAGCCGCCAAGCAGAAAGTACGTACCTGCATGATCTGTTGTCAGTTCAATCCAGGTAAAGGTGTCCCGGTGGAACAAGGTGGATTCCATCCTCCTGACCACCCTTTTGAAGTCCTCCAGATGGATTATATTCAGATGGATCAATGTCGAGGTTTCAAGTATGTCCTCGTAGTTGTATGCGCTTTGTCCAGGTGGACAGAAGCCTATCCAGTCCCAGATTACACTGCTGCGACCACTGCCAGGCAGTTGGTTCGTGAGTTTTTCCCCCGCTATGGATTACCGAGGGTCGTGTATTCAGATAACGGCCAGCCATTCTCATCCGAACTCATGAAACAAGTATCCCTTCTGTTAGGGTACCAATGGAAGTTCCACTGTGTACGACATCCCGAAGCAGCTGGTCTCGTAGAGAGACATAATCAGACTCTGAAAATACGCATTGCCAAGGTATGCGCAGAAAAAGGCGTAGATTGGATGGTAGCCCTGCCAGTCGCTCTTTTTTATATGAGAATGGTCGCTCACTCCCGTTCAGGTCTGTCTCCTTATGAGGTAGTGTTCGGTCGTCCCCCAAACATGTGGGGTACACCTAGACCACGTACAATAACTGATGTTGACAGTAATATGCTGACAGATTACCTGGCTTCCTTGATGTCTGCACTACTCTCTTGCCGTTCACAGGTTGCCGCTGCTTTTCCAGACAACACTCAAGTAAAACCGCACAAGGTCATACCAGGCGACCTAGTCCTCGTGAGGAATTTTGATCGTTCAAGTCCGCTGGAGCCCCGGTGGAAACAACCAAGACTTGTATTGCTAACAACGAGGACGGCCATCAAGGTGGAAGGCAGGAAGGGGTGGTTGCACTCCAGTCATGTAAAGCGATTTCATGGACTTTGGCCAAAAACAGTTTTCAAAGACTGCCCCGTTCTCAAGGACTGCCCAGACACTGAATCTAAACTTCCCCTGCTAGAGAAAACTCCGCAGCAGGAGTATAAAGATAAGCTACGGTCTAGTAAGTCAGCCAGTTTAATTGTCTAAGTCCCTCTCGGGTGAAACGGTTAGACAGGTTCCTGACATGTATGAGATAGACCTACACAGTGAGAGAGTTAGTCAAAACTCTAAGGCCCACATGCATCATTGTGTCTTTTTGCATTTCTTAATTTGCGAAAAATAAGGAATCGCAAATTAAGAAATGCAAAATGATATGCATCAAGATTTTCGGTATTCTTGTGGGATTCGGTAAAAATCGCATTTTTTACCGAATCCCAAAGAAATACCGATTTCTTAACTTAATTTTCGCAATTTCCATTGATTCCTATGGGCCAAAAGGCCCATAGGAGTCAATGGAAATTGCGAGTGGCACTTAGAAAATTTCATGGGTACAGGGGGGGGTCCAAAGGACCCCCCCATGCACCCCTGAAATGTACTTTTCAGTATAAGTTACATACACACATGTCCTAAGGACATGTGTGTGTGTAACTTTACAGTTTAAAAAATGCATTTTTGTGCATATTTAATCAATTTCGCAATTTACCACGAAGTTGAACTTCGTGGTAATTTGCACTTCCAATTTTAAAAAAAGCATATTTTTCTATAATGATGCATAGCATTTAAGAAATCGCACAATTGCGATTTCTTAAATGCTAATGCAATTTTAGAAATCGTAAAAAAGATGCGACTTCTAAAATTGCATGATGCATCCCAACAAGCACTTTTGCATTCGCAAACGGCCGATTTTAAGGAATCGCACCGTCTGCGACTGCAAAAATGCTTGATGCATGTGGGCCTAAGAGAATACAATACTGTAAGAATCTTCGAAGTCGATGTATTATTACTTTATTACTTTTGTTATTTCTGAGTCTTATGGTTACCTGCATAAGTTATGCCTTACATTTATGTTTTCCTATTAATTCACATGTACATTTTTCCTCTAATGCTACAGTAGAGCACACTTTTAGCGACCTGCCTCCTCACGAGTTATCCTATCGTCTTGCCATGCGAAATAATACGTTTATTCGAATGTTACACTATTCACACCAGACCAGCAATGCCACTAATTGTTGGGTGTGTGGTCGACTCCCCCCTTTCCAGACACCGAAGGGAGTTCTGCCACTCTTTCCCTATCCATTTTCACATAATGGTTCGTGTGGAGCATGGTCCACGTTAACGTCATCCTCAACTGATATGTCTCTTCTGAATAGAACATGTTTCCCAGACAAGGAAGGTCTTTTCCATAGAACAGGGTTAGATCTAGAAAATGAAGTATGTGATCTAGGTAATTATTCCTCAAATTTCATGGTTTTGAATGTTCAGTTCGAGACTACTCCAGATTTGCCTGCTATTTCAGTCCTACCCGTGAAAGGCGAATTATGTGTCAGAAAGAATGGTTCCGCACATGTAGGACATAGTGATTGTACTACTGTGGTCGAGTATAGTGACAGTGGGAAATCTATTTTCAAAGCTTCACGTCATTCTTATTTTGTATGTGGCCAGACCGCATATGTTCGTCTGCCCCTCGATTGGGATGGAACATGTTACATTGCCTTCCTACTGCCACCAGTTTTTCTAGCCCCATCCGATTATCACAGAAATACACATCTAGTACACGTTAGACATAGAAGGGAGGTCGAGTCCCCAATTGTCGATCAAACTGAAACTGCCCTAGCACAGTATCAAGCCTTCAATAAAGGTTTCTTTTTCTTCATAGGTCCTGTCCAGAATAGTAAGCTAATACGTAGGCTAACCAGAACCCTTGAAGCAGTAGTGAATGAGACTACTTCCGCTCTAGGTAACTTAACTGAAGAGCAATCTGCTATGAGATTTGTCGTGCTCCAAAATCGTCTTGTCCTTGACGTCATACTGGCCGATAGGGGAGGAGCTTGTAGAGTCATCGGATCTAGTTGCTGCATTTTCATTCCTAATAACGCACCGTCTGTTTATTCAGCTATAACCAGACTTCATAAAATAGCCCATCAGTTACACCAGAATCCAGGCACCTGGACATGGTCCGGTTGGCTCTGGAGTATAATATCTGCCTGGGGATGGAAAGTATTGTCATTCCTGGGTATAGCAGTAATGATCATATTCAGTTGCTGCCTCTGTTTACAATGTGGCCTGCGATTTGCGGCTTGTGTGCTACCTCTTGTATTCCTAGTCCTAAGTCCAGTTCCAAGACAATTCGAGACGAGCAAATGATGTTATATGAACAGATAGATGGTATCATGAATATTGATGTTTCCTGATGGAAACGTAGGGCACAAGGAGGGAATGAGGAAAATTGAATTTTGCCTTGTCATATGTGCCTACGTGTTCCCCATCCTATGATATATGTACATGATCGATATGCATATATCCCCCTATGATCGATTAAAGACGCAATTATAGTTGTGTCCAACGTTAGTATGCCAGTCTCCAGCTCTCGTGAAAGCAACGAGTATTAGGCCTATGTTACCCACGTTTTACATTAATGCACGTTAATTTATTGAATTGTCCCCGTTTCTAGGCCTCAAAGGGCCTGAGCACCAGATTCAAGCTCCAGTCTCCTGAACCCACTCCGAGGAGCGATGCAGCCCCCACCTGCATCCCTGACCCTTCACTTACTTCCTGCCGCGCAGCGCAGTGCCCGGCCTGGCTCTGCCTGCCTGTCTGCCAAGAATATGTTATGCCTCTAGTTATCAGTTCAGCTCTCCGTCTTCACATTCCTAAGCTAACGAACCGCATAAACAGCTTCAGCTATAGTCTAGTCTTTCTGTCTCCATGTAAGAGAATGAATTAATATCCATAGAAGATTCATAGCACACACAATACATGTAGAATATATGCATGCACCAGCCTTAGTGTCAAGTAGCCTTTGCCCTGATAACTTTTAGATTCTATCAACATGTACTCCAAAACACCAGATACCAGATATGCTATAGGTACATGTCGTCCTGACATCGCAGACTTTCGTCTCCTCTTCTAGTGCAGAAGTCATAGCCCCCAGTTCTCCCCGGTAACACGTCATGGCCCGTTTGCGCGCACCACTAGGTTAAAGGTTCCAGCTGCTCAGGTAGCCCCCTCCATGCATCCACCCACTTTTATGACACTTCTGTGACGTTCTCATCACATGTCCACGTGCACGCCTTCTTTTCACGCCCATGTGTTCTTATCTTAAGCTTGTCACTTGTTACGCCTACTGTATGCAATGTAATTCTAATGTTTTACTATATATACCTTGTACTGTTAATGAGACGTTGCAGCTGCCTTCCTTGCCATTCTATTTCAGGCTGTTCCGATCCTGTCCCTTCCCTTGTGCCTGATTAAAGCCTGTTAGACTCAGATACATCGGATCTTGCCTCTTCTTTATTGAGCTATCTGTTTCATTAATGTATTCAAAAATAGTACCGGTAATTAATTATTTATTTACCACATGACAAGGCAGGTGAACCCGGAGATATTAGGCATGCCCTTCGCCGCTCGGCCCATAAGGCCCGGTTCTCCAGTTCTGGTGACATCATAAATAATGGGCCATGGGCACAGTGGTTTGAAAATGTCCACTGGATCTCAAGGATGGCAAAGTAGGACCACATCACACATATTACCTGCCATGCACCTGGGGAAGTTTGCTTAAAAGAAAACATTGTAGCTTACATTGAGCACTGATTAATATAAGAGGGGGTTATTTACAAACTGCGTTTTGTAGCATGTTTTAACAAAATGGTTGTCCTAATCTATGTGCAAAGTTTCCACCTCCATTTCTCCTATACTTGTATGTACAGAGAGCTCCAAACAGACTATGCAGTTTCTGCACATATAAGTATATGTTTTAGTAGTAAAAGTGGGAGGGACAGAGGGTGTTGGCTGAAAAATGGGGAATTCTTATGAATAATGGGGCGGGCGAGGGAGCAGAAAGGAATGGTTTAGGGAAGGTTAGGAAGGGTCAGAGAGAGGTTTAGTGAGGGACATCAACCCACCACAATAGAGTAAGCCTATAGCTATTCACACACTTGACTTCAATTATTATTATTATTAAAGGGGTTTGTAAAGCGCCTGGTGACGCCTCCCGGCGGGCCCCGCGCTGTGGAGATAGAGTCTTAAGAGGACAGAGACATATGACAAGCAGCTAGAGAGTGAAAAGATAGGTATTCACCAGTTTTCTGAAGGAAACCTCATTTTTCTCTAGTCTGATATTAATGGGGAGGGAATTCCATTTCTTGGCTGCAAGGGTGCGGAAGGACCTACCGCCCATTCTGGCTTTTTTAGGGAGCGAAGTTTTGAGCAGACCCATTCCCTTGGAACGAAGGGATCTGTTGGGCTCATACAGTAAGGCTAAATCAGACATATAGGATGGAGCTTTTTGATAGATAATCCTGTGGCACCAGAGGAGTGCTTTAAATAGTATCCTCTTACCGATAGGTAACCAGTGGAGGGTATCTAGGGAAGGTTTGGAAGGGGCTCTGCGGGGGAGTCTTAGCACTAGACGTGCGGCTGAATTTTGAAGGACTTGTAGTTTTCTGATGTTTTTTTCAGAAGTGCCCACCAGCAGCACGTTGTCATAGTCTATTCGGGAGGTAATGAGTGCCTGGGTCATGGTACGCCTGGAATTCACAGGAAGCAAGTCCAGGGTTCGATTAAGAGTTTTCATGACTCCGAAGCACTTCCCTACTGTTTTTTTGACATGGCCATCATAGGAGAGCTTGTTGTCTATCCAGACACCCAAGTTCTTAGCTTCCTGACTGGGAGTTGGTAAAGGTCCCAGACAGGTAGGCCACCAGTCTTTAGTCCATGTTGTGTCTTTTCCTCCTATTATTAGTACCGCAGTTTTAGTGCCATTTCATTTGAGGCAATGTTCGGTCATCCAGCCTGCAAGCTTGCTCATGCAGGATTTAAAGTTGTCGGCCTCAGAGGAGGGAGCTTGAGACAGGGAGATCAGAAGTTGAGTATCGTCGGCGTAAGAGACAATCTCTACGCCGAACGATTGGACCACCTCTGCTAACGGTGCCATGTATAAGTTAAACAGGGTGGGGCTCAGGGCAGAGCCCTGAGGTACCCCCTGTTCTAATGTCATGCTGTCCGAAAGGAAGGTCCCTCTCTGAACCTGAAAACTCCTGTTGGTAAGGAAAGCCTTCAGCCATCCCAGCGCCTCTTTGATGACCCCCATTTTGTTTAGACACTGTAGCAGGATGGAATGTGCTACAGTGTCAAACGCGGCGCTGAGGTCCAGCATGATAAGAGCCATGGTCTTGCCTTCGTCAGCTCCTTCCCGCAGTGTTTCAGTAGCTCTCAGGAGTGCTGTCTCTGTGGAGAAGCTCGATCTGAAGCCCGACTGCGATGGATGATATGCACTTTGGGCTTCAAGATGGGCCATAAGCTGGACATTAGCTACTTTCTCTGCCAATTTTGCTAGATAGGGTAGCAGGGAGATCGGGCGTAGGTTCTCCATTATGTCTTGACTAATGTTAGTCTATACTATATATAGTACAACCAAAAGCGGCTCAAACCAAAAATAGTAAAGTACTCAAGCTCCGAGCTGGAGCAAGTCTACCACCACACATGGTCAACCACTAGTATTGCAACCTCTTCCATAGAAATACATTGAGTTAGGGACTTAAATAAAACCCAATAGTAAAAAATGTTAAATTAAATAATTTGTTTCAAATAGTAGAAACATACATACATATTGACTAGTGTTAAAAATAATGAATACATATAATTTAATTATAAAATATTGTGATACTTTTATGCATTTAAAACCTAATTTAGAAATAAAAGTTATTACAATATAATTACATTACTTTTCAATACATTCTATGCACCACATGTAAATGTAAACTTCTGATTGCAAAAGATTGAATTCAAAAGTAAGTTAATAGTTCTGTAGAAGTTTGTGTAATGTTGTTCTACATTTAAAATACATTTATACAATCATTTTAAATTGCTATTTATTATAAAATATGTTAAATAAGTTTAATGAATGTTTTAATTTTCCTTATTTTATTCTATTGTTTTTTATATATTCATTTCATATGTATAACTAAAGTAAGAAATTATTTATATTTATTTAAATGAATAATACGGTCTATTTTTCGATATTTTTACATTACATTGTATTTATTTATAATGGCAACTATTTGAACTAGTTTAATTTCAATAAAAAAATTCCTAATGTGTTTACATTTAAATCCCTACCTTCATTAATTTCTATGAGAGGATGTTGCACTGAAAAACATAAGAGTAAATTTACACATTTAAATTACTCACAAGTGTAACACCTTTGTGAATAGGCCCATTTACATTTTGTTTACGTTTAATGAATACATCGTTAATCAAGCAATGAACAATGGAGAGGGCCCATTCATTTATGTAATTTATTAGCTGCAAAATTTACGAAATCATTATAACTCGACTGCATTTGCCAGATAACTACACAGATAATTGCATAATTTGAAGATTTCACAAAACAATGCTTCTAATGTTGTAACTGATCATAAACATCACATCATTTTAAATATACTACAAAAATGGGGGGTGAAAACAGCGCTCACTTGAGAGTTACCACAAAGTATTATAGCACAAACCAGGGAGATTGGGTCCACAAGACTGAAGAATGTTCACTCAACATTCATAAATTAGAGCCCCAGCTGAGGTTCAATGTGATTCTATATACACCCATCTGACATACGCAAAGTCTTATTTGTAACAATTTTATTGCAACAATGTGATCTTCAACAGTGGCGGCCGCCACAATTAAGAGATGGGGGGCTGGTGGAGGGGATGCAGGGGAGCACAAGAGGGGAAGCATGCGGGGGGGGCAGTCACTTGGGCTCCTTCTTCCTGGTCCCAGAAAGCACTGAGGCCATGTCATGGATTCCCTGCAATCCTGTGATGCTCTCTTGTGAGAGCAGTGCGGGGATTGGTCTAAACAGGGAGGAAAGACGCCCTGCTCAGACCAGGGAGTCTGTGGGGGTTTCTCCAGGCTGGAGAAATCTAAGTGTTCATGTGTGTTGTGGTCGGCCTGAGACTGCCGGCGAAACACATATGCACACTTAAGGAGTGCACATAGCATTCCTCTCCCTATGCCCTAACCCTCCCTGAGCGAGCTGGCTCAGAGACGGAAAATAAAAAATAAAATGATGACATTGTTTTATTTTTCATTTACTGGCTCTGAGCCAGGCAGTGGGGCGACGCCTCTCCGCCAATAGGGAAGTGCTAGCCCTGGTCTTCAATCATTGTACAATCTTTGCATAATCTTTACAAGCAGTTTATTGTAGTCCCAACTGTTCTTCACAGTAGCCTTCACAATAACCAACATGTGTTTTGTCATAATCACAACTTCATCAGGGCTCCTTAATACAAATCCAGATAGAAATAAACCATGGTTCTCAATTGGTATTAACCACAATTCCACCCTATATGATGGAAACTTTATGTGACGGTGGAATTATTGCGGTTCCGTAGTTTGTTGGTATACATGTTTGTGTATTCAGCATGTGATTTTGGAGTCACAGGAGCGCAGGATGTGCATTCACTTCAGGCAGTCACAAGGCAGTCACAAGTAAACCCGGGCGAAATTGGGGGAGTGCCACTCCATAGAGTTCCACGGAGTAGGGGAAAAAATCTGTGAAACTCCGCTCTCCGCCTCAACCGCCTTAATAAAAAATATAAAGAAAAAAATGAAAAAAAGAGAAAACACTTACCTCTGCTGTGGCATCCCTGGGCTGCCCTCCTCTTCGCTGTGGTCTCTCTCGCCATTGCCTCGTCCACATACGTCTTGCGAGAGATGCACATGTGCGCATGTGCAGTCCTACCAAGATGTACGTCTGACATAGGGGTTTGCGTGGGTGGACAAGGAGATGGCAAGAGAGACCACGGCGAGGAGGAGGGCAGCCCGGAGATACTACAGCACAGGTAAGTGCCTATTTTACCCCTTTTCTTGCAGGGAGCTGGCTAACTCCGCTCTGCTGCGGAGTCAGAGTTTTGCCTGAACATCACGTTCTCAATGGAGCACAGAGTAGGCAAAACTCTGCAAACTCCGCTGGTGGAGCGGAGTTCTCTGCCAGGGCTTGGTCACAAGGGGGGTTTAGGTGTGTCCTGTCTTGCCTGTGTGACTCATTGCTAGGCTAAATAGACTTGGTCTGTATTTAGAGTGGTGGGAGGAGTTTTGCTAGCAACTGAATAGGCTTGGTCTCCTTTGCACAATGCTGTCTCCACCCCCTATGGTCATGCTGGAGCTCAGAGACCCTTGCCACAAAGAGCAGAATGACAAAATGGGGTATACGTATTGGACCTTACACCCCAGGACTTTAGATTACTTCAAGATACAAGAGGACCCTGCCAAGAAGAAGAGTGGAAGAACTGTATGAGGAGCGCTGCCTTTTCTGTGTGAGGGGAGGGTTGGCCTGCAGCTGCTGCTTCGGTCTATGGTGGAGGAAAAGGACTGTCTCTTTGTGTCCTGTTGTGGTATCCTGCTTGTGAAAAATCTCCAAGGGCTTGTGTGTGCTTGCGAAAATGGCTGCCATTCACTATCAGAGCATGTCACCTGCACTAGTACATGCTCTACCTTTTACATACACTGCACCCTGCCCAGGGGGGTACCTTGGGCCTTCCATAGGGGTGACTGATGTGCACAAAAAGGGAATGGTTAGGCCTAGTCAGTGGGGACACTGACCAGGAGGACATGGCAGTTTCTAAACTGCACAGAGGCACTGCAGTGTCAGGCCTGAGACATCATTTTAGGGCTACTCCTGTGGGTGGCACAATCAGTGCTGCAGGCCCACTAGTAGCATTTGTCATCACTAGCCCTGGCACACCCAGTGCACTTTACTAGGGACTTCATGGTGTTACAAATATGCCAAACATGTATATCCAATCAGAATAACACTTTACATAGGGAGCACTTACACTCTGGCACTGATCAGCAGTGGCAGAGTGTCCAAAGCATCTAAACCAGCAAAAACGAAATCCAGCACAGCATCAAAAATACAGGAGGTAGAGGCAAAAAGATAGGGGAAAACCACGCCAAAGATGCCAGGTCTAACAGTCCCCTATGATTTAATTCTTGAAACTTGTCACTTACACAGGTTGGAGGGCAGTGGTCTATACCCATTCTCCCATTAAGTGTAGCTGAGATCAATTGTTGGTTATTTTTGGAGATGTTAGTTGGATCTGGATGTAAGTACTTTGCTTTCTTCTGGCTTATGACTCATTTGAGCTGGGTTACGGGCATTGCCTAAGGGTAATGTGCCCTATCTTATTTTTCCCTCACCTGCTGGGTGGCCGATATCTTGGTGCTACTGATGTCCACCTACAAGAGGGTCAGTTGATTCAATTGGTTGCTGTAGGAGTCTTTTTGGACTTGCTGCTTCATGATAGGTGGCTGCAGGTGATCACCTGTGTGGTATTTCTGTTCCTGGTGATTCTATCAGGTCGACTCATTATGATTGTCATTGGGCTTCTATTTTGTGGTGCCTTCTTTTGCTGGTTCTTTAGCACAAAGTGAGAGGGAGTAAGATTTGAGGTTGAACTGGAAGAAATAGTGATGGTTCTTTAAACTCTCTTGGGTAATGGACATTGTTGTTGCATCAGCTAGGTGTCAGTGTGCAGTGATGCCAGGTTGTACGTGCTGAGAGTGGGAAACAGCTGTTACACCGCAAGTGGTACAACGCATGCCGTTGCCCCACATGCCGTTGCAACGCTATAGGTGTGTAGCAGGGGGTAGAATGTGTTGGATTTAACTCCAACACCTTCTCTACTGTTGCACACATTGGAGTTGGAATAGTAAATTAAACTATTCCAACATCCAGTGTGTCCCTGACAGCAAGTCGGGGTAAAGATTTAGTTGCAACGGCATGCGGGGTAATGGCATGCATTGTAATGTCATACAACTGCTGAGGGTCCATCTCAGCAGTCTGACTTTTGTAGTCTTCATTAAGTAATGACTAGAATGGGGAAGAGCATACATGGGTAATATTTTAATCACTTACCAGTAAATCCATTACTCTTTGTTCCTTTTTCCATGTTCCAGTAATTAGTCATGGCCTCCCTTCCATTCAGTCATTGAGCCAGGCTGAACTTGGGCTTGGGATGTTACAGGGACTGGTGACTCAGTGGACTAAAGCATCCACTGCAGAGGCCTGTGTTCGACCTCATGCTCACAGATTAAAATCCTTGCGGTTTAACTCAGCCTTTCATCCATCTGAGGTCGATAAAATGAGTACCGTTGGGTAACAATAAACATCTGTCATGCAGCGCCAAGATACCCCGTAAGGGGTGAACGTGTGCTTTACAAATGTACATGTTATGTTATGTTACAGGCTGTCTTCTAGGTAGGTAGCCCTTTTGTACCCCTACAGGAGGATCTGGGTGGAGCATGCTTTTCTTTTGTATAGAAAAGTGAAAGTTTGCACACTGAGTGCCTTGCTGGCGAGGCATACTAACCTCATTGCGGAATGAATGGAAAATGGAAGAAGGGACTCAGAATAATGGAATCACTGTTCATAAAAACGTTTAAGCAAATTCTAGTTCAAACATCACTTAATAATAAGTCGTTTTATCTTGTCTGTTCTTTTGTAAATGTGGGACATTGCATATGCAGCCTCAGACAAATTTGACATCAGGCATGGTTCTTCTGTCAAGCTTGTTTCTCCCTCTCCTGTTACTCTCTTGCTGAATCATACTGTTTTTGCTAATCTTCGCCTCCAATTTGCTATTAAAACCCTCTATGCTACATCCATTTTCTCCTCACTTCACTTACTTAGTTTCCTGTGCTGGAACACCCTGTAAAAAATGGTGTGGCTACATCCTCCCTCCCTCCTCCCTCCCAGCTTTTATAGAAGCTCTCGTGTCTCATCCACTCAACCCGAGGCTGCACAAGAGCCCATGCCACCTGAACCATTCATGCTGCACCATGACTCTAAATGCGCTATCACATATAATGCTAGTCCTGAGCTTCCAATTGCAACATTCTAGATTCAGCTCCCTGCAGCCTCTCTGGGATCTGGGTCATGGATTCCTCAATTCTGGAAGTCTCTGATGCAGGGCTGTGATTTCAATTACCTGAGAAGCTTTAAGATCTCTGATTTCCTCTAAAATGTTTCTGAGCGTTGTTTTAATATCACACTGTGCAGTAACCCCTGTATGCTGCTTGTCATTCTGCTGTGCCAACTTCTGGGACCGAGAAATTGCTACTGACTGCAAGTGTTGTTGCTCAGAGACAGACCTCTGATAATCAAACACCAGTGGCTGGGTTGTCTCCGAAGTCGAACCATCTAGAACATCCTGCAATTCTGCCGGAGCACAATTGACGGAGGACTGTTGTGATCTTAACTGAACCAGTTTTATTACGGTCACCTTTTGTTTAGCCTGTTTCAAGTGTATCCTTCCTCCCCTTGCTCTTATCATTCTTTTTGTGATAAATCTTCACTTCTGCCCCTGAGGGAGAATATACTGCTTCTACCATTGCTTCTGTCTCTGGCTCTGAAGACAAACTGGCTGACTCATTTTTTTTAGAGTGGTGGCCAGACCTTTTTCTGAGCTAAGTGGGCTTAATGCTATGTCTGAGCCCTGCTGGTTCTTGAAGCTCTGATTTGCCCTTGCAGCTGCAGATTTAATTTGTGCACCACTCTTTTTGGCTTTAAGGGCTAGTGTTGAGGCAGAGTCTAAATGTCCCATCAAATTGGCTGTCTTGTGGTGCTCTCCCATACTTATAGCTGCCTCTTTCGGATACTATATTCAGCCCCAAAGGAGAAGAAGCCCTCCTGGAACAGTCACATTAGACTTTAAATAACTTAAGGGCCAAGGCTAATGTAAAGGGGTGACCTGACCAGGGGCCCTCAACCGGGAGAGATCTAAGTGACTCAGTTAATGCAGAAAATAGGTAAACTTTCCTCCTTGTGAGAACCTGGCGGTACACCCCTGCTGAGGAGTCCATAGGTATCCATTGTTTCACCGTGCTACAGAAAGCCTTGTGTAGGAAAGTAGGATCTGCTCCTATGGTTATTCCCACTTTTTGCCTGATGCTAAACTGTATTTTTACTAGTCTGTCTGAGATCCTGCTAATCAGGACCCCAGTCTATCTGCTTTCTCCCTAAACTGTTGTGTTCAGTACTTAGGTGCCTCCCAGATTGGATACTGGGTTACCCTTATAAGTCCCTAGTATATGGTACTAAAGTACCCAGGGCATAGGTATCCCAGAGGTCTCCCATGGACTGAAGCATGTATTATGACACCATGAGAGACCACTCAAAATGGAACTACTTGTTCGCCATTGCAGCCTGTGTAGTCTGGTGCTAGCACCATAGGTTTCCTATATCTAGGGTAAGATATAGGTTTCCTATATCTAGGGTCACTGCACTTCAAACCTATAAGCCACCTCTATAGCAAAGCCTTTGCATTCCTGAAGACAGGGTGCTTGGTTCTAAGTGAGAGGATGCCCCTGCATGAGCAGGACAACCTTACACCCTCTGGAGTTCATTCTCCCAGGTCGTCAGTGAAGCAGCCATATACTATATAGAGGGGTACCATGTGATTACGCAATGACCATCTCGAAAACGGCTGCAACAAATCCTATCATGTTTGGTATCAAACATGTTGGAATCATACCCCCACACCATAAACAAAGTGGGAGGTATGATTCCAAGCACTGGAAGAGTCTCAGTTAGGCTCTCAGTGTTCCCGTTACCAGCCTTCTTGACCTGGACAGCAGAAAATAGTTGCTGCTGACCAGAAACAAGATTCTGCCCTCCTGCTGAGCCAAGCTCGAGCAGAGGAAGGCAGAACAATAGGCATCCTGTCACAGGGAGGAGTGACCACCTCCCAGACAGGATGTAGTGTATTGGGATGGAATGGGTGCACTTGCCAGTGCCACTCAGTTTGCATGGGGGCACATTTGGTGTCCCTGTGCATATTCCAGTACAAACCAGTCCTGGGAGCTGTTGGCTCCCACTCGGGTGCGAAACTGGACAATGGACATGGGATTATTCTCCCTCTGCCCAGACCCTCCTCTGAGAGGGTCACCTGAATCTTCCTAACCCTTTCCCCAGGGGACTTAAGGGCTTACCTGGGTGTAGGTCCCTAGATTAATTGTGGGATAACATTCAGATCAGACACCACTGCTCTTCTACCGTCTGGGCAATCTGGACTTCGCTGGACTTCGTTTGGGCCTGACTTCATCTCCCTTCCAGTTTGCTGCATCGTCTGTATCTGTGCATCATACAGGAACCTTCCAAGGCCTGTGAAGCATCAAAGAAACTTGAAGAAATCTCCCTTGAGTCAAGGAGTCACTCCCCTGCATTTGCAGGCACCGCAACTAAGTTGACTGGTCTGCTGATCCAGAGCTCCTCTGGACTCCGAAAGGTTAGGCAAACAGGTGGTGTTTTTCAACAGCTCCTGAGGCCTGACCTGCCCTCTCACCAAGTTTGAGGCCAGTATCCCCCGTAGGGGTTGCAATAAACGAACCGCTGTGCACTGCATCAGCTTGCAGTTGCAAAAGCTTGTTGACTTCTTTGCAAGAAGATCTTTGGGCTCCAAGTTGCCCTCACCTCGAGCACCTCCAGTGACCAGAATCTTCAGCCACACCACATTGTGTGCTTTGTGGCCTGCATCTTTTGGTGAGCCGCTTGAAGTCTTCTTGCAACTTCAGTGCCTCTAGCCTGTGGGTCCATTTGAGGATCATCTTTACTTCAATTGGGCTCTCCTGTTTGTTTGGGGCCTGCCCTGACTCTCCTGCTTTTGGTGAGTCCCCTGGACCTTGCTGGTCCCGACGTTGCTCCTTCTTCAATTCCTGCATTATTTGCCTCTGCGAAGGCTTGCTGGTACTTCTGCCGGACACTGACCCCTCAGCACTCGACATCCTTCATGGGAAATCTGGTGCATGACTCCTGGTCCTCCTCAGCATCACCTGGTCCTCACAGCTGCAGATTCAAGGTCATCGTAATCCATTCTGCAACACCCGACATGGGAGGTCATTCGTCTTCCAAGTCTCCTGGTCACTCCTGAGTAGCATAGACTCTGCCTCCTCTGCTTGCAGGTACCTATCATCTTGAATCCAGCTTTGGGATCCACCGGAGACTTTCTCCTCCCACACAAGTGGCACTTTCATGAAGTCTTCCATTGGGTTATACCACTTTCTTAATATATAGTTTTGTGTATTTTGTGCTATTTACTGTGTTTCTTTACGAAAGTATTGTGTGCCTTGGGCATACCTCCTCATAAGAGATATTTCTATGTGTTAGAGAGTATTATATAAAAAATAATACTTATTTTTATAAATACTTTGTGTGGTTCTTTTTCACTTACTCTATACTATACAATTGCATTCTTGTATAACAAGCTGCTTTACACTCCCTCTGGACTAAGCCTAAAGGTAGCTCTCCACAGCTACCACTTTGAGTATTTTCTAAGGTTAAATTAGTGGACATCATATACCAGG
Organism: Lissotriton helveticus; assembly: GCF_964261635.1. Lineage (NCBI taxonomy): Eukaryota > Metazoa > Chordata > Amphibia > Caudata > Salamandridae > Lissotriton > Lissotriton helveticus. The sequence continues at coordinate 966,906,654 of NC_136071.1, read as the reverse complement.
CCAGCTTCTCACACCTTCCAAGCGCTGTTACTCATCAGCTGCAACACTGCCTTGAATAGATCCAATAGTGGTCAAGAGGGCTCATTTCAATGCAGCGAACTTGGGAACTGCCTCAGCCAGCTTCTTCTCTGAGTCTGCCTCACCGTACTTCCTCCCAGTTTGTCTACTTCATTCAAACTGGCACTAATGGCCATCTTAGTGGTAGCTGCACCATGCTCCTCCCTGCTGCAGCGTCTGCCAGGCATTCTCAACCCGGAAGCAAATGCGCCATGGTAGAAGGAGAGGGGATGACCATGCCTCAACCATGAAGCATGTGGGAACAAGTCACCTCGATGCAGGAAGAAGTCAGCCAGTTTAGAAAGTAAAAATCTTCATTGGAATATAAATTTGAAGAGTTAGAAAATCATTCATTACACTCTAACCAACAGAAAGAGGGGGTCCTGGAGGGCTGTGAGGGTAACTCAGGTCCGTCAATTGGTGGATTCTTTCTTAAAGACTCATGTCCTGCCGGAACATTCAGGGGACCTGACTATCACAACAGCCCACTGGGTTCCGTCACATCCTTTTCCAAATTTTAAAATGCCTTGTACTATCTTGGTGAGCTTTGCTGACTTTCGTGTTAAAGCACGCATATTAGCCATGGCCATTGAGAAAAAAAGTTTTCCACACCAGAAATACCACATGGTCAAATCTTTTTTTTTTTTCATTTCAAAAATCTTTATTTCGATCACAGATCATAAAAGATACAAAACAAGAGCATACAATTTAAAAACTTATTAAACGTAGTGTGATCCAATATGATAAAATTGATTTAAATGTTGGATAAAACAGTGGGAAAAACCGCTGGTGGAGTCCATTATACCAGTCTTTTCATCATTCGGGTTCGGGTAAACCACAATGCAGTTAAAAATTTTGAAAGTGCAAGATAGACATGTAGATATGTCTACAGCGGCAGCCCATCGATGAAAAGATTTTGTAAAATTGTTATATCTGTTTAGGCACAGAGGGCTCAAGCCACTATCGCGCAACAATCTAAGTTAAAGGTCTTGACTAAAGGGCAGTTCCATATGTTCACAAATCTAGCAGAGGCTCAAGAGCTCCTACAGAAGATTTCTAGTTGATAAGTATTAGTATGAACTGTGAATATGTGGGTTTCCTGAGGGGCTCGGGTCGGATTATGATGTTGATGATAAATATATAGCCAAGTAGTACGTTCTGTCAGGATGTTGAGAAGTTGTGAGGCCTAAGGGTTTATTTGGTCTGGAGCGAGGGAGATAGGGGAGGGAGGCTGAGTGCCTTTTTGGTGGAACTCCTTGGTGCCCAGTAAAGGTTTGTAGGCTTGAGAGGGGTATTGTAGACGATTCCCCTCTCGCAACGGTTAGGGGGTCCTTGTGGCATATGGGGTGTCAGTGGGTGGGGCTTGGGGGTTGTGGGTGGAGGGGAGCACGTATAGCAAAAATGAGTAGAATTATCTTTGATCACGAATTTCCAGATACATGGTTTACAGGAGCACTGAAAAAGAGATGGATAGATAGGTGTGCCCTGAAAAAGAGCAGAATGCAGAAATAGTTATATTCAATCCTGAATAGCAAGCAACAGGTGTGTAGAAGTGTAACATTTCAAAAACATAGGTTTTGCAATGTATTATGGCAGACTTTTAACTGAATGGATTGATAATGGGTCTACAAATGAAAACAATTACCTGTGATGTGAATGGGCTGTCAAATAAGCAGCAAAGCTAAGCTATGAGAGAGGAGGCAGATGAAGCCAAAAACTGCCAAGCTTCTTATTATAATTTAATGAGATCTAGCCCTGGTAGACCCTTGACTACCCCAATTTTTCTCAATATAACTAGTATTCCTCTAGATTCTAGTCTGCCTCGCATCTAGATTTTTTCCTCGTAGCAAATTCATTAAAGAAGGGTATTGTTGAGATAAGAACTAATCCTTTTTTAGGTTACTCAATAGTTTCCATGGTTATAATTTTAGAAATGATTCAAAGAAAAAGACCATGATGGCAATTCGAAAAGGCTTTACTTTCGGATTCAACTTGGGCCAATGACACTAAACATTTTATTCATGAGTCCTTTAAAATAAACACTACTTTGATCCTATTGTATTATTTTGGGAAGCTTTTAAGGCTGCCTTTAGGGGATAGGGGATCTCGTATAAAGCTAAATTAACCAGGGCCCGGACAAGTAGGATACAGGATCTTCAGACAGTCGTAGACAATGCCTGTAGTCAATATATGGGATTGCTGGGGGGCTCTGTCAGCACAGCAAATCACCATCTTTTGCAAGATCAGTTATCAAGGGCAGAACAAGAACTCAGAGATGTTTTCTTTTTGGAGTAAATCACAGGCATCAGAGCCTACTAACAGAAGGTCTATGAGGAGAGCTAACAGGTAGGGAAGTTTATGGCTTGCACAGCTAAGACTCAGAGGAATAGACACACAAGTAATAAAATCTGATATCCTGTTATGAGGGCAATTGAGACTGAAAATACAGAGATAGTTGGGGTGTTGTTATGTCACTATAGATGTATATATGAAGAAGTTGAACTGGTCATGGAGCATGATCTAGATCACTATTTTAATAGGCTGCATCTCTCACAAGTCTCTAATACCCCAAAAAGCATATTAAGGAGCCGATTCTGATCTCGCTCGGAAGGGCTCCGAATGCGATCCGTCCAGAAAAAGTACGAGCCGTACGCTCGTTTTCCTACTGACTCGTACAGCTGCTTAGTGCCCCTTAGGGCGAGAATTACTACTGGTGCCCCGCTGCTGTGAGCGCTGGTCGCGCGCCTTCTCTGCTTGCCTACTTTTTAAATAATTCCTGTTTTTGTATTTTTGTTATTTTTAGTGCCTTCTCCCCTGTTTTTAAAGCGCTTTCTGGCCCCTACCTTGCACCTTAATTGAGGAATCACCACCGCTGTTTGGCGGGTCCGGGTTTCCGGGAGGCGGTGGGTTTGAGCGCCATCTTGCGTTGGGAGGAAGCGCGAGCGCCATCTTTGAGCATCCAGGTCACCTGGGACGCCGAGACGACGCTATTTAGGGCGAGCTGACCGGAAGGTGAGCCTGCTTAGTGCCCCTTAGGGCGAGAATTACTACTGGTGCCCCGCTGCTGTGAGCGCTGGTCGCGCGCCTTCTCTGCTTGCCTACTTTTTAAATAATTCCTGTTTTTGTATTTTTGTTATTTTTAGTGCCTTCTCCCCTGTTTTTAAAGCGCTTTCTGGCCCCTACCTTGCACCTTAATTGAGGAATCACCACCGCTGTTTGGCGGGTCCGGGTTTCCGGGAGGCGGTGGGTTTGAGCGCCATCTTGCGTTGGGAGGAAGCGCGAGCGCCATCTTTGAGCGTCCAGGTCACCTGGGACGCCGAGACGACGCTATTTAATGCTCGCTGGTGCGCGCAGCGGTAACGCGCAGCGGAGCGCCTTTCCCTGCGCCTGAGTCGTGCCAGAGTCCTGCCCGTCTGCGCTCGTCCGCGTCTCGGAGGCGGACGAGGCGGAACTCTGGCTTTTGGCTCATGCTGTCTGCCGCCTAGAGGCTGACTTCCTGCTGCCCCAGGATGATCGCGTATAGCGCTGCTACCTTGTGTGCTTTGCGCCCCCCTCGCTCTGACTGTCTGGCTCTTTTCCCCGGTGGTCGCCGGCTAGGCAAGGGCTGCCCCGTGTGCAACTGGCACCCCACAGTATCATCTATCTGTGTTCCATCTACCCCTCCCCAGTATTTCCATTGCGCGTTGCTTAACACCAGGTCCCTTCCTCGTCACACCTCGGATATTTGGGATCTTCTTACGCAGTCCAAGATCTCCTGTTTATTTTTAACTGAGACTTGGCTGGGAGTGGGTTCGGAACCCGATATTGCCTGTGCCGTTCCGCCGAATTATTCCATCTTAAGGAGGGATAGAACTGAGGGAAGAGGCGGCGGGGTGGCTCTGATAGTGGATAAGGCTTTTGATTGTTCCTCCTTTGCGGTGGACAACATTGCTGGCTGTGAAGCCTTAGGTTTTACGCTTCACCTATCGGCGTCCCAGACCTGTACAGGCATTCTCCTCTACAGACCCCCTGGCTCCATTGGGTCCTTTTTTGAGGATTTGCAGTCGGCTCTATCAGTACCATGCATGCGTTCAGCGCATTGCATGCTATTAGGCGACTTAAACTTGCATATGGACTGTCTTACAGACGCTGAAGCTGACAAACTCCGTGATATCAAGGCGATGTTAGGGCTAGTCCCTTCTATCCACAGCCCCACTCACGTGAAAGGCCACACGTTAGATGTTATTTTTTCCTCCATGCCTATTGAGGCGTCCCCTCCACTCCCGGTCCTTTGGTCAGACCATTATTTGATAAACTTTGCCTTAATGCATGACTCTAAACCTAGCCAAAGGGCTCCGAAGGTAGGGTCCCGGCAGTCCAGAGCTTTCCATCTAGTGACAGCAGATATGCTCTCCGATGCTCTTGGCCAATACCCGTGTCATCTGACCGGGGTTCTGGAAGTCGATTTAATCCGGGTCCAGAACTGGATGCAGGCAAGATTCGAGGAGCTGGCCCCTTTGAGGGCTGCTAGAACAGCCCCTGACCTTAACTCTGCGCCTTGGTTCTCCTCCGCTCTACGCATAATGCGACAAGACTGCAAGAAGTTGGAAAGGCGCTGGCGGCGCAAGTATGATCTTGTGGAGAAAATGAAATACCGCGACGCGATAAAGGCATACTACAAACAGATTGTCGCAGCCAAAAAGAGTTATCTCGAACAGAGAATCGACAAAGCCGATAATACCAGCCGGGAACTCTTTAGAATTGTGAAGGAGTTTGTTAATCCAGTTGCAGGTACCCCTGTCCATTCACACACGGAGGAATGGATTAACCAGCTGGCCGACTTTTTCGTGGCAAAAATTCTAAAGATTCAGGACACCTTTCCATCTGTGGATTCCCGCATGGCTGACGCCGCTTTAGGGGGTAAGCCGACCTATTTAGATCCCCCTCAGGCTAACTCAGGGCCCACACTATCTGTCTTCCCCCAACTGTCCTGCGAAACTTCGCTGGAGCTGCTATCTCGGATGAAATCTGGCTCGCCACTGGATGCCTGTCCGGCGAAATGCCTGGGCAGGGTGGCTTCAGCGTTGAACAGCTTGCTGAACCCCCTGCTGAACCTATCATTGAGCTCGGGGGTGGTTCCACGACAGTGGAAACACGCACTCATTCTGCCGCTGATTAAGAAGCCTCTGCTTGACCCGCTGCAATGGGCTAACTACCGTCCGATCTCCCTCCTCCCTGCTCTGGCGAAGGTGTTGGAGAAACATGTTCAGCATACTCTATCCACCTTTATTGAGAACAACAATCTGCTGCATGACTCCCAGTCCGGCTTTCGTGCAAACTACAGCACGGAGACCGCTCTGGTTGAGGTTACCGACGCCATCAGGGAGACACTCGATCATGGGGGAAGGGCGATGTTGGTCTTGTTGGACCTATCGGCGGCGTTCGACACCGTCCCACACGCTGGCCTTCTCTCAAGACTTAGGGAGATTGGTCTGCGAGGGACGGTGCTGGACTGGTTTCAATCCTTTCTGGCCGACCGCCGACAGGTGATCTGGGCTCCGCCGTTCTCAGCCGAAATGCCTTCGCTGGAGGTGGGGGTGCCTCAAGGATCTATCTTGAGCCCCACCATTTTCAACATATATATGGCCCCTCTAGCGGAGGTAGCAGAGGCGTTTGGGGCCCGGGTCATCTCATACGCTGATGACACCCAGCTCTTGTTCACCTGCAGGAAGGGAGAGGTCTTCAACGGCGGCAGAATCAAGGACTGTCTAAGCGCAGTCTTTGCGTGGTTTCAGCGGCACAGCCTAAAGTGCAACTCAGACAAGTCTGAGCTGCTCTTCTTCGGCTGTGCCCCAGATCCGGGCTGGAAGACATGGTGGCCCCAGGACATGTTCCCCCCAGAGACACCCTCCGCTCAAGTAAAAAATCTCGGAGTGGTGTTTGATGATGACCTCTCTTTTCGTCCTCACATCCTGGGATTAGCAGGGAAATGTTTCAGCATCCTCAAGATGCTTAGGAAATTTCTACCCCTGCTTTCACTGCAGTACCGTAGGAATGTAGTCCAGGCGTTGGTGGGATCACGCCTCGACTATGCAAATGCGCTCTTTGCGGGCCTACCAAAATATTTGTTATCTAGGCTGCAGATTGTACAGAATTCGGCAGCCAGAGCCATTTATGGCCTGCCCAGGAGAGCCAGTGCCTCAGCGCTCTTAGCCAGGCTGCACTGGCTGCCTATCGCCGGGAGAATTAGATTTAAACTCCTCACTTTGGCGTTTAAAGCTCTCCATGCGATTGGCCCTCAATATCTGAGGAAGCGCACTGCTTTCTATGTGCCACGGAGGTCTTTGCGGTCGGCGGAACTGGCCAAAATGGAGGTGCCTGTGGTCAAACGTGTTCGGATGGGAGGTCGCTCCTTCCAACACGTGACAGCTTGCCTGTGGAATGAACTCCCACTTTCCCTTCGGAAAGCAAGCAGCCTCTTGGCCTTCAGGAAGGAGCTGAAGACTCTGCTCTTCTCCAAGTAACCTGCGATAACTGTAGTGTGTCTGCCTTGGTTTTCTCTGTTTCTAGGGGCCTCTTTGCTAAAGCGCCGGGACACCCCTTGGGGTAGCCGTGCGCTCTAAAAGTTTGGCTTACATTTAACATTTAACATTTATTAAGTACGATGCAAGAATTACGAAATCGCCGGCCGAATAGTTTCTGGGTCCGAACCGCTCCGTACGTCTTGTCCGTAAGCAAACCGTGTTGTGCGATGGAGGCGGTTTCCGACTGAGTCAGTACGATGCACGATTCGGACAACAGGTTCGAGTCAGAGCCTTCGACACATAAACGCTCTGAGTAGAGGACTACTGGGGTCCGTGCCAGACCCCCTTCACCTGTAGTTTTACGAGTCAATCACGGGGGGACCCACATGCATGTATGGTGCGGGTGGCACAGACGCGTCCCCCACCTGCAGGGGGCGCCCTAGTGAGCAACATACCTTTTTCGTCAATGGGAGCCTATGTAAGCGCCGTACAACAGGCTCCTATTAACTTCAATGGAGCTCCGAGCGACCCGTGTCCATCAGCGCTTGTTCTCATTGTATTCAGGCGCTTGTAGTCTCGCAGCACGAGTCGGTCGGAAAGCCCTCCGGATCCGAGTCGGACGGAGCCTTCTCCCAGCGAGATCGGAATCAGCTCGTAAGTTGTGAAATAGAGCCCTGTGATGTTGCCACAGCCCTAAAAAATATGACCAATGGTAAGGCGAGCGGAAACTATGGGATTCCTATGGTAGTTTAAAAAACGTTTCTAGAGGAACTTATTCCATTCCTTTAGCTCTTTTTAATAATATCAAGGAGGGAGCTGAAATACCCCAACATTTTAAGGAATATGTTGTTGTCAGTTTTATTCAAAAAGACAAAGGGCCATATGTAGGTAGCCCAATACCGGTCGGTAACAGCCGAAATTACCGAATTTTGGGCGTTACGGACCGGTATTTGGCATTTGAGATGTAGGTGGTTGGATTTTAGGATTCGTAATTACCGATTCGGTAATTACCGAATCCTTAATGTAGGAGGCACTCAAGTGAGTGCATTTTTGCATTCGAGATACCGAATCTTACCGATTCTGTAAAATTAAATGGATTTTTTCCTACATAGCATGTACCGTTCTGAAATACCGAATTGGTAAAATTCGGTATTTTAGAATCGGTAAATCTAGATTACCTACATATGGCTCAAAAATCCTACAAACCCTAATTCAGATTGCCCCATAAATCGACAAAATGTGGACTATTAACTACTTATGAACATCTGGGCAGATCAGTTTGCGCTATGTGCTCAATCATTGATCAATCTTGACCAAAATTGATTTTTGCCCAAAAGGTCGATGGCAGCTAATACTTACCAATTGATACAAGCCAATGATTACTTTGCAGTTAAGAAGGAGAAAGCAGCAATCCTTAAGATGGATGCAGAAAAGGCATTTGACCTTGTTAACTGAAAAGCCCTTTTTTTATTCCGGATATATTCAGCTTCCTAATGGCAATTATAGAGATGCTTTAAAAACTTTATTAAGGGGCTGAGGCCAGGATTATTATTCATTCTGATGAGGCAGGGATAGTGAATATTAATTGTGGCACTCATCAAGGATTCCTCGTATCCCTACTACTTTTTACCCTTTTTATTGAGCCCTTAGCTTCCAGGATTTTCAATAATCAAAGTATTCTTCCACGTATTGAGGGTATGGCAAAAATGAAGTTAGACAGTTTCAATATCCAGAATGCTATGACTTTACGCGAATAGGGAGCTATAAAGTTAATCAGGCTAAGACCGAGCTTTGCTTTTTAAATTCAACGCATTCTGAGCTCCCAGTGGGTTTACAGGCAGTTACACAGCGCACTAGCAGGTATCTTGGGATTCTTCGTTACAAATGATTTTTCACAATTATTTTGTTTAAATTACAGCCCAACTTCTGTTAAAACTAGAAAGTTGACGGAAAGATAAACTATATTGCCTCTGACATGTTGTGCACTTCCAAGCACAACATGGCAGGCACAGTGTGGTGCCGGACATGTTGTGCATGGAACTGCAGGGGGGGACCATGTGCACCCCCCTCCCTCTGGAGTCTCTGGGGGCCCGCAACAGGCCCCCGCAAGCAAACTCCGCATGCCTTTCTGTGGCGGCAATGCCGCCACGGAAAGGCATGTCCCAGCCCACATCCTAATATGGCTGGCGAAGTCTAACAGACACCGCCACCATATTGAATCCTTTTCTGCCCTGTCAACTTGTCCTAATGGGGCCCCTAGAGTTTATTTTAAGTAACTTGATACTATTATAAGAGGTTTTGTTTGATCCAAGAAACAAAAGTGAGTTACATTTCTGTTCTGCAACTTGACACAGTGCGGTTTAGCTGTGCCACATTTTAGGACATACTATCAGGCTGCTTTAATTGATTTCTTGGTCCAACTACAGTTAATGATAATTATTTGTTTGATAGCATGTTGGAGAAAGTCAAAAAGGTTTACCAGTTTTCCTTTGAACTGCTGAACTTCCAAAGAAAATGAGGTACAAGGTTCTAGAAGCCTTAGCATCACGTTTCCAGATCTTTTTTAAATCCTAAGAAATTCCGGTATGTCACGCTTACACTCCACTGCAGGATTGGGGTTGGAAATATCTAAAACGATGGTTCAGTCAGGGCAAATGAAAGGTTTCAAGAAATGGGGGGATTTTTATAATGGCTCAAATTTGATTTAATGAGATTCATTAATTCAACAATTTGTAAACCAGAATAGGTAACCAGGGTTCAGTTTTGCCGAGATAACCAGTTTTTAGAAACAAATGATCTGGTAATGAAGGAAGAGATCTGTGGAATTGTCTGTTGCATGAAAAGAACCAAGCAAGTGGGAGTGGGAAATTGGTACCAAGTGTTACGACAACAGGCCAGTCAAACGCCATTACCAGAGCTGATGTCAAAAGTCTCTGAGGCAACCAGTTGTAGGTATAATATTAAGGAATGGCAGCGCCTTACTGAACTAGGTCAAAGATCGCTTCAAGCCACAACTTTAAGAGAATGGTATTTCTAGCCAGTTGGATAGCTTATAACACACCTGATAAGCTACAAAGGATGTTTCCATCCCATCCTGTATATTATTTAGATGCAAGGTAACTGACAAGGGTGGGTGGGCACACACGTTTTTGTTTGTCCAGTGCTCCAACAATATTGGGAGTTTTTTTTAATGAAATTAGCCAGTCCTTACAAATCCTACTATCCCCGTCTTCCATGTTGGTGCTCTTTGGATCATCTCATGAGGTATACCATCAACATAAACACAAACAATATTTTATATCAATAGCTATTGCTGTGGCCCGTTCATTAATTCTCCAAATCTGGAAAACGGATGTGGTCCCGCTGTATCCTCAATGGCATAGTAAAATGATTAGGACTTCATTCTTTGAAGAGGCCTGTGCTAAATGGGTATTGATCCTCCAGAGATTTAAGGCCATATGGGGTGCCTTTATGTTACCGTAGTGCATCTTACTGGTTTCTATGGGGATATAGGCCCAAGTGTTCATCTAAATACCTCAAGTTCAAGCGTACTGTTTTTGTCAGATGAAATATTTTTATGTAAGGCAGTGTGCCACTATATCGGGCCAAATTGTTTTGATTTTATTATCTAATAACAGCATTTCCATGAATTGTTGTATGTAGCTGCTAAGATTCCTTTTTCTTTTTTTCCCAATCATAATATTCCATTACAGATTTTGAGTGATACGATGAAGTGTATTTTAGTTATTTATCATTTATTCTGGTTGAATACTAGGAAACTGTTTTACATGTAGCAATTATTTCCTTATTACTATATCCCACTGCACTTTAATATTTGCCGCTATTTATATTTAATTAGAACTTTGATTGTCTGAATTTATTATGCACTGCTGCACCTTTATGGTTGATATGGCTGCAATGTTATGTTATCTAAATGGAAAGATGACAACATATTGTATATATTGTACACCATTTTTCTTTCTATGTATCCTGCGCAATAAAACATTTTTACAAAAAAATATATATAATGCTAATACCAGGCATGAGGAAAATTCCAACATATGTTAGCATAAATATGTTAAATGCTTAAACATATGGCATTTGTAAGATGGCTTGTCACATTTGACCCAGTTTTAAAAAAAAATGTTTATGAATCCTTGTTTATTACTTCATTGTAGTTCATAGCATGATATTTGTTGTATATGTTGTATTGTGTTGGAAAGGCTGCTGTTTTCTGTAATAAAAGAATGCACAAATAAATTAAGACTAAATGAGTGAATTATGAACATGTTGTATTTCGGCTGCTATTTTAGTCAATAAAAGTCTCAGTGTGCAACTTAAACAAGTATCAACTAATTTAGATAATGGTTTGAAACTAGTCCCACAACAATGCCACACATGAGACATATATGGCATGTTCTCTTTAGGATAGAAAGAGCATGGTAGAGAGGATGAGGGAGCAGACTTGAAGGACATGTAAGGGTGCAAAGTATTGCCAAGTAGACAAATTGCAGTGTGGAAAAAAACAGGATGATTGTGTTAAGAAAAAGATAGTCCAGTATAAAATGAAAGCTAGCAGAAACTGCAAACAAGATAAGACTTTCAATCACTCTATTTTAAAATGGCCACTCTGAAGGGTCACCACAAACTTTTTGCCTTTCTCCTCTTTTTCTGCCCTTCTTTTTGTTGGCTGTAGGACTGCTGACTGGTGGGAAAGGGCATGTGATTCACCACCAAACATGGTACCATTGGTGTATATCCAATTGGCTTATTTAGTTTACATGTAAATCCCTTGTAAAGTTGCATACCAATATACCCTGGGCCTGTGATCCAGCGCTGATCTCGAACAACCCTCCAAACCATTACAGAATACCCAGGAGCTATCACACTTCACTCGTCGGTGGGCCCATAGCACCGCAAGTCACTCATTCACACAAAACACACTGCTCCCAAGATCAGTGAAGACTAGAGGACGAGCTGCTGAACAGCGGAGCACCCTAATTCATCTACAAGTTAAATTCTATACGTTATATACATGTGCATTTTACTGATATCACCATGGTTTTAAATTTCATAAAACCGCATTTAAGGCACCCCATTAATTTGGTCGATGGATCAGCTAGTAAAAGTTAATTGATGGAAATCAAGACCAGCTTAATTCACCATTTTATTTAACTTTATTTTTCTTTAATTATTCTGTCATAACCTTATGATTAAAATGTACTCTTTATCCATAAAATCGGTTATAACATTTAATCACTCAAGTACAGGGATTCGATTAGTTTACATTTATTGGCAAAATAGTTCAGAAATGAGATAATTCAAAGACATATTATCCGTCTTCTAAACGAGAGGGAAAAAACAGGATTAAACGACACAAGTTCTGAAAACCAGCCTCTCTATCTTCCTCGATGTCTACCTCCCATCAGGACTATCATCAAAAGTTAAAGTCAAGAAAACTTCAAAGTCTTTGCACCCAAATATCGATCAGTCCGACAGCATGTCGTTGTGCCAAAAATAATTCAAAGCAAGAAGTTTTTTCTCTCCTCCAAACAGCCTCTTTTATACCCTTTTTCACTAACTATATAACTAAAATTTGAAATTTCAGGGTCCACACTCATTTCTCATTGGTCTATTCAAGGGGTGGTGAAGATCACCTCATCTCTTCATTGTCCAAATTTTGCAAAGTCACTTCCATGATTCTCATGTGGTCATAATTGTTCACGTTTTTAACACATTCATCCTGTCCTTAATGTCGATACTTCGCTAAATTTTCTCAGGCTCTCAACCCTAGCATCTCATTTGGCACCATTCCACTTTTCCGAGCCACGCTGACCTTGACATCAATAGCCCAGGCACAGGCTGCTCGTACATCTCTCGAGCACAGTCTCGCATGCGTAGAGTTACACTCTCTCGGAGTCTCACAAAACCTCCATTTTTGACTAGGCAGCATGGGCCATAACGGGAACTATTATAGAAACAAACACAATTAAATGTTAGATTTCGTAAAGCCCTTCTGTTTACCTTCCACCATTCTAAGTTTACCCTCTTAGTAGTTACCTAGCATTAAGCAATGAAAATGCATTGTTTTCTTACCAATCTCCTTCGTTTTGACACAATGAATACTTATAATAAGTATACATGCATAGCTTTGTTTACTTCAAAAGCATTATTGCACTATAGTAGTATGACAAATTCACATGATTAATGTATTACGATTTGCAACACACGCAAATTAGTATCCCACGTGTACTTTTCTGTGTGTGTTTTTCTTTTCGTTGGTCAGTACTGCACTCCACTCGATTAATACATGTTATAGTTATGGGAAACCTAACTTCACAAGGGGTACACAAAAATTGTGGTCACTTCCTCGCTCCATCACCTGCAATCTAAATGCAATGCTTCTAGTGGTTCTGCAGCATTTTTTGATTTGCCAATGACTTTATCGACGAAGACTTCGTCGACTACGCAGATGGGAACCGACACGTCGCCGCTATTCATTGGATCAACAACAATGCATCGCCTACTCTGCTGCTCGTATCGAATCCTCGAGACCTACGCTAACTCCATACAAGGTACTTTTTAGCGGGACCACCATGAGTCATGTAGCCATCCTTCCCTCCATCCTGGTCAGTCTGAACTTTAGATTTAACCCGGTCTTGCGTCACCATATGTCCCTGGTTGATGCTTTATGACTCTAAGCACTATCATTTGACTTCATCTTTAAAAATTCATAACGCCAGTTTTACTTATGGGAGTTTTTATGTGTTTTACTCATAAATGTATTATCTATTATTTTAATCCTGTGTGGAGTGTTATTGTGATGTTTTCATTGTGTTACTGTCATAACTGATAACTGTCATAACTGATTTCTAACATCATTGCGCTAGCGCTGGGTGAAAACTGTCGTTGCTGCAAGTAATTTTACCTCGTTGCATTTTAAAACTATTTGGATTTTCGAGCACATTGTGCGCTGACTCCCCGGTCCACCGCGGCAATTCATGCTGTTTGTTGTGGAGGGAGAACAGAGCGCCTTCACTTCCTGGTGGTGCCATTGCGGGCGGCCATCTTAGTAGGGTGACGCTCTAGTCTTCCCTCAGCCCTGACTACTTAAGACCCCAGCGCCGACGTGCACGATCATAACTGATTTCTAACATCATTGCGCTAGCGCTGGGTGAAAACTGTCATTGCTGCAAGTAATTTTACCTCGTTGCATTTTAAAACTGTTTGGATTTTCGAGCACATTGTGCGCTGACTCCCCGGTCCACCGCAGCAATTCATGCTGTTTGTTGTGGAGGGAGAACAGAGCGCCTTCACTTCCTGGTGGTGCCATTGCGGGCGGCCATCTTAGTAGGGTGACGCTCTAGTCTTCCCTCAGCCCTGACTACTTAAGACCCCACCGCCGACGCGCACGATCATAACTGATTTCTAACATCATTGCGCTAGCACTGGGTGAAAACTGTCATTGCTGCAAGTAATTTTACCTCGTTGCATTTTAAAACTGTTTGGATTTTCGAGCACATTGTGCGCTGACTCCCCGGTCCACCGCAGCAATTCATGCTGTTTGTTGTGGAGGGAGAACAGAGCGCCTTCACTTCCTGGTGGTGCCATTGCGGGCGGCCATCTTAGTAGGGTGACGCTCTAGTCTTCCCTCAGCCATGACTACTTAAGACCCCAGCGCCGACGCGCACTATCATAACTGATTTCTAACATCATTGCGCTAGCGCTGGGTGAAAACTGTCATTGCTGCAAGTAATTTTACCTCGTTGCATTTTAAAACTGTTTGGATTTTCGAGCATATTGTGCGCTGACTCCCCGGTCCACCGCAGCAATTCATGCTGTTTGTTGTGGAGGGAGAACAGAGCGCCTTCACTTCCTGGTGGTGCCATTGCGGGCGGCCATCTTAGTAGGGTGACGCTCTAGTCTTCCCTCAGCCCAATCTACTTAATCCCCTGTCCTCATCGCGCAGCGGTTACGCGCAGTGGTAGCGCCATAGACGCGCCGAAGAGGCGCCTAAGAGAAGCCAGTCTGCGCCAGTCCGCGTCCATCCGCTCCCAGATCCCACAATTCCCGGAATGATGGTGGGCAATTTGATTACTTATGATTCCCAATATTTACACGCCTCTAGAGTTGCTATTAACTCCAATTGCCTACATTCAGTACGCCCTATAAATAACAGGATCCGGTGTAATCATTGTGATTGGAAAGCATCCCTTAAAATCTCTGGAAATCACACTATCCATCACAGCTGGAAGCTGTTTCTCCTAAATTGCAGATCAATGCCTAAACACCATACGGAGCTGGTCATGTTAATAGAAGATCTTAAGCCCGATGCCCTCTTTTTAACGGAGACCTGGCTCCAGTTGGAAGCCGATCCTACTACAGTCTGGGCTACCCCACAAGGCTATACAATGAAGAGATCAACCGCAAAACGGATAGAGGAGGAGGGTTAGCCATTATTTATAAAGAACAATATAGATGTCGCACCACCCCCTCGACCACGTCAGTTTGCGAGAGCTTAATGTTCACTTTAGAACTATCTCCAACCAACTCCTTTTCAGGCCTATTGGTCTATCGACCGCCTGGAACGATCGGTCAGTTTGTTTCGAATATGACTGATCTAGCTGCTAATTTAGTGATTTCCTCGGCTAATTTCACAGTGCTAGGTGATCTAAATCTTCATTTGGACGACCCGCTTGACTCAGCAGCTAATAGTCTCCGACTAAACCTTCAAGCTATTGGCCTGGCACAAAAGGGATTTCTTCCTACTCACACCAAAGGTCATCTATTAGACCATATTTACAGTACCCTTGACAACCTAAACACTGAATTGCCTGTTCCTCTGCCCTGGACCGAACATTATTTAATACCATTTTCATGGACTACGATGAACTGCCCCCTTATACAAGACCCTCAAAAACATTGGGGCAGGAAATGGGCCACACTTACCCTTTCCAAATGGGAATCAGCACTTCCTGAATCCAAACCTTCAGAGGTCACAAATCCTTATTCAGCTAACATTATTTTTAATAACTGGATTACCAATTCCCTTAATTTAACACTTCCGAAGGAACCTTTGCACTCTATAAAGAGGCAAAAAGTAGCCCCCTGGTATACTCCTGAATTGAGAGAAATGAAACTAGCCTGTCGCAAACTTGAAAGAGCATGGAGACAGGATCGCTCTCAGATCAGAAAATTGGAAGTACAGTGCCGCAATCAGGCTATATAAAAAGGAAATTAAATCTGTTCAAGCCCAGTTTTATGAGTTAAAGATTAACCTGACAGCCAATGCTCCCAAAGAGATCTTTAAAATAGCTAAATCTCTGATTTCCCTTCCTCCTGCGCGAATGTCATCAGACGGGGCATTAGCTTGCTGTAATAACTTAGCAACCTCCTTCTTCCAGAAGATTCAGACCATCTACTCTTCTTTTCCTACGGATGGAATTGAACTGGAGGTTGCTATTACATCTGGCCCTATCACCCCAGCTCCCTGTTCTCTGGATAGCTTTGCCCCTTTGGACTCTACTTCCTTAAATGAAATAATTTCTAAAGTTACATCGGGATCCCCCAGTGACCCAGCACCCCCCCAGTTCCTTACTTTGGCCATGAATGTCATTCGTCCAGTTCTTCTCGACGTCCTTAACACCTCCATTGCTACGAGCATAGTTCCGACTGGGTGGAAGTGTGCAATGGTCAGGGCCCTGTTACAAAAAGCCCACGTTAGACCAAAATAATCTAGCTAACTTCCGCCCTATCTCCCTGTTGCCCTGGACGAGTAAACTGCTATAAAAACATATTAACAACATTCTAGTAGATTACCTGGAATCCAATAGCCTATTAAGTACTTCTCAGACGGGGTTCCGTCCTCAACATGGGACTGAGACAGCTTTGCTAGCAGTAACTGAAGAAACACGATCGGTGTTGGACCAGGGAGGGAAAGCGGCCATCATATTACTAGATCTCAGCGCCGCATTCGACACGGTTAACCATGCTACCTTATTACATCGTTTGAAGGGCATGGGAGTGTCGGGTGCGGCCCTGGCATGGCTTGCTTCCTTCCTGGATGAACGCTTCTTCCAGGTGTTTGATGGCGAGGCTGTATCCACCAAACAGCCACTCGAGTGTGGGGTTCCTCAGGGCTCTGCCCTGAGCCCCACACTTTTTAACATCTACATGAGGCCCTTAGCGGAGGTAGTTCATCCATTTGGCGTTCGTATTGTCACCTACGCAGTCGACACTCAGTTGATGGTCTCATTAGACCACTCTGAGGGGTCGTCTAGCACGCTGAGTCTATGCCTAGAAGCAGTGGCTAAATGGATGAAATCCTCCTACCTCAGACTGAATGGAGAAAAGACTGAGGTCATGTTACTGGGTAATCCTCCACCTACCAGTCTGGCCTCCCTCTGGCCCACATGTTTAGGCCCCCCTCCCCTTCCTAAATCGGAGATAAAAAGCCTGGCAGTTTGGCTCGACAAATCACTGGATTTCTCTTGTAAGGCCACCAAAACGGCATCCATCTGTTTTGGGCTGATGAGAATGCTCCGGAAGGTGCTCCATTCCAGGCGAGGAGAGTCATGGTCCAGACCCTGATACTCTCACGCCTGGACTATGGTAATGCTCTCTATCTGGGAGCCCCGGCGGCAGTGATTAATAAACTCCAGGTCACTCAAAACTGTGCGGCCCGGCTGCTTTTTCAAATTCCACGCTGGCAGTCGGCTAAAAATGCCCTAAAAAAGCTACACTGGCTCCCTGTGGCAGCAAGGGTTCAATTTAAGGCTATGTGTCTTGTTCAAAAAGCAATTCGCAGAATTGGTCCAGCTATAATGCACCCTTTGGCTACCCCTTATCTTCCCCTCAGAGCCCTGCACTCAAGTTCATTGCAATTAGCCACTATGAACAAAATAAACAAGGCTCGCTGGGGCGGCCGTTTGTTCTCGCACAATGCTGCGAGAATATGGAATTCTCTTTCACTTATCCTCAGAGAAAACAACAACCGGATGGCATTTAGGAGGCTTTTAAAGACCCACTTGTTCAGTAGTGCTTGCTAATCACCTTAGCTGACCGCCTGGACTTCAGTTAAGAGCGCTGCGAGGCCTACGGGTAGTCTGTGCGCTTTATAAATGTAATTTTTCATTTCATTTCATTACTGTGTGTGTGTGTTGCACAAATCTTTTACACACTGCCTCTTTGGATAAGCCGGACTGCTTTGTGCTAAGCTACTAGAGGGTGAGCATAGGTTATCCTTTAGTCTGTATTTAGCTTAGTCTGGCTATTGTGGTAGTTCCTGCTTGGACAAGGTGCATACCTCGGCCAAGCCGAAACCCCATTTCTAACACACTCACAGTTAATCAAACAAAAATAGGTGTACTTGCCTCAACCCGCATACTTGAACTTTAAAGTTATGAAAGAAAGACTAACCTTTGATTTAATGTACAGAAAATGTGGTTGTTTCCCCTCTTTAAAACACTGTGGCAAAGCCTAAGCTGTTTGATGTTTTAATTAAGTCTCTTAGACTTATTTTTTGTATTGCTGGTAGGATAGGTTGAAAATAAAGAACATTCGCTCAGGAAAAGCAATTGGGTCCCACTCACCGGTCTAGGATATACCAAAAACAAACCTGTGATGGCTTTCTCCAGATACTACAATTATCCAATTCTGATTGTGAGCAAGAATGAGGAGTTTGGGACTCAGATGGCATGAGGGTCCTTACTCCTACATTGTGATGTTCATCTGTAAATGTTTCTTCTACTTGCTGTACCCTTCATGACTTACCTCAAACTGTCCACATTCCCTCTATTTTTCCTAGATTTTAATGTTTTGTAGTGAAAGGTCTGACTGGCCAACTGCAAAATAAAATCTTTGACTTTATCTAAACAAGTTGTTCAGAAACATAGACACAGGGTAAGGTCGTGCAAGTCCCTCTTCAGGTGACTAGGAACATACCCTATGGAGATCAAGATGCAATGATGGTACATGCAAAACCTGTTATGCCTGTTTGGCACACACGACTGAACAGGCAAGCAGTCTCACCTAGCGATAATCCAATTTGAGTGATGCAGACAGATATCTGCTCATTTTGCCACCTGATGTCCCCTGCCTTCGGCACACACGTGGCTGAGATTAATGTGACATGTTCCAAGGTTCACTGTCCCATTTTTCCTGCCAACCTGCACATTATAGAGTTGAATGGTACCAAGAGGGCTCACTTAGGTTAAGAAGCATTGACTCAAACATTACCATGCATCACACTTTTGATGTTGCAGATGTGGTTGTCTTGCTTCTTAAAAGGGCTGCCACCATGGCTTTGATAAATAGGCATGCTTCAAAATAGAGGCTCGTGAATGGAACCTTGTACTGCTACTGTATCATTTCCTGACAGTCACACCTGGAAATCTGCGGTGAGCGTCTCAATAGGGGTAAGAAAAATACATGTTACAGGTCTACATCAGTGCTTAATTTGAGTTGGTGGTTTCCAGTGCTCAGCACCGGCACTTAATTATCAACACTATTGATTTTCATTGACTTACAGGCATATTAAGTGATTTGCCCAGAATCACAGAATGTTGAGCCTATGCCAAAACTCGAACCTGGTTCCTCAGCTCCGAAGTCTGCAGCTCTGGCCATTACACCACATCCACTTCCCACTTTCGTGGTCAGCAGTTGGTTCTGTTTTAGGCAATGGGCTGGTGCAAGCTGCCTCCTCATCAGAGCTTATTTTTTTTACTTATTTTCACTTTTTTTTTTTTTACAAATTCATGACTGGTCTACGTATTAGAGAAAACAGAAGGAACAGATTTGATTTGATTTCAGCCATCAAAGTCCTGGACCAACACGCTCACCGGAATCGCCGATGGCACTGGCACTGACTGCCAGAAGCAAGTCATGGTGGAAACAAATCAGCAATCAATTTTCTAAGATTGGCATTGAACATTTGACTACGGTTTTCCTTACCATACTGCTCTCTGCACAGCCAAGGATGCTGCTGGAAAGGTAAACCTGTCAGTACTGCTAGTGCCCTTACCCTATACATATTGACAGCTAGCCACCCCTCCATTCAGACTGAGAGTTGCTGCAGTGACCTATAGCAACATGGATCCGTTCACTGCCACTGCATCTAAGCCTCGCAGACGAACCTGAGTACATTTTTAAAACTGCTCATGGAATTTATTGCATAGGGGGAGATTCTCTTGTAAGCTCCTTAACTACTAAACAAATGCTTAATCGATGCACTGGGATGAAATCACCTGTAGTACTGGACTAATCTCTATGCACATATTTACACTATTATCTGCCCATCAAAAGAAACGCACAACTGTAGCTAGAGATATATGACTAGTGCAAGGATTTCTAGCTCAAAGTACCAAAACATGTCAGCCTTATTAGCATATCCATGTGAGGCCAGTAAGACTATTCTGACATAAGCTAAAATTGTATCCTACCTCCCCCTGTTCCCCACCTCCAAACCCATCCAAGGCAGAACACTCAAAACAAAAGCAGTGATCATCGTGGGGCCACGTAATAAACAACCCAACATCATCCACTCAAACTGAGGAAATTCTCATATGCAGCTGGACACAATCCTTAATCTCAAGAGGGAGCCCAAACAAGGTGGTTTGAAAACACATGAAGAAGATAAAGGCATGCTCTAAGAGCGTACATGGACTGCGGGCCAAAAAGGCATTTCGATCAGGTGCAACAAGGCCCACATCAATTAAAGAAGGCACCACTCAAGCCCGTCACCCCCTGCCTACACCACCACTATAATGTCCACTGCCTGTCAACTCCGCTTGTTCTGTAGACCCCTGTTACCCACCTCCTACTGACCCCCACGGGCTACAAGGAAGTTAGCCTGGATGTCATGTTTGAGTTCAGGCTGTTGACGTCAAACACACTTTTACAGCAATCCCCTGATATGACGGCTAACTTAACCACTATTACATTTGACATTTCTCTGAGCTAAAAGTCGATTTTCGGGTAGTATGTTCAGAAAGAGCGAGCACGGTTTGCCTCTTTCTGAGTTGTGCTGTCTAAAATAATGCATTAACTACGAGAAATATGAAGTAAAATGAATGTACTTTAAATACTGCACGCCTTGCTTTGCTGGGATCCAGTTTAGACCATCATCATGCAGCCCTTCTAGGAATCGACAGGACGAAAGAAATTAAAAACATACATGGGTGGCTGGCATGTATACGCAACGAAGGGGCAGGTGGGCGGGAAACTTAGTGGTGGGTGGGTGGGTGCCTGTATGCAGAAGCTCCGTCCATCACCACCCCCTTTTGTACCGCTTTGTTCGCCATAAGTTGGCAGGGTATGCTCAGACGTGAGTCTCTTGCTCACTTTGCCACTGGATTCATGCAAGCCTGGCTGAAGACGGCTGTAATGTCAAAAACCGGTCCTAGGAAGCTTGTTTCCGGTCTAAGGAAGGCATGGCTTGGTAGTTCGGGCTGGACTGTTCCCATGAGGCACAGGGTCAGACTGATTTGCATATGGCTATGTCTGAACTGGGGTGGCAGAGTGGGCTAAAGAACGGTCATGGATTTAACCCAGATCTGTTGACTGGGTGTGAATGTTTGATTGGTTCAGATGCTCTGTTCATCACCACCCCCTTTCGTCGCCATAAGTTGGCAGGGTATGCTCAGACTCCCTGGATTCAAGCAAGCCTGGCTGAAGACGGCTGTAATGCCAGAAACCGGTCCTAGGAAGCTTGTTTTTGGTCCAGGGAAGGCATGGCTTGGAAGTTCGGGCTGGACTGTTATGTTATGTTATGTTATGTTATGTTATGTTAAAATGGCTTTTGTAGAGCGCACGGCTACTCAAAAAGAGTGTCCCGGCGCTTTTAATTAACGAAGGCTGCAGTAAACTAACATAACACATTAAAAAAGAGCGAATTACAGATAAAAAGAAAACAACACACGCAGGGGGCCTACTGGGAGAATAACCAAGTTTTAAGGTCCTTTCTGAAGGCTAATAAACTAGTGGCTCCCCGAAGTGACAGGGGCAGAGAGTTCCACAGTTGGGGCGCCAGTAATCCAAAGGAGCGACCTCCCAGGCGTGCTCGCTTCACTCGTGGAACGGTCGCCAGAAATAAGGATTCTGATCTCAGAGAGCGAACCGGTTGGTAAAAGGTGAGTCTCCTCTGGAGGTACTTAGCCCCCATTGCATGGAGGGCCTTGTATGTCAGAGACAGAACCTTAAAGGCGATTCGCTTACGGATTGGAAGCCAGTGCAAAGTCCGGAGCAAGCCCGCAGCACTGGCACGTCTGTTCAATCCGTAGATTGCTCGTGCCGCAGCGTTCTGCACAACTTGCAGCCGCTGTAACAGGTACTCTGGCAGGCCCAGGTATAGAACGTTAGAATAATCCAACCTGGAGCCTATCAGGGCCTGCACAGTCAGCCTCCTGTGCTCCTCCGATAGTAGGGGAAGAAACCTCCGTAGCATCCTCAGGAGGCCGAAACACATACCCGACACCCCGAGAATCTGGGCCTTCATTGTTAGCCCCGTGTCCATCTTAACACCCAAGTTCTTAGCCAGTTGGGATGAACACGTAGGGGGGGACATATTAATAGGCCACCAAGCCTGCCAATCTGGTTCCATATCGCACCCAAAAAAGAGTACCTCAGACTTATCGGGATTGCACTTGAGGCTGTGTAGATGGAACCATTGAAACACAGCCCCAAGGCAATCCCGGATACTCTCCCCCTCAAAGTCTCCTCCTCTCTTACAAGAGAAGAGGAGCTGGGTATCGTCGGCATAAGATACGATCCGGGCCCCAAACGACTCCGCCAATGCCGCCAAAGGGGTCATGAAGATATTAAAGAGGGTCGGGCTCAAAATAGAGCCCTGAGGGACCCCGACTCCCAGAGGCGGCATCACGGCGGAATCTGGAGCGGCCCAGACCGTTTGCCGGCGGCCAGCTAGAAAAGAAGAAAACCAGCTGAACACCGTTCCCCGAAGTCCTATCTCATGGAGTCTTGTGAGAAGACCATCATGGGGAACGGAGTCAAAAGCCGCCGACAAGTCCAACATCACCAGCATGGCTTTGCCCCCTGAATCCAAGATCCCCTTGATTGTTTCGGAGACCTCAAGGAGCGCAGTCTCCGTACTAAGACCCGGGCGAAAACCTGACTGGGTGGCATGCAGAATCTCATTCGACTCTAGAAAGTTGGAGAGCACCGTCTGCACGTGCTTCTCAACAACCTTCGTAAGAGCCGGCAGCAGAGAGATAGGCCGATAGTTAACAGGGGCCTTCGGGTCCAGGCCAGGCTTCTTAAGCAGCGGGATGACCATTGCCTGCTTCCAAGCCTGCGGAACCACTCCCTGGCTCAACGAGAGATTCAGCAACGGATTAGCCAATGGATTAATAACCTCAGCCAGTTTCGCCAGAATCTTAGCAGGGCAGGGGTCCAGGGGCGAGCCAGACTTCAAGTTACTCAAAAGTGCTAAGGAAACGGGCGCCAAGATAGGTGGAAATGCGCCCAATGTGGGGCCCGGCAGCGCCGGGGGCGATCGAATGGCCTCAATGACAGTCCGCTCCTCGGAAATGATCGCCGGGAAAGAAGCCTGTATCAGTTGGATCTTGCTGGTAAAAAAATCAGCAAGATCCGCAGCCCACGCGTCAGAGGGCCTCTCCTCAGCAGTGTTTATCCGGGGCGATGTAAACTCCCTCACTATGGAGAAGATCTCCTTGCAGGAGTTGGAGGCAGCATCAATCCTCCCTGCCAGGTAGGTTTTCTTACCTAGGCGGATGTCTCGGTGATACTCCTTGACCATGTTCTTAAAAGCCACCTTCGCCTCCACGTCATATTTTAGCCGCCAAGCTCTTTCAGCTACCTTGCACTGCTGCCGCTTAGCCGACAGTGCAACGGTAAACCAAGGGGCGGAGACTCGTTTAGGAGTCAGACGGGGGACTAGTTCCAGGGCCAGGTCATTAAGCCTGTCAGCCAACCACACCTGCAAGGACTCCAAATCCTTCGTCAGATCTCCGGAGAGAGGACAGGGATGATCCAGAGCTGCCTGAGCCAACATCTCAGGGGTCACTCGATGGTACGCCCTATGGGGTTGGCCATGTCGCTGTGGGGCGGCTGCAGGCAATTTAGCAGTGCCTTTGATCAAAAATTTAGCCAGCGAATGGTCTGACCATAGAACCGGGATAATCTCTAACACCTCTAAAGGGGAGGTCGAGAAAACCTGATCTAGCGTGTGCCCCTTATTGTGCGTCGGCTCATGCAAATAAGGAAGCAAACCCAATGGAGCCGTAGCCTCAAAGATTTTGATTGCGGCCGCGTCCGAAGGATCGTCCATCCGGAAATTAAAGTCCCCGGCCACAATGCAGTGTTCTGCTTTCAGGGCCAGTGTCAGTAAGGCGGAATCTAGATCTTCAAAAAACATTCCGGGAGGGCCAGGGGGTCTATAAACTAATAGCCCCTTCACTGATTGGTGCGGAGCCAGAGAGATAGAAAAAGCAAGGGCCTCCGAACCACGAATATCCTCCACTGGCAAAATAGAACATACCGTGTCCTTCCTCACCACCAGTGCCACTCCACCGCCCCTTCCCCCAACTCTGTCCTTCCTGAATACATTGTAGTCAGGCGGGATTGCCATAGCGACATCTGGATTCGATGAATCTCCCCACCATGTCTCAGTAAGCATGAGACACAGTGGCTTAGCCGTGTCCAAAAGCTCAAAGATGTCTTGAGCATGTCTGCATGCCGATCTAGTGTTTAGTATCATGCAGAGATATCGTACACTGGCGCCAGTATTGCCAGGAGGCAATGACAGAGTACGTGAGGGACGCCAACCGCAACCGGGGCAGATGGACTTACCGCGGTGACGCCCAGGGAAGACAGTGCAGCAACCGCTGGTGGCAGGGAGGTAAGCGCGAAGCTCCCCCGCGGTGTAGCGCCGCACAGGAAGACCTACTCGGCACATAATACAGAACCGAGTCCGCCGCCACGCCCCGAGCGCCTCCGAGTCGCTGACGGGCGCAGACGGGCAGGACTCTGGCTTGACTCAGGCGCCGACCAGGCGCTACCGCTGCGCGTCACCGCTGCGCGGGAGGAGCGAGCATTAAATAGGGCACACCTGCTGGTTTAGAAAAGCGCTAGAACGCTCACCACAAGTCCCACTCGCCACTAGCCACCCCCAAGATGGCGGCCACGCGCCAAAACGCAAGCACACAGATGAAAGTCCGCTCAAAACGCGGTGAGGGGCACTATTAACGTGTAAGTATGTGGGCGCTTAGAAGTACAGCTAAAAACAGGGCTAAATATAAATTAACCACAAAGAAAATACAAAAAACGGTAATGTTTAAAAACACCAGCGCTGCAGCCTATAATTACAGCAGCATAGCGCGCGTGCGTGCTGTTACCTTGTCCGAGGTCGAGCAGATCTAGAGCTCACCTTAAATAGGGCACACCTGCTGGTTTAGAAAAGCGCTAGAACGCTCACCACAAGTCCCACTCGCCACTAGCCACCCCCAAGATGGCGGCCACGCGCCAAAACGCAAGCACACAGATGAAAGTCCGCTCAAAACGCGGTGAGGGGCACTATTAACGTGTAAGTATGTGGGCGCTTAGAAGTACAGCTAAAAACAGGGCTAAATATAAATTAACCACAAAGAAAATACAAAAAACGGTAATGTTTAAAAACACCAGCGCTGCAGCCTATAATTACAGCAGCATAGCGCGCGTGCGTGCTGTTACCTTGTCCGAGGTCGAGCAGATCTAGAGCTCACCTTAAATAGGGCACACCTGCTGGTTTAGAAAAGCGCTAGAACGCTCACCACAAGTCCCACTCGCCACTAGCCACCCCCAAGATGGCGGCCACGCGCCAAAACGCAAGCACACAGATGAAAGTCCGCTCAAAACGCGGTGAGGGGCACTATTAACGTGTAAGTATGTGGGCGCTTAGAAGTACAGCTAAAAACAGGGCTAAATATAAATTAACCACAAAGAAAATACAAAAAACGGTAATGTTTAAAAACACCAGCGCTGCAGCCTATAATTACAGCAGCATAGCGCGCGTGCGTGCTGTTACCTTGTCCGAGGTCGAGCAGATCTAGAGCTCACCTTAAATAGGGCACACCTGCTGGTTTAGAAAAGCGCTAGAACGCTCACCACAAGTCCCACTCGCCACTAGCCACCCCCAAGATGGCGGCCACGCGCCAAAACGCAAGCACACAGATGAAAGTCCGCTCAAAACGCGGTGAGGGGCACTATTAACGTGTAAGTATGTGGGCGCTTAGAAGTACAGCTAAAAACAGGGCTAAATATAAATTAACCACAAAGAAAATACAAAAAACGGTAATGTTTAAAAACACCAGCGCTGCAGCCTATAATTACAGCAGCATAGCGCGCGTGCGTGCTGTTACCTTGTCCGAGGCCGAGCAGATCTAGAGCTCACCTTAAATAGGGCACACCTGCTGGTTTAGAAAAGCGCTAGAACGCTCACCACAAGTCCCACTCGCCACTAGCCACCCCCAAGATGGCGGCCACGCGCCAAAACGCAAGCACACAGATGAAAGTCCGCTCAAAACGCGGTGAGGGGCACTATTAACGTGTAAGTATGTGGGCGCTTAGAAGTACAGCTAAAAACAGGGCTAAATATAAATTAACCACAAAGAAAATACAAAAAACGGTAATGTTTAAAAACACCAGCGCTGCAGCCTATAATTACAGCAGCATAGCGCGCGTGCGTGCTGTTACCTTGTCCGAGGTCGAGCAGATCTAGAGCTCACCTTAAATAGGGCACACCTGCTGGTTTAGAAAAGCGCTAGAACGCTCACCACAAGTCCCACTCGCCACTAGCCACCCCCAAGATGGCGGCCACGCGCCAAAACGCAAGCACACAGATGAAAGTCCGCTCAAAACGCGGTGAGGGGCACTATTAACGTGTAAGTATGTGGGCGCTTAGAAGTACAGCTAAAAACAGGGCTAAATATAAATTAACCACAAAGAAAATACAAAAAACGGTAATGTTTAAAAACACCAGCGCTGCAGCCTATAATTACAGCAGCATAGCGCGCGTGCGTGCTGTTACCTTGTCCGAGGTCGAGCAGATCTAGAGCTCACCTTAAATAGGGCACACCTGCTGGTTTAGAAAAGCGCTAGAACGCTCACCACAAGTCCCACTCGCCACTAGCCACCCCCAAGATGGCGGCCACGCGCCAAAACGCAAGCACACAGATGAAAGTCCGCTCAAAACGCGGTGAGGGGCACTATTAACGTGTAAGTATGTGGGCGCTTAGAAGTACAGCTAAAAACAGGGCTAAATATAAATTAACCACAAAGAAAATACAAAAAACGGTAATGTTTAAAAACACCAGCGCTGCAGCCTATAATTACAGCAGCATAGCGCGCGTGCGTGCTGTTACCTTGTCCGAGCACAGGGTCAGGGTCAGACTGATTTGCATATGGCCATGTCTGAACTGGTGTGGCAGAGTGGGCTAAAGAACGATGATGGATTTAACCCAGATCTGTTGACTGTGTGTGAGTGTTTTATTGGTTCAGATGCTCCGTCCATCACCACCCCCTTTTGTACCACGGTGTATGCAGGTATGACGCATGGCAAATAATAAAAAATAAAGTCACTTACCTTGCATGCTGCAAGTCCAACATCCTCCTCAGTCGCTCGTCTGTCAACTCTGTGGGCTCCAGCCTCCAGAAAATTCCACAACTAATCCTGGCGCTACTCTCACCAGCATGAGCAGTGCAAGGATTGAATGGAGCATCCTGGCTGGATGCTCTTTCAGGCCCTTTAGGCCTGTGCTTGGTCTCCACCCAACTGTCTAATACAGCTGAGTGGAGAGCTGCAAAGTGTGCAAGCCAGCTTGGACAACTCTCTTGAGCCATGAAATAAGTACAGTGGAGGGTCAATCTTGCTCCTCCTTTCCTCTATGCTGCCAAACGGCAGCAGAGGAGGACACGCCCCCATTTATCCAGGCTGGAGGCTGCTGCACGCTAAGCATGAAAAATAAAATGGCAATTAAATCATTTCATTGCCATTTTATGTATCACGATTAGCACTGCTGCACTGGGTGGGGGTGACACCTCACGCTCACGAAGAAACCATACCATGAGTGTAGCAAGCACGTTAATTAATTAAAGCATCCTTTACACATCTTTCTTCAGCTTTCTAAATCTGCATCTCATTACCTACCAGAGTGAGATTCAAATTCATGTGCCAAAGAACAAAAAAATAAGCCAGTATCCTATGTAGGGGGACATGTTTAACTTTTATTAGTAAAAGAAGAATGATGCTAAATAAAACTATTCAGTTCCAAGCCTGAGGAAACAGACAGAAATATGAAAACAGGCATATGATTCTATTAAAGCTTGCATGCCTACCTCAAATTAAACAAACAGGAACATGAACATTGGTTACACAGCTCTGCTCCAGGCTGTTTTTCTACCATCCTTCCTTCCCACCCACAGAATACAATTTGAGTAATTAAGCCTGCCAGTAAAGAAATGTTAGCTACATGCGATGTCGCAGACGGCAGTGACATGTAACCGCAAGGCATCCAACCCTGTCACACTCAGAGAAAGAAAGTCAGAATTAGTGCCTTATTGGGCTCACAGTCCAGAGTTCTTAAATAACAAATCTCCCAATTACAGAAATATCCAATGAATGAAGTGTTACAGGCAGCAACAGCATAACTGATTTTAGTAATCCGAGCAGAATATTTAACTGCAGAAAAAATTTCACCAAGTGTGTCCTTTTCTCTATTTTTTTAATTTCTGATTTGGCAGTAGCTTCACAACACAGTGTGTCATTTACAAATGATGGGTGGAAGATTGTTAGTAATTTGGGGGAGACTTGGAATCGACCTGGTAAACCATCATGGATGCAGGACAGATGGGGTGGTAACTGGTTGATGACTTATCGTTAATCTTCATTACCCTGAGTCCTTTTTTCCTTGCCACAGTCCTCACTCCCCCTGCTGACTCCTCTGTTGGTACCTTCCTCCAGGTCCCCAAGCTTTTGTGCTCTCAGATCATGGGATTTTTGAAGTCCTGATATCACACAGGTGAGTCCTTTCAGGCTCTTTGTTATGGAAGGAGGAGACATGGCCGTGAAAATAGCCAAAAGGAAACAAAGTGGATGGTGAAGCAAAACAACTTTTCTGATATAGGTTATCAGTCTGAAGTGAGAACTCCCTCACACATTCAAGGGCGGTGATGAGGAAAACAGGTGAGGTGGCATTTGCATTCTATTATAATGTATTGCAAAATGTATGACGTGCTTATTACCCCATGTGGGGACTAATGCACTTGCCTACATGGCCAGCATGCTACACTGTGTATGATGGGTGTTTGGAGTGGTGCTGTCTTTGTTTCTCTGATCCTATGTGGTGTTTACATTTTGCGCGATAACCACATTGGTGCCATTATTGTGTTATGGGATGCTATGCTTAGCGGTGTGGTGGATGAAGAGGTATGAGAGATAAACACTCAAGGTCAGGTTTATCATAGTATTGCATTGCCCTTGCATCACTCATGGTGTTGCAAGGGCACTGCAATACTAAAGTTAGATTTACGAAGCAACGCAAGGCCACCTTGCGTGGCCATGAATTGCTTGGTTAATTTGGAGTAACGCAAGGAAGCGCAAGTCACTGCCTTGTGTGACTCAGACCTTGAAAGGCATTCCATGGGAGAAGCATGAGTGTTGCCATGCATCCACCATTTTGGCGCAATTCCAGATTTACCAAGACTGGTATACCTGGGAATGCGTCAAAATGATACGTCTTCCTAGGAAAGGCGCAACAAGGAGAAATAGTTTTACTTCTCTGTCTTTCCTTTTTTAAATGTGTGTTGTATTGTTCAGCACATTTAGAAATAGGCAAGCACCTCCGCGAATTGTGTTGGTGCAGGAAGGTGTGTCTTCCTGCACAAAAACAGCACTCATGCAATGCAGGTACCCTTGCACCATGATGCAAGTGTGCCTGCATTGGTGCTATGGGCAGCAGATTGTGCACCAGTGCAGGCAGAGAGCAGTAATGTGCCATATTTTGAAAAATTGGCACATTTCTTCCCACTCTCTTTCACACAGTGCATGAAAGATTGATAAACCTGGGCATTAGTTCATGGTTTTCAGTACGCTGACAGCTTTGAACAGCTCTGCAGGTCCCTTTATGGCATTTATTGTAAACATAATCCACGTACTGGTTACTCCACTGGGTTGTCTAATCAGAGATGTTTAATTTGACAGGTTATGTTCCTGGGCGTACATGGTTCGAGAAAGAAGTGGTGTGTACATCTCCTGAGATTGAAATAGTTACTATTATCACATATCGGATTATCATTGTGAGATCTAAACATGTGTTCATAGTATGTAACTAGTTGGGACTTACAGTCATGGGCTAGGTTAGAGTCCTTCAATTGGCTTGCAATACGTGACAGATCTCTTCAGTTATTACATGTCGGTTCAAATGGTGATGGCTGGTTTATGGGCTGGTACAGTCCTGGAAGATAAGCAAGGCCCATAGAAGATATGTCTTATGTTAGTGTAGGAGGATTAAGGAGTGTATGGGAGCTATTTTGCAGCCTGTAGGAACTACAAATGGCTGCCGACTGCTGATTGTTTTGTTATTAGTTTTAATGCCCAATTATGACTTAGGCAGTGCGGCGCTGAGTCTGCCCTGCCACTGCATTGGTCAGGCTGCTTACCAGATTAGGAGTTTCCTCCTGTCTGGCGGGCTCTTTTTTTGGCGTTCACTCGGCGGTGCCATTTAAAATGGGCACCGCAATGGAAAACGCAAAAGCAGTACCTGCACAGCATGGACTGAGAAGTCCATACTGTGCAGGAACTGGTGTGCATGCAGAGAGGGGAGCACATGTTGTGCCCCCTTGTGTGCATCCACAGGGTGCAGAGGCACCAGAGGGCCCTGTAGGACACCCTTTATTTGCACACCCCCACGGTTTACATGGAGGAGGAAACGCTATGAAAACTGCAGCAGTCCTGCCAACCATATGGATGCGGTTGAAGTGGGGCTGTGGTGGTCCCACCGCTCATCTTGTAATAGGGTGATGGGGAGACCGCCTCACCCCAGGAGTCTCCAGACTCATAATCGGGGCCTTAGTGTGAACCAGCAGGGTTATATGAATTGTCATTACTATATAACACCCAGGCTAACAGAGACAACCTTTCCTCGAACAAAACACATAATGAATTTGTCCTCTTGTTTATTAGGAATCGAGTATCATAGATTGGTCTAGCGACAGCTAATTTTATACTGGTGTAGTTACAACTTTGCACCATTACTTGCACCAAATGACCAGTGCAAAATCGATATTTTAACTGCCCAATCAGTAAAACATACATTTGTAATGCAATAGGTCTCGCATTCACGCCAGATTGAGGAATTGGTATTGTAAATGACAATGTCTTTTATTTATGTTTTGAGTTTAAAAACCTAAATAAAAGGCATTGTCATTTACATTACTAATAGCTTCAACTCTCACAAATGCGAGTCATATTGCATTGCAATAAAGGGCCTTCTCGACCGCTTGTTAGATTGTAAATATCAGAGGAAGAGATGAACCTGCGACGTCTTCAAAGTAGTGATACATAGTGCACTAAAAAAATGTGTAAGTGTTGTAAACTACACAGACACAAAGTGTAAAGTGAGAGTTACATTTGATCAGAGCTATAAATACTAACAATGCGCTCCAACACATTTTGCTCTGTGATTACATTGTCACAGCTCAGTAAGAAGAGCGGGAGGGAGGGCTATTTCCTGCCCTCTTCATGATTTAAGTGTGCTATTGCGTGATGTCATTGCTATCTTTAGCCTAATAAAATAACACTCCAACTGTAGTCGGGCCCTGGCTTCACCTCTTGATGCAGGGTGGGCTGTGCTTTATGACAGGCATGGAGGGAGGGAGGGATGGTCTCGGCTGCAGCTCTGGCCTCGTACAGTGCCCCTGCTATTACTAGTGAGCAAGAGGCGCTGAGGTGGTGGTATTGGTATTGGGGGTGGTGGTATTTTTATTGGTGGTGGTGGTGGTGGTGGTGGTGGTATTCGTGGTGGTGGTATTTGTGGTGGTGGCATTGGTGGTATTGGTGGAGGCGGTGGTATTGGCGGTGGCAGTATTGATGGTGGTGGTACTGGTGTTGGTGATGGTATGGTATTGGTACTGGTGGTGGTATTGGTGGTGGTAAAAGTGGTGGTGGTATTGGTGGTTGTACTGGTGGTGGTGGAGGTGGTGGTATTGATGGTGGTTGTGGTATTGGTGGTGGTGGTGATTTGGGTGTTTATATTGGTGGTGGCATTGGTGGTGGTGTCGTTGGTGGTGTGGTAGTTTTGGTGGTGATGGTATTGGTTGTAGTATTGGTGGCGGTGGCAGTATTGATGGTGGTGGTACTGGTGTTGGTGATGGTATGGTATTGGTATTGGTGGTGGTAATAGTGGTGGTGGTATTGGTGGTTGTACTGGTGGTGGTGGAGGTGGTGGTATTGATGGTGGTTTGGTATTGGTGGTGGTGGTGATTTGGGTGTTTATATTGGTGGCGGCATTGGTGGTGGTATCGTTGGTGGTGTGGTAGTTTTGGTGGTGATAGTATTGGTTGTAGTATTGGTGGTGATGGTGGTATTGGTGGTGGTGGTGGTATTGGTGTTGGTGGTGGTGGTGCTATTGGTATTGGTGGTGGTGTTGGTGGTGATGGTATTGGTAGTTGTGGTGGTATTGGTGGTGGTGGTATTGGTGGTGATGGTATTGGTGGTGGCATTGATGGTGGAATTGGTAGTGTTGGTATTGGTGGTGGTGGTGGTTTGGGTGTTTATATTGGTGGTGGCATTGGTGGTGGTGGTATTGGTGATGGTGGTGGTGGTATTGGTGGTGGTGTTATTGGTGGTGGTGTCGTTGGTGGTGATGGTATTGGTTGTAGTATTGGTGGTGGTGGTGGTATTGGTGGTGGTGGTATTAGTGATGGTATTGATGGTGGTGGTATTTGTGGTGGTATTGGGGGTATTGGTGGTGGTGGATGGTATTGGTGTTGGTGGTATTGGTGGTATTAGTGGTATTGGTGGTATTAGTGGTGGTACTGGTGGTGGTGGTGTTGGCAGTGGTATTGGTATTGGTGGTGGTATTGGTGATGGTGGTATTGGTGGTGGTGGTGGTATTGGTGTTGGTGGTGGTGGTGCTATTGGTATTGGTGGTGGTGTTGGTGGTGATGGTATTGGTAGTTGTGGTGGTATTGGTGGTGGTGGTATTGGTGGTGCTGGTGGCATTAGTGGTGGTATTGGCAGTGGTGGTGGTATTGGTGATGGTATTGGTGGAGTTGGTGGTATTGATGTGGAGGTATTGGAGGTGGTGGTATTGGTGGGGGAGGTATTGGTGGTGGTGATATTGGTAATAAAACAGGCTTTTGAAAACAACCGGAACGTGGCTTTAGTACAGAAGGCATGTAGCACAGATGTGCTGTTGTCAGCTTCAGCCCATTAGCACAGGATTATCTACTACTAATTCACATGACTTAATTTGCTAATGATTTCTAAATCCATTTTACTTGGCGGGAGGTGTGAAACAGTGACAAGATAATGCCGGGTTAAAGTGATTGGAAGCAGCGTCATGGTACAGGGTAGCCGTGCTGCTTAAAAAAATACAAGCGGTTTCAGCTTAAGCAGCGCATGTCCAACCTGCAGTAAGAGAAACTCAATAAAGTAAATAGTGCTTACAGACTAAATAACTGGACCCGTGAAACAACCGAAGTAAAAGGGCCAGTCGCCAAGGGAGGGTACAAATGAAGACAAGGCCGTACTAAGGAGGGACTAACAAGCCTATTAACGAATCCAAAGGCAGCATTTACGAAAGCCAATGACACAAGCCAATGAAAAATATGGGCGGAGAGTGTACACGGCTTCTCACCCAAACTCTACTACAACAGTCTCGCAGAGCGAGCAGTGCACGCATGCTATCGCTAGGCTCGACCTAAAAATGAACTTTTCCACTGGCTGGCCAGTGAAAATTTATATTTTTTCCCTGGTTGCTAGGCATAAATAACAGTAATAGAAGTAATATTGTTTTGAAGGCCCTTACATGTATGTACACTTTATTGTTCACTAGAAACAGAAATAAAAGAAAGTAAAGCCAGATGTGGGCTGCACTTTTTCTATTGGGTCATTGTCAATTCTGATTTGAATTTGGCTGGTCTCTGTACAGAGTGGCTTAAAGGGCAAAACAATGGACTAGAATGCGACCCAGGTAATTAACAGTACAGAAGATTCATTCAAGCATTCACCTTTTGCTGTGTGTTTTTAGATTAAAAATACATTATTGCTCTAATTTGCCTGAATAATTATGACTAGTAAAATTAGTAGGTTTGAGTATGTGACCTCTGCAAGTAGTAAGTGCTTCCCCATGGGGCTCTCTCTGCTGGGCATTCATTTAACCAATGAACACGCTCTAAATAAGGAGCAATGACTTCTACTGGTAAGAGTTTGAATGCTGATTCATTCGTGATACTGTGAAGCTGACTGAGCCCCGCTTCACATTTGTTGCACAGTGTAAACCAAGCTGGGGCTGTTATGACTACCGAGCCACAGGACAGAGGAAGTGAGGCGCAGTTAATAAAAGAATGCAGTATGTTTTTTCTCATTTGGAATCCCGTCAGACCAGTTGGTGTTTATTTGACTAGTAGAGTCAGTAGAATCGCCAGGAGGCAAGTACAACAATATGTGGCTACATGCTTTCACCTACAAGGCGCCATTGTTTTACTCCAGATCTCTGCTTTTTTCCGTCGAAAAGATACGCCTCTGGGGGGTCTGCATGTTTTTCCTAAATCTGACTTATTTCCATTGTTGCATACAAAACGTATGTTGTAGGCTCTTAAGGAGATTTCAAGGCATACAGTTGTGAAGGACTGTTTTAAACTGGTAAAGACGAGCTTGAAAATGCGTTTTATGGTTATTTAGTATTTGCAATTTAGAGCCATAGTCTTAATTTAAGCTTTCTGATCAATGTCGAAAAGTGATTGCAATAGTTGTTCATGAAGAAACACAGACAGATGTACACAGACTGACTTGTTGCGCCCATCATTAAAAAGTTGATGTTATACAGGTAAATCTCATATAAACAAATGCAAGAATATTCAGAAGTAGACCCGAGCGTTTTCTTTCAGTCTGTGGCAAATTTATGCAAATTATGCTGCAAATCTAACCTTTCCAGTGGATCTAGTCCTGTTTTTCATGGACTACATACAATTGTGATGGTCAGGCAGTATACAACAGAGGTTTATGCATTACTGCTAGATCACAAGTGTGCATTCTGAATGACTTCAAGCAGCTAATCAAAATGGCTTTAACTCAGGGCTCTTCTCTGATTTTGTTGAAATGATGGGCTCTTATAGCGTCAAAATCTGAGTGACTACTCTTTTAACCAGTCAGAGGTGAGCCCCTTTTTTAGGACAATTCTGAATGGCTGCTTGGTAGGCAATAATATTGGCTGAGTGTAGCCAGTACCTCCCATGGCCGTATTCTAGGGTCCGAAGAGGCAATTGTAGCCCAAATAGAGCTGATTTTGTTTGTGACAGATAAACATTCTTCTATATAGACTACGCATGAAGCAGATTCTGGCAAGTTTGCAAGCTGAATTTTCCTCGGAACATGAGCGTAAAAACAGGACATATATCAACTATTTTGCCTTTCGATAAATATTTTGCCAATGAAGAGTCAGAATCCTCATAGTTATATGACAATGGCTGTCCCTAGCAACGTGTGCCCTTCACGTAAGAGAGAGGTGTGTGTGATCAATTACAGGTGATACTTTTACCAAGTTTAATGGTGCTCAATGCCACTGTCCAGTAGGTGTGTTTTATCAACCAGGCCGGTTCAAATGAGAGACAGGACAAATAATGTGCCTACAATGCTCCTAGTATTAAATCCATTAAGGATGTTTTTTTAAGTAGAAAGAAATGATTGTTGGAATTTAAATGGTACAACATAAAAATATCATAAGAATGACGGTGAAGTAAAGTGCATATATAGAAATACATTAAGCTTATGTATTGAAGAATAAAAGACAAAACAGGCATTTATTCATATATACTCGGAGCAAAATCAAAACCTTTCTATTTATAAGTATGTAATACAATTTTTAATACTTGGAATAAAGTTATGGAAAGATAAATGGATAAGTAGAAGAGATAGAAAAGGGAAGGGATTGAAAAAGCAAGAACATAATTCAGTTCTCATGAGAAAATATTAGGAAATTAGTACAAACATCATAAACACTAAGTGCAAAATTGTGTATTGTGAAGTTTCAGTAAATAACTGGAGGTGCCTAACTAATTTGAATGTGGCTAGGACACTTCTTCAATATTTGATCAATGTAGTCTCGCAACCCAAGAAGAATTGGAGAGAAAACAAGTCACAGGGGACCACAATATTTCTCTTTTGATTGCTAAAGATATGGGAGAAATATAAACTATAGATAATCTGAGATTGCACCAACCTCCATACCATCAAGCTTGAGAACTAACTTCTAGGCTATTTTTCCAGTTTTGTGTAATTTGTTGGAAAGCTGATGCTAACAAAAGATCAGTTATGGCAATGTTACATAAATAATAATAATATTTTTCTGATAAGCTTCCTAGAAATGTAGTTGATGTTAAATTGTGTATTAGTTTTAAAAATACGATAAACTTTGAGCATAATCCTTATGCCAAAAGTTAAAGACATTCTGACAAGGAGAAAAGCATTTGCTTTAAATCAGCACCCATCAAGCTGGTCTGGAGAGTCCCCCAGGGATCATCACTCAGCCAGCAGCCATGACTCGCGGGTAATGGGGCGAAGGGTGAGGGAGGGTTGCAGGGGGAGGGGGTGGTGCAGGGGTTTATGATTGCGGGAGGGAGGAAAAAAAATCACTTACTTTGTCGCCGTCCTGTCCCGCGTTGCTGCTCCTGCTCTCCTACTTTCGATTTTCGGAACAGGAAGCAGGCAGCCAGGCTCCTTCCCCTAAGCGAATCACAACACTGCAATTGCAGCATTGTGATTTATCTGAGGGCCATGACACGGTGCTCAGCCAAGGGCTGTAGGAGTGGCCCTGTTCTCTATGCAGGCTGTAATCCCTGTTGCATGGACAAGTGAGAGAGTGCGCATGACTTGTTTGGGCGGCCAGAGAGGGACCACCAAACAGTCACTTTGCACATTTAGGGGTGGCCAAACCACTGATCCACTGCCCTGCTCGCAGACCAGAGCAGCCCCGCACACCCGCATGCCCGCAAAGCAGCCAAACATAAAATGATACCAACTGAAAATTATTATCATTTCATGTTTTTGCTTCTGCACTGCTTGAAAGCAAGGGGGTGACGTTCCTCCACCATAGCGGAGGAGCTGCCCCTGTACTCAGCCCCACATTCTTCTGTATCTACATGACCCACTAAGCAACATCCTGCATACCTTTCAAATCAACATTATCTCATACGCTGTCTATGCACAACTCATCGCTCCCTCTGCAAGGGCACAACCAAAGCCCAAGCAAAGTCATCAAGTGAATGTCAGAAGTTGCCCTTTGGAAGAAGTCGAACTGCCTAAAACTCAACTCAGCGAAGAAGATGGTAGTACTCTTCTGGAAAGACCCAAGCCTATGATCCTCACCCTGGTGGCCATCAGAACCTGATCCCACTCCAACTGCTAGAAGCCAAGCCAGGAAGCTGGGAATCGTGCTCAACAACAAACTATTGATGGTCAGCCAAATCCATCCAAACATTTCCTCCTGCTTCCACACTGTTAAGATCCTCAGAAAAATCTTCAGGACTACGTTCCAGTCTTTAGGGGCCAGGTACGAGAAGGCATTGCCACCGGCTCTCTGGATGGTGGAGACAGTGATGTAAGGAAGGTAGCTGAGTGGACATGTCTGGTGGGGTTGTGGAAGCTGATGCAGTCGTTCAGGTCGGTGGGGCTAAATTGTGTAGTTCTTTGTACGTGAGTAATTTGAACTGTGCATGCCTGCTATATTGGGAGCCAGTGGTATTTTAGATAATACAAGGGAGGCACAGTTTCCTTCTCTTTCACAGCTAAATTACAATGAATTAGCCAATTTTTGTCTTAAAAAGATCCCAAACAATCATTCCTCTTTTTCTGCCCCATCTGTTTTGGTGCAGAGCCAAACTACAATTGTCTCCTATGATAACATTTTCGCAACTTTCATATTGATAAACTCAGTTTTTTTGGTGCCTTGTACGCCATCAAGTCAGGTTCTCTGCTCGACTCTTTTCCACCAGGCATTATGAAAACAGTGAGCTCTACGCTGGCCCCTAACCTGCTCTGTCTACTTAATTCCTCAATATCTGAAGGCATGGTTCCTTCAGCATGGAAGCATGTTATGGCCATCTCTTTGCTAAAAACACCTGATTTGGATGCTACAGATTCAGAATTATTATTTCCCTATATCAATCTTGCCCATTTGTGAAAAGATTGTAAAAAAACATGAGTTACCAACTCCCAGCATTCTTGGAGGAAACAGTCTTACTGCATACATTGTGATCTGGATTACTCTCCGGTTTCAAACAGCATTGTTAGGTGTTGCTGTGCATCTTAGGTAGTTGCTGGACTGGGGTGAAACAGCTGTAATCATTCTTCTGGATTTGAGCAAGCTGCATGATACAGTGTAAGTATGGGCAAAATTTGCGAATTCGCGTTCCGCGAATTCGCGCAAAAACTAATTCGCAATCCGCAAAATCCGCGAATTCGTGCGAATTTGCGGGTTTTTGGTTTTTTGCGTGTTCGTGGGTTTTTTTGGCGTGTTCGTGGGGTTTTTTGCGTGTTCGCGGGGCTTTTTGCGTGTTCGCGGGCCGCTTGCATGGCGAAGTTACCCATGCAGTCGTGTATGGGCACAGCACCCTCTGGTTCACCACTGCCACCCTCTGGTTCATCACTGCCACCCTCTGGTTCACCACTATCACCCTCTGGTTCACCCCTGCCACCCTCTGGTTCACCCCTGCCACCCTCTGGTTCACCACTGCCACCCTCTGGTTCAGCACTGCCACTCTCTGGTTCACCCCTGCCACCCTCTGGTTCAGCACTGTCACCCTCTGGTTCACCACTGCCACCCTCTGGTTCATGACTGCCACCCTCTGGTTCATCACAGCACCTCTGGTTCACCACTGCCACCCTCTGGTTAACCACTGTCACCCTAAGGTTCAGCGCTGCCACCCTCTGGTTCACCACTGCCACCCTCTGGTTCACCCCTGCCACCCTCTGGTTCACCACTGCCACCCTCTGGTTCATCACAGCACCCTCTGGTTCGGCACTGTCACCCTCTGGTTCACCACTGCCACCCTCTGGTTCACGACTGCCACCCTCTGGTTCATCACAGCACCTCTGGTTCACCACTGCCACCCTCTGGTTAACCACTGTTGCCCTCTGGTCAGGACTGCCACCCTCTGGGTGGGTTAAGCAGGTGGTGGCAGCTCCTGTTCCCCACTGGGGGCATTGTGACAGCGAGAGGCTGCAGTGACTACAACTGTATTCTTAACAGGATGACAAGCGGTGTCCCTGCATGATTTAGACGCAGGCACCGAATTTTATTTTAAATCATTGCAATTTTGCTCATTTAAAGCTTCGTTTTTAAAATATCATATTGTGTATTTCTTACCTCTAGTGTGGCCTCCCCAGCCCCGGTCCACCACGGCTGCTCGTGCCGATTGTGTGGAGGGCGGGCGCCATTTTGGGTGTAGCCTGAAGGCTGCTTAGACCGCAGTTAGCGGTCCAGCTGCTCGGGGGTGCACGCTATAAAGCGGCAGGACTCACAGGGCTCGCTGTGGGTTAAGCAGGTGGTGGCAGCTCCTGTTCCTCACTGGGGGCATTGTGACAGCGAGAGGCTGCAGTGACTACAACTGTATTCTTAACAGGATGACAAGCGGTGTCCCTGCATGATTTAGACGCAGGCACCGAATTTTATTTTAAATCATTGCAATTTGGCTCATTTAAAGCTTCGTTTTTTAAAATATCATATTGTGTATTTCTTACCTCTCGTGTGGCCTCCCCAGCCCGGTCCACCACGGCTGCTCCTGCCGATTGTGTGGAGGGCGGGCACCATTTTGGGTGTAGCCTGAAGGCTGCTTAGACCGCAGTTAGCGGTCCAGCTGCTCGGGGGTGCACGCTATAAAACTCGATGTGTCCTCGTGTGCGCAGCGGACGAGCGCAGCGGGCGTGACGAATGCGCGCCGCAGTCGCGCCTAAGTCCAGCCCGTCTGCGCCCGTCCGCGGCCGGACGGGGCTAGGGGCATTCCTCCCTGCCCTTCCCATCCCTTATTCCTCTGAGGCTTTAAAAACTATACAAGGCAATTGCCCCCTGCCCGCTTCCACTATTTGCCGTATTTCCTCTCTTGGTCTTGCTCCCTCAGCTCCTCAGTCTCCTCCCTTTCTGCTGACACCCTCGAAGCAACCTTCTCCTCGCGCCGGTTCCTCCTCTTCCCATCCTCCATTATCTATCATTCTACTCAACACCAGGTCAGCGGTTAAACACCATCAGGAACTGTTTGTCTTACTCGATTCCCACAAGCCTGACATACTGTTCCTAACCGAAACCTGGTTTTGTGAGTCTTCCCTGCCTTCCCTTTTTGCTGTCCTTCCCCCCTCTTACGTGGCCCTCCGGGCTGACCGCCCGGCGAGCAAGACAGGGGGTGGCGTGGCGCTTATTGCCCACTCTGACTTCAACTTCCAACTTCTCCCTTCCCCTCCCATTGTCCCCACTGAGCATCTTGTGGTTCGTTCATCCATTTTCTCACCCCCGCTCACCTGTATGCTAATGTATCGCCCGCCTCAGTCTTCCCCCCTGTTTATACAAGCCTTTCAGGACCTTCTGGCCACGCTGGCGGTCAATTACGCCTCAGTCCTAGTGTTAGGCGACTTTAATTATTGGCCCATGGACCCCCTCGAATGCACTTCCTCCAAACAATTCACAGAGTCACTCCAATCCCTGAATTTTGTTCCCCACATCCAAGTTCCGACACATACACACGGACACGTGCTAGACCAAGTATGGTCCCTTAACAGTTCTGTCTCGTCCGTGTCTGTGTCCCCATGCCTATGGTCTGACCACGCTCTTTTTCCCTCCACCTTAACCCTGTAACCAAGGTCCCGCTCGCAAAAAACACCTGGGCGCGGAACTGGAATCGTGTTGACCTCCCTTTGTTATCCTCTTCTCTCCTTAATTCCTCACCCAACCTGGCGGGCCTGTCCTCTTCACTGCAAGCCACCGCTATTGACTCCTGGCTTGCTGGAGGCTGCGATCCAGTAGCCCCCCTACGTAGGATCTCAACCAGAAGACCTAAGGAGTCAAACCGGTGGTTCAGTGAAGACTTGAAGGATAAAAAGCTGACCCTCCGGCGAGCTGAGAGGCAATGGAGAAGGGACTACTGCCCCTTATTGAAAACCCATTATCTTATACTATTAAGTGACTATAAAAAAGCTATTATCGAAGCCAAAACCACCTACTTTTCAGCTAAAATTCTGGTGGCAGAGAATAAATCTAGGGAGATTTTTACAATTGTTCATGATTTAGCTTTTTCTGAGAGGGCTACACCCAAGCCACTTCCCACCCAGTCCTTATGTGATTCACTGAATCATTATTTCCTGGATAAAATTATTAAAATCAAGACCAATATCCCACCCCCCCTCCTACTTATGTTGCACCTCTACCTCCCACTGTTCAGTGCTGTCTCTCTTCAATCCCCCCTCTCACTGAAGAAGTATTCTTGGAAATACTTCCTACGGTAAAGTCAGGTTCTCCGGCAGACATTTGTCCGGCCCGCATTCTTCAACAGGTGTACTCTGTTTGCACTCAGCCCCCGATCACTTTTCTCAATAGTTCCCTTGCGCAGGGGGTTGTGATTTCAGCCCTCAAAACTGCCACAATAGTGCCTATCCTAAAGAAGCCTGGAGCAGATCCGTCCGCCCCAGTCAACTATCGCCCCATTTCCCTGTTGCCCTTTTTGGCCAAGGTGCTTGAGCGCCATGTTACATCGGCACTCAGTGCCCACGTAGAAGCAACTGGGGGCCTGGCGTCTCGTCAGGCGGGTTTTCGACCCAGGCACTCTACTGAGTCTGTCGTGGTGTCGGTCCTGGATAACCTCAGGGAGGGCTTGGACCAAAATAAACACCAGGCCCTGGTGCTCCTCGATCTCTCCGCCGCTTTTGATACGGTGGACCACTCCATCTTGCTTTCACGTATCAGAGCGGCGGGAATCGGGGGCTCAGCCCTGGTCTGCTGTCTTCCTTCCTGAGGGACCGCACCCAGGCTGTCCGGCTGGGGGATTTCACGGCAATTCCACTCAATATCACTTGTGGTGACCCTCAAGGCTCTTCTCTTTCCCCGCTTTTGTTTAATCTCTACATCTATCCTCTAATCTTTGCTCTTCAGCAGATGGAGGTCACCGTATACAATTATGCGGATGACCTCCAGCTCATCTTTAACCTTTCTTATTCGTCCCATTCTCTCTCTAATTTTCAGTCTATTATGATTTTTATCAGGGACTGGATGAGCCACAACCACTTGAAACTGAACCCTGATAAAACCGAGTTGGTTCTCACCGGTGGCTCTTCCAGTCCCTGGATCTCTCTATTCTGGCCCTCTTCCTTAGGTCTCCCTCCCACCCCCTCTCCTACAGTCAAGACTTTAGGTATTAAAATGAATAACCATCTTACCCTACACTCACAAATTAGTTCTGTCGTCTCTTCCTGTTTTCTCACTCTTCGTACTATTCGCACTGTTTCCCGATTCTTTTCCCCCCTGGCACTCAAACTGATCATGTCTGCCTTAGTGATCTCCCGGCTGGACTATGCCAATGCCCTGTATAACGGCATTCCAGCCTACAGTTTAAGAAAAATCCAACTGGTGCAAAATCAGGCGGCCCGGCTAGTGTATGGCCTCTCCCGCTCCCACCACTCCACTCCGTTATTGAAGGCGCTCCACTGGCTGCCTGTCAGGGAGCGTTCCCTCTTTAAAACTGGTTGCATGGTTTTCCAGGCCCGCCAGGGCTCAGCTCCTGTTTTTATTGTCTCCCTGATAAAGGAATACGTCCCTGCCAGAGAGCTTCGCTCATCCTCTCAATCCCTTCTGCAGGTACCCTGTTACAAGCGGAAAAAATGGGGAGGGGCCAATTTTTCATTCCTGGCACCCACCTTTTGGAACTCCCTTCCCGACCATCTGCGGTCGGCTAAACACTACTCCCTTTTCCGCAAAGGCTTAAAAACCTTCTTGTTTAATCAGGCATTTTCGTAGCAACCTATCCTCTGTCCCTATTCTGTTAACTTTCCCTCCATAGCGCCAAGAAACCGTCTGGGTGAACGCTGCGCTTTACAAGTATTTTAAATTCAAATTCAAATTCTGGTTCACCACTGCCATTCTCTGGTTCACCACTGCCACACTCTGGTTCACCCATGCCACCCTCTGGTTCCCCACTGCCATCCTCTGGTTCACCCCTGCCACCCTCTGGTTCACCCCTGCCTCCATCTGGTTCACCACTGCCACCCTCTGGTTCAGCACTGCCACCCTCTGGTTCACCACTGTCACCCTCTGATTCACCCCTGCCACCCTCTGGTTCACCCCTGCCACCCTCTGGTTCACCCCTGCCACCCTCTGGTTCCCCACTGCCATCCTCTGGTTCACCCCTGCCACCCTCTGGTTCACCCCTGCCTCCATCTGGTTCACCACTGCCACCCTCTGGTTCAGCACTGCCACCCTCTGGTTCACCACTGTCACCCTCTGATTCACCCCTGCCACCCTCTGGTTCACCCCTGCCACCCTCTGGTTCAGCACTGCCACCCTCTGGTTCAGCACTGTCGCCCTCTGGTTTACCCCGGCCACCCTCTGGTTCATCACTGTCACCCTCTGGTTCATCACTGCCACCCTCTGGTTCACCACTGCGACCCTCTACCGAGACATTTTGTGACGCAGTGGCAGCACAAAAGATGCGCCATGGTCCTGGGTATTAACAACGTGACGCATCTCTCTATGAGATGCGTCACGTTGTAAAGCCCTGCGCCATCAGGAGGCGTTCCGACTCAGCCTCCTAAAAGTGGCTGAGTGAAATCTACAAGATTTCACTCAGTCACTTTTAGGCCAATGCTGCGTCAAAACCATGCGCCTGCTTGAAGCAGGCGCAAGGCTTGATGCAGCATTGGGGAGATAGGGCTCACCCAGAGCATTGCTGGAGCTGCGTCGCAAGCGCGACGCAGCTCCAGCAATGCGCTGCTTTTACGGCACAGATGCGTGACGCATCTGTGCCGTTTTTGCCACATGGTGCGCCGCATTGTAAATGCGGCGCACCATGGGTGGTGGAGCTGCGGCGCACAATAACTGGCGAATCCCTGGGGATGCGCCAGTTATTGTAAATCTGCCCCTATACATTTAGCCAACGAGGGAGCACTTACTGATTAGACAGTAAAGAGTACTCCAGTTGAGTAGAGGTATTGCACAAAAAGGTGGCATCTTCGTGGACAAACATGCAGGGCGGGATTCATTCTGCCCCCTGTTAGACTCGTTTTTTTGTGCCCTTCTGCCCTCTGTTATTCCCTTGTTTTTGTACCCTTCTGCCCTCTGTTAGACTCGTTTTTTGTGCCCTTCTGCCCTCTGTTAGACTCGTTTTTGTGCCTTTCCG
This sequence comes from Lissotriton helveticus, assembly GCF_964261635.1. Classification (NCBI taxonomy): domain Eukaryota; kingdom Metazoa; phylum Chordata; class Amphibia; order Caudata; family Salamandridae; genus Lissotriton; species Lissotriton helveticus. Next base: position 966,862,489 of record NC_136071.1, on the reverse strand, counting down.
CCCCGTTAGACTCGTTTTTTATGCCCTTCTGCCCTCTGTCAGACTCGTTTTTCCCTTGATTTTCTGCCCTTCTGTCCTCTGTTAGACTGGTTTTTTGTGCCCTTCTGCCCTCTGTTGGACTCGTCTTTCCCTTGTTTTTCTGCCCTTCTGCCCTTTGTTAGACTGCTTTTTGTGCCTTTCTGCCCTCTGCATCACCACATCATCACTCAGCGCTACCCCAGCATCACTCAGCTCCACCACATTATCACTCAGCACCACCACATTAACACTCAGCACCACCACAGCACCACTCAGCACCACAACAGCATCACTCAGCACCACCACAGCATCACTCAGCACCACCACAGCACCACTCAGCACCACCACAGCATCACTCAGCACCACCACATCATCACTCAGCACCACAACAGCATCACTCAGCACCACCACAGCATCACTCAGCACCACCACAGCACCACTCAGCAGCACCACAGCATCACTCAGCACCACCACAGCACCACTCAGCACCATCACAGCACCACTCAGCGCCACCACAGCATCACTCAGCGCCACCACAGCAACACTCAGCGCCACCACATTATCACTCAGCACCATCACAGCACCACTCAGCACCACCACAGCATCACTCAGCACTACCACAGCATCACTCAGCACCACCACAGCACCAATCAGCACCACCACAGCACCACTCAGTGCCACCACAGCATCACTCAGCACCACCACAGCATCACTCAGCACCACCACATTATCACTCAGCACCACCACAGCACCACTCAGCACCACCACAGCATCACTCAGCACCACCACAGCATCACTCAACACCACCACAGCACCACTCAGCACCACCCCAGCGTCACTCAGCACCATCCCAGTATCACTCAGCACCACCACAGCACCACTCAGCATCACCACAGCACCACTCAGCACCACCACTGCACCACTCTGCACCACCCCAGCATCAATCTGCGCAACCATTCAACAACAACTGGTTCAAATATGTTCTCTCAATGTTTCAAACTTTATTACAAATGTCACAAAAAGATGTTAATATTTCACTTCTGTTCTTGGATTTTCGTCACAATAAAATACACTGAACATAATCTTCATAAAAGTTATTTACAAAAGTTTAAGCTATTGCCATTATAAATTAAAATCACTTTTATTTAAGTATTAATTATTTAAAAATTAAAAGCCATTGTAATTTGTAATATCAATACAGCTAAGTCATGTAAATACAAAACATGCGAGACCCATTGCATTGCAAATACTTGTTTGTACTTTGTCATCTACGAGATCTTTGCAATGTTTCAAAAGAGAGAAAGAGAGAGAGATAGAGAGAGAGAGGGAGGGAGAGAGAGAGTGAAAGAAAGAAAGAAAGAAAGAAAGAAAAAAGAAAGAAAAGAGATAGAGAAAGAAAGAAAGAGACAGACAGAGAAAGAGCAAGAAAGTGAAAGGGAGAGAGGGAAAGAGAGGGAGAGAAAGAGAAAGAGAGAGTAAGAGAGAGAGGGGAGAGAAAGAAAGAAAGAAAGAAAGAAAGAAAGAAAGAAAGAAAGAAACAGGGAGAGAGAGAATGAGAGAGAAAGAAAGAGAGAGACAGCGAAAGAGCAAGAAAGTGAAAGAGAGAGAGAAAGAGAGAGAGAGACATGGAATGAGAGAGAGAAAGAGAGAAAGACACACAGAGAGGGAGAGAGAGAGAGAGAGGATGAGAGAGAGAAAGAGAAAGAGAGAGAGAAAGAGGGAGAGTGAGAGTGAGAGAGAAAGAAAGAGAGAGAAAGAGAGCGAGAAAGAGAGGATGTGAGAGAGAGAAAGGGGGAGAAAGAGAGGGAGAGAGAACAGGAGAGAGGGATCGAGAGAGAGAAAGAGAGAATGTGAGAGAAAGAAAGAAAAAGACAGAGAAAGAGCAAGAAAGTAAAAGAGAGAGAGAGAAAGAGAGAGAGAGACTTGGAAAGAGAGAGAGAAAGAGAGAAAGACACACAGAGAGGGAGAGAGAGAGAGAGGATGAGAGAGAGAAAGAGAAAGAGAGAGAGAAAGAGGGAGAGTGAGAGAGAAAGAAAGAGAGAGAAAGAGAGAGCGAGGAAGAGAGGATGTGAGAGAGAGAAAGAAAGAGAGGGAGATAGAGAGAAAGAGAGAGAGAACAACGGAGAAAGGAAGAGATGAGCAGAGAAAGAGGAAGAACTTGAAAGAGAGAGAGAGAAAGAGATAAATAGAGCAAGAAAGGAGAGGAAGAGAGAGATAGATAGAGAGAAAGAGAGAGAAAGAGAGGGAGAGAGAGAACGAGAGATAGAAAGAGAGGCCGGATCTCTGAAGGGCCAGATTCCTGAGTTGCCCCTACAGAACATACAGCTTTTTATATTTAGCAAAATGCATATGAAAATTGTGCTGTAAAGGTCTCTTTTAGTTTAACCCCTCCAGACAACTCAAAATGGGTGTATTTGCCATCCTCTCCCTTCTTCCTGTTTTTTTATATCTGTTAGTGCTTCCTGATGAGGTTTAATTCCTGGGACAGGTGCCTTGTTGCCTACTTGTAACTATTCTCTGACCCTGCTTCAAGGGTCAGAGCAGGGTCAGAGAATAGTTGCAAGTAGGCAACGAGGCGCCAGGAAGCACTTAGCAGCAGGTGCCCAAGTTGAAGTTAATTTCTTTGTAACCCTTTTGTAAAAGGTTACAAAGAAATTAGGTTCAACTTTTGCACCTGCTGCTGTAACCCTGGCTTGGCTGAAAATTCGTCCCCGCTGTTTCGCGGATTTTACTGCGATTTCACGTGATTCGCTGATCACGAAATTGCGGAAAATCTGCAAATTCGCCCGCGAAACGGATTTTACGCCCACCCTTAATACAGTGTTCCATCTGGTTGTGCTCCAGGGGCTAGCATATATTTTAATCCAGGGCTCAGCCTTATTGTGTTTTACTCCTTCCTGCAAGACAGGTCGTTTCAGGTGATCTCAAAGCAATAGCACTCCTCTGATTTCCAGCTGCCATGTGAGGTACCGCAGAGTTCACCCTTGATCCCTACAAATGTAATATCTATGTCCATCCTTTGGCCGACATTGTAGAGGCTCATAGTTTAACCCTGTTTTGAGATGCTGATGACACACAGATTATTGTGTCTCTTTGGACAAAGGATGGCACAAGTCCACCTAATCTTAGCCTCTGCCATGGCGAGGTCTCTGGATGGATGAGGAATAACTGTCTCAAATTTAGTGGAAATAAGACTGAGACTCCTGTAGTGGGTAATCAGCCTCAACTTTTGACCCCACAATGGTGGCCGGATGAACTGGGGCCCCTTGCCATCCATGGCAGTGTGGTTAACAACCTGGGCTTGTGGCTACACTCTGAGCTCACCGTGGACCTCCAAATAAACAAGGTGGCAACCTGCTGCTTTGGCTTACTCAAATGTCTGAGGAAAATTCTCTGGCTTCTCCCTACCTAAACTCGAACAACTATTGTGCAGTCTCTGATTATCTCTAGACTGTATTACGGAAATGTTATTTATTTAGGTGCTAATAAAACTGCAGTGAATAGGCTTCAGATTGTGCAAAACACAGCAGATCGACGTCTATGTTATGTATTTTAAATATATTTATCATATCATATCCCTAAATTGATCTCAGCTTCTCTTCACTTATGCACTCTCCAGTGGCTCCCTATCAACAAGTGCATTCAGCTTAAAGCATTCTGATATATGCACAATGCCATGCGCTGCTGTGGTGCAACTTACCTAAGTTCAGCAGTTCGACCATATGTTCCTAATCATGCTCTATGATCAGGAGTCTGAATCTGGCAGTGATACCACAAGTAAAACTTTCCAGGCAAGGGAGCAGGTCTTTTGTCTTCTGAGGTTCCACTTTGTGGAATGTTCTTACCTTGAAGTTACCTGTCTGTGCCTCATTTGTGAAGTTCTATAAGCTTTTGAAATCCTTGCTTTTCTAGTTCTTCCGATAGTCTTCTATTGCCTAATTAGAAACCCCGGTGGGCAGCCATGCGTTTTAGCTTTTACAAGTCAGAATACTACAGAATATAATAGATAGAACCTTATTACAAGCTGTCTACCTTTACTTTCATTTACAGAAATTAATTTGACAAATATTTTTGGTCGGAATATAATTACAGCATTATTTTAGTTGTATTTTTGTTGTATTCAGAAAAAGAGAAAACATTACCAACTTAACCTCGTTGACGTTTTGATGCTTCATCTATATGGAGGTGTTTCTCTCCTTTAATTGGAAAGGTCAGACCTTTAATGTTCCAGGAAACTACTCTATGCACCATAGACATATTAAATCAGAACACATATAAGAATTACACACCTTATATTTGAAACAATACATTGAGAATGATAATGTCATAACAAGATGTAAGGAACTTATAACGTTGACATTGGTAAAAAATCATTTTACGATATAATTAAAGTAATAAAGAAAGAATAATCAGAGGATGAAAAGGATAACATACATGAAGCGGGAGTGAAAAATAGAGAACAGAACCAGAAATAAGGCAGCAAAAACCATAACACATACCTATGAAAAACACATACAATAGAGGGTGGAGGAATCACATTAGGAGATGCCACATCTTCACTCCTGGTAATTCAAGGATAGGTCACATACAAAAAACAGGAAAGGCATCAATCGAACATTGGAGATTCAACTGTCAAAATGAAAAAGGTGTAAGATTAGATATTATACCATTTAAAAGACAAACAAGGGGATAATCAAGTAACATGAGAACATTTAGATATCATAGGCCAAAATGTTTCATATTGTCTCTGTATCAATAACCAACATAAAATTAGGGATAATACTATTCCTCTTGAAAGAAAGTCAAGGAATTAAGGGCCAGATGTAGGTAATTCTAATTTACCGATTCATAAATACCGATTTTTACCGATTTGGTATTTATGAATCGGTAAATTTGAAGGAGGGAGATGTAGGTGAATTTATTTTTTGAAATACCGAATCTGTAAAAATCTGTATTTACCGAATCGGTAAATACCGATTCGGTATTGCCCATTTGGGCCTTGAAGCCCATAGGAATCAATGGACAATACCGAATCGGTATTTACCGATTCGGTAAATACCGAATCCTGCAAGGGTGCAGGGGGTGTCACTTTGACACCCTCTAGCACCCCGAATACAGGCACGTGTAACATGTGGCACACATACATGCCCTAAGGGCATGTCTGTGTGTCACATTGCACAGGTGTGCATGCACAGATGTGCATGCACACCTGTATTCGGTAAGGATTGGGTGGTAAAATACCGACTCTTAAGGGCCTGTGGCACTCTTTGAAGTGCCACCTACATCTCATTTACAGAATCGGTAAATTTACCGATTCGGTATTTTACCGATTCCGTATATTTACCGAATCGGTAAATTTACCGATTCTGTAAATGACATGCCCCCTACATGCCAAATCCTAAATACCAGTCGGTAACGGCCGAAATCGGCCGTTACCGACCGGAATTTGGGCTCCTACATCTGGCCCATAATGAGTAAAATGAGAACCTTTAGAGATCAAGTCAAGTGTTCAAATGTCTAGATGTTTCCACGTCCTCTTTACAGCTATCCACGAATTGTTCATCTTCATCGGATCCTATTATTGTAGATGACCTTAAAAAGACAAAGACAGAATAAACCAAACTGTACACTATAAAATCAGAGAGCAGGACACATGTCTTAGAATAACTTCAGAAAATCGTCAGTGGCTTTTGCTACAGCATGAGAAAAAAATGATTGCCAGACCATGAATTATGAAATATGTTTTTTATAATTGGCTGCCAGACTAACTTAAAGTAAACCAGTATATTCAGGAAAAATGTTTAGGAGATACTGATGAATATGTAGGTTTGTGACCCAGCCTATGCTCTGTTGGTAAACCATATATTATAGGATTATTTATTCTGTTTCTGTTTTCAAGGACTCAAATGTCAAATTTCCTATTTCATAGAGTCAATCCTTTGCAACAAAATGCTGAATGTCACTCCTAGTAACTTCTTCGGGGATTAGGCCATCACTGCAATTTTAGATCTTCTGATCTTCTCAGCTACATTGAAGAAGGCTGCTGCTGTCTGCGTGATTTCTTGGAAGTAGTCTCCCGGAAACAGTGCTATTATGTTCTTTGAATTGAGTTTGCCTTATCAATTTCTCCAAAATGGTCTGTCTGCTCTTCGAGTTTCAATCGCATTCCAGAATGATGAATGCAATGTCCCTAACAGATTCCCCATTGCAGAGGCATTCAGGCTGAGAGTTCTTATTCCATCTGTTGTTTCACTAGTGTGAGTCAAATAGGTTGAATTGTGTTGTAGCAACATTTCTGCATTCATCTCTGGCTTGCAGAGTGGCAAGTTATGGTTGCTTTTGTGGATGTAGTTTATATACCTCCATCCACTGTATATTTTACAATGTCCACATTGTTTTGTGAGCCTCCCAGCTTGGAGGGAAACAGTGAAAAGAAATATCTTGGGTGGCAGGTTCAGTTTTCTTGCTTGATGTACAACAGGTCTTTCTTTGTGGTATTGCTGAATTGCTCTCCACATAGGTCAGTCAGGTAAGCTGGGCATGCTTTCGTATTTTGGGCTCTATGTCCCACCACCCTTTTATGAAATGGGAGCTCAAACTCAATAAATACACTATTTGCTTGTATGCCTGATTTTGATCAAGTCTGCAGAATCTGAAACAGACTTATGGAGTTTCCTCCACAGTGCTCTTAGATGCACATTTTTCTCATGGCTATTCATACATCCTCTCTGTAGGTGAAGATGGAGTTCATTTTCATGTCTCGCATGTGATCAATTTCTGAAACATAAATTTTGGCCTCAAGTCACCTTCACCTTCACCTGCCTCTACCTCTACCCCACCGAACCCTCAAGTCACCCTCACCTTTCTTTACCTCCACCCACACTTGAACACTCAAGTCACCCTCACCTCCCATTTCATCTGCCCACCTCGGTATACTTGTCAACCTCACCTCCCTAACTTCTACCCACCCCTGTGCCCTCAAGTCACCCTCACCACCCTTTAACTCTACCAACCCAATAGCTCTGAAGTCACCCTAAGCTCCCTTTATTTATACCAACCACATGACCTGGAAGTCACCCTCAACTTACTTTATATCTACCCACCCTTGAACCTTCAAGTCACTCTCATTTCCCATTATCTCTACCCTCCCGAACCCTCATGTCATTGTCACTTTCATTTACCTCTACCCACCCGAACCCTCGAGTAACCCTCAGCTCTCTTTTCCTCTACCCAGCCTTGAATACTCAAATCACCTTCACCTCCCTTTACCTCTACCCATTCCTGAACCCGCAACTCCCTTTACCTCTACCCAGCACTGAATCCTCAAATCACTTTCACTTTCACCTTCCCTTACCACTATCCTATTCCTGTACTCTCAGGTCACCCTCACTTCCTTTTACCTCTACCCACCTCTGAACCCACAGGTACCTCTCACCTTCCTTTACCTCTACTCAATCCTGAAAGGTTAAATAACCATCACCTCCCTTTACCTCTACCCACCCCACGTCTTAAAATATCCCTCACCTTCCTTTCCCTCTATCTCACTCCTGAACCCTCAAGTCACCCTAACCAGCCTTTATCTCTATCCACCCCTGAACCCTCAAGGTAACCTCACCTCCCTTTACCTATACCTACCCCAAATCTCAAGTCACCAAACCTCACATCCCTTTACCTTTATCTACCCTGAGTCCTCAAGTCACCCTCACCTCACTTTCCCGAACCTCAAGTCATCTTTACGTCCCTTTACCTTTAACCACCCTGAGTCCTCAAGTCACCCCGACTTCCCTTCACATCTTTCCCACTCCTGAACTCTCAAGACACCCTTACCTCCCTTTACATCTACCCCTTCCCAAACCCTCCAGTCACTCTCACCTCCCTTTACCTCTACCCACCTGAAACCCTCAAGTCACCCTCACCCCTCATCAGCTTTGACTCCAGTGACATGTAGAGCACAGGGCCCTCATTTGGGCATACCCGACCCACGCGGGGTGAAAAATGCTAAAAGAACCATTGATTTGTTCAGCCTTCTGTCCATCATTTGTTCTTGTTGCTTTTGTTACCCTACAAGGGAATGGCTGGATCTGAGTCAAGGTACCCTGGCTGATGAGGGGTGATACCTAAAAACTGTTCCCAGAATGCTTGTTTCCGGTCCAGCGAGGATCAAGCCTGGCAGTTCGGGCAGGACTGTTCCCTGGGGAGCAGGGTCAAGACTGACTTGTATACAGCTGGTTCCAAACTGGAATGACATAGCAAGCAAAAAAACAATGGATTTAGTCCCAGATCTCTGTTCTGGGGTGAGAGTTTGACAGTGTTTAGAATTCCATCCATCAATTGTTCTTTTTGCATTTGTCAGCCCGAGTGGAACAGGTGTGCCCAGACATGGATTTCATGCTTTCCATGCCACTGGAGTGAAGGAGGCCTGACTGATGAGGGGTGGTATCCCAAATCTATCCCAGGATGCTTTTTTTCAGTCCAGGGAGGGCCTGGCAGTTTGTTCTGGACTGTTCACATGGGGAACACGGTCAAGACTGATTTGCATAGGGCTGGGTCCAAACTGGAATGGCATAGTGAGCAGAAAAACAATGGATTTTGGCCCATATCTCTGTACTTTGGGTGAATGTTTAACATTGTTCAGCACTCCATCCGTCAATTGTTCTTTTTGCACAAATATGCAAACAGCACTGATCTCCATGGCCCTTTTGGCACTGTCCTAATATGTGGCCAACATGGTGAACTTTAGCTTGAACGTAACATAAATATATATTTTGTTGTGAAGGCAAAGAACATTTGGTCAGCTGGCAATTTGGACTATCCCTCATCTGTGCATATGTACCTTTATATAGTTGTTGATTAATAACGTCAGGAATGGATTCAGAGATGTTTTCCTCAGGAACAACCATAGTTTGTACTGATCAGTGCAGTTAAACACGGATGAGAACTCTAAAAAAGCAGCATTTTCATTAATTTGTTTTGAATATGTCATCATAAGTTGTTGGAGGATGAAGAGATTAAGAAATTGGGGTTTTCATTGAGGAAGAGTGGTAACCATCCCTAAGCAATTACCACAATCTTAGTCACAGTGATCCACAAAAAGTCACTAAATTAACCTGCACTTAATCCCCTGGTAGCTTGGCACCGATGCAGTCAGGCTTAACTTAGAGGCAATCTGTTAAGGATTTATGCAGCATACAAACAATAATAAAATGTAAATACAATCCACACCAATGTAAAAGACCAGAGAACATTTAAATAAATAAAATGTCACCAAAACAAATTAAATCCAATTGGAAGAACTAGAGTAATGAATGTTTAGCGTTTTTAGTGAAAACTAGTGCCTTAAATATCGAAGTGCCAATAATGGTCAGCTAGTCCTGTGAGACCATGGCAAAGTAAAAAGTTATGGCAGACCATGTAGAGCATGGTTGGGATATATATGGTGGATTATGCCTGGTCTCAGCTTGCCTTCGGACTTACAAGAAATTTTGAAGAAAAATATCCGACAAGTTGAAGTTCAGAGGGGTGTGGCACCTGGTGATGTCTGAAGAGAAAGCGCTGTTGTCGGGGAGATGCTGGACAAAGTTGTGGTGAAGATTTCTATGTTTGGACTTAGTCACTTTTTTGGAAAGCGAAAATCTCCAGTGGCACAAATATGTAGACTGTAGCTGATGAGGGCTTCACGAGGCGGGATACTCTTCTGAAGAGGAGCCGCTGAACAGGATTTGCTGCTGCAGAGAAGAATATTGCTGGAACTGCAAAGTCAGATCGTCCTTTACATCTTGGGCAGATTGGCAAGCAGGTAGGTCCCAGTCTTCTGTTGGTCTTAAACCACTGTTTGGTGAAAGATAATTTAAAGCCCACATTTCTTTTTTTTACTATTTGGACACATTTAGCACCACTTCCAAGGGTCCAGAACATGTGAGGAACAGCTTCAGGCAGGGTCCAGGTGCGAGTTCAAGGTAGTTGGAGCTTTTTGTGTCCCTGTAGCTCAGTATAGGAGGCCAGCCAACAAGTCCTTGGAGTCACTCTGGTAGTCTTGGGATCAAGAAGGCGGGCAGGTCTCGAGCAGCCAGGTACTGTGCCCAACCCTCTACACCACTTTCTTCAGGTTGCCCATAATTTGATCATAAATCGTTCAACAACCCCATTTGCCTGTGGCCAGAGAGACGTGCTTTTCTGATGCTAGATGTTCAAATGACTAAGAACGTCCTTAAATTCTCTGCTATTGAATGGTGGACCGTCATCAGATGTGAGCGTGGTGGGAACACACCAAGCTGCAAAAACATGATCCGGCCTCTCAATCACTTTATCATGTGTGATCGATGATAAATCTTCCACTTAGGGAAAACTTGAGTACTCATCAATAACTACCGTTTGATAATGGCCATTGTTTCAATGTCTAAAGAAATCAACTGCAATTTTCTCCCATGCTCATTTGGGAAGTTCAGACATTTTTAGCGGATGATGTGTTGTCTTGGGAGATGAGCAGTTACACAGGTGGCATGCTTTCAGTTGCTTCTCAACTCATTCGTCTGTTTCTTAGGGCTCTTTTGGTGGCTACAATTCCACAATGTCCTTCGTGTGCAAGTTCAATGCCTTGTTCTATCAAGCTCTCAGGTAGGACAATCATCGACCCTTCTAGTATAATACTTTCTTGAGTGACAGAAAGTGCTTCCTGCACATTTTTTAATTTTTGATATTCAACATCATCTGTGAGAGGACGAGTATGCTTTCTCCATGATTGTGTTGCAATTATATCTTTGAGTGTGAGTATGTCTCCGTCTGTGTTGGTAGCAGCAATAATCTGCTCAATGGATAGAGCTGCAGGAGTGCTTGAACATACTAATAAATTGATGTATGATTCAGTCTCTTTAGACATTGCACTGTGACTCTGTAGAGGCCCTTGTGAGAAGTAATTTGCGGGTTTGATCCTTCCCCAGCTTATACACAATAGTTTAATCATACTATTGTAATCTCAATATCCGACCTCTCGATGAGCGGGGGCATCTCAGATTTCAGGTTTCTGAAAATGATGGAAAATGGTGACCTAGTGGTCAGTGACAAGGATAAAATGCTTTCCATACAGAAACACATGATAATGTTCATAAGCCCACAGTACAGCCAAACTCTCATTTTCTGGCTGAGAATAGGCACATTCGATGTGAGATAGACTTCTGGTAGCATAGGCCACAATGTGTCTCTGAGTATTTGGATGTCCATTGTGTTGAGCAAGGATCGCACCAAACGCCTGGGGCTTGCATCCACAACAATCTCAGTATGTAACTTGGGATCAACTGTATTGTTGTTATTCTTGAAACTTCAATCACATTCAGAGGACCATTGGATGGGAAAATTCTACTTTGTCAACTCTCCTAATGGGGCACTAACAGTGGCATAATCATGAATGTATCTGGAGCAATAGCTGGCCATGCCATGCCTAAGAAGGATCACAGCATGGTTACATCTTGAAGGGGGACAGGTAGATGACCATGTTTGTACTTTTTCAGGGTCAGGATTCATTCCCTCATCACAGAACATATGCCTAAAGATTTTTAGTTTGGTTTTGTGAAGCTCGAACTTTTCTGCATTTAAAGTGAGACTTGTATCAGCGAGAAAATTGCATACTTGTGTTAGAGCTTTGTCATGTTCCTTTCACGTGGCCCCAAACACAAATATATCTTCACTGTAGTTATCAGAGTGTGTGTGACAGGTTGAATTACTTGGCAAATGACATCCTGAAAGATTTCTGCAGCCAACGACACACTAAAACTGAGTCTTTTGTAACTGAGCATACCAACATGAGTTGAGAAAGTAGGAATGAACCTACAGTTCTTTTTCTGCTTGTGTTGATATATCAGGTGCCATTCAGCTGTGTGTAATCATGCCCCCTATCTGTGGACCTGGATGTGCTTTGTTGGCCTTGCACATATTAACACAAAGGTACATTGCACCTCAACTGTTCATTGTTGGCACTACACTACCCCTAAGGGCGAAACCCATGCAGTCAGACCAGTTGAGTGCTCGATGATATCATGCTTTAATAACTTTCTAGTTCTTTCTCAGCGGCCTCCTGTAAATGAAAAACATTCTGACGTGGCCACTGAGCAAAAGGACGACGGGAATTGACGTCCTATTTCAGAATGTATGTTGAGGTTGTAGATGATGGATATCAGTCTTATGTCAGCAGCAGTGCTGAAACTGAGTAGAACTGCTTGTATTGTTTTTTTCTTATGCCTCATGGTAGCTTCGAATGCCCCTTGACTTTTCAATGGCATAGAAGCAGCAACCTTTGTTTTTGATAGCATTAGACTTGGTACCATAGACAGTATGTTGTATTTTTCTGCTGGTATGATATTGATCACTGCACTACTTTCTATATAGAAAGCTGCAGGGTAGCCAGTTACTTCTAGCATGAACTTAGGGCATCAGCCAAATGAAGTCGGCAGTTTCACATAGCAATTTCTCTTTGACTTGTGTTTTTTTTGCAAACATCCAATCCTACATGTGCATGTCTTTCTGCAATCAACATCACCATTGCACATCCATCTTCTTCGCTGTCACACAATGATGACATTTAAGAGCCTTTAGAAGATGAATTTGATGACGATCAACTTTGTTAAGTCTCTACTTACCTCAATCGTTTGGTCTTGTAGGTGTAGTTAGAGTGCTTCTGGCATTTTCTGCCACCCATTTTGTCTTCTCATTGTGACACACTTAGTTTCTCTTTTGCTTTGCAAACCATTATGATATTAATTTATTTTTGCCACAGTCATTGCATATCCATCCAATGTGGGACATCTACCCTTGTTTGGAAACTAGAATCCACATCAGAAACACAATTTCTTTTTTCTTTTAAGACATCATCTTATGGGCTTCCACTTTGTGTTTCTGCTTACTTTTCATGATCAATGCTGTTTCATTTTGGACCGCTCCAGCCCTGAGTAATTTTTCTAGACTGTACATCTCTCTAATCATGCTTCATCTGAAAGAATCACAGAGGCAACCATTGATGACTCTGAGATGCTTGGCTTCTTCATTATTGAACTCTGAACTTGCAGTGCTTGATGAGAGTATCAAGCCTTTTGACAAATGTATCTATCTGTTCACTTGCTTGCTGACTTGCCTGGATGAAAATGTACCTTTCATAGGTGACATTTGGCATTGGATTAAATTTGGCTTCTTTGATTTGACGGTACGATTCTTCCCCAGCTGTGGTGTTTCTTTTTCACTTCTTTTACTAGATCACCTACAAGATTTTTTAAGTATTTGATGATCTTTTTGTCACCTGCTTCTTCTAGAGCGTCTATGAAATCATCAAGGGCCAGATGTACGACCTGCAAAATATGACTCACGATTTGCCAGACGCTATTTGGCATGTACAACAGTGTGTTTAACACTGTCAGCGATTCCCAATGGGGTCGCAAATCGCGAGGCTCCTGAATATTAATGAGCCTCTCGCAATTTGCGAGCCCATTGGGAATAACAGGCCCTCCCAGGGGTGGTGGCCTGCTGGGCTCAGCAGACCACCATGTCTGGGACTGCTCTTACATGAAGCAGGTTTTTTTAAATGCAGCCCGTTTTCCTTAAAGAAAAATGTGGTGCATTTAAAAAAGAGAAAATTAAATGTTTTTGTTTCATTTTTTAAGGGCAGGTTATGGTCCCTGGGACCACTGCCTGCCTTTATAAAATATTTTTAGAGACAGTCACAAAGTGGAAGGGGTCCCATACCATTACCCTTACCAATACCCCTCTTAACACTATCAATGCTACAGCAATTCCCCCTCTGTGCTTCAGATCCTTGAAGTGCATTGTTCATGACGAGCTTAGCTCGTCATGAGCACACAAACAGTGTACTGCATGACGAGCTGAGCTCGTCATGAGCATGGAAGGGGTTAAAGAGGGTGGTAATTTGCAAGTATTTTGCAACCACAATTGCGGTCACAAAACTTTCATATATTGCTTTGCAAATGCTATTCGGAAGGGAACGCCCCTTCCTAATAGCGACTCGCAATTTCTAAATAGCGAGTCACAAATAAATCGTGACTTCTATTTAAGAACTGTACATGGCTCTGGGCCATTTTGCATGCACAAACAGGTCGCAGACCCATTTGTGCATGCAAATAGGGGCGTACATCTGGCCCCAAAAATTTCTTGAACTATGCAATCCATTTGGCATCAATATTGTGCGTTTTAGCGGTGTTGGTTTCAGAAACACAGCAGCATCATAGCCTGTGTTGGGACTCACTGACTTTGAGAGTACATGCTGTCCTGACGACAGTTGCTTCTCACTTTGACCCGCAGCCGGGTGCTTACGTCTGGGTCATCGGCCCAGGCTAATGCAGAACAGAGCTATCTTCTTTCTTAAGTGTGAGTATCGGTCTTTGTCTCTTGCACTTGTTCTTTACCGCTTTCAACTTTGTGCAGTACACCTGGTAATAAACGTCTGTAGCATTTCTTTGCATCTGGTTGCCTCTGCCTTTAGCGCTTCTTCATACCAGGCTGTCGCTGCCTTTTTCTTTTGTATGTACAATGGCTCTTTGTTGCACTATGGCACAGTATCTCTTCTTTAGGCCTTACCAGTAGGTTTCTGGCCTGCTTTCTGACTGTGCTCCTCTGTAGGGTCTTCATTTTCTTCATGGACCTTGTAAGAGCTAAGGCCATGCTTTGACTCCACATACGCCAACCGTAGACTGATTCTTAGGGTGCACATGGCACACACAAGCAGTTTTCTGCACTTTGACAAACTCTCGGGGAGAGCAGTTTTGTTTCTTCAGGGTACGTATCCCACCATCATCGCCAGTTGTTGCATCCACCCCAGGTTTGGAGCATGTTAATGACCACGCCACAAGCAGCTCTACAACATATGTCTTTATTCTTTGGCATGCAACTTTTAACTGAACTCACTTCATAATAGACTTTATTGATCACACCCAAACACACCAAAATACCTCACAGCTGATTATGTACCTGTGTAAGGAGTCTGCCTAGAATCACAATTGTCATACCGCACATGATCACACAACACTACAGAGTCCAAAAATAAAGGTTGTAAAGTCATGTTCATAGCATGTGGGTCTCTGGAATATTAATACACACATATAGCAAGAATGACAATGAAGTAGTACTGGAATGTTGAGTATCTCCTGTACATATAGAAGTTGTTTTAGAGCAACAAATCAACACCATATCGCTGTATATTGGAGTTTCTTGTAGAAAACATTTCAAAACCACTATGCTCATAATACTCTGTTCTCTAACAAAGAGTATTTTATAAATGCATAATGCATAGCTATAATAATTTGGGCCAAAGAGGATTCTTAATGAGCAGAGTGTAGCATGTAGCAGTTAATGGCATGCCCTACATTGGGACATATGCTCTTAAGAGGTTAGGCACAGTTTGAAATCACTGTGTAATTCCTTTGTCCTGAATCCTCAACACAGGCACTTTAAAGAGCATTAGAAAGGAGTTTCAGTTCTGTGACATATGTTTTAATCTCTATACAAAGTACAGTAGAAGGATTGGAAACTATTTAAATTTCACTTGATCTGCACACACTTAAGAACTATCACACCTGCACAGTCTTTATAATACACACAATTCATTTTTTCTTCAAAGCAACTTTAATTTACGTTAAAACCATTAGTACGTGGGCCACTTTTAATACAAGCCTTTTTAGATCAGAGCCTTCAGATATTTTTCTTCTGTAACTGTAAAATAACCTGCTTTGGTGCATGTGCACAAGATCTCAATTACATCACCCTTCATTAGATATTCTACTGTAAAAGCAGGCCATGGTTTTCATGAATGCTTTTTTCTGGCTTCAAAGTGAAACAATGTCCATGTATGATTTGCCACAATGTTATGAAGTGTAGTTACACGGTGGAACTTTGCTCCTTCTAGTATGAATATTTCAATTTGTTTCCAAAAATTACAGTTTTTAGCTTAAAGGTTTATTAATATTTTCAAAAATTATCATAACTTTAAACTGTTAATGAAGGCACTAATTAAGATATCACAGCAATATTCTGAATACCTTCACAGTCTTGTCCTATATAAATGTATTTGGCTCTTGGATTAGGATCATTAACACCACTTATTTATAATGTCAGCACTGCTACCCACCTACAATTAAAAGCGGGGTGATGCATGCAGCATGGAAATAATAAATGAGGAGATGGCTCATGGAAAATAAAAAGTGGAAAAGGAAGAAGTCAGCTGAAGGGTTGTGTGACACTATTTCTCATTAAAAAAATATATGGATTTTTAATTTTTTAGATTGCTATCATTTCAGTTTAATAAGGGAACATGCCATCATTTGGGATCCTCTTATTTCATTTTTTAGATATTTTTATTAATTACCTTTTACATTTCCAAACTTTTTAAAATGTCTTTTAAAATATGGAAATATATAAGTGTAATCTCCAAGGACTAACATGCTTTAATCCTGAACAAAAACATACACCTTAAATATTAAAAAACCTTTCTACCCATTACACAAATTCACCTCTAAACCAAAAAAAAAACACATTGTGTCAAAACATACCAATAAACAGTCAGAAATTCAGCACACCTATCACACTCAACCCCCTTAGCATCACAGATGTCATTACACAAACAATAATCCAGAGCCAAAACATTCAAACCACCTAATATGTGTGTACTATAAGTGTGTGTATGTATTCACTGAAAAAACAAACATCAAAGTGACGTTATAGTTGGGTGTTAAACTAAGATAAAAACTAACATTTAAAAACAAAAAACACAAATTCAGCAGTTAGTTTACTGAGCTAACTGGGCACCCCCACTATGCACTGCTTGTGATCTCACATAGTACATTACTCCTAAAATGTTAAATGACATCAATAATGACATCACTGATGACATCTCAAATGGCTAATTGATGCCATCACTAATTTTATCATCTAGTTATTGTGCCATATAGAGCTTATGATTATTTACAACAAGGGGTGGTGATGGACAGAGTCTCTGAATTAAGCAGAGTACTCTCACCCAGTCAAGAGATCAGGGCTAGATCCAACACCGTTTTTTAGTTCATTGCACCATCCCAGTTTCAGAACCCGGCTGTATGCAAATTAGTCTGTCCCTGGCCCAGTGCATCATGGGAACAGGACAGACTAGACTACAACAGCCAATTCTTACACTGGGAAGGAAACAAGCTTCCGGGGACCGGTTTCTGCCATTTCAGGCGTCTTCGGCCCGGCTTGCTTGAATCCTGATGGTGCAATGAGCAAGGGACTCACATCTGAGTATACCCTTCCACGCTTAGGGTGGACAAAATTATTTACAACAAGGGGTGGTGATGGACAGAGTCTCTGAATTAAGCAGAGTACTCTCACTCAGTCAAGAGATCAGGGCTAGATCCAACACCGTTTTTTAGCTCATTGCACCATCCCAGTTTCAGAACCCGGCTGTATGCAAATTAGTCTGTCCCTGGCCCAGTGCATCATGGGAACAGGGCAGACTAGACTACAACAGCCAATTCTTACACTGGGAAGGAAACAAGCTTCCGGGGACCGGTTTCTGCCATTTCAGGCATCGTCGGCCCGGCTTGCTTGAATCCTGATGGTGCAATGAGCAAGGGACTCACATCTGAGTATACCCTTCCACGCTTAGGGTGGACAAAATTATTTACAACAAGGGGTGGTGATGGACAGAGTCTCTGAATTAAGCAGAGTACTCTCACCCAGTCAAGAGATCAGGGCTAGATCCAACACCGTTTTTTAGCTCATTGCACCATCCCAGTTTCAGAACCCGGCTGTATGCAAATTAGTCTGTCCCTGGCCCAGTGCATCATGGGAACAGGGCAGACTAGACTACAACAGCCAATTCTTACACTGGGAAGGAAACAAGCTTCCGGGGACCAGTTTCTGCCATTTCAGGCGTCTTCGGCCCGGCTTGCTTGAATCCTGATGGTGCAATGAGCAAGGGACTCACATCTGAGTATACCCTTCCACGCTTAGGGTGGACAAAATTATTTACAACAAGGGGTGGTGATGGACAGAGTCTCTAGCCCTGATCTTTGGACTGGGTAAGAGTGGTCTGCTTAATTCAGACACTCTGTTCATCACCACCCCCTTTTCTGTATCGATATAGAGCTTATGGACTTGAAGTAATTAAACGCAGTATACCTGTGGGCATTTATCTAACAATCATGTGATGATGTTTAAAGCATATCTCTCAATTCACCCACATTTGGTTTATGTTACCTTCTTTTTACTGGTGTTCACTGACCTAGCAAATAAAATGCCTCCATAGCCTTTATTGGTGTCACCGCCACTTTTAACCATGAACACTCTCTAAAGAGTGTTTGTACTATATTCACCTTAACATGATTACGTCTTAAAGGCTTCACATGACCCGGAATTTAAAGTCAAGAGGCTGACAGATATGCATTTGCCACTGAAAAGGCACCTTCGCCACGCCCTTTGCAAAATCACCATAGTTTGGTAACATACACTACACATCTTTGTGAGAGGAGCACAATGGCCTACAACATTAGAGCTGTAATTACAACACCAGTATGAGATAAACCACCTCTAAGTGGGAACTGCCTGTATTCTACTTTATTAAAAAATATGAAATGCCTCACAATCTTCAGCGTAGTGCTGGAAACATCCACTGCTTATAACAGTCCTTGTTATAGAGAGTTTGTCTATAGTACTGTATTACAACTATTTAACACAGGCACATGCCCAGATATCAATAAACAGCAAAGCAGGGAACAGACTGCGAATCTTCAGGGCCTCATATATGAGAGACAGATTGTCGACAATAACTTCCCGGCGCCGTACACCAAGCACGGTCAACAGACCGTGCTTGGTGTACGGCGCCGGGAACCACAAGAGGGAGACCGGTACCAGTCAGGTGTATCCGCCGACGAATCGGTACCATTACCTAATTCTCCTCCCGGTAACTACGTGACTGCTTAACATACTAGATTAACCAAAATCTCGTTCACTCGAACTTATACTGCTGGGAACGCTGAATATCGATTTCCATTAAATGCCCATACCGGGTGCTTTCTTTTGACGACAATCTGTCTCTCATATATGAGGCCCTGAAGATTCGCAGTCTGTTCCCTGCGATGAAACACGTGTTGGCCTATACAAAGGAACATTAAACAAGAATACTTCGACAAGAAAAGAACGTTTCTGTCCTGATATATGTCAAACTAATGCTTCAAGATTTCATATTGATGTGCTCAAATTATTTTTTCACTATTTGCATTCGATATCATTATCAACAAGTATTAATTGTAACTGTATAGTGCAGGGGCTTTGCTGTTTATTGTAATTGTGGGGACGTGACTGCTTAACATACTAGATTCACCAAAATCTCGTTCACTCGAACTTATACTGCTGGGAACGCTGAATATCGATTTCCATTAAATGCCCATACCGGGTGCTTTCTTTTGACGACAATCTGTCTCTCATATATGAGGCCCTGAAGATTCGCAGTCTGTTCCCTGCGATGAAACACGTGTTGGCCTATACAAAGGAACATTAAACAAGAATACTTCGACAAGAAAAGAACGTTTCTGTCCTGATATATGTCAAACTAATGCTTCAAGATTTCATATTGATGTGCTCAAATTATTTTTTTCCTGTTTGCATTCGATATCATTATCAACAAGTATTAATTGTAACTGTATAGTGCAGGGGCTTTGCTGTTTATTGTAATTGTGGGGATCCTTTCGGGGTCCTTCTCAGAGCGGTTGCGAGGGTTACCGTTCGCCTCATTGCCTATACTGACCATTTTACTGTCACCATCATCTTGCGGTTACCCAGGTTGTGCGCCTATATACTCTGGAACAGATAAAAACCCCCTAGTTGTTTGTTTACATGCCCAGATATCCCCTGGTTGATAATCTGTTCTCAGCATAAGCGTTGCCCTGACTCATAGTTGCTTTGAAACAGGCTTTGACTTTAAGCCTCAACCTACTTTGAAATGTACCTCTGCAACCCACATCAGGTGTGCTCAATGTGAGAAGTGGCCTGGCATATGGTGTCCACTATTCTAGTGGGCACCTTGCACCAGTCCAAACGACCCTTATTGATGGTAGGTTTAAAGTCAATCTATATAGAAAGCTATCCCAGTGGTAGCTGTGGAGAGCAGCCTTCAGGCTAAGTCTTGAAGGAATGTAAAGCAGCTTGTTTTACCAGTCTTTAATCTCATGAATGACCAAATGAAAGGAGAATCACACCGGGTATATATTGAAAATATATGTATTTATTCTAAACACATCCCTCTAGTCTCTTTATGAGGCTATGGGCAAAAGTACATTCATTAAACTTATTTAGCACACAGTAAATTAGCACAATATGATATGACGCCCAGGGGCGTACCAACCCATATATTAAGAAAGTGGTATAAGAACCACGACTAACATAGATACAAGGCCTATAGCCTTTAGAACCGCTGGGGACACCAGGAACCACCCAGGGTAGTGACACAGTGGACCCACGGGGGACGCGTGCAGTGTCTAAACTCAGCCGCGAATCACCATTAACTTCAATGGGGAAAATCGCGGTTGGAATTTTAAAGATTAAGGACACTTAGAAGAGGACTTAGAGCAAACCCCTTTAGAACTAGGAGGATCTAGAGTCAAGAGCCACGGGAGCACCAGAGTACTTGAGTTACCTCACCCAGGGAAGCCGGGTCTATAGGTGTCTTTTCGTGTTGGGTTTCGTCGTCGATTTAAATGGAGAGCTACTGCAAAATGCTGCTGGCGTCCAAGTGGAAAGTGTCCGGGTGGATCCAAGGGTGGATCGGAGATGTAAGGAACCTGAAAGCAGAGGGGACAGAGCCTGGGTCACTTGCCAGTGACCAGGAAGGCGATGAGAAGATGCCAACCAATGTCGGGTGATTTCAGGTGCAGAAGGTGAAGCTTGACTCTTCAGCCACGAGGAAGCAGCTAGGCTGGGGTCCTGAATAGCAGGGCCCCAGCCAGACTAAAGTAAAAAAACAGTGAAACACCAGCAAAAAGTGGGGTAACCATAGTAAGCAGATCCTACTCTCCTACACTCAACACTTAACTTGCTTAACATAGAGTAATACTTGCACCCCTAACTTCAGTGATTTGTAAATGGTTCACCATATAACTTTCAACATGCAGCGTCAACATTGCCTCCAGGGCCGATGCTATTTACATTATCTGGATCAGCATGCCTAACTCTATGCTTTATAGGACTACAATGTTAAAAGTGATGTCATCAATGATGCCATTTGAGATGTCATCAGTGATGTTAACAATGATGTCACTTAACAAGTCATAAGTGATATAATGTATAAGGTCATAAACAGTTGTAGTTGAGTCTATAAACTACAATTGATGAATTTGAGTTGTTTTTTTATCGCGTGTATTTATCTTATTTCAACACCTAACTAAAACATTACTTTACCTTTTGGTGAATTTTTATGTTGCTTTTTTACATACACTCATATCTTATTACCATATACAGTAAAAAAGCCAGTGAATTTCTCTTTTGTTTTCTTTTTAAATGTAAGGGAAGATCATATTAACATACCAAACTTTAGTGTCACTTTAACCTTTGTTTTTTCAGTGAATATATACATAAATAAATATATACATACTTACATACATACACACATACAAACCCACACACGTATGTAAATATATGTAACTTTATATATAAATATGTATAAATATATGTGTATGTGAAAGGAAGATTCTGTTATGCAGATCATGCTTTCAGCTATTTGGTGTGAATCCGTTCAGTAGTTGTTGGGAAATTTAAAAAAATATAATTAGTGATATCTATGACCGCAGCTATTTCACAAGTATTTTGTAATTAGCCATTAATGCACGTGCTAACTGGAATGCCGTGATTGGCTGCCTGCAACCTGAGCAGACACTCATGAACCGAGTGACAGACCAATTTAGAGATTCATACACCTACTTATAGTCCCACTCTGAGACTAACACATGCACTCACGGACCCACTCAGAGGTTCTTTGATCCACTCACAGACAAACTTACAGACTCATGCACCCACTCACAGGCTCACTAACGCACTCACTCACAAACCCACTTCGACTTAGACACTCATGCACTCACTGACATACCCATTCAGACACTCATGCACCCACGCACAGACCCATTCAGAGACTCATGCACACACTCACCTACCCACTCAGATACTAATACACCCACTGACAGACCTATTCAGAGAGAGTCAATCAACCACTGACTGACCCACTCGGAAACTCATGCACCCACTCACACACCCACTCAGAGTCTCAAATATCCACTCTCCTACCCACACAGACACTGATGTATCCACTCAGAGTCCTACTCAGTCACTAATGCACCCAGCCACGGAACCGCTCACAGAGCCACTCACATACTGATATGCCCACTTGTAGAGCCACACAGATACTCAGACATAAACTCAGAGACACACTGAGATGCTCATGCACTCTCTCACAGACCTGCTCAGACACTCAGGACCCACTCACAAACATACTCAGAGACTGAGGCACCCACTCACAGATCCATTTAGAGACTGGGACACCCACTCATAGATACATGCTGGCACTGATGCACCCACACTCAGAGCCGCTGTTTGGGCCTTCTCAAATCCTCAAGAATCAATCAAAACCATAAAAGTGCCCCACCATTTATGACTAGGAAAATTTGCCAATGTCTTAGACTTGTACTCTGGCACTTGCCATAGTGATGTATTGAGTATGTTTCATTTATTTTTACAGAGTTTTATATAGCGCGAACTTGACCCGAAGGTATCGGGTATCAGAGCGCTTTACACTAGCACCAGTTGCGTTACTTGAGGACCCATTCATTTCTGTTGGGCATGGGGAGATTAAGTGATTTGCCCAGAATCACAGGATGTTGTGCGTCCTTGCAGAGACTCGAACCCGGTTCCCCAGATTTGAGGTTGACCGCCCTAGCCGTTAGGCCAACACCTCTCCTCTTTGCCTCTGCCAATGCTTGATTACCCCTTGAAGTTTGTAGGGATTTTCCAGCATGGGGTCTCCCCGGGTTCTTCTAGTGAGTTGAAAAGTTTCCAGCATGTTCCTGAAGTCAGGGACTTTCCAGAAAGGGGATTTCCCATGGGTCTAGAGAGTTCCAAGGTTTCCAGCATGTTCCAGAAGTTCAAGGAGGGCCATGGCTCACAGCAGTGGCAATAAAAGGAATGTCACCCCCGGCACTTGTGCTTGCTGAATATTGAAGTTGTCCTCCCTAGATGAAGACCAGGAACAGTTTGAAGAGGGGGTCCGTATTTCCAGACTTTTCTGAAGAATCCGAATTACATGAAAAGAAGAGAGCAATTTGGGGTTAACGCATGTGCTTCTCCACGCTATTGAGGATTCTTGCTAAACTAATTAGAACTCACTTGGAAACTCATAGGGTTTAAGCTCTTAGGAAGGAATTGTGTTTTTGAGAACAGCTCTAAAATAGCCATCAAATGCTAGGATTTTGGATACAGATTTGAAAGGAGCATATCAAGAATAAAAGCTGCATATCACTGTGAAGTAG
Organism: Lissotriton helveticus; assembly: GCF_964261635.1. Classification (NCBI taxonomy): domain Eukaryota; kingdom Metazoa; phylum Chordata; class Amphibia; order Caudata; family Salamandridae; genus Lissotriton; species Lissotriton helveticus. The sequence continues at coordinate 966,838,934 of NC_136071.1, read as the reverse complement.
CAGTGTCCACACTGTGCTGATAGCAGTGTACCTGACTTGTTCCTGACACACAGGAGTGGCACTAATTATAAGGCATTGGCTATGATATGAGAACATCTGTGCGTACAATATTACTTGTAATGTATTCATTCTTATTGTGGTGTTATGTGATGTTATATGTGACCACATTGTAACCCTGGTGTGCTAATATTGTTTTCTGTGTTCTGCTAATACATGGCCATTACATTGATGGAAGATGTAAAATACCGTATGTTGTTAATATTATCCTATGTATACATCAGTCAGTCAATCACTTGAAAAGAGACATGTATGTTATGGACAGTTGGAGGTGTCTGAATATTCTCTTGAGTTCTCGTAAGTGCCTGCCACTATAATCCAATCCCGGATACAGTGGGATAGGACCAGATTTCTCATCCAGTGAAAAGGCTGGAGGATGTACGGTTGGGTGTCCAATAGGTGGGTGCAAGGGTCAGAGGGGATTAAACAGTCCATACCTAAAACTACATTTCTACTAACCACTTCCTCTTTACTTACAGGATCCAGGGTTCACAAGGTAGCTGCACACATCCAGAGAGGGAAGAAAGCCACAGAAGCGGGAACGACGATATACATAGGTATAGCTGGTTAAATAGGGGTAGCTGGGAGGGAAAACTGAGTTAGGCAAGGATAATAACTGAGTGATTGAGGGAAAACTGAGTTATGCCAAGGTAATAACTAAGTGATTTTCTTTTTTTTGCTGAGCACCCAACACCAACACTATTCCATCCAACGCCAACACTATTGACCGAACTGGACTGTGTGGCAACGACATCTCTGTCATCTGATCCCCTTTTCCCTAGACTGGCCCAGCACTAGACACATTGCACGGTGAATTAGGCTCGGGCATCCTGATGGAATTGGGAACTAAGAGCCAGGGTCGCCGTGGTATCTCCGTCGGACAACCAGGTCTGTGCTTTGACATACCGAGAGACTCAGACAGCCACTCAGAGACCCACTCAGACGCTGAAGCACCCAGTCACTGACCCACTCAGAGACTAAGACACCCACTGACAGACCCACTCAGACACTGATGCACCCATTGACAGACTCACTCACAGCGCCAGACACACACTCCCAGACTTACTCAGACACTAATGCATCTACTGACAGACCCCTCAGACACCGATGCACCCACTGGCAGACCCACTCAGAGACTTAGACACACATTCACAGACCCACTCAAACACAGATGCAGCCACTCACAGACCTAGTCAGAGACTCAGACACTCACTCACAGACCGATGAACCCATTCACAGATCCATTCAGCGACACCCACTTAGAGATGCACATATACACTTATGCACCCACTAACAGACCTACTGAGATACGCAGGCACCCACTGAGACAGCCACTCAGACACTGATTCAACCACTCACAGGCCCACTCAGAGACTCACACACCCAGTCACAGACCCACTCAGAGACTCAGACATCGACTCACAGAACTATCAGAGTCATGCTCCCAGTCAAACACCTACCCAGTCACAGATTCACTCATATTCATATCGATTCACTCAGAGACACATGCAGACATGTAGGGACTGACAGACCCTACTGAGACACTCATGCACGCACTGAGATATCTTCTCATAGACTGATACAGCCAGTGACAGACCCACTCAAACACTTATGCATCCACTCAGAGAGCCACTCAGCGACTGATACACCAACTCAAAGACCCACTGACACACGCTAATGCACCCAGTGACAGTTGCCTGTCAAAGACTTATAAAAGCTGTGACAGACACATTGAAAGAGTCACACATTTTATTAGAGTTATTTAGATAGTAATGTATGTAGTCTGATGGTTAGAATTAATTTTGGTTAGAATTAATGAATGTGCTGTTGGCTATTGAATGTCTGCTTTTGCTTTGCGTTTTTGCAAGGTATTTCCGATCATTGCAACGTTGTTGTGAATATTTTCAAAAATTTAGAAAAAGATGTATAAGGAAAATTAACAATATTTTAGGCACTCGCATGGCTCTGACAAGAGCCTTTGTGTTGTGTGTATATGACAGCTGCACATAAGACTGGATGCAGAGTTTCAGGTTGCTTAAAAATAGCCTGTTGCCTTTATCTGTAAAGTGCACTCCATCACTTCTATAGATTCCATGGATGCTAAAATGCAGGTTTTCGTTGTAAACAGAGCCCATGTTATGGTCTCTGTGAAATGCAGAAACTGTTTTATTAACATGTTTCCTTGCTTTGTCAATCTGTGGACATAATTGATTAGACCACTTCCATTTCTGCCTTTGGCATATGTTGGAGTACACCAAGACAGTGTGAAGGAAAAGAGTAATTCATTCTACAAAGGTGATCTTCATTAGGATTTCCAGTCCCTCCTCAGTCAGTGTGCCTAGGCCATTACCACCACAGTACACAATTGATAGAACTGGGGGTCTCTAGTCGGCAGGGGTAGGTACCACTGTCCAAATAGGAACCCTTGCTTCTAGTCAGGGTAAGGAGGAAACGCTCTGAGATAACCCCTGCTCATCCTCTAGGTAGCTTGGCACGAGCAGTCTAGGCTAACCAGAGGCAATGTGTAAAGTATTTGTACCAACACTCACAGTAACACAGTGAAAACACCACAAACTGACTCCACAACAGTTTTAGAAAAATAAAGATATTTAATCTAAACTACACAAGACCAAAACAACAAAAATCCAGCATACACAGTTCAAGAATATGGTTTCAAAAGAGTTCTTAAGGTTCGATAAAAGTTCTTTGGGTTGCGATAAAAATCTTTAGGTTGCTATAAAAAATAATCCACAGTTACGTGAAAAGTTCACAGTTGCGTCACGTTTACTCACAGTACCTTTTAGTTGCGACAAAGTTTCAAAAGCAGAAGCTGGTGCGGTGGAAAACAAGACCCTGGGGAGGTGTTCTGCGACAGCCCCGCTGCAGCAGCGGGCGTGTTACGACGAATCCGGTCTGTATTGGGAGGAAGGCCACTTGTATGGATTCCGGTGCGTAGGTTCCGTAGGAAGTTTGTTCTCGCAAATGCACGATGCGACGATCTTTGGAGGTGCGACGATCTCCGGGGCGACGATGTGCGGACCAGCGGTGATCTTCTCTCTCGCAGCTCCTCGATGCGTTGGCTTCGGCTATGACTCTCGCAGCGACGTGATGCAATCCGCAAGCAGGCGGTGCGGCGATCTCACCCAGTGACAACAGGCTCTGCGACGACACTCGCAGCGATGTTCGACTTGCCGCACCGATCGGGTGCATCCCGCAAACGAAGGATGCGTCGGCTCTGACAGCGGCAACAGGCGCTGCGACGATCTCGGCCTTCGTAGCTGCGGGAATCTTCTCGCACTGTCGGGGATGCGCTCCGCAGCGAGCGATGAGATAACTTTTCTTTAGCAAAGTCTCTCAAGCTTAGTTTCCAGCTTCCCAACACAGGTAGAACTTCCAGAGGCACCACACATGGGCCAAGCACTCCAGGAAGGACAGAGCTCTCTCAGTAGAGCTCAGGGGCAGCTGGGCGTGAAGTCCTTTTGTTCCTGGGACTTCAGAACAGGGAGCCAGCTCTTCTCAGGCTCTTGGAGATTCCTTCAAGCAAGGGGACACAGCACAAAGCAAAGTCCTTCCCCTCTCCTTGGCAGCAAAGCCACAGCAGGGCAATCTAGCAGAGCAACAGCTGGACAATCTTCCTTCTTCAGTTTCAGCTTTCTCCTTTGCAGAGGTTCCATCTTGATTCCAGGATGATCTAATTTTCTCCTGTCAGGGGTCCTGTACTTACACCCCTAAAAGTCTTTGTTCTCTTTGTGCAAGTGGGCCCTGAGCCCGGTCTGAACCAGTTCTGGGTGTTGCTTGAGCACTTTGTTTGCCTGGCTTCTCCTTTCCTTTCAGAGTGAGGGGCAGGGTCGTCAGCCGCCCAGCAGGAGGTGGAGCCAGCATTGTGGCAGGCAGGCACAGCCCTATTCAGGCCCAGGTCCTAACTCCTCCCACCACTCAGGTTGCAAATTCAGTCATTCAGCCTAAGGCTGACTCAGCCAGCCTCCTGGGGAATCCCCAGCCCCTGTCACTCTCAAACCAGACAGTCAATACACAAACAGGCCAAGGCACACAGAAGGGTCAAACAAGAGAACAGCAACTTTCTAAAAGTGCTGTTCTCAAACACAGGATCTAAAAACAACCTTTCCTAAAAGATGTGTTATTAAATTCTGAGTTCAGGGATACTAGACTCGTATGTCCTACCTTGTTCCTATGGGAAGAAATGCTGGTAGCCACTGCAGCCAGCATCCCCATGTTAATCTATGGAGCAAGATAGCCTTACAGTAGTGAAAAACGAAAATGGCTGCCATTCACTACCAAAGCATGTTACCTGCGCCAGTATATGCTCTACCTTTTACATACACTGCACCCTGCCCAGGGGGGTACCTTGGGCCTTCCATAGGGGTGACTAATGTGCACAAAAAGGGAAGGGTTAGGCATGATCAGTCGGGACACTGACCAGGAGGACATGGTAGTTCACAGACTGCACACAGGCACTGCGGTGGCAGGCTTGAGACACCATTTTAGGGCTACTCATGTGGGTGGCACAATCAGTGCTGCAGGCCCACTAGTAGCATTTGTCATCACCAGCCCTGGTACACCCAGTGCACTTTACTAGGGACTTCATGGTGATACAAATATGCCAATCATGTATATCCAATCATAATAACAAATTACACAGAGAGCATATGCACTTTAGCACTGATCAGCAGTGGTAAAGTGCGCAGAGTCCTATTGCCAACAGCCACGGGACAGGAACAATGAGGGAGGAAGAAGCAAAAAGTTTGAGGATGACCCTGCAAGAAGGGCCAGTTCCAACAACAATCATGAGGTTAGGGGGTTGGGAATCCACAATGCTTTTAACCAAAGACAGCAATTGATGACACTTTAACCCTCTCTGGTCAATCCATTTAATGTCCATATTAGGCAAACCCAAGTCTCTGTCAATACCAATCTTTCAAACCCTTCTCTAGCCCAGAAGACTAATTGTGTCCCACTATCCACACTCAAACCATTTTCAAGTGAAGCAGCAGTAGAATAAAGGAGAAGGCTGTAGCTGAATGAGGCAGTTTTTTAAATGAAAGACAGTTAAATTTGAGGTGTTTTCCTTTTTTTTAAAATGCACATATTTGATTGGATGTTGTGAACATGTAGGAGCATACAATTAGGTATTGTGTTGAGAGGATGAGTAGCTATATCTGTGATTGGCTTTGGTAAAACAAAAAATTTAACAAGTATGTTCCTTGTAGAATGTGATGTGAACTTGTGACCTACTGATTCTGGTGGGTAGCAATGGAGACTGTGCTAAGAGTGTATTGGGGAAGGGTGTTAAAGACACAGGCCACTATTTCTTGTAAATGTAAGGTGTTAAGACTTCTATTTGCATAAAAAGGGTTTAATTTCCTAGTTAGGGTTTGTTAAAAAAATACTGTAGTGTTAACGTCATAAAACTATGGAGAAATATATGTTTTTGGACTTGAAGTTGGAATTATAGAGAAATGGGTATCCATTTTGGTGGTCTATGAAAAAAGGAGTGAAAGGGTTAACATATACTAACTATTGAGAAGTACACTTACAATACTGAAATATGAAAGGAATGTTTTAATTTTCTGCATTCTGCAGTATCAGACAGTGCAAAGTTGAAAAGGTTGCCCTTTATGTATGAGACCAGTGTGCCATTCTTGTGCTTGGATTTTTACACAGCCTAAGACTATTGCATCTATTTAATGAGACCAAAACAAGCTATTTAATCAGCAAACTCAATATTCTGGTATGTGAATTACATTTCTTTTCATCCAAAAAAATGATTAACTAGGTAAATGTGTATGTGAGATTCTGAAATCTATATCATGTCTATCACTGGTAGTATGGTTGCTTTTATATATCTATTAATAAGACACCAAAATACAATTTGTGTCAGGTACAGACTAGGTGTTTGTGACGTTAGTTCACAGTGTGTTTCCACGGAGTTCTATATTCCCTTCTGCTGATTTACTCCATTCTCTTAATGGTAGAAAAAACTCAGTAGCCTAATTGTTAAAGTTACATCCAAGAGTGTATTTAAAAGCGTGCACGTTTTATATGTGTATACATGATCTGCTGTTGTTAGAGAATGTTTTTCTTTGCATTCTGGGACGTGTAGTGCTATTAATTCCATTGTAAACGAGAACAAGAACACTCAGAATTGAAAGAGGATACAATACACTTTAGGTGTATATGAATAACTAACTTGTGAAAGTTGCCAGCTATGTATTAAATATGCTTTAGTGTAGCTGTTTCTAAATTATACGGCAGATCTGTATATGGTTAGATGGTGAGATATGTTGTTTAATCTTGTCCAAAGTTACATGTGTAGTATGAGGCTGGTAGGCATAGTTTAATATGTACTGTGTAAATATGGGTCAGGCTTACTAGTGGAGAGTGTGCCTGTGGAGTCTCACTGTCGTCTTAACGTTGCATGTAATATCTCCTTGTGAAGTGCTGAAAGCTTGTTTAAGAAGCGATAACTGTACTGTCAGATATGCTGTACATATGTTGTAAGTGTTACAGCAAACAATTGATGGATGGAATGCTGACAATGCAAACATTCTCACCCAGTCAAAATATCTGGGTTAAATCCATCGTTCTTTTGCCTACTACGCCACCCCAGTTTGGACCCAGCCATATGCAAATCAGTCTTGACCCTGAGCCCCATGGGAACAGTCCAGACCGAACTGCCAGGCCTTGTCCTCCCGGAACCAGAAACAAGCATCCTGGGACCGGTTTCAGGGTATGTCACCATTCTTCAGCCTGGCTAGCTTGAATCCATTGGCACACCATACATATGTTGTAAAGCATTGATTTTTGTGCATGAAAAGGTGAAAATAGTTTTTTAGAGTTTTAGTAACTTCGGACCTGACTACTATGGCAGTGGCCCTGCCACAGCCAGGCCGCCGGTGGCGGTCCTACTGCCATCGGACCCTGCAGGACTGCCCGCTGCTTTACGATGGTGGGCGGATGAAGGGATAGCAGAGAGATCAATTGCCACACATCCGATGGGCACGAGCCTGTCTTACCATTGAGGGACTGCAATCCCTACAATAGTAATGGGGCCTGCTCAGGGACACCATTGGGATTACAATGTCCTTTTCCACCGGCCGTTTCATGGCGGTTCACCTGACTGAGAAATAGCAGGCGGAAAGTGACTTTGGGGGCCCCTAGCGAGTCCCCCTTGCCTCCAGGACCTCTGGTATGGGATTTGGTGCCCCCTTAAACATCCCTGCACCATGTGGCAGCCACACATTGCAGGGATGTTCACAAACATTCCTCTTAGCAGTGAGGCTTTTGCGGCTGTTCCCGTTCCCGGCAGGATGTCTTTCACTCATCCGACGGCCATCATAATCAGTCCCTTAGACATGCATATCATTTAAAATGCTTAAAATGTAGCACATGCACACTGAAGTTTCAGTAAGCTATATGCACTCCTAGGGACCTATGTGCCTAATTATACATCAACTCTGCCGGCCAAGCTTTAATCTTAGAGAGGTAAATAGAAAAGCAGACAGACACCAAAACAACAGTGAGACGAGAACTAACTAAACATTCACTCACGCAGACAGGTAGAACTGATCTGTGGCAAGTACTAATGAAGGTGCTTGCAGACACACACAAATAATCCAATACTCACTAAAACACCCAGGATACAATCCATGCAACCCTTTTCAGACACATTTAGAGAAAGATGAGTGTCTTAAAGACGGGCAGTCATTTACCAAGAAACTTACATACATATTGATTCACTGCCTGAGATACCAACTGGGACACTCCTTCATATATATGTTAAAGAACTGACACTTTGAAGTCTATCATGCAGAGAAATAACTTTTGCATTATGTGCTGGGCTTGTATACTTTAGATTGTGTATGCAGTTTTAGTAGTAGAGCTCTTTGTTCACTTACAACTCGTACACAAGCTGTAAACTGCTTTAGTACCACATATAACTAACCAGCAAGGTAGGCTATAGCTTGTCAATAGCGCAAGGAGATATGTTTTTAAAAGGCAAGACATGTACTCTGAAGTTTGAGTGAGCTATATGCATTCTTAGATTTCCATGTGTCCAATTATACATCTAGACCTAGACTTCAATCTGACATTCCAAAGTAGAGAAGCAGGCAGTCAGTAAAGCACCCAGTGAGATAGTAAATGTAGCATGCAAACTTTCAGTCAGACAGATAGAGAGAGCTGATATGTAGCTATCCTAAAGGAGCCCGTTGCACTCACACTCAAATATCCCAATACTCACTAATACACCAAGGAGGCAATCCATGCAGTCCCTGCCAGACACATTTAGAGACGCATACATGTCACGAAGAGAGGCAGTTATTTACTAATACACCTTCTTACACATGGAATCGTAGTCCCAGACACGGACTGAGACACTCATTCAGATATCTGGTAAAGTGCTAACACTTCTAAGTCTACCATACTGGGAAGTAGCCCTTCTATTACGTCTTGGGCCTTCTTTACTTGACTTGATGCATGGAGTTGTACTGCTAGCATTGTCTTCTCACTTAAACCTCCTACACAAGGTGTAAACTGTTCTTGTACCACTTACAAGTGACTACTAAGATAGGCTGTAGCTTGGCCATAGGACAGGGTGCTATGTGCTTAAAAGGTAATATATACTCTCAAGCTTGAGTGAGCTGAATGCACTCATAGAATCCTATGTGCAAAATAATACATACCCCCTGCCATCATACATATCTAACTAAAAAAGCAGCTAGACACTAAAACACCCAGTGAATTAGTATGAGAAGCAGGCAGACAATCAATCATACAGATTGAGAGAACTGATATGTATCTAGCGCTAATGGAGCCAATTCAACACATACTTAAATGCCCCAATATTCACTAATACACACAAGAGGCAATCCATCCAGCCCCTAGCAAACACATTTGAAAAGCATACATGTCACAAAGAAAGGCAGTGATTTACAAACAAAGTTAAATTCACATGCAATCACAGCCACAGATAGGGAATGAGACACTCATTCAGATATCTGGTGAAGTACTGACACTTTCAAGTCTACGATCCTGAGTAGTAGGCCTTGCATTATGAGTTGGGCCTGCTATACTTGAGCATCTGCATGTAGCTGTCTTGTCACTAAAATTCCGACACAATCTGTAAACTGTTCATGTACCACATATAAATCATCACTAAAGTAGAGAACAGCAGGGTGAACAGGCAGAGTGCTATGTGCTTCAGAGGTAACATGTGTACTCTCAAGATTGAGTGAGCTATATGCACTTCTAGAGACCACTGTTCACAGTTATACAACCAACCTGCCACCCAGACTTCAATAAGAGATACCTAAGTAGAAAAGCAGATGGAGACTAAAACACCCAGTGAGATAGTAAGTGAAGCATACAAACATTCACTTAGACAGACAGAAAGAGGTGATCTGTATCTAGTGCTAATGGAGGCAGTTGCACACACTTAAACATCCCAGTACTCATTAACACACCCGAGAGGCAATCCATTCAGCCTCTTGAAGACACAATTTGAGAAGCATATATGCCACAACCAGATGGAGTTATTTACTAACAAAGTTGTATACACATGTAAGGAGAACCCCAGATCGAAACTGAGAGAGTCATTGAGATATCTGCTAAAGAACTGACACTTTGAAATGTACCATCCACGTAGGTAGCCCTTGCATCATATTTTAGGCCTGGTACACTTCAGCCTCTGCATGCGGTTTTACTGTTAGGCCAATCTTCCAAAAGACCTATAGAACACAGAAACTGCGCTTGTAGCACATATAACTCACCACTGACGTAGGCTGCAGCTAGACCATACGCCAAGGATCTGCATACAACGTAACAGATATAATGTGAAGGTTCAATGAGCTACACCCATACACCCAATTATATATCCATTCTGCCACCCAGGCTTTAATCTGACATACCTAGAAGTAGAAAGATAGGAAGACCCTAAAACATCCATACACACTGACATTTAACAGTCTTAGACAAGGCATAAATTGTTTTTCTCACACGTGTAAGTGATCATTAAAGTGTGTGTAGTAGGCAATAGTGCATGGTGCATTCGTTTTAAATTTTAGGTATGTTATATGAAATTTCACTGAGTTATATACAGTTGTACAAATCTATATGACAATTAATAGGGTAATATTAGGTGTAGTAGAATAAGAGAGCTGTTTATGTTCATAGTTACATTTATGAAAAATGTAATATGATACATTAATAAAATTGTAAATCTGCTTATCTTTTTTTTCATTACAGACATCCATGGCTACTTAACTTTAGACAGTTACAATGCCATCAAAAAGTGATAGAACAAATAAGAAGCAGCACCAACAGTATCTCCTTAAAACTGAGAAACAAAAGGGGCAAAATGTTGAAAAGTGGTGAAAGAGAAAAGACCTGCTGATAAGAGGACAAAGACATTCGTTAACATTTTATATGCTGAATCGCAGAAATTGGAACATCATGTAAATAAAAAATAAAGATTGAGGTGCACTAAAGAAGAAAAAAAAGTGGATGAAAATAAGACAAAAATCTAACAAAAAGCAGAGACTTTAGCTAGGAGGCAGAAAAAGTTTAAGAAAATTAGAGTTAGAATATTTTATATAGTAGACTTATTGTTAATATTAACAGGAAGCATGAAGAAGTGTAAATGAAGAGAGAAGCACCAAGGCAGAAGGAAGGTGTTGAGAATATTGTTAATAAGGTGTTTGCTTTGAAAAAGATGTAGACACTGGACAAAATAGTGTTGTGTATGAGGAGACATAGTCAAAAGAAAAGACTTGGGGCCAGATGTAGGTAGCCAAATACTGGTCGGTAATGGCCGAAAATACAGTATTTCGGCCGTTACCAACCAGTATTGGGCTTTTGAGATGTAGGAGCCCAAAAAAGACCGATTTGGTAATTTCGAGTCGGTAATTTACCCAATCAGAATTTACCAAAATTGGAATTTACCGAATCGGTAAATATGAAATGGTAAAAAATGAGTTTTGAGATGTAGGAAACTTCAAAAATACCGAATTTGTTGAAATTCGGTATTTAAGAGTCGGTAATTACCATGAAGTGAAAGCAGGTGGTAAGCAGGTGCAGGCTATAAAAAAGCCCCAAAATGCAACAGTGTGACCAGAATGGCGGCATTCTACGTTATAGCGAGGGGGCTACGGCTACAGGCAGCAGGAGAGAGGGTCTGGAGAAGGGAAGAGCAAGTCTACAGACAGAGGATAACGCTCTTCCAACTCACTGAGGCAGAGATATTGCAAAGGTACAGGCCACACCCCCAAACCATCCTGGACTTGATCAGGGACTTGCACCCACTCCTGGAGCACCCAGCACCAAGGGCGCACGCCATCCCACCCCATGTGCAGGTGCTCCGTAGCCTACACCTGCTTGCATCTGGGAGTTACCGGGGGGTGATTGCTGCAGTAGGTGGGGTGTCCCAGAGCTTCCTGTCCCGTTTCTTCCGGAAGTTCCTGGAGGCCATGATGCAGAGAATGCATTATTACATCAGCTTCCCTGACACACATGCAGAACTGCTCAAAACCAAGACTGACTTCTATCAACTGGCACATTTACCTCACGTCATAGGCTGTATTGATGGCACCCACATCCCAATCTGCCCTCCTGAAGCCACAGAATACATCTACAGGAACCGAAAGTCAACCCACTCTATCAATGTGCAGGTGATATGCAACGCTGGCAACATAATTACTGACATTGTGGTGAAATTCCCTCGGAGCACCCACGACTCCTACATATTCCAGAACAGTGGGATCTACTAATGCCTTGCTGCTGGAGAATTTGGGGAAGGATACCTGCTAGGTAAATTACTGTGACACCCTGATAGATACTTCAGATAAATGTCTTTTCAGTATGTAACTAATGACACTCTCTTTTCCACCTAGGCGAAAGCGCTTATGCTGTGCGGTCCTTTGTTCTCATCCCCTACCTGAATCCATCTACCCGGAGTGGGAGATGTTACAATGTGACACACAGAGCAACACACAACGTTGTTGAGCACACATTTGGACTGTTAAAAAGCAGGTTCCGCTGCCTCCACAAGAGCGGAGATGCACGGCAGTACTCACCCATCATCTGCTGTAAAATCATTGCAACCTGTGCCATGCTGCACAATCTTGCCACCAAGAAAGGCACAGAAGTTGATATGACTTATCATGAGGTAATTGATGATGGAACATAACAGCCAGAGCCCTATGCAGCAGGAGTAGCGCCAGCAACAGATGGGAGACTGAGATGGGAAGAGATCCCACGCAGCTATTTTTAAGTAAGTAAGGAGACACGCCAGGGAATGAATGTGAATGACGTAGTTTAATGGGCACTACTGCAAATGTCAAATGACACATCATTGTAGTCCAATTTGTGACAACCTAAGTAGGCGGTCACGGGTTACCTCACCCTAACATGTTCTCTGGAGTGTGGGCAGCATTACTGTCTGCGCCCGTGCACAACAGTGCGGGATGCCCAAGGCTGGGTGTCAACACTGGCTGTTAAGCCAGGGCCTGCAGATTGGCACCTGCTGCTTCTACGTATGTCCTGTAAGGGAGTGCTACTGCTGCTCCTGCTGGTGGTGTCATCAGTGTCCCCCACACCTACATCTCCAGCGTTGGCTGACTGGTTGGTCAGCAGCAGTTCCATGGCAGATGTCACCCTCCCCATCCCCCTGGAGAGATCTGTGCAGCAGTGAACTAGCCCCTCTTGCATCGCCACAGAACACCGACATAGCTGGAAAGTGGCAGTTGCCAGACGGTACATCGCCTTGGTTTGATGCTGCATACACTGCCTCTCCCGGCACCTTTGTGTGCGGTCCTCATCTAGTTTTTCATATAGTGCCATCATGCACTGGGACATGTCCCGCATCCCCTCTGCCATGTCCATCATGCTATCCGCCATGGAGCTGATGCCCTGGTTCATATTGTCCATGTTGCTGTTTAGGTGGTGCATCTGTCTCTGTACTGATGAGATTGCTTACGCCTGCAGGCGCTGCACTTTTACCATTGTGGCCTCCAGCCCGCAGAAGACCCCGTCACCATGCCCACTTGTGCTGCTCTCCCGGACCCTATGGCGTCATGCACGTGTGTGCACACCTTTAGGGGTGGACTGCAGCCCAGCATTGTTTGCCTCCTGTGGATCAGTTTGGGTGTCACCCTCCCTTTCCTCATCAGAGGGCGTCTCAAGGATTCGTAGCGGGGGAACATCATGCCTCCTGGGCCTTAAGACTTCCGATAATATTGAAGCTGGTGAGAGAGACTGTGCTGGTGGGTCCTGCTGTGGTGAGTCATACAGCAGAGGCGAAGATCGATGTGCTGTTATGCCTGCCTCTGGTGTGGCAGCTGCCTGTTCTCTGGGTGCCGGTGGTGTTTCAGTGCTTGGCCCTGCACTCCTGCTTGAATCCTCACTCCTTTCCCTTTGGGGTGTCCTTTTCTCCCTCTCCTGCGCTGTCCTGCGCGATGACTCTCCTGTGGACAGATATGGACATTGGCTTAGTGGTGCTGCAACCCTGTATTTCATTATTAAATTAAAAATCCTGTCACCCAGTTTCAATGTCCTCAACTGCTTCTGAATGTAGAGTGTGGCATGCCTTGCTGTTTTGCATGATGACTGTACTGATGTATGTTGCAATGACTACCTCTCCCATGATGCATTGCTGGTGTATCCAAAACCCTGTACTGGAGTGTGTAACACACAGCCACATTGTGGAAGGGGACAGGGTAGGGAGTAGGATTGCTGGACATGTTCCTTACCTTGTTTTGTTGCAGCTCGGGCTGAGCTGTCAGCATCGCCAATACCAAAAACCCTCTCTGGCTCCAGGGTAGACTCCACCAGCTGTTCCAGGTCAGTTAGGGCAGGTGCCCTGCTCCTTCCTCCCCTGTCACACTGGCCTCTTTCCTTTGTGCTGACAGCTTCTTCTTTGTTATGATCCTGAGATCATACCAGCGTTTTTGAGGTCATCAACTTCTCTAGTGGTCACCCCTATGGCGTTCACCTTCGCCTGGATTCCCAGCCAGGTGTTCCTTTTCACAGCCTCTGCTACCTGCAGAGACTGTTTGCCAAATAGCTGGGTGTGGTGTTTCACCACCTCCTCCACCAGCACCTGCAGTTCAGCTGTGCTGAACTTCATTTTTCTTTTGCAGTCTGGTACTTCCCTCTGTGAGTCCTGGGATTTCATCCTGCACTTCTGCTCAGCTCAGCTCAGTACAGCCAGTCAGTGTGTCACAGCTCTCCAGAATGTTCAGTTAGTCCGCACCTGCATGGGTGTGGCCACTTCCTGGTTGTGGGGTGGGGTGGATGCACAGGATTGGTTGGTTCCTCTGTTGCTTGGTTGTGGGGTGGGGTCGATGTACCTGATTGGTTGAATCTTCAATTGCTTGTATTTTGTATGTCCGATTCAGTATTTACCGATTCAGTATTTACCAAATCGGTAAATGGAAATACCGATTCGGTATTTACCGATTCGGTAAGTACCGAATCGGCAAATACTGAATCGGAGATTCCTATTTTTACCGATTCGGTAAATTTATCTGAATTTTTACCTACATCCCATTTACCGATTCTAAAATACCGAATTGGTAAAATTCGGTATTTTAGAATCAGTAAAATAGGATTACCTACATCTGGCCCCTGTTAATAGAAGTTACTTTTGAATATACACATACTTGACGTACTGAGCCTTTCCTTTATGAACAAAGCTACTTGCAAGAGAATACTTTAGTGCATGCAGTTGATGAATCAGGATGATGGTATGAGGTAAAGAATGGTTGTCCTATTCCAAAAGAAGTGAGGGTGGCTAGAAATATAGAAAAAATGATTGCTGAAGAGGTACAGGGAACACGTAAACAGCAGCAGCGGCCAGTGCAGGTAAGCGCCGTGAGGCAGAGCTGTGGGGATGTGAACAGACAATTTAATAGGATTTATTTGAATATTTAATTTGCCCTATTATGTCATCTGTCGCAATCCCCCTGCCTTGCCCCACCCCACCATGCTTACCTGCACTGGCCACTGCTGGTAGAAACGCCCCTGTATTCAAAGTGAACAGTAGTAGTGTTTGCACTATTCAACAGCAATCAATTGATCTATTGAGAAATTTCCTACATAAGTTTCCAAGCAGAAGTCTAAAACAGAAAAATTGTGACTTTATAAGGATTAGATCCATGCAAAGAAAGGACGCATCTTAATTTACAAGGACACTCACTAGCATGCCTATTAAAGAAAGGGTGCCAAAGCACCTTTCATCATTTCACGATATTAGGTGTATACCACTCAAAAATGCGAACTTTAGTTATCAGGCTTTACTATGTCAAAACTGCTCCACCATGTTGAGAAGAAATGAAATGAGCTATTTTTCATAGTACACTGGCAGAAGTAGAAAAGAGTTCTGTTGATGTGCTGTTTCGTTTCTTTGCTCCTGAAGAAACTGTATGAAAAATAAGGATTTACTATCTTGAGATCCAGTGAAATAGGAGAGAGATGTTACTGTTGATCATTTTGAAGAGGGGATTAGAAAGTTTAACAGTGTTTCTTCAGAGAACCAAAGTATGCTTGTATTTGTTGTTGATGCACTCATTATAAAAGTCAAACTTGGACTGTTGATTTGTATTTAAAAAGTGAAAAAGAAACAAATGATAAGTGGGAAGAATTCACTGTTTACCTATTTAATAGGAATGGTTTGACTTGTCCACGTGACAAGTTATTTGTAAGTACTGTTAGAATAAGTTGGAACAAAACAATAGGCCTTCTAGAGTAATGCATTACAAATTAGAAATAGTACCTATCCCAGGAGTACTTAAAGATTTGAATGTTTATGAATCTATACTTATACAGTTTATACATCCATTCCAAGCTATAGTCCATATAGAATCAAAGACAGGTAGATTACCTCCAACTGAGCTCTAAAAAGGCCCTAAAGGTAGAGTTGTACACTTGTTGATTAGAAGCAGAATATTGAAACTGTAGCGGTGGCGAGTGATTTTAAAGACGTACTTATAATTCAGGTCAATGGTGTACCTATGAAGAGCAAAAAAGGTATGGCAAGTGCTAGTAGATATTAGTAAAGTAAAAATGCAATATTATATCAGGTACAAAGTAATATTGATTATAAAGCTATCAATGTTCTTCAAAATGTACCACATATGCAGGATGATACATCATTGACAAGCGGTCAGATTTAAAAAGTCGATTGGTCTTGATCAAACAAAATTTATGATCACCACCCTATTCATCCTCTCCATTCTAAACAGATCATTGGTGATTTTATTGATCTCTTTCAAGTGTGGGAGAGAAGTTTAGAATCTCACTGTTATCCACATCTGTTTCCTACTAGAGTAGGTGGTAGATATGAAGACCCGCCTGTACAAATACCAGCAGCTGAATACAGATCAACTAGGCTATACTCAGAATATCCTAGATTTCACCGGTGAATTCCATATATATTTCATCTTTTATTTGAGAACGACTTGTCTGCCCTATCTTATGCAGTAAATCACATTCTCAAGACAAGAGTGAATATACGAAATATATCAGAAAGTGTTATGTTTCATAAAGGTACCCTAATACAGGCCCGGGTAACAGCATACCCTTTCACCTACATCACCTCCCCTACACTACACAGTAACAAGCCTTTTAGGTTTGAATCTTTACCTAGTTCTAGTCTTGGGCGCATAAGGAGGATTTCCCTGAACAATAGCACTCTATGACTTCATCTTTAGACTGACACAGTATGAATGAATACTCATAAGGGTTCTTAGAAACCAGGCTGGGGCTACATCCACCTTCATAATATCTACTTTCAAGGTTCATCCCATACGTCATTCTCAAACCCAACAATGGCTAATACAAGAAACAAAGGACAAAGGATCCCTAGATACTTTTCTGTATAAATACAGCACCTCTTGCTAGTATTAGTTAGAGGGAACCTAGACTTCCAGGCCGACACACTGACCAGAGATGCTGAGGCTCCTGCATGTGGACGCTCCAGCTGACAGCAGTCTAAACATCCCTTGCGGGGCATCCAACACGAGACCAGGAAGGGGTCCAATACTCTCTTGCTTCAGGTAATGGGGTTAGACTAAACCTAGAGGGATTCTTGGCTTCACACCTACTCACATGCTAGGTACAATTAGGTACATCTAGATAGGCATCGTTGGAGTATGCGCACTTTCTTTTATCATGCATTTTATATTCATGGATGTGTTCATGACTATTGCAAAACAGTAGAAATGTACTATCCTTTTATGTTCTCTGTACTGCTGATCATTTATCTGCTACTGTCTAATGGCTGTCACAGCACATATATTATACACTAGAAGAACAACTGTGCAATAAATATTTCTTGTAAACACGCCCGACTGTTTCTTCTGGGAAAACTCTCTGAGAGAAAGTAAGTGAGCGCGAGTGCCTGAGCGAAAGCTAGTATATTGTTTCCACGATCCTGGGGGATCAGGGTTGTCATGTTTCAAGGTTCCCAGAAACTATTCTCTTCCCGATAAGAGGAGATTCTAGTGGCACTGTGTGCTAGCTAATGTGAACAGGCTAATATATTCAGTGGGGGTGCTCAGAGGTAGTCTGCCACGCAAAACACCATTTACTACGCGGGGATTACATTGCGATACTATTACATCGTAGTTTTCACAACGCAAGTCGTTACAACGACTTGGGCTAGATGGCGCTCTAGGACAAGGAATAGTAGTATTTACTATCCAACACCTTCCCTACTGTACGTAAACTGGAGTTGGAATGGAAAATTATACTACTCCTAAGTCCAGCGCCCTCCAACGCAAGTCGCTATAATGACTTGCGTTGTAAAAACCGCTATGTAATGTACCGCGATGTAAATGTGTGCATTGTAGCGTCATTCATCCGTCTGCCACCAATCTTACAGTGTATGTTATCCAAATGCGCAGGTCCTGTATGGGTAATATAGGAACTACACTACATGGCACCCACCGTTGGTGTGGTACATATTCAACAGTAGAATCTGAGAGGTTCAGTGGTGCTTATTCTTTTATTCTCAGAGACCCCTACTCACAAAATGCCAGAGATGTCTGGAGTGGGTGGGCACAAACTCCGCCACAGCTGAGTAGGCTAAATATCCTATTTATTGGCTGCTGGTTAATCAAGCTTGACAGGGCACGGTGTTCCTAAAATTGTGTGCTAAAACCTTATCTTAGTTCCCTTGAACAAACTTCTTCTTTTTAAAATGACTGAGGGTGAAAATAACCTAGTAGTGGAACTGCACCTTTCAGGAGAAGAAGATGTCTCATTATACAGGGCAGTCAGGTATGAATCTGTATGTTCAAGTACTTCTGTGATGCCTGCCTAACGAACAGATCAGTGCTTTTGGGACTGAATGCTGACGTAGGTCTGACAAAATGTGTGCAGGGGAATGATAGATTGTATAGTTGTTAAGTTAGGCTGATCAGCTGCACCACACATCAGACACACATACAAGTAGAGACATACCTGAGACATAGTAGCAGTCAGATATTACCTGGAGAGAGTACGCTTTCAGTTTAAATCCCACACCTCACTATCCACGGCCTTCTTGCTGTATAGCTTTGCAGAGACTTACATGAACTCGAATAGAGGTTAATACATCTGGCAAGATGTTTTAAACCTCACTGTTCTGTACCAGTTTCATGAGAGAGGCAGAGCTCTCTGTGCCAGGCCCAAGGCAAAATGAAAGCCTGACTCGTCTCATGCCACTCTTCTGCATGTCAGCACATTTCTAGAGACCTCAATGATTGTGTCAGTTCCCTTTAAGGGGCAAGATGACACATGTAAAAAAGCTGATAGGTGCGAGAATACCTCTGTTTCACACCTCATGTCTTCTAAATGTGGGTAGAAGAAACTGCATGGGTCAATTTCTACTTATTATACTGGGCAGCCGGGTATAAAGCTGCGTGTTCAAGTGCTTCCATGAGGTCTTTCTAGCTAAGAGATCTGTGTTTCTGGGACTGAATACTGAAGTAGCTCGGAAAAGATTTGTGCAGGGGTATGATAGAATGAATAGTTTTTAAGTAAGGGTCATCAGCTGCAGAACATGTGTCAGACTACACGTACATTTAGAGACATACCCGACACATGGTAGCAGTAAGATTTTCAAACTTGACAGAGTACGCTTTCAGTTTGAAGCACACATCTCACTATCTACAGCCTTCTTGCAGTGTACCTTTGCAGACACCTATATGGACTCAGACGAGGTTATGACATCTGGCAACATATTTTAAACCTCACTTTTCCCTACCATTTTACTTAGAGAAGCAGAGCTCTCAATGCCAGATCTAAACCAAAATGAAAGGCGGACTCCTGTCATGCCACTCTACTGACAGCATCATTCTAGAGCCCTCAATGAGTGTGCCAGTGCCTTTTTAGGGGCTAGATGATACATGCAAAGAAGCCTACAGGTACTAGACTACCTCTGTTTCACACAGCATGCTCTCTAAATGTGTGTAGAAGATACTACATGGGTCACTTTCTGCTCATTACACAGGGTAGCCGGGTCTGGAGCTCTCTGTTTTAGTACTACCGTGACGCCTGCCTAGTTAAGAAATTTGTGCTTCTAGGACTGAATGCTGAAGTACCTCTAAATATATTTTTCCTGGGGAATGACAGACTATATAGTTTTTGAGATAGGGCCATCAGCTACAGCACATGCGTTAGACTACACATACAAGCAGAAATATACCTCAGACTTGGTAGCAGTCAGACATTCAGGCATGAAAGAGTATGCTTTGAGTTTAAAGCACACCCTCTCTATCTACCTCCTTCTTTCAGTGTACCTTTGCAGAGACTTATATGGACACTGATAGGGGTTAATGCCTGTTTTAAACCTCACTTTTATCAACCAGTTTCATTAGATAGGCAGAGGTCGCAATGCCAGGCCTATGCGAAAATGAAAGGCCAACTCCCGTCATGCCATTCTTCTGAGTGTTAGCATCTTTCTAAAGACCTCAGTGAAAGTGCGATTGCCTTTTAAGGGACTAAATGATAGATGTAAACAATCCTATAGGTACTAGACTACCTCTGTTTCACACCACATGTTCTCTAAATGTGTGTCACAGAAACTGCATGGGTCACATGAAGCTCTTGTTCAAATACTACCGTGATGCCTGCCTAGCTAAGAGCTCTGTGCTTCTAGGACTGCATGCTGAAGTACCTCTGTCTAGTTTTAAAATTGGTTTATCGGCTGCAGAACACATGTCAGACTGTGAATACAAGCAGAGACATACCTTATCTTAGTTCCCTTGAACAAACTTCTTCTTTTTAAAATGACTGAGGGTGAAAATAACCTAGTAGTGGAACTGCACCTTTCAGGAGAAGAAGATGTCTCATTATACAGGGCAGTCAGGTATGAATCTGTATGTTCAAGTACTTCTGTGATGCCTGCCTAACGAACAGATCAGTGCTTTTGGGACTGAATGCTGACGTAGGTCTGACAAAATGTGTGCAGGGGAATGATAGATTGTATAGTTGTTAAGTTAGGCTGATCAGCTGCACCACACATCAGACACACATCAGACACACATACAAGTAGAGACATACCTGAGACATAGTAGCAGTCAGATATTACCTGGATAGAGTACGCTTTCAGTTTAAATCCCACACCTCACTATCCACGGCCTTCTTGCTGTATAGCTTTGCAGAGACTTACATGAACTCGAATAGAGGTTAATACATCTGGCAAGATGTTTTAAACCTCACTGGTTACAGTCAGACATTCAAACTTGATAGAGTACACTTTCACTTGAAAGCACACAACTCCCTATCTCTTCTGCCTTCTTGCAGTGCACCTTTGCAGAGACTTATTTGGACTCAGATAGAGGTTAATACATCTGGCAACATGTTTTAAACCTCACTTTTCTCTACCAGTTTCATTTGAGAGGCAAAGGTCGCAATGCCAGGCTTAAGCAAAATTGAAATGCCAACTCCCGAGATGAACCTCCATGAAAGTGTCAGTGCCTTTTTAGGGACAAGATGGCACATGTAAAGAATCCTACAGGTACTAAACTACCTCTGTTTTACACTGCATGCTTTATAAATGTGCGTAGAAGAAAGTGCATAGCTCGCTTTCTAATAATGATACAGGGCAGCCGGGTATGATGTAGTGTGTTGAAGTGCTTCCATGAGGTCTATCTAGCTAAGAGGTCTGTGCTTCTGGGACTGAATGCTGAAGTAGCTCTTTTGTACTCGATTTCTAAATTGATGAGGAGTTTGGAAGTTTATTTAAGAAATAAGGAATGTAAGAGCGAACGAGTATTATGACATATGTCTCTGGATAGCGCTTAAATGATACCTCATCAAAGCTGGAACACACAAACTAGCTGTTCTGTCGGTTGGCACAGTATGAGACTTGGTTTCTCATCCAATCACATCTCACTATTTTATTGTATTACAATATACATACCATATTTACACCTGCGTATGCTTTCACAAGCTGTTTACCAGCTCATCTTGCTAAAAAAACAGCAAGAGGCCTTTTGCTCAGGACCAGCACATTTGAACACTGTCGGATTAAAAGGTATATCATGTTCATACAACTCATCAAATGTCCCAAATATGCACCAATGTCAAAAAAGACATCTTTTCATTGGCTTAAAAATTTAATGATTGTTTTTCAGTCTAGTGTTAGGCAAGTATTTTTTTTCTTACTAAAATAGTATGCATAATCCACTCACTCGTGAGGTTTTCCAGATAGCCCTGCTTAGTCACTGGTCTGTTGTACTATCATTTACATTTTTATTCTGCCTATTACAGCATCCAGCATATGGCATTCTGCTCGTTCACAAAGAGCACGTCCACTCACAAAGTAGTTCCCTTCAGTTCAAGGGACTGCTATAGCAATGTGTGCATTTTCAGGCCAAATAAATATTTTGAGGCTCTAGTAATTGCCCAATCAATAAACATTACAAAAACCATGATAAAACACAATGAGCATTGACATAGCCAAAAGGCTAAGCACCAATTCAAGAGCTATTGGCCTTGTCAACGTGTGCTTCATCACCACTCTAAGTATAAATAATTGATGTGTTAGTACCACTGCTTATGTTTCCGGTTGCAATTCACACCCTTGTCCATTCCACTGCACACTACACACAACAGAAGGAGCAGGGTTCTGTGTGGAGCACATTAGCACTTCATATGAGTGCCCCTTCCTTTACGCGCACAAAATCTGCAATTTAGACATGGTGTAGTCACTCTGTGCATGTGTGGATACATTCTGCTATTGGGTCAAGCATACATTTTAGACACAGTACGCTGCACACAACAAAATGAACAGGCTTCGGTGAGGGGCACATTAGCAGGTCTTTCACAATCCATCACCAGTGTGGTTTACTACACACAACAGGTCATGTTTGCACTCTTGCAGCTAGTTTTTATAGGTGTGCACCTACATAACTCCTACCAGATTCCTTATCTACAGGTTCCATTACTAACTCAAAGGCAGTTTTTGAGACAGTAGTGATAACATCCCCAAACAAACCTTGTGTTTTTTTTGCAGACATAATTAATAAAACAAACCAAATAATTGCACTCAACAACACAATTACATATTACATCACATACATTCTATCCACACCACATAATTCAGTATCATACCATAAAATTCAACAGCACATCACATAACTAGCTCTACTACATAACACTGCACAACACAACATACCATTCCACATATTAACACTCTATAATACACAATCCCACTCCACTCCACATAATTACAAAACAATCAATACCACATAATTCCTATCAACAGAATTTCACACAACACCATACCACATATTTCCACTACACAAACCCACTAAACACCACTCAAAGCCATGCCACACCTAACCATTCCAAACCAACACACATTATTCCACTATACACCACGTACATCCACTCCACTCCATAATATTTAGGTAAAACACATTTACAACACCAATACCTCTAACTCTCATTTTATTTTATTTTCTGAAGCGCATACTTTTGCCTTAGGGGGTCAAAACCAATTACAAATCATGCCTTAAATCCTGTTGGGGGTCACTTTGTAGGCCTTATCTGTTATTTTATCTAAACTTAATTTATTTTGTTATTTGGGAAACAATTAAAAGGTTTAAATGACCAGGGCACAAAAACAACTTTTAAAAGGCATAGCTACAATTGGTGTGTGGGAAGATGGTTAGTGCATTTGTAAACTTTACAAACATCTATTTTTACAAATGCATTTGCACAGTTCCACTTCACACAAATAAACTCAAAACGTTTCCGTTACACACCAAATAATTCAACAAGAAACCACATAACACAAATCAACAACATGATTACATAAAGCAGCACAGATTTCCAATCCACACCACATAATTTAACATTGCACCACATAAAAAAACTCCAATACAAAACAGTCCACAACACAAAGTACCATACCACATAATTACTTCTATACCATACAATCACACTCTACATACTTCCTTTACACTAAATACCACAACATTTCTAACCACATAATTCAACTGCACAACCTACCACATAATTCCATTACAGACCAAATACAAGACCTGGCTGTTCGAGCAGTAGCATACCCCTCCCCCCAAGCGCCTTGAGACCCTCCCGGGTGAGTAGTGCGCTATACAAATGGCATGATTGATTGATTGATTGAATACATCCACTCCACTCCACAACACATAAAGAAAAATAATTACATTTACAACTCCAATAGCTCTAACTCTTGCAAATTCGAGACCTATTGCATTGCAACTACTTGTTTAACTAGTGGTCACGTTTGCAGAATGGTGTAGAATGGGGACTGGGCCTCTGACCAGCTCTCAGGAACCCCGCTGTGTAGGAATTACCGGATGTACCAGGAGGACTTCTAGGCCCCCAAGTTCCCTCAGAAGTGAAGTGGACTTCATCCCCCAATCTGTAGTGCACCACAAGCTGCGTTTGCAGAGTGGTGGAGAAAGGGGGCATGGCCTACGAAGACCTCTTAGCAATCCCACTGTGTGGGACTTATTGGAGATAACAGGAGAGGTAGTTGCCCACCCAAGGATCTCCTTAGGGGCCAACAGCCTCTTCTATTGCCTCCAGTGAATCCCATACAGCAGGATTGCTGAGACCTGAGAGCAGGCCACACCTCCTTTTTCCACCACTCTGCAAACATGCCTACTGGCGCACTACTAGTAGGGTGGTTGAGTCCCCTTGGCTAGTGAGTGTCCTTAGGGCCAACTACTCCTCCTGTTACCTTCAGCAAGTCCCCCACATTGAGTTTGCAGAGAGGTTTTCAGTCGCCAGGTAAAAATGAAATAGACAGAATGGAAATTCTGGAAAAGAGGATACAAACAATCTGATATCAAGGAAGCTAAGAAAGGAGCTGAGAATTTCACTCAAGCACAGACTCTGATGAATAAAAAGGAAAACAGATTCAAAACAACAAAAAAAGACCAAAAGGTCAGATTGATATTGATGTACAGCAAGGAAAATCAACAAATAATGAAAATCATGAATAAACATTGGAATATACTAACAAAGACCCAGATATTGGAAAGAAACTGGGAGAATGACTGGATGTGACACATAGAAGGGCCCCGTCATTGATTGACAAGTTGGTGCACAGCCATTTCACAAGGCCAAAGATTGTATCATGGTTACAGCAACATCAGAAAGGATTCAACAAATGTGAGAAATGCAAGGCATGCTAAACAGGGAAAAACATCAAGGAAATCAAGGACTTCAAAGGGAGAACATTTGTAATTGATGAAAGAATTAACTGTGAAACTATCTATGTGGAATATATGCTAGAATGTCAGTGTGGCCTATGAGACATAGAAAGCACAACCTGCCCACTTAAAAAGAGTATCTTAGAACATATGCAAGCATTACAGAACAATGACATGAACTATGCAATGACAAAACACATGTCAACACATCTTACATACAATTGAAAACAAATAAATTACTGGGAGATCGCCACAGTACCTGCCAGTGAGAGAGGCAGGGATAGAACATTGAAACTGAGACGCGTGGAGTCTAGATTGATCATAACGTTCCACACAAAGCAACATTATGGTTTAAATGGGGATGAGGAGTTGGCAAAACATTCTTCTGCACTATATAAATGTTGGACGGCTAGTTTTAAAAAAAACAATGGTGTAACACAAATAGGTTGACTAACGCACTAAGCCAAAAGCACAAACCCAGCAGACCACATTTTTCTAACCACTAAGGAATTTTAATTTTTACATTGACAGTGTGAGACTGGGTGCAGGATAACCTAAGGTACTAAGGGGCTCATTAGGATGTTGTGATGTTCGGCGTTGGCGAACGCCACAACATCGTAACGAGTGAAACCCCCCACCATAATACAATGGCAGGGGTTTCCGGCAGATGCAAAGTGTGTCTGCCGCTTTTCTGCTGGTCGACAATCGTTTCGATTGCTGGCCCGGGATGACTGGAGCACTAATATGGTGGCGGTGCCTTCCAGGCACCGCCATCCTCATTAGCATGGGTTTACACAAAGGCCATGAAAAGGTGGGCAGGAATTGCTTTAGGGGCCCAATGCGGGCCCCTGGGGAGGCGGGGGTGTACTTGGGGAGTACCTATGATACCCCTCTACATTGCCATGCTCAAGGTGGCAATGCACAACATGCCTCTTTGGCATTGCGGCGGGTGCTGCTTTCAGAAGCACCCGCTGCAATGTTAAAGATGCAGGATGCGACCGACAGGGTGGCGGTCGCATCCTTATTGGTGGTGCGGGACGGTCGTACCCCTGGCAGCCGGTCCCAGCACCGCTAGGGTGGCGGACAAACTGAAGTCCGCCCGCCATCCTAATGGGGCCCAAAGCCGGTATTATCATGATAATTGGTAAATACATATGGAGCAATTCCCTACAATCAATGTGTCGTAGAGAAACCACCATTATTCACCAGGCACTAGTTCAATAATGTGTGACATGCTATTTAAACAATACAAACACACTGCACAAACCCACAAGCACAACCACTTTGGTAAGAATATACAAAGACGTCCAACACAAATCTATGCTTCCAAAAAGTAGCCAAACAATGAACCACTTGGTAAATAGAGTCATTCCACTGGTAATTAGGTGATCATATGCTATACAGTAATGTAAAATGATATATAAATGCAATGACAACTGAATTCATAAAGCACATGTTTTTAACTGCTTGGACTACATGTCTCACAATGCCTCATTACGGGCCACGTGGCCAACCATGTATAAATTGGAAATAAAAGATGGACTGAACTAACCTTGATCAAGACCGAGAGGATTGAAACGCATTGGTTGATGGTGGCAAGTGAAAAACAATTGCTCGAACAAAATCCCTGGAGTGCGACTCACTTTTGTTGTTTTTTCTAAGCAAATTGTAGGTGCATGTCTAACAAATCAGATTGGTGCTGTGTCTGTTATTTCATGACTACAGATTCAAAATATATAATGAAGTTTTTTATGATCTTGCTCTCATCATTTATAATTGCTACTTAAAGTCTGATTATATTCACTTGAGTGATTTATCTTCTAACAGATTGTAAAATCTTTCTAATCTGAGGGTGAGCTCTGCTGTTTAGGACTTGAGATTTGCAATGTGTGTAACTTTTTGTTCGTCCATTTTGGTCCTTCACTGATATAATCTCTCATTTTATATGAGTAGTAATCTGTGGGAGGATCAGAAAGGGTAAAGTCAAAAAAGATAAGGGAGGTGCTTTCCATATTTAGAAAAATGAAATGAGCCAATATCAAATTTCGTTAATTAATTGAACCACCCATACAACCTGCAGCTTTTTAGCCATTGTTTGGGGCAGTTGTGTCAAAATATTATTGTTCTACTCAGATGTTCCCAAATTTCTTTCTAGGCAAGGCTTATGCCCCTGATGCGGCTTATGAGAGACAGGCTTCCTTGCAATATTACTTTGAATTTTCTATGAGTAAGTGTCCACAGAATTACATGTGAAAGCTTTTGCGTTTAAGTAAGTTTGGCAATTGTGGTGCAATATGCACCCTCTCTCCCTATTATTATTAAACATTTTGTCTGGGTGAGAGAGACCCTTATCAACCCCTCCTATAGAGTTTAGACTTGTTTGATAGGCGCGGGCTGAGAAAGTGTGATAAATTATGCCTCGCCACTTACAAAGTTCACCAGCCACCACCGCACTTTGCCTTTGGCCTGCTCCAGTCAACCATATAGGGCCTATGCATGAACAAGGAATGGGCAAAACCCTTTGATTTAACTGGCCCTTACTTCTCGAGTGCCAGCTGGACCTAGCAGTTTAGTTTTAACTCCTTCCTGCAGACATCCTCTGACCTGATCATGGATAAACTTGCCACCAGCACATGTGAGAAGGCTGACGGGTAATGCACGTGGACAATAAATGCATTGCATATTTTTCCACTGTTAATAAAGTTCAACATTCTTTGAACACACACACATTAGCTAAAGCGCGGGGTTCTTGCTAATCATAAATCACAACACTTGTAAAAGCATGCACTGAACAGTGCTCAAGAAAAAACTTAAGTGCAGTAACCCCAAGTTTTCCTGAGCAGCCCGCCATCTGCACCTAAAACTGCCAAGGGTGCTGGATGCCAGGGATGCATAATTTTGATTCAAGATCATGCCTCTTACTGCTCTCTACCATCACCCAACACTACTTTTATCTTTATCTCACACGCACAGGTTCTTTTTCATCCTTGCCCTCTCCTTTTGTCACTGTTTCACTATCTTTCTATTTTTTTGCCCTTCTCTCCCTGCACTGGATCAACATATGAAGATTGTCCCCAACAATGAGTGGCGGTGTCCACACCTGCAGCACTGCACAAATTAAGCACTGTTGTTGCACATGCCCTCCCCACAATAAGGATAAACTATGTGTGTATGAGCTGAACTCAACAACTTTTGCCGAGGTGAGAAGAGAATCCCAGGTGCTGCACTAAGCAGCTTCTTCGGTGTGGGCCTATTGCAGGAAGAATTAACGAGGCCAAACCAAGGTAGGAAGTGGCCCAGCGCTTCGAGGGTACACAGATTTCAGATATGTTCTGCCACACACTTATGATGTGCGTGTTCTGGAGGGGTAAAGAGGCAATGTGAACAAACGCTGTGAGCAAACAAATGATCCCTTCGCACTGGCTTCACAGTGAAAGCTAGGTAACATGTCCACAAGCCAATAGTGTCAAAACAGCGTATCAAGCTAAAATGCAGCGCACGTGGGCTATCTTGTGCACCCTGCACCACAGTGTATTGTAGGGAATGACAGAAGCCTTGCAGTGTTCTGCAGCATAAATCTTTTCTCGAAGTGTCAAAGAGCACCTGTCACACCCCCTCAGGCAAGGTCTGCCCCTCGATTGGATTGAGATGTAACACTAATTGTGGTAACAGAAAGGTGCAACTGGCTCGCACAACTCTAAAGTGTAAGCACAGTGTTTCAAAGCTCAGACAAAAAATGGATGCTATTTGACAAGAGGACACCTATTGCCTATGATCTCCAGAGGTTCACACTAGCAAGCAGGTATCAATTGTAAATGTATTCGCAATTATATAGTGCTTACTGCCACTGACGAGGCATTGAATCACTTTACACCCGGTAGCACGCCTCACTGGAACCCAAGGTTAATGGTTAATTTAATGTTTATTTTTGGTTATTGAAATTTGTCTTGTGGTCTCAAGGAAACCAATCTCTCTGCCTTCACTCCGTTTTCTCTGTGGGCGGTTAAATTAGTTGGAGTTGGAGTTGTAGGGGGTATCATGGGTACCCCCCAAGTACACCCACCAACACCCTGGGGGCCCGCAACGGCCCCAATGCAAAAGTCCGCATGCCTTTCCATGGCGCCCCAAATCCGCCCACATCATCATTTTGCAGGTGGTGCCTTCTAGGCACCGCCACCATATTATGAGCCAGGAGCGCAGTGCAGGCAATCATAACGATTGCCTGCCTGCGGTAAAGCGGTACAAGGTCTTTCCGTCGCTGTAATTGAAGGGCGGACAGAGAAAGATGTCGAGCAGATCGCCACCGCCCGACCGGCGGTGGCGATCTGATCGACATCATAATAGCCCCCATAGAGTAGATTTGTGTGCTAGCATATACTATAATGAAGGAAATTCATAGAAATAATTTTATTTATTTCCATGTGAGATAGTGCTTATTTATGTACTAGAAGCCCGTCCCGACGTTGACCGGGTATGAATTGCTGCCGGCCAGTAGTATATTGTTTTGTTGTATTTCGTTTTGATAGCATTTCTTATCTGTGACAGGCCTGTGAAACACTCTGATTCACAGTGCACTGCTGATGCACTTAAGAATGCGCGTTCAGTAGTGTGTGAACTCGAGCTTCCCTACTTTATTTTTCCTTGCAATATTATATAGCGCAAACTCGACAACATGGCATGAGCACAATTTACATTACTGAAGAACATTTTGTCTGGGTGAGAGACATTTGTGGTAGGCACGGGGAGACAAAGCGATTTGCCTGGAATCACAGGATGTTGAGCTGATGCCGAGATTCGAAAGTAGCTCCCCAGCTCTAAAGTTCGCAATTCTAGAATTTGTGGCGGGAGGTGTGTCTAAAAGTGTATGTCGGTGCTGGCCATCAATGAGAGAGACCTGTGCATTTTTCAAATGGGTGGTGAAAAAATATGAGTATGTTGCTGGAGATGTGGCCCGCCGTGCCACCATTGTACTTACCGGGGAAGGGTAAACACACATTATTCCGCAACTTTCTTTCCGCATACCATCACTCCGCATACTTTCATTACGAAAGTACCATGACTTCGCAATGCCATTATAACGCATGGCATTACAATTTATATGCTTTTACGACGCATACATTTACAACGAAATTCGTTGTAAATGCATGAATGGTAAAAGCATGTTTTTTTTATTGTTTGGATAAGGTAAGTATGGGTATAGGGGTATATGTTTTGGGGTACTGAGGTATATGTTTTGGGGTGTTTGGGTATTTTAAGGGTTCAGATATAGTTTTGGGTTATGGGGTACAGGGGTCGTTTTAGGGTTTAGGGATAGGTATGGGTTTTGGGGTACAGGGGTATTTTAAGGGTTCAGGGCTAGCTTTGGGTTTTGGGGTACAGTGGTAGTTTTAGGGTTCAGGGCTAGGTTTGCATTTTGGGGTACAAGGGTATTTTAGGGTTCAGGGGTAGGTTTGGGTTTTGGGATATAGGGTTATTTTTAGGGTTCAGGGCTAGGTTTGGGTTTTGGGGTACAGGGGTATTTTAGGGTACACGGGTAGGTTTGGGTTTTGGGGTACAGAGGTATTTTAAGGGTTCAGGGCTAGGTTTGGGTTTTGGGGTACCGGGGTGTTTTAGTGTTCATGGGTGGTTTTGGGGTACAGTGGTATTTTTAGGGTTCAGGGCTAGGTTTGGGTTTTGGGGTACAGGGGTATTTTTAGGATTCAGGGGTAGGTTTGGGTTTTGGGGTACAGGGGTATTTATAGGGTTCAGGGCTAGGTTTGGCTTTTGGGGTACAGGGGTATTTTTAGAGTTTTGGTTTTGAGGTACAGGGTATATTTATAGGGTTAAAATGGGTTAGTGTTTAAAGGTGTTAGGGTATTGTAAGGAGTAAGGGCGGGTTATGATTATGGGGTGCAGGGGTATTTAAAGGGAGCAGGGTGGGATTAGCACATGATATGAGACATGGCATGAAGGGCGGAACGTGCCACACGCCCCCAGCGTTTGTCACGCCCCCAGCACACCCCCACAGCACAACGCAGACACGCCCACAAGGGACTACTTTGCTGGCACGGTTCTTTTACCTTTTAAATGTATATGGTGGGCGTCTGTATAGCCTATGTCCATCTGCTGCTTTCCAACGCTGTATTGGGTGTTGTGATTGGTGCTGTGGTTCCTGAGATTACCCGCCTCAAAGGTTTGGGCTCTCTCTTTATTATATTAGTATAGATAGATGTATGATAGGCCCTAGAATTAGGTGAACAGTCTGTCCACTGGTAGACCTGTGAAACACCACCACTGAACCACGGACAGGTGATCAGCTCAGGGGTTGGGCGCTTAAAGTAATGGCTAGATGTATATATAGGGGAATATCAAGCATTTTGGGCGGTGCTTGACTTAAGCAGTAACCTCATGATCAAAGCAAAATTTGAAAATATATCGGATAAATAAAGCAAACTTCTAATTGCAACATTAAAAAGAAGTTTCTGTAAATGCTGGAGAGGATGTTTCCTGATACTTACTCTTAAAGGTGTCTCATAGTATTAAATACTAAAGCAAAGTGGGATCCATTTCAATGCATCATGTTTATTATGGTACTGCAAGGGGGTGAGGATGTCTTCACAGACAGTGGAAGTGGACTGCCTGCATTCCTGAATTCGGAAGGCAGAGATCCAGACACTGTAGTGAGGAAGAAGGGACTGGCTACTTTTGAAATTCCACTAGGCTTCTTGGTTAACAAGGATTGCAGATTAGTCACCCTGAGCACTGCCATTTGATAGATGGAAGGTGAGTGGTGGTACTGCAGTTTCTGATTTTCAAGGTGATCAGGCTTTGTAGCTCAGGCCTTGTCCTTTGTATGTCCCTGATTGCTTCCTCAGGAAGCATGCCACAGCCAGGTGCTTAGACTTCACACTTCATTGTGCCCATGTTGTGGGTGGTTCAGTTTGCAGTCAGCCCCAGTACTTCCTCTGTGATCATTTTGCACAAAGGCTGTTTATGAAGGGCAGTCTGAGATAGAGTGGAAAGATACATCACTTATTTTGCGCAATACAAAATGTTAAACTAGGTTTTTATTTCTTTATTTGTGGGCATGAAATAAAGTAATCAGTCTGTGTGCTGTGCCGGATGTGCATACATGGATGAGCAGGGTTTGTTACTTTTTAACTCAGTCAATACATGTTGTGCACAACAAGCTGTGCAGAAATGTGATTCCTTAAAACCAATACCCCTCAGCACGGAGCATGCTTGACACTCTGAGCGTGCCAATTTATTGGCCCTGGGGGATGTTCTCCACAAGACTCTCCACAGACTCAAATAGAGTACATTTGTAGTGTTGCCTTTACGAAAAAATGTTGACTAAGGAAAGCTAACGGGGGATTTCGAATGTTAAAAATATAACCTTAAAAAAGTTTCTTACGTTTCTATGAAGGTAACCTATTGCTTCACAAGGATGCATTGCAGAACACAAATAATTTAATTTCTCAAATGATACATTTGCAATGTTATTATAAGAGCCTGTTCACATTATACTTTGATTTTCATACAACTTATTGGGTTCTGCCTCACCTCTCGCTACCAATGACTCTCACACCAAGCTTATTCTGCATGCATGATATTCCCAAGCACAAGTAAAACCCATCATTAATCAAATATTATAAGGTATTATATTGATACTGTATCTCCAACCTTCAAGCACATTTCCTCAGGACCATTGATTCACAGCGGATTAGCATTAATGGTCCCAACAAGGGGACTCTATTCACAGCAGAACCTTCTGTAGATACACAAATAGGGTACAGTATGGATGGTAACCAGCTTTCTCATCCAGCCGTCCCAGGACTGCACCCAAAACTTAGCCTACTATCATGGAATGTGGCTGGAGTCAGGTCAAAGGTGCCACTTGCCCACTGGATGCAATATATCAAACAATATGATACTTGTATCCTTCAGGAAACCTGGTCTACTTCCCCTGTTTTTATTCCCAGCTATATCACGTTCCATGGTCCAGAAATTACCAGCAAACCAGGTTGACCTGTTGGGGGGCTTGCTGATCTGGGTAAAAATTGTGCTCCAATGCACTATTCGTGAGCTTAAGACCAATAGTCCTGACATACTTGTGATCCAAATTAAGGGTAGGAATGGTTTAGGGGTAGACCTTTTTAATGTCTATGGCTGAGGTTCCAAGACTGACTGCAGATCATCTACTAATCAAGTGTTGGAAGATTGTCTTGCCAATAGGGATTATCAGATGCCATTAATTATAGCATGTGATTTTAATATCACCTTTGAACCCCTAGATAAGGATAATATATGTGATATTGGCAAAGAAGATAAGCTGTGGCTCGTCCCCCCTCTTGATATGCCACCCATAAAAAAATGGACCCGAACGGCATTGCAGCTTCATGCTCGAACCCTTGAGTGTGGTCTAAGGGCCCTCAAGGGCCACACTAACGGGCTCATTATGAAGGTGGGCGGAAATCAGTCCGCCCGCCACCATTTCAGTGATGGGACTGACCGCCAGATGTGCGGCGGTCCCATCTGCCCAATTAGGATGCGCCCGCCATACTGGCGGGCGCATCCTGCCCTTTTACCAATGCGGACGGTGCTGCAGGTTGCAGAACTGTCTGCAATGGTAAAAGGGCATGCACAGCATTTCCCTGCACCACGTGGCAGGCACCACACGGTGCATGACACTTGGTGCAGGGAACTGCAGGGGGTACCATGGGTACCACCCAAGTGCACCCCCACCCCTCAGGGGGTCCACAATGGGCCCCCAAAGCCAATGCTCGCCAGCCTTTCCATGTTGACATCACCGCCATGGAAAGGCCTGTAACAACCCACATCATAATATGGCTGGCGGTGCCTGCTAGGCACCGGAATCATATTACTGCTCAGCTCCGCCCGGCCGGCAATTGTAACGATTGCCAACTGGCTGAAAAGCGGCTGATGAACTTTCCATCCACCACGATACCCACTGCCATCGTAATCTGGCGGTGCAAAAAATATGTGTGATGGTGGCTTGACTGCCACCGCTGGGCCGGCGGTTACAACAGGTGGCCATGCGGTAGCGGTCTTTTCACCATCATAATCACCCCCTAAATGCGATAAGAAGGGGGAACACACCTACAATAGAACAACTAATACTAGCCGCATTGACTTCTTCCTGTTAGATATGAGACTGGACACACAATCATTTTTCTATTTGAGAAAGTTATTGATGATGACAAAAACGTGGGCAAGCTGGTGAGACTCTGTCAGTAGCTCATGTGGTGCTTTGCGGTACATATACACCTAATTACGGAGGATATGTTGTATTTTGAGTTGCCTGACTGACTATTTTCTCTCTTTTTGTAAAAAATATTAGGTAGATGGGCACAGAGGATTAGGTCAAACTGTACAAATTAGCAGCTGAGTTTGGGTGGAGATAAAAATATCTCCCTATACCAATCCTATGCAAAAATACATGATGGTGCCTGGGATTGCCAGATCTTTTGTCTTTGAAGATTTGAGATTGTGGCCTGGAGTGATTGACATGGCAGTGAGGTCAATTACTGACATTGACCACAACCCTCTTGAGCTCGATTTGATATCACCCTGGGCCAAAAACTCTAGCCTCCCAAGCTCAACACTCTCAACTAAGGAGGTATGTCCAACCAATGACAACAGGTGTCTCAAATGGGCATGTGTAGCTATGGACTCTGGGACATTAGAAGTAATTAAATGTAATTTCTTAGACAGCATCAGATAGCTATATAGTTTATTTGAGCATCAGGGTGGTCCGCCTAGGATTACGGCTTGTCATACACACCTTTTTAACCAGTTGGCGTCTCATTTTGGAATGCTGCAACGGGCGCAGGGTACCTCAAACATTATCAGGCCGCAGTCCTCCTGGTTTAGGCAGGAGTGCAGGAACCTCGAATCAAAACTGGCCACCACAATTAGAGCAAATAACGTGATGGAATAAGAGAAACTAGGAGATCTTATAAGGCAGCTTTGGTCAGAGCAAAAAAGGAATGCGAAGCGAATTTACAGATTAGAGATGCTTGCCATAGGAATGATTCACAATGGTTTCAGCTTTTAGTCACTAAGGGAGATGCAGGAAGACCGAGGCCACCCACTAACAACATTGCTACCTGGCATGATCACTTCTCTGTATTATATACTGGTTCTAGGGATTTTGCTAGGTAGGCCCCCATGCCTGACTATACTTGCCCCCGACTAATGGGCTTTTCTCCTTTGCCGAAATCCTGTACAGCATTAACTCTGTCATTAGGAATAAAGCCCCGGGGCCTGACTGTATTCCTGCTGATGTCTTTCTTAATGACATTGAGAACTGGTCCAAATATGTCTTGGTACTAGTCAATGTAATTGCCGCAGGTGCACCAATACCATCTTCTTGGAAAGGAGCTGAGGTGATTCTGGTCTTCAAGAAAGGTGACAGCTCACTGCCCTCCAACTACAGACCTATTAACCTGATTGATAGTGCTCAGAAGGTCTTTGCCTGCCACTTCTTATGAAGAATATGACTTAGATGGAGACAATAACATCTTGTCCTCCTTCCAAGCAAGGTTTAGATGGAGAACCAGCACTATCAACCAGGTTCTTCGCTTCCTTCTATTGGCCTCAAAAACTGTGACTATTGAACAGGGAAGTCTGTACATAGCATTCATCGACTTAAAGTCTGCATTTGACCTCATCCGTAGGCACAAACTATGGTGTGTTTTAAAGGAGATGGGCCTCCCCTCTGACATCCTTGTGTTTGTTGTTTGTTTCCATGAGTACAACTCCACGTTCATTGGGGTAGCCAAAGACAATTGACAGACCTAATTAGAGTTAATAGGTGGTCCGACAAGGCTGCGTATTTACTGACATTCCTGCTGATGCTCTCACTCTGGGGGGAGTCAAAGTAACATGTTTATTGTTTGCTGACGATACACTGATAGTCTCAAAGACCCCTAGTGGTCTGCAACTGTTTTTAGATCGCTTCAAGGCCTTTTGTGGAATTAGAGGCCTGAAGGTTAATCCCTCGAAGACCAAACTCCTAATATTGAATCCCCATAAATCATTTAAAGGCAAATTAATATTCAGGATGATTCCCCTCCAGAGAGTGACCTTTGATTTTTTGTGTGTCACTCTCTCTGAAGAAATGGCCTGGAAGCATCACATCACAAAGCAGACTCTATAGCAGAGGCAGACTACTGGAGCCCTGATTAAAGGGCATAGGACCTCCCAGACCAATCTAGTAGCATCCCCAATCCAGATTTATGATCACAAGATAGTGGGCTCAGAATTGTATGGGGCCAAACTCTGGGGATATGAAAAATTGGAGGGTCTTCTTGTGACCGAGAATACACTCTTGAAAGCCTTATGCTCACTCTCCCAGAGCACCCCACCCACTAAGACTAGATATGGATAGACCCTCAATTGTGGATAAAGCTAGGCTGTGTCCCCTGCATTTTTGGCTGTGCCTGAAATCGACTCCTGAGTTCCTCCCATATGCTGCTGCACTTTATGAAGTTTGTACACTCGACCGCTTCAAGAACATTTTTTAGTTAGCTAAGGAGAGGTCCCTGCTCTCTGCGATAGGGCTCGGGAGTTTGTGGGACACAAAATACCTTGCACACTTGCCTGGTAAAGAACTGATTAAGACCCAATATTGGAACTGGGTGGCACAGACCACTGTTTCTTATCCGTCTTGGGGCTGCCTCACATTGGATTTTATGGAATTCAAACTGTTAAGTGTTTATGAACAATACCTGGAGGCCATCATGATTCCGCAGGATAGGAAGCTCTATATACAATTTAGATTTGGCTCCCTTCCTGTGAACTCTTTCACAGCTGCTTGGCGACAGCCCTCTTCCACAATGCAGTATTGCCCAGGTTGTGCCCTTACAGTTGAGACAATTAGCTATATTTTCTTTGTGTGCCCCATGGATCATTCCCAAGAACTAAATGGCTATCCCCTGTTTGCAGGCTGCTTGGAACTCAATGCCATCAAGAAGTCTTGCGTTTTTTAAAATCTAACTCTAGACTCTGAGGGGCCAATTTGAATGGCAGGTGGATCTGACCGCCATTTGCCACCGCCCGCCTTCCATTTCCACCCCACCAAATTACGATGGTGGTGGGGACCCTGGCAGACGGAAAGACCATCTGCCGGTTTTCTGCTGGCCGGACAGGCGACCGGGCGGAAAATGGCTCCAATAAGGTGGCGGTGTCTGCAAGACACCGCCATCCATATTAGGATGGGCAGCGGTGCAGGGCTTTCCATGGCGGAGACCCCAACATGGAGAGCCAGACGGAGTATACTTTTGGGGGACCGTTGCAGTCCCAGGGGTAGGGGGGTTGGGGTGCACATGGGGGTACCTATGGTACCCCCCACCATTTGCATGCATAATGTGGCAGGCACCGCGCGGTGTGCATGCAAATGCACGACATGCATATATTGCATTGTGCCGTGTGCTGCTTACAGCACCGCCCGCCCCAATGCAATATATGTCGGTCCCATTTCCAGCTATGGTGGCGGGCGGGCCAAGTCCGCCTCCCATCGTAATTGGCCCCTTAGTCGCTTGCACAGTTGCCAAGTTCCTTGGTAAAATGTGGATCATTTGATGGTCCTCTTCAAAAAGGTGATTGCTTGCATTTTTCTTTTCTTTTAACCAACTTTACAGTCAATATTTAAAAATGGTATATGTCTTTTAGCTTTGACTATATAGTTATTTCTACTACTTTGACTGCATGGCAGGCCATGCTGTGTAATTCTATCGGCATAGGTTTTTGCTCTCACAATCCTAATCACTTTGCATGTTATTTTAACTGGTTAAATGAATGTCTGGGATAACTAAATTAGTGGAAATTTGATATCTTCTAGCTAATGAACTTTAGATATGCATTTATTCTGGATCCATGTACTGTATGCATTCGCACTTTATGGTCGTAATGACCGGAATAAAGATTTTATGACGATGATGATGATTTTTATAAATTTTGCAAAATCTGCCACTTATTAAGAAAACATCAAAACAGACATCCAGTCCCTGGCTACATCTCTGCAACCTTAAAGTCAAAATTCTGCTTGTCAAGATCAGCGTTACCATAGGAAAACATGCAATTCCAGTTTATTTTTGACAGTGAACATTTGCAAATTCGTCTTCACTGACTAACAGATTCAGAAAAAACACAAACAGAAATGTGGCTATTAACATTTCCCAAAAAGCAATGGCAATGCCAATAGGTTGGTCTGAAAGTGCCTCTTGTGTCACTGATGGGTTTAGGCACTCAGTAGGTCATCATGCATGTACTCTGTCTTGGCACTCATACATCGAATCATCCATGCGCGGACACATTCTTACATTCACCCTCTGACCCAATCACACTAGAACACACATAAATTCAACAACATATAGTATACATTCCTCATAGCTCCCACCTTTGCTGCTACCATGGAAAGACAAACACCATAAGGTATCTAGGTATTTAATGCACGTTTAGAGCATTATAATGCCAAGTGTGTGCCCCTGAAAGTTCAACCTCAGGCAGCTGGCTAAATAAACTAAATGATTAAAGCAATGTGGAAGCACACATTTTCTGGTGCAAAGACAGAATATTGACGTGGAAAATTTGAATTGCAGTAATATCGACTCAAGAATATTGATGATGGAAAATATTGAGGTAAGTTTACTCGTTGAAAACATCACATTTAATGTAATGCAAAAATATCGATTTTATAAATGTTGATGTCAAAAATATTGTTGTAAATTATATCAATTTTTTTTAATGTTAGTATTTTATTAATATTAAATCAGCATTAGTTAATATATGTTTAATAGATTAAGGGGTCGATTCCGATCCGGTAAAAACTTCCGCCGTACGATTCGTATTCGTAGCCGATTCCGTACGAAAGGAAAAATTCCCTCCGAACTGCGAAGTACGATCCATTTTCGTCTTTCTCCGTACGATTACCAGGGATCCGTACGAACCACAGTCGAAGGCCCGTACGAGTAATCTTCGGAAATCATACCGTAAGATTTGTAAACCTGCCGTACAAACTGACAAGTACGATGCACTGCGGCAACCCAGTACGCGATTTGTACGGACCAAAGTAGTCGCGCATGATGAATGATTCGTACAGAAAATATCGCTCTTACTGCAATCCGCATCAACATATACGACCCGCACACCCCCCGATCAAGCGTACACAAACCCTCCCACCCCCCCAACGGCCCGTATAAGTCACACGCACCAACAAATACGACCCGCACACCCTCCCCCATTCAAGCGTACACGAACCCCCCCACCCCCCCAACGGCCCGTATAAGTCACACGCACCAACAAATACGACCCGCACACCCCCCGATCAAGCGTACACGAACCACCTACCCCCCAACGGCCCGTATAAGTCACACGCACCAACAAATACGACCCGCACCCCCCGATCAAGCGTACACGAACCCCCTACCCCCCAACGGCCCGTATAAGTCACACGCACCAACAAATACGACCCGCACCCCCCGATCAAGCGTACACGAACCCCCTACCCCCCAACAGCCCGTATAAGTCACACGCACCAACAAATACGACCCGCACACCCCCCGACCAAGCGTACACGAACCCCCTACCCCCCAACGCTCCGTATAAGTCACACGCACCAACAAGTACGACACGCACAAACCCCCGATCAAGCGTACACGAACCCCCCACCCCCAACGGTCCGTATAAGTCACACGCACCAACAAATACGACCCGCACATCCCCCGATCAAGCGTACATGAACCCCCCACCCCCCAACTGCCCGTATAAGTCACACGCACCAACAAATACGACCCGCACACCACCCCCGATCAAGCGTACACGAACCCCCTACCCCCCAACGGCCCGTATAAGTCACACGCACCAACAAATACGACCCGCACACCTCCCCGATCAAGCGTACACGAACCCCCTACCCCCCAACTGCCCGTATAAGTCACAAACACCAACAAATACGACCCGCACATCCCCCCGATCAAGCGTACACGAACCCCCTACCCCCCAACGGCCCGTATAAGTCACACACACCAACAAGTACGACACGCACACCCCCTGATCAAGCGTACACGAACCCCCCACCCCCCAACAGCCCGTATAAGTCACACGCACCAACAATTACGACCCGCACACCCCCCGATCAAGCGTACACCAACCCACTACCCCCCAACGGCCCTTATAAGTCACACGCACCAACAAGTACGACACGCACCCCCCCAGATCAAGCGTACACGAACCCCCCCACCCCCCAACGGCCCGTATAAGTCACACGCACCAACAAGTACAACACGCACACCCCCAATCAAGCGTACACGAACCCCCTACCCCCCAACGGCCCATATAAGTCACCCGCACCTACAAGTACGACACGCACACATAACAATTATAAAGCGCACGTGAACCCCAAAACCAGCACAAGGAGTCCGCAAACGAGTCGCCCGACAACACAAAACATGTCTCCTGTGTACACTCCATTGGGAAACAATGTCCTGGCCACATACAAACAGGCAAACAGAGGGCCCAAGTAACACCCACCCCATATAACACACCCACCACCAATACAAAATAAGCCACACCCACAAATTGACCAATAAAAGGGTCCACACATACAACCCATCATCCTTTGCAACATACCTATTTGCAAAAAGAAGACACTGGCAGCACTTCAACAACTGCACCCATTAACCCTCACACATTCACCCTATCTCATCAACACCCACAACACCCCCTCAATCACATACACCCCACACCATGACTACACCAAAGAATCCAAAGTTCACTAACCCGGAGATGGAGGTCTGTACAGATGAGGTCATCAGAGTGGAGCCACAGCTGTTTGGCGCATTGGTCAGACAGGCCAGCATAGCTCAGAAAACAAGCCTGTGGGAGAGGATCGCAGACCGGGTCAATGCTGTTGCACCCATCAGGGGCACCAGGCAGGAATGTCAGTCCAGGTGGTATGATCTGCGGAGGATGGTCAAGAAGAAGATGGACCAGGACTACGCCCGTGCACACCACACTGGAGGTGGTGGTCCCCGCAGACCTCCACAATACCAGCCCTGGGAGGAGAAAGTCATGGCCCTGCTACCACCAGTGGGAGTTCACGGAATACAAGGAGCCGTTGAGCCTGGTAAGTATACAAACAACTCATGTAATATGGGGGGACTCCCAGCAGTGCCCAAAGGTATGGGGGCAGGGTGGATATGAGTCCCAGCAGTGCCCAACAGTATGAGGGTGGGGTGGATATGAGTCCCAGCAGTGCCCAACAGTATGGGGGCTGGGTGGATATGAGTCCCAGCAGTGCCCAACAGTATGAGGGTGGGGTGGATATGAGTCCCAGCAGTGCCCAATGGTATGGGGGTGGGGTGGATATGAGTCCTAGCAGTGCCCAACAGTATGGGGGTGGGGTGAATATGAGTCCCAGCAGTGCCCAACAGTATGGGGGTGGGGTGGATATGAGTCCCAGCAGTGCCCAACTGTATGGGGGTGGGGTGGATATGAGTCCCAGCAGTGCCCAATGGTATGGGGTGGGTGGCCATGAGTCCCAGCAGTGTCCAACCGTATGGGGGTGGGGTGGATATGAGTCCCAGCAAGGCCCAATGGTATGGGGGTGGTTGTAAGGGGGAGGGTGATAGTGTGGAAGGATGGACGCTTGCAAATCACACTCAAACAACTAGCATGGCCTGTCACACACACCCCTTACAGAAACTTATTCCCCTGGGGACAGGCAATGGAGTGCAACACTGTCACAATTGTCATGTAACAACAAAACAATCACTGATATTATGACGCTTCCAAATTTAACAGGCACAGTGCTGATTCTCAAGTCCATTGTGCCTCTCACACAATGCACTTGACCCATCTCATGAACGTTGTGGATGCACTAAAGTTGCACCATGGACATGGGTATTGACAAGGTGATGCGTCTTGGAGAAGTGCCACGTCCTAAAGCCATGAGCTATAAGTGGGTGTACAGGTCCAGGGGGGTTGGCATCGTTTGGCCATCATGGAACAGCAACACCTATCAAATGTAGCTGAATTGAATCTGAACAAACCTGCTCTGTCTCTTACATTAACATGCTGCATCTAAACCCTGTGCATGCTTGACGCTGGCATAAGGATTGACACTGTATTGTGAATATTGCATCAAACAGAGCACTGCTGTATCTGTGTAGTGCCCGAAACACAAAGCAATGGCTGTGTCAGTCATTCTCAAGAAAATGGAACATGGCTAATACCCCTGAGCACATGTTAATTGGATCCCACTACATACACATACACAAGTGAACAATGACAACAATATAAAGCAGGTTGAACTGTGATGCTGACAATGGAGAACAAAAAAATATGTCATGATAGTGCATTAACAGTGTCTGTCTCTCACACCCACAGGGCAACGTGTGGAAACCACCCCCAACCAGGGGGAGAAGAATCCCAGTCCCAGGCTCAGCAGGACCCTGACCCCCTCGACAGCGACGCCTCGCAACACACTGTGGATAACCCCAACCAACCTGGCCCCTCTGGATCCCAAACCCCTGCAGCAACTGGATCAGATACATCTGTGCCAACCACCAGACCCATTCCCACCACATCACAGCAGACAGGTCAGAGCCCTGCCCATGATCCACCAGAGAGCCAGTCTGAAAATGAGGCACACCCTTCGGCGGGCACCCAGGAGGTGGCAGACAACATCCAACCTGCCAACACTCGGGGGTCCCGCCGATCCGATGTGCCCACAAGCGCAGGCCATGCTCATGTGGGTCAGGGTGGTGGGAGTGGCGCAAGGCGGAGGCGAGATTCTGGCCAGGAAGCTGCAGGCACCGGTATGGCTCAACTGAGTACCATCCTGGAGGCATACCGGCGGGACACCAGGGAGGTCAGCCAGGTAGTGGAGGCCCTCAACGAACTGAAACAACAACTGGCCGAGCAACATGCTAGGCAAGTACGACATCATGGACGGGTGGAGGCAACACTGGTTGAGCTCTTGACGGTGCATCGGGATATGAGCCAATCTCTCCGTCAGATGTCTGCCAACATGCAGCACCCTCCCTTTGTCACCAGGCCACAAACATCAAGGCAAAGTTCTACTCCAGCTACAGGGAGGGAGGAGGAGGAGGAACAGTCTGACGGAGCGTGCCATGCATCGTCAAGGCCTGCATGTGAGAGTCCCCTAAGGAAGGTGGGTCGTCCACGGCAAAGACGTTGAGAGGCAATGGGCCATGCACAACTCCCAGGACACCTGCCTGGCATATTGCCCTTGGGTGCAACAGCATCACCTATTTGACTCGCCCACATGGACTTGCTGGTCACAGTCTGCCCAATGATGCCACGCACTGTGGCCTGGACTCGATTAATTGAAACTGTAAGGCATCTCAACTCCAGCTGTGAACTTTGGATTCCCACATTTTTGTACAGCACCTACTCACGTTTCCTGCACAAGATCACCAAATAAATCTAAGAAACATCATACGCATTGGTGTAGTAATCTTGTACCCAGAGTCTAAAGCATATGTGTGTGGAAATGTATGAAATGCTAGAGTATTGAACAAACCACAGCCATCCACACACTTGGATCAGAGTCCGGTTGAGGACACACATAGGTCAAATTTTTCAAATAACAAGATACATGGATGGCAATACACACCCGTGATGGTTACTAAATGCTGTAGGGGGGTTTGGCTTGGAATACTGCAATTACAGACAGGCACAGGAGAGTCACTTGTAGGTGTATAGATCAGGGTTAAATTGTAGGTGTCCACATAGGGAGTACCAACATCTGTGTCCTGATGTATGAGAA
Organism: Lissotriton helveticus; assembly: GCF_964261635.1. Lineage (NCBI taxonomy): Eukaryota > Metazoa > Chordata > Amphibia > Caudata > Salamandridae > Lissotriton > Lissotriton helveticus. Next base: position 966,795,374 of record NC_136071.1, on the reverse strand, counting down.
CTATCATCAGCATGCAGCTGTACTGTGGATGTGATTATTGGTGCACAGGCCAAGGGTGGCAGGACTAACTGTGGGCTATGGCCTATTGCACTCTCTACAAGCTCACCTGATCACGTGACCGCCCCCTATGCAGCTACAACAACCAAACTCATGTGACGGGTGCAACGCATCCAGAACCCCTTGCCACGTCTGAGAAATCTCTTCACCAGACCGGCCACATCACACCACATCCAAGAGACGTGGTTTTGGTGTGTATTCCCGGGGGCTATTTGACTGTCTGTGATGGCCATGTTGAAGTGGTGTGCTGAGGTTGCGTACTGCCACGTTACTGTAAGGAAGGCGAGGTGTGCTGCTGTGGTGTTGACAAGGTAACACAGTACAATATTGTGCAGCTGGAAGGTGTGTGTGTGCTGTACGAGGCACATGACCTGGTTGTACGTAGACACACTGTCATGTGGGGCAGCATAGTCTTGCCAGTATGTGTTGCACACACAGGCAGAGAAGCTGTTATGGGTGAGTTTGAGGTATTGTGATACCAGGTGGATGAATGTCTGGTGTTTACTGTGTGTAGGCTGGCAGGAGCATGCTCTACAAATGGATGGAAGTAGGACTATCCTGTACGCGTGTGGGCTCCAGGATCTGGCCACTCGGTGCTGCATTGTGGCTGTGGATGTGTCTGGGTGACTCAGGGTCACTGCAAGCAAAATGGCAGAGTAATCACCAAATATCACGGTCACAGGATCAGGCCCCTTAGGGCCAAGTGGGGCACAGGACACACAGTGTCAGCAGGTGTAGTCTGCACATAGTGGGTAGCAAGGTAAACAGCACTTACACAGCCATCTACCTCACGCACAATATTGAACTTTTGTCTCTAACAACACCATGCATGTTGTCACTGTACACGTATCAACATATGAACAATTAATTAACATTAGGCCATATTGAAAACATGCACATTAGAAAGACATGTGCATTGACAGCAAGGAGGCACAATGTTCTGTGGAAATCACACGTCATACACAACATGATGAAGTACCTTGGGAGGCCATGCAGCATTATCCAATGTACATGGCCAGTGGCACTGCCCTGAACACAATAACAGTCATGCAATGATGTCACCTGTAATGCTGCAGAAAGATTCTCCACATGACTGCCAGGGACTGTCCGTACCTTTGATCATCGGAGTGGTGCGATGCTGAAAGGATTTCACCTCCAAATAGCCCCTTGGTCTGAGTACAAATGACAGACACAAAAGGGTGATCAGGCGAGGGAAGGAGAGGATGGGAACTGCAGGGAGGGAGATCTGAAACAGAGGCACACAAGCATTAGGATTGCAATTAAAGTCACTGATTCAACAAATACCTCATGAGATACACTGTACCAGTCACACCTGTGAAGTGTAACCACTGTACCCCATTTGAGATCACAGATAATGCTATGACATAAGCTCAGATGCATGTACACAGACACATAAAATATAGTCCAGTCTGTCACCTATTAGGATCTTGTGTAACGTCACAAGTCTGCTACTATGCAATGAGATCCATGTTGACAAAAACTAAGTCACAGTGTATGATGATGTGTCCCAAAACAAGACATCAAATTGTATGGCAGTGCTACATACGCAAAGTCAAATATCTGTATTTGGCCCTGTGTATCCGTAAGGGCCATGAAGGCAAACTGGACATTACCCACAACAGCTGTAAGCATCTCATATGGTGTGGAAGATATTGACCTAAACCCAATGAAGCCCCTCTGGAGCCAGTCTGTTGCTCTTGCAAATGAGCCTCACTTTGCTAAACATGACAAACAGGTGGAAATTAAGTTAACAGCAAGTAATGAGGAGCTAGGCCACATGAAGAACCCTACCGTCACCATGAGATGCTGCACGGGACTAGAGAATCATGTGATTGACCTCACTCCACTGGTGCCACGGAATAATTTACATGTGATTCAGCCCACCATTCTAATGGGATGTATGACGTTACAACGCATGCTTTTACCACGCATGCTGTTACAACGTGGTTTTTACACCGCATACTATTACAACGCATAGTGCTTTGGGGTGCTGGATAGTGAATAGTTTAATTTACTATTCCAACTCCAGTCCCCGTGGACACTAGGGAAGGTGTTGGATAGTAAATTAAATCTATTCCCTATCCTAGAGCGCCCCCCCCAGCGCAATGCGTTGTAATGGTTTTCGTTGTAAAACCTGCGTTGTAATAGCACTGCGTGGTAAAAGTTGCGTTGTAAAGGATGTTTCCCTTCTAATGTCATCAGCCCAACATACCTGGCATCATGGGAATGGAAAGTGAACTTCAACTCACTGTGAAAGCAAGCGTAGCAGTATTCTCCACCTGCACTGAGGTAACGACATGACAGTGACATGACATACTGGCACAAGGGGCAATGCATCCATGCAAACAGACTCTCACGACAGTTGTCTTAACATGAGGGACATACACCGGCCCACACCTACAGGACATGGTATTTGGGAAACCAACGTGTACTGGGCCACAGGGGTGAGGGGATGATCCAGACACATCCTGCTGCACACAGTGAGGCTGCAATCCCCCACAGAGTCTGTGGTTGTGATCTCCCACACAATGTCCAAGCATGGTATATGCAATGTTTCAGTGTCAATGTTTACACACATTGATGCTTTCACCAGAGTCAAAACTCAACGACAGATGACTGTCAGATAGGGTGACTATCCTGTCATGGGAGTGGGGCTACATGGAATCGGAAACCTGATGTTGTTGCATGTACGCAAGGTCCAACAACTTGCGCATGAACATGTACCACACAATTGAAACCATACCAACGCTACAAAGCCTAAAATGAGTCCTTACCCAAACTGACAATTCCACATGTCCGTGCGTGGTCCGTTGATTTGGCTGACGTTGCTATCATCACGAGCAATAGCAGGCTGACCAAGATGACACCAATGGACAACAGGCAGCGTGACCTGGGAATGAGAGGCACACAAGGGGTCAAGTACATAACAAATTCAATAAGATATGGTCATGTTGAATAGACTAAGGTTGTACTGCACTTGTAGATTCCAAGTTCACACATAGCACGTCTGTGTGTGGCATTACATCTGCACCTGTGTGACACTGCACAACAAACATCAAAGTGACATTGCATACAGTCAGCTGGACACACAGCATGCTACCCAGTCAACTCTATGTTACATGCGTGAACAAAATGCAACTAGGACTCACCATTATGAAAAGAAGTTGCGGATGAGGTGACTCCGGATATCATCTTCATCCTCCTCGTCACTGGCATCCTGGCCAAGTCCTTCATCCTCCACAGGCGGATGTTCCAGCTCATCAGGATCTAGGATGAGTGGCACGGCCTCCTCCACTGCCATGTTGTGTAGCATGCAGCACACGGTGAAGATGTCACACACCTTGAGTGGGGTGTATGGGAGTGCTCTGCCTGTCTTGTCGAGGCACCTGAACCGGCTCTTCAGGAGTCCAAATGTTCGCTCTATCACCCGTCTGGTCTGCCCATGAGCATTGTTGTACCGCTGGTCTGCAGCTGTTCTGGGGTTGCGTAGCGGAGTCATAAGCCATGGCATGTTTGGATATCCTGCGTCTCCTGCAAATTGACATAATTTAAATGAGTGTGTAATATGATGCAGTTCAGGAAATAATGACATACAGACATACATGAGTAACAGAGTTTACCCGCCAACAAGACATGCCCGATGGTTGCGCAGCTGCAGCATCATCTGTGGTACCCTGCTACGCCTCATGATTAATGCATCGTGGCACGATCCTGGAAAACATGCACAAACATGGGAGATCAGCATGTTGGCAAGACACACCACCAGGGCATTTATCGAGTGGTAATGTTTCCTGTTGCAGTACGCTTGCTCCTGAGCCTGTGGTGGCACCAGAGAAACATGTGTTCCATCAATAGCACCAATTACATGTGGCATGCGTCCCAGGCCATAGAATTTCCCCTTTACATCTGTCAACTGTGCAGGAGTAGGGAATATTATGAATTCATCTATGTGCACCAACATGGCTGCCAATACATCACGTAAAACCCTGCTGAACATTGTTTGGGACATCCCCCGCACATCAGCTATGGTAAATTAGAACGTACCTGTGGCAAAGAAATGTAGGGCTGCCATCACCTTTACCTTGGGTGTCAGCGCAGTTGGATACCTGTGTCGTGGTTGGAGATGTGGTTCCAGCCTGTCAGTCAGGTCCTGAATCAACTGTCGTGTGAAGCGGTAACGCCGTATGCAATCACGTTCCCTCATGGCTTCCAAGTCTGGCAACGGCCTTGCCAGAGGGGATGCCCTGCACAACATATAAAGGAAAAAAAGGGTACAACTGTCAGACAAAGACAATTACAATGTGCATGGCACAAGCAACACTGCTTCAACGCATCTAATCATTTTTGAGTCTGGCGTGGGCTACACATTGAGGACACATGTGCCAGCTGGCTGCCACTCCTCCATGATAACTGATAGACCTGTTGTCTGTGGAATGGACATGACATGCATACAAATGATCTGCTGGGCTGGTCTGAGTGAGCAGGACCCTATTGCATTGTAGCTATACGCGAGCAATGAGTACCCCAATTGAACGTGCGTGTGTACGGCTCGTTTCCCTATTGCATTGTAAGCTCGTTTCACCATTGAATGAGTTGCATTGGCGACGGAAATCGCACCGTACTTGTGTGGGGATTCCGGAAAATACATAGGGAACATCTAGGGGAACAGTGGAATGGTTAGAATGCAGCCAGGTTGTCAAGGAAAAAGATTTTAGAGTGTTCTACAGGTGTTCTTGAAAATTCAGTTGGGCAAAACTATACAATGTTGCAAAAGTTGTTGTTGAGCTCAGGCTCATTTTTCAAACCATGCAAATGTGTGTCATGGCCTTATGTGTCATGGTATTGGATGAATCATAGGATGCAAACTATTCTGGCCTATCACACAGTACCCCTTGGACTCACAGACCCTCTGCAGCACAGATATAAGGCAGCATGTGGCTGTGAGAGGGCACTTGCCTGCACAACATTGGAGTGGACAACACAGCTGCTGTCTCTGTATCCTCTGGACCCTGATTAGCTGAGCATGGAGAGGGCACCTGCATTCAGTGAGGGGGAGAACAAGGCCCTGCAGGATGCCCTCCTGCCTAACTACAGCAAGTTGTATGGGAGACCAGAGGAGCAGGTGAGTGATGTGTGCACTACCTTGGACTGTGCACCTGTTGTGTGTGTGACACTACAGCCACTGTGTATGTATTGTTAAGAGATGCTATGTTGTTTGGAGTGAGTGCCGGTGTGTACAGTGTGGTCCCTCACATGCAGTTAATGATGTGGTGTAATAGTGTTTACTGCTCCTCAGCATTGTGCTAACTGTGACATTAACTGCAATGTGAATCACACTTTCTGCTGTGCCACACCTTGAATGTTCTTTTTAGATGTTTTCCTGAGCTGTTGCAGTGTTCCCCCACAAATGACAGATGAATGTACTCACTGTAGATGGATTTGTTCATGACATGTGTGCCTGTTGGACAAAAGCATGCTTTGAAGTGATGTACATTGAAGAGTGTGATAGATCTTTGTCACCTGGCAAATTGTGTTGGTGATGTTTTGCAAGACTGGTGCATGACGTATGCCGCAGCTATCCCCATGTGATGAGACAAGTATGCTGCGCCGTGTGCATGACTTGGACAGTAAGCTTGAGGCCTGTGTCACATCTTTCGCAGGTGTGACATGTGCTAAGTGATGTTGTATACACTGTTGACAATGACAAGCAGATGAGCTGTGCCAGGGTGTGCATGTGTGGTCTGAAGATGGTTATTTGGTGTAGTGGGGTGTGTGACAGCATGTCACGTGATGCAGTGCACCCTGATGTAGCATATATTGCTCAGTGTGTGCCATGCTCACAGAGTGGTTTGCACCCCTTATGGCATCTGTAGCCTTTCTATGGCATCATCGTCTATTTGGTGCAAGTGTGTGTCTTTGGGACATGGACCAGGTGTACTGATGTTGTCTCACTTTATATTCGTGACAGGTATCTGCCTATGAGAAGGGTGACATCTGGATGGACATCGCCAGGGCTGTCAGGAGTGAGGGGGGGCCTCGCAGGAGGCTCAGTAACATCAGGAAGAGGTGGCAGGACATCCGGTGCTGGAGCCGCCGCATCGCCAGGGTACAGCTCAAGCTCGAAGCTCCACGCCGGCATCGCGGCACCCGCCACCTCACCCCCCACATGCTCCGGGTCCTGGAAGTGGTGTTCCCAGACCTCCATAGGCAGTTGCAGGAGGGACAGCAGCAAGAAGGGGGTAGGTACATGTCTGTTTGTTGTCATGTATGTCACATGCTACCTGCAGTGCTCCGAGGCATGGTAACACTCCCACAGTTGGCGTGGTGTGGTCAGACAGGCACTTTATGCATTGGCATAAGAATGGCCCAGTTTCAGCAGATGCTTCTTTACATGCCTTGCCCTACTCCACATTTTACCAGCGCTTTGGCTATTGATTGTTTTTCACATGTACTCCTAAGGTGCAATGTCTTAGTATGCATAATCCTTTGCACATCATCATGTTGGAGGGAGGTCTGTGACACCTGTTGGTACCTTACATGTAGCACCACATGTGCACTCAGTCTACCCTTCTTCATATTTTGGCACTGATCAGGAGTCTCAACATGTGTTTTCTGCACGAGTCAGCCTCAGTGGCCTTTGTCCATGGTACACTTTCTAATTGTCATGTGTTAGCTACAGGTGCACACTGTACATGTAAACTAATTTTGGCTTGTGCATACTCACACTGGGCAGTGCGTGTGTGCATAATCTCAAAATATGTTGCATGTTGTTTGTAAATATTATTGATGGTCAGCCACACAATGTGACTTTGGGTGTAGACAGCTGTGATGCCAGTGTGAGGTGATGGAACACTTGGTTCAGGTCCCAGGATGGCATCACATGGCAGTTCCTGCAGGACTTTTTACATGTGGCACAGGGTCAGAGCGATTCAAACATGACCAGGTCTGGATTTGGGTGGCAGGGTGGGCAAATGAACAGTGATTCATCATCAGCTATCCTGTTGTCAGACAGTGGCTCATCATTGTGTCTCTCATACAAGTTGTTGCCTTGCCTGTTACTTGTATCCTACTATACATTAAGCATTGTGTCTCTTACAATTGCCCAAGACTAGGCTTAGCATTGTGCAGAGTTCAGTGGCATGTGACTCATGATGCATGCCATGTTTAGAAATGTGCCCAAATGATTTGTAGCTGATATGTCTGATGTGTACAGGTGTCTGATATGTTTTTCTTATTCTCCTTGCCAACAGCATCATCACCACAATCAGGAGGAGACACAGGCGCGGACCAGACAGAGGAACCCAGCGACAGTGCCACCTGCTTTGAGGAGTCAGAGGGAGGCAGTGGCATGGAGGGTGAGGAGAGTCAGACGGCCGGAATTCATGTGCACGACACCTCCTACCATGCGGACGGTTCGGAATCAGACTCTCCGGAGGAGGGTGAATATGCAGCTATGCAATCTTCTACATCTTTGGCTGTCCCCTCCTCCTCCAGTACCATCTCCACCCTCCCAGTTGTTAGGGTCCCTAGGGTCGTGCTAGCCCCCGTGTCTCCTTTGTTCACGGCACCGCAGCCCAGCCCCTGCCCCTGTCTCCCCTGCTGCCCTCAGTGCTGCGTCTGTGGACCTACTCCGGCAGATTCTAGTAGGTCAGACATCCATGTTGACTGTCCTCCATGGACATACATGAATAATGACACAGTTGTTGTTGTTCATGGAGGGCCTTTTCATCTGCCATGTCTGCTCTACGTCGGAGTGTGGCTGCCATAGAGTCATCACTGACGGCAGCACTGTCCACCCAGCAGCATTTGCCCCCCCTCCTTCAGACCCATCCACCTCAGCCTCTCCCATACCTACCCAACGTACACGCAGACGCCACAGGTCAGACACCACATCAGACACACCCAGCACACCCACACGGCAGACAAAGCGCAAATCTCCACGCACCCAATCTCAAGGGGATGTAGGCACACCCACAGGGAGACGGGACACACGTCACACACGCATCCACAAACCCACGACAACAGACTCACAGCCCTCTACCTCCACCCCCAACGTGTCCCCGGGTTCAGGTGGTACTTTTTATGAACTGGCTGAAGTGTGCAGCCAAGTATATCTAGCCACATTCTGCGAGGCACCGGCCAGTGTGGAGGGATCCACACCACCTGCACCCACTACACCTGTCCTTCCCTCTCCTGTCCCTGCGGTGCTGGAGGATTCCACAGATGATGCCCCCACTGTTTCCACAGACAATTGAACTCTATGTGCAGGCAAGTTTGGGTGTGACAACATCCAGGATGCCACAACATTTTTTCAACGTTGTTTGGACTGTCCATTGGCCTTCTGTGAGCATGGACTCATATTTACGTTTTATCTTTTGATGCGGCTGAATAAAGCTTTTGATTTTTGGCTCAGTGCTTTTGGTTTTCTGATGATGGCTTTGATCTGTGTGCCTGGGAGCTGGTGTGATGTTCACATTTGGGTATTGTAACATGTGTCTATTTCCTGATTGTAATGAGGTTAACCATGGTATGTTTCTGCTTTCACTGCTGGGCACTGCTGGGACTCATAGCCACACACACCCTATGCTGCTGGGCACTGCTGGGCACTGCTCGGACTCATAGCCACACACACACACACTCTAATGCAGGGCACTGCTGGGCACTGCTGGGGGTCTTAGCCACACACACCCTATGCTGCTGGGCACTGCTGGGACTCATAGCCACACACACACTCTAATGCTGGGCACTGCTGGGCACTGCTGGGGGTCTTAGCCACACACAACCTTTTCTGATGGGAACTGCTGGGGGTCTTAGCCACACACACCCTATGCTGCTGGGCACTGCTGGGCACTGCTGGGGGTCTTAGCCACACATCCCCTATGCTGCTGGGCACTGCTGGGGGTCTTAGCCACACACACACTCTAATGCTGGGCACTGCTCAGACTCATAGCCACACACACCCTATGCTGCTGGGCACTGCTGGGACTCATAGCCACACACACACTCTAATGCTGGGCACTGCTGGGGGTCTTAGCCACACACACGCTATGCTTCTGGGCACTGCTGGGCACTGCTGTGGGTCTTAGCCACACACACCCTATGCTGCTGGGCACTGCTGGGGGTCTTAGCCACACACAACCTTTGCTGCTGGGCACTGCTGGGCACTGCTGGGCACTGCTGGGGTTCTTAGCCACACACAAACTTTGCTGCTGGGCATTGCTGGGCACTGTTGGGGGTCTTAGGCACACACAACCTTTGCTGCTGGTCACTGCTGGGGGTCTTAGCCACACACACACCCTATGCTGCTGGGCACTGCTGGGCACTGCTGGGACACATAGCCACACACACCCTATGCTGCTGGGCACTGCTGGGCCCTGCTGGGACTCATAGCCACACACATCCTATGCTGCTGGGCACTGCTGGGCACTGCTGGGGCTCATAGCCACACACACACTCTAATGCTGGGCACTGCTGGGCACTGCTGGGACTCATAGCCACACACACCCTATGCTGCTGGACACTGCTGGGCACTGCTGGGACTCATAGCCCCACACACACTCTAATGCTGGGCACTGCTGGGACTCATAGCTACACACACCCTATGCTGCTGGGCACTGCTGGGACTCATAGCCACACACACCCTATGCTGCTGGGCACTGCTGGGGGTCTTAGCCACACACACCCTATGCTGCTGGGCACTGCTGGCCACTGCTGGGACTCATAGCCACACACACACTCTAATGCTGGGCACTGCTGGGGGTCTTAGCCACACACAACCTTTGCTGCTGGGCACTGCTGGGGGTCTTAGCCACATACACCCTATGCTGCTGGGCACTGCTGGGCACTGCTGGGGGTCTTAGCCACACACAACCTTTGCTGCTGGGCACTGCTGGGGGTCTTAGCCACACACAACCTTTGCTGCTGGGCACTGCTGGGGGTCTTAGCCACACACACTCTAATGCTGGGCACTGCTGGGCACTCCTGGGGGTCTTAGCTTCACACACCCTATGCTGCTGGGCACTGCTGGGCACTGCTGGGTGTGTTTTCCACACATCACTTAGATGTGACGCAACATACACATACATTACTGACGTATGTCACACACGTCTCACCATTCCACTGGTGATATGCGGTAGCGTACCGTACCCCGAGGTCGATGACGTAGGTGCGGCACGTCTCACTATTACAATGGGGATATGCAGTAGCGTACTGTACCCCGAGGTCTCTCACTATTACAATGGGGATATGCAGTAGCGTACCGTACCCCGAGGTCGATGACGAAAGTGCGGCACCTCTCACTATTACAATGGGGATATGCGGTAGCATGTGGCGCAACGTACCCAGACATTACAGGCGTGCAATGGTGGTGTGCGCGTGTGGCGCACGTACAGGTATACTTTAGTTGTTGGGGTTCGTTGTACTCACCGTCTGTGCCGTCGTCGGTTTCTGTGTACTAGGTGGTGGGCGTACAGGACTGGGATGACACGGACGATGGGGTTCATGTCTTGTTTGTCGCGTACCGGGGTGCGGTTCGTGCCGGACTCTGCTTTTACGGCAGTTTTGAGGTCTCGTAGCAAAAGAGCCGTACGGAGTGCCTTCAACACGGATCGTACTTCCTGGTACGGATGACGCGGTTTATTTACGTTCGGACGTAGCGTGGAGCGTCAGCCGAATGCAAATCGTATGGACTTGCGATTTGTACGGAGTTTGTTACGAGTCGTACGGAGTGACGATTTTGGATGGGATCGTACTTGCTGAATCGTACGGGGACGTTTACGACTACGAATCGTACGGGGAAAAACGCTCCGTACGTAGATTCGGAGCGCTTTTTACCGGATTGGAATCGACCCCTTAATGTAAAAACTTTGTTTTCTTTTTTTAATTCAGTTTCAGGTGTGGGATGTTGGATTTATACGTAATAAGAGTGGGGAGTCATTTTTAAATTTTGGTTTAAAATTTAAAGATTTTTAAAATGTTAGGAGCGGAATGTTCGGTTTATAGAGGATTAGGGTGGGGAATAATTTATAAATGTTGGATTAAAATTTTAATATTTCTTACATTTTTTTATTTTAAGAGCAGGAGGTTGGGTTCATAAGGAATAATAAGGGTGTGGAGTAATTTAAAATTTTTCTAATAAAATTTAAATATTTTTTAAAGTTTGTTAAATTTTAGGGGTGGAAAGTTGGGTTTATAGGGGATAAGGGTGGGGATATATATTTTAAATAATTTAAAAATATGTTTTAAATATTTAAATTATGTATTTGTGAGGTGTATTTATAGGGGATATATTTGTAGTATATTTACAATTGTTCAATTAAAATAGAAATATTGAAAATAAATTGTACAGTAAAATTGATTTAAAAAAAAATAAAATTAGAAATTGAACATTTTGAATATCTTTTTTAAATATGAAAATGTATATTACAAGAAACAAAATTAAAAATATTGAGATTATATTTATATTTGAGTAAATGTTTCTATATTTTTTGTAAACAAATTCAAAAAAATTAATTTGTAATAAAAAATTATTATTTTAACATTTTAAAACTGTATTATGAACATACATTTTGTACAAATATATTTTTTAATTATAAATATGAAGTTGTAATAGGTAATTTTTATATTTAATTCTCCAGCACTTTGTTTTAGAGTTGTAATAGTAATTTACCATGTTTTATTATCCAGCACTTTCCAAGAGTGTTGGTTTATTATCCAGCACTTTCCCTGAGTTTTGTCGGTTTTGGAGTTGGAATAGTATTTTATTTAGGTTTATTATCCAGCACTTTCCCAGAGTTGTGTTGGTTTTGTAGTTGGAATCGTAATTTAATTTGAATTTTTATCCAGCACATTCACTGAGTTTTGTTGGTTTAAGAGTTGGAATAGTAATTTAATTTGGTTTACCATCCAGCGCTTTCCCTGTGTTTAGATTGTTTTGGTGTTGGAATAGTAATTTATTATGTTTTATTAGTCAGCATTTTCCCTGAGTTTATTTTGTTTTGGATTTGGAATAGCAATATAATTAGGTTTATTATCCAGCACTTTCCCAGAGTTTTATTGATTTTTGAGTTGGAAAAGTAATTTCATTTGAATTTTATTCCAGCATTTTCCCTGAGTTTATTTTGTGTTGGATTTGGAATAGTAATTTAATTAGCTTTATTATCCAGCACTTTCCCAGAGTTTTCTTGGTTTTTGAGTTTGAATAGTTATTTAATTTGAATTATTCTCCAGCATTTTCCATGAGTTTATTTTGTTTTGGATTTGGAATAGTAATTTAATTAGGTTTATTATCCAGCACTTTCCCAGAGTGTTGTTGTTTTTTGAGTTGGAATAGTAATTTAAGTTGCATTATTATCCATCACTTTCCAAGATTTGTTTTTTTTTTGAGTTGAAATAGTAATTTAATTTGAATTAATATCCAGCATTTTCACTGCATCCATATTAGGGTGTGTGCGGGGACATGCTTTTCCGTGGCGGCAACACTGCCACGGAAAGGCATGCGGGAATGTCTTGTGGGGGCCCGTTGCGGCCCCCAGGGACTCTGGGGAGTGGGGGGTGCACATGGGGGTACCTATGGTACCCCCCTGCACTTCACTGTACAACGTGGCAGGCACCACATGGTGCCTGTCAAGTTGTGCATTGAAGTGCACAATGTGCATTTTTAACATTGCGGGGGCGTTGCTTTTAGCACCGCCCGCCGCAATGTTAAAAATGTGCAATGCTCCCGCCAGCGTGGCACACGCATCCTAATGGCCCCCACGGTACCGTTTTACGTTGGGCCCCTTGCTGTTTGTAAATAGTCTAGTTTTAGGTTGCAGATATTCATACATAGGTTTAGTTTGCTTACATAGTTTAGGGCCACATTTTGTTACGGATTAACCTAGTCTCCGCTCTTGATAGCTTTGTTCTTTTTAATAGCTTCTATAAGTTTATGTAGGATTGGTTGTCCTCTTCCAATTGTGGCTTGGAAGGCATTGTGCCGTCCTTCCACTGCATTGTTTGTTTTTACATTTTGAGCTAGAGTACTATCATATACGTTCCACCAACGTATTTGGAATTTGGGTTGCCTACGGTACCCTGATCTATGTAACCTTCTCATCCAAATATTTTCAAAGTAGTCTAGGAAGGGAGTTCATTTGGTTTCATTTGCCTGATAGACGGGGCTATCAAAAAGTAGGTTTTAATAGTTTGCTTTTGTGGACTCTATGTGCTTCCTTTTGGACTGACACATACGCTATGTGTGCTATTTGTGCTCTCTTTCTTGATGGTACCCTGCCACTGAGTTGTCGTGGCACATATTCTTGATGAACTCTCTAAAATGCTTCTTTTCACTTATGGCAAGCCCAAAACGAATTAGACTGTTTTGCACTCTTTAAATTCTAAGGGGTCTATTTTGATGTCGGTCGGAAAGCCTCCGACTTCAGGTTGGAGGCTTTCTGACTGCCATCATTGGTTCCAATTCCACCTAATTACAGTCTAGGTGGTTAGAATTGAAACAGATGGTCATTCTGGCTGGATTCCGATGGGCTCAAGAAGCCCGTAAACCAGTCGGAGACTGGTCTGTAACCCAATGGATGGTGTTTCCGCCGTTTGGATTATGATGCTCAGTTTCTGACAGGCTTTCCATACCTGGCTTTCCGACATGGACAGCCTGTCATAAAACAAGTTTGGGGGCCCCTAGAAGGGCCCCCTTCTCCTTGTGGCCTCTGGTGGGGGGCCGAGGGGACACCTACGGTGCATACCCATTCATCCCTTCACCATCAGGCAGGCATGGTGAGGTGCTTGCCACAAGGTGCATGGATGAACACAATCTCCCATTTCTCTATGGGAGCTTGTGCTATGGCCGGTTTATGGCCACAGCACAAGCTCCATTAGGGAAATGGGAGTATGCAACCGCACTATCTGCGGTCGCATTGTAATTATGCAGCCGGGACCGCCGACTGGAGGTTGGTCAGTCCCGATTCCGCAATGATGTCAGTCGAAGGCAACTCCAACCAACATCATAATCGCCCCTAAATGTTTCTTAATGATGTAGTACCCTTAAATATCTTACTTTTAACTAAACCAGAGTCTATTTATATCATGACTTATCTCCTTAAGTTGATTGTGCTTTCCACCTGATATAAGAATTAAAAGTAAAGATCAGTATAGAGAGATCCCTAATCCTCAGATACTAATGTTATTATTTGTATTCCTTTAACAGAGCTTTTGGTTTGTATAATTTTAGTCCGCCTAAATGTCTTTAGAAGGTTTGGACTAGCAGCAATAATTCTGTATCCATATAGTCTGGTATTGAGAGTAATATACATGAATCTAATTATTAATTTGTGAGTCAGTTATACAATTCCTGATCCTCATTTGATATCCGCATGTTAGGTCTCCTATATCCAACCCCTCAGAGGCACAATACAAGCTCCATCTGAGGATCAAGTAAGTGATAAAACGAAGTCATAGAGAAGTATAATCAGAAGAAATTAATTATAAAGGAAAGAAGAAAGAGAGGGCCCCAAAAAATAGTTGTGCTGCAACACAATCCTACTTCATACTAACAAAGATCTTTTCTGTAATTATTATCTTTCATGCAGGTATGCTTACTTTGCTGTTTGTCAGGTGTGCACTACAATACTACAGCTAACTGTTCTCCCCTCGGAGCCGATAGCACATCTGTGAATTAAGCTGCAGTCCAAAAGGAATCACAGATGCATACTGCTGGGTCCAGGGATAATTCATGCGGTAGTCGAGAAAATATTTGTGCATATAAACATTTCCCTTGTTTTCAATTATTTGTTGAACTCAAACTTAATTCATGGAGTTCATCCATCCATTAATTTCCACATAAATATGGAGATTCTTGGGTCACACAGATTCTTTCACTATTCTTAAGTCTCAGCATATTTCAGCCAAGATGTGTTTCGTCCACAGTGTATAGTCACATAGAACTTTCTCAAGGCTCACTCAGTTCTCATATCAGAATCAGTTTATCTTTTGAAGTGTCTTACATCATTATTTTCTTAGACCTTAGTGAAGGCCTACCAGTTAAAGGAAATTTACCATTCCATAAGGAAGGTACACAAAACACAAGAGGGTATTAGGGTGGGCTATATGTTTTTACAAACCAAGCCATTACCGTGTATGCCTTCACAATGCATGCAATGCAATGAGTTGACCTTTACAGTGGCTTAAATTAAAGGTTAAAATAAAGTGATATCAATCACTCTGCTATGGTGGTGCACCAGTGGTCCCATAAATAAAAGAACTAAATAACTCTGTTTGGCTGAGAGGGCATTTTTACATTTTATTTTTTTTATATAATTTTATTTGCTTGATTTTGTAAAAAAAGAAAAAAAAAGACATATACCATAGAACACAGTTACATTGTAGAGAGGTGTATTAGTACAACAGATCACAACAGTACAAAAGGTCAAGAATTCTCGAAAACATAAATTAGACATTCAGGGAGTTCCAATAGTACACGTGCTTCTTTGATTAGTATGGCATCCCACATGGTTTTTAAATGTTCTGCTATAGACCAGTACCCAACAGTAGGCCTATTCCCTGGTCATTGATCCAGCGGTGTGGTCCCACCTCTTCCCATAAGCTCCCCTTAAGACTCAGTTTCTGCATCCTTTGACAATGCTGCAGTGGTCGCAGGCACCGGATCTGAGATTGCGTCATCAGACCTACTTAATAGATATGTTTTATATGGCTCCCAGTATTTCCTGGGACAGCTACTAAGGGGGAGCAGTTCACTATACGTGTTGGACTGTGTGTTTCAGTACAGCATACCTGCATGCCATTCTCTAATTCGAGGAAGTGGGACTCTTATCCAGCGGAGCTCCACCTGGTGCCTAGCCAGTAAGAGTCCAATAGCCAGTAGCAGACGTACCGGCTTATTGACAGGAAGATCCCACCCAAGGAGTGCCATCTTGACGTCCGGTTCCAAATCAGCCCTAATAATGGTTCCCAACTCCTGGAACACTTTACCCCAGTATTTATAAATCCCTGGGCATTGGCAAGCTAAATGCGTCTTCCGCTCCACACCTGTGACAGCGGGAATTTTCTGCCAGTCCATAACACCACTGATGCTCAGGAGTGCAATAAGCTCTGTGCAAGAATTTGAAGTGGATAATTCTAAGTCTCCCATTAAGAGAGACTGATCGGGTATGGCGCAGCAAAACTGCATTCCTTGTCACTAAGAGGAGAGCCCAGATCACGTTGCCACTCCAACCTAACCCTTAAAACTTCAGACTTATGTGTGTCTTGCAAATTAGTGTCAAATTTAGTGATTCGTTTCAGAGGTTCCTCAACCTTCATGAGAGTGGTAAGTGCCCCCATGGTCTGCAGATCCAATAAATCATTGCCTATTAGGCCATGTGTGCCGAGCTCTGAAGAAATGAAATAACGCTATGCCCGCCGGTTGCCTATCTTGTTGTTCTAACGTTTCCCAGGACATCAACGCGCCATCTCTGAAGAAATCACCCATGGTTTTAATACCTGTGGTTTGTAGTGCCTGTCTCGCCCCCACATCTTGGCCGAGTGGGAACCACCAACACCATTGGAGGGGCATTTCTGGAGCATATAGGAAGGGCCCTGCCTGCCTATGTAGTAATGCTTGCCAGGCTTGTGTAGTAATGGCTATAGAGTCAAAAACGTGCAATTTCCGGGGTGATGGCGGGGTGAGCATTTGGAGCAAAGAGAGTGGTGTCGCTGCGTTTCTTTCCAAATATAAAAAAGGTGTGTCTTGTGGGCCATATATCCAGTAGTGGGCGAATTACTATTTGCAGCTCTGTAATATTTCTCCAAATCAGGAGTTCTCAACCCACTCAACTCATAAAGCAAAGTGAGTGTCCACCAAGGCTAGCAATATCAGCTGTGTACGCCAGCCTTTGAATTGGTGTTTCGAGAGGGGAATAGGTATGTTTTGGAATAAAAAGAGAAAACGCAGCAGGATAACCATTTTCATAAGAGATATTGTCCGTCATCAATGAGAGTGGAAGTTTAACCCACTTATCTATATTTTTGGTTAGCCGTTGCGTGGCATTGCCATAATTTTCCTGCATTACTATTGCAGTTTCTGTGTGAAATTGAATGCCCAAATACGGAACCGCTTCCGTGGTCCAGTGCAGTGGAAACTCCATGGTCGGTTTCATGGTGCTCGGAGTAAGAGGGAAAATTATGCATTTATCTCAATTTATTCGCAGCCCAGAGTGACCATCAAACTGAACCACCTCACGCAGTACTGGGGACAGATTAACTTCTGGATTATTAATGTATAGCAAGGTGTCATCTGCGTAGGCCGAGATATTGAACGTGTACTCAGGAAATCTTAGCCCTCTGTCTACGTGATATTCACGGATGGCACGGATGGCACAAGCCAATGGCATTTATTATATTTTGTATTGCTACTGCGAGAGCAGCTGGACGCCTGGGTGGGCCCTAAGATCTGTCTATGTTTGGGTCTAATATGCAGTTGAACTCTCCTCCCCACACCTGCAAGACACCTTTCCAAGGTACTAATCTGGCCATTAATGAGGTATAAAAATGGGGATTATCATAGTTTGGGCCATACACTCCCACTAGAAGGAACTTCAAGTCTCCCTGTTTGCACAGGGCTACCACATATCTACCCTGTGGGTCCCGTAGCATGCCTGTCATTTCAACCCTCGCTTTCCTGTCAACCCATATCAAGACACCTCTGGCATGGGAAGTATAGTCCGCAGAATAACATATTCCCTGTAATTTGCGCTGCACCACCCCACTGCGCTCAGGGGTGAGATGTGTCTCTTACAGAATTGCGATAGCCACAGAGTGACATTTTAAGTAGGCGCCCACCTACTGACTTTTCTGTTATCATTTAAACCATGCACATTCCAAGTCATGAGGTGGAGGACCTGCACGGTTTCCCCTATTTGTGATACCAATACATTTCATTGAATGAACTCCTCTTATCTATAGTATGCTCTGTGTGTAACTCCTGCAGTATTTTTACACCAATGCACGTACCCCTTCTACTACAACAAACATGCCCTCCCATGCCACGAAACCCCCAACCGTCGCGGCTATCAGATCTTACCCCCCAATCCCTGAAAATGAAAAAATAAAAGTGCTAATGGTGTGATACACTTGGGGGCAGATGTTGCCAACTTGTCGTACTCCGTACACCACCCTTAGGATTCTTATAATCACTTTTAGTTGCAGGCAAGTATCACTGTGAGGGGTTGCACCATATGCTATATGCATCCTGTGAACCCATATTCATAGCAAGCAGACTACCATATTGCTCTATAATATTTTTCTGGACCTCCTCAGTCCATGTGTTCAAATCTCAGCGGAGATCACAAGAGTCTCTTATCACCATGTTATCATTTACTTGCATTACCCTCATGGTCTCTTTCTCTACCATATGTTACCCATCTTTGTTCTGGACTGACAATTCCGCTTCCGAGTCCTGCTCTTCCAGCACTCTTGGGGATCCTTCTATCCGTGATTGAGAGGAGCTTGGTGAACCTTGGCATTTCAAGCGCTGTTCTTTGTCTTTTATGAAACATAACACAGTCTTAGGGCCCGTGAAAAACTGCATTTTACTGTCTATTATGACCTTCAACTTTGCCTGGTACAGCATACTGTATTCCAAGTTTAGGTTCCAAAGTTTCTTTTTCGCCGGAATGAAGAGTCTTCGCGCTTCTTGCACTTGCATAGTGAAGAAGGGAAACAGAGATATTGGCATACCTTCATGACGGAGTGTTCCTAGTTCTCGAGCTTTTCGCTAAGCCGCATCACGATCCCTGTGATTTAATAATCTTGTTATTATAGGTCGAGGCACAGCTCCTGGTATCGGCTTGATCGCCTGGGAACAATGCGCACACTCTACCACCAGTATGTCTGAGAAGAAATTCCGGCCCATCAAGCCAACATGTAGCTTCTCTACATACTCTTCCATATTTACGATATTGGACGATTCAGCGACCCCTAAAATGCGGACGTTATTTTGTCTAGATCTCGCTTCGAGATCTTCCGCCTTGGCTTGTAGGGCTCGCAAAATTTTGTCCCTCTCTTTCTCCGTTTCTGCGTCTGCTCGGGTACCATCCTCTATGTCTGAAATGCACTGTTCAGCCGCATCCAGCCTACCACCATGTTTCTCCAGTCTCTCTGACATCCTGTCCATATGTAATGAAAGTGCATCTATCTTGCTATCTATCTTGGAGCGACCTTGTTGGATTGTACGAAACACCTGTTTCATGTCTATATCTGCTCCTGCTTCCGGATCGTCTGAGGCAGAATCATGCTCGAGAGGTGTGGAGTCTTTCGATGTAGGAGTTTTGCAGAGGTTGAACTGCAGCTTGGGCTGGAGTTTATCTGTTTTGCCCATAATGTCAGGGTTGGTGTGGCGCAAATACACCTATCAAAGTGTCTTACTAGTCCCAATGTTTTTTATTATCAATACTGAGCGGTTTACGGTCATTTCCTTGTGTCCTTTGTTTCCCCCCGCTGTGGCCCCCTCCTGCGATCGGAGTACTAAGGGGTGCACAGGCCCTCATGGTATTATTCTGCCCCACTCTACTGCATCATCCAAACGTGGTCTCTGGATGGCCTGATGTACAGGTTGCACCCAATCTTGGCCTGAGGTCTGTCAAGGGCCTAGCACAACAGCCTCAGTGGATGCACATTATTACACGCAGGCCTGCGTAGCTCGGGGCCTGACAATGATCCTGTCCCTGCCTCACAACTGTGCTTACCATGGCCACCAACGTTACTGCGGTATATCTCGGTCCAAGCTCACGATTGCCGGAGGAGCCCCGCAACTCCAGGCGCTTCTTCCTTTCAGCCGCACTGGACTGTGTGGTGCCAGGCACACCGCCACCGGTTGTCGCTGGTTTCGGCACGCCGCTCCCCGGGACCACCCGTCCAGCAATCGCATACTCGCCTGGGGCATGGTAGTCTTGCTCATAGCCGGAGAGCCTCCTTCACTTTGGCGCCCGCCGTGCATCACAGTCCATAACTCTGGCTAGGCGGCTTCGATGCCGACGGTGGCTGGCGAGTTGAATAGCATACAACAGCGGCAATAATATTCCCCCACACTGCAGCTACCTTTTAATGATTCGCCCAAGAATTATGGAGGATAGTTGGTGGCGATTAAGAGAGTTCTCCTAGATCGCAGCCTTCTTGATGACAGGCTAGCTCAGCCCCGGCTTTTTTACTTATTGGTATCTTTGGTCGCATGACTCCAGTGCCATGACAATGGTCCTGTGAGACCAAGAAATCTGATTGCCTGGCCAAAACATAAATGAAAATGTTGCACACACCATTTAAGTACTTAGGGACTCGGTTTCCATGTCCTGATTTTCCCCCCAAAAAATAACAAGCAGGGGTGCAGGGTGGGAGTACCTAGTGCATGGCTCTAATGGAGGATGCCTAGGAGCCAAAATGGAAAAATTCATGCCACAGGTATCGCGGTGTACTCCTGAAAGACTCAGCAAGGCCTCCGTGTGAGGTACTCTGGGCAGCATGGCCATCTCCTGTGGCTCTCAGGGGTACCAAGGCACCATGCCAGTGTTAAAAAGTGAAGTTGGTAGTGTACCCTGGGTATATCAAAATAAAATTACTAAAATGGAAAATGTGGGAGGGGTCTGTGGGAAGGATATCCGACTGTGGGGACTTGGTCAGCAATGAGGAGCACAAGAAAACAACATACAGCCAGGCAAACAGTCTGGATCCCAAAGGATGCAATGAGTCACAAAGAAATAAAATATGCAAGAAAGAAGTGACTGAAACAGATGGATATACCAAAGAACAAAAATATATTTCCACTACAAAGTTTCAGCTTCAGCCTTCCTCAGGTAGTACAAGATGGTTTGCTCAGTGGCTGCACAGATGACATATATTTAATACTGTGCCTGGGCTTTTGTCATTTTACTGCCTGGCATGGATAGCACTTAGCTAATCTTATGCTGAAAGACTTTTCTGCACAAATGGCAAAATACTTTGTCCCTTTCTATCTCGTCGTGGACGGCACTGTGGTAATGCTATGCTTACGAAACTTTGCTAGATAACAGACATTTGAGGTGAACAGATTCAGAGTGTTGCTGGTTTGTAGGGTACTCTATACAGGAGTTGTTCTCTACCTAAACTTGCAAACTACCCAGAGTTCTCTTCTTTTAAAATATGCAGTGCTCTAAGCTTAAAAGGGTACTGTTTTATGTGTGTATGTATATACATATATTCTCTGAAAAAACCAAGGTTACAGGGCTGGTATAGTTAGGAAATAGGGTTAAAAAAAACCTTAGATATTCACTGAAAAAAACAAAGGAAACAGGGATGTTATAGTTAGGCTGATATTTCACTCATACAAAACCACAATGCACTGCTTATGACCACTCATATTACATCACTCATGACATGGTCAGTGACATCACTGGTGACAGCATTGATGACATCATTAATGACATCAGTGATGACATTATCCACAGAATCTCTGATGCAGCCACTCACACCCTCATGTAATCTTTCCTACAACCATTCCAACTTTCACACTACCAGTCTCGAAAACCATTGACACACCCATACCAGTACTTACATACCAACTCACTGATTCATAGGTCTATACACTAACCTAGTCACTCACACATACAGCCACTCTCACAATCACTCACTCACACTTACAGTTACTTATATACTCCAACACTCACGTATACTGCCTTTCACATATGTGGTTATTCACCCATATATATCACTGACACATCCGTTTGCTCAACGACACAGCCAATATACACTCTCACTCACCTATACAGTCCTCTCAGATGTACTCATTAACCCATATAGCCAGTGATTCACCCACTCACTCATTCATGCAGGGAGTCACACACCTTCTCACCCACCCACACAGATACTCATACACCCATACAGGTACTCAAAAAGCCAATCAATAACCCATATAGGCACTCATGTACCTACTCACAACCCATGAAAGATGATTTTTCCATTCTGGTCTTGCAAATATGTGTTGTGCCTCAAATTTTGGCATAAACGTATTGGCATACGATGGGTCTCAAGCAAACCCCATCGAAGTACCGCTCAACTGAAGATAAAACTTCTTATCCCATTCAAAATAACTGTGATGGAGACAGAAATCCAATAATTCTAGCAGAAATATCTTGTTAGTTCCAACCGAATCTTGCTGAAAGAGAGACCACTCAATAGCCTCCAAACCTTCAGAGTGTGCAATAGAAGTGTATAGTGCAACAACATCTATCGAGCACAATACACACTCACTTGGAGATGTTAAGACCACTTTCTCAGTTTTGTGATGAAATCTGCAGTGTGCTGTATATAGGTGTGCTATGTTTGAACAAATGGCTGTAGAAAAGTGTCGATGAATCTGCCGGCATTTTCAATCACGGACCCACATCCCGACACAATAGTTTGGAATGGTGGGTCGTGGAGGTTTTTATGGATTTTTGGAAGCATGTACATTTTCGGTCTACGTGGAAATGCTGTTAAGAGGTAATTCGCTGAGTTTTCCTCAATCCACTCCAAATTTAAAGCTTTATCAACAATCTGTTGCAATAAACTAGAAATCTCCGGTGTGGGGTCTTTGTCTAGTAGCATATATGTGTTTGTGTTGCT
Organism: Lissotriton helveticus; assembly: GCF_964261635.1. Classification (NCBI taxonomy): domain Eukaryota; kingdom Metazoa; phylum Chordata; class Amphibia; order Caudata; family Salamandridae; genus Lissotriton; species Lissotriton helveticus. The sequence continues at coordinate 966,772,676 of NC_136071.1, read as the reverse complement.
AACGTGTTCTCCCACTTCCATTTTGTAAAAGTGCGTGTCCATGAGAACCAAGGCTCCGCCCTTATCTGACTTTTGGAAAATAATCTTGTTGTTCCGAGACAGCTGTGCTAAAGAAAGGCCTGAGGAGCCAGGGAAAACCCTCGTAATCAAAGTATCATCATACGTCCTCAAATCTAAGGAAATTGCTGTTTTGAACAAAGGAATCTCTTTCGTTCCCAAATACACAGGATCATCGTTGGAAAACAAAATCTCGTTGTACAAATTCATGAGAGTATTGAGGTTACTGATTATTTTTTTTAATGTAGTGCCACCACAAGATCCTTAAGAAGTCACAACTAAAGATTTCAAACCGAAAAGTACATTTGAGGCTCCAGTGTCACATAAGTCCTTGGACCTATTTGAATCCTTGGTTAGCAAGGATCTAAAATAATTGAACTACAAGATGAAGAAGAATTCACCTAACAACTTAAGTTGTGCAGAAAAGAGCATTTTAGCACAGCTGTCTCGGAATAACGAGATTATTTTCCAAAAGGCAGATAAGGGCTACTCCAGCAAGAACCTGAGTTTAACAACCGTTATTCGCATACACAAGATCCAGAAACATTAAAGAACTACTTACGAGTCAAATAATTTCCAACACAGAGGCTTTCGTGGGAATGCGTAAATGTCTGAATTGCATACACTGCAACAATGTCACCCTAGGGAACTGTATATTTCACCCAAATTCAGGTGAAACCATTAAGCTACTTTTGAAAGGAGATTGCAACACAAATATCGTTATTTGCTTGATCAAATGCTCCTGTAGCATGTTGTATATAGGGATAACAGAAAGAAAACTCAAAATTCGGATCTCTGAGCAAAAAAGCCGAATACAGAACAAATGCCCTACATCATGCTTGGCAAACACTGGGTTGAACATCAACACACAATAGCACAGATTAAATTTCAGATTATTGAAATAAATTGTAGCCGAGTATCCAGGTTTACATATTAATAAATGTTTATTGCAGAGAGAAACGTTCTGGATGAAAAGTTTGGACACTTCGAAGCCACGCGGGCTTAATGATAGACTCGAAATGAGTTGCCCTTATTATGAAAATCCTGGGAAGCGTTTTTTAAAAAACATATTTAAAAAGGGGGGTTTTAAGCAGGCTAAGGTTGCTTTACTGTTCCTGAAATTGTCCTCTGAGGTGTTACCTCTTTTTTCTACTGTGAACTTCCTAAGGTCGGCATTGCGATCGAGAAAGACAAGATGTGAGGAGTGACCACAGTACATTTATTACTATAAGGTTGAGAGCCCTATAATGAATTGTATGGGCAAGGGTATCTTTTTATAGAAATGTAACTTAATTAGGCCTACCTGTTAGTAACATGAAATTTTGCAATAGCGTCAAAATTTTAGTCAAAGATGCTTATCCCTTTTTAAGGGTTGTTTGGTATATGAATTTGTAGCTGAAATTGTGTTTAATGTGTAATTTATGCTTTTAAATGTTTTTTTAATTGCACTTTTATGGTATTGTATTGATACCGAATAAAGTTATATATATATATATATATATATATATATATATATATATATATATATATATATATATATATATATATATATATATATATATAATTGGTGAGGATCTTATTTATGCTAGCGGAGCTCTTATACTGTTTTTATTCTCCACAGGATTTTGCGAGACACCCACCAGAATCAGGGTACGAGTCAGTTTGTTCACAGTTCCTGTGTGTATCATCTGGGCTTAGAGCCCCCAAGCAACTCGCCAGCTTGTAGTAGAATGTCATATTTTAATATTTATATCTTTCTGGTTACCACAGCACTTTCTATATGGACTTCTGGGAGCGCAGAAGTTGAATGTGGTTATTTTTGGATATTCACTGTTTTGTCACTGTTTCCTCGTTTTCTGAAGGTACTCTTTTTTGCACTTTGTGTATTATAGATACATCATGTATGGTGAAACTAGCATAGTGAGAGTGTTCATTATTTTTAGCTAATATATTTTTTAATAGTGGGTCCATCGGACCTTACTCATTGATTCTTCAGACACTTAGTGAGTATAGTTCAGTTTGATGCATGATTTTGATAGATACTAGATCCAACCTTTCTTCCTTCTTCTTTCTTTTGTGGTTTTGGACTATGATTTTGACTGTTGCACTCAGTTGATCATTTCTTTTTTCCCCACATTCTGTGACTAAGCTTCTAGCACGATGAGATTGGCACTGTTGGACCACTTATGTGTTCAAAAGGGTCACACTGGTATATGGTCAATAGGTGACCATTGTTCTGCGTAAATGTACATGACGCAATAATGTATCGTTAATTTCTGTTTTTTGCAGTGATGCCCCTTAGGAAGGGACAATAGTCCCGGAATGCATTAGGCTTAGCCATCTACACCTATCATGTTTTGGATGTCATGATACTGATTTAATATTGTTAATTTTACGACTGTTATAATTACAGCTCTATATTTGTATGTATATGTTTCTTGAAATGTGTATTACAGGATAGATTCCCGAAGTTTGAAACATCATGGTCAAGGTTTTGTTAAAACATTAAATTCAATGTAAAAATACAATTAAGTTTATTGTTTCATAAGTGAAGGTCTGTATAACACTTGTGTTGTGCGCATCTGAGTCCAGCAGACATGTTTGCTGCTGGCCCCCCTTCTTAGTTTCAGTGCAGTGTGTTAGGTACACACCGTCAGATACAGCACACTGCTCATTATATTGAGAAATCTCAGAAATAATTTAAGGTAGCCGGAGTGCATAGTCCACACCACCATATACCTATCAACGTAAGCACTCCAGAGCTTTAGGAGATGCATATACCTTGGATAAATGCTATGAAGGCTTCCCAGACCATCGCTTTACTTGACACGGAGTTTCAGTTGAGTTGCAAATATTTCAGGATAGCATCCCTTACTTTGGTGCAAAAGACTTGATCTTGCAATTCAGTGGCTGGTAAAACAGGGAGACACCCTCAAATAAATCGCCTAATACCTAACTATAAGAACTCAGAGAATCCATCTCCCACTGTTCACCTTGGAACCCGTGAATATCATCTGCGGCATCCCCCATGGATTGTCCCTCAGCCGCACCCTCATCGGCATATATATGACCCCACTTACCAACACCTTAAAATCACACCGACTCAACATCACCTCCTATGTCGTCGACACCCAGCTCATCCTCTCGCTGTTAGACAAACCCTCTACCTCTGGAGCCAACTTCCACAAATGTATGATGAACGTCACCGATTGGATGAAAGACAACTGTCTCAAGCTCAACACAAACAAGATCTCATCTTTGGGGACAACAGCAGATTATGGATTGACGCAAGATGGCCTGCTGAACTCAGCCCATCCCCCGCATGTCAGCCCATCCCTGCAACCTAGGCATCATCTTGGACAGCAAGCTAATCATGAAGAAACAGGTGAACGCAGTCTCATGCACTCGCTTGCACATCCTTTGCATGCTTGGCAAGATCTTCAGGTGGCTCCCAGTCAGCACCGGTCCGTCACACAAGCCCTCATCATCAACAGACTGGAATACAGGAACACACTCTAAGAAGGAGTCACTGCTTGCCTCCTGAAGAGACTACAGACAATACAAAACTCAGTGGCCAGACTCATCCTAATCCTCCCCACGTGAACCCACATCACACCCCACCTCAAGAAACTACACTGGCTCCCCATCCAGAAGAGATAATACAAGATGCTGATGCATGAATATAAAGCCCTACAAAATAAAGGACCGTCATACATCAACAAATGCATGACCTTCAAATAACTAACAAGATACTTATAATCCACCTCCCTCTTCCCTGCAGACACCCTCAGGATCCACTGAATTAACAATGAAGGACACTCTTTCTCACACCTGCCGGCCACATCTTGGAACCACTTTATCCTGTACCTAAGGACTGCCCTATGGCTCTGGCAATTCAGGAATGAGCTCAAGACCTGACTGTTCGAATGTACAGATCACCTAGAGGCAGTTAGCATCTCCAGTGCCTTGAGACCCTCAAGGGAGACATGCCATGCTTTATAAACCCTTGATTGATTGAGATGCTGCCACTCTTCCTTAAATCCTAATTACAAGGTTACCAGGTTTTGATGTGGGATATCAGAAATTTGGAATCCATGATTATTGGAGACTAAATACACAGGCCCAGTAATACTGCAGTCTGTTTCCCATGTAATTTTTCCTCATTCTGGGAAGAAAAATACTCTAATTTTCTAGTTGCTTAGAACAAGCCAAAAGTATCAGTGGAAGGGCCAGTTAGAGGTGAAAGGTTGGGCAGGGGATGGTGGGGTCGGGCTGAAACCTGTCTGAGGGAGCATTGTCTGCTCACCTTGCACTGGTGCAGGGTCAAATGGCAGCTGTGCTCCTGTTCGAGTTTCCTGTCGCAGTAGCATGTACCAAGGACTGGTGTGTCTGTGGTCCCAATATTATCAAGTCCAGATGTTGCAGACCAGATAATGCAAGGCTCAGTGACACATGGAATTGGTGATGGTGGTGTTCCTCCTGCAATTTCTAATCTGTTTGTTGTAATCGAGCCCTGTGTGTTTAAATATGGAAGTGATATTTCAATATTACACAAAAAATGGCATTCTCAACATATGTAACACTCATGCAATCAATAGTTGCAGAAATGTGGGAAATATAAAATCACGAGGACAGAGTCAAAGGGGAAAGTGGGTATGACAAATGAGGAGAAAAGGAATGAGAAAAATGCTTTGTTAAACAAGCATAATCCTAGCTAGGGAAATATTATAGCCCTAAAGCACTTCTTAAAATATAACGAGAACTCATCATTTTATGTAGAAACATGGAAGGGGCTCCATAATTCATTATACACACTTCATATGTGTGAGGTCCACTCAGTTGTTATTCAACTGGGACAGCAAAGAGTTACACAGATCCCTATGAAGATTTTAGTTAAGTCTATTCAGGTGTGATGTAAGTACCACAGAGGGTTACTCAGTTACATGAATATTTGTGTGGATGCTCCAACCAAGTAGTGCAAGGAACGAAGAGACTTACTCAACTAAACAAGGAGCATAAGAACCAGACACCTACGTAGATAGTGCCTGAGAACTAGAATACAGAAATGTGGTGTGTTAGGCATTTGAGAGTGTTTCTGTCTAATGTATTCTGTTGGATATCCGTGTCTGGTGTTTTTGATGATTAGCAATATGTACAAAGTAATGTACATAGGACAACCTTAGCATGAAAGTAGAAGTTTTGATATGGGAGGAAATTAATAATCTTTGTATGGCAACAGTTAGACACACTGGTGCATTGTTGTGGGTCTTGCCCGAAGGAACACCCTCTTGTGTCATACATGTAAAGTTGGAAAGAATTGAAGACAAAAAACTTTTCTCAAACGTTACGCCTGCCTTAAACAGTAATTCATTTTTGTTTCAAAGTCCTTCTACCTTTTTTAGTAACTTTTTTGCATCAAAATCCATGGATAGATGCATGGGAACGCCCATGTAGCAGCCATGGAATGCCCCCTTGACGCAAAGTAGCACAAAGCTCTACTTTGTGGTACCTTTTCAAAACAAATCAGGATTTGTGCTGCAAAGAACATCCCAAAAAAACACTTTGAGCAGGTTTGCAAACTTTGCATCTCTTTTGTGGAGCAAACCCAGAGCAAATATCAGTAGATCTGACCCTGAATGTGTGAACAAAGTTTGTTGGATGTATGTCGTTACAACGCATGCTATTTCCACGCATGCCTTTACAACGCAGGTTTTACAACGCAAGTTGTTACAACGACTTGCGTTGGGGGGCGCTGGATAGTGAATAGTTTAATTTACTATTCCAACTCCAGTCCCTGTGGATAGTAGGGAAGGTTTTGGATAGTAAATTAAACTATTCCCTATCCTACAGCGCCTTCCAGCGCAAGTCGTTGTAACGACTTGCGTTGTAATTCCTGCGTTGTAAAGGTACTGCGTGGAAAAAGTTTAGTTGTAAAGGATGTTTACCAAGTTTATTATGCACCTTATAGCAACTGGAGTTTCAAGGGAAATATTTACAAGATCAATTATACTAATGAACAGATAGTGAGAATGGGAATTTCGCTATTAAAAAAATGACAAATCCTGGTTTTCACAGAACCATCACAAGCACGGGGACACTAGAAGAAGGACAGCCAATGGGACAGGGTCACACAAGCAGGCACAGTGAGCTGACCAAACAGTCTAGGGATACATGAACAAGGATACACCTCCCTGTAAAACATTGCAAGATGCTGGGTTTCATAAATAATAATTAACATAACATAACACAATACTTGGACCTCAAATAGTTGGCTGACAGACACACCTAATATGTCAAAAAGCATTAGTGCATGTTGGTGGCAGTAATACATCTCTCTAGAGTATGATAATTATATTGCCCCCGAAAATGTTATGCACACTGTTATTTAGAAACAAAGAAACGTGTATTTATCCCTGATACATTGAACAATCCCATGTTTTCTTGTTCTTTAAAGACATGCCCTGTATCACATTACTCCCAAACGCCTGATATGAGGACACAATCGCCTCCCAGAGCACAGTTGCCTCTAAATATTTCTGTACTTCAAAGTAAATTGTTTATTCACCTGAGTGTTTAACTATGTCAATCTGCTCTCATTACCACTTTTAATTGAATAATTCAACAAGTTAATTCGCCAGTGAGCACATCAGACAAATGAATTTGTCAACACATTTTCGTCTTGCAGTAGTTATAGCAACCATCTATGTCCCTAATGCATTCTGCGCGAGATAATTTAATTTAGAGGGTAGCTGTGAAAGAAATTTGCATACATGCATATTGTGATGTACTGAGTCTCTAAGTGTATTAATACATTCTAATGTTATCTTTCATGGTGAAATCCTGCTGGGGAAAAAGATAGGAACTGCCTAACCTGATTGTCTGCTAAAATGTGCTTGATGGATATCTAATGCTCTCGGGGGGTTGTGTTCACAAATGCAGAGTGCTCATGTATTAAGCAGCTGATCTTGTGTTTGTTTGCTTCTTTGAATTGATCAGAACAAATATACACTGACAAGACTCCTGCCACCCTTTATTGATCTATCCTCATCACGCAGCACCTTAATAATCACCAATAATCTAGCAAATACATGATATAAGATGCCATTTCATGAAGTCGTGGCTATGAATTCTGTCGTTCCATTATCTACCCAGAATCTGTGTGGTGTGCAGTACAGTGGCTACTCTCCAGTACTCCTTTTGTGGTACTGCGTGTCGGCAGATGTGCGCAAATTGCGCACAATCCTGCACAACGACTACAACTGTCCCAAAAACAAGTGTAGATTTCCATGGAAGCAACAGGGGTACGTGTTGGCACGAAACTAAAAACAGCACTTTATTAATTAATTAATTTGTTTACATTTTTATAAAGCACAGCAAAAGCAAAATAAGGACAGTAATCCCTCAGCAAAGTGCAAAGCCCTGTTATATCAAATCATGTTACAACAGGAAGGCCAAACATTAAAGGATTCTCCTTGAGAAGTCAAAACAAATGGTTTTGAACACTCAAATCATGAACAATTGTCAAATGGTAATTTTTGAGACTTTTGATAACATTCATAACTCTTCCTTCAGAAGGAGGGAAATATTTGGGAGACCAGTAAGAGAGCAAGGTTAGAACACACAAAGAGTTGAAAAGGAGTTTTCACCAGTGACATTTAGAGAGTCAACTTGTGAGGAGCCAGGAATACGTTTCTTAGAGGCATGAAACCTCTACAGTGTGACAGAGAGAGTAGTGCACACATCATAGTAAGGACAATGATGGAACTCCTGCCTCTGCATCTCAGGCAATCACCGTCACTGTCTCAAGGACCTCAAGACCTGGCTCTTTGGCTGAACTGGGCTATTAGTGGAATGACTGTCGGTGAGGGTGACTATAGGCAGCGGTGCAGGAATTTTAGCAGTACCTCTGACAAAGATAGTCTCTAGCAAAATCTGTTTAATTGCGTATAGATGAAGACCTTTACTTCACACTGTGTGGCTGTGTAAATGGAAAAAATGAATGGAGTCTATGTCGACTATTATTGTCGACTATGTCGACTATTATTATTCATTTTGAGCTAAATGAGGACAAGATGGAAGTTCTTCTTCAGGTTTCCCTCATCAATGTGGATGTGAAAAACCGCAATCCAGGGAATCCACACCCATATCCACAATCTGTAAGATTTAGGGCCAGATGTACGACCCTTACATTTTAGACTCACAAACTGCCTCACTTTGCGAATCGCAATTTACAACAGTGTCTCAGACACTACTAGCGATTTCTAATGGGGTTGCAAATTGCCTGCCTCAATAATATTAATGAGGCAGGTGCTATTTGCGACCCCATTAGGAATGGCCAGCACTCACAGGGATGGTGGCCTGCGGAGGTCAGCAGAACACCAAGTCTGTGACTCCTTTTGTATCGCTTTGTTCGCCCTAAGTGTGGCAGGGTATGCTCAGACGTGAGTCCCTTGTTCACTTGGCCACTGGATTCAAGATAGCCTGGCTGATGAGGATTATGAATCCGAAACCGGTCCCAGGATGCTTGTTTCCGGTCCAGGGAAGACATGGTTTGGCAGTTCGGGCTGGACTGTTCCCATGAGGCAACAGGGTCAGACTGATTTGCATATAGCCATGTCTGAACTGGGGTGGCTGAGTGAACTAAAGAATGGTGATGGATTAAACCCAGATCAGTTGACTGGGGGTGAGTGTTTGATTTGTTCAAACGCTCCGTCCATCATCTCCTTTTGTATCTCTTTGTTCGCCCTAAGTGTGGCAGGGTATGCTCAGACGTGAGTCCCTTGTTCACTTGGCCACTGGATTCAAGATAGCCTGGCTGATGAGGATTATGAATCCGAAACCGGTCCCAGGATGCTTGTTTCCGGTCCAGGGAAGACATAGTTTGGCAGTTCGGGCTGGACTGTTCCCATGAGGCAACAGGGTCAGACTGATTTGCATATAGCCATGTCTGTACTGGGGTGGCTGAGTGAACTAAAGAATGGTGATGGATTAAACCCAGATCAGTTGACTGGGGGTGAGTGTTTGATTTGTTCAAACGCTCCGCCCATCATCTCCTTTTGTATCGCTTTGTTCGCCCTAAGTGTGGCAGGGTATGCTCAGATGTGAGTCCCTTGTTCACTTGGCCACTGGATTCAAGATAGCCTGGCTGATGAGGATTATGAATCCGAAACCGGTCCCAGGATGCTTGTTTCCGGTCCAGGGAAGACATGGTTTGGCAGTTCGGGCTGGACTGTTCCCATGAGGTAACAGGGTCAGACTGATTTGCATATAGCCATGTCTGAACTGGGGTGGCTGAGTGAACTAAAGAATGGTGATGGATTAAACCCAGATCAGTTGACTGGGGGTGAGTGTTTGATTTGTTCAAACGCTCCATCCATCATCTCCTTTTGTATCGCTTTGTTCGCCCTAAGTGTGGCAGGGTATGCTCAGACGTGAGTCCCTTGTTCACTTGGCCACTGGATTCAAGATAGCCTGGCTGATGAGGATTATGAATCCGAAACCGGTCCCAGGATGCTTGTTTCCGGTCCAGGGAAGACATGGTTTGGCAGTTCGGGCTGGACTGTTCCCATGAGGCAACAGGGTCAGACTGATTTGCATATAGCCATGTCTGAGCTGGGGTGGCTGAGTGAACTAAAGAATGGTGATGGATTAAACCCAGATCAGTTGACTGGGGGTGAGTGTTTGATTTGTTCAAACGCTCCGTCCATCATCTCCTTTTTGTATCGCTTTGCTTTTTTAATAAAGCAGGTTTTTTTTGCAATTTAATGCAGCCTGTTTTCCTTAACCGCTTTGATGCGGCGCACATTTTGCCGCTGTGCGGGTGAATTCTACGATTGCGCAAGTCGGACGGCCCCCGGCTGTCCAACGCCCACGCCCACCGTGACACCAGACGGCCAAGGGCCGTCCGACGCACGGAAGAGGTTAAAGAAAAACAGGATGCATTTAAAAAAGAAAAATGAAACATTTCTGTTTCATTTTTAAGAGCAGGCAGTGGTCCCTGGGATGGGACCACTGCCTGCTCTTAAGACATATTTTTGAACACTCTCACAAAGGGGAAGGGGTCACCTGGAGACCCCTTCTTGTTGCGAGTGGCTTACCACCTGCTTGAAGTAGGCGGTAAACTTCGAGTGTTTTCGACCACAAATGTGGTTTTCAAACAATCGTACATTGAAGTGCGAGTCACTATTAGGAAGGGATGGCCTTGGCACTCCCCTTCCTAATAGCGAGTCGCAAACCCTATTTTGCGAGTCAGTAATAGTTTACCAACTCGCAAAATAGGGTTTGTACATGGAGCAGACCAATTTTGCGGTCGCAAATGGACCACTGCCTGCTCTTAAAACATATTTTTGAACACACTCAGAAAGGGGAAGGGGTCACCTTGAGACCCATTCTTGTTGCGAGTGGCTTACCACCTGCTTGAAGTAGGTGGTAAACTTCGAGTGTTTTCGACCACAAATGTGGTTTTAAAACAATCGTACATTGAAGTGCAAGTCACTATTAGGGAGGGATGGCCTTGGCACTCGCCTTCCTAATAGCGAGTCGCAAACCCTATTTTGCAAGTCAGTAATAGTTTAGCAACTCGCAAAATAGAGTTTGTACATGGGGCAGACCAATTTTGCGGTCGTAAATGGGCCAATTTCCCGTTTGCGACCGCAAAAAACGTACATCTAACACTTAGATCTGCACAATAACCGAATATGAGGCCTCACCCTATGCAGTTTTGAACAAGCTGCCCCGTTTTTTCTGCCAGGTAAAATGAAGGTAATATGAAGGGATGTCAGCCTTTCCCCTCTCAATCCACATGGACAGATCATTTGTTAATCTCCTACCACAAAGGTAGAAAGCTTTATACAATGTCTGCAATGATGTTCCCCACTGTTGCTTGCTCAGGAACATGAATGTCAAGTTGAAGTACCTTCTGACTGGATCCTTACTACCAGCTCTGTCAATTTGGCTCTCTCAAGCTAGTAACGAAGTCTCATTTGAACGTTGTGCAGCAGATCTATTGCATTAACTTGACGAGACACCTATTAGCAACAGTCCAGTACTTCTTGACACAACAACTAAAACTTTTACAAGATGACAAATCTCAAGCTCAAACTGTTCCTTGGAAGTTGAGGAGCAGGACTGCCCTGAGAGTAGAAAAGCTACTCTAACTTAAAGGGAGTCAGAATCAAGGCACAGCTATCTAAGATCTGCGTGGAAAACCAACTCAAGAAGAGAGTATATCGAGAAGCCATGATGATCTTGCAGCCCAGATAAACTTGATCAACAAGTGAAGAATCATCTCATAAAAAACGGTCTAAGACTTGAAAAAAAGCATAAAATGGCTGCACCCACTGGTTCTCCTACACTTATCCTACAAGCTGTTCCCCCAATTGTTCCGCAGTGCAGGACATGCACCTGGCCCTATGACCCACTGATTGACACAGAGTGTGGCCTTCTGAGGTTTCTTAAGAAAGTGACTTAATGGGTGCCATATGTTTTGCACAAGAATAACCCCGGGACTCTTTCACACCCCAGGCTCATTAGTGTGCCTGCTGTCTTGTAAGGGATGCCATGTTGAGCTCAGGATTATTTGAACCATGATCCTGTAACTTGCAGGTCCTGAGTTATCGGTGTTCTATATTTAGGGATCACCGAACCCTTAAACCAGGATGTGCTAGCTTTCGGGTGCATACACTCTATCATGTAGGTTCACCCTTGACCCCAGCAGAGTTCATCAAAATGCTATGATGGACTGGAATGTAGCTGAGGACTGCTTCTATGAAGTGATCAAACATACTGAAAAAGTGCTGTATAGCAAGTTTTAAAGAACTATATAAGATGAAAACAATGGACACACAACTACAAATATAACCAAAACTTCAATTTCAGGCACATAATCACCATTTCCACAGAGTTTCTATATAGAACCACTCATGCAATCTGTTCTCAGCTCTTCTGGGATCTTGAATTGATAGCAGCACCAAATTGTTGACGTGTATGGTATCTGGCTCCACTTCATCTGACAACCTTTAGGTGAAGACATCAAGTAAATGGTGTTTGGACTAAATATCGGGAACACAGAATATTGTGTCAAAAATATTGAGGACAAGAATATTGTGAAAGTCTTTTTCCATGGGTAATTTAATTTTCATTATATATAACTCTACATATTTGTACCTTGGCAATATATACATATATCTTCAAGGTACATAGATCTGGAGTTAAGAATAGTACATTTATATTTAATTTTTTGCACTTATTTTTGTGTGGGACTATGGATTTGTTAAATGTCCTGCATGTATTGGGATTTCGACGCATAAACAGAATTGGTATAACGTGCTTAGTCCGCGTCAACAGTAAATGTTTGAATACGAAGTAGAGCTTCCGGCGTGGCCTAGTCTCCATCTATCTTCCCGTGAGACTACGCCACGCTGGAAGCTCTACTCCGTATTCAAACATTTACTGTTGACGCGGACTAAGCACGTTATACCAATTCTGTTTATGCGTCAAAATCCCAATACATGCAGGACATTTAACAAATCCATAGTCAAACACGAACAACGTGATTGGTGACGATCATCTGAACAAACGGGGGTCATAATTTTGAAAAGATTGAAGGTCCTGAAGATGGCCTTAAGGATTTCACAAACATAAGGCCGAAACGTCGACTTTATTTTCCACATCTTTGTATGCAGATACGTTCTGGACAGCGACATCTCTGTGTGTAGTTAGCAAGATAGGCTGTCATCTATTTATACTGAGTGGAACACAACGCAAGTGGATTGAAAGAACAATTCATTTATTTCTTGTCCATTTGTTTATTGTTGATTTTTTTCACTGTTCTCTTTTTTAACTAAATGTACCCTTTTTGATGAAAACTTTATATAAAGTTATATTTCTACTAAATCCATTTCCCGTGTAGCTCTCTTTTATGTGAGTACTTACCACTTTGTCGTAGTTGAAATTGATAAAATCAGTTTAAACAACAGGCATTAATTGAATTAAATTGATCTCAACCCACTAAAATATAAATTGATCAATTGCCTGTCACTGAGATACTTTCAAACAAATCCCCTTGTTGGCAATTGGCTATACCGAATTCTAGCCCAAGCTCGCAAGGGTTTATTGGGTCACCCACCTTGATAAAAGTATAGAGAAATAGCAGAAAGAGAAACTTAAATATTAAAAAGAAAATGGAAAGAAGTCAAAAGGAGGCCCTTAGAAAAAATAGAAGGTAAAAAGAGCAAAAAAAGGGAGATAAAATGATTACTCATATCAAGAAATCTTGACCCATAAGACAGTTATGAAAAAAGAATTGCTATCTCAAAGACATATCAACAACTGATGATAAATAAGCATTGCTCTTATATAAATTGGGCCAAATGCTGCTAGATATCTTTGGAATGCAATGAGTATCACCTGCTGTTGGCTTTGTGGGTATCAAGTAGAATCAATAAAAACTTATTTTATTCCAATATTGTAGTCTTATGGTGCTGAATTCACAATCAAATGAACAGTTAACTGAGATTGAGCTGAGCTTAATTATAACTTATTCTAGTGCCTTCTATTGTCCTCCATCATCTCCGTATTTGGTGTTTGTCAGGCCACTTGTGCTCTAACCTGTCTTGAGAGGTACAAAAGGGGGTGGTGATGGACGGAGCATTCTGAATCAAACACTCACACCCAGTCAAAAGATCTGGGTTGAATCCATCACCGTTCTTTAGCCCACTCTGCCACCCCAGTTCAGACATGGCTATATGCAAATCAGTCTGACCCTGTGTCTCATGGGAACAGTCCAGCCCGAACTGCCAAGCCATGTCTTCCTGGACCGGAAACAAGCTTCCGGGGACCGGTTTCTGGCATTCCAGCCGTCTTCAGCCCGGCTTGCTTGAATCCAGTGGCAAAGTGAGCAACGGACTCACGTCTGAGCATACCCTGCCACACTTATGGCGGCCAAAAGTGGTACAAAAGGGGGTGGTGATGGACGGAGCATCTGAATCAATCAAACACTCACACCCAGTCAAAAGATCTGGGTTTAATCCATCACCGTTCTTTAGCCCACTCTGCCACCCCAGTTCAGACATGGCTATATGCAAATCAGTCTGACCCTGTGCCTCATGGGAACAGTCCAGCCCGAACTGCCAAGCCATGTCTTCCCTGGACCGGAAACAAGCTAACGGGGACCGGTTTCTGGCATTCCAGCCATCTTCAGCCCGGCTTGCTTGAATCCAGTGGCAAAGTGAGCAAGGGACTCACGTCTGAGCATACCCTGCCAAACTTATGGCGGCCAAAAGCGGTACAAAAGGGGGTGGTGATGGACGGAGCATCTGAATCAATCAAACACTCACACCGAGTCAAAAGATCTGGGTTCAATCCATCACTGTACTTTAGCCCACTCTGCCACCCCAGTTCAGACATGGCTATATGCAAATCAGTCTGACCCTGTGCCTCATGGGAACAGTCCAGCCCGAACTGCCAAGCCATGTCTTCCCTGGACCGGAAACAAGCTTCCGGGGACCGGTTTCTGGCATTCCAGCCGTCTTCAGCCCGGCTTGCTTGAATCCAATGGCAAAGTGGACTGGGTTGGGTATGCTCAGACGTAAGTCCCAGGCTCTCCACACCACTGGAATCAAGCTATCCAGGCTGATGAAGGCTGATAGCCAGAAACCGGTCCTTGGATGCTTGATTCCGGTCTGGGAAAGACATGGCTTGATGGTTCGGACTGGACTGTTCCCATGAGGCACAGGGTCAGAGCTGATTTGCATATAGTCGGTGTCTAACCCAGGGTGGTGTGGAGTGCAAAAAAACGATGGATTTAGGCCCAGATCTTTTTAATGCGGTGAATGTATGACATTGTTCTACATTCTGTCCATCAACTGTGTTTTTTGCAATTTTCACCCCGAGTGGGCTGGGTATGCTCAGACGTGAGTCCCAGGCTCTCCACACAACTGGAGTCAAGCTATCCAGGCTGATGAAGCTGATAGCCAGAAACCGGTCCTTTGGATGCATGAATCCGGTCTGGGAAAGACATGGCTTGGTAGTTCGGACTTTACTGTTCCCATGAGGCACAGGGTCAGAGCTGATTTGTATATAGCCAGTGTCTAACCCAGGGTGGTGTGGAGTGCAAAAAAACGATGGATTTAGGCCCAGATCCTTGTACTGGGGTGAATGTATGACATTGTTCTACATTCTTTCCATCAACTGTGTTTTTTGCAATTTTCACCCCGAGTGGGCTGGGTATGCTCAGACGTGAGTCCCAGGTTCTCCACACCACTGGAGTCAAGCTATCCAGGCTGATGAAGGCTGATAGCCAGAAACCGGTCCTTGGATGCTTGATTCCGGTCTGGGAAAGACATTGCTTGGTAGTTCGGACTGGACTATTCCCATGAGGCACAGGGTCAGAGCTGATTTGCATATAGCCAGTGTCTAACCCAGGGTGGTTTGGAGTGCAAAAAAACGATGGATTTAGGCCCAGATCTTTTTAATGTGGTGAATGTATGACATTGTTCTACATTCTGTCCATCAACTGTGTTTTTTGCAATTTTCACCCCGAGTGGGCTGGGTATGCTCAGACGTGAGTCCCAGGCTCTCCACACAACTGGAGTCAAGCTATCCAGGCTGATGAAGCTGATAGCCAGAAACCGGTCCTTGGATGCTTGAATCCGGTCTGGGAAAGATATGGCTTGGTAGTTCGGACTTTACTGTTCCCATGAGGCACAGGGTCAGAGCTGATTTAGGCCCAGATCCTTGTACTGGGCTGAATGTATGACATTGTTCTACATTCTGTCCATCAACTGTGTTTTTTGCAATTTTCACCCCGAGTGGGCTGGGTATGCTCAGACGTGAGTCCCAGGCTCTCCACACCACTGGATTCAAGCTATCCAGGCTGATGAAGCTGATAGCCAGAAACCGGTCCTTGGATGCTTGAATCCGGCCTGGGAAAGACATGGCTTGGTAGTTCGGACTTTACTGTTCCCAAGAGGCACAGGGTCAGAGCTGATTTGCATATAGCCAGTGTCTAACCCAGGGTGGTGTGGAGTGCAAAAAAACGATGGGTTTAGGCCCAGATCCTTGTACTGGGGTGAATGTATGACATTGTTCTACATTCTTTCCATCAACTGTGTTTTTTGCAATTTTCACCCCGAGTGGGCTGGGTATGCTCAGACGTGAGTCCCAGGTTCTCCACACCACTGGAGTCAAGCTATCCAGGCTGATAAAGGCTGATAGCCAGAAACCGGTCCTTGGATGCTTGATTCCGGTCTGGGAAAGACATGGCTTGGTAGTTCGGACTGGACTGTTCCCATGAGGCACAGGGTCAGAGCTGATTTGCATATAGCCAGTGTCTAACCCAGGGTGGTGTGGAGTGCAAAAAACGATGGATTTAGACCCAGATCCTTGTACTGGGGTGAATGTATGACATTGTTCTACATTCTGTCCATCAACTGTGTTTTTTGCAATTTTCACCCCGAGTGGGCTGGGTATGCTCAGACGTGAGTCCCAGGCTCTCCACACCACTGGAGTCAAGCTATCCAGGCTGATGAAGGCTGATAGCCAGAAACCGGTCCTTGGATGCTTGATTCCAGTCTGGGAAAGACATTGCTTGGTAGTTCGGACTGGACTATTCCCATGAGGCACAGGGTCAGAGCTGATTTGCATATAGCCAGTGTCTAACCCAGGGTGGTGTGGAGTTCAAAAAAACGATGGATTTAGGCCCAGATCTTTTTAATGTGGTGAATGTATGACATTGTTCTACATTCTGTCCATCAACTGTGTTTTTTGCAATTTTCACCCCGAGTGGGCTGGGTATGCTCAGACGTGAGTCCCAGGCTCTCCACACAACTGGAGTCAAGCTATCCAGGCTGATGAAGCTGATAGCCAGAAACCGGTCCTTGGATGCTTGAATCCGGTCTGGGAAAGATATGGCTTGGTAGTTCGGACTTTACTGTTCCCATGAGGCACAGGGTCAGAGCTGATTTAGGCCCAGATCCTTGTACTGGGGTGAATGTATGACTTTGTTCTACATTCTGTCCATCAACTGTGTTTTTTGCAATTTTCACCCCGAGTGGGCTGGGTATGTTCAGACGTGAGTCCCAGGCTCTCCACACAACTGGAGTCAAGCTATCCAGGCTGATGAAGGCTGATAGCCAGAAACCGGTCCTTGGATGCTTGATTCCGGTCTGGGAAAGACATGGCTTGGTAGTTCGGACTGGACTGTTCCCATGAGACACAGGGTCAGAGCTGATTTGCATATAGCCAGTGTCTAACCCAGGGTGGTGTGGAGTGCAAAACAACGATGGATTTAGGCCCAGATCCTTGTACTGGGGTGAATGTATGACATTGTTCTACATTCTGTCCATCAACTGTGTTTTTTGCAATTTTCACCCCGAGTGGGCTGGGTATGCTCAGACGTGAGTCCCAGGCTCTCCACACCACTGGAGTCAAGCTATCCAGGCTGATGAAGCTGATAGCCAGAAACCGGTCCTTGGATGCTTGAATCCGGCCTGGGAAAGACATGGCTTGGTAGTTCGGACTTTACTGTTCCCAAGAGGCACAGGGTCAGAGCTGATTTGCATATAGCCAGTGTCTAACCCAGGGTGGTGTGGAGTGCAAAAAAACGATGGATTTAGGCCCAGATCCTTGTACTGGGGTGAATGTATGACATTGTTATACATTCTGTCCATCAACTTTGTTTTTTGCAATTTTCACCCCGAGTGGGCTGGGTATGCTCAGACGTGAGTCCCAGGCTCTCCACACCACTGGAGTCAAGAAGCTACCCAGGCTGATGAAGGCTGATAGCCAGAAACCGGTCCTTGGATGATTGATTCCGGTCTGGGAAAGACATGGCTTGATGGTTCGGACTGGACTGTTCCCATGAGGCACAGGGGGAGAGCTGATTTTCATATAGTCAGTGTCTAACCCAGGGTGGTGTGGAGTGCACAAAAATGATGGATTTAGGCCCAGATCCTTGTACTGGGGTGAATGTATGACATTGTTCTACATTCTTTCCATCAACTGTGTGTTTTGCAATTTTCACCCCGAGTGGGCTGGGTATGCTCAGACGTGAGTACCAGGCTCTCCACACCACTGGAGTCAAGCTATCCAGGCTGATGAAGTCTGATAGCCAGATACCGGTCCTTGGATGCTTGATTCCGGTCTGGGAAAGACATTGCTTGGTAGTTCGGACTGGACTGTTCCCATGAGACACAGGGTCAGAGCTGATTTGCATATAGCCAGTGTCTAACCCAGGGTGGTGTGGAGTGCAAAAAAACGATGGATTTAGGCCCAGGTCCTTGTACTGGGGTGAATGTATGACATTGTTCTACATTCTGTCCATCAACTGTGTTTTTTGCAATTTTTACCCCGAGTGGGCTGGGTATGCTCAGACGTGAGTCCCAGGCTCTCCAAACCACTGGAGTCAAGCTATCCAGGCTGATGAAGGCTGATAGCCAGAAACCGGTCCTTGGATGCTTGATTCTGGTCTGGGAAAGACATGGCTTGGTAGTTCTAACTGGACTGTACCCATGAGGCACAGGGTCAGAGCTGATTTGCATATAGCCAGTGTCTAACCCAGGGTGGTGTAGAGTGCAGAAAAACGATGGATTTAGGCCCAGATCCTTGTACTGGGGTGAATGTATGACATTGTTCTACATTCTATCCATCAACTGTGTTTTTTGCACTTTTCATCCCGAGTTGGCTGGGTATGCTCAGACGTGAGTCCCAGACTCTCCACACCACTGGAGTCAAGCTATCCAGGCTGATGAAGGCTGATAGGCAGAAACCGGTCCTTGGATGCCTGATTCCGGTCGGGGAAAGACATGGCTTGGTAGTTCGGACTGGACTGTTCCCATGAGGCACAGGGTCAGAGCTGATTTGCATATAGCCAGTGTCTAACCCAGGGTGGTGTGGAGTGCAAAAAAACGATGGATTTAGGCCCAGATCCTTGTACTGGGGTGAATGTATGACATTGTTCTATATTCTGTCCATCAACTGTGTTTTTTGCAATTTTCACCCCGAGTGGGCTGGGTATGCTCAGACGTGAGTCCCAGGCTCTCCACACCACTGGAGTCAAGCTATCCAGGCTGATGAAGGCTGATAGCCAGAAACCGGTCCTTGGATGCTTGATTCCGGACCGGGAAAGACATGGCTTGGTAGTTCGGACTGGACTGTTCCCATGAGGCACAGGGTCAGAGCTGATTTGCATATAGCCAGTGTCTAACCCAGGGTGGTGTGGAGTGCAAAAAAACGATGGATTTAGGCCCAGATCCTTGTACTAGGGTGAATGTATGACATTGTTCTACATTCTGTCCATCAACTGTGTTTTTTGCAATTTTCACCCCGAGTGGGCTGGGTATGCTCAGACGTGAGTCCCAGGCTCTCCACACCACTGGAGTGAAGCTATCCAGGCTGATGAAGGCTGATAGCCAGAAACTGGTCCTTGGATGCTTGATTCCGGTCTGGGAAAGACATGGCTTGGTAGTTCGGACTGGACTGTTCCCATGAGGCACAGGGTCAGAGCTGATTTGCATATAGCCTGTGTCTAACCCATGGTGGTGTGGAGTGCAAAACAACGATGGATTTAGGCTCAGATCCTTGTACTGGGGTGAATGTATGACATTGTTCTACATTCTGTCCATCAACTGTGTTTTTTGCTAACCTGTCTTGAGGCCTGATACTTTGCAGTTTCCACCTATGTTTTATCCTTAATTATAATAAACATATTTACTTTTAGGGGTGCTTTCATGTGAGTTTTAGTTCCCTAAAGTTAAAACTTCCTGTTTCTAAATAATCTTTTTAGGCATTATTAAACATAGGCATTTTATATATGTTGCTTTTTATGCTCTTATAAGTGTCTAACACTCCTAATTAAGAGCTTTGTTTATAGTTTGGGATATGGGATACTCAGTCAAACAAAGCGGATAACCTGTCTGCCTTTTTACAAGTCATAGGCTAAAATGCAAGATGGTGGATGGAATAACCACCACATTTATGATGGATTACCTATCCACCAGCCTCTAAATAAGGGCCTATCAAGTTTAGATAAATGTAAGATTAGGGGAGTTAGCGTACAAACCATTATTTTTCCGTCACTACCTTCTCTTTCTCAATAATAACAGAAATCAGCAAACAGGAAAGCCTTACATGTGTATGCAACAATTTCGAGCTAAGCAAAAATTTTCTCAACAAACCTGTCCGAGATGTGTCCAAAACACATCCAATAAACTAGTCCTTTAAACAAGAAATAGTTCCACCCACCATCATAGCAGTGTTATCATGCCCAACAGAAGAAAGCTACTCTTGTCTTTGCAATAGACATAAACTTGCCTTGTGGTCCCTGATCAACCAAGATTCCCAATCAATCTGCAATTTTCCAGCTCAAGGATCATTTTGAAAAAGAAGACATTGTCGACTGACTACTGTTCAGTTTAAACCCTTTCCATCACGGTGGGCGTGTGCGTCAGAACCGGGCGCACATGGAATTCACCCGCACCGCGAGGGAATTCCAGACGTGTTCAAGTTGTTAAGCCAGGCATGATGCAGAATTCTTTGATTTCATAATAGGGGCTGCAGCACCAGATATTTCAGATGAAGGTAAGATGGCCCTGCTTAAATAACTTGACTTCAGGGGCTCCTGTGTTATCTTACCTACAAACTAGAAATGTTTCAATTACTTGCTTAATGTCTTTAGTTGAAACTTCAAGACCAACTCCTGTCAGTTGTAGTGATCCCACTTACAAATTGTGGTCAATTGAATACACTTCTACCCAATTTAGTTAACTGCTGGAAATAATGTTGTTATGTTATAAGTAAGAAAAAATTATCTGGATGAGCCCCATAAGCCATAAGCCAAATGGTATTCAAAGAGGGAACATAGAGGGAACATGCATAGTACACAGTATTAAAAAATATTCTGCGGGCGCGCCTTACAACAACAATCTGTATGACAGTTTTTACAAAGTTTGGATAGAATATACTAGCTCACCCGTCGCGCGTTGCTGCGATCTCCGAAGTGTCATTTTAATTCTATTTATTTATTCGAGTGCTTGTGGATACACAATTTTTAGTTTTTCCGTCTGGTGCGTACATCAGTATTCGAAAGAATATGAGGGCCCTGGGGGGGCCGATATTTAAAAAACTTTATTTCAGAAACCTTCGCGGGAGTGTACTCAACAACTTCCCAAAGTTTCCTGGCGATCGGATGAATGCTGTTTTAATTCTATTTATTTATTCGAGTGCTTGTGGATACACGATTTTTTGTTTTTCCGTCTTGTGCGTACATCAGTATTTGAAAGATTATGAGGGCCCTGGGGGGGCCGATATTTAAAAAACTTTATTTCAGAAACCTTTGCGGGAGTGTACGCAACAACTTCCCAAAGTTTCCTGGCGATCGGATGAATGCTGTTTTAAATCTATTTATTTATTCGAGTGCTTGTGGATACACAATTTTTTGTTTTTCCGTCTGGTGCGTACATCAGTATTGGAAAGATTATGAGGGCCCTGGGGGGGCCGATATTTAAAAAACTTTAATTCAGAAACCTTCGCAGGAGTGTACTCAACAACTTCCCAAAGTTTCCTGCCGATCGGATGAATTTTGTTTTAATTCTATTTATTTATTTATTTGAGTGCTTGTGGATACACGATTTTTTTGTTTTTCCGTCTTGTGCGTACATCAGTATTTGAAATGTTATGAGGGCCCTGGGGAGCCGATATTTAAAAACAATTTATGCCAGAAACCTTCGCTGGAGTGTACTCAACAACTTCCCAAAGTTTCATGGCGATTGGATGAATGGTGTAGTAATGCATAAAGGACAAACAGAAAGACAGACAGACATACATTTGTTTTTATATATATATAGAATAATACTAATCAGTGATTCAATCTGATCAGAACTCAAGCCCAGATGTACAAACATTTTGCGATGTGTTTGCAACACAAAAGTGACGCATACCATTGCAAAATTTTTTTTATAATTTATTTTGAACAAAACCTAATCTATGGTGGAAAGTTGCCTAAAAGTAATGCAAAGCAGCCCCAGGCACTGCTTTGCATTACGCAGCGTCAAGGGGGCGTTCTATGGGTGGTACATGGGTGTTACCATGCAACCAGACATGGCTTTTCATGCAAAACCATATCTAATAATAGTAGACAGGGGTTTGCATAAAAAATTACTGCCACTTCAAAGCAGGTAAGGAGTGGAGAAATTATCTAACAAACACAGTAGGAAAAGTTTAAAAAGTTGTCTAGGCAAGGTATTTTGTACAGGAAAGGAACACTTCTTCCACTACAAAACCCATGCTAGACTTATGTTTAGCATAAGTCACTATGGTGCAATGGTGTGTGCGTGACTCTCAGCAGCAAAATTCTGCATCGGCCCTAGGAAGAGGGGCAGAGGGTGCCATTTCTCAGTAGATATGTTGCTTTCCTGCTCCTTGCCTGTCATGTAATGCAGCACAGCAGTTTTGGTTGCGGGGATGTGCAATTTAAGCTCCACCCCTATACATCATAAAAGTGCAATATGTGTGTGCATTAGCATAATATATTTTGTGTAGAATGAAACATTAAACTTACTACTGTAGTGTATTCACGGTAGAACATAGTCATTCATATAATTGTCCGTTCTACTACCTTTATTAAATATTACAATTTGTAGTTCTCATGCATATTTCCTTCTGTGTATTTTGAGTTATGTCATATATACCTAAAAGTATACTTTCCATGTAATAATGTAATCATCAATGTTTTACGTTTTATTGTAACTGTATGTGTGTATATTGTTATGTATTTTATGTGTAAATTGACTGCTTTATTAAGTTAGCCTAACCAAAGGCCCTAAGCGTTTGGTTTTCAGGGACAATTTGCCTGGATTGCAATGTTCTTTCCTTTGCTGGTGTGTTCGCATGATCTCATAGCCAGTGAAAGGATTACTGGGTATTAAAGATAGTAACGCTTGGAAGGAGACTATGGGCTAGATGTAGGTAATGACAATTTACCGATTCTAAAATACCGAATTTTACCGATTTGGTATTTTAGAATCGGTAAATGCATTGTAGATAAAAATTGGGCATGTATGTCTGCCACATGGCACTGTTGAAAATGCAGGATTTACATTTTCAAAGGTATTCGTTATTTACCACCAACTAATAGTTGGTGGTAAATAACTAATCCTTACAGCACATAAGCACTCTTAAAAGTGCTTCCTACAAGCCATTTACTGATTCGGTAGAAACCGAATTGGTAAATAATGATTCGGTAAATACCGAATCGGTATTTACCGAATCATCCCCTACATCAGGAAAGGCTCAATACCGGTCGGTAAGCCTGAAATTTAACGAATTTCGGGTTTACCAACCGGTAATGGGCCACCTACATCGGGCCCTTAGTCTTTTCAATTTAGAACATCCTATCCTCAGTGAGTGGAATGTTCTAATAGCCTTATAGCCCTTCTGCCTCAGGCCACATGGATTGTTAAAAGTTCTCTGCCTTGTTATAGGCCCTCATCTCCAGAATGGACCTATAAATCAGACTAAGAGCCTTTAACAACCGGTAAAGCGCTCAGCAGCAGGCTATAAGGCTGTTTGATAGGATGGAAATATAGGGATAAGGGAAAGAGTAACAGCAAGTAAGAAGAGGAGAAAAAAGAAAAAAGAGGAAAAGGAGATTGAAAGGCATTTCTAGGAAGTGCAAATTCAGTTATAAATGTATTCAGATTACTGACACAGTGTGCAATGTGAACTATAGTGTTTCTGAAATTCCTTGTTCAAAAACATCAATCCGATGTAAATTTAGATGCACAGAAATGTAGAACTTTCATTAGAAATACATAATAGCCAAAATATGTTACTCAGAGACCATATAGAATCAGTTTTTAAACATTAAATCAGCAAATAAATTAGATTCTATGGGACTTAAGATATCACACCCTCTTTGTGGTAGTCGGATAGGGTATTTTGTTTTGCATTTGATTCTCTGTTATTGTTGCCCAAACTTGAGCTTGATCTTTGATTTATTTGAGACACAAATATTTAGCCACAGGACATTTGACACTTCATACATCATTGGTTGGTGTGCAGATTGCATGTGTAAACAATTTGCCTGGCCTGGATAGGCCTAAACCACACAGCCAAGATTTTGATTAGTATAATTATTTTGTGATGGTGTATGTGAACTCATAAATGATGTTGTTAATATTGGTAGAATCGATTCCAATGTTCATTTTATTTTTTTATATTTTTATTTTTCCAAGGTATGGGTATCAGTTCATACATAATCTTATACTAAAAAAATAGAGGTAAGTAATCAAAAAAAAAATCTTCACTGATAGAAGTATTTAGTGATCAATTTGACAAAACTCAGATTATAATAGCTGTAAGAGGTATTGACGTATAAAACATCCTTTGAATGATAAACAGAATAGACATTTAATATGATAATCATTAAAAACCCATATAATCACAACCTTATAACACCATAAACCTAAAATAGAATATTTGGAAGGCATAAAAGTGCAAACATTACAAAAAAAAAGAAGAAAATAAAAGAAGAAAAAATAGAGCTATAAACCATACTGAATTTCATAATACCAACATAATCAACTCATTAATGCAATAAGGTAAGCCTTAAAGTGCAAATAGTGACCTTAAAGTGACAGATGCATAAATGCTCCTAATTCCCCTGATGACCCCTAATTTCTTATTATTCTCTTTTGCTCCATTCATACCTTCCATACACTCATCGATGGAAGCTAAAAATCAAATTACCCCTCTTCCGGGCTCTCCTCCCTTTTAGCACATAAATCTTTTCTCCATGTGCATAAGAAAAAAGCACGATTTCTATTCTGTAACCATCGGGGGATCTGGGCTAAAACATCCAGCTGCCAGTCACATCCGTGCCATAGCCATTGCAACAAAAATCAGATACGCCTTACCTCTAGACAATTCCTCATCTTCACTAACCCCAAGAAAAATTACTTCAGAGGTCATTTCGACATGTTGATTCAAAACCATTCTGATAAAGCGTGACATCGCTTGCAAATAGTTAGCCACTCTTGGAAACGTACTAAACATATGTGCTATATTGGCAGCTTCTGTGCCGCATCGATGGCATTTAGAACCCGACCTCTTGCCTCCTTTACATGATTTTTTGGGTGTATAATATAAATCAAATGCTGTTTTATAATATTGGCTCCTAAGACTAGACATCAGGGGGGTCTCTTTACAGAGCTCCAAGGAGGTTTCCAAAAGTGGTCCCTTTGATCCCACCCTAACCTACCTCTTCTGATTCGATCACCCTGGTCCACTATGTCAACTATTGGTTATTTAAAGCCAGACCATTGTTTTTCATCCAACTTACCAAGTGGTCACGAATCGACAATTATTTTTAAGATTTCTCCTGGGTTAATCAACATTTTCCTGTGCTACATAAATGAACAGAGTTGTCCATTATCTAGAAGATTCCACTGCTTTATAAATACGCAGGCCTTATATCGATTGCACATGCCATCTTGGAATACGCTTGGTAAAAATGAAGAGCCCCCCAATGGGTGACACCACACTTTAAAAGCTGTGTCAACTTTTTTAAACTTAGTCTAATAACTCTTCTATATATTCCTTCTAAAGCGTCCTCTCACATTAGTTCCCAGTGTGAGTTAATATATAGATGGTATTACAGCCTGGTTTTCATCCTGAATGCTACCCGTTATTAATATTGCAAAATGCTGTATCACGCAAGCCCAGTAATATAGAACCATACTAGGAACTCCCTTTCCTCCCCGATCGTTCGGTAACATTATACATTTTGAGTCCAGCTTTGGCTTCTCAAACTGCCATATAAAACTATTGAACAGGCTGTCCAGCTTAGTCAGCCAGCTCTTGTGTATCTCCAGGGGGATCTTTCTAAATAAATATGTACATTTAGGGAGTACAAGTATCTTTAATACATTATACTTCCCATCGAATGTTAGATGCAGATTATCAATTCTATGTAAATCTTGATTTTACAAAATATTGGGGCTAGATTTAATTCCACTATCTTCCCAAAGTCAGCCGTAAGAACCACTCCTAGATATGCTGCCTCTCCCACCCAACAGTGGTCACCTAATATACCTTCTGTGCTTATGATTTGGGTCTTGCCTGCATTGATTTTTGGCATTGCAAGAATCTGGTGTAATGACAACTACATCATCAGCATATGCTAATACTTTGTTTTGAACTTGAGTCATAATTTCTGGCTGAATTCTACTATTACCTTCTACCGTAGCTAAAAAAGGATCACTATATAAAGCAAATATTAGGGGTGAACAAGGACACCCATGCCTATTTCCCCAGGTGATATTAATTTGATTTGATCCGCTACTCATTAACTGCAGCCTATCCTTTGGAGCCTGAAACAGAGCCTTGATAAAAATTAATGAAGCCCCCACTGAGTCCCTTCCATTTTAATACGTCCCACAAGTAACTCCAGGAAACTTGATCAAAGGCTTTTTCAGCATCCAGAAATACCAGTCCTAGCAGTGATTTAACTACTTCTGCTACATACAACAATGTTATTAGCCTGCATACATGATCGTGAGTACCCCAGCCTTAAATAAAACCATGCTGATGGGAAGAGACCAATATCGCTATTACCTTACTTAGTCCTGTTGCTAAGATTTTTGTGTAAATGTTAGCATCTGCCTTTATAAGGAAAATTACTCTACACAAGCCAGGGTTCAATGGTGGTTTGCCTTAAAAAACAACAATATTAGTATCTTCCTAATGTGTGATATTAACCCTTCTGCCTGTACTGCCAAAAATATTAGAGATATAATTTGCAACATCTCTGGGAGAAACACTGCATAAAATCCAAAGGAATTTTGTCTGGCATGGCTGCTTTCTTCCTTGCCATGGCTTTTACCATGATCCCAAGTTCTTCTGCCATAATGGGTAATTCCATGGGCAATCTTTTTTCTATTTCTAATGAGTTCCACTCAATCATACTGAGAAAGTTATAATAAGATTCTGGCTGGGGAGCTATATCTTCTGAATAAAGACCAGAACAGTACATAAGGAATACCTTTCAAATCTCTGAGGGTATTTCGTTATTCCTCCTTTGGTTATCGATGATAGCCTCTACCCCTCTAGCTACCTCCTTTTGCCTAATGCGGTGTGCCAGCAGCCGGCCAGTGCTTTACCCATATTCATGCCATTCTGTCCAACGGTTTTGATATTTAACCGCCAACTCTTTACTGAAATATACATTTATTCTAGCCCTGATTATCCCCAGTTTCTGAAACACCTCTCCACAGTCCCCGTCCTAATTGCCCCTGAAGATCAAAGTCATATTTTAGCAGTATATCAGGCAGTTCCTGCTCCTACTGCCGGTTTTGCTGCTTTTAGAGAATTCCAGACCATCCCTAAAGCGACCGTGCCCTGGTTTATTCAAAGGAACTAGTTCAGCCACTCCTGCATATGCTCTATAGTTGCCGTCCTTAAATAGTTTCCTATCGAAAGTCCAAAATCTGGGTTGTTTTTCAAGACCTTTCAGAAAAGGGGGTGGTGATGAACAGAGTGTCTGAATTAAGCAGACCATTCTTACCCAGTCCAAAGATCAGGGCTTGATCCATCACCGTTATTTAGCTCACTGCCCCATCCCAGCTCAGAACCTGGCTATATGCAAATTAGTCTGTCCCTGGCCCAGTGCATCATGGGAACAGGGCTGACCAAACTACCAAGCCAATTCTTCACCGGAAAGGAGACAAGCTTCCGGGGACCGGTTTCTGGCATTTCAGCCGTCGTCGGCCCGGCTTGCTTGAATCCTGATGGAGCAGTGAGCAAGGGACTCATGTCTGAGTATACCCTGCCACACCTATAGTGGCCAAAAACGATTCAGAAAAGGGGGTGGTGATGAACACTCTGTTCATCACCACCCCCTTTTCTGAATCGTTTTTCAAGACCTGTCATTTCACATTCTACTATCAATGGATTATGATCTGACATTACCCAAGGATAACATTCAATCCCAATTTGTCCAACCAGAGAAGCAGATTTGAGGTTTGAAGAATATTTTGTACAAGAAAACGTAGTGGGAGCCATGTCAATCACATTCCCCTGGACCCCTCTGATTGCCTAGTTTTCATATATGCCTGGATTTGAGAGGTTTTCTTGGGAGGCGGCCAAGCCCATTTCGAAATTCCACAGCTATCTAAATTCCCAAAATAGGCAATTTTTCATCAATATGTGGTCTCCATGCCACTTTTCAGTGACTTTTCTTTTGTGGAAACTAGACCCAGCAACACAGGTGAGGTACCATTTCAATTGAGAGAAGTGTGGGAATACACATAATAGAACACTTTTTATTATCAATAAGTTTTCTGTCTATGCTTGGTTCCCAAGCGTAAACCAGTGTGCCAGAAAAAATACATTTTGTGAAATGTTGTTTGAATAACATAGTTAGAATTGTACAGATAACCACTATTCCTAAACTAAGTATCCATTGCACATTTAAATAATACATGGGTTTCTTTCAGTCCCATGTTTCATTCATAAGATTTTGCCACATGAATTGCTGCCTGATCAGTACCCAATGAAGAATTGTCATATATTGCAGCTCAGCAGTTGGCCCTGGGTATCATTTGCTTTTAGACAGACAACAAATACTATACTCTGCAACCTGAAGGGTCTGATTGACGTACCTGTATCCTGCTGTTTTCAATCAGCCATTGGGAAGAATAATCACAGATTAAAACGTTGTAAGCTAGTTAATATTTCCCCTGTTTTTTTTAGCATAATTTTTCATTTTTAATGATCAGTTTCTTTGGGAAAACCTTGAGCAATCCACAGAAATGACCCTTCAATCAGATTTTTGTCTAGTTTTCAAAAATGTGTAGCTTACCAGGTTTCCCAAGTGGTTTCACACCCATTTCCACCACGAATCGCGAAAAATCGGAAGTATGACTACCACATAGAAAAATGCAAAACTGTTTTTTTCACAACTTTGCTTTTACTGAAAAGTTAGTAGATGGTGATCTTGGGGCTCTTAGCACAGCAAACATTTCATTGATGCAAATTTTAGAAAAAAAAAAAATTCTTGCATACCTCTTTTTCCCTTTGTCAAAAAAACACTGACATTCTGCCATATTTTTGCTGTTTATCAGTTCCCTTCAGGGAAATCTACAAGCCCAGTGTACATTTAGAATCCCCCAAATGTTCAAGAAAGGATGAAAATGTGGCCTGGATATCACTTATAGATTTGACGTAGGGCTTATGTCTACTAGGTCTCTATCGAATATATTAGACTTAATTGTGAGGGCCAGCTAGCTCAGAGGTCACTAGAAACATTCTCGAATAAACAAGAAAGGATAAGTTTCTGACAACCGCATAAACATGACAACTTTGTTTCCCCAAGATAAAGCTGATCTTTAGAGTCGTGAAAACAATAGATAGATATTTTACTCAGTCAATTGTGCATACTTCGTTTCATCAGAGGTGCAGAGAAATAGAGAGACAGGAGTTTTCAATAAAAGTATTTATTGAACAGTCTTCTTTCTCATGCAGAAGAAATGAACTGCTAGAATCGAAATACTGGCTGTAAACTATAATGCGTACAGCAAGAAGAGTATTATGAAATAATACTGTAAAAGCATGGTATGGTTTCTAAGCCAAAAAATTCATACATGAATAAATAAAAAGTTCTCAACTGGTGCCTCTAAAATACGCCTACCCCGATGTACCTAACCTAAGTCTAGTACGAGGGAAGAAATAAGTGTGATTTAGCAAAAGTTTAGCATTCTTTTGCCAAGAATCTATCCAAGATTTCTCTTAGGGTCCTATCAGCTCTGTACCTTGGTTTAGAATGTAAGAGGTCCGATATCTCTCTGTCTCAGGACTTGATTTCCCAACACCCCGCAAGGGGAGCTTGGAAACACTGAAGCTGGATGTCTTGGCAGGAGAAAAGACAGCGTCTCTCTCAGTGCGTCTGCTGAAGGGTCGGCTTCCTTCGGTACTTGCTGTAGCGAGATGCGTCTGGCAAGTAGATAGTCGAACTGCTCCAAACCACTGTGTGTTTGTTAGGGCGAGTGTGGGCATCTTTATACCTTGAAGGTGCGGAGTTTGACATAAAGTTGGGCATAATAACGTCATCAAAGAGTCTCAGGTCTTTGAAAACTCCATGAGTTCTTGGACAAATCAATATTCAAGCAAGGGGAAGTCCCTAAGTGCTGAAGCCGAGTTTTCCAAGAAATCGTTATGGATTTTCGGAACTAGTGGAAGTAGCCATGCCATATTTGGACTGCATGAGCTATGTCTAAATATGGTTATGATTTCTATGCCTATATAAGGATATGGTGATTTATACCTATATAAGGACATGAATTGGTAAAAATACACTAGGGTCCAAAAATGCTAGCATACTAGCAAGGTCAAGACAGTTTTGGTATAGATCTAACTGTTTACTTGACCATTAAAGTGTTGTGCAGATTGGTTGTGAGGGGATGAGGTAAAGTTCATAAAGGGGTCCAAAAACATGATGTTCCCATTCCCAATTTTAAGTCTGAAGAAGAGTTGGGATACATAAAGCTACTGTCGAAAATTGTGCAGTAACAACAGCAACTTTAACATGCTCACAGACTCAATTTCTTGAGGGTACCTTGCAACATTTGGTGTTCAACTCTACAGCCACTTTCCTGTCATTTGAAATTTAGAAACAGTGGGAAACTACTTAAAGTCACAGAGAATGTCTACCTTTAATGATAGACATGGAATTCTATTATTTTTGATTAGACTCAAGGTTTGGGCTCGAGCGAGGAATATATTAATAACCTTGCAGTATTGGTTCAAAAAAGGGAAAGGGACAGTGAACCAATGTCTTAACATAAGCCTGCTTAACTCCAAATATACGGCGGCCATGAAAGGCCAACTTTATATGACATATATGGATTTATCAGCCTCCTTTGATTGTGTCACCCACTCCAAGCTATGGTCAGTCATGGAAGGTATGGGAATAGAAAATACAATAATAACATTTATACATGAAATGTATTCACAAGCTATGGCTTGCGTGAGGTACGGAAGGGATGGGGAGTGTACAAGACCATTTGGCATTCAGGGTGCAGTCAGGCAGGGGTGCATACTCGCGCCCTTCTTGTTTTCGATTTACACAAATGGTGTAGAAGCTGCTCTGGATGGGTCTACCACAGATGTCCCCACAGTGAATTCAGCCCTCATTCCAATACTCATCTGTGCAAACAATGCAGTGCTGATAGCTTGCACTGGAATTGCACTGCAGAAACTCATAGGAGAGTATACAAAATCCATGAAAAACCTAGAATTTTGAGTTGACTAAATTAAATCTTTCATACTCGTGGCAGGGGCGAGACTGAAGAAACCACTAACTATATATATGGGAATAGGGTGGAAGTGGTGGACACCTTTTCCTACCTAGAGGTTTTATTTTACAGTAAGACTTCCTGGACAAATATAGTAGCCAATAGTGTGCTTCAATTGGAAAAAAGTATTACGGCTAGTTTTAGATTTATAAAAAAGCTAGGGTCAAAACCATTGGATACAATAAAAAAAATGTATGTGGCTAAATCCATTTCTGTTGCCACATATGAGGCAGGTGTTTGGGAAATGGTAGACATAACTCCCCTTCAACTCATAGAAAGTCGGCTTCATCAAAATGTTGGTTGCAGTATCTCGAAGCTCCTCCAACTATAATTTCCACAGTGAGATGGACGTACCATCTATTATGGAGCATGTCTGTGTAGCACCAATCCTGCTATGGCATTCAATATGGAAAAGAGAGACGTCAACCATACCCAGAATATTTTGAGAGATTGCCTAAAACTCAACCAAGTACATAAGATCACTTGAATGCAATATATGAAGTGTACTTTGAAGTCTATTGGTCTCCAGAAGCTACATGAGAATCCTCCTATCTGTGCGACCATTTCCAGGGTAAAACTAAAGGGGACTCTTTTAGCCAAGATGGGAAGAAAAAGGCTGGAGACTAACCATAACAAACCTATGGTGAGACTGTATCAGATGGCCCCTTGAATAACAACAGATGCATTTTCCTATCCAAACCTTGTGATAAATTAAAAGCATTGATTCATTCTAGTGAGGTTTCCTTTAAATAACACCCCGCTGGTATAAGGTTACCCCACTGACACCTACACTATTGAAGCCCTCACCGCCTGTCCGTGCGATGGCGAATCTCATGAAACAGATCTGCAACTAATATTTTTTTGTAAATTTTATATTGAGGAATGGAAAATATATATTTTCCGCTCAGGCTCAGGCATAAATTCAGACAATGTCGCCCAGCCTTGTATTTTTTTTAAAATGTTGACTGACCATTTTAAATGTTACCCTTTAGCTACCTTTTTATGGTCTACTCTAAAAAGCAGGAGACTCCAACCATAAGACTGGAAAGCAGGAAAGTCAAAGAAATAAAGGGATAAACTCTTTTTACTCATAGAATTGATTTTGTACCTATTTATTATCAGTTTGCTCATCCTAATTTTAAGTGCTAGTTTTATTAATGTAATACTGTAATGTATTTTCAATTTTATATTGTTTGTCATTATATTGTGCTTTTTACATTCAAATTGTATTTTAAAACAGTTTTTATGCTATTTAAGTATAGCGAAATAAAGATCTATTGACTGAAATTGCATTTTTTTGTATGTTGGAGTGGGCAATATTATTCTGTCTACTGTCAGTGGGACCTATGTACCATGGCTTTTAAAGAAAACATGCCAGACAAGGAGATTTTATGGTGTACATAGTCAACCTACAGGGGGCATTAGCATTGAATAGATGAATATAATTGGCCAATATTAACATTTTGCAATTTATTATTAATGCAAGATTCCTAAAGTAGGCAACAATGATTTTGCAGTCATAAGTGCACGGCAGCGCACCAAAAGAAATTAAACTATAAAAAGAAATGTTGAGAGGTTTGATAGAGGCATTATCAAGAGCACATTAGGGGATCTGTTACAGAGAAGTTGAGGGGCATGGACTGACTCAAGTCCAAACCCTGTACCCAGTGCCTCCTGGGCACACCCAAACTCTGTCAATGGACTCTGTGTTGGTTAGGTGATTCCATGCATGGCAGAAGGACTAGGTATCAAGTTCCCGCTGGGCATCATCAGATTTGCTGCTCCATAGGCACTGATAGCTTAGGGCATGGTGAAGGGCATAGTCAACTTCCACATCCCGTGCTGAAAACCCACTAGGCATGGCTGTATATCTTACTGTGACATCACTGCAAGTAGGTGACTGGACCCAAGATAAGTGCAAAGACTGCAACATTTGCCTGCTACTTACTGGCAATGACTATCGTCCATGTCACAAATCATCAAAGATACAAAGACAAAAAAAACTTTTTTCTATGATAATGTTATATACAGACACACACATCCTCACAGCTTTGGTTATACATGCCCACACAAACACACATAAAAACACACATGGGTCAACAGTGGGTGGTTACAGTTACGACCTCATTTGCATTGGAAATTGATTTGTTGTTTTGCTTATAACATTGGCACTTTTCAACCAATCTTCACAAAATTTCCAGACAAAGTATCACCCACCCCACCTCCATTACTGGAAGGTTTTGTGGTGATCCGTCAAGCAGAGGTCGAGAAAAAAGTTGGGTTCCACAAAGCATTTCCCCCATGCAATTCTCCATGGCAAAATTAGCATACCTATAGCCAAAATAGCTCAACAGAATTGCACGCAATTTGGCTGAAAGCTAGATCCTCAGCCAGTGAGTTTTGTGAGTTAGTATAAATGAGCTCCTTACCTTTTGAAAAGTTAAGGTTCATAATTTATTTAGAAATCATGCTGCGGAAGATCTGCGAACCCACCTGATTTAAACATAAAACCTGATTGGCTGCCACCACATCAGCAAAGATGTGGCAGCTGCCATTTAGGACTCGGGTACTCAGTCCCCTGTCCTAATTTTTTTTAAATAAAAAACATAAATTGGGGCAAGTAGGAATTTGCTTTTGATGATAATCTGTCCCAGTCAAACAAGGAAAGACGAGCTCCCGACCTTTGTAGTTTTATTCGCACCGCGGGGTGCAGGGCTGGGGGTTTAATTATTATTTAATGGGAGACAGCATGCGGCCACCATGTCTGAGCCATTATTAGAGCCCAGGGACTCCATCCCCTGGGGCTGCATTAAAGTTTTACAGAGTGGAGTCATGTGGCCCCCCCTTCTGAATTTGTCCTTGGCCCTGAGGCTGCATTAATTTTATATAGGGGTGGATCTTACTTTACGTTAAAAAAAACATAGAAATTCACTGAAAAAAAAATCAAATGTAGAAGGAACATTTAGAGCTAGGTGGGAATGTCAGTTAAACCATACTGTTTAAATGAACAAAACCACAGAAAATCACCAGATATAATTATCTAAAAAAACTATAACTTGTGTCCTAAAGTAACTATAACGTAGGCCCTTGCCATGTACCGCTAATTACCTCACATATTACATCACTCCTGCCATGTTCTATAACATCATTGATAACATTACCACTGCATCTGGAATTACATCAGTAATGAAAACACTCACTAGGCATTTAATATATCCATATATAATTCACTGAGCTGACTATAACTAAAACCCCCACCATCACTGCTGATATAATCGATGATATCATTAATAACATCATTGACGGAATTACTAATAACTTTGATGGCATCATTGATAATACCATAGTCATATACGGCATAGAGTTACCGAGTATACAGAGGTGGGTCCATAAAGCGGAAAACGCATAAGACCTAGAGGCAAGTGTGATTGTCCATGTTAAAAGTTAAATGGTGCACCGTTAAAATTTCACTAAAGATAAAGGCTGAGTGCTCCTGGTGTAGGTTGTAGAGGTTTGTTTGAAAGTAGGTTGTGACTAAACACCAAAGCCTGTTCCAGAATATCTGTGACAAAGACCACAGCCCTCTTCCATCAGGGAC
The DNA here is from genome assembly GCF_964261635.1 of Lissotriton helveticus. Classification (NCBI taxonomy): domain Eukaryota; kingdom Metazoa; phylum Chordata; class Amphibia; order Caudata; family Salamandridae; genus Lissotriton; species Lissotriton helveticus. Next base: position 966,737,675 of record NC_136071.1, on the reverse strand, counting down.
TATCTGGGCATGTGCCAGTGTTAAATAGTTATAAAACAGTCAAATTCAATGTAGCAAGGATGTTTATGAGGTGTGGACATTTATTTCCCAAACTTCATTGAAGATTTTGTGGCATTACAGATTGTTGAATAATGTAAAGTGGAGGGGTTTCCACCACAGGTAATGTAAGCACGGCTCTATGGTTGGATGCCAATGTCCCGATCTGAGTAATGTGTGCAATGTATTTTACTAAACCGTGGAGAGTTGTCTATATGTCCATAGGCCCTGAAAGAAGGTGTCATTGCAGTGGCAAATATAGTCAGCCACTTGACATAATATTGGGAGTAATGTGAAGCCTTTAAGATGGTAATACCATTAAGGTGAATAGAAAATTCTCCTCAGGTGAAGTGTATTGAATCACTACAGGAGGGCGTCAGAACAATTGTATGATGGCATCAGTGATGTCTTTCTTTTCATTAATTATGTCATATGGGTGTGATTTAGTATGTCATGAGATATAATATGTAAGGTCACACGCAGTGTGTGATGGGGTGCAAGCTATAGGTAGCTCTGTATTATAGCTAGATAATGTTTTTCTTATTATATTTTATTTTATTACTTTATTTCCACATCTACCAATAATTTCACTTTAAACTTTGGGTTTTTCAGTGAATTCTGGTTTTCGTGGTTATTTTTATCCATCTCCTTTGCTGCTCACATCCTTTGACTATGTACAGCTGGGGCTGTCAACAAGGCCAGTACACCAACCAGGCTCTGCACCCTACCCTTCATCGGATGGGCACGTTTCCATTACAAATGGGCAAAGCCCATGCCAAGTGGGGAAGTTGGCCGCAGTGTTTGACCTCTGACAAGGCCTTGCACCCAACCCCGCTGTGGGGCGCCAACCCCCGCTGTAACCTACGCCCTTTTTATCCAGCCAGAAAACATCTAGAGATTGGATGCATACTTTTATTTTACATGTTTTTTGTTGTTCTTTTTTAAACATTATTTTTAGCATTTTCAAACATTATTTTCAACTTTTTCCACAAGTGTTTATGTTCTGCTTGAAGATAGTTTTACATAGCCTTCAATTTTCCCACAAACCACTACTTTGAGACAGTGTATGTAGTACATTCCACAATGCTGCATCTTCTCATCACTTTCCTCCTAATGTTGCACTTCTGTGGAGCTGTCTGTTATTCTTCATGTGCTCAACTCTTCTGCATCACAGCACAAGCTATGCTTTTGGCTTCATAGCCCTCAGATGCGTCTGCATCCCACTGATTCCCATAAAATGTTAACCAGCCTTTACTATATGGCGCACCTTGTAGAAGAAATTCTGCATAACCTCCTACATGCTTGTTTTTTTGGCCCAACTGGAAGTTCAAAAAAAGACCCCACTATGGATTCTTTCACAGGCCTCAGTTGTTTTTCTGCAGAAGTGGAAAGGATGGCAATAATGTAATCATCTTCTGATGCCTCACCAGTGATAGGCCTGCTGGATGAGGTGCTTGGTGATTGCTGAAGTCTACTTTTGTCTGAGGCCATGATGGACTGGGATTTCCTGTGCATCAAACTCCCTCTCTTAAACTCCAATATGGTAATATCTGGCAGAAAAGCCATTCAAGCATGTATCTAAAAGATGGAGGATTCTATTCTGAGCAGTGTTTCATGAGTCATCAGTCAAATGGCTACTTTAATTTGAATTTTGTTGCCCTCTTATAGGTACTGCAGTACTCCTGTGGGACCCATAGACCAAAGAGACAGTACCTTGGGATTATCCCATGGGTTTTACTTCATTTTCAGAGTGCCCGTGGAGTAATGCAGGGCCCAAAATGTTTTGAAAATAATAGCATTTGCTATAAAAGGGTCATTTTATTTTAACTTTCAGTCCAAAGATTTCCTTACACACTAACTAAGGAAGATGTCTTGCAGTTTTCTAAAACAGTTCTGCATTTTTAGGTGTCGTAGTACCACGTTACCTAGAAAGGGTTCCACAGTACCAGCAACCTACGGTACAGCTTTTTCTGATTACTTTCACTGCCTTTATTTATTTGGAAGTAATTCCTAAATGTAACTTTCATTGCAAATCTGCACTAGAGAGAGTTCACTTCTAGTGCACTCTGCTGTATTTGTTCTGGGATTTCCACATTCTTGTTGGCATTCAATGTACTTAGAATTCATTGTGGCATTATGAGGAGACAAAGAAAGACAATCGAAGTCTCAGGAAAAAGTAGCAGAGGACCACTGCTCAATGCAGTTCTTCTCTATTCTCAAGTTAGAGAAAAAGGTATCTGTGAAAACCGTGACTTGTGTTAAAACTAAGGTCAATGGACAATCGATATTTGCCCGGCGGTGTCGCCTCTTTAACCCACGAAATATTAATCAATGAAGAGGCAGGCGCTGGAGACGGGAAGGCAGGAAACGAGGTTTATTCTCTCCGGAGGAGAACACATCAGTTCAGACAGCAGGTATCGTCATGAGGTGCTCTAACCGCATCTCTGAGGCCTGGCCTCTTATACACAGTTAAATGAGTTTTATTGCAGGTAACACAGTCTTGTAATGCTTTGAAGTATGAAAGGACATCCTCTGAATCTCCCCTACAGGCCCGTTCCCACACACATTTACAGTTGAAGTCCCCACCCCGGTCACAACAGGTGATGATTATCGCGCAGCTGGACATTCCGCCGATTCACGGAATATGGGGGTTCGATCGGATCTCATAGGGTGGGGGCTTTGATCAACTCGGGGGTCCTTTGATGAGGGAAGCTTTCTACTGTACGGGGAGGGGCAATAAACAGTATCGGCAGAGCTAGGTGTCGGCCTGGGAACGAGGAAGACAAACGGGCACAGGAAAAGGGGGTTTTGTATCAAAGGGCCTGGGACCATGAAAGGAATGAAGGGAGGTGTCGCGCTGGGAACAGGATGGGGCTCTGAGGCAGAGCTGCGCTGAAGAGGGGTTTATGACCCAAGGCATGAGAGAGCGGGGGTTGTCAGTGTGCGGGCTTTGCGAGGGCGAAGGGCTATGCTGGGGGCCAGTGGCGTGCAGAGGGTGGTTCTGATCGAGGCACCTAAAATGGCGGGTGCGCACGACAAAAGTGTGGCATCCGGGGAAAAAGGGCAAGATGGCGCAGATAATGTTTACCAAACCGTACTAATTTTCCACAGTCCCCCCTTTAACATATCCAAGACATCTTGCTGGCCTATTTCCTATCCATGTCTACTGTGGTGATCATAAGCAGAAAAGTAGGAACCCGGGTGAAGGAGCTATAAACATTACATTTAAAATCTTTCGTCTTAGGAGGCGGGTCTATTGAAAAAAACTCGTTTTGCAGGAAAGTCATAGTTATGCAATATCCGGTAAAAATTCTGTAGTGAGAGCATCGAGTACATTTCATAGATACTTATATTCATTTGGAATGTGACCTGATAGGTTGTTACATATGTAGTTCTGTTCATATTTGGTTGGAGCATAATCAATACAATAACGGTTGGGAGAGAAAATGAGACGTAGCAAAAACAATAATCAGCGGCGCCATTGTTCGAAGGGAAGGTCCTATTGTCATGGACCGTTATTAGTGAGTTCTCAGCGTTCTTTGTCGTCTTCTGTTGGCACGGTGGAGCGGTGAGTCCAGCTCTCTTCTGAGCTTCGCGTTGCAGGGCATGACCTTTTCCTCGCTTTCCTGGTCAAAAAGGTCCTTTTCGCCCTGTGTCCTTTGAGCCGATTGTCAAAAAGTTCAGGTGGAAGAAGAGTGTGTAGTCCATAGGGTAGGTCGGAGAAAAAGGGGGGATGGAGCTGGGCCAAATCGGGAACAGATCAGGGGGGGGGGGGCGGAAATTTCAGGTAGGCGGGCTCATGACCGAATTCAGAGAGCGGGGACTTTTCGGCACACATTGAACAGTGAGCAGGGGCATCAGGTCAGCCCTTTCCTCTCATTTTGTCGGAAACAGTGCCTCGTCCTGCAACTCCTTTCTGTCGCGGTCTCGCCTTGGCCAATGTCGCAGATGTTCCACGATCTGTAGTCAGGCCACATGCTCCCACATCCGGTCTCTCTTTCCTCCGACAGCGGTACCCTTAAATGAGTTTGAAAAGACAGTCTTTAGAGAATTGGCAGCGGAAGGTAATCACATAAGTCTATTTCTCTCCCAGCTCCAAGCAAATAAGAAACATCCGTTACATTGGGGTTCACAACCACCATATAAATAATTGATGATGGGCTTGTTGGATTTCCTATAACTTTCCTTCGTAACTATTTCTTTGGTGCTTGTTGGCGTTACATTCATTGTCGTGGTACGAAATCTGGTACCTATTCATCGTATTTTGTGTATTACAGTTACGTCAGTTCTTCTGACAGAGACCCACCTTCCTAGTACGAGCCTTACAAGGCTATACCGTTCTCCAGGGCTTTATATTTTTCGGAAAAAAATGCAACGTGCTATCACCATGATCTGATAGGTATCTTTCTGAGGAACGAGCATAGGCTAAACATTTTTTTATCAAGGCATCCTACCCTTTAGCTAAACATTTTCCTTCACCAGGGTTCATCGTAAAAATTCCTTCATTTCGGTCTAATCTTAACCTTTGCAGAACATCATTCTAATTCCTACATAGTCTCTTACAACCTGACTACTTCATAAAAAACGGGGGGCTTGCGATAACTCTTTGATTCACTTTTATTTGTTTGGGCATTGAGATAGTTCGGGGCGAGGAAGGTCGTGTTACCTGAGGCATTTTTATCATAGTAGCCACTGACATGTAGTTCCCTTTATATGGGCCAGATGAGGGAACCTCAGTCGTCTTACCTGTCCTTTCCCTTTTGGTCAATTTTTAGGTTTCATCAATATTTAGTAGAAAGGAGAGGCAGTAACATGGCATCAAAGTGAATTTATCTAAGACAAATTTGTGCAAATACTTGTGGTATTTGGAGCCAATTGGGTGGTGGTTTGTCAATTTGGAGTCAGTCGTTAGGGAGAGCGAGAGTGTGGGAGAGAGGGAGAGAGAGAGAGAGAGAAAGAGAGAGAGAGAGAGAGAGAGAGAGAGAGAGAGAGAGAGAGAGAGAGAGAGATGCAACAATAGGCTAAATAGTACACGTGCAAAATAGGGAGCGGCCGTGTATTAAGATAGGCTATTCAGCGCATTAATCAACATGAGACGTCACGGGTCTGTGTTAGAATTTCGAAAGCATGCGGTTCGGGACAGGCGAACATTAGGCAGGGTAGAGGGGACATGCTTTAAGTAGAAAAAAACACCATTGTATCGCACTTCTCGCATTCTCGGTCCTCCGATCAGTCAAGTCAACGTCTCAGTCGCACAAAAACATTTTCTCATAGATGCAGACATACGTGACACGTGCCCATTCACGCAACACGGCATAGGGGTGAACGTGTCTTATCATATCATTCAACTTCTTGGCTCTTTCGTTACAAGAGTAGTTTGTGGGTGTGCTTAGATGCCATCTGGCAACGTTAGTCCGCTTCGTGTATCAGACATGGCGTGGCTTCGGATCTTCACCATACCTAAGTCGTGATCTCCAGTGTAACCTGTAGGGGGAGAAAAAGAGGGGAAGGGAGGGGGACAACATTCGAGCATATCAGATGTACGGGCACGAAAATCCTTTACTTACCTCGTACTCGTCTTGTCTCCTCGGGATAGAATCCCTGGGGTCTTGGTTTCCGAAATCGGGGGGGGGGGGGAGTGTGGCATGAATGGCGAGCGATAGGTAGTTCATGAGGGAGACGGTCCGAATGTGACATCATAGGCCGTGTATAGGGAAACGTTAAAGAAAATCAGAAGCGCTTAGAGCGAGGTGTCTAGTTTGCAGATGTATCTAGCTATCGGGGTCCTTAAATCCCTTTTCCTACGCAGTGATGTTCTAAGGCATATCGGCTCTTCAGCCAACTCTGTTCCCTAGCACCTTTGAGTGCCGTACCTTTATAACATTCTATCATTTACACCGCTTCACTTTACCCATCCTCAGAAGTCGAGGTCCTTCTTCGTGCGTTAATTCCTGAGCCAGTCGCATACTTGGAAGCAGGGTATCGTGTCGTAGATTCGATCCTTCATCCGGAGCTGGGCACCCATCTTTCGATAACCTTGAAAAGAGAACAAAGCAGGGTGCACAGAAAATCTCTCCCGCTGATCCCATATTTTACAAAAAGCATGCAGTACTCATTTCATAGTTTGGAAAACCTTTATTTGCACAATCGTTCAGCGTGGTGATATGACAGTGCGATCTCGGTTGGCCGGACACGGCAATGGCTAAAGTGCGTACAGTAGGGGGGGCTATTTTGTAGGATTAAAAACATGTTGAAAAGGTTTATTCATTCATTTGCAGGGAACTAAAAACGTTATCAAATAGTTGAGGGATCAAGGGGCATTCATTTCGTAGTTGGAAGCACAGTTGGACTAGTTGCAATCAAATTTCCTACAGGTATACCATGGGTGTGTGTTATAAGCGAGGTTACATGATAATATCATAATGAATCGTACATTGAAAAAAACAGTTTTCACGGGGCCCTTCTACATGTTCGTCGAGTGAACCCTCCCTCTTTTTCGTCAAGTGTATAAAGGATCATATACATATTTCAGAACATCGAGTCTTTTTAGCTAAAAAAACACCACGAGGTGTTCGTAAGTTCCTATTGATACCGGCGCCATTTTGGGCGGGGCCGGGTTAGTCCGGAAGTAGCGTCAGGGAAAAATGTTTCCTACAACCGGCGGTTGGACCAGAGTCCTTTTCGGCAGTTCGAGAATTCATGCTAACAGAAGGAGTGGCTATGTCATGCTTATTTTGTTAGCGATCAAGGCAGTTGTTCCTCACCGGAAGCCTGTAGGAGCCGAGGGCTCCTGGGACTTTTGTAGAATCTTCAAAGCTGTGGAGATGCTGTCGGAGGTGGGGGCTCGTGCCCCGGTGGACAAGCGTCCGAGTTACATTGCTGGTCAAAGTTACTCTAGCGGCCTAGACCCGCCTTCCAGGGGGCCCAGACGCCATTTTGCGGCCCTGCAGCAGCCGCCCTTTGTCCAGTTTGCAAGAGTGGAGGAGACCTTTTGGAGTGAAAGAAAAGGAACTCTGTGTTGTAGGAGCAGGACATTCGGCTAGGGTGCAGCTGTGGCGCCCCCACCTAGGGGGGGGCGAGGGAGACTCGTTCGCGCCGTCTCCCTCTCCCGGTGCACTCCATGCCGCTCTCTTTCATGGGCATGCACGATGGCCTCTCCACATCCCGTGCTCCACAAGTCCCATGCCCAGTGCTGCGGAAGTATTGGCACCCTGCGGCGCACGTTCGGTGCTGCACAAGTATCGGTGCAGCCATTGCATGTTCGGTGCTGCGCAAGCATTGGCACTGCTGCATGTTCGGTGCTGCGCAGGTATTGGCGCCGCCCGGCTGGAGGATTTCGGCGCCGGGCCGGGGGCTGGGAAGCCTCCTACCTGTGGAGGTGGGAGAGGCTCGTCCGCGTCGCCTCTCCCTCCCAGCCCGACCAGGAGCAATTCCAGTGGAGGTACTTGTGATGGCCGGACTGGGGCTGGGAAGCCTCCTACCTGTGGAGGTGGGAGAGGCTCGTCCGCGTCGCCTCTCCCTCCCAGCCCAACCTCCAGAGTTGTCGCGGCCATTATTCAAGAAAGAAGTGGCGCCTGGCGTGTTGCTGCCGCCATTACGGAGGAGAAAAGAAAGAAGTGGCGCCTGGCGTGTTGTCGCTGCCATTACGGAGGAGAAAAGGAAAAATGTCCCGTCCGTCTCTGGGCCGGGCTTCCAGTGGATGTCGGCCGGACGCCCCTTGCTCTGGCCCCATGAACGGGTTCCTTGGCTTATCGGCTGCAGCCGGATCCAGTTGGCCCCAGTCCCTGGCCATTGGTGGCCGGACCGGGAGGGCATGTGGCGGGACTACCTGAAACTCTCAAGGGCCACCGCGGCCGGGTCCCGCTGGCCCCTGTCTCTCCTTCGGCTCCACCCTATGTTACGATTTCCTGGCCGACTGTTGGCAGCAGGACCCGCCTTATATGGGTTGCTGCCGGCTGGGCGTAGCCGCAACCCTGCCCCACCTTGGAAGTTTCCAGAGTGGGGGGATGTTCTGCTGACTTTCATTTTCTACAGTTTACCGTTCTTGTTTCTAACGTTTCTTGTTGTTCGGGCATTAATAGGTGTTATTATTACGTATTGTTATCGTTTCTTGCTTGTTATGTTAAAATAAAAGTTCATGTTCATCAGTGGCCTCCTGATTTCGATTTCCCATTCCTTTCTTTCCAGGTTGTTTCATGCTAAGGTTTCTGTTCAGTCAAGTTAAGTAACACGGAGACACAGGCAGAGGGATGACATAGATTCATGCATCACGTACACACAAACTCAGACGGGGAGACACGGAGATTCATGCATCACGTACACACAAACTCAGACGGGGAGACAGTACAAGTATTATATACAAAGACCCAAGACAAACATAAAACAGTTATTGGCCATAATTATCTATTTCTATATGCTGCGCATACTTATTGTTCTGAGTTCTTTTTACCTGTTTCTTATCTTTAATGGAATGTATACTAATCTGTCCGAGACCACTCTGTGTATTGCTTCTATAAGTTATCCGAAAAGGGTGGCCTTTTTTTTTTGTGTTAGGGAACAGTAGCGGTAGTACGGGGTTCGTCACCTGGTAACTCAGAGCTAGGCTGGGTTTCTCATCTTAACATTGTTCGATCTATGAGGACTCGAACATGTCGCTGAAATCGGCCTGGCGAAATCTGTGCCATCGGGCATAATCGAACGTGGTGGTTCTATCTGGCCTGTCCATGTCAGTCTGATTCATCTTTGTCTCGCGCCTTTTCCCTTTCTGCTGGCCTGTTATTCCTATCGGCCTTCTGTTCCTACTCTCGTTCAGTAGAGTCGGACATTGGGCTTTCCAGTGCCCGGCATATTTACAAAAAGCACATTGGTTTTGTCCTAAGTCTGGTCGCCCTGTGCGCAGTGTCGGGGGATTACTTCCGGGTCGTTGTGTCCTGGGGTTGTCCTGTCGATATATTCCTGTACCTACTCTGTCCTCGTCTCTTTTCTTTCGTTGCATTGCTTCTTTGCGCCACATACCGAGACTGTCGAGCATAATAGGCGTTGTCTTATTATTACGAAGGGCTATTTCTAACGTTTCTATTTTATCAAGATCGAAGGATCCTATCAGTGGCCACTGTTTCTCTTGATTTTCTTTGGTATACCTGTGCCACAGTTTACTATAGGCTATGGTAACTAATCCATAGTTTATGAACATGTCTTTATTAGGGGTGCCTTCCAGCGGAGCTAGATGATCCACCTCTAATAAACGGTCAGGGCTGAACCAGCTATCAACCAGTGGGGAGAAGACAGACATGACAGCTCGCAATGAGGACAAAAAGTCAGCACTGCCTATCTTATCACTGCGTGCAAAGACTAGACAGAATATTTCTATTCTACGTTGTTTGCACGCAGTGAATACCTCATGAACCAATAACAAAACAATAAATAACGACCAGTGGGGAGAATAAGTAGATCCGCAAAGGTCTGCGTCCTCTACCCTTTCACTATCTGCAATGGGGAACCTGTTCTTTCCTATTTGTAGACAGAGAATCTCCAGAAAACAATCCGCGAACAGTAGCTCGGGGTCAAAAACCGTTAATCAGTGTGGGAGAGGGAATCTCCCGAAAACCGTTAATAAATAATCAATCAGTGGGGGAGAAAAATAGGCACGACGGCTTCATTACCTATCCTTCACTGTTTGCAAAGAGAGAAAGAGCCTACTGTTTCTCCGTGTGTAGACAGTGAATCTCCAAATAGGTCAACAAAGAGCAATACTAGTATTTTCTGAACAATTAAACAATTATTTCGCAGTTCGTCGTGTTTACACGACCTTACCCGGACCGTATGGACAGTTTCTTGTCTTCCGAATCCAGCGCCCGATCGTCCTCCTTTCCTCGTATTCCTCGCAGCACTCCTGATGGTTCCCAGTCAGGACCGTAGATCACTCGAGAGAGGTCTTTTCGGAGCCAGTGAAGTTCGGATGATCGGCTGCCAGACGAGGGTCTATTGGGCAAGAGCTCTCCCGATCGTTGCAGTCGTTCACTCTGTCGTCAGGACCTCTCCCACTGGATCCACGAGTCGCTGATGGGCCCAACGCTTGGGACGCCAATTGTTAAAACTAAGGTCAATGGACAATCGATATTTGCCCGGCGGTGTCGCCTCTTTAACCCACGAAATATTAATCAATGAAGAGGCAGGCGCTGGAGACGGGAAGGCAGGAAACGAGGTTTATTCTCTCCGGAGGAGAACACATCAGTTCAGACAGCAGGTATCGTCATGAGGTGCTCTAACCGCATCTCTGAGGCCTGGCCTCTTATACACAGTTAAATGAGTTTTATTGCAGGTAACACAGTCTTGTAATGCTTTGAAGTATGAAAGGACATCCTCTGAATCTCCCCTACAGGCCCGTTCCCACACACATTTACAGTTGAAGTCCCCACCCCGGTCACAACAGGTGATGATTATCGCGCAGCTGGACATTCCGCCGATTCACGGAATGTGGGGGTTCGATCGGATCTCATAGGGTGGGGGCTTTGATCAACTCGGGGGTCCTTTGATGAGGGAAGCTTTCTACTGTACGGGGAGGGGCAATAAACAGTATCGGCAGAGCTAGGTGTCGGCCTGGGAACGAGGAAGACAAACGGGCACAGGAAAAGGGGGTTTTGTATCAAAGGGCCTGGGACCATGAAAGGAATGAAGGGAGGTGTCGCGCTGGGAACAGGATGGGGCTCTGAGGCAGAGCTGCGCTGAAGAGGGGTTTATGACCCAAGGCATGAGAGAGCGGGGGTTGTCAGTGTGCGGGCTTTGCGAGGGCGAAGGGCTATGCTGGGGGCCAGTGGCGTGCAGAGGGTGGTTCTGATCGAGGCACCTAAAATGGCGGGTGCGCACGACAAAAGTGTGGCATCCGGGGAAAAAGGGCAAGATGGCGCAGATAATGTTTACCAAACCGTACTAATTTTCCACACTTGCAACTTATGAAAAAGAGAATTTATCAATGGAACTGGCACAAAATATTAATTTGACACCTTTGAAATGCTCAAACATCTAATAGCATGACATTCTTGCCAGTTAATCGTTTTGGATTACGCCATCCACCAGATGACAGACACAGTAAAGTGATTGGAAATTGATCTCCATAGAGACAGGGAGATGGTTATCCATTGTAGCTATGGCCCAACCATGGATCAACTTATGTCGCATACAGACTTTTGGATAAGACTTCTGCTATCCTTGGCGGGTCATATTACTATCCCGAAAATGGTGATTCTCCCCCATTGACTCTATCTTTTCATAAACATCCCAGATCCTGCTGGCAAACAGTTTCTTCTAAACCCTCCGGGGTGCACAGCCAACACGAATTTGAGCTGGCAAGCAGCCCAGAGTCAGCTGGTTGACATTCACACTGCCCTCTAGGTGGGGGGTTTGGGGGGGGACTGGAGGTCCCGCCGAGCTCTTTGCCGGGGCCGGTTTTGGTACAGAGCCGATTTTGCAAAAACGGCGCTGTAACAAAAACGACCCCCACCTGTGCGGTGCACCAGGGGATTGCCCTGTGCTTGCTATGGCCAGTCCGGCCCTGATCCAAATGCACAATTACCATACGCTAAACTCAAAAGTGGCAGACTGATGGTGTCCCATTAAAGGCGTAGCTACCCCAGATCATGCCTGTTTATCATAGAGAAATATAAACTGTCAAAATGACCTTTTGAGCCTGGAGGAAGTTGGGCCGCCATTGAATAATTCGCCCCTTTAATCGCAGACAATCTGTCTACTGCAGAACCCGCTCCTGCCCTTAACGGGAGAAAAACGTTTGTGTAATATGCTGCAGCATTGGAGAAGGAGAGGTTTCAATGCCCTGTATAAACTGGGGATATTTGTATTCTAAACACACATGAGATCAAAGCATAGGAAGACACCACTTGACCTGATCATTTACTCTAGGCTGAGACCCACAGCCCAAGAAAAGATCCGGGGTTCCAAGAAGAACCAGCGTCATTCGCGCCACTAACCACTGTCATCCAGTCTACAGATGCCACTCACTGGGTTTCCAAGCTTAATTCAATATGCTATCAATTAAGTCGCAGTGCAAAGACCATGCGAGATTGGCATGGGAGTGTGCTACAGAGGAAAATATTACACAGACCCAGTGACATTGTTCTTGCATGCAGACTAAACTGGTTTCCTTGAACCATCATCATAAATTGTTGCACTTTAGTTATTGCTTACTCCACACCTTCCAAGAGGGCCAGGAAACACAATTCCAGATCTCACATATGTACCAGATGTGGGAAGTTCTATGCAGACTTCATACACCAAATTTGGGTGCGTAATTTTGGAAGAGGTGACCGATACTCTGTTGGACATACTGGACTACAAAGTGGACCTATGACTGCTTTTAGTACTTCTGAACTATGTCAAGGATATGCCACTGAGGGTGGGCCACCTGGCTGCCCTCACATTATTACTAGCTCAGAGGTGAATCGCCATATGCTGAGAGAGCCCTAAATTGCCTCATACACATGACTGGTTAGCTGACCTGGCTTTCTGAAACACTAATTGTGAAATATGCATAGAACTGCAACCACTAACATCCCATACTAGGGACATATAGGGTCCCCTCGTCACTTAGATGGTAGGGCTCATGGTGGATACCTCAAATTAAGAATCAAACTCCTCATTTCCGGCGGACATACCAGATGGACTAGTCTCGCTGTCTGCATGCTAACTCCCCATTCTGTATATTAGAATGTAACTCCTTACCAATTTGGGAATATGTTCTCTATTACAATGCCACGAGTAAATGCCATGGTAATGTATAGCCACTACAACACTGTTGCACATGACCTGCAATGTGTAGCAAGTTAGTTTTGCTCTATATTATGTTGTACAGCGCGTTTGGTGTAAATGAAAATCCTTAATTAAAAAAAATGTTTAACAAAGTTTATGGATTAATATTTTGAATGTATTCTATATGTATATGTTTTTGTATTGGTATCTTTTATATGTTTAATTAACATTTTCATTCTAGATTAATTCTAGTTTTTTTACAATTTTGTTCCAGAATAATAAAGACTCCATTGTGCCACTTTGACTAGTTATCTGAAGTGGCCCATCCCCTGCCAAAGTTGTGAGACAACCAGAGGAGGAAGGGAGGTGAGTAGGGGAGTGGGTTTGGAGATAAAAAAAAATATTAAAAGAACTTACCTCAACACCGCCAACTCCCGCCGCATCATGCTCTTCCTTCTTCTGGGCACAGGCTCCCAGACTGCACTGTGGCCAATCCTGACACTGCATGAAAGCAGTATTGGGATTGGCCTGAGTGCTGGCAACTTGCACACTCAGGAAGACTGAGAGTCTATGCCTTCTCTCTCCAGCCCCAGCAATGCAGCTGGGGCTGTAGAGCGGGAGCGCTCTTCACTGCACATGAGGGTTTGGCTGGCCTGAGACGGCCGGCTAAACCCTCATGCACATTGATGGGAGTGCACTACCACTCCCTCACCAACAGTGTTATCCCCTGGACCCACCCATAAGGGTCGTAAGCCTTGGAGGGGCCACCACTGGTAAATATGCACCATTCAATATAAAAATGTGCAATGCATGGGAGGGAACTAAAGAACGCATGTAGCTTTTGTTTGCAGTGGTTTTTGTTTAAATATATCCTGATGCAAAAATGCATTTCACACTAAAATATTGCACGAAAGGATGGATTTACATTTCATGTAATCATGCGGAATATTGCATAATTCTGCCACATTTTCATGTAATTACTCAAAAGCTAATTTAACTGTGGGCCCGCAAAGTGAGCCCGCTGGTGCCTTTGATGCCCAGGTCAACACCGCCTATGAGGAGTCGGACTCTCAAGGAGTGATGATCCAGGTAGTTGAGGAACTCCGGGAGATGAAGCAGCTCCAGAGGTGCATAGACCAGAGACTTGACACCCACAATGACAACATGGGCTACTGAGGGACTTTAACACCACGCTCTGCAGTACTTTCCCCCACCACCTACCCCTTCCTGTGGTCCTTCTACATCAGGCCCTTCTACATCTGCAGCAGCCACAGGAAGGATGAGCACAGGTTCATTCCAATCAAGTGTTGCTGCATCTGGTGGAATGTCACAAACATATTTCAGGGGTGTGCTGCAAGCACTACAGCATGCAGTGATGAGACCTATCAACAGCCACATCCAGTTCATATACATTGAGGACTTAGCTAATGTAAAGGAAGACTAGCATGATTTGGGCCAAAAACAACGTTGCATTGGAGAACATAATGTCACACATATTACAAAAGGACCACCACACGACAGGGAATAATTCAAATGGAGTCTTAGCAACTTCCATCCTATCGCTGTGTAAGCTGGCTAGGTACTGGAGTTGTACACCCAAAGCCTGTGCCAGACATTCCAAGGAGCAATCCATGTCCACTTTGTACTTAAAAACATCATCATATAACTGATGATGTCAGGACTCTGAAATATCCGAATGAAGATGACATGGTGAAGATACCTAAAACAGACCAATGCAAAGCGATTAGCTAGGAAGCTGTACATATGACACCAATTACAGTCCACTTCTGGAGTACACAGTATATGAGTAAATGTCAACTATGAAAAGCAACATCAACAATGTGTTCATGTGTCAAGACCTGCCATCACAAACAGCCATGCACAGAGTTTGCCACACCTGTTTATACCTTACATTTTATCCATGAGCATCCTCCTCTCAGAATCACAACAGAAGTCACAGTAACAGTCAGTCATGACATCCGACAGCATACTTACACTCTTAGAAGAAGTTGTTGATGAGCCTTGCCGCATATGAGCTCCTAGTGTTATCTACCGCTTTGCCTTCAACAATTTGTATAGTTTCATGTCTATTGATTATGCACTTTTTCTAGTATGTTTTTAATTGAATGTTGAAAAAAAGTCAACATTATTTTCATATTTAAAAATAATCACAAGAAAAGAAAACAAAAGAGAGAAAAAAATATAAATATTTGTACCTTTGAAGAAATAATAAATACGTATATTAAATACCAATAAAATCAAATCTGAAGTATCTACTGTTTGATGTTTTTCAATACAGTTGGACTTTATATTTCTGTGATGGTCACTATTGGTTTTATGTAACCACAAAAATGTTTGTTAATTTTGTCACTTGGCTATAGACCTTTTCTAAACCCAGCTCCTTCCTCTTCACCACTATCATCATCATTTGGCATTTTAGGATCCTCCCTCGGTGCGATGAGAGGGATTTTTCCGGTGCAGTGCGTGGTTGTGGAGCATGCGGCACGCTACAGTGATCTGACACACGTATCCCGGTGAATAGAGAAGGGCTCCTGTCCAGACATCCGAATCTGACTTTAAGGAGCCCAAAAGTCTGCTCCACTGGCTGCCGTGTTCTTCCATGGACCTCACTGAAGTGGACTCCCCCTGGCGTTGTCAGATCCCTTAGTGGTGTCAACAACCATGGGCAGTTGGGATACACTGACTTTTCTAGATGAAAGACCTGACATTACACATACAAAGGTTAGACACAGCATACTCACCAACAAGCCAGGCCCTCTCCACTAGTAGTTGTGACATCAGCTGGGGTATGATGCTGTTCTGCAGTACGAAGGCATCATGGACAGATCCAGGGAATCTGGCAGAGACGTGTGGATTATAAATCTGACAAACAAACCACTTGCATGTTGATAGAATGAAAGTGTTTCCTATTCATATAGACCTCTTCTCTGATTTGTTGTGGTATCAAGGCAATGTGATTGCCATCAATAGCTTCAACCACATGTGGGATGCAACCAGATCCATAGAAGTCACCCTTCACATTGATCAAATCTTTAAATCTGGGGAACTGGATGTAGCTATCCACGTGTCTCATCATGTAGTACACCACTGAACATGGGTTGTGACATTACACCAGATATAGCCAGTATCCTGAAAGGAATCTGTGGCCAGAAAATGCAGTGCTGCCATGAGTTGCATCACTGGTGTCAGAGATGTGGGATAGTTTCTTTGAGGACGTAATAAGGCGCTTACTGGTCACATAAATACTGTATTGTCTGGCTATTAAGAAAACACTTCCTTTCTTCCATTGTTTGAAGGTCTCTAAATAGCTGGAATACTGCCTGAGTACCTGTGTGTGGAGTGAACAGACATATGGATATGGATATTGGTTACAGTGTCCACTCTAACATTTACCAAGACACACCCAAAGGTCATGTGACCACCCTTACCAGCATATGTTAGCACTACACAGCAATTCCCGCCATGATTGCATAAGATACAATTGCATACATAGCAACATTTGGGATGGGAAAGTCAGAGAGATGCTGCACAATGATCTGGAGGAGCAATTTCACCCTTTGACCGCTGCTGTAGGAAATGCCAATCCAAGCTGAAGACAGTCTCAAGTAAGACATTGATTGTCCTGAGAAATATGGGAGGCACCCACATGAATTGGATCAATTGCCATTACTGCAAGTTCCACCTATCATCCCCAATCTGGACTCCACATATGTCTGTACCAGCACTGTGCACATCATTCAAATTTCATTTAAATGGTGGACACCATCATATTGTTGGAGTCTGCATTGCACACAAAACTACTTTCACTGTCGGTGTACAGTGCATTGCGGTAATCGTGTGTTCATGCATAGTAATGTATAACACTGACATTTGATTATTGATAAAGGCAGAGGAACGGTGTCATACATCAGGTGACATGTTCCAACATATTTTTGCTGGGGGAGACACACTTTGAAATTAGTCTTTTATTTGATTGTCAACACGGACATGGCGGATGCCTGACCTAACTAATGGGACGTGCTGAATCACCGACCACCTGCTGATTTAAACCATGCGGTCGGCTGCTTCCTACATGGCGGTCACAGCCATAGGCTAATGTAGGGTAATATGACAGTCGCGGTCCAAGGGTTGTGTCTGTCTACTTAGAAGAAAGCCTATGTGGATGCCTGATCTCGCTAATGAGGCATGCTGATTCGCTGACCACTGACTAATTTAAACTGCACTGTAGGCGGCTTCCTCCAGGGTGGTCACAGCCATAGGCTAATGTTGGATAATGTGACAGCTCCGGTCCAAAAGCTATGGCGGTCTTCACAGAAGACCGCCTATGTGGCATATGTTTTCGGCTGCTTACACCACCTCCTCAAACTCAGCTGCTGTTTGCCATCTCTGGGAGCTCTCATGGAGCAGGGCCACTGTCTTCACTCCAGAGGAGCTGGAGACCGGGCGAAAGAGGCTCTTTCCCTGAATCACTAGCTCCTCGGCTCACCAGAGGAGCAGGTGAGTACTGCTAATACAGTCTGTAGTCTGCAACAAATATTCTATCCTACCCCATAGGTCACAATGTGGCTCAAAATCCCAGACTGACATCAGAGTTTAGTAAGTCAAATAGTGTGTCCCCTACATAGGACAATTAAGTGGCACTGAACTTTGTGGACGTCACATCACCATATTGATGTGTAATCAGTCCTCAATCCTACACTGGTTGCATGAACATATCTATGCATGTATAAGTGTTATGTTGCCTTTGATGAATTTTCAGTACATGGTAGATGTGATAACAAATGTATATGCATTACACCCTAACTTGTGTATGTTTCCTGTAAGTAGCATGTGAGGATACTGTGAGATGTGTGTAAAGTCCCACATATCACTAAACACACATGATGACTCACCAAACTTCTGTCTGGGAGATACCAACAGGTCGAAGACCCCTCCAAAGTGGCCCACAATGGTCATGCCATATATAGGAAGGACACAATATGAACTGTTAGGTAAGGAAAAGGTGGGAATTTGATGGTCGTGTGGGAAGAGGATGCTCAGGCTGCAGAGAGCAAACCCTGACAATGAGTTGTATTCCGTATGGTCTCTGGCCCAGGCTGTAGCAGAGATAATGTGCCTATGGAACTAATGAACAGTGTACTCTGCCTGTAGATCTGCTGATCCTCAGATGTGGTCTAAATGAATGTAACTGGACCATGAGTTGGCCTAAATGCACCTACAGTTGGTTAGGTGCATGATGAGATCCCAATGCCAGACACTACTGTCCATGGACCCATATTGTCTCTGTGGGTCTCAGTGACAGACTTGCCAGCATCTTTCATTTTATCCAAATCTTGGAATGTAGTCAAATCAATGGTAGAAGTGATGTCTTGGACTGTTTGAATAAAGAAATTTATCCAGACTGTTCAGGCGTATGTCCAGTGATGCACTAGGAATTTACCCTTAGAGGAGGCCACAATGGTGTGCTGTGTTACATCTTAACCCATTTCAGAGTGCATGTTGTGTGGGCTAGGGCTACGTGATGTCAGTGGACTGGCTTAGTCAGTATAGGCATAATCAGGATTCAGGGTAGTACGTAGACGACTTAAATAGTGTATAGCAATGCTTTTTGTGGTGCACGTTTGAGAACGTGGGAATATTCAATATACCCTTGAGGCTTGGGCAGTTCAAATAGTGTCAGGTCAGGGTGCCTACAAGGGATTTTATTCAAAATATATGACTTCTAAAACATTATACTGGAATTACTTGGTGGTTCAGTCTAATCAGATCTTGAGGCAAAATTCACAAATTCAGATATTCAATCAATATAGCAGAAATAAACAGAGAAAACATGGGGATATCTTTTTGTAAACATACAAATGGATTTTTGTATATAAAATTAAGAAGGGTACAATCAGGAAGAAATTAATTCTGGACTTCACCATCTATGTCCTCAAATTCAATGTATTTGAGTGACTGTTATTTGTATCGGGAGATGTGTCACTTCTTTGATTCTGTTGGAATAATTGTTTTTATTCATGATTTGTAGGAAACATTGCAAAAAACTCTTTCAAGATTGATTGCTGAATTAATTTCTTCCTGATTGTACCCTTCTTAATTTGATATATAAAAATCCATTGGTATGTTTACAAAAATATATCCCTGTGTTTTCTCTGTTTATGTTGTGGTGCACAGCATGTGCACCATATACATGTAGTGTGTGCAATATAGATCAATGTTGTACTAGCTGTCAACAACCTCTGTGTCACCCTAGCAAATAAGCTATATCCTGCATGTCTACTCAGTCTCTTTATCTATTGTAGCCACACAGGTCAAAGCACATCAGAAGGTGTCCATGTGGAAGGACGTCGCCCGCTGGTCCTGTAAGATTGTGGAGGTTCAGCTACGGCTGTCCTCCAAAAGCAGAAGGGGCATGCGCCAGACCCTGACC
This sequence comes from Lissotriton helveticus, assembly GCF_964261635.1. NCBI lineage: Eukaryota > Metazoa > Chordata > Amphibia > Caudata > Salamandridae > Lissotriton > Lissotriton helveticus. The sequence continues at coordinate 966,718,426 of NC_136071.1, read as the reverse complement.
CCCCAATGGCCCGCATACTGGTGTTGGCATACCCAAACCATGATGGCCAGTTCAGAGCCCAACAGCAGCTGGAAGGGGTGAGTATTGGCTCTACATGACCATCTATTGTTTGTTACAAGCAGGTATTTCCCCTTCAAGCTTGAAGGTGGATCAAGTTCCACACATTGGGAAAGTTGGTGCATGTGTAGGTCTGGTAGTAGGTGCGGGGTGATAACTGTAGACTATTGATTATGTGACCATGGACCATACAGGGGCCAGTGAGTTGTCAGTTTCCAGAGTAGAACAGCCACATGGATGCCTAATGTCACAGATCACCTAATTTATCTTTTGCTCTCATTTATGACAGTGGCCTCAAACACGCCACTTGTCATCCTTGTGTCCGGTGTGATGCTCCCTCATTACTGTTTCTCATTTCATACCAATGTAGCTTCTAATTTGCGTAATTAGCGTGTCCTGTCTCCACCTCTAGGGTGGTCCATGGCCAACCTCAGGCAATGAAGCCTAATGGGTGGTAGCTCTGCAAGACCTTGACATTCATTTAAGTGAACAGCCATTGGATAACTAATATTGCCATTTTAGATGGCTCTATACTGTTCTTGTATCCTCTCTTTTAACGGTCTAATGGTGATACCAACATAAATATCATTGCACACACATATAATCCAGTACACCACGTATTTGGTGTTACAATTCATGACAGTTTGCATTTTATATTCCATGTTGGTATTATATTTAAAAGAGTGTAGGGGCAAGCATTACAGTGCCACATCTGTAAAAGCCCGCTGGTGGGAGTTGTAACCAATGTGTTACTTCTGCGTATTTTTTGTGGTTATAAAAACTATGACACAGTATATTCAGTATTGTTTGTCCCCTTTTATAGATAACATTTGGTTTGTTGGTAATGACCCTATTAACAATCGGGTCTACTTTCATAATATGCCAATGTTTGTGTAAAATTATGTGCAGAGTGTGACTCATTGAGTTATAGGGGGTGATGACTGCCACTGTCTGTTTTCTGTTTCCCTTCTTGCTCTTTGTTGTCAGTAAACGCTTGTGATCCACATGAGTTATTCTATTCTCAGCCTTAGTGATTGTCTCTTGACTATAGCTCCTGGCCTCAACTCTTGTGATTGCCTTACTCATTTCCATTTCAAACACTCCTTCTTCACTACAAGTGTGTCTTATGCGTGTTAATTCGCCAATGGGAATTGACTGAATTTGGGACTTTGGGTGTGCAGTGTGTGCATGCAATATCGAATTTGGGTTTGCGGTATAAATCACCATTTTTCAAATCCAAAAATGTGATCTCGTTTCTAACACAATGTTGCACTGATTGAAATTCAAAAATAGACAAAATTGATGTAATAGCTTTTCATTCCCATTCCATATCATTAAAACATCATCAATATATCGACCCCAATAAATCACATGATTGATCAGTGCACTGGGGCAGGTCGACCAAACATAGGGGCCGATTATGATGGCGGACGGACCTGAGTCCGTCCGCCACCATAGAGTAGGAGGGAACCTCCGCATGGCCTGCGGAGTTCCCTCCTGTGCAATTAGGATGTGACCGCCACCCTGGCGGTCACATCCTGTATTTTTTACATTGCGGTGGGTGCAGCTTTAAGCTGCACCAGCCGCAATGTTAAAAATGTATGCACCGCATTTGCGTGCACAAAGCAGCAGGCACCGCGCGGTGCCTGCTGCTTTGTCCACACAAATGCAGGGGGTACCATAGGTACCCCCCATGTGCACCCCCCTCCCCCCTTCACCCAGGGGGCCCGCAATGGGCCCCCGAGGTGAAGGTCCGTATGCTTTTCCACGGCGGAAAAGCCGCCGTGGAAAAGCATACATTATACTCCATCATAATATGGCTGGCGGTGTCTGATAGACACCGCCAGCCATGTTATAGCTTTTCCGCCGCGGTCGGAAGGTGACCGCGGCGGAAAAGCTGCAGACTGAAAAATGATCCCCCAGCCATCCTAATCTGGTGGGGGGTCTTTTTCAGTCCGCAGTGGTTTTCCCGCATCCTCCGGGCCGGCGGTGGCTTCCGCCGGCCCGGAGGATGCGGGAAAACCGCCATCATAATCGGGCCCATAGTTTTTTTCTAGTCAACCCATAAAAAGATTTGCGAATGATGGTGAAAGTTTTGACCCCATGGCAACTCCTTGATGTTGTTGGAACCATGTGCCATTGTTTAAAAAGGCATTGCTCTCGAGAACCAAAGTGATCATGTCAATGAGCATAGATGTGTGTTCCTATAGTCATGCATCCCTAGTTGCGAGAAAATGTTTGGCAGCTTCAATACCAAGGTCAAATGGGATAGAAGTATAGAGTGAACTAATATCTAGAGTAAAAACCAACCTTCGTCAGACCAATTGAAGTCCATCAGTTGTTTGAGGAGGTCTTTATTATCACGGACATAAGACAGAAGGTTCCAGACCATAGGCTGTAAAAAGTGGTTGAGGTATTCCGAAATATGCTCAGTGGGAGAGCCTATCCCTGCGATGAATGGTCTACCCGGGGGAAGGCCCCTGGTTTATGTATCTTTGGCAAGACATAAATATATGGTGCATCTGGGTATGGTATAAACATGTATCTATATTCAAAACATTTATTAGGCCAAGATCGCTGCACATTTTAAGTTTTTTCTCTACTACGTATCCGCCAGTTGTCTGTCAATATCAGCAATATAGTCACCAAAATCCATCAAGACCAGATTGCCCCCTTTTACAGCTTCCTTTAGAATAACCCCTGGAGCTGAGGCAAGTCTGTATAAACATTCTTTGTAATACATGAAGAGACAATATAACATATGGCTCATCAGTTTATAATGCCTTGTATTCTAATTGATTTTGTTGACAGCCTTAAAAAGTTGTCTAAACGAAGAAACACATATCGACTGTGCCTATTGTCTACTGAATTGCGTGTCAACAGATTGTGGCTTGTTGATTCATTACAACAGACTATGGTTCAGTGACTCATGTAACAATAAGTGTTAGACACAAATGTTTGAAAAATATTAAAATTTGACCTGGGGCATTGTCAGATCATAATCACTATACTTTTGTGGTGCTCTGGATTGCGTAATCATTTGTATATATGTGCAAGTTCTTGTTTCATATATTGTTTACAATATTGTGGTGGCATAGTGTTGATGGATGTGAGCACACCATACTCGTTTATACATGTTATACTTACCCTAGACCTTACAGATGTGGTGGCAGTTCTGAGATACCACTGCCATTGAACATTTGCCTCATGTGCATGCTACTTTGTGGCAATATTGGTTGTCCCTGATATACCTCATGCCGCAGGTCCTGTGCACATGGAGACATTGAAGCAGGTGCAATATGGACTGTGGCCTTGGCAAGTTGCCTTCCAGGAGTCCCGCTGGTTTGGGTAACCTAAATCTTCAAAGAGTCTTTACAGTGTTGCCTTTAAATGTATGAGACTGCGGTTTGTGGTAATCCCATTTACCTGACTTTACTTTTACTTGTGGGTGGTGTGTGAAGGCCCATTACAGTGCTTTAATAGTGGAGGTGTGTTTTATTTTCCTGAGACATCCATACTGATGTATGTTCGATGTCACAACAGGACCTAACTTTTGAGCGATGTGAGGGTGTCACAGAAGATGATTGTTGTTATTCTTGAGTAGGTACTGTCTGTTTTGTGACACTGTATATTGAACACATAAGTACATCAGGTTTTGAGATGTTCACACATGTAGAGTTTGTGAGAATGTGCATGGACATTGTCACTGACCTGGAGATAGAGGACATCATGCAGATGTGATGGGAACCTGCATTCTGTGATGTTGCATATAGGGACCCACAAAATATGTTTGGACCAGGGATAAAATGCCCCTAGCCTTATCCACAGTTTTGTGGCTCAGGGGGCTGGAGGTGTATGTAGCATCACAACCCATTGATTAATATATCATTTAGGACAAAGTTCGCTAGGTGAGCTTTCAGTCAGGTGATGTGCGGTGTCTGTATATGTTCATCAGGGATGTTTGACCTGCCCACACTAACAATTACACGTGGTCTCTGTCTTCTACGTTGTGGTTGGCCAGTACAGTGTGGTGAATTGTGTGTTTCATTGTTTTTTTCGCCTTCTCCACAAGAGGACTTTGTTTGGGATGACTGTATTTGGGGATCTCTCACAGGGCATAGCTGGTGTACATGAGGGGGTGGCTCACAAGCATGTAAGCTGTACATTTGTGATTGACATTTAGTCCCACCAAACAATTCTGTCATTGCACAACATCAAATTATCTAATACAACAAATCACATTGCACATACAAGAAGCCAGGGATATTGGATTTGCCAATGACTGGTAGTTTAATTAGTTAATGGAGCAACAACTGTGCCTTCATTGCATAATATTATGATAATGCTTCCGTTCTGAACTGACAACACTGGGAATGGGGTATTACGAGTCTCTATGCAATTACATCAGAGGCAGTGGAAGGTGAAATTGCTGCAGAGTTGAATTTAATTTGCACATTTAGGGTGAGTGCAATTATGGAGAGTCCAATGAAACTCATCTCTGTATCTGCTTTTTCGACCTGCTGTGTGCTAAGCACTGGCAGACCCTGAGCCACATTAGGCCCTGCTACACAACTCTCACTACTCGCTCATTCCACTGTCCCTTCAGGCTCCCTCATGTCTTGCTTCTCATGAAATATGTATTGGCAAGAGGCCCCAGCTGGTTGACTTGGAAACATGTTTTTCACACACCCTTATTCATACTGAGCAAGCTACATCCTTGCTTTTCCATAACATTTCATCGATTTACTGAGGAATCCATGTTCACATGTAGGTGTGAGACTTACCGGTGGTTGCGTCTATGACAGTGCTGATTTTGGGTGTCAATAAGCAGGTACATCAGTGGCAGGACATGTACGATATGCTGCGTATCAGCACAGAATGTTAGAGACTGTGTACAGGGGAGTGTCAGTCTTCCATTCCTCCCTTTCCTCCAGCTCTCATGAGGTGGTTGACTGCTATGGTCAGCTCATTGGAAAGGCGCATCGTAATTGGGTGGTTCTCTCACTGACTGGCTCCTTTGGTCCTTTCTGAAGCCACTGCAGGCGGAATTTCCTTGTGGAGTCAGAAAGACTGCAGCAGCTGGATTTCTGTGTATCCGCAAGCATTGTAATCTACCAGTCGGCGCGACTTCATCTGATGAGACATCGGTGACCCGACTGCCTCCGAAAGGACCACGGAAGCCAGTCAGACTGGCATCATAATGAGGCCCTTTGTTATTTGTAAAAACATAAGTCAATCTTACCTGACCACAGCTTCCCCGTGCTTGCAGTCTTGGCTGCAGCACTCCATCAACTGTAGAAACAGACATCCAAGCATGAATGTCAACCTAAAAAGTAAAGAATGAAAAAGGAAAACATTTTCCCATGGAAATCAATGGAGATTGTTGGAATTTGTTTTTATTGTTTATATTCTTGAGTTAAAATTTTAAAATCAGTAATAAAGAATGATGTCAATGAATTTTTAATTGTTTCTACTGTTATTACAATTATTTACATTCCCTGACAATTTGTTGTGAGTTTTTGTTTAAGCTGTAGAACTATGTTTAAAAGTAATAATTGCTAATAATGTTTTTTTAATTTTACAAGGTCTGATTATTTTACAGTTATTTGTTACCTTTTGGTGTCTATATTCAATATATTTTATCTGCTTCTAAGCAGTACTGTTAATAAAAAATAAATACCCAAATATTAATTGTTAATACCTGAGTATTAACACAGAATAAGAATGTATTAATAGGATGTTGTACAGTTATTAAAAATCATTACAATAACCATAGCTAGGTGCACTACACAACATTACAAATCAATCATGTGCATACAAAGTGCTCTAATTATATCTAATTTGATACTCTGGTAAAATGTAAGATTCATTAGAAACTAAAACAGATTGAAGGACTTACTAAAATATTTTAAGGTGCCAATGAAAGTGCTTTGAGTGCATCTTTAAAATATTGTAAAAAAAGAAATTAGGATAAGAGGGCTACTCCAGATGTTTGACGATTGATCGCTGAGCTGAATTTACATGATCGATTAATTACTGCAGCTCCTGGAATGTAAGTCAATACAATGTGGATCAGTCACTTCTGGCTAGAATCTACAACTAAAATCACATCTTGAAAACCATCTACACATGACAAGCACACCATCCCATACTGTGAACAATAGGAGAGAGGACCACATGAGGGCTACTAACTTGGATGGGTTGAGGAGCTGTTATTGCAGTGCTAAAAGAAACTCTCATTGATCATAAACTGCGCTCAGTAGTAACAGCCAAATATAGCTCCTTTAAAAGAAGCAAGCCAGTATAAAATACCCTTATATTCTTTGGCTCCCATACCTTAAACGTATCCCACCTTGTATTTTAATTTATTTAATCATTACAGTTAATAATAAATGAAATGTTTAAATTAATACCTGGTTATCAATAGTTAATGCCTGAGTATTAATAAACTTACCCACTCAATACCCATATTTGTCCTGTATCCTGTGCCTTACATTATCATAAGTTCCATTATAATGTATTTAATCATTACATTTATTAGTAAATGAAATAAAAAAATGTATACCCAGGGATTAATAGTTAATACCTGAGTATTAATGCACTTGCCCAGCTAATACACCTATTTCTCTTGCATCCCATTCCTACATCTTTACCTTCCTTGTTTTCAATTTATTTATTCTTTACATTTAAAAATAAATAAATCATAAAACTTAATAACCAGGTATTAATAGACATTTAAATCAATTTTGATATATTTATATAATGGAATATACATTTAACAAAAACGCAAATGATTATACCGAAAGTATGCATAATAAAGGCATGCATGGCAAAGGCATGTGTGGCAAAGACACAAGGGCAATGGCATGGTCTCCACATCAGCCATTACTGCTGGTGGTGTTAAGTCATGTTTATCATTTCTCACGTTTAACAATTCTAAACTAGTATGCACTATGAACTTCTAATTGTTTTATTTTTCCCAACTTCCCCTTATCAAATTTAGTGTCTGTTAATTTCCCCAATGCGTCCTTGTGTTTTCTTTTATATTCCCTCTATTGCTGCAGCTGACTTCCTCCTGTCTGCAGGTTTCTTCCACCCCTTTTTGTTACTGTGACAGAAACCTTTCCCTCATCCTATTACATGGCAGATGATTGTTGGAAAAGTGAACAGCAAAGCAGATTCACAACATGTCGGTTGTCAAAAGGCTTTATTGAGGAAGCAGTCAATAGTGCAGGAACATAGACGGAGCACAATAAGAACAGATGTAAGTAGTTCACCGTAGGAATAACATTTACAATGCTGGTTCTGTGGAACTCCCTCATTATACAAGGTTCCATGATTTCATGAAAGAGCTGCATGGACATATAGCACACCACATCTCTCCTTTCCATTCCCTTCCCCTCCTTTATTCATTGTTTTTCTGGTCATTTCCTAGCTATTACCATACATTCTTAAAACATGTTATAACATGATTGTTGACTACTGAATTTAAACATTTCTAATATTTTAAACTGACACTTTCAATAAACTCACATATGTTAGGTATTATTTTGTGCAAATACTTTGGTTGGCAAATATGTGCATTATATTTTTGTCTCACCTCAAGTGTTACAAACTGTAGTGGAGGGCATGGACCATTATGTTGAGGGGTAATGCAACTGCTGGGAAGAGTGGTAAATCACTAACCTTTTTCAATAACAGCTGCTGCATTTGTTAATTCTTTCTTTCTTTCTTCTTGGGCCCAGAGACCAATCATGTTTGTAAATTATCCAGCTTCCTATGTGTCTGTCTCAGCATCTCTCTCATTGAAAGTAATCAGTAGAATAAAAAGCGCATTTCCCAGCCCTGACTCATACCAAGCACCTCCCCATTATTTCTCAGCCAGCCCTCAAGCCATTCTTGGCACTTGCCACATTTCTCCCACAGTGTCTGCTTAATTGTCTACTTTTCACGGCTTCCATTATCCTTTTCCATCTTCTACATTCCATTGACACTATGACTAAGGCTACTACATACTATATGGCCCAGCCTGTCCATAGCTAAACCTAAATCTAGTTCAAACTAAGTTCTTGCCTTCACATTTAATGAGTTTGCAGTGCAGGGTGTAGTGTGGGACTCAGGCTAGACTCAGGACAGGACTCAGGAGGGAGCGGAGTAAGAGCAGGATCAGTGGAATTTATTACTTTATTAGTTGACCCTTAGACAAAAAAAATACTGCCCTGTCCCACACTACACTAACATACTGCCCTGTCAGGTTAGTTCCATTATTATTGCACAGCATACATATTTAGAACCATAAATTGTAACTGTATGGTTTAATTTTAAATTTGTGATGAAAGTGACAATTTTTACTTTTCATCCATTTTATCAAGAAATCTAGGTTTTGATCATGGCTGTGGATTAATTCACAGCATGAGCTGCATTGTGTGAATTATAGGTCAGAAAAAAAGGGTTGATTTATACAAATCACATAAAATCCATTGGGCAGTAATGTTGTGTTAGTCTCTGACTACCTAAACAATTGCTGTGGTCGGAAAGCTCAATTCATGTTTTTGCCTCTTTCTGGGATCATCTAGCTATTCCTAAAAGGTGATAGCCACTCTGATCTACTTTCACAATATGGAGGCGGCTGTGGTGGACTATCTTGTGCTGGTGATCCTGGAGAAGATGGAATCAATGGCAGTTTCCTTAGGTTGCGAGCCAGAGATATCTCTGCCATGCCATCACTGCCACTGCAGGCAGTCTAGGTGCCAAGCAGCCACCCCCACAATCACAGAGCCCCTCCTACATCAAGTGCTGCAAGGCTGGGAGGAAGTAAAAGAGCATCAGCAGTGAATTGACAACACGTAGGAGGATATTTTACAGAGGCTGGAGTCTATTGAAGACCAGTTTTTTTATGAAGAGGGTAGTCAGTGGTAAGAGATGACAGTGGGAATAATGATTGATACATGTGTACTTGTTTTTTCTAGGATTTTGGGAAGAAGGTTTATTCTGTTGTGGAGGTGAGGGTGGGAATATTAGTTGGGGATGTGGTAGTTGTGGACTTTTTAGGGTTTAGGGAGATGGGGTAGGCATGTCATGAGATGTGAGGTTGCAAGTTAAAGTTGTTTGTTAATAAATAGATCTTTTTTTAATGTGTCATTTACCTTTTTTTCTTTAATTTACTGCTATGCATTACCACCTAAAGTATTTTCACTGTTAATTAAACAGAAAGCTTCACTAACATTGTAACTCCAGAGGCTGAGCCCTGCACCTGGCTCATCACAAAGTAATGGTCCAAAAGCATCCACCCCCTTTGTCCTCTGTTAAGTTGTTCCTACCTGATTTCCCTTGCCACATTAGGTTACCTTCTCCAGTCTACCCTCTGCAATTAGAGTTGGAAAGTGAACAATGACCGTTCCCAAAACTCACCCTCCAACCAGTAATAGGTGCATTCCAACTGCTAATGCCCTACCCTCTGTAACTATTGGCCGCTAATAGCGTCTGCCAACAAATAGCTAATACAACAATAGCTCCACCTATTTTGAGTAGAAAAATAGTTTTCTGTACCTCCCTCAATATGCCACCACCTTAATGCATAGCTTTTTTCAAATGTCCTGCTTAATCTTGGTGGTTAGCCAACTGATAACAGGGAAGATCTTGCAGGAAAAACAAGGTAATTCTTATTTTGAATAATGCTATTGAACCGCCCGAAGGATTATTAGACTGCATTTTCCTAACCAACACACCTCTCTCCAGTATGCATGGGTAGTCTCCTTTGAGTTTGGCGTGGAGTAGAGAGGAGTGGCGTTACATAGAGTGGCATGTCATACAGTGAATTAAAATGTCTTACAGTGGAGGGGTATAGAGTGGAGTGACATAGAGTGGAGTGGAGTGACATACAGTTAAGAGGAGTGCCGTAGAATGGCGTGGCGTGGAGTGGAATAGTGTAGAGTGGTGTGGTGAACAAGCTACCCGAATGCATTCAACCCCAACACGCACAACCACAGTTTTTATAGGAGCATAGGTCCTAGAGGTGAGGTTTTGTGCTGGCGACTGTTTGCATGTGTTTTACCTGATCCATCACCCCCCACCAGAGATCACACCATTGCTACAGAGTCACCCTCTCAGTAGAAGTATTGAGTCTTTATTGCGTGATTTAAAAAAACCATTGCAAATACAAAACATTAAAAAAGATTTCAAAATGTCTTTTAACATATCATGTTCATAAAAACCAATATGGGTAGCAGTAACAGATGAAGCTTTCATTTAAAATAACGTGCTCATAAAAAGCCAGTAGGGGTGGCAATAACAAGTAAAGCTTGACAAACGTTATTCCGATAGGGAGTCGCAAACTGTGGGTACCTCTCTAAGTTATTTTGCAGCGCGCTCCATAAATCTTACTAGGGCACAATTTAATTTAGTGTTCCTAGGATCAAAACAGGCCAGAACTGCTGCTCTACAGCTCTTAATCATATTTCTATTCCAGTGGTGCTTGAGTAGGCCCCGTCTCTCTGTCAGTAGTTTTGGGCATAGACAGATGATGTGTATGATGTCTTCTTTGTGGGTCCCACAAAGTCGGCATAGATCACTACCGTGTTCTCTTTTCCATTTTGGCCAATGAGTCAACAAGTTAATAACTCCCAGTCACAATTTTAGAAAACCTAGTTTCGTTCGAGCACTGAAAGATATAGTAAGGTACGGCTGTGGGATTAACAAGGCATAGGATTGAAGGGTCATCCACCCATGACTTCTTTTTGCAAGGGTGGCTTTATCCTTCACTATTGATAATTGTTTGGTGCTGATTTTCGCTAGCCTTTTGAATTCCTTCTGACTAGCATGCAAGTTCCAGAGGTCATTTAGGCATAGGGTTGTTAGTCCTTTTGACCAGTAGTCATGCCCTGCTCGCCATGAGTTGTTGTCAATACTGGCCCACAAATGGTGCCCTGAACTTCCCTCCTTTGATAGCCTCAGTTTGTGACAGCACACAAGAAAAAACATGGCTCTGGCCAATGGTTGTTTGCAGATGCCTAGTTCCAACCTCATTTGTGCCGATGATGTATGGTCTGGTAATTTGAACACTGACCTGTAGATCTTGGTGATGATTGTGTCCAGATGGTCACTGTCCAATACTTTTAGAGCTTCACTACCGTAGGTTAAGGTAGGAATGATTTTTGCCTGAGCAACCTGTAGTGTGGGAGCGAGAGTTGGGCCTTGTAGCTTCTTTTGAATTAGACCAATTGCAAAAGCAAGTGCCGTACCCTTCCTTTTTAGTTCTTCAAGGTGGGATTTATATTTTTCATTATTGTTAAAAATGACTCCAAGGTACCTTTGGCAATTTGATTCGACAATGCTTTCATTATTCAAAGCCCAAGACAGTTTCTTAGCTTTTCATGAATGCACTGCTAGGATTTTCGTCTTCCTGTTGTTAATGCGAAGCTCATTGTTATTTGAATAGTCAGAAGTAGCGTCCAGGAGTCTTTGCATTCTGATCTTTGTTTTACTTAACAAAACCACATCATCCGCATATAATAGGTTTGTCAGCGACAGACCAGATAGTTTGGGAGCGTGAGAATTGACCTTGTTGAGGACTTCAGGGAGGTCGGCTAAAAATAGATTAAAGAGTGTCAGGCCAATACACAACCTTGTTTGAGGCCTTTTTTCGTCGGAATTGGACGGGACAATCTTGAGCTGTCCCCGATCTTAATCCTAACCCATGTGTCCTGGTGTAGAATTTGTATGGCTCTTAGGAGGTCCGCTGGAATATTGAGTCCAGACAACTTCTGCCAGAGTTTACTTCTGTTAACATTGTCGAGGGCCGCTTGGAAGTCAATGAACCCCCTATAAAGCGGGCAAGAACAAAACTTCGCTTGGTCAATCAGGCAGGAAAGGGTCATAAGATTAACTGAGGTGCCGGTGTTTCTTGTGAAGCCTGTTTGATTCAGAGAAATTATAGAGTTGTCATCAGCCCATGCCCTGAGTGAATTGAGCAGCACTCCAGCAAAATACTTTGCTTCATTGTCAATGAGTGCGATGAGGCAGTAATTCCCTGGGGATTTTTTATCCCCTCCTTTAAAGATTGGTGCGAGAATGGATCCACGCCAGGAGGGCGGTATGGTGTTGTTTTGCAGGCTTGAATTAAAAAGGGTGCTTAGTTTCGCAGCCCAAAAAGTTGCATCTTCCTTAAACAGAGCTTGAGGAATTCCACCTGGACCAGGAGCACCATCCTTCCGTCCCTTTTTTATTATTTTTTCTATTTCAGCCTTCTGGACTGTTATAAGGTTGATGCTGCTTTGAGTCAAGAGACACTCTTTTGTTGATGTCATTTTGTGACCTAGATTCGTTAGGGAATTTGAAGTGTTCAGAACAGATTCCCGGACAATCTCTTTTTGTGTCACTTTGTCCGCGGAGGGGAGATTTAAGTGGGTAATGTACACTTCCTGATCATTAAAGTGAGAGTAGAGAAAGTCGACCCACTCTGTCTCCAGTATGCTCGAGGAGGCAACTTTATATGCTCGCCCAGATGCGCTATTGATTGTACGCCAAAACCTGGCAGAGTTGTTTGTTTTAATGTCATGCTGCAGTTTGACCCAAAACCAGTTCCATTGGCTTATGCGTAGTTCACGTTTCGCTTTCTTAAGGTGACTGCGGGCCTCTCTCAGTTTTATTATTTTAATGGGATCCATTGGATCAGTTTTTAAAGCCCGCCATGACCGATTCATCGATCTTGTTGCTGATAGTATCTCAGAATTGGAGCGCGGCGTGTGCTTTCGATCAGTTTGGCTTATGTGTTTTATTGGTTTCGCGAATCTGTCAATAAGTTCGGTTGCAAATGTTGACCAATTGGCAATTATGTTATGCGGGCTCTTTTGGCGCTCAATAATTTGTTTGGCCTCTGTTGATACCTGTTGAAGATTCTTAAGTGAGCATTTGTTTGAGGTTGATTGTAAAACTCTCAGATGGCAAAGCCCTTTCCTCTTCGTATTGCATAAGACAAGTTCTCAGCATAATTTCTTGGGGACAATGGTCACTTTCTGTTCTGTTTCCCAGGCAATAACCTGCTATTTGATGGAACAATGAAATGCTGACAAAGGTGTAGTCAATTAATGTAGTGCCTTTTTTCGATAGGTAGGAAAATCGAAGTGGCTTGTCAGCGGAATAACGCCCGTTTAAGGCTCTGAGTCCCAGATTTTCAAGGTTGCCTTGTAGAGAACTTCCATGTGGGTCATCCTTGTGCCATCCCGGCAGATCTTGCGATGGTATCACCCAGATGCTATCGTGTGATTTAGTGACCTCATGTTTTTGGAGGTCTGACATTAACCACATGTTAAAGTCACCAGTAAGTAAGATTTTTGAGTTTAGAAAACCTGTTTGCACTCTTACTACTGACGCTGTGGCTTCTTCTACAAAGGATTTCCTTGATGCTGTATTTGGACGGACGTAAGCGTTCATTAAGATTAGCCTCCAACTTTGGCCATTACTCAAAGTGAGAGAAATTCCCACACACTGGAGACGATTTGATGAGCCCGACAGGTCCCAGGAGGTGACTGCATTTTTTGTTTATATATAAACTGCAAGGCCGCCGCTCCCTCTTCCTGGACGGTTCAGTTTGTAAGCTGGAGTGTGATGGATTTTAAAGCCTTCTAGGGGCTGCGGTGCCATGAGCCATGTCTCTTGTTGTAACAGTATGTCGAAACCCTGAAAGTAGGAAATAGTGGCGTTATCCTCAAGTTTGCTTGTTAGGCCGTTGATGTTCCATGAACAGATGTTTAGAGGAATCTTTTTGTAGCAATCCTCCCTACTGGGCTGTCAACGTAAGAGGCGGGTTGTATTCAGGGCACCGGCCAGCCATGACCATGAACCCGCCTCGTCATGATTCCTGATTGATGTAATCCTGTCTTCTCTTGCTTCCCTCATTGAGTGGACGGAAGTGGGAGTTTTGTTGCGTGCTCCCCTTAGGACGGAGTATACCATACCCCTCCCTGCATGACTATGTTCCTCACCACGGCTTCCCTGTAGAACATGTGGATAGCCCGCTTCCCTGCACGGTTGTATCAGTATTCCCCATTGCTTAAAGGTGTCAATTAACCCTAGAATGTTAGTCATTGCCTCTGCGGTGCTCCAGGTGACCTTTGTGGATTCATTTGATTGGCCTTGACATGGTGCAATGAATTCTACCGATATTATGTCTTGGCTGGTTATTGCATTTGACAGACCTGACGCTTGTATCAGCTTTAAGATGTTGCCCCGATTTAGGACATCGTGGCTACCTTTGGACTTGTATTCTGGGTAGAAGAGGGTAGAGAGGTTGTCCCCACTCCGAGCTGTGCTATTCGGCCTAGGCATTGTCTCTGTTTTGTCCGTATTGGACATTTGAGCAACTTTTATCAAGGGACCCGTAGAAAGAACCTCGTTATGCACAGTATCGAGCCTTTCATTATTGACATGACCAAAGGCCCATTTGGCACTTGCTGGGAGTGCGCCCTGTTGGTTGTTGACACAGTTAACTGTGTCTACCTGCTTTAAAATGGAGCCTCCAGGCTGCCTTGTCGCGAGACTTGGTGTGTGGTTCACAGCCTTTTCATTCTGCATGATGGGTGTGTTTGGGGGAGCCATGTTAGTAGTGATTTTTTGTTCTTTTACATCAATAAGCACACATTTTCCTGAAGGAGCCATTGATGGTTTCTTTGCTGTTGACGAGCTGGAAATGTCACTCTTCCTTCTTTCACTGTCCTGGATAATTGATTGTGCTTCCGTTGTAGTTACTGGATCAGAGGATTTTTTTCGCTCATCATCTCCTGAGGCTCCAGGACGTCTGAGGGTGTTGAACATCGGGTAGAGATTTAAGACTTGTTTACTCCTTCTCATTTTATTGCGTCCTTTCCGCTTCCTCTGTCTTTTCACTTTTCCCACAGGATTACCCTCTTCTTGTTCAATTAGAGAAAGAGGGGTGGAACTTGCTCTGCTGGTGACCTGAGGAGATTGCTGTTCTCTCATACCGCCACCTTGCACAGCTATCTCTTGAGGTCGTGAAGAGTTGGCAGCTTCTTCCTCTCTTAACCTTGGGTTGGAAACTGTTTTTGCTTGAGGGGCTTCACTTAAGTTACCTGAATCTATGTCGCTGCCATTTCCAGGGATGGGTGTAGCTTTTGCTATTTCTTTTAAGTCTGCTACAAGCTATTCCATTATGCCTAGGAGTGAACAAAGTTTCTCCACTATTAGTGAGCAGTCACATCCTTGCTGCGGGTGGTCTACAGTTTCCTGGGCCCGTCTGATCAGACTATTTAGATTTGAGATCCTTTCGTCGATTTTGGCTACGCATACAGCAAGTGTATTTAAAAGGCTGATTTCAATGTCCATTTTATTCGCCTGAGAAGACATTGCATCTGCTGACTTTTGGAGAATGTCGAGGGCGGTAGCCCATGCTTTTTCTTGTGAGGGGACCTCGCTTTTGTCCTGCCTTGGGGTTACTGGTGGCTGAGGGGATCCAGGGATTGAGTTCCCATATGAGTGCAACATTTTTGCCCATTCCGTCGAATCAAAGTAGGAAAGCTCTTTCATGCCTCCCTCTACATCCTCTGTGTTCATTAGGATTTCAGTAGGCACTGGCTCAGGTTTGCACACATGGTATTGGCCCTGTTGCTCTGTTCTCCCCCCCCCCAAGGAAGGTACCTGCTCTTTCCGTCGTGAAGGCGGTGTCGATGCCCTTGATGAAATGAAACGCAGATTCTCCATTTTGACTGCACGGGATGCTGAAGCTGGCTTCAGGAAGCGTTTGGTTGAAGTTTTCCGGAATGCTAGTTTTTTCTACCGCTAGTTCTGTATTGGTTTCCAGTGTGTTGAGGGCGACACTGGATTTGGCAAATCCGGATGGTGCAGAGTTGTGTCGACACACTCTCTGTGTTGAGGGAGACTTCCTTACTGGGCTCCCCTGACCACGGTTCGAACTACCGTTGGGGATTTGGTAGAAGCAGAGGCTGGGCTGCAGCCGCCTGGCTGCACAGGTGCAGGCAAGTGATGTTGCAGTAAATAATAATGTAATCTCTGGCCTCATTCATATCTCTGTTTCATTTTAAGGGCTTGCTGGACCACACTCTTTCTCGCAGACCCCAGCGTCCCAGACACACGGGTGAAGGGAGGTGAACAGTGAGGGCTGGGAGGAGTAGGTCGACGCTCTGTCTCCTCCTACCTCTGTTCTTTTGACTCTCCCTCCCCTTTTCCCTTCCTCCCACTCACTCTCTTTCCCATTCTCACTTTCATTCTGACTACCTTTCTTTTTCTGTTGAACACATATTTATATTTCATTTTTGTCTTGCAGGTTTTGTACGCTGCTTCTGGAGGAGTCCCACCCACTTATTTCATATTATACTGTTGTTTGTTCGAATAAAGTTGTGTTTCCATTTATTTGTGTTGTTTTAATAAAGGTTACTTTTTTACCAATAAATAAGTGAGTGTATGGGTTTTATTTTTCTGACAACACTTGTGTGTAGTTTATTGTGAAAATCGGCGGTTGATAGGAGGTTATGAGGGAAATCATTTTGAATTTTGCGGTGCACCTACCAAATATAAACCAACAGACTATTACAAAAATGAAGCATGGGTAATTCTACAACTGCTAGGGTTCTATGAGTGTATCACTTTATAACACCATGAGTACTGCCCGTGTAATTACAGAACCAATAAGGCACTGCCTAGGGCCACCGATGTTTCAGGGACTGGTTAGGCCCACCCTGCATATTTAGTTAAAGCCTCGGAGGGTGGTGATCCCTGGATTGGAGTTGGTCTCGAAGCCCCCGAACAATTATTAAACAATAGCCGGGGATGTGGTGATCCCCTAGGCTGCAGAACATCTCTGTGCCCTCCCGCGCCTAATTTAACTGTGAGATTAAGGTCCCTAGTGCTGCAGAGACCCCGCAATATAATAATAGGATTGGCCCCGGAACATTACCCACCAGGGGGCTCATTTAAATGAACGAGTAAGAACCTGCTTCATTTTTTTTCTCCGTTTTTACCATCCGGATCTTCTTTATTGAAGCGATACGAGGTTTTTCTCCTCTCGCTTCAATGAGGCAAACAAGGATTTGCTATCACAGGGTGGAATCCATACTCCCGCCCTGTAATAGCAAACATATATGACCGTGGATGCACAATCCGGGACATTGTATGAGCTGCGCCTGGGAGGCGGCGGTCCACAGGGCCATGATGCATTGGTTACTGCATAACAACAGAATTAGTATAAACGCATCCTAACACTACTTGCACACGTGTAGTACAGTGACCAGAGTGTAGTGAAGAGGCAGAGGAAGCCCAAAATCAAAAAATATAAATCCTACCAGAGGTCGGATGTTATATACGATGAGCCGGCGACCCTGGGATGAGTAGAAACAGCTTCACGAACAAAACAGGTCTCCAACAGAACACAAGGAAGCTCAAAATATAGGTGAGTGCTGCCTTTTTACCTTCTGCCGCTCGTCACCAAATTTATGTAGTGAAGAGGCAGATAGCAGTGGATCCGATAAGTAGATTTACTGCAGGAAAACAAGACAGCTTAAACAGCCTCCAACAGGAGCAGACAGCAAGGAAACCGTCTTCTCCAGCACTGTGTACAAACTCCCCAAGATTCCCCTCATGACAGCCCTACATTCTAACATTACATATTTACATTTTAGTAGCATTACATACTAACATTCCACTATGACTTACATTGGAATTCTACACAGAGCACATGACTTTACAGCAATAAACTCATGATTTCATCAACGAGTCTTGAGACCGGTAGGGGCGAGTAGTTCGCTTCCCACTCCCTGTCTTGTATAAACAAAACTACCACTACTTCCACAGGTATGCTACAGCTCCCAGAGCACATCACGGCTTAATCCCCGAGTCTTCAGACCAGTAGGGGTGAGTAGTTCACTTCCCACTCCCTGTATAAATGCATACTAACACTACTTACACAGTTATACCTCAGCAGCCAGTATGCTACAGTGCCCGGGGCCCATCACTCTACAGCAATCAGCTCAGTTTGATCCCCGAGTCTTCACACCGGTAGGCGTGAGTACTTCGCTTCCCACTCCCAATATGGTATAAACACCTACTAACACTACTTGCACACATATGCTACAAAGACCAGAGTACATCACTTTACAGCAATGAGGTCACAGTTTAGGCTCTCGGGTTCATATCCAAGTGTAGCAGCATCTCATCTCAGCACCATGTCACTCTGGGCAACACCGCACTTTCAGACCAGTAGGAGTGACTACTTCACTTCGCACTCCCCCACAGAGGTTACAGTGCTCCTATCCTCCTGTTTCCTACTCTTTTTGCCCTTTTTCCCCTTACTCGTTTCAAGGGAATCACAAAATGGCTGCCAACACTTCTTAGTTGCAACAGCTCGCAGCCAAAAAGCAGCAAGCTTGTGCTCGTAACGCCTCAGCCAATCAGATGGCAGAATTCCCAAATACCGATATCTGTAAATGTCGATATTTCTCCAAAACTACTAAACGTATTTATACCGAATAAACAAAAGCATGCTTTCTAGACCAAGAACCTTCACCCTTCCAAATTTGGGATAATTCAGTTCACCCGTTCGACCTGTATCCTTGTCTAAAGTTTCCTTTGGAAATAGCATGGAGAAAACACATTTTGGGACCCCCTTTTTTTCCGCCCCCCCCCTTTGATGAATCACCCCCACACTTTCAACATAGGAGCTGATATGGACAAAGAATTAGTTTGGAAACTTTCATGAAGATTCATCAAACAACGCCAAAGTCATAAGCAAAACAAAAAATGTTCTTCCTATGAAAACTTGGCCCTAACTATAACTACCTACTGGCGAGATTCTCTCTTTTGACAAAGTGAGTGTTTGCAGAAAATTACGGGGTGCCCGATAACCCTGTCCAGACCGCCCTTTCTGACAGCTTTGAGGACAAACCGGGATTGAAGCTGAATATAAATATATATATATATATATATATATATATATATATATATATATATATATATATATATATATATATATATATATATATATATATATATATATATATATATATATATATATTACCTACTGGTGGTCGCCAGTAGGTAGTTATAGTTAGGACCTATTTTCCATAGGAAATCCGCAACATTCTATTTGGAATAACGTTGGCGCCGGTTGACGAATCTTCACAAAATTATCAAAACTAATGGCCCGGTACACTCCGCTCCTATCCTGAAAGTTTCGGGGTGATAAGTGAAGCGGGGGCCGAGAAAAAAGGGGGTCCCAAAACGTGTTTTCCCCATGCAATTTTCCATTGGGAACCTTTAGCCGCAGCTACAGCCCTAACTGCTGAATGGAAATAAACCAAATTTGGCAAAGAGGTAGTCCTTATTTCAGACTCGTGCCTTTTGCTTAAATGGTGTAAATCTGTTCAGCAGTTTTTTAGATATTAAAGGAAAAAAGTACATATATATCTGGGCGGAGCCTAACGACACATCTCATTGTGAGATCTGGTTGGCTGTCAGCACTTCATCCAAGAAGTGTTGGCAGCCATCTTGGGACCAATATACATGATAGCACCTCATTAAAAAGCATTACAGTTAATAGAAGGTTTTAAGACTTTAGTTACATTATAAATCATTTGTTGATAATACCATACTCATTTTAGGAATTGTGGTGTGTTCTAAGGTGATGTTACTGGATCACTGACATAATATCGACGTCACAAATATCGAGATACACAAATATCGAGTCAAAAATATCGATTGACAAAATATCGACTCCCTATCTTCAAACAGGTAAGTACCAAAATATCGACTCCAAAATATCGACTTACAAAAATATAGACTGTCAAAATATCGATTTTTTTAAATGTCTTAAAATTAAGTTAAAACTAATATAGTAATAAATATATTTAATATAAACTTAGAAATAATTATTAAAAAAATGTAATTTTAATAAATAATTTACATAATTAAAAAAATTATATCACCAAAAATAATACATATATATATATTCACTGAAAAAACCATAGGTTATACACCATATATAGTTAGGAATTAGCATTTACAAAACCTTGAAAATTCACTGAAAAAACCATAGGTTATACACCATATATAGTTAGGAATTAGCATTTAAAAAACCTTATTTTACTCACACAAAACCATTGAAATTCCATATATAGTTAGTTGTACTAACTATATATCGCGCACCCGCAATCCACTGCTGATCATGTCACATATAACATCATTCATGACATGGTCAGTGACATCACTGATGACATCACTGATGACATCTCAAATGACATCACTGATGACATCACTGATGATAACATCCAGTGACTGTATTTTTCTGTAAAGTTAAAATATGTCTTACATATTTAAGAATGAGTGAATGTATAAGTGTCTGGATGAAGGATTTAGTAGGTGCATGCCTGACTGTATGAATGAGTGATTAAATGTGTCTCACTGAGTGCATGGGTTAGTGACTAAACTGTCTTAATTTGTGCATCATTATGTCTGTTGTTCTGAAAACTGCTGCATGTGTTGTTCAGTAGCTATATGAGTAACTATATGGGTTATTGATTGGTTGCCCAAGTAATTTGTATGGGAGACTGAGTGTGTGTGTTGGTGGCTGGGAGGTGTATGACTCTGTGCATAGATGTGTGAGCAGTTGATTCACTAGATGTATGGGTTCAAAAGTGCATGTGGAAACAGCTGTATGGGCGGTTGACTGTGTGCATCAGTGTATTGGTGAGTGAATGGATATCTCAGTGCTACATGTCAAAGTAAGTACATATGTAAAACACAGTACATGTGAGAGTTGACATATATAAATAACTGTGCAAAAGAGCCAGTGAATGTGTGAGTGGCTGTATGGATCATTGTGAACTTGTATCAGGGATTGTATAAGAGAGTAAATATGTGTTAGTATATGTTTGAATAAGTAAGGTGTGTATAACTGTATAGTTGAGGAAATGGAGGTGTGATTGATTCTTTGCATGACTGACTAGGTGTGTGAGTAACTCCATGGAAGAGTGACAGTCTGTGAGTGTCTGTTTACACTGAGTGTATCTAAGGTTATATTAGAGTCTGAAGAGCTTCATCGTATTATCACATGAATGATGTCATCAGTGATGTGATCAGTAATGTCAAATGAGATGTCATCAGTGATGTCATCAGTGATGTCATTTGAGATGTCATCAGTGATGTCATCAGTGATGTCATTTGAGATGTCATCAGTGATGTCATCAGTGATGTCACTGACCATGTCATGAATGATGTAATATGTGACATGATCAGCAGTGGATTGCGGGTGCGCGATATATAGTTAGTACAACTAACTATATATGGAATTTCAATGGTTTTGTGTGAGTAAAATAAGGTTTTTTAAATGCTAATTCCTAACTATATATGGTGTATAACCTATGGTTTTTTCAGTGAATTTTCAAGGTTTTGTAAATGCTAATTCCTAACTATATATGGTCTATAACCTATGGTTTTTTCAGTGAATTTCATTGGTTTTTTAAAAGCTAATATCTATAGCTGTAAAATGTATTCTTCTTTAAATCCCAAAATATATTTTATATGTTTATTAATAATTTTTTTTTAAATATTTTTTTTGTTTCGCTCCCGGTCCGCGAACCGGAAAGCTTTCCGTTAGCTCAAATTGATGCCGCGACCCGGTCCGCGAACCGGTAAACGTTCCGTTAGCGCAACTGCCGCTTTAGAAATCAACATCGTGACGCGTCGCGAAAGCGCGACGTATCGCGTTGCCGCGTAATGCGTCTTATGACGTATCACGTTAGCGCACCCGGAAGTGCCCCGGGGCGCGGACCGAGGGGCGAAACGCAGCTCCCCGGAAGCGATCCGCGGCGCGTCGCGAAAGCGCGACGTATCGCGTTGCCGCGTAATGCGTCTTATGACGTACCGCGTTAGCGCACCCGGAAGTGCCCCGGGGCGCGGACCGAGGCGCGAAGCACAGCGACCCGGAAGCTATCCGGGGCGCGGCGCGGAGCGCGTAACGGAAGCATAACAGGTCATGTGACTTGTTAATAACACTTTTCATTGGTTCATTTCACTTTTGGTTTCATAATCATGTAAGGCTAGGTCAGGTGACCTAAAAATAACACTTTTCATTGGTTGAGAACTATTGTTTTTCCCAAATGATGAAAACCCCTCCTTCTTTCCTCACTCTGACTTTCATCATTGTGAGAGGAAGACCTTTATAAATACTTGAGAAATGGCTTCAGTAGTTGCTTCAGCTGGTGCACCCCCACCACCACCTCCACCTCCTCATGGGAAGAGAGGACAACCTCCCCAGGTCATGACCAACACAGAGGAGGAAGAAGAAGAAATAGAGGAAGAGTAGAGAGAAGAACCACAGTTCTTGGAAGAGATGCCCCGGGTTTCCCATAGGAAAGCCAGTTTCATCTGGCAGTTTTATTCAATCCCTCCAGGGCAAAAGAAAGTGAATGCGAGGTATGTCACCTGCCTCATCTGCAAAGAAAAATTATCAAGAGGGACTGATAAAAAGTATAGTTATGGGAACTATACCATGCATAGGCACATGACCAGGTGGCATCCACTGAATTACAGCCGGGCGGAAATACGGGATATGGAACAAAATCCAACATCAACTCCTGTGGCCAGGTCAAGATCGTCAATATCATTGACACCAGCAGAGGCACGGGAAACTGTGCCAAACATCCAAGAGAATTTTGGCCACATGAAACATACTTGTATGCACTGTGGTGCGTTGATAGCATGTGGTAATATGAGTATAAATGCCATCAACCTGGCTTATGATAATCATAATTGCCCTAACCGCCCCCAGTAATTTTTTTTTTGCTCCTGTTGAGCCCTTTTCAATGCCTGTTTTTTGTTGTTTCCCCCCCAAAAAAAACCAAAAAAAATATAAAATCGTTCAAAAAATCCACAAAAAAAAAAATGTTCAAAAAATTAAAAAAAAATATAAAACAACAAAAACATTAAAAAAAAAGTTCCTTTCAGAACTACCTCTCCTTTCAAAAAAAATTGCTAGAATGTTTAGCACTCTGGCAAGCTCTATTTCTTTTGGTTCGCTTCCCGGTTAGCTTCCCGGTACGCGGACCGGGAGCTAACCCAAAAAATAAAAAAATTAAAAAAAGAGTAAGTATAAGGAAAGTAAACAGAGAGTGATGTTAAAAGAAAGACAGCTATAGGGAGTAAAGAAGAGATACTGTTTAATAGATCTATTTACCGAAGAAAAGACGGAAGAGGGTATAATTGTGAAAAACAAAATAGATAAGGAAGTGAAAGAAAAAAAAAGAGAGTAGAACAATAACAACGAAGAGTTTCTTGGAGAATGTGAGTGAATGTTCAAAATAAGATTAAAACATGGGGAATAACAGAGAGAAAAAATAGAAAACAGAAAACAAAAAAATAACAGAAAAAGATTAATTGAAACAGCAAAGAAATGTAAGTAACATAGAGCCATATCATCAACATAGGCAATAAAAGTTTTGCAGCTTTTATCGGCAGAAATGTGTCGCTAAAGCCGCTTTTGCGGCAGAAAACTGCCGCTAAAACCACTTTTGCACCAGTTTTCTGCCAATAAAAACAGCAATAATTTTATTGGCTGTGTTCATAATATACCCCTTAGTGTGCTTCAACTACACAGAGAAAGCATTATGAACAAGTAGTGATAGAGTGATCAGTCAAAGACACTAAGAATAATAGAGACGGAGTGAGTGAACAAGAGTGAGGAACTATGAGAAGAGAAGGACTGAGAAAAAGAGTGGAAGGAGTTGAGTAAGTAGGTAATAGAGAAAGGAATGAGGGAAGTAGCAAAGGCAGGAAACTGAGGGTTAAAGAAATGAAGCAGTGGAACTAATAGAAGTTAAATGTGATAGAAATGTAACAAAAAGAGTACAAAACATTTACCTTATAATTGTCGTTAAATTACTCACTTTTTGTTTTTATACTTTCAATCTGTGAAAGAGAGAACAAACATTTGAAAAATATTAAAACATGTATTTAAAAATTACAAAAGACAAGGGAAAAGATTGAAGGACAAACAGTTTTTCAACAACTTTGACACTTACAGAAGCTTCTGCTTCTCCAGGCCCCCTACACAGTTCTAAAGATATACATTTTAAACTAACAGTATCTTGATGCAGATGAAGTGAGGCCTATCTTAAAACATGGTGCATCTTTTGCATTGCTGTTGTCTCAGAAAAGTGTCGCAAGACACTAACATTTTAAATGATTGCTTCAGGATGCCAATAAGATGTGTCCTATCCAGAGGTTTGTTTGAGGTGAGGCCTACTCAGGGTTGCAGATGAAATTTAGAGTTGTTGAAGAGTACAGAGAAGATAATACATTTGCAGGCCTACCAATGAAGTGAGTCATGTCCAGTGCACTCTTGAACAAAGGCCAAACCTCCTCTGTTTCCCTGGACAGACCTAAACTTGATCTGCACAATGTGATTCGTAATGATAGGAAACACAGGTGATGTAATTGAAATACGTGCAATTTCTTTTGCTCATTTCACAATCACATCACTTGTGTTTCCTTTGCTTAGGTATCTCATTGTGCAGATGTAGTCCAGCATATGAAAGAGTACGCAGAAGTGCAGCACTGCATGCAACAACTTTGACACTTACAGAAGCCTCACCTTCTCCATGCCTCCTACACAGTTCTACATATACATCATAAATGCAAACAGTACAGAATTAATTATACATGTTAAATGGTTTATTTTTGCTGTTCTCAGAATGTATCAAAATTCACTAAAAACAGTGACTTGAAGGTATTCATCATATAACAGCGGGGAAAAAAAACACAATCAAAATGATTGTGTTTAAAAAACCCATACAACATAACAAATCAGAATTCAGAACTCCTTAAAGTTAACTTACTTTCCATGACGTCAAAGGATGTCCTATGAACAGCTTACACTCTGTTGTGCTGTTATTACTTTCAGCCCGCCACTTTCTGAAAGAAAACCTCCATCGTTTTTAAAAACATGTTACATGCAATAAATGACTTCTTGCTCTCTACCACAAGTTTCCACAAGGCCAAATCTTGTCAGAGCCATTTATAACTCTTGGATTTCTTGTAAGCCAATCCCGTCATTTGGCATTTCTGCAACTTTCAGAATTAAAATGTTGAAGATCATTTTCACAATCCTGGAATAGTAATATCTTCCCCTTCTTGCTCAGTCATGTTCTACATTTCCTATGACACTGATACTGCTTACTATGAAGCAGACTTACACTACCTCTATGACTACTACAATTATTTAATTCTCTACATCACTTTTAATCACAAAGCAATGTAAAACAGTAGACAGCATTGCAGACTTACATTCCCTCTACTCTATGTTTTGATTGGCTGCTTCAATTAGCTTATAAAAAGAAATAGTTTTTCTGAACTCATTCAAAGTGCACTTATTTCTCCATGACGTCCAGTCTTATGGTTAGAAGTTATGTCTCTGAACTACACTTATCCTCAAGGCCAAATCATGTAGGAGCCATTAGAACTTCTTGAAATTCCACAGAGCACATCCCGAGATTCTTTCCCTAAAATTTTGGTTTTAAAAACACCAGGTAAGAGTTTTTAAGGTCATACGGCAATTTTTTTTTGAAAATTAAAACAGAATCATTGCAAAATGACCAGCCATTTCTAGACTTTAAATAAGCTGTGTAATGTCCTGATGTTATTGAAGGACCGTCATGATATATAATTGCTGCAGTTACAAAAGTCCTTCCTGATATTGACAACTGCGAAGCCACAAAATTTTTAATTAAAGTTGTCAATTTTGTTTCATCAGGCCTACATCGTTGGAACATTAAAATGACATACTGGCCATATGTTCGTATAAATAATGTGGACATCATTTCAGATTTACATTGGCTACACTCCATGTTGTGATCAGCTGCTTTTACTAGCTTATTAAAGGAGACTGATTTACTTTCTGGCAAAGTTAAATATATAAATCTTTCTGAGTCTACACTAGTAGTACTTGATACCATACAGTTCTCGCAGTCATGCTGCCATTGATAAGAAAGCCCAAACAGCTGATCTACATCTACACCTTCAGCATGCAATACATCAAGCATATACATTAAAAACTCCTGGCAATCTTGCTGAATATTTTGAGAGAATTGTGTTTGGCCTGAACATCTGTCTAACAGATTTCGAATGTCAGACACACTTTCTATGTTTGTTCTATCAGTGCTACATTTTTCTAAGACAGAATTTAACAAACTGCAAAATCTTTGATCAGAATTGACCGCAATCTCTTCTTTTACATTTTCTAGAGAAAACAAAACATTAACCACTACATTAGCATAGCAGTTGACACCAGAACTGTTTTCAAATTGAAAACCAACAACATCTTCAACAGAATCCTTTTTGTTTCTGCTTATAATTTCAGGTTCATCGACTTTTCGTCTTTTTGCTACAACCTCCCCAGTATTGGTCACATTTCTTCGTTTCCGGCCTACCACACGTTTCTCAAACAAAGGATATTGTGGCAAATGTGGCGCATATTCTCTTCTTAACCTATTGTATTCCTTAACACAATCTAGATCCGCACAAATGCTTGTGACATCACACTCAATCAAGTACAATCCCGATAAAGTTCTAACTCGTGACAATGCCACATATGCCATACCCTCCTTGAACACAGAACTGCCAATATTCACCAATGCACTGTCTACACTTAAACCTTGCGATTTATGGATTGTCACCGCATATGCCAAGCAAACAGGAAACTGCTTACGGCGAACATATAAGTCTTTTACAAGCAAAAATCTAGCAGAACAACGACCAATTAGCTGTACTTCCTCAATGCCATCAAATTTAATTTTTAAAAATTCAATTCCATCTCTATTTCTGTATTTTACAAAATCAACAACATTACCCATTGATCCATTTACCAGACCTCTTTCAACATGTAAATTCCTTCTTAAAATTATACGGCAGTTCAAGCACACATTCAGAGTCTTTTCAAAACCTGCAGTTTTAGATATACTCTTCTCTAATGAATCCAATTTTGTTTTCAGATTCTCAGACAAAATAATTGTTGATCCCATATGCTCTACTCTGTCAATAGCTTCCAGTTTCACAATCTCTTGCTTTTCTAAATGCAACATTTTGTTGTTGAATTTGGCACATTCTGCAAGAGTTGGCATCAAACATATTCCAGATTTCTTCTCAGTAATTTTCTGAAAAATATTCTCAGGCACAACATCTTGTTCTGGATATAAATTTGACAGTAATCGTGCATGTAAAGCTTCTTTCCCATGCTCGGTCACTTTTCCAATTCTAACATCTTGTAGAATAGTCTTGTAAACTTCATCCTTCGCCTGACGCATATTTTCATGCAGTTCAGCATAATTGAAGTTTAACCATATATTGACGTTGCCAATGCTGCCTAGGCACTTCCTGGTATCTTCATGCGTGAGCATTTTGAACACAGGTTGCCCTTTCACTGGTGTCAGCTGCAGAAGATCTCCGAAAACAATGATGTGTTTGCCACCAAATAACACATCATACTCTGTTTTGAGAACTTCTTGCATTCTCAAATGCACAAAGGCAAGCATGACATTGGAAACCATACTTACTTCGTCAATGATAAGAAGTTTCATTTTCCTCAAGATTCTTGAAACTTCAAAACAAGCATCTCCAGATAGCTTGTGATATTGTAATTTGTTGTCATGCTCCACTGGCAGCATCAGTAAACGATGTAAAGTAATCCCTTTAATGTTATGTGCTGCCAGTCCAGTTGGAGCGGTGACAACACAAGACAGCGATGACTCTGTCCTTTACTGCAAATAGCATGAAATTGCTTTAATGAGGAAACTTTTTCCAGTTCCCGCTTCTCCACTCACGTACAGTCGGACAGGCTTCAACGACGTACATGAGCACTCTTTCTTGTCATGACTTAATCCATGATCAATTTGCATGGTAACTTCATCATATATTTTCCTCTGCTCAACGTTGAGTTGTCTTTCCAACTCTTCTAAGTTAACCGCATCCTCCTGAGCATGTGCCATGGCTCTTTCCACTTCATTCATAGCAGTGGCAGCTTCATTTTCGATAACAGGTCCTCCTAGTGGATCCTGACTCAATGAAGCAGAACTCTGACTGTCCTGAGAACTGTCTCTGGCAATCTCGGCTGCAATCATTGCTTCCTGCTCAATTTCCGCATTCAACATTTGTACATATTTGGGAAAAGCAGGACATTCTATGGTCTCCTTGGCGGCATTGAAAGAGTCTTCGTAACAGAGAAAATCTCCAAGCAGTTCCTCTTCTGCACGCCAAGGCTTGAAAAGTTGCAAAAGTGCTAAATAGAAAAACTCCTTTTTTTCAGGAGATTCGCCACTCAATTTTCGATGGTTTACCAAGTGGCATTTTCTTTGCTTGACCAGACATCCCTCACTTCCTATTACAGCATACACTCCTTTCTCAGTATCTTCTTTGATGTTCCTCTTGAATATGTAATTTTGAAGAACCTCATACAGACAAACATTCTCGAGGTGAATGCTTCGATTTGGATAATATGTATCCAACATGTTGGTCTTCAAAATGTCGGTACTGTTTGGCTCCTTTTCCGCCAAATACTCAATTTCCCGCACAGGTTTGAGAACTCGATTACGCGTTGCAGCAAGATCAAGACTCGCCCAAATGATACTCCTGGACTTGGCATAGAGACTTGCTGAAGACAACCGGTCAGAACATTTGTACGCTCCGATTTCTCGATGCGACAACATCTTCAGACTGAAACTGTACAACTTCTTGCTGAGGCTCTTTTCATGGGAAATGTCCTCCCACATATCCTTCAATTCTGTCTTCTCTTTTTTGGTGATGTAAGACGTCACATACCGAGCCACAGCCATTCAGTTATCAGCCACAAACTGTATATCCATGTTAGCATTCCACATGGACAAAATCACCGGGTTGTAGTCGTTGATGTACTTGGACTCTTCGTTCCTCTTCAAATTGTATGTGTTTTTAGGTGATTTCTTCATCACATTATGTCGCAGCGAAGACATCAAACTGTTTACTCTTCCTTTAGAAATCACCGGTCGTGGAAAGCCGAAACGACATTTGGTGTAGAACTTGTCCTTGTTTCGGAATTTACGACGACAGTACTTTCCACATCGATGGCTTTGGAAACGCAGAACTTTTTCTCTTAGGCTTTTCTTCTCCTTTGCGTTTGGAACAGCACACGTAGAATACTGTTGGATGAAACTCATCACTGAGTCTTCTGGATCCGTTCCAAATTTAGGTGCATCCTTGATCCACAGCAACATATGTATATGAGGAGCACCTCTTGCTGGGTACTCCTTTCTCCAGAAGAAATCCAACACCTCTCCAAGAGGTGGATTCTTCTTATTCATGATGAAAGACATCATAGCTTCAAATCTATGATTGAAGTACCTACATACATTGACTGGATCCAAAGAGCAAAGTTCTCCGGGTGTCTTGAATTCGATGTTTTCTATGTTAGCATTTGCCTCTCGTAGAAATTCAAGTAAGTCTTCCCAGCCATACTCGGCACAGCTCAGAGTGAGGAACCATGTGGGAGTACCTAAGTTCCTCAGCATACATTTTAAATCACCATGACGACGGTACCAGTACTCATTAGTACCACGCTGACACGCCATGAGATTAATCAGGTGAGAATCCAAAATACTGTCTTGGACATTGACTTTATCCATAAAGTCACTTGCCGAGATGTTTTGCATGTGTATACCACTTTTCAAGATGTGGTTCACTGCATATGACAGTCCAGACAGATCGCTTTCAAACAGGAGATGAAACAAATAAGGAATGCATTGTCGAAACCTAGCATCTCCTGCATACAATCGCAAAGTCCGGTATTCAGAAGCAGGAATTTGATGAGGTCGCTCATCATATCTTCCTCCCTGACCTGTTGGAAAAAGCTGTGGGAAACACCGAGCTTCCAAACTTTCCTCCCAAACACTAATGGGACTCCCTTTGGCTTGTTTCATTTGAAACAACTCAATAGCATTCCCCATGACTTCCTTGGAATGCAAAGGATGAACACTATAATGTTCATATATTTCTTCACTAGTAGAAGTTTCTACTTTCTCAATTTGACCAGCACACAAATCGCTATCCTCTTCCTCACTTACTTCCTCTTCTGCAACATATACATTCTTATAGTATTTATTATTTTTTTTCAAATACAATGTTGCCTTTTTAACTTTCCTGACATCTACTAAATCTTGCCATATTTTCTTATTCTTTGTCGGAACCCCATTAACTAAGATAACCAGAGGTTCCTCGTCCACTTTTTCTACTCCAATTGTGTTAATGTTTTTCTTCAAATCTAGAGGCAAATAAACAACTCTTCCCTTTAATCCTCTCTGTAAATCTGATGGAGGCAATTTCCCTGTCTTTGGCTCCATTCTTACAATAGCCTGAAAGGGATGGATACTTTGAATCAAAATAGATTCATAAGTATTTAAATCCTTCAATTCAGAAGGAATCTCAACCAATTCCAGATTAATATGAACTGCTCTAGCAGGCATCTGGTTTTGATTTAATTTGCAACAACAATAAGTACACACACGTTGATCCAATCCCAAATCAAAACAATTTTCTACCATCAAGTATGTTGCGAAATCCTTCCATTCACTATTATTTTCCCTTTCACTTTTTGCATATAAATCCACTAACTTAGTCTGATTCTTATAATAAGTGCGTCGACAACACACACAAGTGAAATTTGGCCTCTCACTTGATTTGACCTGAAACGTGGCAATTTCCCTCTGGAAATTATCTGTACTGGAAACCTGTACACTATCTTCCACATTACCCGCTTCTTCTTGGTGAATTTCAACATTCTCCTCTTTATTTCCAAAGTAACAAAACTCAATTTCTTCACATATATTCTTCACATCTATTTCAGAACCATGCAAAAGAGCAGCACATAATTTTTTAAGCATAATTGCTGGACTCTTAGCATAATACAACATTCTAACTAATTTCCTCACTTTATTATGATGCACTGCTAGCATCCTGAAATGATGAAAAACACTCTGGCATACTCTCCTGGAAAGACAAGCCAGTGAATGACCATGCAAACCTGTCACTTCTCTCACTCTGCAAGGATCTAATTCTTGCAACAACCTTATTTTCTGCTTCAAACTTTTCTTATTAAACGACCGTACAAAATCACAAAGCAAATTGATGGAATCCTGTCGCACACTGCAAATACTACTACACTTCCAGGTGTACACAGGACCCTTAGCACGTCTTCCTAAAACCTCATTACCTAACACCTCTTCTGCCTCTGTTGTCACAAGTTTTTCTTTTTCAACTGGACAACCATCTTTCACTTCATAAGCACGACCACTGGCGTCAACTGCATGCACCAAATCATTATCCTGGAAATAACTCTCCTCATTAAAAAATGCCTCACAGCTTGAACTATGCATCCATTCTCCAGAAAAAACTTCACAAAAATTACTACGATTAACTATTCTCTTCCATCTACTATTTCTTTTGAAATCATAAATTGCCTTGTTTAGCTTCCTAATTCTATTGATTATCAAAATAAATAACTTACGTTTAATTTCAAATGCCTGATCAATAACTTTCTCAACTTTTTTTTTTCTCTTATAAAAAACCACTTTCTGTTGACCTTTCTTAATATTTTTTAACAAATTGCCAATTATCCTGTTGCGGAACATTCGTTTATGAATGTCCCTAAACTGTTGTTTCCTTCTACTATCATGCACAGAGTTATCTCTTGCTCTAGCAGTAACATTTTTGATTGGCCTTTCCTTTCCATTTGAATTGCTTCTCTTTTTCTGGACTGAAACATTTTCTGTAGTAATATTTTTTTTACTACAAATATTTCTTATGAATGTTTTTGTACTCTTACCCGGTGCTTTCTTGTTGACTTGACAAATCTTTTTGTTAGAGGACTGCTGCTTTTTTTCAATCACCTGCTGTCTTTGACGTTTTGCAGCCTTTCTCAGTCTTTCTTTCGTTGGCATGGTGAAATGTTGAAATGATCTGCAGTTGAATCTGTGGTAAAATATATTAAAAAATAACAGTACATCAATAACAGTAATCAAAAACTTAAAACACTACTTTACATTTTTACATATAAGATTTTTTAGTGCATGGCAATTTTAGAATACAGAAATAGCAGAAAAGAAATGGAATGTATATTCATGTTACCTGTGCTATCTTATATGTGAATCTGATCTAATTTTATGAGCATATTTTAATATTTTATTGAAGACACTACACATAACCTGTTTTTGAAGGTGTCTTTATTTTTAAATTAAACGGTTTACATTTTTACTTTTTATTTATTATAAATTTTAAAAATAAATGTTTATAGTTCCATAGGATCAAGCAGGTCAGCTTCCCACCCTATGTCATATAATTCAGATAAATCTGCATCCTCATCACGTTCTTCTTCATCCTCAGGATTTAAATCATCCAAGGGATCAACATCCACTGATGTTTCAATTACAAGTTCAATGATGAGGTCAAAATCAACTGATTGCTGATTGTCGCTTATGTTGATGTTGTCTTTATCTTTAAAGAAAGATAACAACAATGAGATGTTGCAGAGTAAGAGACAAATCTCAGAGATTATAATAGTAAAATTGTTTAACAAGAGTAACATTTTGCAGCTATTATTTAGCCATGTCCAGCGATGCTGAGCAGGTGAAGCCTATGTCTAATTTTTCAGTGAACAGGACTCATCTCTTCTTAACCTTGGATAAGCCTCACCGACTCTGTGTCCCCTGCACATACTTAAATGTAAAGGGGCAGATTTATGTTAAATGGCACATCCCCAGGCATGCACCAGTTAACGTGCACCGCTGCTCTGCCACCCATGGTGTGCCGCATTTACAATCAGATAGGAGAAAGCTGCGTCAAAACCCTGCGCCTGCTTTAAGCAGGCATAGGTCTTGACGCAACATTGTGGAGATGGGGCACCCCTGAGCCTTGCTGGAGCTGCATCGCACTTGCGATACAACTCCAGCAATGCGCCACCTTTACAGCACAGATACGTCACGCATCTGTGCCATTTTTGCCCCATGCTGCGCCGCATTGTAAATGCAGCACACCATGGGTGGCGGAACAGCGGCGCAGGATGACTGGCACATCCCTGGTGATGCGCCAGTCATCATAAATCTATCCCTAAGCTTCTTATCTTGTTACAGATGAACCGCCATATGTATCATCAAACTATTTTGCATTTCCTAAATAGCGAATTTTAAGGAATAAATAGCAATTCTTTACCATTCCTAATTTGCAATGAGCAAATTGCTAATTGCTAATTACCCATTCATTTCCATGGGCTAGGAGGCTCATAGGAATGAAGGTGCAATTTGCGATTAGCAATTAGCTCATCGCAAATTAGGAATTTTTCCAAGGGTGCAGGGGTGTCTCAAGAACACCCTGCTGCACCCCTGAAAAAGAAATTTGGGGGCATATGGCGCACATACATGCCCTAAGGGCATGTATTGGCGTCATATGGCACCTTTTGTTTTTTGGAAAAAAAGCTTTTTGAAAAGAATTCGCAAATTACCACCAACTAGAAGTTGGTGGTAGTTTCCAAATCCTTAATGTCATTTTTTACATATTTTTTGTTTGATACATTGCATTTAAGGAATCGCAAAATTTGCAAATCCTTCAGTGCAATCGCAAAATAAGGAATAGCAAATTTTACTATTCCTTATTTTGCATCAAACTTGTTTGATACATACCATTTGTCTAATTAGCATTCGCAAAGGCCGAAATTCGCAGAATTTTGATCTTTGCGAATGCTAATTAGCTTGATACATATGGCCCCAAGTGAGGCCTGTCTTGCAACATGGTGCATCTTTTGCATCACTGCTGCATCGGTTTCATGTGGCACGTTTTTTTTACACCATGACACATCTGCCTAAATGCATCAATTTGTAATTTTGTCGCCTCATAGCAAATCTTTTGCACCGCCGCTGCATCATAAAAGTGACGCACAGTGGCGCAAAAGAGGCATACACCTATCATAAATCTGTCCCTAGCATTTTAAATGATTAATCCAGGATGACGATAAGGTGTGGCCTATCCAGAGGTTTGTTTAAGGTGAGGCCTACTCAGGATTGCAGATTAAAGTTACGCTTGATGAAGAATACAGAGGAGATAATACATGTAAAGGCCTACCAATGAAGTAAGTAATGTCCACTTGATTGCGCCAGTCATCATAAATGTATCCCTAAGCTTCTTATCTTGTTACAGATGAACCGCCATATGTATCATCAAACTATTTTGCATTTCCTAAATAGCGAATTTTAAGGAATAAATAGCAATTCTTTACCATTCCTAATTTGCAATGAGCAAATTGCTAATTGCAAATTACCCATTCATTTCCATGGGCTAGGAGGCTCATAGGAATGAAGGTGCAATTTGCGATTAGCAATTAGCTCATCGCAAATTAGGAATTTTTTCAAGGGTGCAGGGGTGTCTCAAGAACACCCTGCTGCACCCCTGAAAAAGAAATTTGGGGGCATATGGCGCACATACATGCCCTAAGGGCATGTATTGGCGTCATATGGCACCTTTTGTTTTTTGGAAAAAAAGCTTTTTGAAAAGAATTCGCAAATTACCACAAACTAGAAGTTGGTGGTAGTTTCCAAATCCTTAATGTCATTTTTTACATATTTTTTGTTTGACACATTGCATTTAAGGAATCGCAAAATTTGCAAATCCTTCAGTGCAATCGCAAAATAAAGAATAGCAAATTTTGAATTAAGGACATTTTAAGTCATTTCCACATGTGCAGTGTTTTCAAATTATGATTTGAAAATCGTTTTTAGGGAAAAGGAATGGTTTGTAAATTTATGACAAGGACATAATGGTGTATGCTTCTTTATAAGGCATTTCAGTGTCTCTGATGTCATTTTTCCCATATTACATTATAAGACCTTTCCCCATGGAGCACATTCCTTGTAAATATGCTCCCACCTGTGCATGGTAAATTTAGATTTTTGACTGTTTGTGTCACATAGCCATGTTAAAAGTGACCCAAAAAAATTGCAAAGGCTTTAAAAAAACACTTTCATGTGTCTTAAGGACATTTTAAGTCATTTCCCCGTGGGCAGTGTTTTGTAAGTGGCGCAAAAGAGGCATACACCTATCATAAATCTGTCCCTAGCATTTTAAATGATTAATTCATGATGACGATAAGGTGTGGCCTATCCAGAGGTTTGTTTAAGGTGAGGCCTACTCAGGATTGCAGATTAAAGTTACGCTTGATGAAGAATACAGAGGAGATAATACATGTAAAGCTCTACCAATGAAGTAAGTGATGTCCACTTCATTGCGCCAGTCATCATAAATGTATCCCTAAGCTTCTTATCTTGTTAGAGATCAACCGCCATATGTATCATCAAACTATTTTGCATTTCCAAAATAGCGAATTTTAAGGAATAAATAGCGATTCTTTACCATTCCTAATTTGCGATGAGCAAATTGCTAATTGCAAATGACCCATTCATTTCCATGGGCCAGGATGCCCATAGGAATGAAGGTGCAATTTGCGATTAGCAATTAGCTCATCACAAATTAGGAATTTTTCCAAAGGTGCAGGGGTGTCTCAAGAACACCCTGCTGCACCCCTGAAAAAGAAATTTAGGGGCATATGGCGCACATAAATTTTAACAACATTCCTTTACCTCAAAAACGATTTTCAAGTCATAATTTGAAAACACTGCCCACAGGGAAATGACTTAAAATGTCCTTAAGACACATGAAAGTGTTTTTTGAAAGCCTTTGCAATTTTTTTGGGTCACTTTTAACATGGTTATGTAACTCAAACAGTCAAAATCTAAATTTACCATGCACAAGTGTGACCATATTTACAAGGAATGTGCCCCACGGAGAAAGGTCTTTTAATGTAATATGGGAAAAATGACATCAGAGACACTGAAATGCCTTATAAAGAAGCATACACCATTATATCCTTGTCATAAATTTACAAACCATTCCTTTTCCCCAAAAACGATTTTCAAATCATAATTTCAAAACACTGCACATGGGAAAATGACTTAAAATGTCCTTAAGACACATAAAAGCGTTTTTTGATTGCCTTTGCAGCATGTTTGTATCACTTTTAACATGGCTATGTAACACAAACATTCAAAATCTAAATTTGCCATGCACAGGTGGGAGCATATTTACAAGCAATTTGCGCCACAGAGAAAGGTCTTACATTAAAATGGGAAAAATAACATCAGAGACAGTCAATTGCCTTATAAAGAAGCATACACCATTATGTCCTTGTCAGAAATATTATAACCATTCTTTTCCTCAAAAACGATTTTCAAGTCATAATTTGAAAAGACTCCACAGCTCCTATGCAGAAAAACACCCTGTCAGTACTAATACTTCACATTTTCTCCAATTACATTTTCTCAAAGAAACAAAATCTATTTGTAAAACACTTGAGACAAAGCAACATTTGAAAAACACAACTTTCTTCATAATTTTCTCCTTAAAGCACACTATTCTCTATCTAAATTAAAGAAATATTTTCTCACCTTAGCAAATACTTTGAGTTTGAAAACAGTCTCAGAAACACACCAATTTGTCTTCAGCAGAGCAAAAGGTATGCACTCCAGAGTCTGCAGCTATCAAAAGCACAGAAATGCTGTAATTCTTCACACATATCTCTCATGTCACCCAATCAAAACTCTTCCCTCACTTTTTTCAAATGAAAACCCTTCCCCCTCTGCCCTTTCTGCCTTTTCTGCATGGCAACCACGTCTTGGAAGACCTCTGGTGTTTGCAAGTTCACACAACAATGTTGCAATTGAACTCTGAACTCTCAGTGCACCTCATATCCAGTGCATTCTTTCATTTAATGATTTTTTCTTGACCACTCAAAATACATCTTTCAAACAACTCATCCATGCACCCTAACTTTCTGTTTTCAGCAATCAAAATCCACCAATCACTGTTACTGCTTCATTAACACAGAAACTCCACAGTTTTTTTCATTTTAAACTCTTATTTTTTCAACTGCCATTTCATTGCCACACTTCATCTGACTGCAGGAGAACCTTCTCTCACCATGTTTTCTGTCTGGATTGTTGGACATAGTTACATCTATTGGGCTCAGAGGTATGCTGAGAACAGGAATTTACCTAACCTCAATTTACAAGATGTGGAAATTAAGTGGTTTGGCCACAGAGGATTAAAATGTCACCAATTGATACCATTGGTGAAAACCTTTATGCATTTGCCAAAACCTGACCTGTTAATTGTGCACTGTGGAGGTAATGATTTAGGCACTTTGACTGGGGTAGGTCTGGAAATGCTTTTAAAGGACACCTTTGAGCAATTGATGGCACTTTTTCCTCAGACTGCCTTGGTATATTCAAATATATGCCAAAGACAGAAATGGAGGTGGTCAAACCAATTTTGTCCACAAATTGAGAAGTCGAGGAAGCATGTAAACAAATCTGTTTCAGCTTACATGAGAGACCATGGAATGGGCTCCCTGTACAACAATAACTTGCGTTACTACATGCAAGATATCTACAGAGGAGATGGAGTTCACTTCTCAGATGAGGGCAACAGAATTTTCATTCTGAATTTAAGACTGTGCATTGGTACCTACTTATAAGTACCTAAATGTACCATAAACCCAAAAGCTCTTCTCAGAGCTACCCTACATCTGATCACTCACAATTATTATTTTACTCTAACATTTTTCACTAATTTTCAACAAAGTACGCTCCCTGGGGCGCTACCCGGTACGCGAACCGGGAGCTAACCTCGCGAATTTTTTTAAAAAAATGTGTTTTTTTCGCACATATAAGCCTCCTCAGCCACCCTCAGAAAACCTAGGGGGTCAAAATAAGTCTACCGTGCCCCCTTCTACCCATTCTGAACATTATTTGCCCTCCATCTTGTATCTTAATTCGACCGAAACACAAAATGGTGGACTCCCGTAACGCTTAAGGTTCGCGAACCGGGGCGCTCAACAGTTCGCGTACCGGGTCGCTCCCTGGGAAGCGCACCATCAAAAAAGGTGGGAAAGTAGTTTACAGAAAAGCGACTGGAGACAATTTCACCAAATATAGATTAGCTCATACTACATACCAATCCCTACCATTTTCACAAATTTGATTGGAATTCCATTTAGCCATTTAGCCTGTAGACCTCTCTAAATACCCTGAGGTAAATTACTTCTCAAAACACATCTGAAGTGTTGGAATTGACAACCAATTAAAATGTTACTTTCATTTTCTACTTTTTTTACCTGACATTTGATTGGTTATGTACCTGAATATATATAAAGAAAGAGAGAGAAACACAGCCATTTTGACTACTACTTCCTGAACTACATTGCAAGATCATTTTCACTCACAACTTAAACTTGTTTTTAGAAGGTGAGATATTATTTTATAAATTAGAAAACATTTTCAGATAGTTATATACTATCCCTCTGTAAGAGTTAGACATTGAGAAAGGCTTCTTTATTATAATTATGGATTGATTTAGGTTTCTGTGGTATAATTATGAATTTACTTAGGCTTCTTCACAGGCACTTTTTAATAGTACTACTTCACGCCTGAAACCATACAGTGCCCATAGATTACTTCTCTGTTATAAACTCACAAGTACCTGTCTGAACTTAAACCCAACAGTGCCCTATCTCTACTGATATATTTATTTTTTATGCAAATTACAGCAATAAAATGGAAGGTGAGCAGAATGTTTCCTTCGAAATTGTTCTGGACAGCAACAATGAACAAGTTATGGAACCCATTGATGACTTAGAATTCATGGATGAGTCACGGGACTATGAATTACTTCAATGTGTAGAATCTGTCGATCATTTACTCCATTATGATGACGGTCAAATGTGGGAACTTATGTTCACTCAACAAGAGGACATATCGGACAGTCAAATGCTAGACGTTCTATTAAATTTTGAAAAACAATCTGAAATATAAAATTGTATGTAATATTAAAAAATTGTTTGAGTCTTTAATCATTTTTATATGTAATTCATAAACTAGTTAAATGTTAGAAATGTTATTAAATTTTGAAACACAATCACAATAATAAATAATTGCTTAAAAAATAAAAAAATTAAAAAATAATCAACAAAACCAACAATCAATTAACATACAGTATTTGAAAAGTCTATCATTCATTTTTCATTATAGTACGCTGCCCAGAACGCTTCCCGGTTCACGAACCGGGCGCTACCCACGCAAAAAAACAAAAAAACATTTTTTTATTTTTTGCCCCGAGGGGCCCTTTTAAAGCCTCCACATTAAACCTAGGGGGTCAGGGAGGATATACTATGCCCCCTTATGGTCATTTCCCCCTTTGTTTTGGCCTCCTCTTGTCTCTCAATCCTACCGAGAGACAAGATGGCGGCCGCTCCGGACGGTTTAGAATGTTGACAGACACCGGAGAGCCAATCAGCTTCGCTACGCGAAGTTCCGGTACGCGTAAAGTCCGCGAACCGGAGCGCTGCCCGGTCCGCTGTTACAGATATATATCTTTTTTTGAACATTAATTTCTCAAAATCCACTGAAGCACATATATTGAGACCTAGCAAAGGCACATCGGGCTACCAGTCCCTACAATTTTGCCAAGTTTCGTGCAAATCCATTCAGCCGTTCGGGCTAAAAGTGAGGCCAACCGCCCTATGGAAAACTCAATGTTAAAAACACGTTTTGGGACCCCCCTTTTTTCTCGGCCCCCCCTTGACAACCCCCCCCCCAAATTTCCAGGGGCTGCTCAGAAACAAAATGTTCCATTTTCCTGAAAATTTCAGCCAATTCCGTCCACAAACGCCAAAGTTATTAGACATAGAATTTTCAAAAATCCCATAGGGAAAAAATCCTAACTATATCTACCTACTGGCGACCGCCAGTAGGTAATATACATATATATATATATATATAAACATATTATTAAATAAACATATATAAAATTTTTAGCGTAGCATAGAAAATGGTTAAAATTTATTGTTACAACTATAGTGAGTTCAACATTAGCAAAAGTGTTGGATAGCATAGAGGTAAAATGTACTATTCCCACTCCAGTGGGTGCAACAGTAGGGAAAGCGCTGGATAGCGTAGGGGTTAAAATTACTATTCCCACTCCAGGGATGTATGACGTTACAACGCATACTTT
The DNA here is from genome assembly GCF_964261635.1 of Lissotriton helveticus. Lineage (NCBI taxonomy): Eukaryota > Metazoa > Chordata > Amphibia > Caudata > Salamandridae > Lissotriton > Lissotriton helveticus. The sequence goes on along the minus strand of NC_136071.1, from coordinate 966,678,220 downwards.
TACAACGCCTACCATTACAACAAAACTTTTACAACGCAAAAACTTTTACAACGCATACATTTACAATGCAAGATTTTACAACGCACATACCTTTACAACGCATACCATTACAAGGTAAGTATTGGTAAGTATATAATAATTTTTTGAATATAAATTAATAAAAAATATTATAATATAATTTAATTTTATTTAATTTTATTAAATAAATTTAATTTAAATGTAATTTTACTTTATTTTTACAAAGTACCCCTGTACCCCAAAAACCCAAAACTGACCCTGAACCATAAAAATACCCCTTTACCCAAAAACTGAAAACTGACCCTGAACCCTAAAAATACCCCTTTACCCAAAAACTGAAAACTGACCCTGAACCCTAAAAATACCCCTTTACCCCAAAAAACTGAAAACTGACCCTGAACCCTAAAAATACCCCTTTACCCAAAAACTGAAAACTGACCCTGAACCCTAAAAATACCCCTTTACCCCAAAAACTGAAAACTTACCCTGAACCCTAAAAATACCCCTTTACCCCAAAAACTGAAAACTGACCCTGAACCCTAAAAATACCCCTTTACCCCAAAAACTGAAAACTGACCCTGATCCCTAAAAATACCCCTTTACCCCAAAAACTGAAAACTGACCCTCAACCCTAAAAATACCCCTTTACCCAAAAACTGAAAACTGACCCTGAACCCTAAAAATACCCCTTTAACCCAGAAACTGAAAACTGACCCTGAACCCTAAAAATACCCCTTTACCCAAAAACTGAAAACTGACCCTGAACCCTAAAAATACCCCTTTACCCAAAATCCCAAACATATAACATTTTAAAAATAATGATATACTTACCAATACTTACATTGTAATGGTATGCGTTGTAAAGGTATCTGCGTTGTAAAAACATGCTTTGTAAATGTATGCGTTGTAAAAGTTTTTGCGTTTTAAAAGTTTCGTTGTAATGGTAGTGCATAGTAAAAGTTGCGTTGTAAACGTTGCATACCCACTCCAGTGGGTGAAACAGTAGGGAAAGTGTTGTATAGCGTAGGGGTTAAAATTACTATTCCAACTTCAGAGAGTGCAATAGTAGGGAAAGTAAATACTTCACAAATAGATATAAATAACATAAATAGTAATACCAATTACAAATAATTAAAATATTTAAAAAGTGTATAAAATATATTAAATATGTATTTATAAATACAAAATAAAATTGTTTAATTATAAAAATTGCCTACTCATACTAATTAATTACCTATTAACAATAAATTAATTTACAATTTAAAAATTAATCAATTAATTTTAATTAAAAATTATATTTTTATTTATTTCCTATTAATAATTAATTAACAATTAATTCAAAATAAATACCAATAAATTAAATGACATATTTAATTAATCAAAATTAAATTACTTCCCACCCTATTCCCCTATAAACCAACAACCCGCTACAGAAAATAAATTAATGAAATTAATATATTTATCAAGTAATCAATTAAAATTATTGACCAATTATATTTTAATTAATTACCAATTATTATTTAAGTAACAATTAATTCTAAATAATTAACAATGAATTAAATAACATATTTAATTAATTATAATTAAATTACTTCCCACCCTATTCCCCTATAAACCCACCACCCGCTACAGAAAATAAATTACCAAAATTAAAATATTCATCAATTAATCCATTTTAATTAATTACCAATTATATTTTAATTAATTACCAATTAATAATTATTTAACAATTAATTCTAAATAAATATCAATACATAAATTAACATATTTAATTAATTATAATTAAATTACTTCCCACCCTATTCCCCTATAAACCCACAACCCGCTACAGAATAATATTACACAAAAAATTAAAAATATTATTAACTTACCTTAAATACGATATTTTTGTTGTCTATATTATGTCTAGTCGATATTATGTCCATTCTATATTTTTGATACGATATTATGTCCATTCTATTCGATATACATTTTTTCTAGTCGATATTTTTATTGTCTATATTATGTCTAGTCGATATTTTGTCCATTCTATATTTTTTACTCGATATTCTGTCCAGTCGAAATAAACAACTCGATATTATGACTGCACACCGATGTTACCATGTGAAAAAGCCTTCTGCTGAGATATCATGAATCATGTTTGAGAGAAAACTATTTTCTCATGCTTTTCCCATAGAGGTTTGGAAGGTGCTCCAGAACCTAAAATGAGAGCATATTTTCTGTAAATTCACATTGTCTTTCTCAGTCATGTGAGAATGAAGTCTGACATTCTCAGTAAAACATGTACATCCAACAAGGCCAGAGACTGTCAGTTGATTCCTTTGTGTTCTACGGCAGCTTCCCAGAGTGTTCTAAAGAACAATAATAGCGCTAACAGCCTTACTATTGACAAAATTATAGCACACCTGAAGCCATCTTGATTGGAATGAATTGGTCACACTTAAAACATTTAATTTGAAAAGGAACAAAATAAGAGGGTTTATTTTGTCATAAAAATTATGGTTAGTGCTTTGAAAAGAAAAATTAGGACATGTTTTTTTTAATTTTTGTTTTATGAATCTTTTATTTTGATCCGACATTTTCAAATAGATCATACCATAATACAAATAATTTTGAAAGCAGAAATAAAAAGCCATATGATCAAACACAAAAATATAAACATACATCCAGTTGTATATGGAGGGGTAGGATCCGTCTTGATCATCAGCATATCCTTTACCCAGAAGTTCGGACAACTGTTGGAGATTAGCAGCCCAATAAAAGATCTGAATATCTGGGACCGACCACCCTCCCCGGTCCTTGGGTAAAGTCATATATTTCAAAGCTCTCCGTGGGTGCCTCCCTGCCCATAAGAACTTGGAAATGACTTGGTTAAAGGCAGAAAGCCAGTTTTTGTTTACTTCCAGTGGGATTGATCTAAAAAAATATAAAATTCTGGGCAAAAACATCATTTTGATAACGTTGCACCTTCCTAGTAGTGTCAAGTGGTGGTTGTTCATTCTATTGAAGTCTGTCTTGGTCTTAAGTAGTAGAGGAACCAGGTTACATTGTACTACATCTTCCACTTTTGCTGTAATTTCCACCCCTAGGTATCTCGCCTTCTCTGTGACCCTGCTATCAGCCAGGTCTAACATTGAGTTTTTAATGATCATGGTTTTCTCCCTATTCAAATAGTAGCCTGAATCATCCCCGAATTTATCAGCCTCTTTTTCTACCACCCTAACTGCCCCCGCGGGGTTAGATGTTGTTATAGCGAGATCGTCTGCGTATGCTAAGATCTTTACTTCTCCTCCCCTGGTTTGAGCTGCCCAGATGTCGTTGTTCTCCACTATTGTCCTAATAAAGGGGTCTATATATAAAGCAAATAGTAGTGGAGAACAAGGACACCCTTGACAAGATCCGCGTGTAATTTTAATTGGATCTGATGAGGCGCCCATCACATTGATCCTTGCCTTAGGGTTTTGATACATGCAGCCTATTGGGTTAATATAGCTTCTGCCCAAACCCTGCTTTGCCATGGTGGCCCACAGAAAGGGCCAGGAGACCCTATCGAACGCCTTTTCGGCGTCCAAAAGTATGGCCGCGATAGGATCCCCTGACACTGTCGCAAGATCAAATAGCGTAATTATCCTCCTTATGTGGTCTGTAGTCCCTCTGCCTGGTACGAATCCGTGCTGAAACGGAGATACTAGTTTACCTATAACCGCTGACAGCCTATTTGCTAACATTTTTGAGTAGATCTTTAAATCACTATTCCGCAGGGTTATTGGCCTGTAATATTCCTCAGTTGGTTTACCTTTTTTCGGGAATACTATGATAGACGCCCCTTTCCATGAATCTGGCGTGATCTGGTCCTGTTGTGCCCTTTGGAAGACTTCCAACATCAGTCCCATGATGTGTGTTTTACAATTTTTATAAAATGCCCCTGGGATTGAGTCAGGTCTAGTGGCTTTGCCTATTGGGGTCAGGTCTATTGCTGTTAACAGTTCTTCCCGGGTGATTAGGCACTCTAGTTGGTTTCGTTCTTCTGCAGATAATTGGCCCACAGCCACCCCTGTTAAGTAATCCTGAATTTTCTGGCTCCCACCCCTGATGTCTTCAGTGTACAGTTTCTGGTAAAATTTCTGAAATGCCGTGATAATGGCCTTTGTCTCAGTCACCAGCCCCAGATCCGGATCCCTGATCTCTCTTATCCTGGCGTGCACTGTTCTCTCCCTGGTGCGTGTCGCAAGAAGGTGCCCTATTTTTTCACTGCTCTCATCCACCCGGGTTTTCCATGCCAGATATTTACCGGCTGCCTTTTTCACTGAAATTTGTGATGGCAGATTTTGCGACAGTAACTTTTATCTGCATAGCCTCTGAGTCTGTTCCAGCAGACAGCGCCTCTATCAGCTGAGCCTCCGCTGTACCTAACTCTTGATATAATACTTGTAGCATGCTTTTCTCTTCCCTCTGAGATTCCCACCCATATCTGTTTGTTTCTCCCCTTACCCCTACTTTCAGCGTATCCCACACATTGCTTAGGTTAGTGCTTCCGTAGTTATCTTCTATAAACCTGGGGATCCACTCGCCAAGCTGCCGGATATATTCTAACTCACTTAAATAAGCCCTGTTGAAAGACCACTGTGTCTGCCTGAGAGGAAGCTCAATATCTAGCTCGATCACCAGGGGGTTATGGTCTGACATGACCTTTGGGAATAGATCAATTGTACTTTTGGAGGCTAATTCCTGAGAAACTAGAAAATAATCCAGCCTAGCAAAGACCTTGTGAGGCGCGGAGAAATATGTATATCCTAGATCGGCCCTCCTGTTTAGAGCCCACACATCTTCTAACCCGTGTAGTGCCTGCAGCTGGGATAAAGAGTTAAACACTTTGGGCTTCCTGCCCTGATAGGGAATCTTCCTTAAGGAGACTTGGCAGTTCAGATTAATATTTAGATCCCCACAGAGAATCAAAGGTAAAGTCCAACCTACTAGTTCCGTCCTAAGCCAATCCAGCGGAGTTGGGTCATCCAATACTGACCCGTATACAGAACATAGAGTAAAAATTTTATTTTCAATATTCACTAAGGCAATTCTAATTTTTCTCCCCATTTATGACATAAAAAAATAACAAATAGATGCGATCCGACACTTGGACAAAAAAAAGAAATACAACATTTTATGCACACCCGTCTATCGTGAAATAATACTGCTTCTCCCATGGTCCCGCCCCCTCCCCCTCCCAACCCTTCCCTCCCCCTCCCTTCAATGTGGCAAAAAAGGTCCTGAGGCCCTTGTGATGCCTCCTGCATGTGGTTGTGCCCCGAGCTGCTCCCGGCCCTGACCCCACACCCGAACCGTTAAGTGATACTGCCTATTTTACCAAAACTAACTCTCATTTCCTACTTCCCCTATCCTTTTTTTTTTTTTTTATTGATTTTTTGTTGCAAACAAAGCAGATTATTTCATTACATATCACATATTCGGAACAAGCAGCTACACGTTCTCCAATAGGTACAGAGAAATAAACAACGAAATAACAGAGAAATTTCTGAGGGGAAGCAATAAATATTTAACTTAACTTGTATCACATATATATTTAAACCATTTCTCTATCGATCCATTGTTGTATAGGAGTCCAGATTTTCATGCCTAATTGTTTCTTTTTTCTTCCTTGTGTTGCATATATAGCAAGTTCAAATTTATATCTGGCTAATAAACGAGCCCTCCACATACAAAACAATGGTGGTTCCGGGTTTATCCACTCCTGAGTGATACATGCACTAAATTCAGACATCATAATAAATATCAAATCTGGTTGTTCTATTTCTATAGAGTCGATAGATAGTCCAAATAATATCAGATCAGGAGAGAGGATCATTGTTTTTCCTGTAATTCTTTCAATACATTTTTGAATTTCTAAAATTATATCAGCTAATTTAGTGCAAGAAAAGAACATATGTATTGCATCTGCTCCCCTCAGAGTACAACGATTGTAACATATACCAACAGTGACCCCCCATTTCATGACTTTGGCTGGTGTGTAATAAAGATCACACATAGCCATATATTGTTGAGTTTGTGCACGCCCCAAAAACAATATAGAGTTAGCTATCTTGATTGATTCTTTTATCAACAGATCGTTTATTCCTAATTTCTCCTCCCATTTATGATAAATCATAGAAAGATCATCCGTAAGATAGGTCATGAACATATTATAGAAATACCCTATTTTTCTTTTAATATAGAGACTATCTATTACCAGAATCGTTTTTAAGCCTTGTCGATCATTAATAGAGAGTGAGTTTAAAAAGCTATAGATCTGTAAATATTTGAAATAGTCATGAGGGGAGAGTTTGAATTTATGTTGAAGTTCAGAGAAGGTAGATAGAGAAATAGAATTAGCTGAATATAGATCAGAAAGATAACAAATACCCTTAAGATTCCAGCTTTTCATCACCGGATCTCTAAATATAGGGGAAAAACAGTGTGGTGAGTTTAGTGGAGTGTATCTTACAATCTTTGTAATCCCAACCAATTTTTTTTATAATTCTCCATGCTTTATATGCAGACAATATAATCTTAAATTTTGTTTTTTTATAATAGCTTGGTTCAATTATTCTTAAAAGATGATTATTAGCTTCAAAACCTAATACTAATTCGTATATCGATGGAGAATGAACTAGTGATATAGGTTTTTTTTTGCCAACGATCAGAGGGGATATATATTGTAATACGGCTGCCAGATAATAGAATAGAAAGTGTGGAGCGGACCAACCTCCTCTATCTCTTGGTGTAATCATCTTTTTATAAGCTCTTCGAATACCTTTATATCCCCATAGGAATCATCCTGACATTTTTTCAAGTTCTTTAAAAAAAACTAACGGGAATTCCAATGGGATTGTTCTAAATAAGTATATACATTTTGGGAGGATCAGCATCTTTAACACATTGTTCCTGCCATGAAGCGATAAGTGTAAATGATCTATTCTTTCCAAAGTTGAATTGGCCTTCTTCAGGATCGGAACATAGTTTAAACTTGGAATCTTCGAAATTGGTGTAGTTAGTTTGATCCCCAAATAGATTGCTTCAGAGACTACATTGTTAAAAGGCGAAGGATTTTGACCTACAAAAAGAATTTGTGTTTTGGATAGGTTTAATTTATATCCTGAAAAGGAACCAAAGATTGTTGCTAATTCTTCGATCCTAGAGAAAGCCCTTTCAATATCCTTGGTAAATACTACTAGATCATCTGCATAGGCAAGAGCTCTATAAGTGATGCCGCCTAACTCGACCGGGAGTATATTCTCATCTTGATTTAATTGATTGAGAAAGGTGTCAATATAGATGGCAAAAAGGAGGGGGGAAGATGGGCATCCCTGACGTGTTCCTCGTTGGATAGGAAATAAAGCAGATTTATTAGTTCCAATTTTTACAGCTGACATCGGGTTTTTATATAGAGCTTTAATTGCGGTTATTATGCCTGGACCAAAACCCTTCATAGACAGCAAATCCCAGAGATAGGGCCATGCCACCCTATCGCATGCTTTTTCGGCATCCAATAGGGTGATCCCAATTGCTGTCCCAGAGGCCTCTGCCCAGTCCATTATGGCAATAATTCTCCGTACGTGGTCTGCTGTGTCTCTATTTGGAATAAACCCATGTTGCCTTCGGGACACAATTAAAGATATTATTTTTGACAATCGTGTAGCTAGGATTTTAGAATATACCTTACTATCGGCATTTATTAATGATATTGGTCTATACGATGCAGGGCTAACTGGATCCTTATCCTTTTTTAGAAATGTCATAATTACCGATTGGGCCCAGGACTCCGGTGGTAAGCCTCTCTGTGCCTCAAGAAAGGTGATAAGCATATCTTGTCTTATGATGTTCCTAAAGATCTTGTAAAATTCCAATGGAATATTGTCAGGTCCCGTTGCTTTGCCTATTGCTAACGAAATTAATGCATTTTCAATTTCTTCCCAAGTGATTTCTGATTCTAAAAAAGCTTTTTGATCATTGCACAGAGATGGTAAGATATTTGCCCTAGCAAAGTTCGTACACAATTCTATTGAATAAGAGTCATTATCATGTTGATATAGCTTAAGATAGAATTGACGAAAGACTTCCAAAATTGATTCGGGTTTATCTTGTATCTGTCCTGTTTCGTCCTGTATTGAGTTTATAGTATTGAACACTTCCTTTTGTCTGGTTCTCTTTGCAAGGATTTTCCCTGCATTTTCACCCATATCATATAATTGAGATCTAAAGGTTGCCATCTGTTCTGCTGATTTAGCTGCAAAGGATTCGTAGCAGCATGCTTTATGAATCGCTAGATTTGTTTCAATATCTGATATTGGTTGCTTTTGGATAATTGCTATTAATAATTTATTTTCCCAAAATAATACATTTTTGTACCCTTCTTCCACTTTTTCACGAATAATCTTTTGTTTCTTAATAACATACGAGAGTGACTCTCCTCTAATCCCTGATTTAAAGGCATCCCAGACATTCTGAACAGAGGCCGTTCCTCTATTAATATCAAAGAATTCTTTTATTCATTTTGCCATCATATCTACGTATTCATAATCGGCTAATAATTTACGGTCAAAAGTCCAAGGCCTTACTTGAGGTATTGATATATTAGTTTTAATTTCGATCAATATTGGATTATGATCCGAAATTATGCGAGGATATAAATCAAATTTAGTGTCACTAAGAAATGCCTTCTTAATAAAAAAATAGTCCAAACGCACAAACTTTTTATGGGGAAAAGAAAAAAATGTGAACCCGGGTAGTGATGATTTTTCATAAGCTACATCAAATATACCATGGTCCAATATCAAAGAGCGTAAAGCCTTGAATGATTTCTTTTTGGACCCTTGGTAAAAAAGAGTGTCTCGTACATTCAGATCAGAATCTAGATGAAGATTTAAATCTCCACATAATATTAACGACGGAGCCCAGTTGGCTAATTCTAAATTTAAAAAGTTCAATATGGATGGATCATCTGAATTTGGAGCATATACGGCACACACAGTCCAAACTTTGGGGGTCATTAGGATGGCGGACGGACTTGCGTCCGTCCGCCACCCCTGAGTTTGAGGGACCGTCCGCATGGGCAGCGGCGGTCCCTCCATAGCAAGTAGGATGTGACCGCCACCCTGGCGGTCACATCCTGTATGTTTTACATTGCGGCGGATGCTGCTTGAAGCAGCATCCGCCGCAATGCAAAAAACGAAAGGTGTGCATTTGCATGCACAAAGCGGCAGGCACCGCGTGGTGCCTGCCGCTTCGTGCACGCAAGGGCAGGGGGGTACCATAGGTACCCCCCATGTGCACCCCCCACGCAACCTTCACCCAGGGGGCCCGCAACGGGCCCCCAAAGTGACTGTCCGTATGCTTTTCCACGGCGGAAAAGCCGCCGCGGAAAAGCATGACTCACCCTGCATCCTAATATGGCTGGCGGTGTCTGATAGACACCGCCAGCCATGTTATTGCTTTTCCGCCGTGGTCGCCTTCCGACCACGGTGGAAAAGCGGCGGACGGATTGGGAGACCCACCAGCCATCCTGATTTGGCGGTGGGTCTTTCAGGCCTCCTCGGCGGATTTCCCGCATACTCCGGGCCGGCGGTGGCTTCCGCCGGCCCGGAGTATGCAGGAAATCCGCCATCCTAATGACCCCCTTAGTTACTAATTCTAAATTCTGTAATTGCCCATCTACCATATTGATCTGCTTTACTCCGGATCGGAGCTCCCAAGCTCTTCTAGATAGAATTGCCACTCCTTTTGTCGTTGTCCCTTGAGATGTACATACCACTAAGTTCATACCCAGTTCTTTATATAAATGTCTATCATTCCACGTGATATGCGATTCTTGAATACAAAGAATATCATGTTTCATAGACTGTATAATTTGTGCAGCAATCCCCCTTTTTTTTTATTGTTCAGCCCACAGATGTGCCACGAACAGATTCGTAATTTCTCCATTTAACTAAGTTTTTTTTTCCCCCTGAAACAGAACCTAAATTGACTCAAAATGGATAACAAATAAATCGATACAGTCCCACAATAAATCTTGTACCTCAACATATCATACACATTAAGAGAACAAATGAGAACAAGAAGAGATTTCCTAAAAATCAAATCAGGAATTTTTCTGCTTTTGTTTGCAACCCCGTTTTTCCCTCCCGCCCTCCCCGAGCTCAACCCGAGCCCTCCCACCCCCTTCAACCCCCCCAAACTATCGGGGCAGAGGGACTCATTAGTCCCTCGCATTGATGATGTGATAGGCGCTAAATGGTTCCCGTCAAGCGGCTCTACTTCATAATTATTGTTCCATCCCAAAACATAATCAGTCCAGATCCAATATCCAATATCCTAATACTAAACAGAGACAAAGAAAAAAAAATGGCCAACCAGCCAAATCAATCAATTACAGATCCTGATTAAAGCAATAAGCGCAAGTACAAACAAAATGGTTTATATTTTCTTCAACCCCTGTAACACAAAAAAGTACATGCACTATATTGCACTCTTATTGAAAAAACATTGGAACATTAAGCTTAAAGAACCGCTGTAGTCCATACTTAGTCACTTTTTTTTTTTAAGGAGAAACAGTACCCCCTTTTTTTTCAAAATGAGGCTAGTAGCTCTTTAGCCGCTCCCTCTGAGGTTAGAAAGTAAGAGCGCTCTTTATAGATAATTTTGAGTTTAGCAGGGTTTTGAAGAAATGCCTGCGCTCCCTTAGCCTGAAATAAGGGGATAAGCTGACGAAGCTGCCAGCGTAGTTGGACTGTAACATGACGGGGCGCACAAAGAATTCCACGCCTTTGCCTTTGCATTTTCTATTAGGTCTGGCCAAATCATAGAGGGCTTCTCTAGCCAAGAAGTTGTTTAAGGAAATCAGGATAGCTCGTGGTTTGAAAACAGAGTCTTGTCGATTTTTTTGAAACGGGAATCTATGAGCCTTCTGTACTTCAGTTTCCCATCTCCAAAGATTTAGCTCCGGGAAGGCCTCTGAAAATAGTTCTATCACATATTGTCGCGGATTTGAATCTTCTTTCCCCTCCGGCACGCCTAGGATTTGAAGATTGTTCCGGCGTGATCTATTTTCTAAATCAACGAGTTTCCAGTTGATCTCTTCCTTCAAACCCTCCATTGATTTTAGTTGTGAGTTCTGCTGAACCATTGAGTCTTCTATTTGTGAGATCCTATTTTCTGCCTCTGTTACTCTCACAACTGTATCATTAGATACTTTCATCACCTTCCTTAAGTTATTTTGCAGTTTCTTTACTGCGCCCTGGGTACGTAAGTTCTCAGCTTTTGTCTCCTCTCTATGGTGCAGCATAACTTGATAGAGAACTTCCAATGTTATCTCTGGTGTTTCAGAACCTTTTAGAGTTAATTTAGTCACTTCTGATATAGTAGGCGCAGAAGGAGAGGTAAGTCCATTAACCCCCTGCATGGTGGTGTTCTCTTCTTCCCCCCATTCAGGTCTATTAGAGGTTTCTATTCAGGATCCGAGTCTTCCATATTACTAAGATCATCTTGTCCAGGGTCAGAGAACGATTTTTCACGGTCTTGCAGAGAATGAAGATCCCCACCTCGCTCCAAGTCTTCCGTGCTATCTGAGTCTAGCGCTTGAGTAAGATCAGTCATGGAATAGAAGTTACCAGCTGAATCTATAGATTCCGTATTGTCGCCTTGAATCACAGGTGCTGGTGCTGATTGTTCCATTGATCCAAGGTTTTGTTCATCCATAGCGGTTATATCATTAGCCAAACGAGCAGATGAACAGCAGCATGTGACTGTTTGTCATGAATTATATTTTGGTTATCTGAGATTTTAGAGTTAGAATTAGGGTCAGAAGAATTAGATGGAATAACCGTTTTTTTCATGAACATAACTGGTATTTTTGGTATGGCACCCAGCCTACATCCCCCAGAATTCACCAAATTCAGCTCTTCTGTATTGGATGTGGCAGAAGCTGTTATAGGCGGTGCAGGCGGCAAAGTAGTAGAAGAGGTATTTTCGGTCACAATCACAGTCTCAGTTGGATGTAAAACATCCATATTTGACGAACTGGTTGATGAATTGGTTGTACTCACAGTATTGGCGGAGGAAACTGTTGTTAACCCCGTTGGCTGAGTCATCTCCTGTGCAGCCGCGGTGACCGCTCTCGTTTTTGGCTTTTGCTGCCTTTGCATTCCTGTCGGGTTTTTCGGTGCCATTAGTACCGGTGATGCAATGAGGGTAACCGGCTCCGCTGTAAAACAATTCCGCTGATCCTCTCAAGCATGCAAACAGCGCTGATCCCCCCGCACAATCAGCTCCAGCTCCAAGCGTGTGCTCTGGTGTCGATTCCGCCGCGGGGCTGGGGTAATCGGACCAGGTGTGTCCCTGAGAGAGGAAGGAGGGGTTGGGCGTAGCCACGCCGAGCGAAGCGAACGGGAATAACTCTTCCAAAGGTCTAGCCGCATACCAACCTCCGACTCCGTAAAACTTGAATTCACTTGCGCTTTTTTTTTTAAAGTTCCTAAGCTCTAGCCGTCTCCAAAGGTAAGCTCCTAATGCGAGAGATAGCGGTTCAAATCAGATCAGCAAATATCATAAAGGTTTACGAAGCAGAACCAGATGGGAGCTCCAGGTCAGCGCTTCTCACTGGGACTCTGCGTCCGCCATCTTGCCCCGCCCCCCTACTTTCCCCTATCCTTAAGCTCATTCAGATACTCCTGCACTTGGATTTCGGAGGTAAACACTCTAGTCATGCCTTTAAAAATAACTTTAAGCCTGGCTGGGTTCATCAAAAATACTTCGCTCCCCTGCTGCTGGAAGTGAGAGATCAGAGAACGAAGTCTCCATCTCCGCTCTACCATGGTGTGGCAGAAGTCAGGGTGGATGAAAAAGGATTGTCCTGCTGCAGTTCTTTTTGCATCGGGCCGGGCCTTTTAAAAAATGGCTTGGCGTAGCAGAAAATTGCCAAAGAATATTAGTATGGCTCTCGGTTTGTCTTCCTGGCCTGGCCTTTTCTTAAGCATTAAGGGGAACCTGTGCACCCTTTGAACTTCTGCATCCCAGTCCCAATGTGACAGCTCTGGGAAGGCCTCCCGAAAGAGTCTCAAAACAAAGCCTTAAATATCATCGCCTTCCTTCTTTTCCGCAATTCCTAGTAACCGTAGATTGTTTCGACACTGTCTGTTTTCAAAGTCCTCCAGCTTCCAGAGGACGTCCGTTAGTCTACTTTCCTGAGATGTGGATTGCTTGTTGGAGTTCTCCACACTTGCCTCCAGGTGGACTACGCGCTCCTCCAGTGCAGTAGTCCGGTCATTGATCTCGGAGCAAGCCTTATTAACCTTCCTAACCGCACCCTGAAGTTTTCTGGTAGCTGCGTGGGCCCTCTTATGCTCCTGTCGAGCTTCTGTCTGAATTTGCTTTAAAGTGGCATAGATTAATTCCATTGAGGGTGGGCATCCTTTTGCCCCTGCCCCTGCCCCCGTGTCTGCACCTTTTTTGACATGTTGCCCGGGTGTGATATCTGGCTCTAGTGCTCCTTCCAGGTGTGAGGCGGAATAGTCCCATACCAGCTGGTTTGACTGACTACCATCAGACGTGAATCCGTGATCTTTCCCAGAGTCTTTAAGGGTTTTCCTCCTATTGCGGGCCGGCAAGCGCTTCTGAGTATCAGGCTTGAGAGCGGGGTCGCTACTTTCCGAGGAAAACTCATCAGGGCTGTTCTGCCAGCTTTCCTCTGAGGCATCGGATTAATCTGTCATGGAATAAAAATTTTCCACCTCAGGGGTCCCTGCACCAGCTCTGTCCGTAAGTGCCTGACCGGACAAGTCCAATAAGCCTTTAGGTGGGGTTTGGGGGGTCTGATGTCTGTGCCCCCAAGCTTTCCTTCATTTAGCACCATGTCCTCCGTGGGTTCTGCTGAGGTCTGAATTACAGGCCCGCTATTTGTGCTAGGAGGGAACAGTAGTGAAAATATTTGCCAGTTCATCAGCAAGGCAGTTAATCTCCTCTGCACTTGACACCAAGCCCTCGGTAGTAGTAGTCATCAGCCCATTGTCTTGTGGCCCTTTGTCAACCCCCTTAACAGCTACCTTATCATCTACCTTATCGGCTGCTTGCTTTTTTCTCCCCGTATCTTTCAGTCCAGTATCTTTAAGCAATCTGCCATTAGAGTTAGTATTGGTAGCGTTTTTACCTTTTATTTGTCCTGAGACTGCTTGCGAAGTTGAAGTTGAAGCATTGTTAGCGCCTCTGCCTGCAAACATTCCTGGCACAGTTGGCGCCTTGCCGCGGGCTCCATTTTCTCCTTTCAGCTCCCCCGGGGTTGTTCTCGCCCCCTGCACGCCGTCTCCGTGCGGACCAGAGTGGCGGGCATCAGTATTGGCATCCAGGTCTCTGCTCTCGCCGGCACGCCGAGTAGTGGATGCGGTCAGGGATGCCTGATTGACACTCGCCCCGTCGCGCCTTTCACCACCATCTTTCCCTTCGGGGGCATTCCTACATCAATACAGATTATCCTGCCGGAGTGATCTGGACACTCTGACTCTGCAACAGTGTATCTTCGGTTCACCCTCCGCTCCGCGATTCTGATCACGGCTGTTGCAGCTCCTCTCCAGGCTCGGAGCGCTTTGGAAGCGAGTGTCAGCGCCGCTGGGGAAAGTCGAAGACGCATCCGTCTGATGCCGGGTAAGAAAGTTATTTTTAAGAGTGCTCCAATGTCCAATATCTCACATCACCAATTGTAGGTAATTTTCAAATGCTTTAGGCAGTCGTCATGTACTCCAGAGTCATTTTTAGTGGTGCCGTGGTCGGGAGACAGCTAACCGCAAGACTCACACAGCCGCCATCTTGCCCCTCTCATGCCAGGACATGTTTTAAGTGAGATCTCAAATATCTTCCTGTTATATTTCAACATGAGAAGCTTGTCTGTTGATTTCCTTGTGTTCTACTGCAGCTTCCCAGAGTGTTCTAAAGAACAACTAGGGGGCTAAGAGCCTTACTAATGACAAAAGTATAGCAAACCTGAAGCCATCTTGATTGGAATAAACTGGTAACACTTAAGCCATTTAATTAAAAAATGAATAACATGAGGTGGTTCATTTTGTCCTAGAAATTATAGTTAGTGCTGTAGAAAGAAACAGTAGGGCATATGTTAAGTGAGATCTCAAATATCTTCCTGTTATATTTCAACAGAAGCAGACTGGCAGTTAATTCCTTTGTGTTCTACTGCAGCTACCCAGAGTGTTCTAAAGAACAACTAGAGCGCTAACAGTCTTACTTATGACAACATTATGGCACACCTGAAGCCATCTGGATTGGAATAAACTGGTAACACTTAAAACATTAATTTAAAAATGAACAAAATAAGGGGGTTTATTTTGACACAGAAATTATGGTTAGTGCTTTAGAAAGAAAAATTATGACATGTTTTAAGTGAGATCTCAAATATCTTCCTGTTATATTTCAACAGGAGCAGCCCGTCAGTTTATTGCTTTGTGTTCTACGGCAGCTTCCCAGAGTGTTCTAAAGAACAACTAGAGCGCTAACAGCCTTACTAATGACAAACGTATGGCACACCTGAAGCCATCTTGATTGGAATAAACTGGTAACTATTAAAACATTTAATTTAAAAAGGAATAACATGAGGGGGTCATTTTGTCCTGAAATTATGGTTAGTGCTGTAGAAAAAAAAATTAGGACATGTTTTAAGTGAGATCTCAAATATCTTCCTGTTATATTTCAACAGGAGCAACCTGGCAGTTGATTCCTTTGTGTTCTACTGCAGGTACCCAGAGTGTTCTAAAGAACAGCTAGAGCGCTAACAGTCTTACTTATGACTAAATTATGGCACACCTGAAACCATCTTGATTGGAATAAACTGGTAACACTTGAAACATTTAATTTAAAAAGAAACAGAATGAGGGGTTTCATTTTGACAAAGAAATTATGGTTAGTGTTGTAGAAGGAAAAATGAGGGCATGTTTTAAGAGAGATCTCAAATCCTCTTCTATTTAATTTGAAATTTCTGACATGCAGACTGAACAATCAATTTCAATACCAGCAGTAGACTTCCAGTTAACTCCCTGGTGAGCACTACCCCCTACACTACTCAAACACCACTGCACTACCCTAAACCATAAAACACTACCCCCAGCACAACCCCCAACACTACCCAAACACCACTGCGCTACACTAAACCCTAAAACACTACCCCCTACACTACACAAACACCACTACACTACCCTTAACCCTAAAACACTACACTCAGCACGACCCCCTACACTACACAAACACCACTGCACAACCCTAAACCTAGAACTCTACCCCCTACACTACACAATTACCACTGCACTACCCTAAACCCTAAAACACTACCCCCAGCATGACCCCCTACACAACACAAACACCACTGTACTACCCTAAACCCTAAAGCACTACCCCCAGCACGAACCCACAAACACTACAAAAACACCACTGCAGTTCCCTAAAACCTAAATCGACCCCCAGCATGACCCCTACACTACCCAAACACCACTGCACTACCCTAAACCCTAAAACACTACCCCAGCACGACCCCTACACTACACAAACACCAGTGCACAACCCTAAACTCTAAAGCTACCCCCACACGACCCCCTACACTACACAAAGACCACTGCACTACTGTAAACCCTAAATCTACCCCCAGCACGACGCCCTACACTACACAAACACCGCTGCACTACCCTAAACCCTACAACACTACCCCCAGCACGACCCCTACACAACACAAACACCACTGCATGACCTTAAAACACTACCTCCAGCATGGCCCCCTACACTACCCAAACACTACTGCGCTACCCGTAACCCTAAAACACTACCCGCTACAGTACACAAACACCACTGCACTTCCCAAACCCTAAACACTACGCCCAGCACGACCCCTACACTACCCAAACACCACTGCACTACCCTAAACCCTAAATCTACCCCCAGCACGACCCCCTACACTACACAAACACCGCTGCCTACCCTAAACCCTAAAACACTACCCCCAGCACAACCTCTACACTACACAAACACCACTGCACTATCCTAAACCTTAGAATACTACCCACTACACTACACAAACACCATTGCACTACCCTAAACCCTAAAATACAACACCAGCATGACCCCTACATTACACAAACACCACTGCACTTCCCTAAATCCTAAAACACTACCCCCAGCAAGACCCCCTACACTGCATAAACACCACTGCACTACCCTAAACCCTGAAACACTACCCCCTACACTACACAAACACGACTGCACTACCCTAAACCCTAAAACACTACACCCAGCACAACGCCCTACACTACACAAACACCACTGCACTACCCTAAACCCTAAAACACGACCCCCAGCACTACCACCTACACTACACAAACACCATTGCACTACCCTAAACCTTAAATCTACCCCCAGCACGACCCCCTACACTACCTAAACACCACTGCACTACCTTAATCCTTAAAAACTACCCCAGCATGACCCCCCACACTACCCAAACACCACTGCGCTACCCTAAACCCTAAATCACTACCCCCGGCACGACCCCCTACACTACCCAAACACAACTGCGCTACCTTAAACCCTAAAACACTACCCCCGCCACGACCACCTACACTACCCAAACACCACTGCGCTACCCTAAACCTTAAAACACTACTCCCGGCCAGGGCCAGACTGGCTACAAGGCGTTTTGGAATGCTGCTGAGCTGGGGGCTGATTTCGTTGATGGGGACCTGTGTGTACTAAACAAAATGTGTTTTGCTTTTATTATTTCAAGGCACCCGCACGTCTCCATGAACAAAATTAGCCCCCACCGCAGTGAAATCAGCCCCCAGCTCTGCAGCATTCCAAAACGCCAGGTAGTCAGTCCTGCCCTGCCCCCAGCACAACCCCCTACACTACCCAAAAACCACTGCACTACCCTAAACACTAACACACTACCCCAGGCACGACCCCCTACACTACACAAACACCACTGTGCTTCCCTAAATCCTAAAACACTACCCCCCGCACGACCCCCTACACTACCTAAACACCACTGCACTACCTTAATCCCTAAAAACTACCCCAGCATGACCCCCCACACTACCCAAACACCACTTCGCTACCCTAAACCCTAAATCACTACCCCCGGCACGACCCCCTACACTACCCAAACACCACTGCGCTACCTTAAACCCTAAAACACTACCCCCGCCACGACCATCTACACTACCCAAACACCACTGCGCTACCCTAAACCTTAAAACACTACTCCCGGCCAGGGCCACACTGGCTACCAGGCGGTTTGGAATGCTGCTGAGCTGGGGGCTGATTTTGTTGATGGGGACCTGTGTGTACTAAACAAAATGTGTTTTGCTTTTATTATTTCGAGGCACACGCACGTCTCCATGAACAAAATCAGCCCCCACCGCAGTGAAATCAGCCCCCAGCTCTGCAGCATTCCAAAACGCCAGGTAGTTAAGTCAAGTCAAGAATTCTTTATTCGATGATTAAAAATCACCATAAAAGCACATAAATATATACAACAGTTTAAAATTCCATTAAATCTTTATCAGAATCCTGGTTGAAATACATATAATTGTAAAAAGAGCAATCTAAAAAGTACAATGACAGTCATGACAATCACTCCTCCCCTCTGGTTGCCCTTAATTGGACCGCCACTTTAATAAAATTCATAATGCAGCACAATGTTAAAGGGTCAGACGCTTGTTGTAAATAGATTAAGGCCTCTCGAGCATGTTTAATTTTAGCTTGTTTTAAAATGTTTACCAAGAATCTACGCCTAGGCATTGAGTAAAAAGGGCACAGCAATACAAAATGAAGGGAATCCTGCGGAGACCTATTGTCGCAGCCGCAGGTTCCCTTCTGCTCAATTGTAGTTAAAAACCCTACTGGTAATGCTAATAAATACGGTAATAAATTGAGCCTAAAACGACACATTAAAAACCTGTCCTGAGCGTTATGCATGAGATACAAATATGGCTCCATTCCCTTAGTGCTCTTAACCAGACTATGAGCCCTCACAGTCTTTTTTGACCCTTCGGCCTCAGCTCTCTGTGTTGTTTTCTGGGCTAGAAAAGCTTTCTTTACAATCACTTTGTGCTGGGGTACAAATACTGCCAGGTCAATAAAAAGATTCTTGTAGCCCAGAGCTTCTAAGGTGGTCTTTACATAATTGAGCCATGGGATTCTCATGCATTTCTCTCTTCCTAGGCAATCATTTAAAATTTCCCTGCTTAGGGACGCCTTTGGGTGAGACCACATTTTTAACCAAGCCACTATAGGTCTTAGCTTTACCCGGTCTTCAAGGAATGGCCTTCCTAATTCCATATGGGCTATTATACCAGCAGTGCTTGGTGGGACTTTCAAGATGGATCTTAAATATTTATTTTCTTCCCGCTGAAGTTGCGAGGTGTTGGCAAAGCCCCATACCTCTGCCCCATAGATAACTTTGGAGCAGCCTATAGCACCATAAAGGTTCATCACCTGTTCGGGGCACCATCTACCTACCCTCCTCCCATAGCTTGCAATAGCACCATTGGTAGCAATCATTTTACAGCAACGCTCCTCTACCAGGGAATTGAATTGTAAAGACCTATCAAATAATAAGCCTAGATAGGAAACTGTTTTAACCTCTTCTATTTTGTGGCTTCCTATAGTGTTAGTGGATTTGGTGCAAGGTTTATTGCTGGCCAACAACACGTATGATTTACCCAGGTTAACGGACAGTTCTAAAGAACCCATAAAATTGACAAATCCGTCAATCAAAGTCTGTAGACTCCTTGGCGTACGTGCGAGCAGGACCGCGTCATCCGCGTAAAGTAAAACGGGGATATGACGCGACCCTGCTCTTGGGCAATCTGTCCTTAAATTGAACAGAAACTGCTCTAAGTTGTTTATGTAGAGTGAAAATAAAAACGGGGTGAGAATGCAGCCTTGCCGTACCCCGCTCATACAGGGGAATGATTCAGTCAACCCACCCTCCATATTGTATCGGACTTTTGCTGAAGTGTCACTGTGGAGTTCCCTTAAAATGTTGATTAGGCCTGCCTCAATCCCCATAAGGGACATCATGTCCCAGAGCTTATCCCTGTTCACGTGATCGAATGCTGCTGCCAAATCCATGAACCCCATATAGATGGCTTCATTGCTGGCCTTGGTGTATTTGGCAGTCAGCATATAGACGTTCAGACATTGGTCACTAGTGGACCTCCCCATCCTGAATCCATACTGAGTGTCCAAGATGATGTTATTTTCCTCGGTCCACTCAGTCAGTCTGTTGAGGATCCCCCTACCCAGGAGTTTGGCAGACACATCAATCAGGGAAATAGGCGATAACACTGGGGGTCGTCCCTATTGCCCTTCTTGAAGATGGGGACGATTATGGCCCTTGACCACGAGGGCGGCAAACCACAGGTGATGGCAGTGTTTATAACCCTAGTCATTATGGGGGCCCACAGTTCTACACAGCTCAAAAACAAGTCAGGCGGGATCCCGTCTGGGCCTGGGGCTTTGTTTTTCGTCAAACCCTCAATTCGGCAGTAATCTCCTTAATGGAAAAAACTACCGGTGAGCCCTGATACGTCTTCCCTGCTCTACAGTTATTCCTGGCTCATGATTATACAGCCCCTTATAGTGGGAAACCCACTGATCTGGCAGAATATTCGTCCCAATTTCGGGGACATTGTTTTCCTGGAAACTTGGTCTGTTAATAATTCTCCCAAATTCAGACATGTCCCTTTTTTCCCCCGCTTCTCTTAAATCTTCCCATGCTTCCCCCTGTAGGGCTAATTTCCTCCTCTTAGTCTCGCTCTTATATTTGTTCCTACAAAATACAACTTTTTGGGGTCCCTTGGTCTAGTTTTGAGAGTGCTTTTAAGCTCCCTTAAGGCCTGCGAGCAATCTTGATCGAACCATCGTGGGTGGCAATGATTCCTTGTAGGCGCCCTTGTTTTTAAGAGTCATCTATCAGCTTAGCAATCTGCCCAAATGCTGCCAGTAACGGGGGACCTTATACAGCCGTATCTAGACAGTCCTCAAAGGCAGATTTTCCAGAGTCCATCAAGGATTTATAGAAGGTTTCCCCGTCTATTTTGGCCCACCTCAGTCGCCTACCCTGGTCCGTTACCTTCTCAATGGTTGTACCATGCCGTCTCATTCTGGGGCCAACCAAATAAAGCAGCTCTAATACAAGGGGATTGTGGTCACTAAGAGTGCTCCATTTTATCCCTACACTAGAGATTCTATTTCTTAAAAGTCTAGAGAACAGGATATAATCAATAAATGAGGAGCACCCTCTGCCCTTAAATGTCGGTGGTAGACTGCCATCCCTCTGCACGACCATCATATTAATAGTGTGCTCTAAATCATGGGTACGAAGGAGTTTACTAAAGGCCAGACCTTCCGGCGTATGAGCAAAATGCGGCCCATTCTCTACGGGGCAATGAGACCTTCAGCATCTATTGGAACTAGAGCCGGGCATAGGTGGCAATTAAGGTCTCCCATGACCAGTATAGCAGGAACATGTGCCGCCTTCCTAGCTATAGTTTCCTGACCCAGTCTATCATCCAGTTCCCCTACGAGTGTGTTATAGTTGCCCCCGCCCCATTGTTATAAACATTAAACATGGTCAACCTTAACCCCTTCCCCTTGAATCGTACGGCTTGAATTGCGTGTGAACTCCAGTCCGTATTAGACCATGTGCCCTCAAGGTTCAGATCTACATATATAGATAATCCTTCCATTGCTCTCCCTGATCTGGATTTTTGTGCCGGGACGAAGAAACATATGTAACCCTGAATATGAAAAGTACTATTATCAACCACTCATGTCTCCTGGAGACTGATTATGTGGTAGTCACTAATATAGTTGTGCCACTCAGTGTTCTTAAATTTGGCTGCCACGCCCGCTATGTTCCAGAAGATAACTCTTACTAGTTCTTGACCTTCCCCTGTTCCCCCACTAGACCCAATATATTCCAGGATTTCCACGCGATCAGTTTCCAACCCATTTTCACCTATAAAAGGTTCTGTAGCTTTAGTCCTGGTCTCTATTATGTCTGCCCCTACTGGGGATGGTTAGCTGGGCCAACGGGCTTTGCGGCCCAATTTCCTCTAATAAGCCCCCTCTATTTGCATCGCCTGAACTCGCCCTTCCCCATGTCCTGGTATTTCCATCCGTAAGTCAGTTGTTAGTATCCAGCGAGCTCAGGACCTCATATCTATTGCTTGTTGTAATTAAATCGATATGGGGAACTGTTTCCCGACTGGCCTGACCCTCACCAATGGCACCAAATTTCTGAGGGGGCTAAAAAAAACGCAGCGGAACAACATTTACATAGTCGTGATGAATAATTGCTGATCCCGCCTGCCTCAAAATATCATTAACCAATCTAGGGGATCTAAAGCTCACCACAACACAATCACCCTCCATACTTTTCTTGGTTTTGCCCACCCATGGTACCCTTCTCACCATCATAAAATTATTGTGCAAATGATCACCCAGGACAGTTTTTGCAGAAAGGAAATGAAGGGCTTTGTTTTTTAATGTGGTCCAATGTTCTTCGCGACCATCCTGGGTTTTCGGGACATTTGCCAAAATTACTGAATATGGGCAAGCCTCCGGGGGAAGGTGCAGTGAAAACGTTTTTTTAGCTGATTGTCCTAGTGGATTTAGTCTCCCTGTAGGCCCCCGAGGCCCTTGTTTTACTTCCTCCCTGGGACCTACAGCTGGAGAAGTCGTGGTAGGTGCTACAGTTTGGGCAATATCCTGGGGCAAAGAAGTTATCATAGAGTCCACCAGATCATTTACTCTAGTTGTAATTGTATTCAGAGAATGAGCCGCTATAAAGTCATTCTCCGGTGGTGGGCTTTTATGGTCTAGGAGATGTTTTTCAATGGCGTTTAATCTACCATCTATTTGCTCAAGTTTATTCATTAATGGCAAGATAAGGGACCTGAGGGTTTCGTCCATGAATCTCATTAGCTCCATTGTATTACATCCCTGATTGGCCCCTACTTCTTTTGCCAACTGCTCGTTTCTACCTGAGGATCTGCCTTCAGACACATTGGGTGTAACCTTCTTTTGCTGTCCCCCCAACCCAGATAAGGAATAACATTTTCTAGGTTGTTTGGCTTGTTGCTGACTACCTTTGGGGGCATTACTCGCCTTTCTTTTACCTGTTACGGTCTTAGGCTTGCTCACCGGCCTGGCCCGCTGTTGCCTGTTACGTGTTACCGGGGGCGAAGGGACTAGACTACTAACAGAAGAAGGGGAAGATGGAGCCGAACTAATGGATAAACTATCAACTAAGACTGACCCATTAGTGGTTTGCGAGGGATGTGCAAGGGCGGGTGAAACCGTCAGGCTGTCCATTGTCTCTGGGACTAATATTGGTGGCACAATGCGACAGGATGGGTCCACCGAGCGCCTGCTCTCCACAAGTTCAATTTCTTTTGCCACTGCACTTTCAGCTAATTTTAGAAAGGCGTCCAAGGTTCCTACCCTCCCAGATCCAGACCACACTTTAGGGTTAGTTTTGATCATAATAGTACGATGCTACACCCCCGTTATATATAGTCGGGGCTCTCTACCCCAATGTAACTATACAATTGTCCGGATTTAACAGTGTCTTGGCAATATACAAAACCCTCTTTACTATTGTCTCTGCTGCTAGTCTGCTTTGAATGTAAGTGGGGTGGCCCGTCCCGGCCTCTTCCGGCCCCGGACGGCCACAGACGGTCCCGCCCTTGTCCCGGGCTTCTCCCAGCGCTCGCCCGCGCGCGTCCCGCGGGACGAGGGACCGAGGGAGCCTTTATGTGCCTCCTGGCGCTTGCCTCTGATGCCCATTGCCGGTCACGGGGGTGGGAGGGGCCCGGCAGAGCCAAGCCCGGCCGGGGGAACAAGCGGAGCAAAGCCCGGCACTTAGCTGCTGGTGCAGCGGAGATCGGCGGAGTCAAGCCCGGCCCTCTGAAGCACTGGAAACAACTGCAGCCACACAAGTAAGACTCCCCTGCCAGGTAGTCAGTCCTGCCCTGCCCCCAGCACAACCCCCTACACTACCCAAAAACCACTGCATTACCCTAAAAACTAACACACTACCCCAGACACGACCCCCTACACTACACAAACACAACTGCGCTTCCCTAAACGCTAAAACACTACCCCCGCATGACCCCCTACACTACCCAAACACCACTGCGCTACCCTAAACACTAGAACACTACCCCCAGAACGACCCGCAACACTACCCAAACACCACTGCGCTACCCTAAACCCTAGAACGCTACCACCAGTACGACCCCCTACACTACCCAAACACCACTGCACTACCCTAAACCCTAAAACACTACCCCAGCACGACCTCCTACACTATAGAAACACCACGGCACTACCCTAAATCCTAAAACATGAACCCCTACACTACACAAACACCACTGCACTACCCTAAACCCTAAAACCCTACACCCAGCACGACCCTCAACACTACACAAACACCATTGCACCGCCCTAAACCTTAAATCTACCCCAGCACGACCCCCTACACTACCCAAACACCACTGCCCTACCCTAAACCCTAAAACACTACCTTAGCACGACCCCCTACACTACACAAATACGACTGCACTACCCTAAACCCTAAAACACTACCCCAGCACGACCCCCTATATGATGAGGAATTTATGCAGTGCCTTGTTTCGTATCCTCCTTTACAAATATGTCTGTTTGCAGTTTCACGGTTTCGCTTTTAGCATAGTTTGTTTCCATGCCTCTAGACTGAGGAAAAGTATTTTACTAGAGCAATGTCACATGCTAAGCAGTAGCACAGTTGAACTCTGATAGATCGCTCGTCACTTAAACGGTAAGGCAGGTGTAAAAAAGGGCGTTGCCTCGGACCACATCTCTGCAACGCAGCTCTCTGGCGCTTACTGGAGGTACCTGGTGGGCTAGTTGGACCCCAGGGACTCTGAAGATTCAAGGGGACTTAATCCCCCAACTTAAAATGAGCCACGGGCGAGTTTTCACAGTGATGAACGAAGAGGGCTGGGCCTAAAGTGACGTGTGCAATCACGCCCTGTGGCGCGTTTTAAGTTGGGGAATTAATTCCTCTTCAATCTTGAGGGTCCCTGGGGGCCAACTAGCCCACCAGTTACCTCCAGTAAGTGCCAGAGGCCTTCGTTGTAGAGTGGTGGTCCAGGCCATGCCCCTTTTTACACCTCTCTGCAACGCAGCTCTGTGGCGCTTACTGGAGGTACCTGGCGGGCTAGTTGGACACCAGGGATGTGTTTCCACAGTGGTAAAGGGAGGGGGCAGGCCTGAGGTGATGTGTGCCAACACGCCCTCTGGCGGCATTTAATTTGGGGAATTAATTCCCCTTCAATCCTGAGGGCCCCTGGGGGCCAACTAGCCCACCAGGTATCTCCAGTAAGTGCCAGAGGCCTGCATTGCAGAGAGGTGGTTCAGACCACACCCCTTTTACACCTCTGCAATGCAGCTCTGTGGCACTTATTGGAGGTACCTGAATGGCTAGTTGGACCCCAGGGACTGTCAGGATTCAAGGGGACTTAATCTCCCAACTTAAATCAACCACAGGGTGTGTTTGGACACATGTCACCTCAGCCCCCTCCTACCTTCACCACTGTGCAGACGAGCCCCATAGCGCGTTTTAAGAGGTAGGTACAATCCCCCTGCCCTATTATGTACTAGGCCCTTACAGAGGAGGTCATGCTAATCTCATGGGTACCCCAACGCATAGTGTTTCCTAGTGTATGTAGGTGTTTTCACTGTATTCTAAGTGCATTTTAGCATACCAGTGGCTCTAGGCCTGGTTCGTCAGAGCCAGTTACCACCAGTACCCGTCTGAAAAAGTTGTGGGCACAGGATGATTTTGTAACAAGGTCTCTTTCTACTCCTTTGTTGGTTCTTTCTGCACATGTATTGCTTCTTCTTGCACTTTTCTTCGTCTTTGTGGACTTCTGTTGCTTCTTTCTGTATTTCTTTTGCTTCTTTCCGTGTGTTTTTTCTTCTTTCTTCACATGTCCTACCTCTGTAGGCATCGCTAGAAACTAGCATTTGAAAAACCTTTGAAATTCAATGAAAAAACCATAGGTTTCAGGCACGTTATAGTTAGAAATTAGCATTTAAAAAAACCTTAGAAATTCACCGAGAAAAACATAGGTTTCAGGGGTGTTATAGTTAGCTGGACATTTCACTCATACAAAACCATAGAAATTCCTCCGTTTTATATTTAGTTCTGCTAATTATAACTCGCGCCCCTGCAATGCACTGCTGATGACGTCACATATTACATCACTCATGATATGGTCAGTGACATCACTGATGACATCTCAAATGACATCACTGATGACATCTCAAATAACATCACTAATGGCATCACTGATGACATCATCCATGTAATAAATTGATGCTTCGTCTCACACCCTAATATAACCTCTCACATACACACACACTGATTCTTAGGTTTACACACACATCCACTCACTCACCTGTACAGTCACTCGTACTTATGGTCACTCAGTACAGGACTATCATATGCACTCATACATCTATATAAACACTCACACACCACCACCTATCCATAGAGGTACTCACACACCTAGTCAGGCATGCAAATAATTAATCACACTGACATTTACTCACCTATACAGTTATACACACACCAGCTCAAGTACTCATACAAATACTAGCACATTATTACGCTCTTATACAATCACTGATACAAGCACACACCCATCCATACAGCCACTCTCAGAATCACACACTCTAGCTTATAGCCATTTATATACTCCAACACACATAAATACTGCCTTTCACATATGTAGTTACTCACACATGTACCACTGAGATATACATTCCCTCACTAACATGGCCATACACATGGTCACCCACCCATACAATCCATCACAGATGCACTTTTCAAACCATGCACACAGTGAGTCACCCACTCACACATTTATGCACAGAGTCACACACACACCACCAACATAAACACTCAGGCACCCATACAGATGCTCAGACAACCAATCAATAACACATATAGACACTCATGTAGCTATTCACAAACCCATGTAGCCGGTTACACACCAACAGACAGACAAATACAGACATTCACACAGTTTAGTCAGTAACCCATGCATTCAGTGTGATATGTTTAATCACTCACTGATAGAGTCAGTCACGCACCTACTAAATCATCCATTCAGACAATTATACACCCACTCATTCTTCAATACGCCTTTCCCTATATATATTAAACATATTTAAACTTTACAGAAACACACAGTCACTGGATGATGTCATCAGTGATGTCATCAGTGATGTCATTTGAGATGTCATCAGTGATGTCACTGACCATGTCATGAGTGATGTAATATGTGACGTCATCAGCAGTGCATTGCGGGGGCGCGAGTTATAGTTAGCTGAACTAACTATACCGGGGAATTTCTCTGGTTTCGTACAAGTGAAATGTCCAACTAACTATGAAATTCTCTAAAACCTATGGTTTTTTCAGTGAATTTCTTAGGTTTTTTTAAATGCTAATTTCTAACTATAACATGCCTGAAACCTATGGTTTTTTCAGTGAATTTATATATATATATATTGCTTGCTGAAAGCAGAGGAGAGTTGTCCAGGGGAGCTGGGCACCCCGGGACACTGTTGGAGCTTGCCCTGGGTATGGTGGTCTCCAGGGCCATGTACGGCTCCAGGAGGGGGGCTTTGTAGCACCCCTTTCCTTGACTTGGGACCTGTACCAGGGAAGTCCCCGGGAGCTGTGTCCAGGGCTGTGGGTGGGCCCACTGCCTGCATACATAATTAAAACTGCCCCCGGGAGGTGGCTGTCCCCGGGGCTTTGATAAGCCCTAGAAGGAGGGCTCCCTGCTCCACTTCTATATTTATCATTTACCCCAGGGACCTGGCCCACGCGGGGGTTATTTAAAAGCAAGTGTGGGAGACCGTGCTTTTTAAAATTTGTATTTGTTGCAAATGTAGTAATATTGCAACATTTTTTTTTTAGAAAAAAGCTTTTATGCTGTGACAAGGTCCCAGGGGAACCCCAAGACCATGACTTTGGGGTCAGAGTATTCCTTCCCTGCCACATGGTCCTTATTTTCACTTTTTTGTTTTGGGACTCTGCTTGCTGCCAACACTTTCTGGTTGAAGTGTTGGCAGCTAATCAAAGCTGTACATTTCCCTGTGGAGTTCATCTTTTTTCACAAAGGCTAAGCAACCAATGATATATCTATCTGTTGCTTCTTAAATTTCTCCAAAGCTACTGAATGGATTTACACCAAATAACAAAAAGCACAATCCGAGTAACAACATCTACCTTTCTGCCAAATTTGGTGTAATTCCGTCCAGCAGGTCAGGTTTAGAACACATGCACCCTTATTTTGCATCCCTATTTCTCGTTCCTTACTGTATGGTTCACCCCAAACTTTTCATGAGACAAAGAACCTAACTTGACACTTCTTTGGGAAGATTTCATGAAGATTGGTCAAATGATGCAAAAGTTATAGGCAAGACAAAAAATGCTTTTTCTATAAAAACTAGGTCCCAACTATACCTACCTACTGGCATCCGCCAGTATCCAATATATATACATGTGTATATCTAAAGACATTTAGCTAAAACCAGGCTGCAAGGGGTTAATTTTGTACTGTAGGCTAACAATCCCATTGAAAAGACTCCCTTGCATTTAGTAGAGTTGATTACCTGTGCAATATCATTGAACATGCAATCTGAGGCTGTAACCAGTATTTTTGCATGACATAATAGCAGTAGTAGATGTGTGAATGTTCGTTTATTATTGCAGTGGCTCCAAAAACGTGATAATGGGCCGCATTCGCTTTCACTGCCACAGTGCACATGACTGGGTGGTAATATACATACTGAAGGTTCAGTTCAGTTCAAAAGACTTTATTTCGATAAACATATCATAAAAGACTATACATTAAAAACTATGATTATTAAAAAGGTCATATACAATACCTCAGTGACAAAGCATGCTACCAAGGAGATATGACTGCAAGTCATTCCATACAATTAATAATGATTATTAAAATCAAAATATAAAAACCCTATACAGTAAATTAAGTTTTAAAGGACGAAGGTCAAAAGTCGATTAGCATCTCAGAATTGATTATATACAAAATGTATATAAAACCCGTTTAGATCTAACATAACTTTCTGAATTGTCCACATCCAGTGTAAAAATGTTGCGACAGGTTAGTAAGGACTAAGGAGACTAATGAATATTGCAGGGTGCAACTCAGTCTTCGGCTAAACATCAAGGGGATCCCATATGGTGCCAAAGAGACCTCTAAAGAATGCGTCATTGTTTCACATACAGAGGAACATGATTGTTTTCCCTAATGGAAACCTTCCAGTATAACTGAAAGTGAACCGCCCAGCTATGTTAATGCAGTTACCTGACAGATTGTTTCCCAAAGACAATTATCTTCCTTTCATAATCATTCTATGACGATGCTTCCATTTCCCAGACAAGGGTTCTTTCTTCGTGCCTTGTTTTTAGTTACAAAATACCCGTGCTTTCATGATTACAGTTACGATTAGACAGTAGCACACAACTGTTGCCAAAGAAGTCTGGTACACCATTAAGGGCTTTTAAAATTAGTAAATGGAATGCAACGAGAAAACGTTGTCAAAATAAATACTGGCAGTTCCTTGCATTGAAGGACACAGCCCACAGTGTTTATGTTCATAAATAACTCAGTGGTGTGCATGTGTGTTAAGTTATGGTGAGTTCCTTTCTTTAAACCACAATAATAACAGAATATACTCGTTAAGAAAACTTAAGGAACGTACCAAACTATGTCACAATTTCATAATTAACGAGTCGGTAAAAGTGTAAATTGTGCACCGAGTGTGAATCATTGAGATTTTGTGAACTGACCTAAGTACTAATAGGCTGGTTTGCAAAATCACCATTCTGCATGGGTTACAACCAGGGTCATTTTGGTCTATACGGCAATCAGGCAGTATCTAATGGGGTGGACTGACAGGTCAGAGTGTGGGACAGTTTTTGGGCTGCTTGTGGGACTGCTTTATGGCCTGCTGGGCTGGTTCTTACCGTTGATTTCCGTGATATTAAAACAAACATTGCCTTTAGCAAGCTCAGATCCATGCAGTCTTCCATGCCTTGCAAAACACTTATATAGTGTGTCTTTACAAGTTCAACACTGTCTAATTTGCAGATAGTGGGCACTTTCATTTTGTTTTGTAACTAACTATAGGGGAGACAGTTTTATTTTGGTGGCCAGGCCTATTTTCTGTCCCAGTCCGACTCTGCTTACAAATCAACTCCTCATACCTCATGAATGATCATGCGCTAGGGAGCATGTTGTGTCTCACTCCAATTGTATTCTATCCGAGGGATGGTGGCCTGCTGGGTTCAGCAGATCAACATGTTTGAGATTTCATATAAATAAAGACAACTTTTTAAAAAATATAGCCCACTTTCCTTAAAGGAAACAAGTTTGCAATTCACAAAAAAAAGTTTGTTTGAGAGTTTGTAGTGTTCACAAAGGAATAATGTGTAGTGCCAGACTGTCTTGGCTCCCAACCCACAGATGAGTATCAGATTGTCTTATAGCCTAGCTGAGAAGGCAGAGTTGAGGTTCACCCCTCTCTGACAGTTCTTAGGCCAAAATTACTCTTAAAGAAATCCAAATATTCTTGCTTGCTGTGGCGATGGCAGCAACATTCACACTTTGGGCTCCAAGGGACCAGAAAGACAGTTTTTGCTGGGGGGGTAGAATAGCCCAACGCCATGATTGGCCAGCAACCTATGCCATTTATTATTTTAAAATTCAGCCCTGGTATCTACAGGGCGTTCTGCCCCTTGGATGGATAGACTAGAGCAAAGCTCCCGAAATTGACGCTTAGGAGGCCAAAAAACAGGATAGGACCTGTGAGTGGGAGAGTGGCCTGTAGCCTGGGTGTTAGCCCTCTACCCACCCATTTCTTAACACTTGTATCTAGAGGGCCTTCATCACGCTAGGGTGGGCAGACTGGTAATACACACCCCAGTCTGCCCCATCAGAGTGACAAAAAGACTTTCTTTGACCCAGGGGATTGAGGTTCAGTCCAATGCCATGTCCTTAACTTTTGTGTTTTAAAAATATTTTCCCCGGTGTCAAGTGAACTTTTTGTCCCCCTGGAGTAATCTGCCACAAAGGATGGCTGGGAATGTGGTCCGATGCCAGGACAGCCTAGCCTCACTTCCCATTTCTTTTTCTGGCCACCAATCCTTAGCCAGTAGGATGGCCCCAAAACATTATTGAAAGAAAAGAAACCCATTAGTCCTGGTCATCAGTTTGTCAACATGTTATCCTGTGATAAGTGCTCCTCATGAGTCCGTGGGCCAAGATGTTTGACAGGTGTAGCTCTTTAGATGCTAAAGGGTTAGAAATGCAAAAGGTGTTCACAGTAGGTTGCCCACATCATAGTGCTATACTTAGAAATCCCTAGCTCTGAGTTATTTTCCCAAAACTAACCAATTGCACTTTTTGTCCTTTACTTTGAATAGATATACCTTAACAATATATTTGCATAACTGACTCTATGTACATTGACATGAAACTGGTAATTTCTGAAAAGTAAACAAACAATGAATGAGTACCGTATTTCATATAATCTATTGCACAACGAGATAAAAAAACATAAGCTCCAGTGGCCTGTAATACAGAAATGAAGGGAACATTAGTCACACGAGGATACAAGTATAAGTATTTCAGCCCAACAGATTAAAATAGGAATGCTACTAGTAAGCCATTGTTGCATCAGGTTAAGATTTTAAAAAGCAAGACATGTCGATGCAGATGTACAATGTAACTTTATCCATATACTTAATTAAGCACCCTAACTAGTGGGGGTCATCACAATTCAAACAAGCAAAAATGTAATCTCTGCATCCTCTGATGCCCAGGTGATAAAAATTCTGCTGCGGATGGAGTCGAAACTTTTGTAAGTACTTAATTTATGTGGTAATGTTTCTGATTTAACATGGCAGGTGTGACGTAATATGCTCCCCCTGCTTTCCTTGTATCCCAACGTGAAAGGCTAATAATGAGAAGAAGCAGAATCAAAACCTGAAGAGCTTGGACAAAGATAAGTGGAAGACTTAGATAAGACTGGTTTCGGTAAAAGCATATGAACTAATAGTCAGCCAAGCATGTTTGCATCACCAGATAATCTTTATAAAATTATATTAATTTGGCCTGCTCCATGTCTAAATTGTTGACCCCACTTTAAGTGGAAACAACCGAGTCATTAACTGGTAGGTTTCCCACACATATTTTACTTATGTCAAACTGACCATTGAATAAAAGAAATTCTGTATGGTACAGTTTCTGACATTTTTAATTCACATTTCTTTTTGACACTTTTGCCACAAAGAACCTGCTCCGCAGTAATCTGGCGTTGTAGCACCCCAGGGAGGCATTCGGCTTCTCCTGGTGGGCCCGATGATGAAGCATGTCACCACCCAGGGTGGTGAGTGAGGGCTTCCTAAAAAAACCCCGCTGATTTCCACTGTGACTTCTTCAGGGAGATTTCTTCTCTGTGTCTAGTGCTTACACACTTCTCTCGCGACACTCTTTTGTTGTTTTACAAAATAATAATGAGAAGAAGCAGAATCGAAACCTGAAGAGCTTGGACAAAGATAAGTGGAAGACTTAGATAAGACTGGTTTCGGTAAAAGCATATGAACTAATAGTCAGCCAAGCATGTTTGCATCACCAGATAATCTTTATAAAATTATATTAATTTGGCCTGCTCCATGTCTAAATTGTTAAATTGCAGAAATGGATACTCGGCATTCCAAAGATCATTAGCTGTAATTTGTAATTGCTGCGTGTACATAATGATTCCAGGTCTTATCAATCAGCTAGTCCGCTTTTTACTGATTTCCCGCCGAATAAAAATTTTAAAGTGACAATTTGGGCTATTCCTAGCGTTGAGCACAAGGTTACAAAGAGCCCTTAATGTTCTCTAACCTGCTTAAAAATGCAAACTCTAAACTACTCTGGTCTTGTACAGGACTTTCGGAGATACAGAACAGAACTTCACTCTATTTAGGCCCTGGAAGGATGAGCTTAAAGCTAAGGTTTTTGATTTTATGGTGCCTCGAAGGTGTTTTTCGTCCCCTCTTTCCCGGAACCTAAGGCAAGTGTATGCTGATATTCTGTGTATCTTCTTATTCCCCAAATGCCATACTCCTCTTGTGGTGATTTTCTCACTATATACCATGATCTTTCTTTTTTCGAAGTTTATTCTCAGCTTATTTAGTTTACAATAATGCCCCAGATTTGATAGAGCTCTTTGTAGGCAGACCCCTGTATGATCTATAATGTCCTATTACTTTAGGTAATCTTCATTACTCCGGGTCCCGTAGTCCTCGACACCTTCATTCACCTTATGAGATAATATTTATAAACTATCTCTCTGACAGAAAAAAGAAAGAAAGGAATGGTGGACCTACCCTCCCCCTCCCGCCGGGAGTACATAAGGGTACAGGTCCCAGCATTCCATCTGAAATACCAAGCCAAGGATGAATGCCGGTAGCCCGGGAGGGAGGGAGGGAACCCATGAAGGTGTCGAAGACTACGGGACCCGGAGTAATGAAGATTACCTAAAGTAATAGGACATAACCCCCTGGTCCCTCCGTCCTCAACACCTTCATTCACCTAATGAGACATACCAAAGCAAGCACGGCAATCATCCCAAAAAAATACAACAAACCACACAACCAGCAAGCAAAACCAGTAATTTATTGCAAAAACAGAATTCAAGGGCGAACACAACCCAACACCCCCAAAGCAAAACCGCCCTCATCACCCAGCAGATTGAGAAGGCGATAATGCCTGATGAAAGTATTGGAAGAAGCCCAGGTGGCCGCCCTACAAATCTCAGAGAGGGACACCCCGAACCTCAGCCCAAGAGGCCGCCACCCCCCTCGTAGAACGAGCCTGAACCCCAACCGGAGGAGGGGACCCAGAAAGCGAATAGGCCAAGGAAATGACCTGCTTCAACCAGCGACCAACAGAGACAGAGGAAGCCCTACGCCCACGGGAAGCAGCCCCAAAGGAGACAAACAGGGAATCAGACACACGAAAGGGAGCGGTGCGGTCAAGATAAACACGCAGAGCCCTGCACACATCCAACAAGGACCAACAGGGACCCCCCGGGGAATTCAGAACAGAGCCCAGCACAGGCAAAACCAACTCCTGACACCTGTGAAACTGAGAAGCCACCTTAGGCACGAAGGACGAATCAAGACGAAGCACAACCCCATCCTCCGAAAAGGACAAGAAAGGCTCACGCGCCATCAAGGCCCCCAACTCGCCAAGATGACGAGCCGAGGTGATGGCCACCAAAAAAACAACCTTCAAGGTGACAAACTTTTTTTTTTTTTTTAATTTTTTATGCTATTTATAAAGCGCTCTGCAACCCTACGGGCATCCTGGCGCTGTGAAAGTGTAACTAAAAAATGAGCATCATGGGGCAGGATGGGGGGGTGAGTAGTTTACTCCTGGGGCAGTGGCTTTCCTGATCCTAGGTATGCTAATGAGGTTAGTGGAAGAGGAGCGGAGGGTCCGTGTGGGCTCATACCATTTGAATATGTTTTGTAACGGTTTAGGGCCCAGCCCATGCACTGCCTTGAAGACAGTGCATAGAGATTTGAAGAGGATCCTCTGATGCACGGGCAGCCAGTGTAGCTCAGACAGTGCAAGAGTAGTGGAGGATCTTCTTCCTCGAGAAAGTGCCATTTTCGCTGCCGCCGCCTGGATGCTCTGGAGTCTGGAAATCAAGTATGCAGGAGATTCCAGTAGCAGGGCGTTACAGTAATCCAGGCGGCTGAGAATAGTGCTCCTGACTACGGTAGCGCTAGTCTGTGCTGGGAGGAGAGGCAGCAGCCTTCGAAGGCCTCGCATTAAGGCGAAGCAGCTAACTTCAAATCCACCTCCGACAAAGGTTCAAAAGGAGGATCGATCAAGGCCCGAAGGACCAAGGGCAAATCCCACAGGGGAAAAGAAGGCCGGGAAACCGGACGAGAAAGTGAAAAACTGCGGAGCAGACGAGAGACCAAGTCCTCCCCATCAGAAAGGTTGCCCCACGGGGAACGGAAGGCCCGAACAGCCGCCCATTGAGCGCGTAAGGTGGACACAGCCCAACCCTTCTCAAAACCTTCCCACAAAAACTGAAGCACAGCCTGCAAAGAACAGTGCAAAGGGGAAAAGCCCAACGCCGAACACCACCTACTGAAGTTACCCCAATGGCGATCATAGGACCGAAGAGTAGAAGGCCGACGCAAACCCTGAAGAGCCACCGCTAAATGTTCCGGGAAGCCGTGCCTCCGCCACCCCTGCCTCTCAACCTCCACACCGACAGCCG
Source organism: Lissotriton helveticus (assembly GCF_964261635.1). Lineage (NCBI taxonomy): Eukaryota > Metazoa > Chordata > Amphibia > Caudata > Salamandridae > Lissotriton > Lissotriton helveticus. Next base: position 966,642,727 of record NC_136071.1, on the reverse strand, counting down.
CAACCGGAGAAGAGACAGGGACGGGGAGGACCGCAGGGGAGACGGGGACAGGGGGAGAAACCAAGGGCTCCGCACAGCCAGAAGATGGACCGTCGGAAACCACGACCTCCGAGGCCAAAAGGGCAGAACCACAACCACCTCCCGATCCTCCAGACAGAAGCGGGACAGAAACCGGGGAATCAACGCCAGAGGAGGAAAGGCATAGAGCAGGCGGGACCGCCAGGGAACCTACAGGGCATCCGCCCCCCAACAACCCTCCTGACGAAACCGGGAGCAGAAGTGGGGAAGCTGTGCATTCCGCCGGGAGGCAAAGAGGTCCAGAAAGGGACGCCCAAACCTCTCGCACACAAGCCAAAACGCAACCCGGGTGAGAGACAACTCCAGAGGCACCGGAAAACAGCGACTCAGGACATCCGACGCACAGTTGTCCACACCCCTGAGATGAATCGCAGTCAGCGACAGCAGATGACTCTCCGCCCAACAGAACAACGGAACCACCACCGTATTCAAAGAGGCCGAACGAACACCCCCCTGATGGTTGAGATAGGCCACCGTCACCATATTGTCCAACCGAACCAAGACGTTCCTGCCGAGCAACAACTCCCGAAACCCCATCACAGCACGGGAGACAGCCAACAGCTCCCTCCAGTTGGAAGACCTGCGGCCCTCCAGAAGGGACCAACGACCCTGAAGGGGCCGAGACCCCAAGGTCGCACCCCACCCCAAAGCGCTCGCATCCGTCGTTAAGACCAACAAAGAAGCAGGCTGCAAAGGGAGCCCCTGGGACAGATGGACCGCCTCCGACCACCATGCAAAGCAGGGAGGATCACGGGAGAGACAGGAAGAAGAGACTCCCAATCGCAGGACAATGGATCCCAATGTGACAGAAGGTACCCCCACAAGGGGCGCAGGTGAAAACGAGCCCAAGCCACCGTAAAGACAGTCGCCGCCATCAGACCCATAAGACGCAACCAGAGGCGCACCGGAAAGGAACCCCCCGCCGGGAAACGACGAGCAAGGGACACCAGGGTCACAACCCGAGGGTCTGGCAGGAATACACGGTTGAGATCCGTGCGAAACCAAGCACCGATGAACACCAGGTCCTGGGAAGGAGTCAGCTGGCACTTGGGTAAGTTGATCAGAAACCCGTGCCGACGCAACTCCGAACACACCAATTCCCTGGCCTCCAACAACAGAGCCCGAGACGGAGCATGGATTAACCAATCGTCTAGATAGGGACATACCATCACCCCCTTAAGATGGAGCCAGGCGACCAAGGGAGCCACCACCTTCGTAACGACCCGCAGGGCAGAACGAAGACCGAAGGGCAAACCCGAAATTGATAGTGACACCCCCAAACACAGAACCTCAGGAAGCGACGGGACCTGGGATGCACCGGGACATGGTAATACGCGTCCTGAAGATCCAGGGTACACATGAAGTGACCCGGAAGCACCAAGGGGATCACCCTCTGCAAGGTCTCCATGCGAAAGGGAACCCGCAACACCCAACGGTTCATCACCTTTAAATCCAGAACCAGGCGGAAACCCCCCGTATTCTTTGGGACCAGAAAGATCAGGGAATAGAAGCCCGACCCCACCTCCGAAGGAGGAACCACCTGAATTGCACCCTTCAGAAGAAGATCCGCCACCCCCTGAGACAGGTGGGCCCTCCTGGAATAGCAAGCAGGCCAGGGAGTTGGGCGGAGGCCGGAATCTGGAGGGGGAACAGAAAACTCCACCAGGTAGCCCTCCCGAAGAACATCCAACACCCAAGCGTCTGAACAGGACTGAACCCAGGCATCCAGGAAGAAGTGCAGCCGCCCTCCTACCAACAACCCAGGAACCACAGCCAAAGAGTCAGGAGTGAAGCTTTGCTGGAGGAGGGGACCGGGCCTTACGATCCCGACCCCGACCAGAACCAAATCTCCCCTGGCCTCTCCCAGACTGCCTACGATAGGAAGGGCAAAAGAAAGATTTAGCCTTAGAAGGGGCAGAAGCAACAGCAGCAGCAGAACCCTTAAAAGAAGAAGAGTGCTTATTTTCCCTAAACAGTTTATGCAATTTGGTCTCCAACTCCCCCCCAAACAGCATAGAACCCTGAAAGGGCAAACGCAAGGCACAGGCCTTCTGCGCCGAGTCCGTCTTCCAGTCCTTAAGCACAAGACTGCGACGAGCCGCCACACAAGCTCCGCCGGAGACGGCAGCCGCCCGCACAACGTCAAAAGAGACATCGGAAAGAAGCTCCACTTGACGTTCAATGTGCTCAAGAAGACCAGAACAGTCCGTGGCATCATCCATCGACTGATAGATCGACTTAATGTCCGACAGCAGAGACTGCGACAAATAGATCCCATGAACGCCGGCCCTCAACGCCAGATGGGAGCCCGAATAAACCTTCCTGAGGGCCACGTCCACCTTTTTATCAACCGGATCCTTCAGCACAGCGTCCTCCGACAAGGAAGTGCAACCCACCAGACTAGCCACAAAAGAGTCAATGGGATATGAATCGGGCAGCTCCGTAGCCAAATCCTGCAGGGGGTAAAGGCGGGTCATAAAACGTGGAACCAGAATGCGATCCGGGTCAGCCCACTCCCTCTTCAGGATATCTTTAATAAAAGGATGCACCGGAACATCAACAGCGGCAGAATTTTGGAACTGGCGCAGCAACGAACCCCCAGAAGTACTGGGAGCAGCGTCATCCGCGAAACCCATGTTCTCCTTCACGTGCTTCAAGATGCCCGGCAAAGCGTCCTTGTCAATGTACTTCCCCTTCAGCTCCGAGTCCCCAGCCCAAGCAGACTCGTCACCAGAAGAAGCAGAGGAAACAGGAGCAGCAGCCGTCCCCTTGCTTCGGGCCCCACCATCACCCATCTCACACAGGGTCTCTCTGATCAAGCGCTTCAAGCGCGCATCCCCACCCCCACTACGGTGTCTGGACCGGGCAGGAGACGGAGAACGCGAAACATCAGAAGAAGAAGAGGAAGCGGACCTCTCCCTGTGATGCCTCTTCCTTGAACTCTTCCCCATGCCTGAAAACAGTCCAAAAACTAAGGCAAAGCAAAGCGCCACAGGAAGGACCAAATAACAGCAAAAACCGCTACGCGGTATTCACCCATTGCCCCGGTTTTTAAACAGCACCAAAAAACGCCGGGACAGAAGCGCCTGATCCTGTCCAAAACGGAAGTCAGGCAGCGTCCCCACCGGAAGGCGTCATCACCAAGAACCAATACGGAGACGCGAAGGAGGCCGCGTCCCCCAGTAAGCCCGGCAGACCGGGAGGGGCGACCATCGGGCAGACGCCGAGCCCACGCGATCCAAAATCCACGCGCGGCTCCAAGGAAGCGACGAGGACAGCCCGCGCCACTCCCCCCAAGCCTGGCAGGGAGGGAGAGGCAATCCATCCAACCGAGGACACGCATCCTCAGAAGTAAGTACAGTGCAGGAGCACCAAGCACCTCGCACCACAGCATATCCTGTCAGAATGACAGAAAAAAGAAACAGATGGAATGCTGGGACCTGTACCCTTATGTACTCCCGGCGGGAGGGGGAGGGTAGGTCCACCATTCCTTTCTTTCTTTTTTCTGTCAGAGAGATAGTTTATAAATAATATCTCATTAGGTGAATGAAGGTGTCGAGGACGGAGGCACCAGGGGGTAATTATATTGTTGGTCTCTTTTATCTCATGCGTCGTGGATTCCAGTATTGATTCTGATGGAATGGCTAAATTAGGGGCATAGTGCCAAGGTTATGCCCAGTTTAAAACTGGTGTTAATAAGACTCAGTGAGAGGCTCTTGCCAGTCTGTCTTGCTCGATCTTTCTACTGGCCTGCAGTGTTGTGTTTTTGAATTACCACAGTAGGAGAGCACAGGAAATTGTTCAGAAAAGGCCGTGATTTGACACTACCAATTCCGCCAAGATATGTACTAAGTGGTAACCATAATAAGTGCACTTAGTACATACCTTAGAGGAATTGGTAGTGTCAAACTAAATATTTTATCTGTATATTCTGAGAATTTTCGTCCTACATGAAATGTTATCTTTGTCTTTCTTTTATACCTTAGTTATTTCATTGGATGTGTTAAGATGCATATTGTTAATTATATGAATTTTTCCTGAGGCAACTTGTTATTATTCTAAATATGGATGACTTATGTTATGATCTTCTCTATGTCTTTCCTTCCCCCCCTCACTTCTCTCCTTTTTCTCTACGCTTCTCAAAATTCAATGAGACTTTTTATGGTTCTTTTTATAGATATTAAATGCTAAATAAATATATATATCTATATATATTTTTGTGTGTATCAGTATTGTTCTTTTATTTGTTTGATATGTAGAATATACTGAATTCAATAAAGTCTTTTTTTCCAGAACACGCTGTGGCAGTGAGCTCTCAAAGTGAGTGATCCTCGTTGTGTCAGGCTTCATTTACACGTTTATTTGAGCTCTCAAGGAAATCAGTGTGGGCCTTTTGCTCGTGGCATTCCACTCCACTTCATGTGCCATTCTCTCGTGTAGACAATGGCAAAGTAATTGCTGATGTGACTGGCGCTATAGTAGAGGAAATTGGGTCCAAAACAGGGCGCTTAAAGAAATCATATAATGTTCCTCATGTGCCACAGACTTCCGGTAGGGAAATGCATTTGTGCACAATTAACATGACTGTTCGTAGCTATCATCAGAATACACTCAAATATTGTTCTTCTTCTTGCTCACTTACATCTGCTTCACTGGCCTTTCTACAGATCCCCTATATGCCTCGCTCAAGTCTGGGTGGCCATCTGATATCCTTCTTTTTTATGCCACCTGGTGGCGCACTATTCCCCTTTCTATTTGCAAAACTATCAGTCATTTCAAGTTCTGTTTGATGTTGAAAACCATTTTGTTCCATCAGTAACTTTCAACTTAGCTCTCTCTCGTACTTTGGAATCTAAGGTCTGGGCACCCTATGGTAACCGGGGGTAGGGAGGGGGGCATACTAACAAGGGCTTTATCGCTGCTTTTTTGGCTTAAAAAGCAAAAAAAGCAGAGATAAAACTATCGCCCTATTTACAAGAGGGTGCTAACTGCATAATCGCATGTTAGCACCCTTTTTCCCGACGCCTCCCTTTGCATCTCTAATGAGATGCACAGTGGGCGTCACTGGGCGTACCCCAATGGGCTACCTTTTAAAATATTGCTGATGTTCACATCACGATATTTACGAGGCAGCCCACAGGATTTCAGCAGACAGCAAAACTGTGGTTTTCGCCAAAATCTAACGGGGCATTTTAGCAATGGCATTTACGTCGCTTTAGCGGCACTTTCTGCCGCTAAAGCGGTGATATTATTATTGCCCAATTAACAAGCTGTCGCTAACAGCTGTTAGCGACAGCTTTCTGGTGACAGCTACCGTTTCCCTTGCTACTTTGCAAGTCAGCGATATTTATCGCTAATGACATTCTAAGTAGGCATGCCCCACGAAAACAACAGGAATCCACTCGCAAACATGCCTAACTCATATCAGCAATGCGACCCTGGGACCCGGTTAGTGACAATGAAAGTCGCGCTAACCGTGGTTATGACAGGTTTTATACACCTGCTGAAAACCTGACTTGTCCAGTCAACTCAATGGGGGGTAGATTGTGTGGCTGAGACCACCATAGCCTATCAGCAACCACCCCCTAACGCTGGGTTATTATCGCTGTAATTCATGCGATAATCCCGCTTTTCGCTGCTATCGCTGTGGAGATAGCTGTTGCTAATAACGTGCTATCTCGGAGATGGAATCCAGCGATAGCCGGCGATTATAAAAATACTCGCTAAGCGCGCGTTGCGATATTTATCGCAAAGCATTTCTAATATGCCCCAACATCTGCTAAAATCCTGACTTATCTATCCCTAACATAGGTGGTGGATTATGCTGATACAACCACAGGGTCGTATCAGCAAGGTTATCGCCGTTTTGCAGGGAACATCGCTGGAAAACCAGCGATGTTCCCTGCAAAATGGCTATTTCCCCGCTATCGCAGGAATTTTTATCGCCTTGGAGATACACGTTGCTAATAACACGATATCTCTGCAACAAAAACCTGCTATAGCCGGCGCTAAAAAAATGAGTGTTAGGGGCACTTTGCGATAGTTATCGCAAAACGTTGCTAAAATGCCCCCACATATTTTAGAAACGAGTAAAAATCTATCAATAAAATATCTAAAATCAGCTCGATGCTGTGCTCTCAGTAGCTTTCTCCTGGGCACAAGGAGTACAAGAAAATTGAAGAAATCTAAGTAATAGCTAATTTATTGCCCTACATCGTTTTACAGCCATAAGATAGAAGTATTTGACCCAAGACCAGAATTGGATCGTACTGGAATAAAGGTCCTTGCACAGCAAAGTAGCCTTTTGAAATAAAAGTCAGAGTCCTGCTCGGAATTTAACAGCCAGCAAGATTTTGCTCTGGCCATTTATTAACCATCGCGTTCCCATTTTTTGGCAATTCGTTACTGTGCAACACTGTCTAATACGTGCAGGGATCAATTTATATATTTTTGAACTTTGTCTGACATTTACCTCTTAATGATACAATCAAAACGGCACCCCGAAGAACCGCACACCTTGTCCAATCCGCTACAGCTGCACACTTTTCAGAAATTGTTTTTGAACTTTAATGATCTGGAAGGCTCAGGCACACGCCGCAGGAGAGCGTATGAACCACTGCATAGAACCTGCAGAGAGATGGCATGTCTTTCCCCACGCGCACACAGCAATTCTAAGGGTCCATCGGTTTGCAAGCTTCTTTACAAAGCTTGCTTTCAGCCGCTGATAATGAGGATTAGCCTGGAAAGTTCCCTTTAACCACATTTAATGGCCTTCAGTTATCAGTATATTCTTTTGTGCAAATTGGAGAGAAAAAAAAGATTCACGCTCCAGCGGATGGTGGTCAGAATTAGAAGGCCAAGCAGGTTACTTTATTTCCTCGGCCCTGTGCAGTTTTTTTCATGCAAGACCAATATTAAAACGAGTAGGAATTCATATAGAGGTCTGTATAATAACAATAGGCGATGTCTTCATAATAAATGGCACTCTATTTCTGATGCTTCACATCTTTTTGAAGCCAATAAAATGTTGAACAGAAAACTATGTTTCAACCATTTTTGTTGGGGCGGGAATTGCTTTGAACACTGTGCAAAGGGATTTGAATGCAATTATCTGAGAAATACGTAGCCAATGTAAAGAATGCAATGCCAATGTGGCAGAAGATGGGTCATGCGTCGATATTCTCTAGGCACTGCAGGCATTTGATAGTATACACAGGAGCACCCAGGAAGAGGAAGCTGCAATGTCCAGCAGTAAAGTAGTGACTTGTATGACTGACAGATGTGACAGATGGGCAGGGACGGACTGGCATGTGGCGTTGGTAACTACCAATTTGGCAGTAGGGGCAATCATGTGGTAATTCTGCCAAAGTCCCAAAGTTGGTTCAGCCATGTGCCATGCACCGTGGCAAAAAACAGAAGTCAGGCCCGGTTGCCCAGCAGTTGCTCGTCTGACACCTACAAAGCACCTAAGGGGCCCATTAGTATGGCGGGCGGACTTTCTCGACATAAAACGGGACCGCCCGCCATAATGGCGGCGGTCCCGTGGGGGCAGTTAGAATGTGCCCGCCACACTGGCGGGCGCATCCCGCATTTTTAACCTTGCGACGGGCGGTGCAGAAAGCACCGCCCGCCGCAATGCTAAAAATGCACATTGTGCACTTCAATGCACAACGTGACAGGCACCGTGCGGTGCCTGTCACATTGTACAGTGAAGTGCAGGGGTGTACCATCGGTACCCCCCATGTGAAACCCCCACCCCCCTCAAGTCCCGCATGAATGTCCCCGCCTTCACCTTAATATGGACGGCGGTGTCTAACAGACACCGCCACCATATGAATCCCTTTCCCGGCCGTTCAACTCCTTGACCGGGCGGAAAAGCTGCGGACGGTTTATCCATCCGCCATGGTCCCCCCGCCATAGTAATATGACAGGGGGAAATGGGTGGCGGGCGGGGAAGGATGTTGGGCAGATCGCCACCGCCCGCATGGCGGTGGCGATCCGCCCGACATCCTAATAGGGCCCTAAGTGTCCAGTCTATTTGTTCAGGCACCATTCTCTGGGCCTGACCACAATTTCCGTCACCAGCATAACATTGGGTACTAGGCAGGAGCTCCCCCCCGCGATGGCCTCCAGGCAATCACCTACGCCGTGGTGTTTGTGCCATGCTACTCTGGGTAGCATATGCGGGCCCCATGCACACCACAGCCTGCGCAGCCAGGTGCATTCAACTGCTGTTTGACCCTAATGTCAGCTCTGCAGCAACCGCAGAAGATGGCCTAATCCCTGCTGACGAGGGGTAAATACCCCGAAATACGTGTACAGGGATGGCGAAGGCTTGAAGATACTCGGGAATTCAAAAGAAGATGCATCGCAGAAAATGGTAGTACAATTACCATGGTCCTCAGGGGCGATCCCGCTGGTGTAGAAGCAGTGTGCGACCCCATTTTCCTAATGTTTATGCTCCTTGGAGCCGTGGGCTGATGAGCTCGGGACCCCGCACCTGCCTGCCTTTGTGTGGTGCTATACCTGGTGATATTTGGCAGCACGCAGCAACCCCAGAAGATAGCCTAATCCCTGCTGACGAGGGGTAAATACCCCGAAACACGTGTACAGGGATGGCAAAGACTTGAAGATACTCGAGAATTCGAAAGAAGATGCATCGCAGAAAACGGTACTACAATTACTATGGTCCTTAAGGGCGATCCCGCTGGTGTATAAGCAGTGTGCGACCCCATTTTCCTAATGTTTATGCTCCTTGGAGCCGTGGGCGGACGAGCTCGGGACCCCGCACCTGCGTGCCTTTGTGTGGTACCATACCTGGTGATATTTGGCAGCACGCAGCAACCCCAGAAGATGGCCCAATCCCTGCTGACGAGGGGTAAATACCCCGAAACACGTGTACAGGGATGGCGAAGGCTTGAAGATACTCGAGAATTCGAAAGAAGATGCATCGCAGAAAACGGTAGTACAATTACCATGGTCCTTTGGGGCGATCCCGCTGGTGTATAAGCAGTGTGCGACCCCATTTTCCTAATGTTTATGCTCCGTGGAGCCGTGGGCTGACGAGCTCGGGACCCTGCGCCTGCGTGCCTTTGTGTGGTACTATACCTGGTGATATTTGGCAGTGCACAGCAACTCAGAAGATGACCTAATCCCTGCTGACGAGGGGTAAATACCCCGAAACACATGTACAGGGATGGCGAAGACTTGAAGATACTTGAGAATTCGAAAGAAGATGCATCGAAGAAAACGGTACTACAATTACCATGGTCCTTAGGGGCGATCCCGCTGGTGTATAAGCAGTGTGCGACCCCATTTTCCTAATGTTTATGCTCCTTGGAGCCGTGGCCTGACGAGCTCGGGACCTCGCACCTGCGTGCCTTTGTGTGGTACTATACCTGGTGATATTTGGCAGCACGCAGCAACCCCAGAAGATGGCCTAATCCCTGCTGACGAGGGGTAAATAACCCGAAACACGTGTACAGGGATGGTGAAGACTTGAAGATACTCGAGAATTCGAAAGAAGATGCATCACAGAAAACGGTACTACAATTACCATGGTCCTTAGGGGCAATCCCGCTGGTGTATAAGCAGTGTGCGACCCCATTTTCCTAATGCATATGCTCCTTGGAGCCGTGGGCTGACGAGCTCGGGACCCCGCACCTGCGTGCCTTTGTGTGGTACTATACCTGGTGATATTTGGCAGCACGCAGCAACCCCAGAAGATGGCCTAATCCCTGCTGACGAGGGGTAAATACCCTGAAACATGTGTACAGGGATGGCGAAGACTTGAAGATACTCGAGAATTTGAAAGAAGATGCATCGCAGAAAACGGTACTACAATTACCGTGGTCCTTAGGGGCGATCCCGCTGGTGTATAAGCAGTGTGCGAGCCCATTTTCCTAATGTTTATGCTCCTTGGAGCCGTGGGCTGACAAGCTCGGGACCCCGCACCTGCGTGCCTTTGTGTGGTACTATACCTGCTGATATTTGGTAGCACACAGCAACCCCAGAAGATGGCCTAATCCCTGCTGACGAGGGGTAAATACCCCGAAACACGTGTACAGGGATGGCGAAGACTTGAAGATACTCGAGAATTTCGAAAGAAGATGCATCGCAGAAAACGGTACTACAATTACCATGGTCCTTAGGGGCGATCCCGCTGGTGTATAAGCTGTGTGCGACCCCATTTTCCTAATGTTTATGCTCCTTGGAGCCGTGGGCTGACGAGCTCGGACCCCGCACCTGCGTGCCTTTGTGTGGTACTATACCTGGTGATATTTGGCAGCATGCAGCAACCCCAGAAGATGGCCTAATCCCTGCTGACGAGGGGTAAATACCCCGAAAAACGTGTACAGGGATGGCGAAGACTTGAAGATACTCGAGAATTCGAAAGAAGATGCATCGCAGAAAACGGTACTACAATTACCATGGTCCTTAGGGGCGATCCCGCTGGTGTATAAGCAGTGTGCGACCCCATTTTCCTAATGTTTATGCTCCTTGGAGCCGTGGGTTGATGAGCTCGGGACCCCGCACCTGCGTGCCTTTGTGTGGGACTATACCTGGTGATATTTGGCAGCACGCAGCAACCCCAGAAGATGGCCTAATCCCTGCTGACGAGGGGTAAATACCCCGAAACACGTGTACAGGGATGGCGAAGACTTGAAGATACTCGAGAATTCGAAAGAAGATGCATCACAGAAAACGGTACTACAATTACCATGGTCCTTAGGGGCGATCCCGCTGGTGTGTAAGCAGTGTGCGACCCCATTTTCCTAATGTTTATGCTCCTTGGAGCCGTGGGCTGATGAGCTTGGGACCCTGCACCTGCGTGCCTTTGTGTGGTACTATACCTGGTGATATTTGGCAGCACGCAGCAACCCCAGAAGATGGCCTAATCCCTGTTGACGAGGGGTAAATACCCTGAAACACGTGTACAGGGATGGCGAAGACTTGAAGATACTCGAGAATTCGAAAGAAGATGCATCGCAGAAAACGGTACTACAATTACCATGGTCCTTAGGGGCGATCCCGCTGGTGTATAAGCAGTGTGCGACCCCATTTTCCTAATGTTTACGCTCCTTGGAGCCGTGGGCTGACGAGCTCGGGACCCTGCACCTGCGTGCCTTTGTGTGGTACTATACCTGGTGATATTTGGCAGCACGCAGCAACCCCAGAAGATGGCCTAATCCCTGCTGACGAGGGGTAAATACCCCGAAACACGTGTACAGGGATGGCGAAGACTTGAAGACACTCGAGAATTCGAAAGAAGATGCATTGCAGAAAACGGTACTACAATTTCCATGGTCCTTAGGGGCGGTCCCGCTGGTGTATAAGCAGTGTGCGACCCCCTTTTCCTAATGTTTATGCTCCTTGGAGCTGTGGGCTGACGAGCTCGGGACCCCGCACCGGCGTGCCTTTGTGTGGTACTATACCTGGTGATATTTGGCGGTACGCAGCAACCCCAGAAGATAACCTAATCCCTGCCGATGAGGGGTAAATACCCCGAAACACGTGTACAGGGATGGCGAAGACTTGAAGATACTCGAGAATCCGAAAGAAGATGCATCGCAGAAAACTGTACTACAATTACCATGGTCCTTAGGGGCGATCCCGCTTGTGTATAAGCACTGTGCGACTCCATTTTCCTAATGTTTATGCTCCTTGGAGCCGTAGGCTGACGATCTCTGGACCCCGCACCTGCGTGCCTTTGTGTGGTACTATACCTGGTGATATTTGGCAGCACGCAGCAACCCCAGAAGATGGCCTAATCCCTGCTGACGAGGGGTAAATACCCCGAAACACGTATACAGGGATGGCGAAGACTTGAAGATACTCGGGAATTTGAAAGAAGATGCATCGCAGAAAACGGTACTACAATTACCATGGTCCTTAGGGGCGATCCCGCTGGTGTATAAGCAGTGTGCGACCCTATTTTCCTAATGTTTATGCTCCTTGGAGCCGTGGGCTGACGAGCTTGGGACCCCGCACCTCCGTGCCTTTGTGTGGTACTATACCTGGTGATATTTGGCAGCACGCAGCAACCGCAGAAGATGGCCTAATCCCTGCTGACGAGGGGTTAATACCCAGAAACACGTGTACAGGGATGGCGAAGACTTGAAGATACTCGAGAATTCGAAAGAAGATGCATCGCAGAAAATGGTACTACAATTACCATGGTCCTTAGGGGCGATCCCGCTGGTGTATAAGCAGTGTGCGACCCCATTTTCCTATGTTTCAACCATTTTTGTTGGGGCGGGAATTGCTTTGAACACTGTGCAAAGGGATTTGAATGCAATTATCTGAGAAATACGTAGCCAATGTAAAGAATGCAATGCCAATGTGGCAGAAGATGGGTCATGCGTCGATATTCTCTAGGCACTGCAGGCATTTGATAGTATACACAGGAGCACCCAGGAAGAGGAAGTTGCAATGTCCAGCAGTAAAGTAGTGACTTGTATGACTGACAGATGTGACAGATGAGCAGGGTCGGACTGGCCTGTGGCATTGGTAACTACCAATTTGGCAGTAGGGGCAATCATGTGGTAATTCTGCCAATGTCCCAAAGTTGGTTCAGCCACGTGCCACGCACAGTGGCAAAAAAACAGAAGTCAGGCCCGGTTGCCCGGCAGTTGCTTGCCTGACACCTACAAAGCAACTAAGGGGCCCATTAGTATGGCGGGCGGACTTTCCCGACATAAAACGGGACCGCCCGCCATAATGGCGGCGGTCCCGTGGAGGCAGTTAGGATGTGCCCGCCACACTGGCGGGCGCATCCCGCATTTTTAACATTGCGGCGGGCGGTGCAGAAAGCACCGCCCGCCGCAATGCTAAAGATGCACATTGTGCACTTCAATGCACAACGTGACAGGCACCGTACGGTGCCTGTCACATTGTACAGTGAAGTGCAGGGGTGTACCATAGGTACCCCCCATGTGAGCCTCCCACCCCTAAGAGTCCCGTTGCGGGCCACCACAAGACATTCCCGCATGAATGTCCCCGTCTTCACCACAATATGGATGGCGGTGTCTAACAGACACCGCCACCATATGAAACCCTTTCCCGGCCGGTCAACTCCTTGACCGGGCTGAAAAGCTGCGGAGGGTTTATCCATCCGCCGCGGTCCCCCCGCGATAGTAATATGACGGGGGGAAATGGGTGGCGGGCGGGGAAGGATGTTGGGCAGATCGCCACGGCCCGCATGGCGGTGGCGATCCGCCCGACATCCTAATGGGGCCCTAAGTGTCTGGTGTATTTGTTCAGGCACCATTCTCTGGGCCTGACCACAATTTCCGTCACCAGCATAACATTGGGTTCGAGGCAGGAGCTCCCCCCCGCGATGGCCTCCTGGCAATCACCTACGCCGTGGTGTTTGTGCCATGCTACTCTGGGTAGCATTTGCGGGCCCCATGCACACCACAGCCTGCGCAACCAGGTGCATTCAACTGCTGTTTGACCCTAATGTCAGCTCTGCTTCAGGCTGCAAAGGCACCGAATTGCAGCAGGCCATGTTAGTCCCCAGCCTGGGAGCAGCAGCAGTCCTCCAGGACTGAGGTGCTTGGGGGAGCGCTGCAATACATTCCCTTCAGGCACAATTTCCGTCACAACTACGTAGGGTTCGCCTTGCCAGGCCTGCCGTATATGCCTGCTGGGACACATAGAAGGCACTTTATTACTTGGCCAGGCAGCTGTTTTGCTCACATTGAGAGAGCAGTACTCGTACTGCGCAGTGTGTACTCACTATGGCTGCGAGTCTCACGAGGGCCAACTACACAGCCGCACACCACTAACACCACACCAGAATGTCCGCCATCCCCACTATGGAGCCGTTCATCATTGAAGGCACACCCTTATCATAGGCTCCAAAGTGGAGAGATTGGTTGGAACGCCTCCAGTTCTACTCTGAAGGTGGGAAAATAGCAGTAGAACGTTTTCACACCCCCCTGATACTCTCAGGAAGCAAAGACATCCACAAAGTGTATAAAATTATCACAGAGGCGATGCCCAAAGTTTATGCCACACTCGCCGCAGCCTTAAATGCTCACTTTGAACCAATGTTGAACAGAGACTACGAGAGATTCCTTTTTAGACAAGCCCACCAAGAACCCGAAGAGCCACTTGATGTTGTTCATGGCAGACTCAAAGAACTCATGAGCAACTGCGGATCCAAGATGAACAAGAAGAAATCAGAGGCCAGACTATTCAAGGCTGTGTGCCATCCAGGTTGAGTGAAGACGTACTCCAAGAGCCAGGTAAATCACAACGGTACATCCTTACACTTGACCCATCAAAAGACCTATCAAAGGCTTGCAAGTCACATGTTGAAGCCGCTCACCACAGAGTGATCAAGGCAGAAACAGTTAACACAATGTAACCATGACACAATACCGAGCCCCCAAAGACACCACCTGATGCTCCAAAGACATGGATGTTGCAGAGGACAACCTTACAGACCAAATGACTGTCCTGCAAAAGGCCGAAAATGCATGGCATGTGTCAAGTACAACCTTATACCAAAGTCTGCAGATCCCCAAACACAAACCATCAAAAGAAAATGTTCACACTGTTGCCAGAACCATGAGAGAGCCAGAGGATACAGATGATGATGATGATAAATACACACTGCATACTGCTTTCGCAATTGGACCGGCCAGTGCCACATACCAAACACAGTCACCGCAACTATTGACACCAGAGCTTCCATAGACCTCATGCCATCTGTTAGAACTGGGGGTCTCTAGTTGGCAATGGTGTACACCTTTGACCAAATAGGGACCCTTGCTTCTAAGTCAGGACAAGGGGATTAGACTCCTAGATAACCCCTGCTCCCCCCTTTGGTAGCTTGGCACGAGCAGACAGACTTATCTCAGAGGCAGTGTGTTAAGCATTTGTGAATATACACAGTAATACAGTGACAACACTACAGATGGACACCACACAGGTTTTATAAAAATAAATATTCTATATATAGACTTAACACAAGACCACAAACGACAAAAATCCACAATACTGTACTTAAAGTTGACTTAAAGATGATAAAAGCTGCTTAGTGCAAGTTTGTGGTAAATGCCACACAGTTCTCAACAAAGTACCTGGATGTGTCACGCAAAACAAGCAAAAGGCTCGCAGAGTGGGAGATGCATTGGTTCCGTGATTCGGGGGAGATGCGTCGCGTTTCAATGCTTGTGCAGAGTAGGGGATGCGTCTTGATCCTTACCGGTGCAGAGGTGATGCGTAGATTCTCGTCCTGGGGCCCAGTTGCGATGTGCAAGATGGTGCCGCAATGCAACAATCCTGGTGTGATGTGAGAAGATGGCTCCCTTGATGCGACAAGGCAATGACGATACATTCATGCCTTGGCAGCCTTGCGATGACTCTGTACTTTGGAGCCATGGCAGGCCCTGCGAGACGCTTCTCCGGTGATGCCATGGCGACCTTCTCGATGGTGTCGCGACAGCAGGCAGCTTCGACATAGACACGCTTCCGGGGAGATGCGGCGGCGTCACCCTCTCCGGCGATGCTACGATTTTAGCTGTGGCGGCATCACACTTCTTCTCGTTGCGTCGCGCTTCCAGCTCAAAGCGACACGCAGGCTTTTGCAAACAAAATTCCCAGCAAGGAAACTATGAGGGAAGCTGGAGATGAAGTCTTTTGTCCTTGAGACTTCAGCAGGAGGCAAGCACAAGTTCAAGCCCTTGGAGCAATATTCTGCAAGATGATGAAAGTTCTTTAAAAGTTCCTTCTCCTTTCCTTGGCAATGAAGAAATCTCTGCAGGCCAACCCAACACACAGCACACCGACAGAGGGGCAGTCCAAGCTCCTGCAGCTTCCTTGGTTCTTCTCCTTAGCAAAAGGTTTGTCTTGTTCCCAGAAGTGATCTCAAATTCTTAGGTCTGGGTCCCAATATTTATACCCCAAAATCCTTTGTTCTCTGAAGGCAGGGAGGCCTCCGCCTAGTCCAAACCAGTTCTCGAGCAGTCTGTTTACATGACTCCTTCTTTCCTTTCACAGTGCAGGGCAGAAACATCAGGCGTCCCACAGGAGGTGGAGCCAGCACTGTGGAGGGAAGGCACAGCCCTCGAGCACTTTGTTGACATGATTCCTTCTCTCCTTTCACAGTGCAGGGCAGAGACATCAGACACACCACAGGAGGTGGAGCCAGCATTGTGGAGGGAAGGCCCAGCCCTATTCAGGTCCCAGGTGCAACTCCTCCCTCCCATCTAGATGCAGATCTCTCTATTCATCACTGGGCTGCCTCAGTCTGTCTCCTGGAATACCCCTGCCCTGTCACTCAAACTCCAGTGAAGGGACTTCAAATAACCTTTCATGTCACCAGCACGGCACACCTGCAACACAGATAGAGCAATTTTTTAGACGCCTTTCTAACAGGAGCTATATTCTAATAGTGGATCACAGCTGTTGTGGCTTGGTGCCAGGGAAAGCCTATCTCGTAAGCGTTAGTTCCATGGTCACTTGCTGTATGCAAGTATTGTATCCAAACAGCACTCCAGATACGGAGGCAACAATTTGGCCTTCTTTGAATATCTCTTCTATTCGAATTGATACTTTAAGCAGAATGAAGTCTGTTCTTTTACAGACAACTGTGCCCTTTACGTCATCAAAAGAAACGTATGATCTGCAAGTTGCAAGGACACCGGCAGAGATACATAGCCTTTTATCAACAAATTGCCCCGTGCATTTCGTAGAAATGCTAAGCCAAATCCTAAATATGTCAGATACCAGTGGTATCCCACATATATTTAAGACAATTTTTTCGGGACTGTTAACACCCTTCAAAACAGTTCTGGCCATTTTTCCTAATTTTGTCCATTCTGTCCTTGGCGGCATACCTTTTCTTTTGGGACTCGTAGCAGGAATTTTATTTTTTATCCTTCTGCTCCGATATGGCAAGCCAAGTCACAGACAAGACTCCAGCAACGATGGAAGAAACAATCCTAGCTATACGCTATCGGGACCGCATAACTAAAGTCCTTGGATTAGCCCGGCTAAGAGATCTGAACATTACCCGGTTTCTTTCATTCAGACCTATCTGGCAGAATTGCATCTTACCTGTGCTTCGATGTATACTATGCGGAGAAGAATGCGTGTTGGACGTCTGTCTTACACTACCATCAGCAGTACCAATGGATACAGATACTTTGCTAAGTCCTGTAACGACTCATGCATCGTGTTGTCCCCAGCGGCTACCCATTCTGATGACGGCATTCTTTGAAACTTCACCACTACGATTAGGTGGCAGTGAAGTACGAAATGAGAGCAGCATCACCCAGGTACGACCTTCTGTGAGAATTGCTGATCCTGGCATCGATGATAGCAATCATTCTGACGACTGCACTGTGCGGCATTTTCAAACTTGGTCGAACTTTCACCTGAAGCCGTAGACCAATTTTTTGCGAGTCTGTCTGAAATTATGTTTTCCCCTGAACAGAAAGAATAACTTTTTAAGCAACAAGCACTCAGCGTTCCCTGAACTCTGAATTCGGCCTTCAGCTTTGATAAACAAAAGCAACTGAAAAACATTTGGAATTATTTTTTCCCCTGAAAGCGAAATTATATATTTTTTTCCCTTCCAAAATATTTACCTTTTTCTGGCACAGAGTACTCTGCTTGAAGTAGAACTATTCTTAGAGAACAGAGCTTCTATTTTTAGGAACTCTAGAGACAATATATTACCTCAGCCTCTAGCACATTTACAGCATCTGTATTAATATGTGATGAAATAGTCTCGAACTTCTTTTCTGTATTCAGAGCCATTTCATGTGTAATTTTCGCAATTCATTCGGCTGATATTTATGCATCCCTTTTTACTGAATGATAACACTGCTTGAAAAGCGTACAGTACCTATAATCATTTTCGTGTATTTACCATATACCATTTCAAATGCAAAATATGTATTTTGGGGTGGGTTGAAAAAACACATGCACCTTTATATATTTACTATTGCTTAGTTTTAGTAATGATGGACATTAGATCGGGGAGTGGGTATTGTGTTTCTATCTAGGACCCTAATTCGATATTCCAAATGTATGCCCTTGTATGGCTATAATACATAATATCCTTATAAAGGAATAAGAATCATATCCATATTTAGTCGTAGCCCATGCAGTCACATTAAGCAAGGCTACTTCCCCGGACTCCTAGAAAGCACAACGAGTTCTCTAAACAAACCAAACCTCCAGCAACCTGGGAAATCCCCATTGCTTTTGTTTTGATTTCGTCCTAGAACTCCTGTGAGCACTGTAAGAACGGCCAGTTCTTAGTGACATCTTTATTGACGTCTTATGTCCAGCCTTACGTCAAACCCGGTACCTTTCAGGTATAAATATACCAACGTTGCCTTAAGCAAACACATGGTGGTGGTTTTGGAGCAGAGGGGCTATCTACTTGCCCGAGAGCCCAGCTGATGCGAGAGCCCACGGACGCCATCCCTCCCTTTTGACGCACTGAGAGAGACGCTGTCTTTTCTCCTGGCGAGAAATCCAGCTCCGGTGTTCTCAGCCGCCTTCACGGGCTGCTGGGATATCGAGTCCTGAGAGAGAGATACCAGACCTCCTGCTTTCTATTACCCAGGTACGGAGCTGACTAAACCCTTACAGAGAATTCTTGAGTCAAACAGCCAGTCAAGCGCACACAACACTTTATAAAGTTATAAGTATTCAAAGTGAGGCGTTGAAGGATAAGATCACACACGATGTTCTTTCTGTTTAGCTTTAATGGGTATGTGAGTGGTCCTCCTTTCACAGGAGCCACCACCAAGAAAGAAAAACCAGCCGACACGTGTTTCGTCAGTTAGGGAGTTAACCCATTGACTCTTCAGGGCTGAGAAGGTGTGGTATACCATAGTATTGGGGGACCGGTGATAATTCCAACCCGGTCCTGATCGGGTGTTTTATCTAAATTGTGCAAATCGGCACAAAGTAAATTTTGTCGAAGGGTACCAAGCTCGTCTTAGAACAGGGCGGGTAATGCCTGTTGTCAGGAAAACGAGCGGCGGTATGCCGTAGAGTAGTGCCAAGGGTATTAGCCGGAAACAGGAAACACCTGCTTTTAAACTGCTACTTACTTACGCCTTCCCACGTATTAGGCTTAGGTCAGGTACACCGGGGTAGGCGTATTTAGAAGCACCAGTTGAGTACGTTAGTCAATAAATATATGTATGTATATATTTTATCTATTTTAAAGTACCATATGGCTAAGAAATCATATCACTGCTTTTACAGTATTATTTTATAATACTCCTTTTACTGTACGCACTTTACTTTACTATGAGTATTGCAATTGTGGCAATTCATTTCTCTTGCATGAGAAAGAAGACTGCTCAATAAATTACACCTTTTATTGAAAACGCCCGTCAATCTTTTCTCTGCACTCTGGTGAAACTAAGTATGCACACTTGACTGAGTGAAATAGCTGTCTATTGTTTTCACACGACTCTAGAGATACACTCTTATGCTGAGGGAGCAAAGTTGTCATGTTTTATGGTTGTCAGAAGCTAATCCCTTCTTGTCTATCCAGGGAGGTTAAACTCCTCCTCGTTTATTCGAGAAAGTTTCTAGTGACCTCTGAGCTAGCTGGCAAACCTTAAGTCTAATATAGCCAGTAGAGACCTAGATGACCTCAGTCCTACGTCTACACTGCTGTTTATATTATTACAATGCGCAGAGCCTATTGGGAATATAGGAACTACACTACACATCTATCGCTCAATGTCATATGCACCGCAGCAGTAGCAGACAAATGCTTACAACTGGTCATCATAGTGATCCAGTCCAGGAGGTAGCACTCGCTCCAAGATCATCGAGCTCACTGAACCCTCAAGGCGAATAAGATTCTAGAGCTACTGTTCAATGAGCATCACAAACTCATGACCGATGCAAGTGGGTGTTTGACAGTTTGTTACGAATCACTGAGATATTATTAAAAACGAAAAAATCGACATACACAAATATAGAGTTCTAAATATCGATAACAAAAAAATCGACGTTCTATAGATATTTATAAAACTACAAAAATATCGATAACACAATATCATAATGCAAATATATCGACTACACAAAAATCACAAACACAAATATAGTAATTCAAAATATCGAAGGTTATAAATAAGCATAGTACATATTAAAAATATCAACAACAAAAATATAGTCATTCATTTTATTGACAATAACAAAATATCGACAACTCAAAAATACATGAAAAGTCGTATTTTCCACACTATAATTCAAATAAATAACATATACACTCATATCACATTTAAAATATAAAACAAACATAACTAACACAATTTATACGAATAAAAGCTACTACAGAAACAAAAACATTTAAAACAAATATACTAAACATCTACAATACTTAAAATAAATAAAATACCTTTTTTTAAACAATATACCTTCATAATGTCTTTCATCAAAGAATAAAAAAAACAAATTCTCGACGTTGCCAATTTACATACAACTAATTAAATACTCACTATGTAAAGAACTAAACTGAAAACTATTACACCTTCAACGAAAAAATTAGGAAGGAGAAACTCTGCCAGATTTTCAACACCCTCAAAGACTCTTCTAAAGTAAAGCCGACTACAAATAACAAAAAGTAAGTAAATAAACATTTTTAAATAAACTGTCAATTTAAATGTAACCTACATTTTAATTACTTACTAAAAATAATAAATTATATGTTTTATCTCTTTATATTTCCACAACAGATCTAACTATAAAAAAAGAACCTTTTCAACTTGCAAAAACAGCTAACTGCAAAAGTAAGCATACTTTATATGTTTTTTAAGTATAACTAAAACAGAACAAAACACATAAAATGCCCTAACCATCATACCAACTCCTCGCAGACTTTTTAATCTTGTAAAAAAAGTGTATAAAATATATCTAAAACATAGAGAATGTAAACTTACAGCCAGATTCATGAAGGAAAAATCAGCTCGCAAGGGGCCAGATTCTGCGAATCTGGCCATTTGCGAGCGCTTTTTTTGCATTTGGGATTCATCATCCCAAATGCAAAATTCGCAAATTCTAAAATCGCTAAAATGCGAAGAATTGCATTTAAGGAATCTCTATTTGAGATAACTTAAATGCAATTCATGAACCATTTTAGATTTGCGAAATCGGAATTTTTGGCCGCTATTTACCGCGAAGTCTGACTTCGTAGTAAATAGCGAAAACTTAGAAAAATGCACTTTAGTGCATTTTTCTAAGTTGGATGTTACACACACACATGTCCTTTGGACATGTATGTGCGCAACACCAATGTAAATCACCATTTCAGGGGTGCTACAGGGTGTCCTTTGGACACCCTGGCACCCTTGAAATCGCATCCTTATTTGCGAATCGCTAATTGCGAATCGCAAATAAGGATTGACTCCCCATTGGCCCATAGGAATGAATGGGGAGTCATTCCTTATTTGCGATTCGCAATTAGCGAATCGCAAATAAGGAAGTTGTAGAAATCGCTAATAATTTTGCGATTTCTACATGCATCCCGTTTTGCGAGTCTTTAATAGCGATTCCTTAATAATCGCTATTAAGAACTCGCAAAAGAGGAGCATGATGAATCTGGGGGTTAGTCCTAAAAAAACACCACCACCACATATATATAAAAAAGATAGCATTAAATATACTTTACTTTCTTTCCACAGACCATTTAAAAAAACAGCAGCAACAAAATAAGAAAACATCTACATTTACCTGCAACTAAATAACAGTTGGTAAGTATATAATAAATGTAAATTTGCTATTTTTCATCCATACTGTATACCATTGTTTAAGATAAACTTTTTTACATAGTTTTCCAACTTTTTTATAACTTGTAGAAAATGTTTATAAATTAAAGTAAAACATTAATAATAAAATACTGTGGCCTACGAAATGCAAAACACCACATATAAATTTGAAACATAGACTAAAATATACTTTACTTTATTTTCACAGACCACTAAAAAACAGAACAGAATACACCAAACAAGGAGAAATCTACATTCAAATTCAACTAAATTTTAGTTGGCAAGTATATACTAAAACTGCATATATTATTGCGCATGCCTAAGATATAAAATAGATTTTCATATAATTTTATATACATTTTTTCTATATTTTAGAACTCCCCAATGACTGAAGATGCCAAATTCATTACATCTCAGAAAGGGAAATTTTTGTTGTGCTATATGGGGTATGTTTATACCCAGGAAAAAGTAAACTGGAATTGTTCTAAGTATTACTCAAACAAATGTTATGGGCATGCAACAACCAGGGAAAGAAGTGTTATACATACAAGTTAGCACAACCATCCACAAAATATCTCAGAAATAGAAGTTAGATCTACTCTAGAAAATATTAAAGAATTAAGTAGCACCTCAGAACTACCAACAAGTGTAATACTTAAAGAACTACTACCTAAAGTACCTAGAGAAGCAAGAGGGCAATTACCAACAATATCTTCTATTAAAAGTACTATAGCTAGAACAAAAAAATCCACGAGACCAACAATATCTACACCTAAAACTTTTCAAGAGGTTATAATTCCCCGTGAACTTACCATAA
Source organism: Lissotriton helveticus (assembly GCF_964261635.1). Taxonomy (NCBI): domain Eukaryota; kingdom Metazoa; phylum Chordata; class Amphibia; order Caudata; family Salamandridae; genus Lissotriton; species Lissotriton helveticus. Next base: position 966,620,074 of record NC_136071.1, on the reverse strand, counting down.
CTCATAATGATGAACCTTTCATCTTCTATGACAAGAACAATAAAGATAAAAGGATAATTATGTTTGCTACAGCAAACACTATAAAGAAAAATAAAGACAAACATGGATGATGGATGGCACTTTTAGCATATGCCCTAAGCCATTCTATCAACTATATACTATAAATGGGCAATACCATAACATTTGCATTCTATTTATATATTATTTGTTACCAAACAAAAAAACTTCAACATACACAGAAATGTTGAATAAAATAAAGGAAGAAACAGCAGACTTCTTGTCCCAAAAAATAGTGATCAACTTTGAACAAGCCATGATAAACTCCATCCTCAAAATATACCCTCACACATCTCTACAAGTATGTTACTTCCACGTCAACCAAGGTCTGTGGAGACATTTGCAAAAATCAAAAATTAGGGTTCCATTAGGATGGCGGGCGGTGGCGGGCGGAAAAACGCCTTTTTCCGCCCGTGTGCAGCGGTCCTTGCGTCCGCCATATTAGTATAGCAAAACACAGATCAGTTCCCGTCCACCGCGGAGCGACGCGCACCGCCATCAAAGTGCGCCCGCCACCGCGTCGGTCGGAGCCAATGGAGACTCACCACCATGCGGAATGACGTCCGCCCCGCTTCACAAATTAGGATGGCCCAAACAAGCAGACGCACAGCAGCGAAGACACTGCCCAACCAGAGACGGTAGAAACTCGACAGCGGAGCGCGAAGGCAGAGACCCAGTCCATACTACCCGGTCACGACCGCCATGGACCCAGCACTACATGTGTTTCTGGTGCTGTACCTGCTACAGCACTATCATCTAATGGGCCGCTGCGGACGCCGGGCGGTGGCGATCCGCACGCCATCATAATGACCCCTTTAATGTTCACCATTGTTTCCTCCTCACCGGATTATATTAATTAGTATCATATGCTGTTAGCATACCCAAAACCTGGTATGTGGAGCATGAAGTTATGTCCCTGTACCTGTGATAATTTTTCCCCACATGACCTCCTGCATTTTGTCTTTTTCTGTAGTTTTTATGTGACCCCTCGCAGAATGTTTTTATTGCCTTTGTTGAAATCTTTGTATTTTGTTCTGGTTAGGCCAGCTTAAAGTTTTTGCAGCTAATTCTGAAAGTACACTCAACTTACGCTGTTGCTTGCTTCCTTGCCTCATCATTGAGGCTGAGAAAGTCGATTAAAATGGTTGGGGATCCTGTATACCATCTGCATAATTAGTCTGTGGAGTTGACATTGGAGGGATTGTTTTAGGTCAGATTGTGTTTAAATTGGTAAATATGTTTGTATTTATGTTTTCCCAGCGTTTATCAGCTTTTATATTATACCTTGATTATTGTTATGGCAAATAATTCAATGTATGTATCATATTTTCATGTACTTTTACGGTCTCACGTAGACCGAATAAAGTCATTTTTTACTTAAATTGAATGGAAGGAATCTTTCTATCTGACTGTGTCAGCTAAGGTAGCCAGTCCCAGGAAAGCTGAAGTCCTTCATTAAGTAAGGACTGGAATGACGAAAACTCAAAGCAATACAGAATACTGGTAAGTAATGATTTCATTTCCAGTCAAAAGTGCCTCTTTCCTCCAAGGTTCAAGTGGCAAACAAGCATTTACAATTGTCTATGATGGTAACATACTGCTGCGTTGATTAGAAAAGTCAACCTAAAACTGTGGTATAGACTGTGCCTTAAATGAGTGCTTATAAGGGTTAATTTTATATGAAGGTGAATCAATGCATAGTTAGAAGCTGAAAATGTTTCACAAGAGCCGTACAAACCTACTATCCTTAACAAACTATCCTGAAGAACAGACATCGGTATTAGCTGACATTCACTGCTGCTATGTATTATTAAGCAAACTTTACACTGGGAGCAATGTTGCAGGGTAAAGATAACACAGCACTTAGAGGTGGATGGTTTCCTGAACTTTCAGTGGAACATACTTTTTAGTTTGATCCACAAAATATGGGAAAAACAGTACGCCGCACCATTTTTCAACACTCTATTTTGGAAGGTTCCATTTTGGATGAAAGGTAAATTGTGAAAACATCAACGTTCCTTTTATCAATAACCCATTATTCTATGGGCAAAAGAAGCAAATTACTCTAAATTACTCTAATAGTGCACTGTAATTACCCTTTGCTGCATATTATGTCAAATACAAATATTCCAAGATTAGACAAATGTTTTTGAAAAAATATTTCAGCCAAATGACCCATCTCTTTGCCAAAATAGTTTAGCATAGTTCATGAAAACGGGAAACGGAAGAACCCGGTGTACCAGATTTCAAATGCTACAACAGTGCTTCAGTGTTTCATATTATATAATATCCTGCTTACTATTAAAAACCCAGACTGAAAATGTATGTCTGAAAACTGTTTTTACCTACTGAAACTAAAAAGATTGATATGAGATTCGATATTGTTATCTTTTTCTGCAATCGAGGCCGACAATAAATGCTGCATTTTAAGCCTATGGTCTGGGACAACGATCCTGAATATACTGTTATTTGCTTGTCAGATTACAACTATGAGAACATTTGAAAATGTAAATCCGCATTCGGCCAGTGGAAAGAAACATTTTAGGTCTAATCAAGAAAAAGAAAAAGTGCCAAAAAAGACGTCAGATTGATAATGTGCTCATTTTAGAGAGGACCACTAGTTCTGGCATGGGTCAAAGGGCGTAAGTGGGTACACAAACTCTGATATCTCTCTGATGTGGAACTTTCAGATATTGAAATGGGGGCATGAAAGGGGTCTGCAGAAATACTGCACCGTGAAGAACTTGGTAATTCCCAGGACAGTATTACCGCACCCAAATATTGAGCCAGTTGGTATGATGGTCTTTCTTAGTTATTAACATTTCTGACTTCTTGCAGAAACCAAGTTAAATATTCAAATGCAAGTGACTATCACATAGTGTAAAGCACTAAAAATTCCCAATACGACTTGCAAAGTAAAATGACGTTTACAACCAGCTTTCCATGGAAATGCCTAACAAACTGAACCAACCAAATATGATTAGCAATTTAGCACACAAAATATCGAAATCACCACATGCACCAATTAAAGTAGCAAAAAGATCCTGAAGAAAGCAACATTACATATTTGATCAGATCTAAAAACACAAAAACAAGCAAAAACACCCCCTCCCCACTCTGCAATGGGACACTGGCCCCTGAATCATATCAGCAAATGTATTAATTAGCCCGCCAAACGGAATATACATGTCATGCTCCTCTAAGACACCTGTTTCCCCTTATTCTTAAAATTGACTGTGAAGTAATGAAAGGGAGACTTTGCCCGAAACACACACAACCAGAATAGTATCCATAAAATGGCTACCCATATCCCAAACAAACAGGCTGTTACCTACATCCTTTTACCTCTATCAAATCCTTCCCTACCGATAATTACTACTCCTTCTGCTCCTGCATTATGTTATCAACTGCATAAGTGCCCACAAAAATAATCAAGAAAAAATATTGTGTTTTTTTCCTTACACTATGTTGGAACCCCAAGGCTACAGCATGATGTCACCTAAAGCATAAAAGGCTCTCTCCAAAAATCAAACAAAATATTTGAGCCCTCACTGATCAGGAGGAAGGTATCTTTTGTGAGAGGGAGGGGTGGTAAATGATTAGTGCTCAGTACGAAGAGCAGGGACATGATGGGGATATGGGATCTGCCAGGGAGCAGTTGCTATTGAGAAGGCCCACATAAGCTGCAGTTATTAGTTCACATCTATAAGAACCTTAGGAGGCTTTTGGAAACAGACCTGTTGTATCCAATATAGAAGAAGAGGAAGAAAATGTTTATTGTCAAAAGAAAATGTAAAACCGTGTGCACATTAATTCATACATGAATGAGTTAAAAAAGGAAATGTAAAAGCAGAGCCAGTTAAAAATGTAATCGAATTTGAAACAACTATACTCCAAATATTGTGATGATTTAGGGACAACATGCCGTACTGTAACATAGATATCACACAAACACATCATTAAATTACATTTCGTATTGGGGCATTCTTAAAATAATTCTATGAGCAAATATATGTTCAATAAGATGCATCCATGCGTACAGATCATTACGGCTCTCCCCGTCAGTTAATGGAATTTATTGGTACAGATCAATAAAGTGCCTCCATGCTAACTTCTCCAAACTGAACTGCATTTGTTAAAGTCACATTTCATAAGTCAGATAAAACTATTAACACGGTAGTTCAATAAAAATGACAATGTTCAATAAAAGATCATTAAAGTGCCTCTAAAGCAATAAAGTGCCCCTGTGCTTACATCACAATGAAGTGATATATTGTTAAAATCACATTTCATGAGTCAAATAGCAAAATAATGGGCAGGGTATAAAGTGTTTCCATGCATATGAGTCAATACTGCATTCAACATCAGTTTAGTGGGAATTTTGAGTCCATATTGATAACATTTCACCGTAATTACACCTCGAAGCTCCACTCCAATTTGGTTTATGTAAAACACATTTTTCTTTTAGCACTGTCTATCAATAAAGGGATAGATAATCGTGCATACAAGTCATTACTACTTCCATATCTATCTTTGAGAATTTTGAGTCAGAATTTAACATTTTATCTGCTGTGAGAATAAACTTAACGAATTGACTTGTCAGGTGGTTTGATTTTCCAGAGAGGAAGAGTATATTAGACTGAGAACGCGTTCTCACCCCATGTTCATTGAAGACAGATTTCAATAATGATTACTGCTCCTGTTGTATTTGGGGGCAAATACATACAATATGTAGTTGCCTTTCATTGGGGAGACCACATAATCTACAACTGTACGTTGACCAATTTTGTATCCATCTTGCAGTTCCTTTCTTTGTTGGGTATCGGCCAAATCTTTGCCTAAGAAATGTATCCCTTATGAATGGTTGTAAGTAACAGAGTAAATATGGTTGGGGCTCTATTTTATTGAACAAGTTGATGTAACCGACCAGGCCAGCTTTTTTACTGCAATGACTTCCTTATCCAAAGGTAAGGATAAGAAATTTGCCGATCCATTTAATAAATGCTTGAATCAGTTTTATTTCTATTCAAATGTCCAAAAGGCTGGGGGTTAAAAGTATGTAAGCTCTCAGTTAGGTAAGATCACCAAACACTAGCATAATCATATTTTATAAGTTCTTGTCAACACAGATTTGCAAGAGTGCCAGGGTTAGATAAAAATAACGAATATAAGCATTTTAATACTGCTGATTGTCTCACTAGAGTTTGGCTGGTCAGACCAAACTCCAGTCAGACATTAGCATGTTCAGTGTTTTTCTAAATCTTAAAAATAGACTTAAAAACTTTGGGGTAGATTTACAAGTCCCTTGCGCCTCTTTTATGCTGACATTGTGTCACTTTTGTGACGCAGCGGCGGCGCAAATCCAGCGCCATGGTGTGGGGTACTTACAACGTGATGCAACTGGGAGATGCATCACGTTGTAAAGCCCTGCGCCACATGTAGGCGTTCTGGCGCAGGGGGGGGAGGGGGGGCGTTGCAGTGCAGGAACGCCTCCTAAAAGTGGCTGAGTTAAATCTACAAGATTTCACTCAGTCACTTTTAGGGCCATGCTGCGTCAAAACCCTGCGCCTGCTTGAAGCAGGTGTAAGGATTGACGCAGATGTTAGAGATAGTGCATCCCAGAGCCTTGCTGGAGCTGCGTCACGCTTGCGACACAACTCCAACAATGCACCGCATTGCCGCCGGGGATGCGACATGCATCTGACCATCCGAGCGCCACGGTGCGCCGCATTGTAAATGCGGCGCATCAGTGGTGGCACACGGGTGGACAGATGCATCGCAACTCTTCTGGCGCATCTCTGCTGATCTTCCCCGCTAACTTGTAAATTGTCAAGGACTTTGGAGTCTTTCTCTCGGAAAATTACAAACCCATAGGGATGAGAGGGGCACAACTTTGCCTTCATCACTTTAACTTAGTGCTCATGACTAGGACATAAGAGCTTATCTAGCAGTGTTCTTAAAGCAAATGAGAGTGCTGTGGCTTTGGCCTTTAGTCTAGTAAAATTATGTTTAGAAGACACTCTATCATCAAATGTGATTCCTAGGTACTTACAAAGGTTTACTGATTTGTTCGTTGACCCATTCATTTTACATACTCTCATACCAGGTTTAAATAATCCTATTGTCATAATTGTTAGTTCTTTAGTATTCATTTGTAAACTATTAGCTAAAATATTATTGTTAAATGAATCTCTCAATCATTGTAAACCTATTGGTGTGTGACTAAGCAATATGGTGTCATCCACATACTGCAAATATTTTATATTATGACCTGAGAAGTTTGGGGAATTAGCATTGATGTTTTGCAGATTGAGAGGTAAATCAGCCATAAAAAAATAAAAAGACATGGTGCAAGTACGCAGCCTTGTTTCAGTCAACTATAGGTTTCAAAACGGCGAGTAGTACAGCTGCCATCCCCCAATTTCACCTGTACCCATGTACTTGAGTATAACAGCATGATCATATCTAATAATTGTGTTTGGTACACGCCATTCTGCTAACTTTGCAGAGTAAATTGCGGGGAACAGAGTCAAAAACAGCTTTCAAATATACAAAGCAAATGCATAACTTTCGTTTTTTGTATATTGCCTTCTCCGCTAGCAGAGTAAGGGACAGTAAATTTGTAATTGTTGACTGTCCTCATCAGAATCCAGTTTGAAAAAGTGGTATTATATTTGTTGTTATGGTCCATTATTCCACGTCGTTAAGTAGACATTTAGCAAAGAATTTTGCCTCCACATCCGTTAGAGCTATTAGCCTGTAATTGGCTCTTAAAAATAGGCTGTATAATACTCCTTTGCCAGGATTCCAGAACAAATTTGAACGTTATCACATCTTTAGTGAACAGCAGAGTTAAAATTCTTGTCCACAGATCTATTTTGGATTTAAAAGCATGGTTGGGAATACCATTGGGGCAAGGTGCACTATTAGATCTAATCCCACCTATTGTGGTTTTTATCATTTCCTTTTGTATGGACTCAAATAGCAATAGAGTATTTCATTACAAGACCGGAGGCTACATAATGCATTATCTCTTTAATGCAGTCATAAACAGCCGCGCTACATCACAACGTACAATAGTTCTAGAATGGAATAGTCATATAGTATAAGAGGCATGAGCACCAAACAGACTGCCCCTTTTAAATGTTGCTCATGAGCAGATAAGTTCCTTTATGTCACTTCTTGTTATGCTTCTCTTAATTCTTACCTTACAGCTTGGTTTTGCTAGCAACCTGAAGGGATTTTACCCCTCCCTCCAATCCCCTTTTCCCTTCTTTGCTCTCTCAAATGCTCTGATTCCAATTTATGGTCTCTTTGGCACCCCCATACCCCGCCCTCCTCCCCCTTCTCCTCACCGGACTAACCGGGGCAGGTGTACGCACTTTATGCGCTTTGATTTCTGGTTCTCGATGCCTTTCCGCTCCCTCCCATTTTCGTGTCCACCCTCTCTTGTGGGCCGATCGCGGTTCAGGCACCTCGCAGTTCTTGGTGCCTAAATTAAGCTTTTCTTGCCATTTCTCCGCCGTTTCTTAGTCTCTCGTCATGTTTTTGGCTTTACGTGTGTCTCGCTTGAGCATTCGCTCGTGCACTCTTCTCCTTCGATGAGTGGACCTTGGCAACGGTAGCGCTACGCGCTCCTGTTGCCACGGTCCTTTCCTCTTCACCCTCCGGTGGCAGTTGAGCAACCTGTTACAGTTGCTTGCCTGCTACTAACTGCTACCGGTGACTCGTCCTTGCCTTTTCTTGCGATCCTTTTGGCTTTTGATCCAGCCAATTTTCCCACTTCCTTTTCTGAAGCTCCTGAAAAAAAAAAGAAAAGAGGGACAATTATAATCATTTAAGTTAAGCTTGTTTGTTTTAGATAAAATTACAAGAGGTAAAGGGGGCACTTACCTTTATTTGCTTTGGATAAAATTACAAAAAAAGGGGGCACTTACCTTTCTTGTATTATTACTTAAAATATATTTTTTTTAAATTTAAAAAAGGGACATTTACCTTTCCTTCTATTTACTTACTCTCTGACCCTAAAAATGTCAGACATAGACTCTGATGACGCTCTTGCAAGCTCCCCAATTTTAATGATGATTCCTTTAAAAGTTTCATCCATAGAGAGATGAGGTCCTGTATGCTGGACACCCTTAAGGAAGTTATGTCCACTAAAAGACCCCTTCCTTCTGAACAGGACAACTCTATTGAAGACTCCAATACCATTCATAATGGCATGCCCACCATTCAGGGGAAAATAGTAAAAAAAAACTAAAAATATTGAGCCTAACCAGAGCACTGTGGGAGGTCCTAGCACCTCTACCAATTTGGGAGGTCTTCGCACCTTGAATACTTCGGGTGTCCATAGAGGCACAAACTTCTCAGGTGTCCCTGGCGGCAAAACTAATATGGGTGTACTTAGCGGCACAAACTATTGTGGTGCTCATAATAATGCCAACATTGACTCTGAGGATGAGGACAGGTCACCCAATTATTGTGACAAATTTGTCCTTGATCTAGACGATGAGGACTTTGATTTTAACAGCCAACCTTCTTAGGGGGAAATCCCCATCTCATCTAAAAATGCCATCCTCAACCCCTTGGGCGAAGAAATGTTCTCCCCCTTTAATATCTCTCACCCCAGAAGTTCTAACTGGGTTCCCCAAGACCACGTTGCAAAATTCATTAAGAAATGGCTCAGAAATGCCCTGGAGAGAGATACTCATGGTATCCTCAGGGCCGAGTGCCCTAGACCCGCAATTCAGGATAAGGTCTGTCAGACCCCCAACCTTGATCCTGACTTGATCAAATTCCTGTTCAAGCTTGGAAGAGACCCAAGAAAGGGTATGGAAAGGTCCCTCAAAGGATGTCAAGATCACCTTCTTGATGTCCCTGGGCATTTGTCCAGAATTTTAGACCTGGCTGAAGAATGTAACATTGACGACACTCCTCTTGACACCCATCTTGTCAGAGGCTGGGCCCAAAGGGCCATAGTTCTCCTTGGCAATGCAAATGCAGCCCTTAACAGTGAAAGATAGAGAGTCATCCTTACTAAAATCAACCCCAAACTAGGAGACCTGTCTGAAAAGGAATCCTGCAAAAACACAAAGGTCTCCTCTTCGGGGAAGATATGATTAAGTCTATTGGCAAGTACGTGTCTACCTTTACCACCCTCGACAAAGCTCAAACCAATATGAGGTGCATTTTTAATCCTAATCTTTTTGGACGGGCTGGAGGAAGGGGCCTTTCTTTTGGCCGTGGCACCCAAAGACCCTTCTCAAGATTCACGCACACAATTCAGCGAAACCATCGCCGACTTCGTCACCCCGCACGCCCTAGCCTCACCAGAATACATCCTCCTAGGGGACCTGAACTTCCACCTGGAGAAAACCAATGACAACAACACCACCACCCTGCTCGACAACCTTGCCAACCTCGGACTCAAACAACTGGTGAACACCCCCACCCACCTCGCTGGCCACACGCTTCACCCCATCTTCTCCGCCAGCAACCACGTCTCCTTCAGCCACTCCACCGGACTACACTGGACCGACCACAGATGCATCCACTTCACCTTCAAAAAGACTACATCCCACCACCGCACGCAACAAATCCCCCGCAGATGCTGGAGCAAAATCACCACAGACCAGCTCCTCGCATCACTGAACCAGAACCCGCCGACATCAACGTCGCTGCCCACAACCTCGCACAGTGGATCACCAAATGCACCAATGACCTCCCTCCACTGAAGAAGCACCCAGGCAAGACCGGAAACAGGAAAACCGCGTGGTTCACAGCTGCCCTCAAACACTCAAAGAAATCCTGCCGCACCCTCGAAAAAACCTGGCGCCAAGAACGGACAACAGAAAACATCCCTCAAGAACGCCACTCGCGAACACCACCAGCTGATCCGCACCCCCAAAAAGACATCGTTCAAAGAGCGGCTGGACAACAACACCCACAACAGCAAGGAACTCTTCAACATAGTCAAAGAGCTCTCCAACCCCAGCACCAGCAACAACATCACACTGTCGCAAGACCTCTGCAACTCCCTCGCAACGTTCTTCCACCGGAAGATCGTAGATATACACAACAGCTTCGGACCCCAGACTCCGCCTCCAGTCACTGAACCAACAACCCCCACCAACACCCTCAGCGCCTGTATCCCCACCAGCACCGAAGACACCACCAACGTCATGAACTCCATCCACTCCGGCTCCCCCTCTGACCCATGCCCCCACCATATCTTCAACAAAGCCGACACCATCATCACACCCCATCTCCGGAACGTCATAAACAAATCCTTCACATCAGCCACTTTCCCTGAGAGCTGGAAGCATGCAGAAATCAAAGCCCTCCTAAAGAAACCTACAGTGGACCCCAAAGACCTCAAGAACTTCCGCCCCATCTCTCTTCTTCCCTTCCCGGCTAAAGTCATCGAGAAGACCGTCAACAAACAGCTGACTGCGTTCCTCGAGACAAACAACTCGCTCGACCCATCCCAGTCCGGATTTCGAGCCAACCACAGCACCGAGACCGCCCTCATCGCAGCCACAGACGACATCAGGACCCTGATGGACAAATGATAAACAACCGCTCTCATCCTCCTAGACCTCTCGGCAGCCTTCGACACCGTCTGCCATCGCACCCTAATAACCCGCCTCTCCCACACCGGGATCCAAGGAAAGGCCCTAGACTGGATTACCTCATTCCTCTCCGACAGAACCCAGAGAGTCCGCCTCCCTCCCTTCCGCTCAGAAGCCACCGAGATCATCTGCGGCGTACCCCAAGGCTCCTCGCTCAGCCCAACCCTCTTCAATATCTACATGAGCCCCCTCGCCGCCATTGCACGCAAACACAACATCAACATCATCTCCTATGCCGACGACACCCAACTGATACTCTCCCTCACCAGAGACCCAGCCACAGCCAAAACCAACCTCCAGGAAGGAATGAAAGACGTCGCAGAATGGATGAAGCTCAGTCGCCTGAAACTGAACTCAGACAAGACGAAGGTCTTTATCCTCGGACAATCCCCATCAGCCTGGGACGACACCTGGTGGCCCACAGCACTGGGCTCCGCACCAACAACCACGGACCACGCACGAAACCTGGGATTCATCCTGGACTCCTCCCTCACGACGACCAAGCAAGTCAACGCCATCTCATCATCTTGCTTCAAGACCCTGCGCATGCTCCAAAAAATCTTCCGGTGGATCCCCACCGAAACCAGAAAGACCGTCACCCAAGCCCTAGTTACCAGCCGACTGGACTACGGAAACGCCCTATACGCAGGAACCACAGCCAAACTTCAGAAACGACTACAGCGCATACAGAACGCCTCCGCACGACTCATCCTCGACAACCCCCTGCCACAGCCACATATCTGCCCACCTGAGAAACCTGCACTGGCTCCCCGTCAACAAGAGGATCACGTTCAGGCTCCTCACCCACACACACAAAGCGCTCCACGACAAAGGCCCCGAATACCTCAACAGCCGCCTCTCATTCTACACCGCCAGCTCCGCTCCGCCAACCTCGCCCTCGCCACCTTCCCACGAATCCGCAGAACTACCACCGGAGGAAGATCGTTCTCCTACCTGGCAGCCAAAATATGGAACTCCCTCCCGGCACACCTACCACTGACCCAGGACCAACTCACCTTCAGGAGACACCTCAAGACCTTGCTATTCGAGCAGTAAGCGACCCCCCCCCCCCTTCAGCGCCTTGAGACCCTCACGGGTGAGTAGCATGCTCTATAAATTTATTGATTGATTGATTGATTGATTGATTCTGGTCTGGTGATAAGTTGGAATATATCCTCAAAGCAGCTGACTGGTCTAATGCATCTACCTTTGCTCGACATTACTGTAAACCTATTGAGCACATGTCTGATGTTGTCCTACATGGCTACCAACATACAAAATGTAGCCTCCGGTCTTGTAATGAAATTGTGATTCTCCTATTAACATGACTAGAGAATCTAGATCCTTCTCCCACCTCGCCGCCAAAACCTGGAACACCCTCCCAACCAACCTCCGACAAACCCAAGACCTGCTGACCTTCAGAAGACTTCTCAAGACCTGGCTCTTCGATCAGTAGCGGCGTCCTCCCTCCCCAGCGCCTTGAGACCCTCACGGGTATGTAGTGTGCTCTACAAATTCCTTGATTGATTTATTTATTGATTGATTGATTGTTACGAGCTGCATTGAAGACTGTGGAGTAGCTTCGGGCTTATAATGGCCGGTATAAGCCTTCTGCTCCACCATCCCCGTGTTTGTCTTTCTATTTCTCCCTTTCTAATTTAAAACATTCTACCCACAGTGGGTGGAATGGGCTAATAGCTTTAAAGTCCCTCTGCCTTGGAGTATACTGGTTGCTAAAGGACCTCGCTCACGTTATCGGCCCGAGCCGCCATGTTCAGGGCCTATAACAACTGGTGTAGCCCATGGTAGTGGGCTATAAGGTTATGTTATGTTTTGTTACGTTATGTTGCATTATGTTACGTTATGGTACGTGACGTCCTGTTATGTCATATTACGCTATGTTATGTTATGCTCATTTATAAAGCTCTCCCCATAATCCCTGCGAGGCCTACAGTGCTTTGTAGTTCCATTTATTTAGATTCTACTTTGTCCTAATGTGCCACAGGAATTAACTAAATACACAAGATAAAACAGAACGTGCAAATTTTTGAAAGGCATCCCTACCACGATGGGTTAAATAACTGTGGTTGTTTCCTCGGACCATGTCAGCCCATTGCCTTTTGCAGGGAAGTTGTCTGATCACATTTAGCATGAGAGCCTTGAACTAACAACAGTACTGCATTTAAATCACGGCCTTGAGAATGCCTGGAGAGGACGAATAAAAATGCCCTCTGCCACTTTAATCAATGATTTATTCCTAAGAATTGTATTTGTCTAATCTTGAAGTAATTCCCATCAGACACCAGTCTCCAGCCTTCCGACAGGTTTCCTGTATAAATAACGGCGTCAGTGCTCGATATATGCACTGTACACACATTTCACAGGCTCCGGGAGATTACAATGAAACAAAAACACAATTCTGGCTCAACATTTGAGGCTTGTGCCTAATAAGGGGTGACAGGATACTTGTATGTGTTTCACTTTCATAGCAACATTACTGTGACAAGGCGACGCGAGTTACCTATTTTTTTTTCTTTAAATGTTCTTTAAAAAGATATGGGACAGAAGCAGTTAGAACAAACCCTTCAGCTCTTTGCTCGGTTGATTCCAGGACTGTGAAACGCAGTTTAGTCGTAACAAAAGCCATGAAGCAGACATGGCGTCCAATTTAATGACATCCGGTAATCCGAGCCACAGCGGATACTGACAGCAGCTCTCAGTGCGCCAGTGAACCGTGCACAATGTACAGATCACTGATTACTAGAAGAACATGATACCGGTGGCACCGACAAGTCCCAGCATCGGTGCGCATAGCTGCCTTGTGCTCAACGACGAGGCTGCTAACGTGTGGCAACCTGTCCACAGAAGAGCTGTTCATCTTCAGGTCAGGCCTCCTATCTTAGGTACAAAATAAAGATGTTCAGCCCTATCATTTTACCTTCTGAAATGTCTCTATAACTCCTGGGCAATAGAAGCATTATTAAGTTAAAAGGCGTTATTTGTAGTTACCAATGTTGCCAGGGGTTTAGTGGCAGTGCCAGTAGAACCAGTTAGCCTGTTATTTTTTTATATTATAGATTGTGGTTCATCCTCGTTCCTCCCTAGTCTCTGCAACGGGGCTTTTAACCCTCTGAGACTTGAGCCTCTCTACACGGGGAAGCTCAAGTCACCATACCTGCATGGCCTGTGGGAGTCAGTGCATAGCAGCAGCCGCTATATGACCGCTGCTTTGTGAGGCATGGGGAATTTAGTTTATATTGCATGTGCAGAATTACTTCTGTCTCCCCAGTTCGCCCAGTACCTGCAAGCTCGGAGCATGAATTGCGGCCTATTAGCTATACCTTGCCTGCACATTTGCGGCACACAGAAGGCCCCCTACAGATGGTTGTGGTCAGTTTTGTGCACTTTGAGTGTAATATGCCTAAAATATTATTTCAAAAGGGACAAGGAGACCGTAAAATTCTGAAGGGACCAAGGGTGGACGTTGTAATGTTGGGGGCCCTGGGCCCTCATTGCTAAGAATGACTGACACGGACACAGTCAGGTACTGGTACAACTGGCCTCGAGCACGTGCGCTCGGCCCCTTTTATTAGAGCTGTGTCACCTGACCAGTGACATCAGTGGTGGGTGGGTGTCTAGTGTAGGGAATACAAGAAACACTGGACTGCTGGCTGTAACTCTGGATCAGTACATCCCTCCCAAACTTCGGGAAAAATGAAAACAAATGAAAGTCCAACCTGTGGAAGAAAAATGCAGTTTGCAAACCCCACGATAAAGTTCAACCTGTGGGAATGAAAAATGTACGTGCAATATAATACTGGACTCTGTAAATTGAAATGAGTCTCTTTGGTGGATTGCAGATCGCAGATGGTGTAGTTACTGCATTCAGGACTCATGAGTCATTGTGACATGATTTGCCGTTGTTCAGCGGGTCCTATTTTCTATCTGCGCCGCTTGGACATTGCTCTCTGTCTTGCCTTTGCTTGGCACCACTGGTGACAGTTGGTAGTTTAGATAGAAGGGTGACGTGATCCGAGTATGGGTTGTCTTCTCGGTTCTCCTCTTCAGTCCTGGTCCTTGGTGATGTCTCTGGGCAGGCTTCAAAGTATTTCTGGGCAGATGAAAGGAGTAGGTGCATACATCCCTCTCACTAGGATGCCCCTCTTCGCCGGTATTCCTCTCTCACAAGATGTCCGGGAGGACCTCTTTGCCAGGCTTCCACTGGACTGGTGTTGTCGGTCATGTTGCTCCACCATAGCCTTCGGGCCGTGAGCGGGGCGCTCCACGATCTTCACCGTTGTGTCCTAGTTCCACCTGAAGGTTACGCTGTTGACTCTTTTCTTGCACGCGAAGCTTTCCTCTCCGTGGGTCTTGCAGACGCACCGTTGTGGTTCTGTCTCTCTTGCGGGACTTGCTGCCACCAGAATCCCTTGAGGCCTTTGCTTCTCGGGCTGCCACGGGTTGATGTGGAGTGGTCAGTTCCTCAGCCGGATGTGTGAGCACTCTCGCCATTCAATCTTCCGCTCAACCCCAAAGGTAGATTGTTGTGAACAGTCCAAACTTGCTCTCTTCTACGATCGCCACATGGATGGATGGCTTGTAGGTGGATATCTTTGACTTGTGCCCCCGGTGTTCATGCCAGGCCTTGTTCTCCGCTGCACTCCGGTGTTCCGGTGCATGTCACCATCTTCTTCTGATGGGTGTGTGAGTTGACTGGTCACACCTCTTCACTTCTTGTGATCTTCGAGTAGCACCGTGGCACTCACTACCCTTCTTCTCCTCCAATCCTTTCACGACGTGGTCGGTCCCTTTCTTTTCTTCAATCACCCAGGCCATCTCCGTGTGGCGTGCACTCCACACGAATCTCCCTGGTTGCGTCCTACCCTTAGGACACGCCTCCTCTTCTTCCGATGGCCAAACCAGGCATCGCACCTTTCTTCCTGTCGCTCCTTCTTTACTGCGGGTCGGTGTCATCAGACCTCTTCTGGGTCCCGTCCATGGACCTCTTCTTGATCTATTCAGTTGCTATGCCTTTGATCTACTGGCATGTCTTTGCAGTCGTGATCTTCTGACTGTCCGCTTCTCCTTTCTTTTCCTTCCGGGTGACCAACGGCCTGGTCATCTTCTCCTTTCCGGGTGACCAACAGCCTGGTCATCTTCTCCTTTTCTTTCCGGGTGACCAACGGCCTGGTCATCTTCTCCTTTTCTTCCCGGGTGACCAACGGCCTGGTCATCTTCTCCTTTTCTTTTCCGGGCGACCAATTGACTGGTCCGCATCTGGCGGTGACTTTTTGGCAAGTCATCTTCGCTGTGACCTACTGACAGGTCTCCGAGGACGCGATCCCTGCGTTACTCGGTCGTGGTGGCGTAGAGTTCCTTCACTCCTTGCGCGGTCCTGCGCAGTGCTGTTTGGTTCTGAGGTGTGGAGTTCCTTCACTCCTTGCGCGGTCTCGCACAATGCTGGTCTGTGGCGTTGGTGTGTCGCTGTGCAGCGTCACTGGGCACTCCTGACTTCTAGCACTCCCGGCGCAGTGCTGCGCTGTCCTGGCGTGTTTGCACACACTGCCTTGAACTCTGTACAGTTCTTTGTCCTTCAGTCTTGCGCATTCCTGCGTCGTTTCTTGAAGTGTTCCTGGAGTGTTGGCGCGTTCCTGCGCTATCTCCTGGTGCGGTCCTGAACGTTCTGGCACTTCCTGGGGGGTACCTGTGAAATGTCTTTCTTTGCGGCTGACAGTCTCTGTCGAGTGTCCTCTGCGGGGAGTCAGCTGTCTTCTGGCGCACTTAGGCTGTGCTGCAGGGTTGCAGTGGTCCTGTGCTTCTGGCGCGTTCCTGCGCCTCTTGGCGTGTTCCTGCGGTTCTATGCTGTCCTGTGTCACTGGGCAGTGACGGTGGGTTTGTGAACACGGTGCCGGGAGTTCTTGCTTTGTGCAATGCTTGTTGCAGTTCTTTGTGGTGTGTGTCAGTGTACTAGTGGCGGATGGCCACTAGATGGCATTGTCTTTTCCTTGTCATGGTGTCCAGTACTGATGTCCCACCGACAGAACTGTTGCTTGCCCCTGGCTTGGGCCTTATCTATGTGTTCTAGGCATGCTTAACGGTGTCACCAGTATTGCCGTACTGTTTGGTATTGTGTGTGTAGTACTGGTAGGTTGCCACGAGGTGGCAGTGTTGCTTTATTCACCTCCGCCTCGGAGATTGCCCACCTTCTGCAGGCTCCGTGCACTTTTCCTTTTCAGGGAACCTTCCTTGTGTGCTTCTCGGTGCCGGGCCTTCGGGGAACTGCTGCTGAGGGAGCTGTTAGTGCTGGGCTTCGCTGTGGTGCAAGTTCTCTTTCTTCATTGCGGTAGGTTTCTGCTTACTTTGTTGGGGAGGGCTGGCTCCGCTTTGGGCAGTGTTGGAGCTCACGGGAGGGCATATGGGTACTTAGCAGAGGTCTCGGCGCAGACTCTACTTCTCAGGCGTCATGCCCAGCGGCCAGCCATTCCCCATGTTTGCGGGTGTCGGAGTGGAGCATTCCGACTTCAGTTTAGATCCTGCCGCCGTGATCCGCTGCGCACTAGCTCCGTCCTTGTTCTCCTCCCGCCCCCAGGGGCCAGGCTCGGATTGTCACTTCACGGGTGGGGGTTTGAGCTGCTGCGTGGGCACTGTTGACTTTTAGACCGGTCATGGGCTAGATGCCGGTTTCAGCGCTGTTGCACCCCACTGCCGCAGCCTTACTTTTCTCACGCTGTGCGGCGGGGGAGGAGTGTCGGTGCTGCTCTCCGGTCACTCTGCCTTGCCGCCTCTGTTCCTCTCAATGGTGATGCAGGCGGTCACCGGTGGGCCGCTTCTCTTTTTCCCCGGCGAGTTTCCATTAGGGCGGTTGCGCAGGGGGTGTCCAGATTACGCCTTTACCGGCTGCGGGCCGGACGCTGGTTGCTCGTTTCTCCACCCTGCCGCCGCAGTCTTGCACATCACAAGCGGCGCAGGGTGGGGAGCATTTGGTG
Organism: Lissotriton helveticus; assembly: GCF_964261635.1. Classification (NCBI taxonomy): domain Eukaryota; kingdom Metazoa; phylum Chordata; class Amphibia; order Caudata; family Salamandridae; genus Lissotriton; species Lissotriton helveticus. Next base: position 966,602,400 of record NC_136071.1, on the reverse strand, counting down.
CTTTACTGCGGATGGGCTCCGCTGATTTGGCTTGTCGCGGGTGGGCTCCGCTTCGTTTGTTAGACGCCCGGCAGCTCTGCTCCCGCTGCGGGCGCTCTTCCCTCCAAGTTCATACACCCGCCGCCTCACCTCACACACGCGGCGGGCGACCGGGGTGTTGCAGGCAGGCCGCGGGTGGGCTCCGCGGCCTCGCTATATTACGGGCAACAGCTGGTACGGCTCACATTGCTTGGGGCACTCAAGTTGATCGCGGGTGTGCACCGCTTATCATGCAGTCACGGGGGTCGCTTTATGCTTGCGCGGCCCCCTCCCAGGCATCTAGCAACGCCCGGGCTCACCTTCGGTCCACGGTCTTCCTCCTCCACGCGGGTGGGCTCCGCGGAGGTTTCACCGAGTGGTGGCGGCCGATACAGGTGGGCTCTGCACGGCCCTTTCTCTTCACCCCAGGCAGGGGCACAGTCGCGGCCGACGCGGGTGGGCTCCGGTCGGTCTGCTCTTCTTTCCCCTCACGCCGGAGGGCTCGCGCTGGGCATGGAGGTGCGGGGTGGACTCCCAGGCACCTCCTCATGGATTTTCAGGCCCGGGGCACAGCACACGCCCCGCGGGCCTCTCGGCGGCCGGCGCCGCTTCCCCAGGGGAATGCTCTGCACATGGGCACTTCCCTTCTTCTTTCCCGGGGATCTTCAGCTGCGGCACGCGTGGCTAGCGTCCGCCTCGTCGCCAATGTAATGTTGGGGGCCCTGGGCCCTCATTGCTAAGAATGACTGACACGGACACAGTCAGGTACTGGTACAACTGGCCTCGAGCACGTGCGCTCGGCCCCTTTTATTAGAGCTGTGTCACCTGACCAGTGACATCAGTGGTGGGTGGGTGTCTAGTGTAGGGAATACAAGAAACACTGGACTGCTGGCTGTAACTCTGGATCAGTACAGACGTAGGCTAAAGAAAACAATGGTCCCATACAAGTTAGATAGTTACAATATTGCAATTTAGTAATCAAAATTGGAATTACAAATGTATCGATGCAAAATAGGGATTTTAATAAACAATTAAATTCAACGCAAGAATAATAAACAAAAGGTGAGTGAGCAAGACGTGACAGGGTAAAGGGAAATCAGCCGATTTCCTTACCACAGGCAAGTGACTTAAAAAGTGACTTTTCAATTTGTGAAAATGTAGCTAATCAAAAAGTCACAATCAGGGTTTACATCTCATACTCCACAATTGGATACAAATTATAGTATAGAATTGAAGATGTATATGTCGACGACGTTTCGATCCCAATTGAGGTATAGGGATCTCATCAGGTCTAAGCTGTAAAACAAGTGCGTGGGAAGTTGCCTGGATAAGTATAAAAGAAAGGAAGGGTAATAGGGACAGGGTTTAGGGAAAAGGAAAGACATTGAGTTAAAGGGAGTTTTGACAGTGTAGCAAGGAGGCAAGATCATGCATGGTTAAAAATAGTTAACCCCAGCACTGGCCTACACTATGAGTTAGTCTACCTCTATGCAGAGTGTCTCACACCTAAAGAAAATATTTGTATACATACCTGTATATTTCTTCCACGCCAATAGACCAATATTGTTTAATATTGTAGTGTTTGTGTTCCACCAGCTTTTTAGGTAAAGGCACATTGACATGCTGAGAGATCAGGAGTTGCGAAGTCACGGATATATCAGGTGGATAAGCTAAACACACATTCACCTGGAAAATAATGATTTCTTTTGAAGGTGACTCTACAATGTCAGCAGTCACTAAGTTAATCTTACATTCACAGCATTTTCCTTTAGTAAATAGAAAATGAATCCAGTTATGAATAGCACATGAACCTTAAAGCCTCGACTCTGCCTATAACGCATACCATGGGGCAGTATGGTTGAACCTGGAATGGCACTGCTAATTAATCACAAACATACACGAGTGGTGAGTGGGGTCTGGAAATGATTGGGCCTCCCTTCCCTGATTCAATGTCTGAGAAAAGATGCTCATTCACATGTCACTGCAACACGGCATGTAGGAGAGGCGGCATTTGGGAAACCATAAAACATTGACGCCTTACAAGCTGGGTGAATACTATTCGCTCATCAAGGCAATTTGTTTTTTGTTTTTCATGAAAAACCCCAGCTTCAGGGGGTTGGTCTCAAACTTTAAAAAAAACTTTACCAAAGCAACATTGCACCCGCTTAGCAAAATCAATACCTCCAGTGCAACACAGCACCAGAGGACTCACAGCAGACAGTCATATCTCCACCATACAGGCGGCGGTCTCATACCATCAAACAAGGCACCAAAGCACCCAAGATTGATAAATATTTCATTCTCTCTTAATTTTACATGTCAACTGGCCCTGTGGGGATTGATCCCCATGGAGAGAAGGGGTAAAAGATCCCATACCAGTGTGGGGGCTACAAACCAAGGCCTCTAAAGTTGCTTAAGAAGTTCAAAGGCATTACAGGTAGCTCTGTCAAAAACAGATCTGTACAGATCAGCAGACAATAGTAATCTAGCCTGCAGGCTGAAGCTAGCAGTCCTCCACTGCAGCCTGGAGTAAATTCTACGGTCCTCATCTGTACGACTCGGCTCACATCACTAGTAAAAAGAGAAAATTCCAGTTCTGAATCTCTGTACTGGGGTGAATGTATGACATTCCTCTGAATTCCCGGTTATCAATTGTTCTTTTTGCATTTGTAACCCCGAGTGGGACGGGTATGCCCAGACGTGGGTCCTGTGCTCTCCATGCCACTGGAGTCTGTAGCGTCCTGCTACAATAAGCACAGACACATGCAATCACTTTAACTAGAGCTTTATTACTTGCTTCTTACCCCTGCCTTGTCCCTGCTCTAACTAACTATTTCCTGCGTCCACTCCTCCTCTTCCTCTGGCCCCCTAGCTCCTCCCACTCCCAACTGCTGGTGTGCTAACTTCACAACATCTCCCCCCTTTGTGACAAAACAAACAAAACATACTGACTTCTCAGTCCATCTCCTCGATCAGTCTCTTGGGTGGACGTGTGTCACGATGAGGTCGTGGCGACCTGGCTCTCAGACTATTGGTACTCAGTGTCTCACTGACCGGAGCAGTGGCAGTGTTCTCATGATCATTTGAATGCGGTTCTTCCGCTCTGGGATTGTCCGTTTCACTCATCATGGTTCTTGAAGTGTCTTGTGGCAGTTTATTAAAGTGCGAGATGTTTCTCGTGACTCGCCGCTGCTCGGACTCTGCAGTCACCATAGTCCCTTTCCTTCTTGTGACCACCAGTGGTTCGTCTTTGAATGGGCAGTCAGTCTTTTTCTGCGTTTCTTGCTTGACGATAACATGGTCCCCTTCGTGTAATGATAATGACCTCGCTCTTCTCCGGTGGTCTGCGTAGGCCTTCATTTTTCCTTTGTTGCGTTCATCAGTGGCTCTTATTTCACGCGGGTCTTTCTCAGATGATGATGCTTCCAAGGCTCCATCCCACGTTGGAATGTGATTCCTCATGGGGCGTCCCAGCATGAGGGTCGCCGGGCATTGGCCAGTCGTTGCGTGAGGAGTTGTACGATAAGCTCGAAGGACTTCATTGAGTGCTGTTTGCATGTCTCTCCCTTCCACGGTGGCATGTTGGAAGGTCTTTTTGAGCGTGGCCATGAATCTCTCAATTGTCCCATTTGCCTGTGGCCAGAGGGGCGTGATCCTGCGGTGATGAAAGTCTAAGTGTTTCGCAAAAGCTGCAAAGTCATTTCCGTTGAAAGGAGGCCCATTGTCGGATTTAACTATCTTGGGAACTCCCCACGTTGCAAAGACCTCATCGAGTACTTTAAGAGTACTGGCAGTGTTCGTGGATGGCACGAAACAGGCAATGGGGTATCTGGAATACTCATCAATGATGGCCAGTACATATTTGCCCGATGACAGGGGTCCATAAAAGTCTATGGCGATCTCTTGCCACACACCACTGGGCAGGGTGGTCATATGTAATGGTTCTGGAGGATCGCTCTTGCTAGTGAGTTGACAGAGATGGCAATCCTTCAAGGTGGCTTCCACTAGTTGATCGAGGAACGGAAACCACACTCGTTCCCTTAGTGCTCGTTTGGTCGAGACGATTCCTCGATGCCCTTCATGTGCCAGAGCAACCACTCCTTGTCTCAGTTGAGTGGGAATTACAATCCTCTGATCTCGCAACAGTATGCCATCAGTTGTGACCGACAGTTCGCCACTCACGTGCCGGAAGGCTTGTAGTTCACGTTGAGTCAAAGAATCGGCATTATCGTCCTGAGGATCGTGCCTCCATCGATTGTTGCGGACTTTGTGAAGGACTTTCTGCAGGATGACGTCCTGTGCTGTACTTTCTCGAATGGTCTCCAGAGGGATAGCTGGAGGAAGAGCTTGGTCTGCTACAAAATGAATGTATTCTTCTGCAATGGAAGACTTGGAAGCTGACGATGGAAGAGGATGCCGGGACATGTAGTCCGCGGGATTTTCAGACTTCCCTGGTTTGTGAATTATGGTGAAGGTATATTCCTGTAGCCAGAGGCCCCACCTTTCAATCCTCGGGGGCATCTTGGATCTTGGGTTTCCATAAACAGTGATGAGAGCTTGATGATCTGTAATTAGAGTGAAATGTTTGCCATAAATGAAGACATGAAAATGTTCACATGCCCACACTACGGCTAGGCTCTCCTTTTCGGGCTGGGAGTAGGCCCGTTCCGGCTCAGTTAGACTGCGACTCGCGTAGGCAATGATGCGGCGTTGATCTGAGTCATTTTCATATTGTGCCAGGATCGCTCCAAGTCCCACGGGGCTGGCATCTACAGTTATTTCAGTTTTACGCTTTGGGTTGAAATATGACAAGTGGTTCGCTGATTCCACCGCTTTCTTGATTTCCTTGAATGCCTGCTCACATTGGGGAGTCCATTCAAATGGCTGACCTTGTTTGGTTAGCATGCGGAGGGGGTGGCTGATCGTAGCGTAGTCCCTAATGTAACGAGCACAATAACTGGCCATTCCAAGGAATGACCTGAGGTCGCTGACATCTCGGGGACTCTTGGTGTTGTTTAAGGTCACAATTTTGTCCGGATCAGGTTTCATGCCGGCTCCAGAAAAGATATGACCGAAGAACTTCAGCGTGGCCTGGTGAAATTCGCATTTTTCTTTGCTCAGAGTCAAGTTTGCCGCCAATAGGGCATGGCAGACACGATTGAGCGCAATGTCGTGTTCTCGGACGTCAGAACCATAGACAAGGATGTCATCGCTATAGTTGAGCGTGTTAGGAATATTTTGAATGACTTGCCGAATCATTTCTTGAAATATCTCGGCCGCCGAGGACACACCGAAGCTCAGTCTTTTATATCTAAACAACCCCAGGTGGGTTGCGAAAGTGGTGATATATCTAGACCCCGCTTCCAATTCCAATTGATGGTAACCTTTATTCAAATCCAATTTGGAAAACACAGTGGCTCCATTAAGTGCTGCGATCATGTCGCTCAAATGTGGCCCCGGGTGTCGCTCTCGTTCTATCGCAGTGTTGGGCAGGCGCATGTCCACACAGAGTCTGACTTTGTCGGCCGTGCCCTTTTTTGGGACGATGACGACTGGCGATACCCAGGGGGTCGGGCCGTCAGTGCGTTCGATGATATCCGCAGCTAACAAATCTTGGAGTTCTTCCTCAACAGCAGCCTGTAGATGAAATGGTACCCGCCGAGGGTGTTGGGCGACGGGCCTGACTTGTTCATTGATGTGCAGCCGCACTTGACAGTCTTTCAATTTGCCCAATCCCTGAAACAATCTGGGAAACAGGCGAGTCACATCTCGGATGTCGCTGACTTTGAAAAGAATTTCTACCAGGTGGAGCCGTTCAGCGGTTGGTAGGCTCAAAAGACAGTCTGCTTCAGGGCCCTTGATAACATGGATGACCGCTGATATAGTTGTGTTGTCGTGTGTAAGAGTCGTTGAGAACTTCCCCAGGCAGGGAAGTGGCTTCTTAGCCATCCACGTGAAAACTCTCACGGGTGCAAATGTCAGAGAAGGTCGTGGACTCATTCTTTCATATTCGGTAACTGGAATGTAGTTTAAGGATGCACCAGAGTCTAGCACAAACTTTGAGTCGTGATTTCCAACTTTGATGTCCAGCCGAGGGTATCTCTTAAGCTGGTCCGGATCCGCTGCCAAATTCAGGTATTCAATGGTGTATGCAGAGTCCCGGGACGACGGTCTGGATTCTCTGGAAGGTGACCTTCTCTCCCACCGAGACCGACGTGACTCTCTGCTAGAATGTGACGATCCAGAGGACTGTTCCGTCTGATCTTGGACAGCTCGCGCATGGTGTCTTCGATTGTCGGACCGCGACATTCTTGGGGCTCTGCTTCGTGTGTCAGATCGTGTTGTACCTGTGTGGCCACTTCGTTTTTCTTTATTGTAGTCCCCACACATTGCTTCGAAGTGGTTAGTTCGACCACACTTCCGACATCTCTGGCCCATGGCCGGGCAGCTGTCCACATGAGGGTAATCATACCCACATCGGTAGCATTTTCTCACTCTTTCCGATCTTTTCTCCTTCTTCCATAGTTCTCGACGTTGATAATTTGATTGTTCTTGACGGGAGGACGTGTGCCACCTCCATTGTTTGTCTCTTGAGCTTCTTCGACTGTCACGTTTGGCGTGCACGCGTCGCACCTGTTCATGACTCCCTTTGTGTTCCGTTTCCATGACGGCTGCGTACTTCTCCGCCTGATCATAAGCTCGTGTCATTTCCTCTATTTCATCCAATCCATGTGGTTTTCTCAGCAGGCGCCTCCTAAGTTGATCCGAATGACATCCGTCTATTATTTGAGATTTGATGGCGGCATCTGTAGAGAAAGAATCAAATTCACAGTATTTGGCTAGTCTCCGCAGACGCACCATGAATGCACTCATGGGCTCATCCTTCCCTTGCCTAGCGGAGTGGAATGTGTGTCGTTCATAGTCTACATTTCGCTTGTGAAGAAACTTTTTATTCAGAACCTCACATGCTTTAACATAAGTATCCACGTCGGTAGCAGGAAGATCTTTGAGTATTTTGACTATCTCTCGCCCCGCCAGGTTGCGCAGAGCAATCAGCTTCTTTTTTTCGTCAGCGATATCTGAACCTTCAATGTAATCTTCAAACTCTTCCAGCCACTCTTGCCATTTGGGGCCCATGCTCCCTTCCGTTGTTATTTTGATAGGTGCGGGTGCCCGTAAGAGCGATCCACTGGGTGGAAGTTGAACGTTGTCTTCGTCGGACATTTTGCAGCAGTCTCACCTGGCTTCGCCAGTGCTTGTTTATTTTCCAATGCTTGTCTTATTTCAGTCACCAGTGCTTGTTTATTTGCCAATGCTTGTTGTCCTTCACACACCAATGCTTGTTTAATTTGCCAATGCTTGCTTCTTTCAGTCGCCAATGCTTGTTTAATTTTGCCAATGCTTGTTTCTTTCAGTCGCCAATGCTTGTTTTATTTGCCAATGCTTGTTTCTTCCCCAGCGCCTGACTTCAAAATGGCCGCTGTTGCTTTGCACAGGGTTGTCCTTCCTAGGCGCCTGACTTCAAGATGGCCGCCGTCACTGCAGGCACACACGAGGCTGGCTCTCCAGGCTCATTCACTCGGGGGTACTCAGGACTCACCGGCGGTCGGCTTCTGGGGCAGTCCACGCCAGGATTCACTCCTCCACGATCACCATGGACGTCAGGTGAGATCGGGGTGGCCTCCCGGCTCGCCTCCGCAGTTCCCGTTTTTCTTCTTCGCCGATGACCTCGCAAACCTCACGCATCAGGCGTGAGGTTGTTCTCCGATGTCGCCCGGGCTCTGATTTCAGCGCTCTCAGCAGCGCTTGCTGGCGGCACGTTGTGGACGCCGTCCACACCTCAGGGACACTCTTCCTACCTCTCTGGGCACTTCACAGGGTCGGATTGGGCTCCCGATCCCTGCACACACAGGCTCTTCACACCGGGCACACGCTTCCAGCGTGAGGCTATTTTTAGCGCGACGGACTGCTTTGCCTTCGAGCAGTTTAGCGCTCGTTTCTTCGATCTCCAGGCGGCAACGTGGTCCCATACAGCAGCGTTTCAGAGCTGCTCGGGGCAAGGCATCTTCTCAGGGCTTTGTGCACAGTGGGGCTTGCTCTATCCCACCCCTCGTCGCCAGTTGTAGCGTCCTGCTACAATAAGCACAGACACATGCAATCACTTTAACTAGAGCTTTATTACTTGCTTCTTACCCCTGCCTTGTCCCTGCTCTAACTAACTATTTCCTGCGTCCACTCCTCAACTTCCTCTGGCCCCCTAGCTCCTCCCACTCCCAACTGCTGGTGTGCTAACTTCACAACAGAGTCAAGCTATCCTGTCTGAAGAGGGGTGAAACCCTGAAACCGGTCCTACGATGCTTGTTTCCAGTCCACAGAGGACATGGCCTGGCAGTTCGACCAGGACTGTTCCAATTGGGTGCAGGATCAAAACTGATTTGCATATGGCTGGGTTCAAACTGGAATGGCATGGGGAGCAAAGAAACAATGGATTTAGGCCCAGATCTCTGTACTAGTGTGAATGTATGACATTCCTTTGCATTCTGTCCATCAACTGTTCTTTTTGCATTTGTCACCACGAGTGGGACGGGTAAGCCCAGACCTGGGTCCCATACTCTTCATGCCACTGGAGTCAAGCTATCTTGGCTGAAGAGGGGTAAAACACTGAAACCGGCCCTAGGATGCTTGTTTCCAGTCCAGGGAGGACCTGGCCAGGTAGTTTGGGCTGGACTGTTCCCCATGGGTGCAGGATCAAGACTGATTTGTATATGGCTGGGTTCAAACTGGAGTGGCATGGGGAGCAAAAAAATGATGGATTTAGGCCCAGATCTCTGTACTGGGATGAATGTATGACATCGTCCTGCATTCTGTTCATCAACTGTTCTTTTTGCATTTGTGATCCCAAGTGGGACGGGTATGCCCAGACGTGGGTCCCTTGCCCTCTATGCCACTGGAGTCAAGCTATCATGGCTGAAGAGGGGTCAAAACCCGAAACCAGCCCTAGAATGCTTGTTTCCAGTCCAAGGAGGACTTGGCCTGGCCGTTCGGGCTGGACTGTTCCCATTGAGTGCAGGATCAAGACTGATTTGCATATGAGTGGGTTCTAACTGGAATGGCATGGGGAGCAAAAAAAAATCGATTTAGGCCCAGATCTGTGTTCTGGGATGAATGTATGACATTGTTCTGCATTCTGTCCATCTACTGTTCTTTTTGCATTATTCCTCAGGGTGGCACCACTAATTGTCATTTTATTTTATCACTAGAGAAGGAATTACATTTCATACTGTGTGTATTAGATGATTTTTCTAATAGTAGTCGTTTCCAGAATAAGCCATGAATCATGAAAGTCATGGAGACCTTTTAACAGTGCTGGGTGTGTTGGACCTATGAAGAATGGAAGTTCCTTTGTCCATGAGCATAAGTACATGAGAACGATTTTTATTTAGTGCACAGAAAGTTAGAGTGCACAGTTCATCATTCGGCTCTCCATGTGGTGGCTAATAGTTCTGTGGTTCCATAGGCGGCACCAAGGTGAGTGACAAATAAATGCTCATGGACGACAAATTTAAAGCACTTTTTCAGCTACATAACGACACCACATCAGCTGACCACACCTGGGAGCACCATAAAGCCACCTTGCATGGAACCTTTACTCTGCACATGAAAGGCATAACAAACAAGAAAAAAAGTTTGAGTTTATGAAAGCTCAGCTGGGGAGTTCTTCTGAGTTGGATGTGTACAGGGCAGATACCCCAAGTCACACCATACACAGGAATAGATGAAAAGTAAGGTAAAAAAATGTTATCTATAGGAAGAAACTCTCAGGTCACAGACACAGCAGGTCTATGAAGAAATACATTACACAGTCAGATAGTGTCAGCCTGAGACCCTGAAGCTGGTTCGTGCAGTAACAACTCTGGGCCCGATTCACAAAAGTAATCTGAGACACAATCCTAACTTTACGACTTTCAGTCTTCACAAAAGGCTTTTAGTAGTAGTAAAGTTCGGAATCCTAACTTTACTACACTTTACTACTACTAAATGCCTTTTGTGAATACCGAAAATCTTAAAGTTAGGATTTTGACTCAGTTTAGTTGTACTAAAATTAGGAATCCTAACTTTAATACTAATAAATGCCTTTTGTGAATACCAAAAGTCGTAAAGTTAGGATTTTGTCTTTGTGAATCGAGCCGCCTAAAGCTATTTGTATGATTTTTCTGAAACATTATCAGATAATGCAATGATCGGGACCAATTTCAGCTGTTGTATCAATGCCAAGGTTTCTTGAAAAAAGAGATGGTTCCCGACTTTCCGTGGATGTTGCAGACAGTGTCGCTGGTCTTTTCACAGTGTAAAAAATAAAGTAAGTTTTCCTTTTATGGAGGGAGAAATAAAGTAAATTATATGATTGCTTCCATCTTGTAATGAATTGAGGTGAGGACATATTTTTCAGGAGAGTGGTTTAAATCATTTGACAGAGTTTTGAAGTCCTCATTGCTAAAATTGTAACTACAGTTTGGCAGGTTACATAGTGTACCCATCCTTCTCTCCAGGGGTCTTACTTAGCTCCTTTAAATTAGGGGCACCAGAGGTCAAGACAAGTTCCTACAAGCTGACTAAACTTTTGAATTCAGACTATAACATTCTGGCTAATGCTATAGCCGAACGGATTAAAATGTATGCTTCCCATTTAATCCCTTAAAATCAGAACGGTTTATCCTGACATTACAACAGGCTACAGTGGGGTATTTTCCTGAGAAAGTAACAAGTCTGCTCACCACAATAACATTTCTGTATGCAAAAAAAGGGTTTTGATACAGTGAGCTTTGAATTTTTATTTGTAGTTCTGGCGAGCATAAATGTTCCTTCCCAGTGTACTCTGTTAAAAATGCCTCTCTATCAGGACTCCAAAGTCACTCTAATGCTGAACTCAAACAAGGTAGGAACTCTATCTGTCACACAGGGAACCCAGCGTGTGTGACCTATGACCCCATTTTATGCATGCTTACTATAGAGATACTATCGCTATTTGGTGTTTGTCACAAAGAACATTTGGTGTTTATCACAAATGACATAAGGCATTTTTACAGAAGCTGAGCTAATAGTATATGTCTACGTATCAAACAACATCCATTTTTATGAGATATCAGAAAAAGACCTCTAAACCCGAGGTTTTTGAGCATCACAATAAAGACTCTTTCTAAAAACCGTCCACAAAGTGGACAGCCAGATTACAAAAGGATACATAGGTAATCTGGTGGTAAAGAACTTCTCAAATCCATATGATCTAATATTTGGCCCTTTATATACAACGTCAGGGCGCTATTGAGTGAAAGGCTATAATATCATCGCTTATAGGCAAGGTATCTCTAAATTAGACAAATCATGGGCTTTTTTCTATTGATATGGGGTAACAAAAAATGCAAGTATTAGCTTGCAAGGTCTTTGTGTATCCACTATAGCGTACAGACTCCCCCTGCTCGAGCTCTGGCTGTATTATGCTGCACACAAATGCTTCCTTCTATGTACAATTTCTATGATTTGTGGGGGGATACTCAGGAGAATTTCTTTCAGGCTGCGTTATTGCAAGATGGAGCTGTTTTTTAAATGTTTATATTGGTAGCTTGCTCTATTTGGAAATCAGACCGGCCACCAGTTTTTTATGTGACTAAATAAGATGAGGCGAGTCTGCTGTCCTGAGCATGCCCAAAGAAATAACGTGCCAAAGTGTACAAAAAGTTATGGATGAAATGTTGGAATCAATCTCACCCACTGGAAATTACTCTGGGAAGCATCACAATCCATCGTTATTTTGCAGGGCGCAGCTGGCACAGGTGAGATCAGTGGGGCAGTGGGACAGGTGGGGGTGGGGTGATGGGGAAGGCGATAGATGACAGGATTGGTAAAATTTAATTTTCGTAGGCGCTGCAGCGAGAGCAAGGTAAGTGGTTTATTTATTTTTTAAATTTAATTTGACCTATTCTGTCCTCTTTCTACTTCCCCATCCCGCCGCTCCTACTTGTGCTGGCCGCGCCTGTATTTTGCACACCATGCTACCTCAGTGTGGACCCAGGTATATGCAATCAGTCTTGACCCTGCTCCAATGGAAATAGTCCAGCCCGAACTATCAAGCCAGGTTCTCCCTGAACAGAAGGCAAGCAACCCAGGATGGGTTTTGCCCTTGTTATGGGCTCATCAGCTGAGTATAGCTTGGTTCCAGTGATACAGTGTGTAAAAGACCCACATCTGGACATACCTTTCCCACTTAGGCTGACTGTTAGAAACAGGGTCACTAGTTGGCAGAGGTATGCATCCTGTTCCAGAAGGGACCGTAATTCTAGTCAGCGTTAGTCAGTCACACACTTAAATTAGCCCATCCTCACCTTCTGGTAGCTTGGCACAGAGCAGTCAGGCTTAACATGAGAGGAAGCTTGTAAAGCAGTTGTGCATACTTGGATACAGTAACACAGTGAAGCCACAAAAAGACTCCACAATGAGGTATGAAAATATCTTGTTTACTCTTCAAAACAAGTTAATATTGATAAGTATCCAATTAAAGCATCCATCTAAAGTTATGAATACTTCAAGAAAGTACAATGCTGAAAGAATCCTTGCCCTTTCAGTACGTTCTTAAATTTACGCTGGGGGAATGACAATGATCCATGTCGTGGATCGGGTAAGGACTTTCTTCCTGGGTCAGAGCAAAGCAATGCTTCAAAAGTTTATTACAGTTAAAATGCAATGTCAAGATTGCGGGGACTGATCAACTCACTCCGTTCAGTGCCGCCCGCAAGAGCGCTTGTGGGTGGCAGGAACCTCATAAGTCCTGTACTGCAAAGTACCTTTCTCGGGGCATTGTAGAGGTGTTGTTGGCCTCAGAATACGGACCTGATTTGCTGGAGTCTCTCCTTGCTGGGTGCGATGCAGTGATTTAAGTCATGGAGGGCAGGCGCCCGTCTTTCCTTGATGCTTGCAAGTGCACTGGATTGTGCTGGACTGCCTTCGGGCACTGCGGCTTCGGCAAAGTCGACAAACACGATGGTCTGCGCTTGGGTGGGCAGACACAGTGGTACTTGATTGGTGCACCCCACTGATGCATGTGGATGCCCAAAAATGGCTGCTGACACTCTGTGAACACCCAGGACTGGTTGAGGGTAAGACAGGCAGAGTTAGACTCCAGATTAGCAGAGCGTAGCAGCGGTTGTTTGTGCAAATTATATCTTTTATTGTCCTGAGATTTCCTGAACAATGAGCAAGCCAACAAGTCCTTGGAGTTACTTAGGTTGCAAAAGGTTGTAGAGAACAGGTCCAGTTCTTCTCACTGCCCAGGTCAGAGACAAAAGGCAGCAGGCCAACACAACAGAGCAGGTAGCAAAGGGGGAGTCACTCCTGTAGCCCAGTAATAAGCAGTCAGCAGGTCAACAGAGCAAAGCAGTTAGCAAAGTGGCAGTGCCTTCTTATAGCACAGCTCCTCTTCAGGCCCCCAAAGTGACCTAGTGAGAGGGGGTCACAGACCCAGTACTTGACCCAAATGTGTCCTTGAAGTGAAGGTGACTACAATGCAAACCCTTTGTGGTGCACAAGTCTCCTTTCAGCCCAGCTCTTTCTAGCAGCATATCTGCGGGGGTAAATCACTGTTTTGTGTGAGGCCAGGCCAGTGCCTATTCAGGTGTACATATCAGCTCCTCCCCTCCCTCTTGCCCAGGAAGACCTACCAGTATGCAGATGAATGCAAATGCAGCTGAGAATCCTGTACTTGTGGCTGACTAGAGGGAATCCACAAAGTGTAGCTGTCACCCCACCCAGACCTGTTTCAGAGATAGGCTGTAAGGCAAACATGAGAGCTAAGAGCAGAAAACTGCCCACATTTTAAAAGCAAAAGACACACGATTGATGGACGCAGAACAAATCAAAACTTTCATCCCCAGTCAAGAGATCTGGGTTAAATCCATCATTCTTTGCTCACCATGCCACCCCAGTTTAGACCTGGCCATATGCAAATCAGTCTTGACCCTGTGCCTCATGGGAACTGTCCAGCCCGAACTGCCAAGCCAGGTCCTCCCTGGACCGGAAACAAGCATCCTAGGACCAGTTTCGGGGTTTCACCCCTCTTCAGCCAGGATAACTTGAATCCAGTGGCACAGTGAGCCCGAGACCCACGTCTGGACATACCCGGCGCACTTAGGGTGAGAAAGTAAACGACACACAATTGTTGGACTGAATTCAGAACAAATCAAAACATTCACCCCCAGTCAAGAGATCTGGGTTAAATCCATCATTCTTTGCTCACCATGCCACTCCGGTTTAGACCTGACCATATGCAAACCAGTCTTGACCATGTGCCTCATGGGAACAGTCCAGCCCGAACTGCCAAGCCAGGTCCTCCCTGGACCAGAAAAAAGCATCCTAGGACCGGTTTCAGAGTTTCACCCCTCTTTAGATAAGATAGCTTGAATCATCTAGTGGCACAGTGAGCCCGGGACCCATGTCTGGACATACCCGGCGCACTTAGGGCGAAAAAGCAAAAGACACACAATTGATGGACGGAATGCAGAACAAATCAAAACATTCACCCCAGTCAAGAGATCTAGGTCAAATCCAACATACTTTGCTCAGCATGCCACCCCAGTTTAGACCTGGCCATATGCAAATCAGTCAGGACCCTGTGCCTAATGGGAACAGTCCAGCCCGAACTGCCAAGCCAGGTCCTCCCTGGACCGAAAACAAGCATCCTAGGACCGGTTTCGGGGTTTCACCCCTCTTCAGCCAGAATAGCTTGAATCCAGTGGCACAGTGAGCTCGGGACCCACGTCTGGACATACCCGGCGCACTTAGGGCGAGAAAGCAAAAGACACATAATTGATGGACGGAATGCAGAACAAATCAAAACATTCACCCCCAGTCAAGAGAGCTGGGTTAAATCCATATTTCTTTGCTCACCATGCCACCCCAGTTTAGACCTGGCCATATGCAAATCAATCATGACCCAGTGCCTCATGGGAACAGTCCAGCTCGAATTGCCAAGCCATGTCCTCCCTGGACCGAAAACAAGCATCCTAGGACCAGTTTCGGGGGTTCACCCCTCTTCAGCCAGGATAGCATGAATCCAGTGGCACAGTGAGCCCAGGACCCACGTCCGGACATACCCAGCACACTTAGGGCGAGAAAGCAAAAGACACACAACTGATGGATGGAATGCAGAACAAATCAAAACATTCACCCCCAGTCAAGAGATCTGGGTTAAATCCATCATTCTTTGCTCACCATGCCACCCCAGTTTAGACCTGGCCATATGCAAATCAGTCTTGACCCTGTGCCTAATGGGAGCAGTCCAGCCCGAACTGCCAAGCCAGGTCCTCCCTGGACCGGAAACAAGCATCCTAGGACCGGTTTTGGGGTTTCACCCCTCTTCACACGATAGCTTGAATCCAGTGGCACAGTGAGCCCAAGACCCACGTTGCCCTAAAGTCAGCAAAAATAAATTCACAGAGGAGGCGGAAGCAAAAAGTTTGGGGAAACCCTTCAAATAGAGCCATTTCCAACACTGGCATACTAAAGCATACAAAAAGTGTTGGATGGAATGCTTGAATTAATATTAGCCACCGGTAATTACTCATGGTGACATACCAATCCATTGTTATTTTGCACATAATGCCACCTCCATTTGGACTACAATATGTGAAAATCTAATTTTGACCATGATCCAATGGGGACACTTCAGCCCGAACTGCCAAGCCAAGTCATCCCTGACCTGGAACACAAGGAGCCTAGGACCAGTTTTGCCAATGTAATGGGCTCATCAACCAGATATAGCTAGGTTCCAGTGACATATTGTGAACAGGACCCACGTCTGGGTATGCCCATCCCACTTAGGGCGACATACTAAAGTATACAAAAAGTGATGGATAGAATACTTTAACATAATCTCAGCCACTGCTAATTACTCGGGCTGCATCCCAACCCTTCATTATTTTGCACCACCTCATTTGGACTTTACTATATGCAAATCAGTCTTAACAATGCTCCAGTGGGAGCAGTCCAGCCCGAATTGCCAAGTTAGTTCCAACCTGAACTGGAACAGAGGCAACCTAGGAACGGTGTTGCCCTTATTATGGGATCATCAGCCGGGTACAGCTTGGTTCCAGTGATACAGTGTGCATGCAACTCATGCCTGGGCATACCGGTCCTACTTAGAGAGATATACTAAAGCATAGAAAATTGATGCATGGAGTGCTTGAATGCTTGAAGAATGCTTGAAGAATGAAAGATTGGGATGCTACCCTGAGCGATTGTCAGTGGTTAGGCAAATTGAAAGCATTTATCCCATCATCTTTTGTGTGTTTTAAAGAAATAATGCAGCAATAAAACTTTTCAAAAACTTTTCAAAACTTGAAGAAAATTTCCAAAAGCAGGAAAAACAACAAGCGCTGGGTTGTTTTTATATTTACTGTACGTTGATGATTGCTACTCCAAAATATTAGTTGATTCACTATTTTTATAAATATGTACCAATTGTATAAAATGACTTGAAAACTATAATTTTGGTAATGAAATTTAGTATATGATGTAATTGTGTGAGAAATCTTATAAATGAAATCTTGTTTTTTATCATATTGAATTCAAAGATGAAACAAATAAATCATTAAGTTTACATGTGTAGCACCAAAAGAACTGGCAGATGAATAGAAGGAATTTAGCAGTTGTGCATTGCCATTTGTGAACCATCTAACTCATGCATGCCTAAAGGTGATGAAAAGTACTCATCATTGGCCAATCGCAGCCCATAACTGATTGAATGAGGATTTATGATGGAGAAAAGTTTTAAAGAAGTAATCTACAAATGATGAATTGGAGAATCCAGTTCAGCTGAGAATAAATGGGTCCATGGACGTGAAGTTATTCACCCTTGACAGGAAGACAGTTGGTTTACCCATTAAATAGGCAGCATACTGTTGTTAAAAAAGGGAGAAGAACAGAAATAGAGATTAACAAAGAGCACATTTAAAAGATAAAAGGACAACAGAATGAAAAGAAACATAAGACACACCCAGGAACGGCCATAAAGTAGTACCCAGCAACTGGCAAAGTAGGAAAACTATGTGATCATAATCCCCCAATTTAAATTTTCATCAATCAAATATTAGATTTCGTTCGAATAATGGCTTCCTTGTCAGCTGCTGCCATAGGTGACTGTCAGATTTGCATAAATGTACTTTAGCTCTTATGAAAGAAGACAAGGAAGAAGTAAGGTGAACAAGGCCAGATTGCAAACCCACAGAAGCCCTGGCAAACATTTTCAAAAGATCCTGATTCCCCACTCCCTTCCTCTTCTGTCATTTCTCTCTCTCTCTCTCTCTCTCTCTCTCTCTCTCTCTCTCTCTATCTCTCTATCTCTCTCTCTCTCTCTCTCTCTCTCTCCTTTCTCTCTTTCATCTCTCTGTTACCTGTCATGGGGGAGTTTCAGAAAGTGGGAGAGGCGCCGGAAGCGGGGAAATGTCATATGGCATAAACGGGCAGTCCATTCCTGAAGGTGAAAAACTAAGGGGCCTATTTATGAGCCAGCTTGCGTTACTCTTGCACCACGCAATGCAAACTTTTCATGCTATTTATGAAGCAGTGCAAGGCCACTTTGCATGGCCCTGAGTGGCTCCATAAATCTGGAGTAAGGCAATGCAGCACAAATTGCCACATTGCCTTACTCTGCCCGTGGAAGGCATTCCCACACAACTCTCATGATTTCTGATGCATTCCCACATTTACCAGAACTGGCAGACTTTGGAATGTGCCAAAAAAGATATGCAGTCTCAGATCAGGTGCAATGAGGGTAAATATCTGTGTTTCTCCTCTTTACTTCCTCGTTCAATGTGTGCTGCATTGTGCAGCACACATAGAATAAGAAATATGCCTCTCAGGATTGTTTCTGTGCAGAAAGGTGTCCCTTCCTGCACAAAACAAGCATGCATGCAATGCAGGTACCTTTGCACCATGGTGTATGGGTGCCTGCATTGGTGCTAGGCTGCCAAAAGGGTGCCAGCACAGGGAAAAAGGCCGTAATGTGCACTATTGCCTTAACTATGGCACATTCCTGCTTTTGCCTGTCACGCAACTCAGCAGTGCAGCATGTGACTTGCTGCACTGCACGGCTTTCTTGTAAATAGGACCTATGGACATTTACATTTAAATAATTGAAAAAGCATGTTAAAGTACCTGAAATCAATACTGCACACCAATTTCTGAAAAGCAAATATATGAAAAAGGCTAACAAACTTTGAAGAAACAGAGCAAACACCATTTAGATTGAACCAGCTGTTTCAGGAAATTTTCCCAATGATTTTCCTGGCAACTTCTGATTTCCTGTCCAAGAACTGCCTTTAATTCATGTTTCTGATATGTAAAACCTATGCTGTTTTAGGAAATCCACATGGCAGTCATTTGCCATTATTTATAACGTGTGTTTTTTATAATGCAAAAATTGGAGACTACTGTGGTTGCCAAGGGGCTCCCGCAAAGCTGTTTCAATGGTTTCAACATTTGCTTCCCACTTCAGAATCCCAAGGGAATTTATTTAACTCGCTTGTGTTATAAAAAATATATAGCTGAAATATACTGTAATATATGGTATACCGGTCTTCAGTAATCTGTCCTTTGCTTCAAATGTTCCATTCGGTTTGTAGTATTTCCTGTTCCTCATTTATGTAAACTCCTAAGTGGTTAGACATCAACACGAATTACATTTTAAACTGAATATTGCAGACTGGGCTACTGTAAGCCTCCTTTTCACTGAAACATATGTTGAGAAAGCTGGAGACTGAAAGTTCAAAAGATGTTGCTCCATTAGCTCGGTAATCTCATGGAGCAGTGCCTCCACATTTCCCTTTAAAGGGGAGCCGGTGTGTGGGTGTGAGTCAGTCCCTAAAGCTTTGTGGGGCTTATTACCAAGGTCCTTATCGCCGCTTTAGCGGGAATTTTTCCTGCTAAAGTGGCGATAATTGTATCGCCCTATTACCTAGCTGTCGCTAACACCAGTTAGCGACAGCTAGTAGGAGATAGCGGGCATTTAGGTGCCCACTTTGCATGTCAGCGATAATTATCGTTAATGACATGCAAAGTGGGCGTGCCTAGATCTTAGCGACTGGAAACAGTCGCTAACATCTCTATCTCCTATTACCAACTTTTGGAAATAATCGCGCTAAGCGCGATTATCTCCAAAAACTAACGCCTACCCAGAGCTGTTCTTAGCCATGTTATCCAATGGTAGGTGGATAACATGGCTAAGAGCATTTGCTCGGTAATGCATGAATATCGCTGACTTTACAGCGATATTCATGCATTTTGGCCGATTTTTATCGCTTAGGAGATAAACCTTGATAATAGCAAGGCTCCTAAGCGATAAAAATCGGCGGAGCTCGGCGATATTAATATTGCCGCTAAACCAACATAGCGATAATTGTCGCTAGTTGTTGGTAATTTGCCCCTGTGTTCCTTCCTTTCCAGAGTGTAGAGAAATAAAAGGAGGGTGTATTGGTGCAAATGTTATTAGGCTGTGAAATTGGACACATCGATGCATCATGATTCTCCAGGGGCAATACCCATGTGCCTTCCTTGAGTATGGAAAAACGGTGTGGCATAGCAGGGGCGGGCACACACAGGGCTTGATATATGAATATAAATGACATATGCCTCAAGTTTGTCCGTATTGTGCTGCCTACCAAGGGAATGCAAAAAAAAGGCCCGAAAGAGTTGGGTCTCTCACCTCACAGTGCCATGACACTGCCTCTCCCCTTCATGCTCCTCTCCTCCCTCAAATACATCTATTTATTCATGATTTTGTAATCTTATTTATTGCGAAGTGCTTACTACAGCTGCACAGTCACTTCAAAACGTCAAGGAGTAGATTTATTCAAATTTGACGCCATGTTTGTGTCACAAAAGTGATGCAAAACGTCTCAAAATATTTTTGATTGATTTTCTTTCCAGCGCTAAACTTGTTTAGCGTTGGAAATAACGTGAAAGCAACGCAAAGCAACACACAGCACTGCTTTGCATTATTTAGTGCCAAGGAAGTGTACCGTGGGTTGTGCATGGGCATTCCCATGCAACCACAAAAGGTTTCTGATGCTAAGCCCAATTTACTAAATAGAGTAGACACGGTTTACAGTCAGAAAATAGTGCACCCTTCAACCAGGCCCTTAGAAGGAGAAAAGTTTTTTTCCCTTTATTTTCCGACTTCACATGTGTGTAGCACTGTGCAGCACACATAGGGGCCGATTATGATCGCGGTTTTCTCGCATCCTCCGGGCCGGCGGAAGCCACCGCCGGCCCGGAGGATGCGGGAAAACCGCTACGGAGCCTCCAAAGACCCACCGCCATATTAGGATGGCTGCTGAGTCTTGAATTCCGTCTGCAGCTTTTCCGCCGCGGTCGCCTTCCGACCGCGGCGGAAAAGCTCTCACATGGCTGGCGGTGTCTATCAGACACCGCCAGCCATATTAGGATGGTGTAAAAGTCATGCTTTTCTGCAGTGGCTTCTCCGCCGTGGAAAGGCATACGGACTTTGACTTCGGTGGCCCGTTGCGGGCCCCCTGGGTAAAGGGGGGTAGGGGGTGCACATCGGGAGTACCTATGGTACCCCCCTGCATTTGCGTGCACAAACCAGCAGGCACCACGCGGTGCCTGCCGCTTTGTGCATGCATTTTTAACCTTGCGGCGGGTGCAGCTTCAAGCTGCACCCGCCGCAATGTTAAAGATAGAGGATGTGACCGCCACCCTGGCGATCACATCCTAATCTGCCCGGAGGGAACGCCGCAGCCCATGCGGACATTCCCTCCTCCTCAGGGGTCGCGGACGGACTCAAGTCCGTCCGCGATCCTAATGGGCCCCATAATGTTTATAATTAGTCTAAGCATAATACTATGTACTGGTAGGGTGTCCTTCAAGTACAAAACCTATGCTTGACTCACGGAGACACCCTTGCACTATGGCGCAAAGGTCTCTCCGTGGTGCACGGTAACTAATTTCAGTGCCGGTATTAGAGTGAGTGGAGGAGAGTACCATATTTCAGTAAATTTGTTGCTCTACTGCTCTCTCCTTCTCACACAGTGCAGCATTTCCGGCTGCTGCACTGCCCAGCAAGAGAAGTTGATCAATCTGGCCCCTGGAGGGTTAAGTGGAGAATATTTAAGCCATTTCCTGTCGCAGCAGCTGCAGGAGTGTGATGCTGGAACAGAAGGCTCACTTGGGTCACAAACTACTGTTGGGAATCAATGCAATAGGCCTGCTTGGCGCTGCTTCTCATCAGCATGTGTAGCCTCTCAGGCCAATTGTAGAAAGGAGCAGTCATGGCAGTTGTAAGACGTGGGCCTGGGCTTCAGTGGGTGATTGCCGTTTGCAGTTGCTGTCCCACAGGCCGATTGTAGACAGTTAATCAATCTTCGCAGTTGCAGCCTATGGGCCTGGGACTTCAGCAGGTAATCAGCTTTGGCAGTTGTTGACTCTGAAGCCGATCAGGGCTCACACATCAGCATTGACAGTGGTTCTTCCTGGAGCAGCTGCAGCATACCAGTCATTTGGCACTGGTTTGGCATACTGTTGTTTCACCCTTGTCAAGCTTGGTGAAGCTTTTAAGGGGCACAGTTCAAGGAGACTAGAATACCACACACAACATAAGTTGTTTATGGATTTGGTCACAAGGGCAGATAGCTTCTTCTGGGTGCTATGCATGGGCTTTCTTCCTGGAAAGTCTCTCCTGTTCCAAAGTCAGAGACTTTCCTTCCTTGTCTCAGCAAACAAACAGACTTATAGGTGCTAAGCGGACCTAAGTTTCTCTGGCAAAGCTTTAATTGGTGTCCCCTCACCTTTTGGAGACTGTCTGTTTGAGGAAAAACAGCCCAATTTACAACCGATGCCCAGGCTGCTGGCACACGACGCCTCTTAGTTCCCATTATGACCAGTTACCAAATAAAGAGACGGGCGCTGGAAGCGGGAGTGCAAGAACAGAGTTTTATTTCTCATGAGGAGAGCCTGTCATTTCGGACATACGCACAATGTCTTCAAGAGGTGCTCTAACAAGTTTCTCTGAGGCTCCGTCTTTTATACACAGGTTTATGATGCACAAACATTCCTTACTGCAATAAAGAAACTTTGAAGTACGAAAAGGCATGTTTGGAATCCCAGCTTCAGGCCTATTCCCACACCAGTCGCTCGGATGTCGTTTCCCCTCCCAAATATAACATGTGATTGTAATCTTGCAGCCGGACATTCCAACAGGACACGAGGGCAAGAGGGGGGGTGGTCAGATCTAAGGTTGGGCAAGCGATAAGATCGGGCACTTCGGTTGGTGTATCACGTTTTGCTATGCGGGGCCAGGGGGAGTACATCCATGAGGCTTTGTTTTATGACTTGGGACCGGGTCGAGAGGCCAGGTGTAGCCGGGGGGGGTCATCAGAAGAGGGGAAGGGTGTTCCTGGGAGGAATGCAGGGGGTGTCGGTCAGGCAGGGGTGTCACTTTTAGAGCGGGGTCGCGCAGAGGGAGAGGGTTTTATGGCCTATGCATGAGAGACCGGGGGCTGTCGGGGATCCTTGCGAGGCTGGGGAGTGAGGGGGAGAGAGAGACGCTGGCTATCGGGAGTGGGCAGAGAGGCCTTGGTGCCTGAAATGGCTGTCGTGTACGTGCGTGCATGGGCCTATTCTGGCGAGATGATGCGGGCAATGCTTCGCGGTATTCGTTCTGCTTACAGCTAGGGGTATGGTGAACACAAATGAACGCCGCTTATGTACATATACAATGTCATTTTCCACATGTTTTGCAGACACAGGCCCTGGTTACACAGTCGTCCTCCAAGTACTCTTCGGACCACTCCATTCCTTGTTCAAGAAGACCATGGAATTGAAGCAAAGTCGAATGGTGTGGTCCCACCTTTATATTAATTTTCCAGACAGATGATTCACTTTCTAAGGATTTGTACTAGTTTGAGTTGGTCCTCTTTAAAATATTATTTTCTAGCTATCTCTGAAACACTGCCTTTATGCAAGGTGGTGTCTCCCACATCAGGTAGCATTGATGCTAGCTCTAACCAGGATTACCATAATGAGGCCACAATGAAGTGTGATATCTCTTCACATGGCTGTCATCAGACCTACAGAAGCAGTAATCAAGGACAGAAAAAATGTCAGGCCCTGCCTAAAAAACACCCTCACCTTGAACAACTGTAACTGCATTCCCTTCCCACATCCTATTATCTACCAAATGGTAATACTCAAGAAAAACTAATCATGAGCCCTCTGCTAGCAAGCTCTTCAATGAATTTCTAAGGCTAGCCATGTCTCTTTCCTCCCTGATTTCAGTGTCTGAGTCTCCACCCACCAGTCACAAGAATGAAGTCAATACACCTCTACTGTCTGAGGAAGCATATTCATCCTTCATTTTCTGCCATGATAAACCACAGGCTATCCAAAATGGACCATAACTAGACTCTCCCCACACATATAGTTCGATCACTCCACATGTGCTTCACATCCTCTGCTCCAGCACACTCTACACACAGACAGAATGTCAGCACAAAGGTTTGGGGTGCACACTAAAGGGGAGCTTTAGACACTGGGGTCATTGGGCAGTGCTCTAAGCTGATACAAAAAAAAGATCTGATTGGGTCACTAATTACTTCTGCACCCATGCTGACCTTGATGCATCTCATATAAATAGAGAATCTAAGGATTCCCAAAAACATGGTGGGCTGCCACCACCATTTTTTGTGACTACCCCAGGGCATGGACCAAGGGCCTATGCCTGCTATGAGAGCACACTTAGTGCAACCTACCAGGTCACATATATATATAAGTCTTTGAAGTTACCTCAGGCGTGAGAGCACCCCAACAGTTGTTATAGAGTGGTGTGTGTGAACACAGAGGACACTAAGTATCTGCCTCTTACTTTATATCTATGATGCTAAAAACTGTGATAAAGCTACTATTAAGAGTTATTAAAAGTATTGGATAACAGAGAGACTAGTACCATTTTTAATAGTCATACTTCGACCTCACACAGTGCAACTTATGAAGCCTGGAAATGTCAGTAAGTTTTGAAACAGGTCCCTAATGAACCGTTTTTCTGTAGAGTACTGTATATAACTGGGATTTATGAAAATACAAAGTAACACAAAGCAGGCATAGTACATATTTGCATTACTTTGCACTGGGTGGGCATTGCATGGGTGGAACATGGGCATTCCATTGCATCCTCCAATGTATTTTGATGCCAATCCAGATTTACAAGGACTTGTAAACCTGTGTTTGCATCAAAATGGTGCACCTACACAACAGAGGCGTAGCACGGCGGAATATCTTTATTATCCCTTACTAATTCCTCTTCCCTGATGCGAGTGTAGAAGAAGAGGAATGTGAAAGAATAGGACTGTCCCATATGGAAGATAATGCACATGGCTGCAATAATCTATGGATGCGATTGCGCTCTGAAGATCCCCTTCCTGAGAGGAAATCTGGCTTAATAATTCCTAAGTAAACCTTTTGCGCCTGTGATCTCTACCTGACCATTGCAATTACACCTTCATGTATCACTGTCAGCTTTCCACATGTGCTACATTCTGCAGCATAGATAGATGAGTATCCTGTTGAGGACTGTTTACATTCAGGAAAGTGTCCCGTTCAGCACAAAATCAATCCTGCCCAGAACACAGACACCCTTGCACCACGGTGCAGTGGTGCCTGACATGGCGCTAGGCAAGGAGAGAGGAGAAATGTTCCATATCTTTGTAAATATGGAGCATTTCAGCCATCGCCCTTTCACCCAATGCAGCACTGCAAGTTGTCTTGCTCCACTGCGTTGTGCGAAAGAATGGTAAAACTGCCCCCTAGTTTACCATTGGTCATATTGGGTAGCTCTTGTATTGTGTGTTGTTTTTACAGAGCATTTTTGGCATATAATTCACTACAAGCAATGAGTGATTGAGACTGGTGTTGCAGGTGCTACTGTGTGCTGTGTACTGTGTACTGTGTGCTACTTACGTGTGTGACACACTGTAAGGAAATGCCTGATCACCCCCAGTTTTTTTTGACTGATGCAGCTAATTTTTTGACTTTGAGCATGCAATGAGGCTGGCTAACCAGACCTCAGTGCCTGAGCCCTGACCTTAAAAGTTTAAATGTTTGATTGGCTCATAGTGAATTGGCATAAGATAAGATAAGTGTAGTCCCTAAAGTTAGAGGGTCACTCCAGGGACTGTAGCACTTGTTGTGCTACCCTGGGGGTGCAAATACAAAACATGGCTCCAATAATTATTTAATGTGTAAAAAAATAAGTGCCAGGGCTCACAGTTTTATCACAGAATCTTATTACCAGTGCTGTCTACCACCAGACACTGTCTGGCATAGTATGAAAAGTCTCCGTAAAAAAAAGGTTTTGTTTTTGCTCCAATGCATATACCAAAAAAATGTTATGTGTGGATAGAAGTATATCTACCAGCACACCTTTAAAAAATAGAATATTCAGAAGTCGGCGCAGGCTGACAAACACACATCACCCTTTTAATGTGCAGAACCTTTTTCAAAGGACCCTCCTGTGTGGAGACAAACAATTGTTCTCTCTACCAGCCCGCGTCTCTAATGGCCACCACCAATAAGCATTTGGGAAAAAAAAATTGTTTGATGACCAACGAGGCTTGGTACTGGAGGAGGCTGAAAGAGAGGCACTCACTGGAAGATTCACACTGAAGTCCAGCAGTTCCGTCCAGCTCAGCACCCAACAACAGAGTGTCCAAGAGGATGTCCCAAGTAGCGAGACACATGTAATTGCAGTCTCCTCTGCACATCACAAGTGCATATGCATCTTTGAAAAATTACAGCACTGCTGCTGCCCACATATACAATAAGTGTTGGTGCACCGAAAACCACTGGCACAAATTATGCACTGGCTCCTAGTCTGCCACTGCAGACTGGAAGAGCATCTTTAAACTGCTAACTCGACTTTGCCATTTGAAGCAGGGGCAAAAGCAAGTCCTCTCTTCTAATATATGTAAGTCACCACTAAGGTAGGCTTAGCGAGCTTTAAGGCAGTATGCTGTATATTAAGAAGTGGAACATATGTTTTTGCATGGTCCAATGGTAAAAAATCACAACTGTTGTCTGTACTGCGGAAAAAGCTAGTAGCTGCATTAGCAAGGGCAGAGCTGCAGGCTGCCATAGCAACCTT
The DNA here is from genome assembly GCF_964261635.1 of Lissotriton helveticus. Classification (NCBI taxonomy): domain Eukaryota; kingdom Metazoa; phylum Chordata; class Amphibia; order Caudata; family Salamandridae; genus Lissotriton; species Lissotriton helveticus. The sequence continues at coordinate 966,576,182 of NC_136071.1, read as the reverse complement.
GCTAACTTCTGACTGGGACTACTAAAGTTGATACTGTAAAGTATCAACCAACTAATTGCATTAAGCGCAACTAAATGCCAAATTCAAGAATAATGTAACTTATTGCAGTGTGCAACTTTTACAAACTTGCTCCTTTGCTGCCCTAAATCCCCTGTGCCTAACCAAAGTTGCACACAGGGTCTGTCCCTGAGACAACTGTCCACCCTCTTGGGGAGACAAGTAAATGAGTCCTAAGAAACAAAACAATAGCAGTCTGTGCGGGAGAGTAGTGTTACCTCTCCGTGGCAGGAAGCCACACAAGTATTGGTCCAAAAGGCAAGCTTCAAAGGAGTAGCCTCCTTTGAAAAATAAATGGGGAACACTTAGGAGAGGGCAGGCTGGCACTCGGGTAAGAGAGCAGAAACCAGTTGTCAAACAGGTTTTCCAGGGGCATGTAGCCACCTTGGTAGTCACACCTCTAGGTTGGGCTAGGGAGCTTTGTATGCCAAAAGAAGGCCCTGGACTTCTTGAGAGTGGACAGAATGTTGCATCCTGGGATAGCCACACTTAACAGGAGGCGGTCATCAGGCGGGAGGACACCTGCTAGTACATTGGCCCCAACAGGCATCCAACCCTGAGGACATTTTCTGAGCATAAAAATGGTACTCCTGGCACCCAGGACTAAGGTCTCATTGGAGTGGAGAAAAGGACTGCAGAAGGACTGCCCTGGTACACCAATTACCTGGCAAAGAGTGGCTGCAAAGGTGTGGACTGCACCTGAAGAACATGGTGGGGAAAGGACTGTGCCTACTGTGTCCTGCTTGTTGAAAAGTAGTTTCCTGAGCCCAGCTAAAGCAAGAGACTTGGCTCAATTGGCTGACCTCCTGTTCACAGCACAGGGCCACAACATCCGAAGAAGCCTGCTGGAGCAAGTTGGTATACCACATATTTGCATTACCGCCACTTGTTGCCAGGGCTCAGAGACAAGAACATGATGCTCAAAGTTGCACAGTAGTCTGCTGAAACAAGGAGAGTCTTTGGCGTGCAGCTTGGAAAGATGAGTTATTGACCAGGAATGGATTTGGTTGTAACCGTGATACTAGACAAGTTGTAGCCCAGTGGCGACTAGACTTCTAACAGGAACAAGAGGACTTCAAGGGACATCAACCCCTGTGGCCAGGACCACCTCACCTGCCCGTGGACCACAGAAAGACCACATCATGCCCATAGCATCCTTGAGGATCTTCAGCATCCTGTATTCTTGCATCAGATCTACTTCCATAGAAACCTATAGCACGAGGATGAAAGTGCCTGCTCCATCGATTGATGTAACTGTTGCTGAAGGTCTTTCTGGTCCCACTGACAGGTTCCCTGCCAGAGGCAGTTGACTAAAGTAACTGAAAATAACCACGTCAATCTAAGATATTCCTGAAAATGTTTTTATTGAATTTGCCAATGCCTGTTCATGGTTAAGTGAAAAAGTGCATATTTAGAATACCTTGTAAAATCTGTATCCAAATCCCTCTGGTGGATCTTTTTCATTTTGGAGTCTACAAATATATTTTAAAAAACAGTCTATTTTAATAAATTGATGTCCGATTTCTTGCGTGTCCCCTGCATTTCGTCTTCAATTATTTTGGTGCTTTTTAAATACTTTACATTTGTTCTTTTGTGTAAGCCTGGCTGCTCAGAGCCACAACTTCCCAGGGTTGAGCTAAAGGTTTCACAAACTAAACTGACTGGTCCTATCGTGTTGGTAAGTGTATTACACAATGAGGTTGCACAGCCATACAATATAATATGCTCCATTTACTCACACACACTCAAAAAATAATAAATATGATTCTGTGACAAAAAAGATAATCTTTTTCTTTTCAGTACAAAAGACAACATATATACTTAAAAAAAATATTTATTGTATATTTGCTAACTTTTTCAAAGTTCAGTTTTCATCTGCTTCGTAAGAGGTAAACATTTGCCATTTGTTAAATCCTTCATATGTTACAAATATAATGCCAGAAGCTGCCAAGACTGCCAACTCATGTTTTGTGATATCGAAAATTGCTTCATCAGGGCAATGCTTCAGTGTTCGGTCTTCAAGATAGAAAACAACGCTGTAATAAAAATAAAAATGTATAACTGCACTCAATAATTTTAGTAATATTGGAATATAGAAACAATAAGTTAGAACACTATGAGCTAGATCAATCAACACTTGTTCCAATGCAACATGGTTTTTGATGCAAAGCCTTATCTACTAACATTTGTAGACAAGGCTTTGCTCAAAAACATGTGCCTCTGTGAGCCAGACACAAAACAGTAAAAACTGTGTTTTTTCTACAAACATTTTGAACAGTAAACATACAAAACTGTAAAAAGTTTAAAAGTACATCTGAGCAAAAGTACTTTGCACTGAAAGTGTACTCTTTCAGTACAAAACTACACTAATCATGACACACACACATTTGAACCAGTGCCAGCACTTGGGAAGAGAGCATATAGTGGTGCCCTGCTTTCTCCCTATCACTCAAGGCAGTACCACAAATTTGGTTGCTGTGCTGCTTTGCACAAATTATTAGTACATTTATTGAATGAGCCGCCAATAGAAATTTAGCAAATGTGCCCCAAATAGAAAGGAAATCCATTAGATAAGTTATATAGTTAATTAAAAGTTATTAGTTCTATATTTAATTCACAAATCATTCCATATCAGCAGGACAAGTTGATAGGCATTCTTGGCGAATTGACAGACCACATATGCAATTTTCATGTGTCAGATCTTCTGCCATCAAAGTACTAGTGAAGTTATTTAATTAATCTAAAAACAAATGTGTCTATTAAATTGGTGCTGTTATCAATATATAATAGTTCCTATGCATATACACTCTGTGGCAATATGTTTACGCTTATTTTTACTGGATTTATAAATTGCATGGCTGTCCAAGGGCTTCCCAGCGTGTGGAGAGAAAGTGTTTGTAAGAGGGTTTAGTGAGTCATCATGGGAATAGCCATGTCTTTATTTTTTTCCTGAAACTGAGTTCATCTCTTAACAGTCTCATTTCCTTGGTCATGGAGTTCCAAAGATTCGGAACCAGGTGTGAGAATGATCTTCCTCCCCATCTTGATCTTTTTATCCTCAACACCTTCTTGAGATGGTCTGATGATGATCTGAGAGACCTCTTAGGCACGTATGGGGAGATAAGTGGCCTAAGCAAGGCTGGGCCCTTGTCACTCATAGCTTTGTGAGCCAGGCATAGAGATTTAAATTTGATCCTCGCTTGGATGTGCAGCAACTGAAGCTGTTTCAGAAAAGCTTTCACTGAATCTTGTCTGGGTATTTTTAGAAGTAGCTTAGCTGCCACGTTTTTGGACATCCATCAATCTGTTCACCACATATTTTGGAGAGCCCAGATACAGGGAGTTGCCGTAGTCTAGCCGAGAGACTACCAGAGCCTGTACCACAGTTCTCCGTATCTGTTCAGGAATAAGAGCTAGGATCTTGCGGATCATTCGGAGTGTACCAATTTTTTTTGCTTGTATTTTCATAGAACGATTGTGATCCAGCCACATCCCCAATTTTTGTATTCACCATTTGGGAATGGGGGAGTACCCAGTTCTTGTGGCCAGTTCAGTTTTATCGCCCTTCAGCTTTAAGCTTCAGCTGGCCATCCATCAAGCCACTTTTTCCACGCAAGATACTAGTTGGATGTAATTGGACTTGGGGCCCTCTGACACCGATACTACAAGATGTGTGTCATCTGCGTATGATACAATTGATATGCCATACTCCTGAACAATATTGGACAATGGACACATGTATAAGCTAAACAATGTGGGGCTGAGCGCGGATCCCTGTGGGACTCCGCATGTGACCTGCAAAACATCAGAAATATGGCATCCCGCCTGTCCCATTACTGCTAAAGATGATGATATAAGATAACTTTTTACATTGCTCATTATTTATAGATGTTAGTAATTGCTAGTTTTATAAAGATTTGCTTCTAAAGAGCACCATGTTGGAAATTTAGATTAGTTTACAATTTGTTGCCACATTATTTATAATGTTATGTAGAATTTGCATAATGACCTCATGACATGAATTATTTCATACATTCATAAACCAATATTTTTTCAACAGTGATTTGTTGCTCTGATGAAGTGATGCTGTGATATAGAGAAACATGTTGCTTGATTAAAGTAATTTAGAATGTATAGTCACCCTGCACATCATGTTATTGAGAGTCTGGATAATGCCTAAATGAAATTAATTAATGCATTTCTAATTTAATATTTTTCCAGCACTGATTTGTTGCTCTGTTCAAGCAATATTTTGATCTAGCAAAACATTGCTAAATTAAAGTAGTTTACTCTTTGTGGTTACGATACTTATAGTGTTATTTATTATCTAGATAATGACTAAATGACAATTTCAATAAATTCCTTAACCTGTTTAAACGTATCTAGAACCCTATTTAAATATTCCTGATTTATGCCCTTATGTGGTTATATCAAATCATATCCTTATAAAGGCATAAGAATCATACCCATATTAAGTCATAGCCAATGCAGTTAAAATACGGCAAGGCTACTCCCATAGACTCCTAGAAAGCACAACGCGTTCTTAAACAAACCAAGCCTCCGGCAGCCCGGAAATTCCCCCTGCTTCTGTATTGATTTGTCCTAGAACACCTGGAGTCCTGAAAGAACTGCGAGTTCTTAGTGACGTCTTATGTCCAACCTTACGTCAAACTCGGCACCTTCCAGGTATAAATATACCAGATTCTGCCCTAGCAAAACACACAGTGGTTTGGAGCAGATCGGCTATCTACTTGCCCGACGCCCTGCTGTAGCGAGTGCCGAAGGAAGCCGACCCTCCCATTGACGCACTGAGAGAGACGCTGTCTTTTCTCCTGCCGAGAAATCCAGCTCCAGTGTTTCCCTGTCACCCTTGCGGGTTGCTGGGAGATCGAGTCCTGAGAGAGAGATACAAGACCTCCTTCATTCTATAACCAAGGTACGGAGCTGATTAGACCGTTTAGAGAATTCTTAATTCAGATTCTTGGCAGAACCGATCTTAACTCAAACTGCAGCTCACTTACTCCTTCCCACGTACTAGGCTTAGGTTAGGTACACCAGGGTAGGCGTATCTTAGAAGCACCAGTTGAGTAAGTTTAGTCATGATATTATCAATGTATATATTTTATCTATTTTAAACACCGTATGGCTTAGAAACCATACCATGCTTTTACAGTATTATTTCATAATACTCCTTTTACTGTACGCACTTTACTTTATGACAAGTATTGCATTTGTAGCAACTCACTTCTCTTGCACGAGAAAGATGACTGTTCAATAAATAACCTCTTTTATTGAAAACGCCTGTCTCTCTGTTTCTCTGCACTTCTGGTGAAAGTAAGCATGCACGATTGACTGAGTAAAATAGTTATCTATTGTTTCCGCGACTCTGGGGGTATACTCCTTATTCTGGAGGGAGCAAAGTTGTCATGTTTATGCGGTTGTCTGAAAATAATCCCTTCTTGTGTACTCGAGTAAGGTTCTAGTGACCTCTGAGCTAGCTGGCATTCATAATTAAGTCTAACATATTCAATAGAGACCTAGTCGACCTAAGGCCTACGTCTAAACTATCGTTTATGTTATTCCAATGCGCAGAGCCTATTGGGAATATAGGAACTACACTACATGGCGCCCAACGTTTGGTAAGGTGATAATTTAACGTAAGATAATAGAGTAACTCAGTCGTGCTTTTCACACCGACCCCTTTTTCCCGTAAAAACTCCAATAGACGTCCGGAGTTAGTGAAAGGTTAATATCCGCCAAAACTTAGTAGGAGGAAAGTCCTATGTATTAGTTTTTTGTTTAGTCAACGTTGAAGGATACAGTGTTCCAAAATATTGTGCACCTAATCTTTGTTTCCTTGAAACTTGCTCTGCAAACTTTCGGTTAGAACATGTCGGAAAGTGACGAAGAAAGGGAGAGAGCTAGAATAGCAGCTCAAGTGGTCTTAGATGACACAGCTCTCCAACAAAATGACCCGGATGCTATATTCATCGCGGCAAATATAAGGAAAACCATAACTCTAAAACTTATAGAAATGGAGTATCATCAAGAGGTGGTACAGTCATATTTGTGTTAGAGGCTCATGAATATCGGCAGACAGAGGTATTCTATTCATGGATAACATTACCAGCAGCAAATGCTGTGACAAACGATTTCCACTACTACAAAACAGAGGAACCTCCAGAGGAATACGTCCCTTTTGATGACGTTCAAATTCCACTAACCTACCAAGAGCATCAGCTCTGGTTTAATCGCGCCCTAAAACATCAAAATCACATTACCAGACTCGGTCCACTAGGTAGACCAGGAGCCACATGGCCGGTTCTAGCCAGCTATACACCACATCCTGACATTGGAAAAATGTCAAGCGGAGAACTTTTAGTTCAGCTAAAACAACTAATTAAAATACATAGACAATTGGTACAATATGTCATGCAGACTTTAACAGTCCAACCAGCAATAAAAATTCCACAGCACACCCCTCACCAGGGGAACACAAATAAAATTACACCACAGACTATACAATCAGTCATTGGCAAATTACCCGCAAAACGGGAACAAATTCCGTTCTGGTTAGCTCAAAAAATTACTCAAAAAGAGGCAGTATTTCCTGATACTACACCTAATGAAAAACACAGAATTCTGACAATCTGTCTACCAATGGGGATTGCACCACATGTGGAGGACTGTGACACTTGGGGAACAGTCTTTGCTTCGATATACACAAAAACATATGGTGTTCCGTCTATGGCGGTTATACCAGACATACTGAGACAGATTCAAAATGAATACGGTCTGGAGCCTGCTTTAAATATAGGTATGAAATTACTGAAAGACTTTAAGCAAGTCTCGTCTATACTACTAGCCAACATAAAAGGAGAAGCAGCATCTGTGGCGATCAGTCAAAAATTAAAAGAAACAGATATAGCAGAACAACCTTTTGAACTTGCCAGAATAATTGAAAAGTGCTATGAAGAATTAGGTAGAGATAGTATGGGTGGGAAACGACTAAAACCACAACTAACTGAAAATCCTGAAAAAAGCTTTATTAAGAATAATCTCATAACCCCAAAAAAGAAGTGGGAGGGTAATAAACAAACCACTCCCAGTGAAAACCAGTTTCAGTCCAGAGGAAGGTCTCCCCAACGGAGAAATAGATCTCCAGGTCGTGGGGACAGGTCTCCACAACGGGAGCCCTCTGAAAAAAGATACAACCTTAGAAATAGAGATAATTTAAGAAAACCTGACAGATATCAAGATAATGATACACGTCCCTCTCGATCTTTTCAGACTTCCTCACAGAAATCGTAAAGAAGAGGACGGTTAGAACATAAAGAAGAGCACGTCAAGTCCAAAGACAAGGAACCTGCTCATCAAAGTAAAAAATTACAATTTCCCAAAAAGAAGGTAGCTAGTATTAAAATAAAACATGCCGAGGATTCTGAGGACACAACTCAAGAACGGAGAATGGGCCCAGATAATGCTAGACAGCGCAGCAGAAGTGACTATAGCTCGCAAGATCCTGATGAATCTTCTGGAGACAGTGGACACGAATGAATACATTCAGGTGGAAACTGCGGACACCAGAGTTAGCGTAACCCATAAATTATATGAAATAACATTACGTATAGAAGGGGACAAAACTAGGAAAATAAGAGGTCTCTTTTGGGAGAATCTTTCTAAAGGCTATGATATCCTTTTAGCAGAAAACAACTGGCCCCCAGAGTTTGTCAGGGAGTGCCCACATGGCGAAGAAATGATTATGCCTGCCTTCACAAATCACATTCCAATTCATAAAAAATACACATATGCTGGAAAATGGGCAGTGGCCCAAGCCCCTGCATTATATAAAAATTATGTAGGATGGGATGAGAATTCTCCTCACCATAAAATTCAGTTTAAAAATCAACCTACTGCACAGAGGCAGTATCCTGTTAAGCAAGAAGCTACAACAGACACCTAAACTCTTGTTGCAAAACATTTGCAGTACAAAACTCACACAGTGCAGCATTAATGAATAACATTGTGCGCAAAAAATATAAAACGACATTAGATATTTCAAATGGTTTCTTCTGTCAAAACATTGCACCAGAAAGCAGGTATTTGACCGCTTTCTCCAGTATGGGGGACCAAAGAAAATGTTGTCGTCTCCCCCAGGGATTCAAGAACAGCCCAGGATTATTTTCAGCCAGGGTAACAGAATTACTACAAATGTATGATGATGAGGCATTATCTTACGTCGATGACATCTATCTTACAGACGATGACCTGGAGACACACTTGAAAAGAGTGAACACCATTATACTTGGGTTCGCATCTGAAGGGTACAAATTCAACTTTAAAAAATCACGAATTGCCCACCTCACTGTCCTATTTTTAGGATATGAATTATCAAGTGAAGGCAAAAGCCTAGCAGACAACTTCTTAGAGAAGTGTGCAGTGCTCCAAGCTCCAAAAACGCTGAAAAACTTACAATCAATTCTAGGTTTCCTGAATTTCGGAAGAACTTACATTCTAAACTCCGCAGAAAGGGTTAAACCCCTCTACGAATTAATAAAACCTGATTTCAAACCAATTAATTGGACACAGAAACACACAATTTTTTTACGATCATTACAAACAGACATGTTAACTAAAACAAAACTGCAAACACACGCAAACGAACGCAACCTTGTAATCCGCATCATCCCAGGAAGATGCAGATTTACGTACCTGACCTCTAATGAGGGAGAAACGGTACCAATAGCTTATAAATCACACTTGTACACACAAGCTGAAATGAAATTCAGTTCTACTGAAAAAATTCTGACTTCGGTTCAGACTGCTGTAGCAAATGAAAAAGCCCTAGCCCAAGGGAAGAGCATATTTGTTTTAAAAGCAGTATCAGCCCTTGAGGCAGTAACAAGACCGAGCATTCCAAATGCTATGGCATTAGATCCAAAATTGATACAATGGGTTAATTCTCTTGCTGCAACAGACGTGATACACGCATTTCATCCCAAAATGAAAAACCTAGAACATCTAGAATACGAACATGAATGTCCTCTGTCGATCGAAATTCTGCCTCTCGAACAGTACGCCTGTGTTAACTACACAGACAGATTTGCACAACACTCCGTTGTGGATAAACACGTTTACAATGCAGCATGTGCGATTGTTAAAGGTCGCTGGCGCATAGGTAAATTCAGACCAATGGTCACTAAAACTGAATCACTCAGAGATTTTACAGCTCAGCGAGCTGAACTACTGGCTTTCAAGATGGTGCTTGAAAATACCGATCGCTAATTCCCCACACTAATAGTGTGCGATTCGTATTATTGCGTCCAATTTTACAATGAATACTTGCAGAACTGGGTTCAAAACGGTTTCAAAGATGCAAAAGGTGGCACAATCAAGCATAAAATGCTTTGGGAACAAGTAGTTATTTTTCCAAAAGAACTACAAAAGACTCACGTGATACATACACTGAGTCATCAACGTGATGGCGTTCACGTTGCAGGGAATTCATTGGCTGATGAGGCCGCAAAGGCAGCTGTGCAAACGGCTTCCGTAGCTGTGATCACACGGACAAAAACAAAAACAGACAGCGAAATAATCAAGCTGTCACTGCTTCAGTCAAAGACAGTGGTAAGACACTCCCGAAAGGCTTTCCAGTAAAGTACTCATACAAAACTGATGCGAATAATGTTCCTTTTGCTGTAATCCCTGGCGTGGGGGATAGGACAATTCCAAACATGGAACACAGGTTAGGACTAATTTTAGCGGCACATGAAGGGCTCGCTTCTGCACATGCTGGTGTTTCCGCCACAGTATCGTTATTAAAACAGAGATATTGGTGGCCACGCATGAGAAAACAGACTAGCAACTATGTTTTAGAATGTGAAATATGCCACAAAATGAAGGTATCAACAGTGAAACGACCTGCACAGACGCCCCTTCTAATCTCAGATAAACCATTAGCATGTGTTTACCTGGACAACTGTGGTCCCTTACAAAGGGATGGCAACTATAAATATATCATGGTCGCAGTATATTCCTGCACGAGATTCATTTGGGAAACATCCTTTACAACGTAACTATTACCACGCAGTGCTATTACAACGCAGGTTTTACAATGAAAACCATTACAACGCATTGCGCTGGGGGGCGCTCTAGGATAGGGAATAGAATTAATTTACTATCCAACACCTTCCCTAGTGTCCACGGGGACTGGAGTTGGAATGGTAAATTAAACTATTCACTATCCAGCACCCCAAAGCGCTATGCGTTGTAATGGTATGCGTTGTAAAAACCGCGTTGTAAAAGAGAGCGTGGTAAAAGCATGCATTGTAACGTCATACATCCGATTCATTTGGATGTGGCCCCAGCGCTCGGCTGACGCCAGAACTGTTATAAAAGATTTGCGAGTCTTCATCGGCACATACGCAATTGGCATGCTACATTCTGACCAGGGTCCTGCGTTTAGCTCTCGAGCTTACAAGAAGGCCATGGCCAGCTTGGGCATTGCATTGCGGTACTCTAGTCCATTCCATCCTGAGGGAAATGCGGAAGTGGAAAGAAAAAACCATGACATAAAGCAATCTATAACAGCAAGGGTATTAGGTTCGTGTGATGGGTGGGTCAAACATCTAATAAGTGTCCAACGTAGTCTTAATAATCTGCCAAGACATTCTCTGGGTGGACTCACTCCGTATGAACTTTTGTTTGGTACTGGAATGATAATCGAAGACCTCGATAATTAGACTTCAGTGGTGGAACAAAAAACCTTTGATATCAAAGATCGTTTGGCTGTTTTACAGGACTTAAATGAAACAAGAAGAAGTCTAAGTAACACAAAGCTAAAGCCAACAGCCACTGAAGAAAAACCACCTGTCCCAGCAAGACCTGTCTGGATTCCAAAGATTGGGGATCTGGTCAGAGAAAAGATCGTTGTGAAGAAGGAATTCGGGCCTTCTTACAGAAAAGCAGTACCTGTCTTAGCTATCAGCGGGACAAGATCAGTAGTACTACCGCCCCTTGCTGGTAAAAAGGAGAACAGAGTTGTATCAATCGACCTGGTAAAACCACAATCATGTGGCCAATAATAAGTAGAAGGCCCATTGGACTCCCAAGATGTAGCAGAAGACCAAACCTTGCTACAATTCAAGAGGTTCAACTGAGAGACTAATCACATTTGATAAACCTGCAGTGAATAAAAAATGACTATGCAACAAAGCCATGGAACTTGTGCCTCTTGAAATCCAAATTGCAACAGCTCGTCAAGAAACACCAATCTACAATGATGTAGCTTCTGACCATACAAATCCAAAGATTAATGAAAATCCGGAAGCAATTCCAACAATTGACAGAACTGCATCCAAGTGAACATGAAGAAAAGCCAGCAAATACAACTTTCAAAGAAAAAATAACTGAACTCTTTCATCAGCTTGGAGAAACATATCTGATTTCACCATGGATTGAATTGTGGATTGTGTTAGGTGTACTTTTCCTCCTACCCTGGCTCATTTTGGTTTTAAGCTTGGGAAGAATGATTGATGGAAAATACAGTACAATGGACACAGCAAGTCAGAACATCAACTTGGTTCTAAAGCCTCACAGATCTTCTCACATTGAAAAAAGAGAACTATCATCAGTAAACATCACAGCCATTCCTATACCTGGTGGTGTAGCATGGGACGCTACTGATTATGACATCTATGGCCCGGTTGAACTCTTGAAATATCCACACCAGTTCAAGGTTTTTTAAAGTGACTTTGTATCACCTAGTACTTTCTCTGATGATTGGGACTTTGAAAATATTAATAATATGATGTCAGATTTAGAAATGTCAGCAAAATTTACAGAACATGATTATTTAGAAGGTTCATCAGATTATGAAGAAATGTATTGCTTTAATCATTGTGGGCAAGACTATTTGCATAAATCTGCTAATCCTAGAAATGTTTTCACTTATAATCAATGGGAACATTGTCCAACACCGCCAAAAGGCAGCTCGAAAACATTTTATGAGAAATTCCCATACTTCTCAGGATTTAATAACACTGATCCAGAAACGTTTTATTTTAAGATTCACAATAAGACAGGAATGAAAAACATGTTGACAAATACTAAATTGATATACTCTACAAAATTTTATGAAAAAATGTCTACATTTGGTTTTGAATTTTGGAAAAACAACATTGAGACAAAAACAGTCTGGGGTACAAAAGATTGGCAGGTACAAGGTTTAGAATCATTATTCAGAGCCTGCATGATCCCAAAACAGATAATGGTCCTGAATAACACCATTCAACAAACAACCTGTCCTGGCCTAGCCAAGATAATGGACTTAAACAAACCGTCTACACCAAAGCCCCTACCTGATAGTAATAGCACTACAGATGTGGAGATAGACGTATCCCATATTTTACACCAAAACAGAACTAATCCTGATTGGAGAAAATGGTTGATCTGGCCCACAGACACTAATAACTGTCAAGATAGATTCCTGAACAAAATACAGGGGTTCAAACAGAACAGGCCAGACCCAAGATATTCCCAGAGACAACATCCAGGGATAATAACAACATACAGTGTAGGAAAACTATGCCTCGAATGGCTACAGAAATCTACACTACCTGAAATTAAGCAACACTTGACTTTACTTAAAGAAGGTGCTGACTTGCGAGATTTCTTATTGGGACCTCGCAAACAGCGTCAAAAACGTTTCATAAACGCCGGTATATACGCTGCTTACAACGAAGCTTGGAAAGTAACGCAAATTGAAACTGCTTGAAAAAATACGAAAAAATGATCGTATTAATTTGGAAAAATTACTGTCTGTAGTGGACAATGGGTTAACGACTCTGTCCTCCAGAAATTATTCACTGGACAGCATTGTATCATCTGCTATTGATATAATAGAACAGGATATGCTAATGTTACAACATGGCCAGTCCCAATTACGTTCTATTGTACAGTTAGGCTGGACGTTACAAAACCTCCGTTCAGGCTACGTGCCATGGCGTCTAATCAACACAACGTCATTATTTTCTATCTTTAACCTTACTGATAAACAAATCTCTTTGGCACAAAAAGGAGCAGACTATACGGTGCTGAGCACTGAAAAACTAGAAAGATTGCCATTGGCAGTCTACGAAAGACCTGTCATTGTCTACGAAAGACCTGTCATTGAATGGATAATACATGGCACAATTACAAATCCGACTTTTCAGTTTCAATATTGCCAAAAGCACATACCAACGGGCCTGTATGAAAGGTTGGGTAAAGGGTACATCAAGTCAACCTGGAATTTACCTTACACACATAGATGTTACAGTGGGGGGAAAAAAGAGGTATTTCTTAGTTGTAACAACTGTAAAAACTCACTGAGCGGTACACTTCTGTGTCAAGGAATTAACTTGCATGGAGCCTGCACAGGTTCAACAAATAACCTTTCATGCCACCTGCACGGCACCCCTGCTACACAAATATATCCTTTTTCCAGACAACTTTCCAACGGCAGTTACATTATGTTAAGTGACCGCAGCTGTTGTGGCATAGTGCCAGGAACTGCCTATCTCGTCAGTGTATATCCAGGGTCACTTGCTGTATGCAAGTATTGTATCCAAACAGCAAACCAGACAAGGAGGCAACGATATGGCCTTCTCTGAATATCTCTTCTATTCGAATTGATACTTCAAGCAGAATGAATTCTATTCTTTTACAAAGAACTGTGCCTTTAACCTCGTCTAGAGAAACGTATGATCTGCAAGTCGCAAGAACAGCAGCAGAGATACATGCATTATTATCAACAAATTGCCCCGTACATTTCGTAGAAATGTTAAGTCAAATCTTAAACATGTCTGATACCAGTGGCATTGCACATGTATTTAAGACAATTTTTTCGGGACTGTTAGCACCCTTTGAAGCAGTCCTGAGCATCTTCCCGAATTTCGTGCACTCTGTGTTCGGTGGCCTGCCTCTCATCTTGGGACTCGTAGCAGGAATCTTATTTTTGTTCCTTCTGCTTCGATGTGGCAAGTCCAGCCACAGACAAAACTCATGTTACAATGGAAGAAACGCTCCTAGCAATGCGATACCGAAATCGGATTACTAAAGTCCTCGGCTTGGCTCGGTTAAGAGATCTGAATACCACCTGGTTTCTTTCATTCAGACCAATCTGGCAAGATTGCATCCTACCTGTTCTACGATGACTGCTCTGCGGAGAAGAATGCGTTCTAGACGTCTGTCTCACACTCCCATCAGCAGTACCTATGGATATCGATACTTTGCTTGGTTCGGTAACGGCTCATGCAACGTGTTGTCCCCAGCGGCTACCTATTCTGATGACGAAATTCGTTGAGACCTCATCATTACGATTAGGTGGCGGTGAGGTATGAGATGAAACCGGCACACTGGTACAACCTTCCGTGACCATTGCTGATCTAGACACTGATGACGGCAATGCTTCTCACATATGCACTATTTCTACATGGTCCAACTTTCACCTACTGTTGTAGACAAATTCTTTGCCAGCCTATCTGAGTTAATGTTTTCCCCTAACAACGAGAATAGCTTTTGAAAACATGAGCACACAGCATTCCCTGAACTCTGAATTCGACCTTCAGTTTTGATAAACAAAACTGTGGAACTATTTTTCCCTGAAAGCGAAATTATTTTTTCCCCGTTCCCAAAACATTTACCTTTTTGGCACATGATACTCTGCTGAAAGTAGAACTATTCTTAGAGAACAAGATTTCTATTTTTGAAAACTCTAGAGACAATATTTTGATTTAGCCTCTATCACATGTACCGTGTCGTATAAATATGTCATGAAATGTTCTCGACCTTCTCTTCTGTATTAAGAGCCATTTCATAAATGTAATTTTCGTGATTCATTCAGTCAACATTCTAATGTACAAATATATGCATTATCTGAATGATACCACTGCTTACAAAGACGTACAGTATCCTACTCATTTTCGTGTATATACCATTTCAAATGCATTTTATGTATTTTGGGGTTGGATGGAAAACACATGCATTGCTATATGTTTAAAATTGCTTAGTATTTAGTAATGATGGACATTATACGTGGAGTGGGTGTTGTTAACGTATCTAGGACCCTATTTAAATATTCCCGATTTATGCCCTTATGTGGTTATATCAAATCATATCCTTATAAAGGCATAAGAATCATACCCATTTTAAGTCATAGCCAATGCAGTCCAAATACGGCAAGGCTACTCACATAGACTCCTAGAAAGCACAACGCGTTTTAAACAAACCAAGCCTCCAGCAGCCCGGGAATTCCCCCTGCTTCTGTATTGATTTGTCTTAGAACTCCTGGAGTCCTGAAAGAACTGCGAGTTCTTAGTGACATCTTATGTCCAACCTTACGTCAAACTCGGCACCTTCCAGGTATAAATATACCAGCATCTGCCCTAGCAAAACACATGGTGGTTTGGAGCAGATCGGCAATCTACTTGCCCGACGCCCTGCTGTAGCGAGTGCCGAAGGAAGCCGACCCTCCCATTGACGCACTGAGAGAGACGCTGTCTTTTCTCCTGCCGAGAAATCCAGCTCCAGTGTTTCCCTGTCACCCTTGCGGGTTGCTGGGAGATCGAGTCCTGAGAGAGAGATACAAGACCTCCTTCATTCTATAAACAAGGTACGGAGCTGATTAGACCCTTAGAGAATTCTTGATTCAGATTCTTGGCAGAAACTATCTTAACTCAAACTGCAACTCACTTACTCCTTCCCACGTACTAGGCTTAGGTTAGGTACACCGGGGTAGGCATATCTTAGAAGCACCAGTTGAGTACGTTTAGTCATGGTTTTATCTATGTATATATTTTATCTATTTTAAACACCGTATGGCTTAGAAACCATACCATGCTTTTACAGTATTATTTCATAATACTCCTTTTACTGTACGCACTTTACTTTATGACAATAATTGCAATTGTGGCAACTCACTTCTCTTGCATGAGAAAAAAGACTGTTCAATAAATAACCTCTTTTATTGAAAACGCCTTTCTCTCTATTTCTCTGCGCTTCTGGTGAAACTAAGCATGCACGATTGACTGAGTAAAATAGTTATCTATTGTTTCCGCGACTCTGGAGATATACTCCTTATTCTGGAGGGAGCAAAGTTGTCATGTTTATGCGGTTGTCAGAAACTAATACCTTCTTGTGTACTCGAGAAAGTTTCTAGTGACCTTTGAGCTAGCTGGCATTCATAATTAAGTCTAACATATTAAAAAGAGACCTAGTCGACCTAAGTCCTACGTCTAAACTATCGTTTATGTTATTCCAATGCGCAGAGCCTATTGGGGATATAGGAACTACACTAC
Organism: Lissotriton helveticus; assembly: GCF_964261635.1. NCBI lineage: Eukaryota > Metazoa > Chordata > Amphibia > Caudata > Salamandridae > Lissotriton > Lissotriton helveticus. The sequence goes on along the minus strand of NC_136071.1, from coordinate 966,559,788 downwards.
ATGGCGCCCAACGTTTGGTAAGGCGATAATTTAACACTAGAGTAACTCAGTCGTGCTTTTCACACAGACCCCTTTTTCCCGTAAAAACTCCAATAGACGTCTGGAGTGGGTAAAAGGTTAATATCCGCCAAAACTAGTAGGACGAGAATCCTAGGTATTAGTTTTTGGTTTAGTCAACGTTAAAGGTTACAGTGTTCCAAAATGATGTGCACCTAATCTTTGTCTCCTTGAAAATTGCTCTGCAAACTTTCAGCCAGTAAAATGAAATGAAGACGAAAGAGATGCTTTGGCAGCTCAACTTTTAGCGGAGGACACAAGTCTCCGGCAAGATGACCCGGATGCTATAATCATCCCAGTCAATGTAAGGAAGAGTGTAACTTACAAACTTATAAATAATGGAGTATCATCAAGAGGTGGTACGGTCATATTTGTGGTAGAGGCCCATGAATATCGGCAGACAGAGGTATTCTATTCATGGATACATTTTCCGGCAGCAAATGCTGTGACACGCGATTTCCACCACTACAAAATAGAGGAATCTCCAGAGTAATACGTCCCTTTCGATGATGTTGAAATTCCACTAACTTACCAAGAGTATCAGCTCTGGTTTAATGGCGCCCTAAACATTACCAGGCTCGGTCCACTAGGTAGACCAGGAGCCACATGGCCGGTTCTAGCCAGCTATACACCACATCCTGACATTGAAAGAATGTCAGACAGAGAACTTTTAGTTCAGCTAAAACAATTAATTAAAATACATAGACAATTGGTCCAATATGTCATTTGGACTTTAACAGTCCAACCAGCAATAAAAATTCCACAGCACAACCCTCACCAGGGGTACACAAATAAAATTACACCACAGACTATACAATCAGTCATTGGCAAATTACCCGTAAAACGGGAACAAATTCCGTTCTGGTTAGCTCAAAAAATTACTCACATAGAGGCAGTATTTCCTAATACTACACCTAATGAAAAACACAGAATTCTGACAATCTGTCTACCAATGGGGATCGCACCACATGTGGAGGACTGTGACACTTGGGGAACAGGCTTTGTTTCGATATACACAAAAACACATGGTGTTCCGTCTATGGCGGTTATACCAGACGTACTAAGACAGATTCAAAATGAATACGGTTCAGAGCCTACTTTAAATCTAGGTATGAAATTTCTGAAAGACTTTAAGCAAGTCTCGGCTATACTACTAGCCAACATAAAAGGAGAAGCAGCATCTGTGGCGATCCGCCAAAAATTGAAAGAAACAGATATAGCAGAACAACCTTTTTAACTTGCCAGAATAATTAAAAAATCTTATGAAGAATTAGGTAGAGATAGTTTGCGTGGGAAACCACTAAAACCACAACTAACTGAAAATCCTGAAAAGAGCTTTATTAAGAATAATCTCATTACTCCAAAAAAGAAGTGGGAGGGTAATAAGCAAACCACTCCCAGAGGAAGGCCTCCCCCACGGAGAAATAGATCTCCAGAACGGGGGGCAGGTCTCCACAACGGGAGCCCTCTGAAAAAAGATACAACCTTAGAAACAGGGATAATTTAAGAAAACCTGACAGATATCAAGATAATGATACACCTCCCTCTCGATCTTTTCAGACTTCCTCACAGAAATTGGAAAGAAGAGGATGGTCAGAACACAAAGAAGAGCGCATCAAGTCCAAAGACAAGGAACCTGCTCATCAAAGTAAAAAATTACAATTTCCCAAAACGAAGATAGCTAGTATTAAAATAAAACATGCCGAGGATTCTGAGGACACAACTCAAGAACGGAGAATGGGCCCAGACAATGCTAGACAGCGCAGCAGAAGTGACCATAGATCGCAAGATCCTGATGAATCTTCTGGAGACAGTGGCAAGAATGAATACATTCAAGTGGAAACTGCAGACACCAGAGTTAGTGTACCCCATAAATCATATGAAATAACATTACGTATAGAAGGAAACAAAACTAGGAAAATAAGAGGTCTCTTTTGGGAGAACCTATCTAAAGGCTATGATATCCTGCTAGCAGAGAAAGACTGGCCATCAGATGTTGTCAGGGAGTGCCCACATGGCGAAGAAATGATTATGCCTGCCTTCTCAAATCACATTCCAATTCATAAAAAATACACATATGCTAGAAAATGGGCAGTGGCCCAAGCCCCTGCATTATACAAAAATCATGTAGGATGGGATGAGGATTCTCCTCACCATAAAATGCAGTTAAAACATCAACCTACTGCACAGAGGCAGTATCCTGTTATTAAGCAAGAAGCTAAAAAACAAGTCAGGGAGATCTTAGATCAACTTTAATACCAGGGGGTGATTGAAACATGCACCTCACAAATGAACAACCCTTTGTTTCCTGTCTCCAAACCGGACGATTCATATCGTCTAGTTTTGGACTACAGACACCTAAACTCTTGTTGCAAAACATTTGCAGTACAAAACTCACACAGTGCAGCACTAATGAATAACATCGTGCGCAAAAAATATAAAACGACATTAGATATTTCAAATGGTTTCTTCGGTCAAAACATTGCACCAGAAAGCAGGTATTTGACCGCTTTCTCAAGTATGGGGGCTCAAAGGCAATTTTGTCGTCTCCCCCAGGGATTAAAGAACAGCCCAGGATTATTTTCAGCCAGGGTAACAGAATTAATACAAATATATGATGATGAGGCATTATATTATGTCGACGATATCTATCTTACAGACGATGACCTGGAGACACACTTGAAAAGAGTAAACACCACAATAGTTGGGTTGCATCTGAAGGGTACAAATTCAACTTTAAAAAGTCACAAATTGCCCACCTCACTGTCCTATTTTTAGGATATGAGTTATCAAGGGAAGGCAAAAGCCTAGCAGACAACTTCTTAGAGAAGTGTGCAGTACTCCAAGCTCCGAAAACGCTGAAAAACTTACAATCAATTCTAGGTTTCCTGAATTTCGGAAGAACTTACATTCTAAACTACGTAGAGAGGGTTAAACCTCTCTACGAATTAATAAAACCTGATTTCAAACCAATTAATTGGACTCAGAAACACACAAACATTTTACGATCAATACAAACAGACATGTTAACTAAAACAAAACTGAAAACACGCGCAAACGAACGCAACCTTGTAATCCTTATAAATCACACTTGTACACACAAGCTGAAATGAAATTCAGTTCTACTGAAAAAATTCTGACTGCGGTCAAAACTGCTGTAGCAAAAGAAAGAGCCCTAGCCCAAGGCAAGAGAATATCTGTTTTAACAGCAGTATCAGCCCTTGAGGCAGTAACAAGACCGAGCATTCTGAATGCTAAAGCTTTAGATCCAAAATGGATACAATGGGAAAATTCTCTTGCTGCAACAGAGGTGATACACACATTTGATCCCAAAATGAAAAAGCTAGAACATCTAGAATAAGAATATGAATGTCCTCTGTCAATCGAAATTCTGCCTCTCGAACATTACTCCTGTGTAATCTACACAGACGTATCTCCACATAACTACGTTGTGGATAAACAAGTTTACAATGCAGCATGCGCGATTCTTAAAGGTCGCTGGCGCATAGGTAAATTCAGACCAATGGTCACAAAAACTGAATCACTCAGAAACTGTACAGCTCAGCGAGCTGAACTACAAGCTTTAAAGATGGCACTTGAAAATGCCGATCGTGAATTCCCGACACTAATAGTGTGCGATTCGTATTATTGCGTCCATTCTTATAATAATTTCATGCAGACCTGGATTGAAAACGGTTACAAAGATGAGACAGGTGTCAAAATCAAGCATAAAAAACTATGGGAACAAGTAGTTCTTTTCAGAAAGAACTACAAAAGACTCACGTGATACATACACTGAGTCATCAACGTAATGGCTTTCACGTTGCAGGGAATTCATTGGCTGATGAGGATGCCAAGGCAGCTGTGCAAACGGCTTCCGTAGCTGCCATTTCCCGGTCAAAAACAAAAATAGACAGCGAGATAATGCAAGCTGTCAGTGCTTCAGTAAAAGACAGTGGTAAGACACTCCCGAAAGGCTTTCCAGTAAAGTACTCATACAAAACTGATGCGAATAATGTTCCTTTTGCTGTAATCCCTGGAGTGGGGGATAGGGCAATTCCAAACATGGAACACAGGTTAGGACTAATTTTAGCGGCACATGAAGGACTCGCTTCTGCACATGCAGGTGTTTTCGCCACAGTATCGTTATTAAAACAGAGATATTGGTGGCCACACATGAGAAAACACACTAGAAACTATGTTCTAGAATGTGAAATATGCCAAACAATGAAGGTATCAACAGTGAAATGACCTGCACAGACGCCCCTTCTAATCTCAGATAAACCATTAGCATGTGTTTACCTGGACCACAGTGGTCCCTTACAAAGGGATGGCAACTATAAATATATCATGGTCGCAGTGGATTCCTGCACGAGATTCATTTGGATGTGGCCCCAGCGCTCGGCTGATGGCAGAACTGTTATAAAAGATTTGCGAGTCTTTATCGGCACATACGCAATTGGCATGCTACATTCTGACCAGAGTCCTGTGTTTTGCTCTCGAGCTTACAAGGAGGCCATGGCCAGCTTGGGCATTGCATTGCGGTACTCTAGTCCATTCCATCCCGAGGGAAATGCGGTAGTGGAGCGAAAAAAACCATGACATAAAGCAATCTATAACAGCGAGGGTATTAGGTTTGGGTGACGGGTGGGTCAAACATCTAATAAGTGTCCAACGTAGTCTTAATAATCTGCCAAGACATTCTCTGGGTGGAATCACTCCGTATGAACTTTTGTTTGGTACTAGAATGATAACCGAAGACCTCGATAGTCAGACTTCAGTGGTGGAACAAAAAACCTTTGATATCAAAGATCGTTTGGCTGTTTTACAGGACTTAAATGAAGCAAGAAGAAATCTATGTAACACAAAGCTAAAGCCAACGGCCACTGAAGAAAAACCACCTGGACCAGCAAGACCTGTCTGGATTCCAAAGATTGGGGATCTGGTCAGAGAAAAGATCGCGGTGAAGAAGGAATTTGGGCCTTCTTACAGAAAAGCAGTACCTGTCTTAGCTATCAGCGGAACAAGATCAGTAGTACTATGGGTAAACAGACATAATATCGACTACAAAATATCGAATGGACATAATATCGAGTCCAAAATATAGGCTGGACAAAATATCGAATGGACAGAATATGGACATCAAAAATATCGTTTTGAAGGTAAGTAATGTAATATCGAATGTTAAAAATATAGAAAGTTAAAATATCGAAGTATATAATATAGGTTATTAAAATTATCGAATTTTTAATATTATCGAATTTTTTATAGTGTTTGTTAGGTTATTATATGTGTGAAAAGTGTGTATTTATGTTATAATTAATTTTAATTAATGAATTTTGTTTTTTTAATTTTTGCGTAAATTAATTCTGTAGCGGGTTGTGGGTTTATAGGGGAATAGGGTGGGAAGTAATTTAATTATAATTATTTAAATATTTAAATGTATATATTGTATTCATTTTTAATTAATTGTTAATTATTTATATTTGGTAATTAATTAAATTTTAATTGGCAATTAATTTTAATTAATTTATTAATTGCTAATTATGTTAATTTTACTAATTTATTTTCTGTAGCGGGTTGTGGGTTTATAGGGGAATTGGGTGGGAAGTACTTTATTTATTATTAATTAAATATGTAAAAATATTTATTGGTATTTTTTTAGAATTAATTGTTAATTATTTTTTTATGTGTTATTAATTAAATTTTAATTGCCAATTAATTTTATTTAATCGATTAATTGCTAATTATGTTAATTTTACTAATTTATTTTCTGTAGCGGGTTGTGAGTTTATTGGGGAATAGGGTGGGAAGTAATTTATTTATAATTAATTAAATAATTCAATTTATTTAATTGTTTTTAATTTTAATTAATTGTTAATTAATTTCTAATTGTTAATTAATTAATTGTTAATTTGTAATTAATTTGAATAGGTAACTAATAGTAAAAATTAATTTTAATTGTAATTTGTAATGTTAATTGATTAATTAGTATATTATATTAAATTAGTAATTACTTTTATTGAATTTTTTATAGATATTAATTTATACTGTTTTTAAATAATATAAGAAGAATTTACTTTCTCTACTGTTGCACTCTCTGGAGTGGGAATAGTAATTTTAACCCCTACGCTATCCAATGCTTTCCCTACTGTTGCACTCTTTGGAGTGGGAATAATAATTTTAACCCCTAAGCTGTCCAACACTTTCCCTACTGTTGCACTCTTTGGAGTGGGAATAGTAGTTTTTACCCCTACGCTATCCAACGCTTTCCCTACTGTTGCACTCATCAGAGTGGGAATAGTAATTTTTACCCCTACGCTATCCAACGCTTTCCCTACTGTTGCACCCACTGGAGTGGGAATAGTAATTGTTACTTCTACGCTATCCAACGCTTTCCCTACTGTTGCACTCACTGGAGTGGGAATAGTAATTTTTACCCCTACGCTATCCAACGCTTTCCCCACCGTTGCACCCACTGGAGTGGGAATAGTAATTTTTACCTCTACGCTATCCAACGCTTTCCCTACTGTTGCTCTCTTTGGAGTGGGAATAGTAATTTTTACCCCTACGCTATCCAACGCTTTCCCTACTGTTGCACCCACTGGAGTGGGAATAGTAATTTTTACCCTTACGCTATCCAACGCTTTCCCTATTGTTGCACTCACTGGAGTGGGAATAGTAATTTTTACCCCTACGCTATCCAACGCTTTCCCTACTGTTGCACCCACTGGAGTGGGAATAGTAATTGTTACCTCTACGTTATCCAACGCTTTCCCTACTGTTGCACTCACTGGAGTGGGAATAGTAATTTTTACCCCTACGCTATCCAACGCTTTCACTACTGTTGCACCCACTGGAGTGGGAATAGTAATTTTTACCTCTACGCTATCCAACGCTTTCCCTACTGTTGCACTCTTTGGAGTGGGAATAGTAATTTTTACCCCTATGCTATCCAACGCTTTCCCTACTGTTGCACCCATTGGAGTGGGAATAGTAATTTTTACCCCTACGCTATCCAAAGCTTTCCCTACTGTTGCACTAACTGGAGTGGGAATAGTAATTTTTACCCCTACGCTATCCAACGCTTTCCCTACTGTTGCACCCACTGGAGTGGCAATAGTAATTTTTACCCCTACGCTATCCAACGCTTTCTTTACTGTTGCACTCACTGGAGTGGGAATAGTAATTTTTACCCCTACGCTATCCAACGCTTTCCCTACTGTTGCACTGTTTGCAGTGGGAATCGTAATTTGTACCCCTACGCTATCCAACGCTTTCCCTACTGTTGCACTCTCTGGAGTGGGAATAGTCATTTTTACACTTCTGCTATCCTACGGTGATAATATTGCACATTATTTAAATATATTATGTTACTATATATATATATGTTTTAACAAATATGATTGTAATTTTTTTTTTTATAACTTTCATTAATTATTTAATTATTATTAGGTCATTTAAGTATTTTTAAGTATATTTTAGTAATTAATTTTTAATATTAATTTAATTTAACATTGTTTTTAATAAAGTCGATATTTTTACAAACTATATTTTTGTAAACTATATTTTTTACACTATATTTTTGTACTTACCTGTTTGTATATACAAAGTCGATATTCTGTCTGTCGATATTTTGTCGCCGATATTTTTGATAATCGATATTATGTCCCTCGATAATATGTCAGTGATCCGTACTACCGCCCCTTGCTGGTAAAAAGGAGAACAGAGTTGTATCAATTGACCTGGTAAAACCACAATCATGTGGCCAATAATAAGTAGTAGGCCCAGTGGACTCCCAAGATGTAGCTGAAGACCAAACCTTGCTACAATTCAAGAGGTTCAAACTGAGAGACTAATCAATTTTGATAAACCTGCAGTGAATAAAGAAGGACTATGCAACAAAGCCATGGAACTTGTGCCTCTTGAAACCCAAATATCAACAGTACATCAAGAAACACCTGTCTACAATGATGTAGCCTCTGACTATACTAATATGACAAAAGAAGAAGCAACTACAAAGATTAATAAGAATCCGGAAGCTATTCCAACAATTGACAGAACTGCATCTGGCTACTTCATCAATTTTGATGACTTTTCTGAAGATCCAAGTAAACAGGAAGAAAAGCAAGCAAATAAAACTTTCAAGAAAAAAATAACTGAACTCTTTCATCAACTTGGAGAAACATATCTGATTTCACCATGGATTGAATTGTGGATTGTGTTAGGTGTACTTTTCCTCCTACTCTGGCTCATTTTGGTTTTAAGCTTGGGAAGAATAATTGAAGGAAAATACAGTACAATGGACACAACAAGTCAGAACATCAACTTGGTTCTAAAGCCTCACGGATCTTCTCACATTGAAAAAAGAGAACTATCATCAGTAAACATCACAGCCATTCCTATACCTGTTGGTGTAGCATGGGACGCTACTGATAACAACATCTATGGCCCAGTTGAACTGGTGAAATATCCACATCAGTTCAAGGTTTCTTTAAGTGACTTTGTATCACCTAGTACTTTCTCTGATGATTGGGACTTTGAAAATATTAATAATATGATGTCAGATTTAGAAATGTCAGCAAAATTTACAGAGCATGTTTATTTAGAAGGTTCATCAGATTATGAAGAAATGTATTGCTTTAATCATTATGGGCATCACTATTTGCATAAATCTGCTAATCCTAGAAATGTTTTCACTTATAATCAATGGGAACATTGTCCAACACCGCCAAAAGGCAGCTCAAAAACATTTTATCAGAAATTCCCATATTTCTCAGGGTTTAATACAACTGATCCAGAAACGTTTTATTTTAAAATGATGAATAAGACAGGAATGAAAAACATGTTGACAAATACTAAATTGATATATTCTACAACATTTTATGAAAAAATGTCTACATTTGGTTTTGAATTTTGGAAAAACAACATTGAGACAAAAACTGTCTGGGGTACAAAAGACTGGCAGGTACTAGGTTTAGAATCATCATTCAGAGCCTGCATGATCCCAGAACAAATAATGTTCCTGAATGACACCATTCAACAAACAACCTATCTTGGCTTAGCCAGGATAAAGGACTTAAACAAACCGTCTATACCAAAGCCCAGGCCTGATAGTAATAGCACTACAGATGTGGAGATAGACGTATCCCATATTTTACACAAAAATAGGACTAATCCGGATTGGAAAAATTGGTTGATCTGGCCCACAGACACTAATAACTGTCAAGATAGATTCCTGAAGAACAAACAGGGGTTCAAACAAAACACGCCAGACCCAAGATATTCCCAGAGACAACATCCAGGGTTAATTACAACATACAGTGTAGGAAAACTATGCCTCGAATGGCTACAGAAATCTACACTACCAGAAATTAAGCAACACTTGACTTTCCTTAAAGAAGGTGCTGACTTGCGAGATTTCTTATTGGGACCTCGCAAACAGCGTCAGAAATGTTTCATATACGCCGGCATATACGCTGCTTACAACGAAGCTTGGAAAGTAACGCAAATTGAAACTGCGGAAAAAATACGAGAAATTGATCGTATTATTTTGAAAAAATCACTGTCTGTAGTGGACAATGGGTTTACGACTCTGTCCTCCAGAATTTATTCACTGGACAGCATTGTATCATCTGCTATTGATATAATAGAACAGGATATGCTAATGTTACATCATGGCCAGTCCCAATTACGATCTATTATACAGTTAGGCTGGACGTTACAAAACCTCCGTTCAGGCTACGTGCCATGGCGTCTAATCAACACAACGTCATTATTTTCTATCTTTAACCTTACTGATAAACAAATCTCTTTGGCACAAAAAGGAGCAGACTATACGGTGCTGAGCATTGAAAAACTTGAAAGATTGCCATTGACAGTCTACGAAAGACCCGTCATTGAATGGATAATACATGGCACAATTACAATTCCGATAACGACTTTTCAGTTTCAATATTGCCAAAAGCACATACCAGCGGGCCTGTATTAAAGGTTGGGTGAAGGTTACATCAAGTCAACCTGGAATCTACCTTATACACATAGATGTTACAGTGGGGGGAAAAAAGAGGTGTTTCTTAGTGGTAACAACTGTAAAAATTCACTGAGCGGCACACTTCTGTGTCAAGGAATTAACTTACATGGAGCCTGCGAAGGTTCATCAAATAACCTTTCATGCCACCTGCACGGCACCCCTACTACACAAATAGAGCCTTTTTTCAGACAACTTTCCAACTGCAGTTACGTTATAATAAGTGACCGCAGCTGTTGTGGCATGGTGCCAGGAAGGGCCTAGCTCGTTAGTGTAACTTCCATGGTCACTTGCTGTATGCAAGTATTGTATCCAAACAGCAAACCAGACAAGGAGGCAACAATATGGCCTTCTCTGAATATCTCTTCTATTCGAATTGATACTTTAAGCAGAATGAAGTCTATTCTTTTACAAACAACTGTGCCTTTAACTACATCTAGAGAAACGTATGATCTGCAAGTTGCAAGGACAGCAGCAGAGATACATGCATTATTATCAACAAATTGCCCCGTGCATTTCGTAGAAATGTTAAGTCAAATCTTAAACATGTCTGATACCAGTGGCATCGCATGTATTTAAGACAATTTTTTCGGGACTGTTAGCACCCTTTGAAGCAGTCCTGAGCATCTTCCCGAATTTCGTGCACTCTGTGTTTGGCGGCCTGCCTCTCATCTTGGGACTCGTAGCAGGAATTTTATTTTTGTTCCTTCTGCTCCGATATGGCAAATCCAGCCACAAACAAAACTCAGGCTATCATGGAAGAAGCGCTCCTAAAGATGAGATACCGAGACCGGGTAACTAAAGTACTCGGCTTGGCTCGGCTACGAGATCTGAATACTACCTGGTTTCTTTCATTCAGACCAATCTGGCAAGATTGCATCCTACCTGTTCTATGATGCCTGCTCTGCGGAGAAGAATGCGTGTTGGACGTCTGTCTCACACTCCCATCAGCAGTACCTATGGATGTCGATACTTTGCTTGGTTCGGTAACGGCTCATGCAACGTGTTGTCCCCAGCGGCTACCTATTCTGATGACGGCATTCATTGAGACCTCACCATTACGATTAGGTGGTGGTGAGGTACGAGATGATAGCGGCACACAGGTACAATCTTCTGTGACCATTGCTGATCTAGACACCGATGACGGCAATGCTTCTCATATATGCACTATTTCTACTTTTTCGGACATGGTCCAACTTTCACCTACTGTTGTAGACAAATTCTTTGCCAGCCTATCTGAGTTAATGTTCTCTCCTAACAAAGAGAATAGCTTTTGAAAACACGAGCACACAGCGTTCCCTGAACTCTGAATTCGACCTTCAGTTTTGATAAACAGAACTTCTAAAAAACTATTGGAACTATTTTTTCCCTGAAAGAAATGTTTTTTTTCCCGTTCCCAAAATATTTACCTTTTTTTGGCACATGATACTCTGCTTAAAGTAGAACTATTCTTAGAGAACAAGATTACTATTTTTGAAAACTCTAGAGACAATATTTCGACTTAGCCTCTAGCACATGCACAGTGTCGTATAAATATGTGATGAAATGGTCTCGACCTTCTCTTCTGTATTAAGAGCCATTTCATAAATGTAAATTTCGGGATTCATTCAGTCATCATTTCAATGTACAATATATGCATTATCTGAATGATACCGCTGCTTGAAAACGTACAGTATAATACTCAATTTTCGAGTATATACCATTTCAAATACATTTTTTGTATTTTGGGGTGGGATGGAAAACACATGCATAGTTATATGTTTAAAATTGCTTAGTATTTAGTAATGATGGACATTATAGGTGGAGTGGGTGTTGTAAACGTATCTAGGACCCTATTTAAATATTCACCGATTTATGCCCTTATGCGGTTATATCGAATCATATCCTTATAAAGGCATAAGAATCATACCCATATTAAGTCATGGCCAATGCAGTCCAAATACGGCAAGGCTACTCCCATAGACTCCTAGAAAGCACAACGTGTTCTTAAACAAACCAAGCCTCCAGCAGCCCGGGAATTCCCCCTGCTTTTGTATTGATTTGTCCTAGAACTCCTGGAGTCCTGAAAGAACTGCGAGTTCTTAGTGATGTCTTATGTCCAACCTTACGCCAAACTCGGCACCTTCCAGGTATAAATATACCAGCATCTGCCCTAGCAAAACACACGGTGGTTTGGAGCAGATCGGCTATCTACTTGCCCGACGCCCTGCTGTAGCGAGTGCCGAAGGAAGCCGACCCTCCCATTGACGCACTGAAAGAGACGCTGTCTTTTCTCCTGCCGAGAAATCCAGCTCCAGTGTTTCCCTGTCACCCTTGCGGGTTGCTGGGAGATCGAGTCCTGAGAGAGAGATACAAGACCTCCTTTATTCTATAAACAAGAAACGGAGCTGATTAGACCCTTAGAGAATTCTTGATTCAGTTTCTTGGCTGAAACTATCTTAACTCAAACTGCAGCTCACTTACTCCTTTCCACGTACTAGGCTTAGGTTAGGTACACCGGGGTAGGCATATCTTAGATGCACCAGTTGAGTACGTTTAGTCATGGTTTTATCTATGTATATATTTTATCTATTTTAAACACTGTATGGCTTAGAAACCATACTATGCTTTTACAGTATTATTTCATAATACTCCTTTTACTGTACGCACTTTACTTTATGACAATAATTGCAATTGTAGCAATTCACTTCTCTTGCATGAGAAAGAAGACTGTTCCATAAAGAACCTCTTTTATTGAAAACGCCCGTCTCTCTATTTCTCTGCGCTTCTGGTGAAACTAAGCATGCACGATTGACTGAGTAAACTAGTTATCTATTGTTTCCGCGACTCTGGAGATATACTTCTTATTCTGGAGGGAGCAAAGATGTCATGTTTATGCGGTTGTCAGACACTAATCCCTTCTTGTGTAATCGAGAAAGTTTCTAGTGACCTCTGAGCTAGCTGGCATTCATAATTAAGTCTAACATATTCAACAGAGACCCAGTCGACCTAAGTCCTACGTCTAAACTATCGTTTATGTTATTCCAATGCGCAGAGCCTATTGGGAATATAGGAACTACACTACAGAACAAACCAGTTTAGTTCAAAGAGCAATTTTATCCACTTTACTCCAGGCTCTACAAGGGGCTGCCTGAGGCATGGCTTTATAGTCCTGTTGACCAGCACTTATGGGAAGGGTAAAACTAATGAGTGAATGATCGGACCAGGGAAGTGGAATCCCTTCATCAACTTTAAGTCCATAAAAAGAAGAGAAAATCCCATCAAGCGTGTGCCCCGCTTCGTGAGTGGGAACACCGATCAGTTGAGCCAGCCCTGCAGCACCGATAGTGTCCAGGAGCACCGCAGTATCTTTATTTGCAGGATGTTCTAAATAAAAATAGAAATCACCCAAAATAGTGAATTTCTTGTTAAATAACACTGATTCGAGTAGTTCATCAAGATTGTTCAAGAACGCAGCTTGAGCTCCAGGCGGCCGGTATACAAGAATACCCTTAAATGAAAGGTTGGCACTAAGTTTGGCAGTGAAGTGTAATGCTTCAGAGCCAGAAAGCTGAACCGGATAGACCGTGACAGTGTAGCAATTTTTAAATATAATTGCTACTCCTCCTCCTCTCCTGCCCAAAGGCCTATCCATCTTTACAAGACTATATCCATCTGGGGAGGTGGTAAAGAAATCAGGGTCCGAGGCCATGTCAGCCCAAGTTTCTGTTATGAAAAGCATGTCCAGCCCCATATTTTCAATGACTTGGGCTATTTCATACCTATGCTTCCCCAAAGAACGGGCGTTAACAAGCCCTCTATGCATTAAAGTGTCAGATCGCCGACTGCCCGCATGACTAGTGTTTGCGGTAGAAAAAGCAAAACCACAGCCACCGAATCTACAATGGGCATTGAGAGGACAAATTTCACATCCCTCCTTTGGATGGTTTAAGGTGAGAAGTTCCCTCCTATAGTACAAAAGCCTATTTTCCTGCACACCGGCAGCATCCTGTGTGCTCGGCGCGGGCCAGGCGCGGACGGGCGCAGACGGGCTTTCCTTAGGCTTGCGCGCCCTCTGCACGCGTCCGCTGCGCGTCCGGTGCATGAGTGGCTAAATATCTTCCTTCCGGCGGACGACTAGACCGTGTCCTGCCCGATGTAGGGATTGTGTGCAAAGTAGCGGCAACCGCCCTCCGCACAAACGGCACAGCAGCCGCGGCAGACCGGGGTCGGTTCCAGATAAGAACAGAGCAGAGGATGAATGCTAAAAAATTCCCCCAGGTAGCAGTAACAATTCGTTAATTTCCCCGATTCACTTGGTCAAAAAATGCTGAGAGCCCCCGAGTCACACAAAATTTAAAATAGCCACAGATTAAAATATGTACAGAGTCATTAAAATAATTGGGAAGGTTAATGATCAAGATTGCTTTGCCAGCAGGGCTACTCACAGTCCCTATAATATAGGTGCACCTATAATACTAAACTGGTACCAGAAATTCACAGAATTCTAAAATGTGAGAAATCTCCACCCATCAGATCAGAAACCCAGGGTTTCAGACTGTTGTGAAAAGGTCCAAAGTGTTTAGCTTCTGGGGTATAAGTTTTTGAACACGTATATCTTAACTTCATGGCATATTTCGATTTCATGAGATGTGTGGAAAAGAATTACTTTTACTGGTCTTCCAGGTCAGCTCTTATATTAAACTCTTTGTATAAGCACTTTTATTAGGTACTCACACGATGAAGATGGCTGCCCGGCATTGAAGCTCCGCACCGTCGCCCTGCATAAATCCGACTAACAACTTAGCCGCTGACATGCCGGAAACCTAATCCCCACCCAACTGCGCTCACATTGTGACCTCTTTCAGCTCTGGATTCCACCCAGAACAGGAGACGAGCGGCCCGATATCACGGGGGGCGAAGCTGGTTGCGGCCTGGTTCTGCGGCCAGCCGGTGCACTCACACAGCCGCCCTCCGGACTGCGGCGATTTCATCAGAAGCTGCCTGCTGGAGCCCACCTGGCATGCGCTGGAGCTGCGGTGAGTTTTTCATCGACCCTCCTCCCCTTGGCTCGGATCTGTCGGTGCCTTTGCGAGACCCCTCCCTTAATACACACGTGAGCGACGCTCCAGTAGGCCATTGGCCGCAGCGACAGCTATACCTCTGGGATCCTTCATTTGGCTGCCTGCTGAGGCCTCATTGGGCCTACTACACCTGAGGCACATGTGGCTGAGCACAGGACCTGATCTCGGCCCCCACCACTGGAGGAGATCTCCCCCGCAACTGCATTTTCCCACTCGGTGCCCACTACAGCCTCTTCTGCCCTCCGGCCGAGACACCTCACACTAAGCTATCTACGGAGGGCCGGCCCCCTTGTACAGTGGCAACTGCGGCGCTCATACATTACCCTTGAGACCAGTGGCTGCGGCCTGTGGGGACAGTTTCATCTGGTGTGGGATGCATGGATATGGGCAGGAAGGACCCTAAACAGCGCTTGCTCACATTTCCAGTCACATGAGATGAAGTGCAGGACCGCAGCGCCACCATGGCCGAAGGGGGCCAGTCTTCCTCTGTCGTGCCGGAGACGGGCTCTTACAACCCGGAAATGCTTGCGGAGCTTAGGGCAGGCTTCAAAGTACTCGACCACAGGTCCGATACATTGGACAAAAGCCTTGACGCCTTTGAGGTAAAACTGGAGGTCCATGACAGACGCTTGCATTCTTCAGAGGGAAGGATATTGGACATTGAAGATGGGGCCGTACAATCTACAAAAAAGCTCAAACATATGGATTTTTTAAAAAAAAGGTTGCGATTAAAATAGAAGATTTTGAGGCACGTGGCCGACGCAACAACCTCCGTATTACTGGGGTCCCTGAATCAACAAACACAGGCAGAATGGATATTTTTGGCAAACAGAAGTTTACCCCTGGGTTTGTTGTTGAAAGAGAGCATCGATCTTTGGGCCCCTGCCCCAACCCTGGCTGCACCGCCAGGCCTATCATAGCGCGCATTATGAACTTTCGGGACAGGGGCACTGTGCTGAGGCTGGCCAGAGAGCGTGGCGTACTCACATGGCAGGGGTCAAATGTGTTATTCTACCCAGACTTCACCTTAATGGTCCAGGAGGCCCACTGTAAGTTTAATGGTGTAAAGGTCACATTCCGTAATTTGGGCCTCCGTTATGGGATTCTGTATCCAGCTCGCCTGAGGGTGGACGTCAAGGGACAAGAATTCAAACACCCAACGGAGCGATGACCGCGGTGGCTCTTCCCCGCCACACAGCGGCTCTGTAGCCAGTGTGGACCTCTTTTCAAATGGTTGATATTTTTGGCTGTACTATTATGATCGCTGAATACACTGCTTTATTATACGGTGGTAGTAGGTTTCAAATATGTTGCTACATTATTGAGACAGTATGAAAATTGTTTTATTACACAAGTCTGGTTTTGCTGGGCTACGCCGAAGCGTTGCATCACCCCAGGTGCGTAGCACACTGTTGTTCTTGCAGATAATAATGCATCAGGAAATGCCTTTGTATTTCCAAATAGGTAGTTCACAGGATGCGTTGGAATATTGGTTACTTCAGCATTTGCCTTGTGAAATGGATCGTGAGGATGGGCGGGGGTGCGGGGATGGGAAGGGTTCCGATTTATTAGTTGTTGTTGCATCACCAGCTCCACACATGATATTCACACACTACTTGTCAATATCTACTTGTACATTATTACATGGCGCAACAGTCCACGGTTCCTGAATAAGTTGTTCATTCAAATTTAGTTCTCATGACCTGGAACGTAAGGGGGCTCAATAATCCGAAAAAACTTAAACAAGTCCTACACTACCTATGGCGGCATTAAGTCACCATAGCCTTCTCACAGGATACACATTTGCGTCGGTCAGACTCCACGCACTATGCTGCAAATTGGGGAGCACACCGCTACTTCTCTTACTACAGCACCGATGCGCGAGGCACTGCTATTTTAATTCATAAGAAACTCCCATTCTCCTTGACTTGGTCCGATACAGACCGGGAGGGGCAATATACCATAGTCGTAGGCAGACTGATGGGTCACATTCTAACACTGGTGTGTGTTTATGCTCTAAATGTTGATAGTCCGGATTTTTTCCAGGAGATAGACACCACACTTACACGTTTGGGCTCTGGCAGTCTTTTACTGGGCGGGGATTTTAATCTACTACTGGCCTGTAGTGTGGATGGCTCCTCCAATGCAGCAGATCGTAAGGCCCGGGTCCGTCGGGTGCTGTTGGACACATGTGAGTCATTTCAGCTCTCCGATATCTGGAGACTTCGCAACTTGATGAACCCTTTTCGAAAGATGAAATAATTGACGCATTAGACGCGCTTAATGGTTCAACTGCCCTGCTTTGATGGGTTGTTGGGTGACTTTTATAAGCGCTAGAAAGACATTCTGACCCGAAGCTTATAGAGGTATACCATGAATCTTTAGAACGGAACCAATTACCTCCTAAGATACGAGAAGCAGTGGTTGTCTTATCACCAAAGCCTGCACTGTGGGTCGTATAGACCACTTTCCCTATTACATTTTGACTAAAATACTGTCGAAAACAATCTTTGAGCACCTTGCACTGCTGATGGACAACATAATTTATCCTACCCAATCAGGAATTGTGCCCTATAGATCTACCTCCCTAAACCTACGCACTCTCTTTGCTGTCCTACACAGAATCAACCCTGATATACCAGCCATCATGCTGGATGCGGAGAAAGCATTTGACTCTCTGGAGTGGCTGTTCCTATGGACTGCCATGCACAGGATGGGTATGCCCTTTAGGTTCATCAGGCTCACAGCGCTGCTATACTCGCCCCTACTGCCAGACTGCGCTTAAACGGCACGCTCTCCCGTTCTTTTTCGCTGTCTCAGGGTACTAGGCAGGGTTCCCCTTTGTCCCCCCTGCTTTTTATCCTTGCCATGGACCCACTCATTCATCACTTTCTGGAACGCCACCTACACAGAGGGATCCAATTTAACACAGGGCCATTGCTGGTGTCATTATACGCGGATGATATTATTTTATATGTCCAGAACATGTGAGACAATTTAGACCCACTCATCCGGGAGACCATTAGATTTTGCGGCTTTTCGGGTCTTGGCATAAATTGCCATGCATCAGTTATATTCCCCCTTACGCAGGGTATGCACAGATGGGAGGGAGAGTTCCCATTGACCTGGTGCTCAGACTCGGTCAAATATATGGGAATCAACATACATTTAGACCACTAAAATCATGTGATCTAACTACGGAACGGCGATCCACTCGCTGGAGCAGAAGGTGGATAAGTGGCTTAGACTTCCACTCTCAATTGCTGGCCTTATAGCTCTGATTAAAATGCTTGTTTTGCCCAAATTTCTCTATTTATTTCACATCATACCTACCCCGCTCCTAAATCGCTACTTCCACTCCATAAACACCCATCTTATAAGACGAAGTTGGTGGTAAAGTAAATTTTGCCATGTTCTGTGTCCCTACGCTTCATCCATCATATGTTATGTGTGCATGACCAATATGCATATGTTATTCCCCATGTCCGATTAAAGACGCAATTCCAGTTGTGTCCACCTCTGGTATGTCATTTTCCAGTCCTCGTGAATACTACGAATATCAGGCCTATGTAAAGTAATGTTGCCACGTTTCTCAGTGTGCACGTTATTCCATTATAAAATCCCCGTTTCCAGGCCTCAAAAGGGCCCGGACCATAGATTCAGCTCCTGTCTCCTGAAAGCCTCGCTGAGGAGCGATACAGCCCCCACCTGTATCCTCGACCCTTCACTTACTTCCTGCCTCGCAGTGCCCGGTGCAGCTTGGCTCTGCCTCTGAGTCTGCCAAAAGTATGTTATAGTTCCAGTTATCAGTTCAGTCCTCCTCTTCTGCATTCCTAAGCCACTGAACTGCATCAATAGTTTCCGTCATTGTCTAGCCTACTCGGCTCCACGTTAGAGAAATACTGTATTTAATGGTCATTTAATATTCTTCATCACGCATTTCATGTAGAATAATGCATGGTCCAGTCTTAGAATCAAGTTAGCTTCTCCCCTCATGACTTCTAGATTATATCAACATGTTCCCTAAACATCAGATACCAGATAGGGTTTAGGTACATGTCGCTCCGACCCTCCAGACTCTAGTCTCTGCTCCTAGCACAGAGTTCGTAGCCCCCAGCTTCTCCTAGTAACACGTCATTGCCAGTTAGGTTAGAGGTCCCGGCTCCTTAGGTAGCCCCCTCCTATGTTTCCGCCCATTCATGACATATTCTGTTACGTTTGCACCACATGTCTATGTATACTCCCAGTTACACCCATTTTTACTGTTATCTTTCGCGACTGCTACGCGTTACGCCTTCTGCTCCACCCACTGCTACGCCTACTGCAATGTAATGCTATGTGTTCGCGCTATGTATATATGCCTGTGTTTTGTTATTGAATGTTAGCGCGCTCATCCCAGACCTAGCCCCAGCAGCTGCTGGGCCTCTTTTCCCCTGTTGGGCCCCAGTTGTCCTGCTGGGCCCTGTCATTCTGTTCCTATGCAGGTTGTCCTGGTCCTGTCCTTATGCTGTAATAAACCTGCAGAAACTCCTACTACCTCGAATCTTGACTCTTATTTATTGAGCTATCTGTTATGCTATAAGTCTAGTCAAAAATAGGGTATTATTTATTTATTTACCACATAATGGCGCCCGAATAGGGACTTGCCCTTTCCCCACGCGTCGGTGAAGCCACGCCGACCCCCTGACCCTCTGCAGTCGTGACGGAACTCTTCTGCGCAGTGGCAGATATTTCTGCTCAAGTATCCCTCAGGCCCACGGAGGAGACGGAGGAGGCGGTCCAGCATCCGAACGAGACGGTGGAGGAACGCGGCGAGTCCCGACCAGAGCCCAAGCCGAGAGTCCAAGGTCCGAGGTATCCGGAGGCCCACCTGTAACTGAAGTCCGAAGTCCGAAGTTCGTCGTCCGTCGTCCAGTCCAGTCCGAGGCCTTCCGTTCCGTGCTGCCCGGTGAGTACCATTGCTGGGGTAGTATCTAGACAGGACCAATTTAAATTGACTCCTGGTCCGTGGGTTGGTGGTGCCCAGACTCACAAACGAAGTGTTCACCTAGGTGGATACGGGTCTTGATGCGTCCCTTTATGGGACCGGTATGTTCCGTACTGTTACAGCAGTGCATCCAGTAATTCTAGTCTGTTCCGTTCTCGAGAAAAATCTGTTCTATTTCTGTTCTCAGTATTCCAGGTAATATTCTGTTCGAACTGTTATTTATAATGTTCTTCATGTAATTTACTGTTGTGGTATGAGTGCGATGTGATTTCGTGTTTTTATTGTGTATTGTATTGTGTCCAGATTACAGTTCAGTCATGCCGCTCTTTTCCAAGTTACGTCAGATAAAAACTAGAAAGGGTCTGTTAGAAGAAGCGGTTCCTGTCCCGCCTAGGGACAGTCCAGGTCACTTTATGTATCAGAAACATGGCATAAGCGCCATATTGTATCTAGATTTATGGGTAGAGTATACCAAACAGTTAGAAGAAAAGTATAGATGGCCCGTATCGGGTACATGGGATGCCGAATGTATCATGCGAGTAGAAGAAGCATTATGGAAAAAGAAAGCCAGACAGTCACAAAAAGATGCCATCGAGTTATGGCGTAAGGAAGCTCATAGAAGAACGGAAAAGGAAGTCAGAAAGTCAGAGTTAAGTAGAGAATCCCAAGAACGAGCCCAAGAAAGAGAATTAATCGAGATAGGTGAACAAGTCAAAGCCGAACAGTCAGACAGACAGAGGCATGCCCTTATTAAGGGTATGTATCCTCTCCTTGCCGAAGGCTTGCCAAAAGCGACCCCAGAGGCACCCAGTAATTTCCCGCCACCATTAGTTCCGACCAAGCTACGTCACAAACCGACCGCAGCTGATATTTTTATTTCGTCCTATCTGGACGACACAGTCCCCGAATATGCAAATCCTGTTCGCGCTCCGCCAGTCCCTGTAAATCAGGCACTTCCCGCTCCTCCAGACACCGGAGTACCTGTTACGGTACCCCCGGTCCAGCCTACAGTTCCACTTCCCACTCTGCCAGGACGTAGAGCCTCAGTAGACGACTCCAGTTTAGGGGCCGCAGGAGGAGCTACTCCTCAAACCCCGCCGCCACACAAGCGTTTATCAGCACTCGAATTACATGCTCAAGCATCACAGCGTACTCCTAAAAGTAATAAGTCTGTCACAGAAATCAGGCAAGCCCTTAACGAATGTGTCTATGATCCAGTTCCAGGCGAATATACTATGGTTTTATATTCCTTACGTGTAAGGAGAGTGACCGAGTATCTAGTCACCTTACCGAATATGAAAGAAGATCTAGACAGAATATATCGTTTCATCCGTACAGGGGATGATCCAGAAAGTATTGGCGAGATTATGTCTCAAAGGAAAGCCGAGATTCAGCTCATGATATTAAAGTTCCTGATCAATTGTCTAATAAGAGAACAAGATTACCCGTCTAAAGATCCCGCCGAAATGAGAATCCTGACAAGGTGGAGTGATAATATAGCCGAGGGTAAGCACAAGACCGTCAGTGCCATGGAGAGTATGTACAAGAAAATTCGTAAAGAAATAATAAGGTTACACGACCAGCGTAAAACAGCACAAGTAAGCGAGAAAGAAAGTATCTCTGACCCTGAAGAGGAAGAGAACGAGAATCCCGCCAGAATAGCGTATGTAGGAAAATCCAGATTTCCAGATCGCCATTTACGTCTAGAACCCAAGTCTATTTTTCATCTAGCACCAGAACTAGGTTCTCTAGAACAAGTATTTCAAGCTACCGATCACATTCTGAAATCACGAATCGGTTACAGTGAATTAAGTACTATGCATGAACAAGAACTAGCCCGATCAGCAGTCCGATGGATTACTGATTCTACCACTTTTCCAGACGAAATAGTGGCACAAATGTTTCTAAAACTGCCCCCAGCCGAGCAACGACTGGTGGGAATGTATATGATCCAGCACCTCATCACTCTGTATGAGGGTCAACATTCTGATCCAGGTCCGTTACACGATATCCTGAACGAGTTACTCCAGTATAGATGGAGAGGTCTAGGTACTGATTTAATTAGTGTCATTCTAGAACAGCGCCACAAATATAGAACGTTTCTGAACCCGCATTTTGTTCATGTCTCACCCCCAGAAAGTAAATCGTTTTACATAGACAGACAGAATCCGTTACGAGAAGTCCACCCAGTCCAAGGGGCGGGTGGCGTAATGCAACGAGTGTTTGTATACACTCCAATATCAAAGATGGAACTTCTTGAAATGAAGAAATTAATTCCCTGTCATGACAAAGATCCAGCAGGGTTCCATAGAGAATTAAAAGACATGCTCCGTATGGGAGAATACACTTACCCAGATATCATTAAAATGTTAAAAGTCCTGTTACCCGCAGGGGTGTATGAAAAGTTAAAGGAAAAAGAATGGGAGGTGGGAGAGAAAAAGATCGATTGGGCAGCTCTAGAAGCTGAAGACAAGGCACGAGTACCAGGTACCGGTCTCGGAGATAAATGTAAAGATTTACCAGAATTATTGATTCAAGTTTTACCCAGATTATTGACAACAAGGAAAGAAGACTGGGATGCAATCTCAGCCTGTAAACAGAAACAAGATGAAGATATTAGTGATTTTTATTCTAGATTTGAGAAATGTTTCAGTATCAACAGTGGTCTCAAGACAAGTAGTGAGTCATACCCTCATCTTTTCGTTACTAAATTAGTCGAGAATTCAAGCCCACAAATTAAAAATCGAGTTTTGAAAGTCGAAAGCACCTGGCAAGCAAATACTCCGTCCCAGATGCTCCAGATGCTCCAGTACCACCAGAATAGAATCAGGGAAGAGCAAGAACACGAGAGAAAACGTATGAAAGACACGAAAATGAAAGTGCTAGTTGCACAATCTGTTCCTCAAGACAGTCAGAAGAGGGGTCCGAATCAAGTCAGTCATACTGCAGCTCCCGTTAAAGGGAACTGCAATTATTGTAAACAGCCAGGTCATTTTATAAACGAGTGTGCAGTTCTGAAACACAACATAGCTACTGGTAAGACTAAAGAAAGACCACGTCCGCCTAGACAAGAACAAGTTTCACAGATTCCTCAGTCACAGAATGCACAACAGACAGTTCCCGCACCGCAGCCTATCGCTGCAACACAGCACGTTACATCGCAGATGTATCAGTATGCACAGTCCGAGTATCCAGAGTACCAGTCATATTCATGAAACAGCCTAGAGAGGGAGGTAGGCTTGCCTCTCATCGAGATACCTGTAGATCAAGAAGGTCCCTATGTTCACAGTCAAGTATTAGGGAAAGACAGAAAGTTTTTGATCGATACAGGGGCAAGTAGGACCACAATTAGTCATGCCGAAGTTCCAGGGGCTCCGCTCTCAGGCTCAAGAAATGTTTCCCTTGGATTTTCAGGAAAACCAATAGTTAACGAGATATCACAGCCAGTCACTCTAGAAGTAGGTCCATTGTCCCGTACTACTGATCTGTTACTTACTAAGTCATGTCCAGAAAATCTGTTAGGCATTAAGACACTGAAAGAGTTAGGTGCAGTTATTTGCTGTTCCCCAGAGGGAATACGTCTGTTCCTACGTGACTTTAAGGGTCACTATGTATTACGAGATTTTGATTCGAGATTGTCTAATGTTCCACAGCATTTATGGGCGCAAGGTCCAACTGATGTAGGTTATATGCAAATCACACCCCATCGTGTGACTCTCAAGCCAGGTGTAGTGTTACCCCGAATCAGACAGTACAGATTGCCACCCGAGGCTGTAGCAGCCTTATCCAAAATTATTGACGAGCTCATGGCTCAAGGAGTAGTTGTAGAAACTGACTCCAATGTATGTAATTCTCCGATCATTCCAGTCATGAAACGTACTGATCCAAATGCACCCCCAGTATATCGATTAGTGATTGATTTACGAGAGCTTAACAAATGTATTATTCCTCAGTACCCAGTTGTTCCAGATATCTCTTCCCTGTTAACAGCCATTGATTCCGAAGCCATGTTTTTCACTGTCATAGACCTCAAGAATGCATTTTTTAGTGTTCCAATTCATCCAGACAGCCAGTTTCTTTTCGGATTTTGTTTAAATGGAAGGAGCTATATGTTTACACGCGCTCCTCAAGGTTTCACAGAAAGTCCTAGTATTTATAGTCAAGCACTTAAGAGACAACTAGACAACATTCACATGCCAACTGACACTGCCCTGCTCCAGTATGTCGATGATCTACTGATCACTGCCCGTTCTGAACGTGCCTGTGAGCGAGCATCACTTACAGTTCTGTATTTTCTCGCCGAGATGGGGCACAAGGTGTCACCTTCGAAGCTTCAATTCTGTGTCCAGCAAGTGGTATACTTAGGACACTTGCTGTCCAAGAGGGGTAGGCAGTTGACACCAGACCGTATCCAGTTAATAGCGAGTCTTCCCCAGCCCAGAACCCAGAAGGAGGTACGTGCTTTTATCGGCCTTACTTCTTATTGTAGACAATGGATTCCCCAGTATGCATTTCTAGCCAAGCCACTGATACAGTTAACGACACAGGAGGCAGCCGTATCGACTGTCCTCCCTTGGACATCTGACCATACACTTAGTTTCAACGAGTTAAAGAAAGCCCTATGTCAAGCTCCAGTTCTAGCTACACCGAACTACAGTAAGCCTTTTACACTTTTTGTTACTGAACGCGAAGGTACAGCATTATCTGTTCTCACACAAGATCAAGCAGGACAATACAAGCCCTGTGCTTATTTTTCTAGCACATTAGATCCAGTCGCCCAGGCGTTACCTGCGTGCCTCAAGTCAGTTGCAGCCACAGCACTAGCTATCAGACAAAGTGATTCCATAGTTTTAGGACATTCCCTGACAGTACAAGTCCCACATTCAGTAGAAGTTCTTTTAAACCGAACACAAACACAGCACTTGACAATTGCACGTTTAACAGGTTATGAATTGACACTGTTCCAGCCTCACATAGAAATCAGACGCTGCAACGTTCTGAATCCTGCTACACTGTTACCATCAGTTAATTCAAATCCAGACCCACATGATTGTGTGGTAGTAGTTAACATTACGACAAAGCCAAGACAAGACCTGACAGACATTCCGTTACCAGATCCCGACCTGACACTTTATGTGGATGGTTCATGTATGAGAACTAGTACAGGAGAACTAGTCGCCGCGTATGCAGTGACTACTGACACTGAAGTTATCAAGACACACCGTATTGACACCCTGTCCGCTCAAGCAGCAGAGCTAGTCGCTCTGACACAAGCCTGTATACATGCCAAGAACCTGAAGGTTAATGTTTACACAGATTCACGTTACGCATTCGGAGTTGTACACGACTTCGGAGTACTCTGGCAGGAGAGAGGTTTCATGACTTCTCATGGAACCAAGATTCAGCATGGTCTCCTTATTCAAGCCCTGTTAGATGCCATACATTTACCGACATCTATTGCTATCATGAAATGCAAAGCACATACGAAAGTCACCGACATTATTTCCCAAGGTAATGATCTAGCAGACCGCACAGCCAAGCTTACAGCACAGACTCCAGACATTCCAGTAAACATGACACATACTCCAGATCTGATTACATGCATGACAGTTAAGGACCCTACACAAGATGTCATAGATATTCAGTTACATGCTACCCCCGATGAAATCAAGAAATGGTCTGAACAAGGAGGGGTCCAGACAGATCAAGGATGGTTAACGAAGGGTAGAGCCACATGGTTTCTCCCCGATTCTATGGTTCAAGTCATTATCAATACCGCACATAGTCCAGCACATTTAGGAGAAAAAGCTATGTTAGACAGTATCCAGAACATTTGGTTCAACAAGCATTTACGAGCTGCAGCCAAGCAGAAAGTCCGTACCTGTATGATATGTTGTCAGTTTAATCCAGGTAAAAGTGTCCCGGTGGAACAAGGTGGTTTCCAGCCCCCTGACCACCCTTTTGAGGTCCTCCAGATGGATTATATTCAAATGGAGCGATGTCGAGGTTTCAAGTATGTCCTTGTAGTAGTATGCGCTTTGTCCAGGTGGACAGAAGCATATCCAGTCCCAGATTACACAGCCGCGACCACTGCCAAGCAGTTGGTTCGTGAATTTTTCCCTAGATACGGACTCCCTAGAGTCGTATATTCTGATAACGGTCAGCCATTCTCCTCAGAGTTAATGAAGCACGTTTCCCTTTTGTTAGGGTACCAGTGGAAGTTCCATTGTGTACGCCATCCTGAAGCAGCCGGTCTCGTAGAGAGACATAATCAGACTCTGAAAATCCGCATTGCAAAAGTCTGTAAGGACAAAGGTGTGGACTGGTTAATAGCTCTGCCAGTCGCTTTATTTTATATGCGCATGGTCGCACATTCCAGATCAGGTCTGTCCCCGTATGAGGTCGTATTCGGCCGCCCCCCTAACATGTGGGGTACTCCTAGACCCCGAAGTATTACCGATGTTTCATGTAATATGCTGACAGATTACCTAGCTTCCTTGATGTCTGCCCTCAACTCATGTCGTTCACAGGTTGCCGCCGCATTTCCAGACAATACCGAGGTGGCACCGCACGAGATCGTTCCAGGCTCCTTGGTGATGATCAGAAATTTTGACAGATCAAGTCCGCTGGAACCACGTTGGAAGGAGCCACGCCAGGTCCTCTTGACCACCCGTACTGCCGTCAAGTTGGAAGGCAGGAAGGGGTGGGTCCACCTTTCTCATGTAAAACTTTTCAAAGGATTGAAACCAGTCTCCAAAAACATTTCCAAGGATTTCCAGGATTCGAAAGATTGCCAGAACATTGTTTTAAAGGACTGTCCCGCACAAGACATTATTACAACCCCTCCCTTGTTAGAGAAAACTCCGCAACAGGAGTATAAGTTAAAGCTCAGGTCTAGTAAAATAAGTCAGTCAGTTTGATTGTATAAGTCCTCCCCTAGGTGAAACGGTTAGATTGTTTCTGACATGTATAAAACAGACCCCCATAGTGAGAGAGTCAGTCGAAGTTCACTTCAATGTATCGTTTTTCTGAGTTTCATATTATTTCTCAGCATAATGATTTCCTGCACTAGTTACGCACTTTTCCTGTGTTTTCCAGTTCCTCATGTAAATATGTCTGCTAATGCTACAGTAGAGCACACGTTTAGTGATCTGCCTCCTCACGAATATTCTTACCGCCTCGCTATGCGCAACAACACATTTATCCGTATGTTACATTATTCACACCAGACCAGCAATGCCACTAATTGTTGGGTGTGTGGTCGACTCCCCCCTTTCCAGACATCAAAGGGAGTTCTGCCACTCTTTCCTTATCCATTCTCACATAATGGTTCGTGTGGAGCATGGTCCACGTTAACGTCATCCTCAACAGATATGTCTTTTCTTAACAGTACATGTTTTCCAGACAAGCAAGGTTTCCCCCACAGAACAGGTTTAGATCTAGAAAACGAAGTATATAATTTAGGTAATTATTCGTCGAATTTCATGGTCCTGAATGTTCAGTCTGATACTACTCCAGACTTACCTGCTATTTCAGTACTACCAGTCAAAGGCGAATTATGTGTCCGTAATTATGGTTCTGTACATGTAGGTCATAGTGAATGTACTACTGTTATCCAGTATAGTGACAGTGGGAAATCTATTTTCAAAGCTTCACGTCATTCTTATTTTATTTGTGGTCAAACTGCATATGTCCGTCTGCCCCTCGATTGGGAGGGAACCTGTTACATTGCCTTCCTACTGCCACCTGTTTTCCTAGCCCCATCTGATTATCACAGAAACACACATCTAGTACACATTAGACATAGAAGGGAGTCCCCAATTGTCGATTATACTGAAACTACTCTAGAACAGTATACAGATTTCAATAAAGGTTTCTTCTTCTTTGTAGGACCTGTCCAGAATAGTAAACTGATCCGTAGGTTAACACGAACCCTTGAAGCTGTAGTTAATGAGACTGCCTCTGCTCTAGGTAACTTAACCGAAGAGCAATCTGCTATGAGATTTGTCGTTTTGCAAAATCGTCTCGTCCTTGACGTCATACTGGCCGATAGAGGAGGAGCCTGTAGAGTCATCGGATCTAGTTGCTGCATTTTCATTCCAAATAACGCGCCGTCTGTTTATTCAGCTATAACCAGACTCCATAAAATTGCCCATCTGTTACACCAAGATCCAGGCACCTGGACATGGTCCGGTTGGTTCTGGAATATAATTTCCGCATGGGGATGGAAAGTCCTGTCCTTTCTAGGTATTGCAGTAGCGATCATATTTAGCTGCTGCCTCTGTATACAATGTGGCCCTGCGATTTGCAGCATGTGTGCTACCTCTTGTATTCCTAGTTCCAAGCCCCGTTCTAAATCCCGTTCCAAGACAATTCGAGACGAGCAAATGGTACTGTATGAAATGATAGATGGTATCATGAAAATTGATGTTTCCTGATGGAAACGTAGTGACAAGGAGGGAATGTGGAAAAGTAAATTTTGCCATGTTCTGTGTCCCTACGCTTCATCCATCATATGTTATGTGTGCATGACCAATATGCATATGTTATTCCCCATGTCCGATTAAAGACGCAATTCCAGTTGTGTCCACCTCTGGTATGTCATTTTCCAGTCCTCGTGAATACTACGAATATCAGGCCTATGTAAAGTAATGTTGCCACGTTTCTCAGTGTGCACGTTATTCCATTATAAAATCCCCGTTTCCAGGCCTCAAAAGGGCCCGGACCATAGATTCAGCTCCTGTCTCCTGAAAGCCTCGCTGAGGAGCGATACAGCCCCCACCTGTATCCTCGACCCTTCACTTACTTCCTGCCTCGCAGTGCCCGGTGCAGCTTGGCTCTGCCTCTGAGTCTGCCAAAAGTATGTTATAGTTCCAGTTATCAGTTCAGTCCTCCTCTTCTGCATTCCTAAGCCACTGAACTGCATCAATAGTTTCCGTCATTGTCTAGCCTACTCGGCTCCACGTTAGAGAAATACTGTATTTAATGGTCATTTAATATTCTTCATCACGCATTTCATGTAGAATAATGCATGGTCCAGTCTTAGAATCAAGTTAGCTTCTCCCCTCATGACTTCTAGTTTATATCAACATGTTCCCTAAACATCAGATACCAGATAGGGTTTAGGTACATGTCGCTCCGACCCTCCAGACTCTAGTCTCTGCTCCTAGCACAGAGTTCGTAGCCCCCAGCTTCTCCTAGTAACACGTCATTGCCAGTTTTCGCGCACCATTAGGTTAGAGGTCCCGGCTCCTTAGGTAGCCCCCTCCTATGTTTCCGCCCATTCATGACATATTCTG
Organism: Lissotriton helveticus; assembly: GCF_964261635.1. NCBI lineage: Eukaryota > Metazoa > Chordata > Amphibia > Caudata > Salamandridae > Lissotriton > Lissotriton helveticus. The sequence goes on along the minus strand of NC_136071.1, from coordinate 966,530,352 downwards.
TTACGTTTGCACCACATGTCTATGTATACTCCCAGTTACACCCATTTTTACTGTTATCTTTCGCGACTGCTACGCGTTACGCCTTCTGCTCCACCCACTGCTACGCCTACTGCAATGTAATGCTATGTGTTCGCGCTATGTATATATGCCTGTGTTTTGTTATTGAATGTTAGCGCGCTCATCCCAGACCTAGCCCCAGCAGCTGCTGGGCCTCTTTTCCCCTGTTGGGCCCCAGTTGTCCTGCTGGGCCCTGTCATTCTGTTCCTATGCAGGTTGTCCTGGTCCTGTCCTTATGCTGTAATAAACCTGCAGAAACTCCTACTACCTCGAATCTTGACTCTTATTTATTGAGCTATCTGTTATGCTATAAGTCTAGTCAAAAATAGGGTATTATTTATTTATTTACCACAGGTTGTTGGGTGACTTTTATAAGCGCTAGAAAGACATTCTGACCCGAAGCTTATAGAGGTATACCATGAATCTTTAGAACGGAACCAATTACCTCCTAAGATACGAGAAGCAGTGGTTGTCTTATCACCAAAGCCTGCACTGTGGGTCGTATAGACCACTTTCCCTATTACATTTTGACTAAAATACTGTCGAAAACAATCTTTGAGCACCTTGCACTGCTGATGGACAACATAATTTATCCTACCCAATCAGGAATTGTGCCCTATAGATCTACCTCCCTAAACCTACGCACTCTCTTTGCTGTCCTACACAGAATCAACCCTGATATACCAGCCATCATGCTGGATGCGGAGAAAGCATTTGACTCTCTGGAGTGGCTGTTCCTATGGACTGCCATGCACAGGATGGGTATGCCCTTTAGGTTCATCAGGCTCACAGCGCTGCTATACTCGCCCCTACTGCCAGACTGCGCTTAAACGGCACGCTCTCCCGTTCTTTTTCGCTGTCTCAGGGTACTAGGCAGGGTTCCCCTTTGTCCCCCCTGCTTTTTATCCTTGCCATGGACCCACTCATTCATCACTTTCTGGAACGCCACCTACACAGAGGGATCCAATTTAACACAGGGCCATTGCTGGTGTCATTATACGCGGATGATATTATTTTATATGTCCAGAACATGTGAGACAATTTAGACCCACTCATCCGGGAGACCATTAGATTTTGCGGCTTTTCGGGTCTTGGCATAAATTGCCATGCATCAGTTATATTCCCCCTTACGCAGGGTATGCACAGATGGGAGGGAGAGTTCCCATTGACCTGGTGCTCAGACTCGGTCAAATATATGGGAATCAACATACATTTAGACCACTAAAATCATGTGATCTAACTACGGAACGGCGATCCACTCGCTGGAGCAGAAGGTGGATAAGTGGCTTAGACTTCCACTCTCAATTGCTGGCCTTATAGCTCTGATTAAAATGCTTGTTTTGCCCAAATTTCTCTATTTATTTCACATCATACCTACCCCGCTCCTAAATCGCTACTTCCACTCCATAAACACCCATCTTATAAGACGAAGTTGGTGGTAATTACCGATTTCTTAAGGCTCAAAAGCACTCTTTAATGTGCTTCCTACATTGCATTTAAGGAATCGGTATTACCGGATCCTTAAATGCAAGAGCAATAAGGAATCGGTATTAAGGAATCGCTATTTACCGATTCCTTATTTACCGATTCCCTATTTACCGATTCCTTACCTACATTAGGAATGGCTAAATACAAGTTGGTAACGCTGAAATTTACCGAATTTCAGCGTTACCGACCGGTATTTAGCCTCCTACATCTGGCCCTAAGTCTATTACTGGCAAAAAGCGAAATAGCGCAAACATGGCGTCGTAGGACTGTGCCGCAGTGCAAGGACTGGCTCACGAGTCTAGGATATTGCAACCTGAACCATGATTTATATGCTTCCACTTTGCCCAGCACATCCCGCACCAGTGACATTTGGGGCACTTTTAAAAACTATAACACGATAATGCCCTCACAACCTGCTGCCCAACTGGAGGATTGGCTTGTGCCTGCGAGCATAGGATGAACAGTGGGCATATATATGATGCATTTATGATATGGTTCTGTTAATAATAACTGGGAATGCCTCTTGTATCACAGACCATCAATTGCAAGATAATGCGCCGTACTCTGTAGGTCATGAGAATGTATATCATGTGAATGTTAAACTAAGAAAGCTAGCTTACTCCAAAACAATGGAGATAAGTTTCATGTATTGCTTACAAAATGCAACGCGCCGGATCTGCCCTACTTGGCACTACACTGGAGCTGGTATATGATGGTGTATTGTATCATGAAAATAGTAAAGTTATAAAAAAAAGTCATTCAATCAGTTCAATATCTAATTACAATGAATGAAAGTAAAACATTTTTAAATGAATGTCAGTGCTCTGGCAAAAATGCCATTATAATGCTCTTTCTAGTACATATGCTTCAAATGTGGGTATTCATGGCAAAGCTTGGATTGGATAAGTTACTTCAGGGCAAAGTATAAGAATATTCACTACCTAAGCAGTTAAACTTCTCCCTCTTTCTGACTAGTTATTAGCATTACTGAGGGTTGGACAACCTACCCCTCTGTCCTCCTTTCTAGGTCGGTCCCAAGACAGATGTTTCTGCCACTCCAGTCTCATGGTTTGCAAAAAATGCATAATTAAAAAGCATACATATATTTATACATACAGTATGTAAGGTTTATAACGTGGTGTTTACCACCATGTATGATACAATGCAATCCTTTACAATTCAGTAAAGTACATGGGGAATTTTTAAGTGTTTTACCACACAAGTAAGTATTTTTTTTTAAATAACATAATATTTATGTCTTTCAGAAAAGGGATGGTTTAGGGGTTAAGGATGTGGTATTAAGGTGTCGGGAGTGAGTAGAGGTAAAGGGAGTAAGGAGCGGTTAAGGTTCAGGGGGGATGTGGAGGTAAAGGGAGGCAAAGACTTTTAGGGCTCAGTGGTATGCAGTGGTGAAGGGAAGTAATGGGTTTTTAGGGTTCAGGTGTTGATAGAGGTAAGCGTTTTTAGGTTATGAGGCAGATAGAGGTAAAGGAATAGAATGGTTTTTCAGGGTTTAGGGGCAGTTACACGTAAAGGGGCTAAGAAGTTTTAAAGTTTCAGGAGCAGGTTGAGCTAAATGGAGGTAAGGATTTTTTAGGGTTCAAGGGCGAGTATAGGTAAAGGGAAGTAATGGGTATTTGTTGATTTTGGAGGCAGGTAGAGGTAAAGGAAGGTAAGGCTTTAGGATTCATGGTTGATTGAAGTAAAGTGACTGAGTTAAGGAATTTTTAGGGTTCAGGGGTGAGGACAGGTAAAGGGAGGTAAAGGTTTTTTATGGTTCAGGGAGAGTAGAGTTAAAGGAAATAAACTGTTTTTAGGAAGTCTGGGGCAGAAGAGGAGAAGAAAGGAACTTTTTTTGAGTTTAGGGATAGGTAGAGATTGTGGGCCCGATTCACAGAATTAACTTAAAACAAAATCCTAAACGTACTACTTTTGGTATTCACAGAATGCACTTACTACTTTTGGTATTCACAGAATGCACTTACTACTTTTGGCATTCACAAAATGGATTTACGACTACTAACTTTACGTCCGCACTCGGGGCGGAGCTTCTGGCTTGGAGGCAGAGCTTGCGGCCCGGAAGCGGAGCTTCCGGCTCGGAGTTGGGGATTTAGGCATGGCTGAAATCTCCACCTCTGGGCCAGAAGCTCCGCCTCTGGGCCGCAAGCTCTGCCTCCAAGCCGGGAGCTCCACCTCCGGGCCGGAATTTCCGGCCCGAGTGCGGACGTAAAGTTAGTAGTCGTAAATCCATTATGTGAATACCAAAAGTAGTAAGTGCATTCTGTGAATACCAAAAGTAGTACGTTTAAGATTTTGTCTTAAGTTAGTACTGTGAATCGGGCCCAAAGAGAGGAAAGGGATTTTAAGGTTCAGGGGTGGGGAGAGGTAAAGCGGTAAGGGCTCTTTAGGGTTCAGACTTGTGTAGAGATAAAGGGAGGTAAGGGGTTTTTAGTACTCAAGGTAGGTTAGAGGTAAAGGAAGGTAAAGGGTTTTTAGTGTTCATGGGTGGGGGAGAGGTAAAGGGAGGAAAGGGTTTTTTCAGGTTCAAGGGCAGGTAGAGGTAAAGGAACACAAGGGATGGTTTTCAGGGTTAAATTAAAGCTCTATATATGGAATATATGTAAATGTATATGTATTCGTGTATGTATTCATCACTGTGAAGTAGTTATAGTTAGGACCTAGTTACCATAGGATGAGAGGTTTTTGTTTTAATAATACGTTTTGGTACTGTTTGACAAATCTTCACAAAACTCGCTAATAAACAAGTACAGCTAACTCACAGCCTAACATTGAAGTTTCAGGGTGATCTGTCCAGTGGTGGCTGAGGAAAGGGAGGGCTAAAAACATAATATCTTTTTACAAGTTCCAAAGATCTGCAGATGATCTGCAGATAAATTAAAAAGAAAAAAAGTCGAGCTCAAGCCCTTTCAATTCTAAACCTCCTAGGGTGGGTCAGGGCCCAAGTGTATCAGCAGTAGCCCAATATTTGGGGATGCAGCGATGTAGCACCCCCTCCTTAGCCATTAGCAGGCCTCGGAGACCACCCCATGCCCCAGAACTAGTACTATGTTTATGGAGAGGGGGCATGCTGCCCACCTTACCGAGCCATTAGAAGTCTGCGAGGACCCCAATCCCCAGGGTTGATGTGCTTATTTTTGGGAGGGGATTGAGCCCCCCTCCCAGATCCATTAAAAGTCCCTCGGGACCCCATTTGCCTGGATTGATATATTGATTTTTGGGTCAGGTGGCCTCACCCCAGCTACAGAACTGCACCAAGGACCCCATCCTTCGGTGCCTAAAGAGAGCCAGTGTCCCAGCATCCCTATACCCTGGCAGGGAAAAATAAAATACATATAATTACCTGCCTGCCCAGTGGGAGCAAAGAAAAAAGCTGCCCCCACTGGATGGAAGCAAATCAATAGAGCCAGGTCCTGCTGCACCCAGGATGGGTGGTGGAAGAGAAGCATGAGGAGCCTTGGGGGCAATTGATCTTGCTTGTGACTTCTAACATTGGCATTGGCGTGAGTGCACCAGGTGAGACCGGGCACCCACTTAAAAAAAGAAAATAGAAAAAAAACACGTGGGCAGTAGAGGAGTGGGCTTCCCTAACTGCCCTTTAAAAAAAACTAAAAATGTAGGCTGTGGGTACCCCAGATGGGACCGGGCTCCCAACAGAAAAAGCCGAATAAAATGTTCACTGCTCCCTCCCGGGAGGGCCCCACAATGCCGTGCACAGATTTTTTTATTATAAAAATGTGGTTGTCATGATGCTTCAAGAGGATACAGGGGCACCACCTTTAATATTAAAAAGTGCTGGTGGATGCAGCCAGATGCACCACAAATCCTCAGGAAAGCTTAAAACAACCAGTAAGCCTCCAGGGTCATTAAATACATGACCCCAGTAGAGCTTACCATTTTCTTAATACACTCTGAGTTGGAGCTGTATGCTTTCCGGATGGAGTGCCAGGAGCATGTGTGGTTTGTATTATGGTTGCATTTTGTGGGCTGAACAGTGTTAAATATAGAGTCAAACACACTTTTCAAAGTTGTTTGGAATAATATTGCTTTATTTATTTTTTGTGAAAATAATTATTATGCATTGCCATGTGTTTTTTTTTGGTAAGGATAATTTTGCAATAGATTGGAAAATGATTGAAGTCTCTTTCTGACAAATACCAATCGGTATTCTTGATATAGGTTAATGTGCTGTCCTCTTACTGGTGCCAATAGGTCTGTCTAGTATATTTTGAAATGCAAACTCTGACAGACCCAGTAGGTCTCCCTTACTTTATGTAAAACAACTCTAGACATTCACTGAAAAAAACAAAGATGAAAGTTTGTCCTCGTTTTAGATTCGCTACAAAAGGTGGAAGATCCTTTTCGGTCTTGATCCCTAAAATATGGAACAAACTACCTGAGTCCCTCCGCAAAGAGGGAAACCTCCTTCGCTTCAGGAAGTCTCTGAAAACAATTCTGTTCAGAGAGGCTTTGAGTTTAGCCTAAGCACGCTCCCCCTTTGGTCATCCTGCTGAGTAAGATGTTGTTTCCTTTCGGTCAAAAGCGCCTTGAGACCTGCCGGTGAGTTGGCGCTATATAAACCGGAAATACAAATACAAATACAAAGTGACGTTATAGTTAAGTCTGGTAAAAATGTCTTGCTTAACATCACAAAAATCTAAGAAATTTACTCAAAAAACTAAAGGTTAAAGCAACATTAAGATTAGGTGAAAATGCAACATTTCAAACACTTAAACTACTGAAATTCACTAGTTATAGTTAACTGATGTAACTAAAGTATCACCCTCACAATGCACTGGTTAGGATCTAACAGATCGCATTACTCATGTCATATTCTATTATATCATTGATAACATCAACACGACATCTGTAATCATTGATGACAATACTGTGCATGGCAGGAGCACAAGTTCTAGTTTCCATTCCACGGAAAGCCATGGTCGATTGGGGAGTGTGGCAAGTGTTTGCCAGATGGGTGTGGCGGCCACTTCATGGACAGTTTCTGTACAGAACATACAGAACTGCAGACTCTACAGTTTCCATAAAGCTGTGTTGTAAAACCTCACTGTAAAAATGCCCAAGATCTGCTTATAGGCCAACTTATGCTGAATTGAAAAATAACAGAAATATTGGAAAACATAGTGGTCCCCAAGTGCCGTCAAATCAGGAAACGACCATCGTAACGCATTGATGACATTGCATGCTTTTACGTCGCGTGGCGCCACAACGCATGCGATGTTAGAACGCGTGCGTTTACTACGCACGCCATTACATCGGAGGTGCCATTACATCGGGGGTGCTTACAATGGACGCGGGAGACAACGCTGGAACCACGAGACAGGTAAGGATGACGATGTACCCATAGTGTTTTAGGCTTTTAGGTAGTTGATGGGGAGTGTAGTGGAAGGGCAGGGTTTTAGGCTTTAGGGCTTAGGGTTAATAGAAGTATATGGTTGTGTTTTAGGGGTTAGGGCTTAGGGTCGGATACAGTAGTGTTTTAGACATTTGGGTTGGGGCTTTTAGGGCTTAGGGTTAAGGGTCAGATATGGTAGTGTTTTAGAGATTTGGGTTAGGGCTTTTAGGGCTTAGGGTTAAGGTTCGGATATGGTAGTGTTTTAGACATTTGGGTTAGGGCTTTTAGGGCTTAGGGTAAAGGGTCCGATCTGGTAGTGTTTTAGGCTTTAGGGTTAGGGCTTAGGGTTAAGGGGCGTGTAAGGTATTGTTTTCAGGTTTAGTGTTAGGGCTTAGGGTTAAGGTTCGTAAATGATACACTATTTAGGCTTTAGCGGGTCGTAGTGTGTTTGCTACTTTGCTTACAGTGTAGTTTAGGCCTTATGGTCAGGGGGAATGCGCATGGGGTAACAATCGTAATTTTGAAGCATGCAGGGTGTTGGTATGCGGTGTGAATGTCTTTCACATGCTTTTCAATTAGGATGCGACGTGATTGGGTGCGTTGTAATTATTTGCGATGTAAAGGGACATGCGATCTAAAAACGGCAATGTGAGGGCATGAGATGTTACCATTTGCAATGTGTCATCATACATCCATCAAATCATACTGCCTGACATCAGAAAAACTGGAAAATAAGAGAAAGCACATAGAGTCCCTTGCTTACCCCATGGCTAATATGCCCTTGAATGGTGAAGGGGTGAGAAGGTGGCAGCGCAACAGGAAGATAGGAGGTGAATGATACAACCAATGGAGCTGTGCCAGTGTTTAGGTCAAGTGCTGGAGCACAATTCATACACAAGTTTATTTCTACTCACTTTTATTTTCCAGTTTACCCAAAGGTTTATGAATTGGCAATACATTTGAGATATCAAGTTAGAAACTGAATTGCAAATACCTGAAACCTGCTATTAATGAACTTTAGAAGGAAGGGACTTTTACTTACTTATAAACAGTTTCCTGTACATGGGTAGTATCCCTCACTAATCTTTGACAAGCACCTGGAGTAGCACCTGGAGAAGGACCAATAAGGTTGCTGAATCATAAAAATGGCAGCAAGCAAAAACCAAAATGTTTGCTAGAGCGTCCAGGGTCCAGGTGGTTATTGAGCCTATAATAGATTGTCTGTCTGCACAAAAGTACAAATGTCACTCCTAGGTCTGTTCAAGTGTCACCTTCCTCTTTAAATGAAGAAGGCCAGTGCCTCACTGTCTCAAGAGCAGAAAACAACCAAGTGGGCCTAAGGCTTTTCACAAGGTGAGAGATATAGCGAAGCCTGTCAAAGAGGCTCCCTGCAAAACTGTTAACAACAAGGATACCCATTGTACTAGGGTTTATTTCTTGACTGAGATTATTTCTGTCAAGCAGCTGTTCCATATTCTAAAGTATATAGACAGTGAGACAGAGAAGATGGGCAAAGGTGATACCCTTGTTGCAAATCACACCTCCAATAATTGCGAGAACAGAAGCAAGGTATCCCAGGTTCTTATTTCTTTAGCAAGCTCTGCAATCAAGATTGAATTCACTCTCCCTGACTTCCCTGAAGAGATTCTGGGCAAAATACTTATCACCAAAACTGTTGAAGTTACAGTCCATACAGAACCAAGCAATGTATTTACATTATTGTCAGATGATGCTATAATTCTGGGTCCACATTTGGGCAATTAGAACTTTTATGCACGATCCGAACCAACTTGCCAAGCACTCACCCAAGAATCTGATTAAAGAAGATTTTATTATTTCCAAAGTGTCATATGCTCTACATAGAGCATTGAATTCCATGCTTTTGATAATAGAGAAATCATCAGGATACACTAATGATATTATGTTATTGCTGACAACAATACTGCAGGTTATGACTAATGCAAAACCATCAAGCATGATAACTTTATGAACTGATTCCTCCCCGAACGGAAGTGAGTTTAACTCTTCTCAATCATATACAAGTACTTCTTCAAAATAAATTAGGGACAACCTAAGGGGAAAAACTCATGCTAGGCCACAAAGTAGTTACCATGAAGCAAAGCAACCGAAGAATGTATCACCATTAAATGTGTGAGATGGGTAGCTATATGAGCAAAGTGGAAGATTAATTACCGTCACAGTCCAAGAAGATGGAAGGGAGGAAGAGCTGGAAAGAAAAAAAAGGAATGCAACTGTCTACTCTTTAAGGAAATTGTTCTCTTTAGTTGAATCTTCAAATGACTTAAATCATGAAGTGGCAATAGATGAGTGTATAATGGAAATAGTGGAAATAGTGAACGAGATCAACACCGTAATTTATAGTGGGCAAAAACCTAAAACAGTTGAGAGCAAAGACCTTTTTTGGTCAAGCCCATATTTACTAGAGGTGGGAAGAAATCCACCACTGTTCATGCAAACGTCTGAATGGAACCCAGAAGAAAACAGTTAGGAACATGTAGGAGGTATATGTTGCAAAGTACAGGGAGCCCCGTTCCAGACTCAGTCAAGAGGTCTCAGGCCAGGGTACTCTGCTGAGAGGGCACCCTGAAACTCAGGGCCCCTACCCATACCACAGGAGTGGGGCATATGTTACACCACTGTGAACAATGATAGGAAGTCAATGCATTGGAACTATGGAAAATGTCAGAAATTTTTTAACTACTGGCATTATCCTAACTAGGTTTGGTGATATAATGCTGGATATCCTATTCGACACAGACAATGTACTCTTAGGATTCTTCCTATTAATGCTTACAGATATAGAAATTGCAGTGGTCCCACCCTAGTAAGTCAAACTATCCAGGATACGGAACTCTCAACAACTGCAGATGATATCATCTAGAGTATTTTAATATGAAACACAATACCTCTACCGCACTAGCTCTTCACTACCAATAACCATCTAAAGAACTTATTTTTCAGCAATGTAGAAAAGAGAAAAAAGATGGACGCCCAGCTTAAACTATGGTCTTAGTTAAATGAAGCAACATGTAGGAAGGACTTAAAAAGATTTGTAGGAAATTGTCACATCTGATAGAGTCTGAACCATAATGTGAGATCCCTTACTAAAACACATTATCTGGATATATTGGTATTGGAAGAGGAAGGAGGGCTGTTAAGCATTAAAGCAAGCAAAGCTGCTTGTCCTGATCTAATTCCTAACGATCTGTATTGCGCTGAATCTGAGTTCTGGTTCTGTGTATTTACGTTGTTGAAGTCACCAATTTTGAACCTTCTTATTGGTGTTACACGATGTTTGGGAATGTCCTACTAAATAAACAATATGTGTTTATGTGTTTATGTTTATTAAACTTGTAAAGCGCACAACTACTCAAAGTGTCCCGGCGCTAGCTCCTGAAGGAAAGATGAACATGTATCAAGTTAAAACAGCAAGGGCTTGAGTTTTTTTTTAAAAAGCACTGGGTCCTGAGTAGTCCTCAGGGCTAAAGGCAGTAAATTCCAGGCCAGACCAGCCCTACGCTGGTCTGGCCTGGAATTTACTGCCTTTAGCCCTGAGGACTACTCAGGACCCAGTGCTTTTTAAAAAAAAACTCAAACCTTGCTGTTTTAACTTGATACATGTTCATCTTTCCGCCATGACGCTGGCGATTAAACTTCGGGATCTGCATCAGCCATTGAGCAGAGGACCGCTGCGCTCTGCCAGGCACATAGAAGGCAAATCTTCTCTGTAGGTAAAGGGGGCCGTATCATACAGGGCCCGGTGAGCCATGGTAAGCATTTTGAATTTCAGGCGGGACTCCACTGGCAGCCAATGCAAGGAGCGCAAGTGTATCCACACACTATCTCGAGGGGAAAGCCCCATAAGGAGTCTGACCGCAGAATTCTGCACGACCTGAAGTTTTTTAATCAGTGGCCCCGAGCAACTGACCAGGAGCGCATTGGCGTAGTACCGGCGGGACAGGATCAACGCACGGACCACGGTTTCCCTAGAAGCACACGGCAAGAGAGGAAGAAACTTCCTCAAGCTCTTTAATATGCCGAAGCAGGACCCGGCCAGTTTCTTTACGTGAGTCACAAAATGCAAGTTTTTGGTCAAACCAGACGCCCAGGTTTTTTACCGCGCCCATTCTTTCAGAGGGCTGAGAAAAACCCAGGGGCCAAAGCTTTTCTCTGAAGTCAGAAGGAAAGGAACCAAACAGCAGCACCTCAGACTTCCCTACATTGCATTTTAACTGGGCATTAGATAACCAGTGAAAGACAGAGGAAAGGCAGTTTTGGGCCAGCCCGACCGAGTCCACTTCCTTAGGCCAAGTAAACAGCAGCTGGGTGTCGTTGGCATAGGCCATCACCTTAGCCCCCAGTGACTCCGCCAGGTACACGAGCGGGGTCACATAGATGTTAAAAAGGAGGGGGCTAAGTGATGAACCCTGAGGCACCCCCGTTGACACCGGGAGAGGTGCTGAGGCACTCGGGGGGGGAGCCAAACCTGCTGCTGCCGGCCCTCGAGGAAGGAACTAATCCAGTGCCAGGCGTTGCCACTGATACCAATGGCAGACAGGCGGTTAAGCAGCATGGCATGGTGGACCGTGTCAAATGCCGCCGAGAGGTCCAGCATAACCAATGCTGCCCTCCCGCCGGCATCTTGACACTCCCTGATAGCCTCAGCAACCTCCAGCAAAGCCGATTCCGTGCTATGAGCTGCACGGAAACCTGACTGAGTCGGGTGAAGCACCTTGGACTCCTCGATGAACTTGGTAAGTTAAAAAGTGACGGCCTTCTCGCACACTATATCGCCAGGCTGGGCAGAAGCGAAATCGGGCGATAATTTTCCGCCACTAAAGGGTCCAAGGACGGCTTTTTAAGCAACGGAAGGATCAGGGCAAGTGTCCAGGCTCTAGGCACGGAGGCCGAGCAGAGTGACTTATTAATCAAGTAGTTCACCTCTGGGTTGACGATATCGGCCACATCCGACAGAGGCCTGTCAGCACAGGGGTCACTAGAAGAGCCGGATATAAGAGCTTTCAGGATTTTTAGAGAGCTGGCCAAGTCAACAGGGTCAAAGTCCGCAAAAGAAAATAGGGGCTCTACCCCATTGATAAACAGAGATACCCCCGAGACAGGCTGCCCTGAGAAGAAAGAAAGTGAAGCTTGAATGTTAGCTATTTTATCCTTGAAGAAGGTTGCCAAGGAATTGCACCAAGAATCCGAGGTAGGGGGGGCCACCGGCTGAGCACCAGGGGCCAAAAAACTTTGCACGATGGAAAAAATCTCTTTGTAGTTGTTTTTGGCCCGCTCAATACGCGTGGCAAAATAAAGACCCTTAGCTTCTCCGATGGCTGTATAATATAGCCTCTGTCTTGCTCTAAGAGTGTTCTTATCAGCTAGACTATAGCCTCGGGCACGCCAAGTTCTCTCAGCCGCTTTACACTCCCGTTTCAAAGTCCTTAGCCAAGGAGAGAAACAGGGCTTAGAAGGGGATTCTCTCCTCAGCTTGGCCTGGCTCAATGCACAATGTGCTGAGACAGACCCTGAAATCCACTCTGCAAATTGGGGGACATTGTCCTCAAGCTCCCCATGAAAGGAGGGACGAGAGACATCGAGGGCGGCACTCAGAGACCCTAGGTCAGGTCTCCTAAAGGCAGGGGGCCGAGAGCAATGAGCCGAACGGGGAGGAATTGCCAAGGACCAAGAAAAAAGATAGGGAAATGGTTGGACCAAGCGACCGGGCTAGGTTTCTTTACCAATAGATGAAAATTGGCTCCTATAATATCTAAGGTATGTCCACCAAGATGGGTGGGAAACAAAACTCTTTGAGTGAGGATCGCCAGGTGGAAAGCATCCAACAGGACAGCGGCATCCCAGGCTTCCGCGTGGTCAAGATGGATGTTAACATCGCCAAGAAAAATAAAACAAGAAAAGCGCAGCGCTCGCTCAGCTAAAGCATCTCCACAAGAGTCCAAGAAATGCTTTGACGGACCCGGAGGTCGATAGACCAACGAGCCTCCGACGGTAACGTGCGCTGAAAATTGGATGCAGAAGTTAAGGACCTCGCAGTCACCCAGGAGCGAAGAGGGTTCACCAAGCAAAGTCCAGCTATCCCTAAGCCAAATGGTGAGTCCCCCGCCCCTACCAGACTGGAGTGGCCAACGCCACAATCGGATTTGAATACGCATCAAAGCATGTTTCGGTCACAAACAGCATATCAAATCATTATCTGAGATGAGGTCAGCCACATCAACATAGTGCCTTCTTACTGACCTAGCGTTGATAAGGCAGGCCCTGATGGTCCCCATCAAAGTAGCGGATGCCGATGAGGTCGAAACGCATGGCTAAGTGGGAAAGGTATAACCACACTCAGCACAAACAAAATCACTAGAGGGGCCAGAGGCACAAGAGCTAATTAAAGAACAGCTAGAGGGCCTAAGAACTTTCAGCTCCTCCCCAGTGTAATGAGTCATGATATCACTAGAAGTGGTTGCGCCATGCTGAGAAGAGTGTCTCGCCCTGAGCGCTGTCTTAGCGCGGACGGGTGCAGACGGGCTTGCCTTAGGCGCGCCTTCGGCACGCCACCGGCGCGCCCGCTGCACTCGTCCACTGCGCTTCCGGGTCGTCATTTGTTTAAATAGATGTGGCTGGAAGCCGGCAGTTAGCGTCAAACGACTAGAGCGCTGACCGCTCGTGAGGCGTGGCTCGCCCAAAATAGCCGCCGTCACTAAATACTACCCCCGGGAGAGCCGCCTCAGCGAGGAGCACTCCCAAGATAATGGGAAAACATTAAAATACTGCCCGGAATAAAATGCGGCAGCAAAACATGCAGCAGTGGACCGCTGTGATCAATAGGGTGACCAACGCAGGCTGCCAAATTCCCAGTAGCCCACCTAACCAACCCCCCAAATTCCCGCTAACCAGAACACAGCAGTGCAATTTTAAAAAGAACAGTTCACAACAGTGCAAATTTTTAAAACATGAGCGACAAGCAAACTAGCTTCAGGATAGATGGCAAGAATGTACTGTATGAGTTGCAGGTTGGATTTAGGCCTTAGAGCAATTGATCGGGCCATGCAGCTTATGGTCTGCTTCATGCATACTCTATTTAAAATGACCACTAAGGTGCATGCTGTGTTTAATACAATTACATAGGAATCCTCATTGTCAGAAATTCGGAAACCCTTTTAGGTCTCGCCTATGCAAGCGCAGATTAGGAGGGACCTCTTGGAATAGCTCAGGACTTTTTGGGAAACTTGTGCATGTAATGCACTGTTCCCAATGAGTCCTCATGTATTTGTGGTGTTTACCTTGCGGGAGCGAGCAGCAGCGCCATCTGTTTATAATTATCGTGCCTGCCGCTGCTCGCTCCCGCAAGGTAAATGCTGCGCGTCCCTTTAACTTTTGCTGGGTCATTGCGTGCAATTCTATTGTTGCTTTTGATCTTCAACTGTTCGCCTGTTGTGTTTTCAGCTGATACGGAGGCTTTTGCCCCCAGACACAAATTTAAAGTTTAATCAAATTTATTTGGGCAATCATTACTGACCATGTCTGAGGCGAGAGATCAGTCCGCAGTGCAAGGTCCTCCTCAACTGAGGAGCAATGGCAGAGGATGGTATAGGTCATCAAAAGATGACATTTGTCGCAAATACGAGAAAAGGCACAGTTGTCCAGAGATACCACTGGACAAAGCTTGTGGGCTTACGAGGAGTTTAGTTTCCATTTGTACACAACATAGCTACTGTGTCTATATTAGCGGTGGTCAGGGCGACCATGTTAGTTCAGCCAGAACCATTTTATCACATGAAAAGATGCCCTGCCAGACCTCATGCTGCTGTATTAGCTGGGCAAGCTCCGTTTTTTATTTTAAACCGATGTTATTTCCCCTTAATGAAAATAGAAACTAAACGGAAATGCTAGATGGGCAGGAGACTGCCTCTTGATGCAACTAGTGAATGCGTCGGGGGCGATAGATATAGATATATTATGGAGGAGTGAGGCTAGAAAGGCAAAGGACAGGCCTTCTCAGTATTGTTCAGGCAGGCAGCAACCCACCAAAAGCTTCACGTCTCACCAGCATGTGCAGGGTGCCAGCCAGGCCAAAACCATGGTATGGTTTACCATACTGATGTGTTTCCACCTTTCAGAGCTTCAGAAGAGCTTGGAGTGCAACACACTGAACAACAAGCATTGGCATAGCCAATAGGTCTCTCCTTTGGGACCTTGTAAGTAAAAAAGACTGAAGTGTAAGACTTCACGTTTACATTTACTGCAGCCTAAATATGAAGTAAATATAAATGTGAAGTCTTATAATTCAGTTTTGTTTTTTACTTACAAGGTCCCAAAGGCGAGACCTATTGGCGATGCCATTGCTTGTTTATCTCTGCAGCTAGACCACCTGGAATAATCCCACCCTAGATGGCATTAGCACCTCAGAAAGTGCCTAGGAATGCTATTGGTTCTCTTAATTTCTACAATGAAGGAAAAAATCTCTAGCACTAGAGTAGGCAGCCTGCTGGTAGGCAACCTTGAGCAGAAGGTTGAACCTTGGTTTAGCGATACATGGACTTAATTTATCTTGTAATGAAGCAAATTCTTTTTATCACGTTTATGATGGGGATGTTCCCAACTAAAGAATAGCTTGTAAAACGCAGTAGACTTGGAGCGGTGGGTACTGTCAGTGTTCCATAGTTAAAAACAGTCATTCCTCACCTTTTGCTATTTTCCACAATGATGGAAAACACTTGCCAACATTGGCTACAGCAACTATTCAAGTATCTTGTTATTGGGACACCTGTGGATGCTTTATTGTTGTTACAGAATGGATGATCAGGCAATCTTTTGCTCTTTGGGGTCCTATACTTGCTCAGTGTGGCCCCTTTTTAAGTAGGAATAACAGACCGTATCTTATATTATCACATTGTAGATTTTAACTGAATTATTGTTACATTTTTATGGATGTGAATTGAACTATTATGATATGCATTTGATGGTTTTAATTTTAAGGCTATTGCAGAAGACGATGAATTATCCGATTGTGACCCAATTTAGGAAAGCTATTGTGGAGAGGTTGCAGATGGCTGTAGATAATTGGACTGAATCATCAATGAAACAGTGTAGTGCTCGATTGTTCCCGAGGCCTAAAAACAAGACTGTATATGATTTTGGCAAAAAAGATGCTTTTTTATGTTGCATATCGATCAAAAAATTTCACCTGGCAGAAATAGCGTGGTCTAAATATCATCTACAAAGAAATTCTCCATTGGGCGCAGATTTCCTAATATTAATTCCCATGAGATTATATTATTGTAGAGGATATTTTGCACATGGTATTTTTGTCAGACATCTGGTACCATACCATCATGGTCCATTCGTTAGAATGCACGAACCCTGTTTTGGATAAATGACAAGAAGGTGTGGGTGAACGGGCTGCGGGTGAGGAACGGAGGATACACATCATCTTCTCTGACAAAACAATGTGGGAGTATGACAGAAACTAGGGCCAACTATTAGCTTAGGACCTTATGGATCCATCCCATGAAGATAACACCTCCGCATGCTCATCCGCGCCTTGATGCCTTAGGGCTAAGTTGCGCAATATAAATCCCAAATTCATTCATTCATTCATTCATCTGCTTTACCATTAAGGAAGAGACAGCCTAGCTTTAGATCTATGACCTGATCTGGGCTGCAGTAATACATGTTGTTTCCACTCAGTGTTGCGTGGCCTCCATTGATCAATCAATTAATCAAGTGGCATTTGTAAAGCGCTGCTTATCACCCCGAAGGGTATCCAGTCGCTGTGCTGCAGGTTTCAGTCGAAAAGTCAGGTCTATTGATGAGGTTCTGTGGACCTTTTTGAACTTTTATTTGAACTGTTTTTAATTATGTGGGAAACTAAGAAAGGTATTTCAAACCAATTTTGAAACAAGGAGCTATTCTTCTATACATTTTGGGATTGTGAATGTGCATGACAAAGACAGTAGCAGCTTGCGGGAACGTCAATACATAATTCATCTGTCTGGAGCACTTTTTCCCAGTAGTTTAACTTAAAAGGACATGATATTCTCGGAATACTTTAATGGCAGCAGACTTCCAGGATAAATATAGACCTTTTCATTCAATTCTATTTCTCAGAATAAAAAAGTTTTTTCAACCACTCACAATGAACAGTCAATCATATTCCCCTAAATTTCATTTCTATATACGTTCTGTTAATTCTACTGACCTTTGCATGTTCCCAGGAGCAAACAGGCAGAAAGCTGACGAAGTCCCGTGACCCATGACCCCGCATAGGTCTGCAAGAGATTCCTATCTGCCCACAATACCCGCTAACATCTCTGGGACACTCAATAGAGTGTAGCATGCATCCACGGCAGTCATGAGTCACAGCGCCAGCGGCTAAGGAGTCAGATGTGACATACATTTCCATATCAAAACAGCAGAAACCTTTCTTTTCCCTTTTCACCGATGAATAACATCCCAGAAGGCAAGCCAGGCCTTCAGCTAACACGGATCAATTTTCTTTTAGCTTCAATCGCCATTTAATTACTGTTGACTTCTCGTGCCTTTTTCACTTCCTTTATGGATTAGGTTCCTTTCTACTCTCTTGCCATGTATTTATTTTCCAGTGACATAATCAAACCAGAAGTGATATGATAACGTTTTTCATTTTTCGTCTTCCGTCTCCTAATCTGTAATGTTTAATTTACTTCAAAAGCAAAATTTCCCTTGAGGGAGAAATTGTTTTTTTTTTAAAGCATTGATTTTTTTAAATTTTATTTTGACAACCTACAGTAGGGGTATGGGTTCTACACATCATAATATTGTAATTGCTCACTTTCCAGTTGAAGGAATGTATTGCTTTACCTTTTTTACCTTTGGGATTATGGTTTGAAAATCCTGTTTGCCGTGCTTCCGTGAAGTCAAGGGATTTGGGAATCATTTGCATGAAAAGCTTCTATAGTACGTGAATATCCTCCTGAAATGAATACGTGGTACTAAGGAAATGAATGCATGCTCATTTGAATATTTTCCAGCTTCCCAAACGCAGTATTAGCATACCGATAGTGAATTTAGCTGCACTTTTCAAAGGAAGGAAAAATAATTTGAAATTATGAAAAAAAAACTTGAATTGGTGAGCTGTGTGCTAGTAATCTGAAGATCATGTGTTGGTAATGCTATCAAATACCCAAGCGTTAGTTGTGAGAGGAGCCACATTAACACAGGTTGGGGTGGACCAGAAGCAATGCCTGCGGATTCGCATGAAAAATAAAGTTTACTTAAAGGCAGAATCCACATTCCTACAATGGCACACCGAATCACAATCCAAATGATTACGTGAATGAAAATATACTTATTTATTTTCTTTTATTATGATCCCAGGGGACAAGAAGCTTAGTAAATCCAGAAATACATTTTGGGTTGGGGCTGAGTCAAAAAGGTGACACAACCCAGACGCAAAATGATAGTGAATCTGGACCGCAGTGTGTCTATTTCGTGTAATAGGGAACGTAGTGGACACTGTGGGGCAGATTTACAATTACTGGCGCATCCCTGCATATCGGCAGGGATGCGCCAGTTATTGTGTGCCACAGTTCCGCCACCCATGATGCGCCGCATTTACAATGCGGCGCACCATGGGGCAAAAACGGCACAGATGCGTCACGCATCTGTACGTAAAAGCGGCACATTTCTGGAGTTGCGGCGCAAGCGTGACGCAGCTCCAGCAATAATCAGGGGGGCCCTATGTGCACAATGCTGCGTCAATCCTTACGCCTGCTTCAAGCAGGCGCAGGGTTTTGACGCAGCATGGGCCCAAAAGTGACTGAGTGAAATCTTGTAGATTTCAATCATCCACTTTTGGGAGGCGTTCCTGCGCCGGAACGCCTCCCCCTGCGATGGTACACCTCTTCTGGCACTGGACTTTACAACGTGACGCATCTGGGAGATGCGTCACGTTGTAAATACCCCGCACCATGGCGCATCTTTTGCGCCGCCGCTGCGTCACAAAAGTGACGCAACGGCCGCGTAAAAGCGGCGCTAGGGGCTTGTAAATCTGCCCCTAATTCCTTTGCTGGATGGGAGGAAATTCATACAGCAGGCAATAGCTTTTTTCAAAAGAAAAAAAGATTGTTTTTACTCTATGGCCTCGATTTTGGTCCACAATTAATGTTGGAGTTGCAGCACAGTTGTACATTAAAGTATTCAAATTAGTGATGCATGAAACGCTTGAATTAATCTCAGCCACTGGTAATTACTCTAGGCCTCATTCCAATCCATTGTTATTTTGCACATCATGGTACCTCAGTTTGGACCCAGCTATATTCATATCAGTTTTGACCTGGAGCAGGGTATGCAAAAAAATGATGGTTTGGGATGCAGCTCGAATAATTACCAATGGCTGAGATTAATTCAAGCATTCCATCTACCACTTTTTTGCACACTTGTACATCGCACAAGGCACAATTTTATCATGTTTATTTATTTTCTTGAGGGCTTATATAGGTGTGCACACCCTATCATTTTGTCTCCAAATCAATGAACAGCCTGAATATGCAACAGCCCCATTGAATTTTTCATGGCTTGTTAAAGTAGTGTTTATGCAACAATTGCTGCACTGTAGTACACTACAGCATGCACATGGCAATCAACAATAGTATCTGTTCTATCCAGTAGGAAACAGTGGACCACCCAAATAATGATGAATGATATTTAGGTGTTGAACTGAACCACATACGCTTTGAAAAAGATGGAACATCCTCTATAGAGTTGTCTGTGCCCAAAATACATTTTGCCCTGAACACAGTATTCCATCTTAGATATTGCAACCACAGTGCTTGTCTGCAGTTAGTAGGATTTCACATGATTACCAGGCATGATTTTGCAGGAATTCAGCCATGAAAGAACAAAACACAACAGTTCAAAAATTCACATATGGATTAGTAAATGGTGTAGAAAATCTGCCTATTGTGCACGGTCACCTCTGACTTTTTGCCTTGTGCTGGACCCTATATTTTTGCTGGCTTTAGAACTCTGTGCAGTTTTACCAATGTTAACCAGGAATAAAGTGCTTATACTGCTCCTGTAAACATGGTTGAAGTGGCATACTCCTAACTAGCAAATGTATTTTGCCTATAAGTCCCTAGTATATGGTACAAAATGTACCCAGCACATTGAAGATAAATGACACTAGTGGACAGCAGCACCTATTGTGCCATCCACTGTATTGTAAGTGAAATATGGATTCAGACCTACCATTAGCCAGACTGTAACAGTTTAAACATGCATCGCAACCTCTCACAATAAACCCTTTCTGAAAGGTAAAAGCTTACATTTTAATTACTAATAAGTGACCCCCGTGTAGGCCTTGTAAAATTGAAGCTAGGGTGCATAGTATTTAAAAAGTAGGAAATGTGGAAATATAATGCAAACATGAATAAGCACTCAAAAGATACTTTGGTGGCGGCAGGCCCAGCTGTTCTGTGTAGAAAGCCAGAGAATAGATTTGAATACTAATACAGTATCTCAGGAATGAGACCAGCTAGAAAAATAATTAAACAACTATTTTTAATTTACTAAATTCCAATTCAGTGATGAAGTCAAATTTAATAATTCGCTTTAGCTAGCTACCTACTCCCAACCAGTGATTAGCCTTGAATAGGTGTGAAAAAGGTGTGAAATGGCTTCCAGGAGCAAACAGTATGCTGACCTGAATGGGTAGAGAAGATTCCTCCGAACACCACAGAATATCCAGTCTGGGGGCTAGTTTTTGTGTCCAACACCCTTCAGGCACTGAACACCCTGCTACGCATGACCTTTGGCCATGCACTGTGAAGGTTTGGCAGCAGAGCCTCCTGTTTTCTGTACCCATTTTTGTTGGCTTTCAGGTCTCTGCGCTAACCAGTGTGAAAGTGCTTGTACTCTTCCCTTAAAACATGGTAGAAATGGCTTACACACAATGGCCTCTAAATTCAATGCTACTAGACGTCCTGCCACACTGATCGTGCCATCCACTTTAGTAGCACCTTAAACATATCTCAGGCCTGTCATTGCAGCCTGTGGGCCAGGGGCGTAACACAGGCCCCCAGCCCCCGCATTGCGGGTGGCCCCCACGCTCCAGGAGCCCCCTCACTCAGCTGAGCCATGGCAAGCCTCTTCATGGTCACGCCTGGCCTCTTAATAACTTAAAGGGTGCGCATGCACGCCGCGGATCAAGAGAGAGTGTCAGGCTCAGGTCCACGTGACACTATTGGTCACATGCACTATTTGTGCTAAAAAAGAAGTTTTCGCAGGCTCGTTGGCGCGCTGAAAGGAAGTGGAACCCCCTGATATCCTGCATCACTGCTGCCTAAGGCGGGCCCGCCGAAAATCAACATTCAGAGGGGTCTTTGAATCATTGAAAACTGCCATGAGGGAGAACAAGCACTGTTGAGGAGAGCTGCCAGTGGCTCGCTGTGTGCTCTGGAACAGTTTTAAACTGCAGTTCTGGAATGGCAAAACTCGGGTGAGTCATGCATTCAGAGTTCACACCTTTCCAAGAGAAAATTCCTGGCCATTAATTGTTATTTTAAATCTGCAAAGGCCTGGATCCTGGACATGCCTTATTCTAACTGGAAACAAAAACGTATTTACTCATTTGTAATGTGCAATTTCTGTGTTTATTTACTTTAAGTATGAGTTGGTCAGAACACATTTAAGCGTGCTTTCTATTGTAATGTGTGAAGATACGGTCAACGGTAAAAATATGTACCAGCTGTGATTTTGCTTTTTTTTTTACTGTCTGGAACATCAACATATCAACCCTGTGTTTTTTCGATCTCAGCAGCACGTACTTCACTGTATTAATAGGACGCAATAAAATTCAATAGCATCTGGGTGTAAGACATTTTATGGTGATGATTGCTTTACTCTTCTATGTTCTTGGTAGACAAATAGTTTTGTATCAGTACTTTAACCTTCCATTTCATGGTTTTGAAGCAGTTGAAAGATATTTTAGGGCTTTTCATTGATCAAAGGGGTATATTTTCTAATATTTATTTATTTCCTTGCACTTTATTGCTTGGTTGTGCTCGCAGGAAAATGTCACACTAAGTGTCACACATTTGGCTGTTGAGGTTAATTCATAAGTGCTCCTACTCCATGATAATGTCACTCAATCTGAACACTTGGCAGCTATGTGTATGTAGCCTTCTCACACGCCTCTGCTTCCCTCAAAACCCCAGAATCTGGGGCCAAGCTGCAGTGACACCCAGTCTCCAGGTAGCAACCCAATGCTTAGAGCCTTCTCACACCTCCCGCTTTCCTCAAACCCCTGACTCTGGGGCCTGACTGCATCAAAGCACAGCCTCCATGTAGCACTCCTATGTAAGGGAACTAGGTTAGTGCCATTACATTTCTGGTGCTTTTTAGCAGTTTTAAGATCTTCTTAGAGTTTCTTGTCGCTTCAATGGGTGTAATTTCTGATATTAATATGTTTTCCTCGTCTTCATTGCATGATTTGGCACACTAGAAAGTGTCACTCCTAGTCGTTGAAATGTCACTCATAATTACACTGAAATTATGAAAATGTCACACATAAGCAATCTGAAACCTTGGCAGCTTTACCCCCATCAGCCCCCGTTTTCCAGCCTCCAGGGGTCCCCTCTGCGCTGTAGCGCACACAGGCAGCACTATACTCTCTCGCCGGCTTTGGTTGCACCAGTGAGTTTCCTCATAACAGTCCTACCTCATAAATTAAATGGTGCGTGCCGTGTGCGGTGGGTGCAGGTGACCTCAGTTTCCAGGCCCAGAAAAAAGGGGGTTGAAGGCAACTGCCTCGAGGCCAGAGACCATTTGCATATATACACACCTTTATAAACTGGTTACCAAGGCTTAGTTTTTTTCTGGTTCCAGTACCCTCTGGGCCTGCACTCTGCCTATTCCTTACATTTGTATTTTACATTTACTGCTGTAGTGTGAGAATGCATTTCATGAAAAGGAATATAAAGTAAGGTTGCCAAAAGAAAAATGCCAGCAGTGTTTTGTTTAAAGAGCTTTGAAAGTCCTCGTCTTGACATAAAATAGGGTTATAAATAAAGAATGTATTGATTTGTAATGTGACTTTCCTGTCTTTGTTCACTTTAATTATCAGTCATGGATCCTTCAGGCAGCCCTAGAACACAATTAAAAGTGCTTTCTATTTATATTTGTTGTCCGAAGTATGAACAGATAGGTGCTGAAAATATGGCTTTAGGTGACTGCTTATTTTTGTCCCATCTGGGACATCAAAATAATGAGCTGGCAACCCTATTCATAAGCGATACAAAAGGGGATGATGGAGCAAATCAAACACTCACCCCCAGTCAACTGATCTGGGTTTAAACCATCACCATTCTTTAGCTCACTCAGCCACCCCAGTTCAGACATGGCCATTTGCAAATCAGTCTGACCCTGTGCCTCATGGGAACAGTCCAGCCCGAACTGCCAAGCCATGTCTTCCCTGGACCGGAAACAAGCATCCTGGGACCGGTTTCGGATTCATAATCCTCATCGGCCAAGCTATCTTGCATCCAGTGGCCAAGTGAGCAAGGGACTCACGTCTGAGCATACCCTGCCACACTTAGGGCGAACAAAGCGATACAAAAGGGGATGATGGACGGAGCATTTGAGCAAATCAAACACTCACCCCCAGTCAACTGATCTGGGTATAATCCATCACCATTCTTTAGCTCACTCAGCCACCCCAGTTCAGACATGGCCATATGCAAATCAGTCTGACCCTGTGCCTCATGGGAACAGTCCAGCCCGAACTGCCAAGCCATGTCTTCCCTGGACCGGAAACAAGCATCCTGGGACCGGTTTCGGATTCATAATCCTCATCAGCCAGGCTATCTTGAACCCAGTGGCCAAGTGAGCAAGGGACTCACGTCTGAGCATACCCTGCCACACTTGGGGCGAACAAAGCGATACAAAAGGGGATGAACAGATAGGTGCTGAAAATATGGCTTTAGGTGACTGCTTATTTTTGTCCCATCTGGGACATCAAAATAATGAGCTGGCAACCCTATTCATAAGACAGGAAGTTTGTTGCAGGATCAGCACATGATTTACTTCCTCAAATCTCGATCCCTGATTAACGCCATAATAGCAATAGTTTAACTTATATCTGAAAACGCTATGGCACAGTCAATAACATGCTGAATTACTTCATGTGTCTGGGGATGCACCCTGCATTCAGACAACTCATTCCTCATTCTCGCCCTTCACTTTTACGCTCACCCTTCACTCACAGCAGTCACAATGCACTCACTGATCGTCATGTACTCCCACCATTCACCTGCTCACTCATCACTCACAGTGATAACTCTGCACTCACAATGCACTTGCGCTGTTCACCCTGCCTGTACCTCACCCTGCAGTCACACGAGCACACTACTCAGCCTGCACTCAAGTCACACTTCACTCAGCTGTCCCACTCACTACTCAATCTACAACTCACTTAAACAAGCCATCACTAACCATGCATTCTTTCGTCCCACTCTGCACTTACATCTGCATCCACATTCATATGATCACCTCACTTACCCTGCAGTCACTACTCTTACCCTACTCTCACACTGTCACATCACTCACCGTGCACTCACATGGGCACTCCAACCACCCACAAAGCGCATAGGGTTAATATGCCTGCTACAAAGAATGTGTACCATACAGATCACAGAACTGAGTGTGAGTAAACTATGAGTAGAGCTATAAAAAAATGAAATGTTTGTCAGAAAGGTGCTATAGGGAGATGAGGTGCATTGTTGGTGAATGATACTGAGGGAATTCATGGAAAAGGAGAGGGAGGGTGCGCCAAAAAAGACTGTCAGATGCCATCCAGAGACTTTTTGAGGCATGGGCAAAGTGGGCTCTGGCCCAGGGCCCCAGACTTTCAGGGGGCCCCCTGATAAAACCAGCTCTGTTCTTTAGAGTCTTGCCCTGATGGCATTAAATGATTCTTGAACAGGTTATTTTAAATTCAACTTTCCTTCGCTTTTTTCAATATTGGTGATGTGTGGTTTGAGCAGGTCAGTGTGGCGTTGTTGGCTCAACATCCTGTGATACTGGGGATGGGGGAAAAATCATTCATCTCCCCGTGCCTAAAAAAAGTATGTAGTTCTTTCCAGTGAGTCCCCGTGTATTTCGTTCCATCGTGGACTTTGCAAACTCACGATTAACACTGTTAGTGAGTTCACAAATTCCATGATGAAATTAACTAAATACTTTTTTGTTAACGCACTCTTTGAAGTGCTTCAAAAAGTGTTAACGGTTATATAATGGGAACGCAACCCGAAAGAATTAGCGCAACTGGCTTTAAATTAGCGTGCCAGTCAGTCCTTGACTTTGTGTGTATGAGGACTGGAAGAAGGACACTGACTGATACCGATTGTGTCCTCCGTGTGTACTGACTGGCGAGCTCATGTAAAGTCAGCTGCGCTAATACTTTCGGGTCACGTTCCCGCTGCACAAAGATTAACACTTTTTGAAGTGCAGAGTGACTACTTTTCTAGATTTTGTCTACAGAAAGTGAACAATACGTTAATCATAATATTTCTTTTTGAATGTTTCTGTTTAGTTGTTTGTGTAGTTGTTTGCAGTTTAAATTAAAAAATCTATGACGTTCTCTGCATTGTATCTTGAAGTCTGTTATGAAGCTCTGTGGTTATACACAATTGCTTTATTAAACTTCTTGCTTCTCACTTTTGTTAAAAAATGCACCATTTACCCACTCTTTTTTCAAAATTTTCTCAGGGGGAGCAGCCCGAGCACCCCTTTAATGGTTCAGGCTCGCTCACTGCGCTCGCTTGCCATGGTGCTCTCCTACACAACGTTTACGCCCCAACATTTTCAAATGTCACCAGTCACCACTGGTTTCAGTCGAGTTTTTATGGAATTCTAGGTTTGGGTTTGTCTTTCAAAGTTTCATGTTATTGTCCATTAATATCAATTCTAATACAGACCCTTCATAGTTATTCTTCAGCCGTAGGCAGTTCGTGAGACAATAGGACCGCTCTTTGGCATTGTTCTGATTGCTGCCGTTCCTGAGAATATACGATCACTCCTTGGCATGGTTCTTATTGCTGCAGTTCCTGAGACAATAGGATCGCTCCTTGGCATTGTTCTGATTGTTGCCTCAGTTAAATAATCTGCTTTTGACATTATTGTTACAAATGGTGTAGCTTATATGGTAAGAGGGTCTCCCACCTTCTCATTAGAACTTTCAGAAAGACAGTTCAGTTTCAAAAACTTTATTTCGATTTCACATAGAAACCATAAAAGTAAACATGACAAAAATTTTTAAAAACAAATAGAATTAACCAAACATTTTACATATTTACAAGCTTTTCTGAAAAACCGAATGTCATCAGTATCTGTTCCGAATCACCAGAGCTGATCTGATAAAACTTAAAACGGAATTACAAATATGTACAGTTGATAGGGACAACAAACAATCATACGCTTCTTTATAATAGCGTGTATGAAATGATGCCAATAAAGGTTTAAGAAAAACATTTCTTGGAACTTTATACAGGGTACAAAAAAACAAAAGATGGAGAGTATTTTGCGACACCTTATTATTACAAGGGCAGTTGGGTAACTTTTCCCACCATCCCCCCTGTTTAGGGAAAGCAAACAAAAAATGCAGGGTACCTAGTCGAAATCTTGTTAAATAAAAACGCCATTGTGTGTTCATAATATATGACAAATAAAACTGGTGAGCCGGTTTTCCTTGTACGCTCAGTAGACTATCATTTGTCACAAGAGAACCCAGGCTAGATTTAAAGGCTTTCTTAATAATCTCCTTGGTATCCCTACCAAGTAGTTCTGGGTTTGTATACATTTTTCCTAGACCTATCTTAAAGAAGGTCTCTTTAACATATCTTATCCACGGGATTTGGGTATAGTAATCAAGTTTTTGACAATCTTGGATAATATCTTTTGTTAGTTTCAAATTTTCTGATTGCCAAACCTTTGCCCATAATAACAATGGGGCAACATGAATAATGTCACTTATAAATTCAATGCCAACTTCCTCATGGCAAAATATATTAGATGTACTCAGTGGCACACATAACAAACGTTTAACAAACTTATTCTCCAAAATTTGCATTTTTCCACATTTGTCCGAACCCCACACCCCTGAACCATAGGTCAAAACAGAGACACATTTGGCCTTATATAGTAATATAATTTCCGGAACACGGCGCTGGCCCAATTTGCTAGAAAAGCGGAAAAGAGCTTCGATTAACTGGGCAGCCTTCTGAACCCTTGCTGTTAATAAAGGTTCCCAACTCAATTTTTTATTGAAAAGGTTACCCAGATAACAAAAGTTATCCACCTTCTCAATATTAGCATTCTTTACCATATATTTCCGTGTCTTCACATTTTTAGGACCACAAGTCATGGCAAAAGATTTTGTAAAATTAACACCTAAATCTAAATTGCCCATGAATGTATCAAAAGCATTCAATGAAATCTGCATACTGTTTGGGGTAAGTGTCATTAAAACAGTGTCATCAGCATAAGACAACATTGGGACTCTTTTTCCATTTATTTTTGGAAAATCAGCAGATGTCTCTAACAAAAAACCCTCCAATCCATTTGTATAAATCAGGAATAAAAAAGGTGCTAAAATGCATCCTTGTCGGACGCCTTCAGTGGATAAAATTGATTTTGATTTTTCCCCACCGCGGCCATATCTGACCCTTACCGTTGTAGCAGTGTGCAGCCTGCGGAGCAGGGTCACCAGAGGTTCTTCAAAACCCATGGAGGCCATCATGCGCCACAATTTTTCCCTGCACACCGTATCAAAGGCGCTGGACAAGTCCATGAATGCCAAGTGTATAGAGCCATTCTTGGCACCCATGTACTTGCCCATAATCAAAGCAAGGTTCAGACACTGCTCAGTGGTTCCCTTCCCTTTCCTAAAACCATATTGGGATTCTACAATCACCCCTGAAGACTCCGCCCATGTTTCCAACCGTGCCAGTATCACCCGACCCATCAACTTACATGTTGAGTCTATTAGTGATATCGGTCGATAGCATCTTGGGTCATACTTGTCGCCTTTTTTAAAAATTGGGACCAAAACAGCCTCTTTCCATGAAATTGGAATGGGGCCAGTTATTATTGCCTTGAATACATTCATAAGTAGGGGACACCAAAACTCTTGATTAGTTTTAAAAAGATCTAAAGGTACTGAATCAGGGCCTGGGGCCTTTGAAGCTGCCCCCAAAGTCAGAGTTAACATTACTTCAGCAAGCGTAATTGACTCACTCAGCTTCTTAGCAGAGTCCATATTAAAATAGCGGGAATCATCCTCCTCCAGGTCAATATTATATAATATCTCTTTGGGGTTAAAGATTTTGTTATAATGAGTTACCCAAGTTTCTTCTGGTAGGTGAACTCGCATTGTATTTTCTTCCCCTGATTTTAAAAAGGGCCTATTTATAACTTCCCAAAAGAGTCTATTGTCCCTTAAGTCAGATGCCTTGTCTAAATCTTCCCAAGCTTTAAACCTCAATTCATTTTTCCTTTTTTTAATTGCCTGCCTATATTGTTTCCTAGCTAATACAACCATACTTCCATCTCTAGGTTTTATACGCAGGGCTTTAGCCAAAGTAGTTTGGGCAGCAGAGCATTCTGCGTTAAACCATTTGGGTCCAGGATCATGCTTCTTCCCCCCCTCCTTTACTAGTAAATGTGTAGCTACATTTTCCATTAGCTTCTCGAAGCTCCTGATTATATGCACTGGGTCGGGATTGGATGATAGACATATGTCTATCTGAGCCATGTTTTCATTAAAAATACTCTTTTCCAATTCCTCCACGGCTACTTTATTCCATTTTACAGTAATGCCCTGATTCTTGCTATATGCTACTGGTTGTTCCTGATACAGCTTTAAATCAGCAGCAATAGTGAGACTCAGGGTTAGGGGGTTATGATCGCTAGCCGGGTTTACCTCAATTTTAAAGTCATTTAGGTAGCTAAAGAAACCCATGGATACTATCGCAAAGTCAATTGTGCTAGATCTGCCTCTTGTGCCCTGAAAAGAAGGAATAGTCGTATTCATATTCTTATTACCCATAAAACTATTCATATCAAGAATAAATAAATTATTATTTACTAAAATGCTGTTTAGGGCCTCGCCTTGTTTTGTGTGTGAAAAATGGACCATAGGATGATTATCTAAGTCCATCAGCCCACATGCTTTAGACCCACTAAATTTACACAGCTCACAGTTAAAATCACCCAACCACATAATGAGTAAAGGAAAGACTTTATTTCTTACTTTAACAATCTCTTCATACAAATTTTCAATAATTTCTGTTTTATTTGGGTCAAATATATTATAGTACCAGTTGATAAGGAGAACAGTCTCTCTAAAAAGATTCTTAATAATAAACAGCTGGTACCAAGTACTTTCCACCACAAGATTAACGGTTATTGAATTATGTTTTACAGAGATTGCTGTCATCATTCCACCCTTTGCTCGCCCTGAGTTTGATGGTATCGCTAAGGTGTTAAAAGCCAGAAAACCATCCAAACTAAGATCCACTATACTCCAGGTCTCCTGGAGACAAACCAAGTCAAAAGAATCCACATACTCTGCCCATACCAAATCCTCCACCCTATGGGCAAAACCTGCTATATTCCATGAAAGTACACGGAAATTACCAATCCTTTCAGAAGTTTTTAGAGCCTTTTCACAAGTACCCTCTTTTTCCACTACCAATTTAACCAAAGAATGCTCTTGGCCACATTGGCCTGTCTCAATTTCTTCGATATTAACCCCTGGGTTGATGACCTCATATACCCCAATTTGATAGGTGTCCTTTTTATCACTCCTCATTTCCAAGTTCTCACTGCTATTTACATCTCTTGGAGGGGACATACTATCCCCTTCTATTGTCCCAGAATCATGTAGGGGATGTTTAAATACAGGGAGTCAATCATTCAAATTTAGAGGGGTCAGGGGATAGAACATATTAGACAATGGAATATTCCAGTGTTCCCTTGGATCGATCCGATATTGGCTATTTGAATCAAAGTAGGAATTTCGATGATTGGCTGAGGTATGGAATCTAGTATTTCTATTTTTATAGTCGAAGGCTGAGTATTCTATAGGTGGTTTTTGATAATAGTTGGTATTTAAACCATATCTCTGCCGTTCTTTGGATGAGAACATCATATTCTCTGGGTAGAAATATGTCAAACCACGTGTAGAAACACCGCCTTCAGTACTACCAACACACCAATCGTTTATAAAGGATACCACCTTCTGGTCCTTAAAATTCACTATGATCAAATCCCCATCTATATCCTTGGGACGTATGCCTATCCATTGACACCTCCTAACAGATACAATGTCCCCATTCAAGTATGCTGGTAGTGGTCTATTCACGGACAACCAGTGTATTACTTTATTTTTTAAACTTCTATTTGATTCAATTTCCTTCTCCCCAACAATTGGGACTCCAGTTAATACAATAACAAAACCATACGAATCTGGAGGTAATTGTACCGTATTTTTATATTGCAATTTAACTTTACCATTTTGCGACATTTCCAGATTAGTCGCTTTCTTCTGTTCTGTAGGTTTTAGGACAGCCGCAGGTACTTTCCCTTTTTCTACACCAATTACTTGCGTATTTGTCAAAGATAAACTATTTTTATCAACAACTGGTTTCTGTAATTTGTTGGGGGGATTTTGCTGACTAAGAGATTTATTGGTATTTTGATCACCATGATCAGCAACCAAGATAGGTAACACTACATTATCTCGGGGTATTGGTTGAGAAAGGAGGGAGTCCAGTTTTTTTTCTATCGTCTTTAACCTTTCTACAAGCGGTAAAACAAATGATTTTAACATTTTTTCAAATGCTTTCAATAGCTCGGCACTATAGCTTTTATTACTCTCCCCGTCTGCAATTATTTGTGTTTCTGTTTTTCCCTCTGACATGGCGTTCCCCAATTCCACTGGCAACGGAGGTCTTGGAGATGCCATCTCAGAGGGTTTCCATGGATTGAGAGACCTATTTTTATTTTTGTTTCCCCGCCTTCTCCTCTTCCTTGCTGGCGAAGAGACACCATTTTTACGCTTCTGACCATGGTGTGTCTCAGTTGTTTCTGGAGAAGGAGGGGAAGGCAACAAGCTAACAACCTCTGTTTGTAACTTCAAGGGGGGCGGAATAACATTTACATTAATAGGGCAATGAGTATTAGTTTCCTGGAGTAATGGGGTATTAAGATCTATAAGATTATCAGTGGTAGCCATGGACGAATCACTCAAAATGGTCACCATCATACCTTGACCCCCCTGAAGTGGGGGATTATCCTGGAAAATTTGCGGAATCCCATCAGTATTAAAAAGTTCTACATCTATGTCCGGCGATTCTACTATGGATACAGAAAGTACGCCTCTATTAGCAGAAGGAACCTGTCTTTTAACAGCCTCTACTGATAAGCGCCGTTCGGCCCTTTTTTCTGCCAGTAATAGCTCACGATCAATATCTTTTGTAGCTTTGGTAAAGAATCTATCCAAGGGGCCAAGTATAGAGACACCCACACGATCAGGGAGGGTATTTGGAGTGGAAGAAGACATTCTTTAACAAACTATGTGGTTAGATGAGAGTTATCAATAAATAACAGGTTAAAAACAGCTAAAACCTAAAAGGGTAACAGATATGAATACTAAGCAAATTTTACCTAAAACAATAATATTCTAGTCCAATCGTTAGAGACCTGGCCCAGCCCGGCCTCCTGCGGCCCCGGACGGCCACAGACGGTCCCGCCCTTGTCCCGGGCTTCTCCCGGGACGCTCCCGCGCGCTCCCGCGCAGCGGTATTCGTGTGCTAACTTATGGCCTTGGATACAATTGGGTAATAGGTGAGGGCGGGGCGATGAGGGAGAGCGGCCCAGGTGTTGCGGGCGGAGCTGAGCTGTGACTCTTGGGAAACTGAGTCCAGCCCCTCCTGCTCGCAGCCCTCACAGCCAATTTACCCTGGTCTGTCCCAACAGCGGCAGCGGCAGCTCCCAAGTTCCAGGCGCCCCTTGGCGAAGCGGGACCCGCGCAGCGGGTTCCGCGAGGCGTGAAATCAGAGGCAAAGGCGATCCGCACGCCGTCCAGAAGGTCCACGTACAGCCAGGTATGTGCGAGTGTTTGTCCCACGTAGAGAGAGGAATCCGGCAGCTTTCACTGGTCAGCTAAGGGCGGGGCGATGAGGGAGAGCGGCCCAGGTGTTGCGGGCGGAGCTGAGCTGTGACTCTTGGGAAACTGAGTCCAGCCCCTCCTGCTCGCAGCCCTCACAGCCAATTTACCCTGGTCTGTCCCAACAGCGGCAGCGGCAGCTCCCAAGTTCCAGGCGCCCCTTGGCGAAGCGGGACCCGCGCAGCGGGTTCCGCGAGGCGTGAAATCAGAGGCAAAGGCGATCCGCACGCCGTCCAGAAGGTCCACGTACAGCCAGGTATGTGCGAGTGTTTGACAATATAGAGGTATTTCATTTAAATGTTGGTGGTTTCAAATTGAAATATGCCAGATTTTTATGCAGTGAGGCAAAGTGGTAGGTGGTGAGTCGGGCCACTGGGGGGGGCCCCTTCCATGCGTTTTGCCGGGGGGCCCCCTCAAGTTTAGTTACGCCACTGCTGTGGGTGCAGTTTTAAACAGCCATTTTAACCAGGCAAATTAAACCATTTGCCAGGCCCAAACCTTCTTTCTTAATACATGTAAGTCACCACTACGGTAGGCCCTGGACACCCCAGAGGGCATGGTGCAATGCATTTAAAAAGTAGGACTAGTACAGTTAAGTTTTACATGTCTTTGTAATGAAAAGCTCTAAATCCGTTTTTCACTACTGCAAGGCCTACCTCTCCCATAGGATAACCTTTGAGTTAACTTCTTACATTTAATAAGCTGTCATTCAAAATGTGAGCAGTTATCCAGTTCATATTTTGTGTCTTTGAAATTGTAATGACAAATACTAATTTATGGGGAAATCAGATTTTAAATTACAATTTTGAAATTGGCACTTTTAGAAAGTGCTCAGTGTTCTGCCTTAAGCCATTTAGAATCACATGTATGAAGCTATTTTGCATTTCCAAACAACCCGATTCACAGAATCTGCTTGTTTGCAATTGCAAACAAGCATTGGCATAGCTAATAGGTCTCGCCTTTGGAGACCAAACAAGCATTGGCATAGCTAATAGGTCTCGCCTTTGGAGACCAAATATCCAATTATCCGACCTTCCCTACCCACCTAAAGTGACTTACATTATAAGATCAAGCTATCAGCAGTTACAGCTCCCTGCCCTTCTGCCACTAGCCGGCCGCATTATAGCCTTCCTCTTAGCACACTTCACAAACAAAGTGGGCATCACCCTTGTGCTGCTGCAGTGCCAGTTGCTGACCACTGTAGTATCATCATTTGAGAACTTGCTGGTTCTGCCTCTCTCCCCTCAGTGCTGTCTTCAGCAGTATGCAGCAGACTTTTTTTTTTATCTCCCTGTTGTTGCAGCAGGAGTATTGGACTAGAAATTTGAAGCCGTACTGGTTATGTCAGTAACCACACCTAAGCATGTGAAGGCGTAGCATGGAGTCTGTTAGACTTACCAAAGACTAGCCTACACTAGTGATACCTGGCTGTGCTTAGCATCTCATTAGACTTGAGGGGCGCTCTTGTGACCCCTGGGAAGTGCTTCACGTATCCTTTCCTGTAGTGCAAGAGATGGGCTCTCACGTCCGTAGCTCTGACAGGGACTACAGTACCCAAAACTTGCACTGGCTCCCATGTTTGACAGCAGTTTATTTTTCAATATATTTTTCGCGGCACCTGCACAAATATGCAGTCGGTTCACTATTCTTCGAGGAAGAAAGAAAGTAAAAATGGAAAGGTGGGCCAAAAAAAGCAAAAAGGGTCCTTGCATGGAGGCACTGTCTCCGGCTTACTGTTGCCACAAGGGCAGTGATAATCGAAGAGACAACTCTGCTACCACCGGCTAGCTAGATCTGTCACACACAAACTACGCAAAGGCATCTTTCCCAGCGTTAGGGGGCCTCTCTGATATACAGTATAGAAGGAAGCCGTTCTTTGTGGTTTCCTGCTTTGCCACCAGCACCCTCTGCTCCAGGTACGTCCCTATGTGAACTTTATCACCTTCTGCCGGGGTAAGTCATTTGACGAATCTTGTGTAGGAGCTGTCTGGTTGTAGATGGCATCATCATATATTGTGAATTATGACATCTGCTGTAGTCCAAGAATTCTCCGCTAAGTAGCAGTGACGCACTACATGCTTCTAAATGCAAAATTCCCAGTCTTCCCTATTTATATTTGAAGAAAGACACGTGTGCTGCAGGTACTTAATGTACATGTAATTTGCAATCTTCCTACGTCTATTATTGTTGATTCAATAAAAGACATCTGGAGGACAGGAGTGTGTCGGTGATTTATTTTGAGGTCACGATGTCCTTAAGGAGAAAGCGACTCTTAATTAAGTACACACCTCTCCATTTTGTATTCTCTGTAAAGAAAAGTGCAAAGCCTCTGTTTTTTATGTGGACAAACACAAGTTATCAGTTGGAGTTAGGCCGGGAGTTCTAATTATTTATAATGAATAGGTTCGGCATTATTTGGCCGTGTGCCCACTGTAAATGTGTTTGTGAGTAGAACTAGGGCTTTAAACAGTGGTCGAAGTGGGGGAAACAAGCATTCGCCACGCGGCAGTAATAGTAACGCCGCGCGGCCGTGAAAGAGAAAGTCATCGCGATCACGATCGCTGTGAAAGCGAAAATGATCGCAATGACGTGCTAAAACACGCAAGAGATGCGCGCGCAGCGCGCGTGCTTGTTGCGCGTTCTAGCAAGCTGGTCGCTGCTTTGGGAGCACTTCCCAAAGCCCCTACTAAATGGATCTCCGTGCAACGCATGCGCGCTGACTCAGCGAGACCTAAAAGGGTTTTTCCTATGTATCAAACCCTATTTCAAGATTCAGTAACTTGTTACAAAATCGCAATATGGGTTTGTGAATTGTTATTTGGAAGGGGCATGTCTATGGCAGTAGTATGTATGATTGTTTTTGTGACCGTGAATGCAGTCGCAAAAATTCAAGTTGGTGGTAAACCATTCGCAAATGGGAAAGGACCCCTTCCCCTTTGGGAATGGTGGCGAAAATGTTTTTAAGAGCCGGCAGTGGTCCCTGCCTGCTCTTAAAAAATTATAAGAAAACTTTTAATTTGTTTCTTTTAAATGCAATCTGTTTTCATTTAAGGAAAATGGGCTGCATTGCATTAAAACATTTTTTATTGCTTTATTGAAAAGCAATCACAGACATGGGGGACTGCTGAGCAGGGCAACATCCCAGTGATTTTTGCGATTCCCAGGGGTGTCACAAATTGTGACCTACCTCATTAATATTAATGATGTAGGTCGATTTGCAACCCCGTAAGAATCGCCAAATGAATCTCTATGAGTTTCATACACTAGGAATAGCGATTACCTAATTGCAATTCACAGAAAATCGCAATTAGGTGTTCACTATTCTTAATGTTGATACATGTGGCCCTTAGTGCCTGTAGTCTGCCTCAGGTCCCATGACTAGGTGTAGCTGATATTTGGGCTTTATGTATGCCTCCTAGGCAGCCACACACATTAGAGAGCTTAGGTGTGTCCGGAAGGGCCATCAATGGTAGGATGGTAGGGCTGAGCTGGACCCAGCCGTACAAGCACTGGATTATGATGTCTTCTGCCTCCACACAAAGGGTTGTATACACCCTGTAGTTAGTCTGGTGCCAGGGCAGGAAAGGCACTTCAAAGGAAAAACTATAGAAGCTTCTTCCTCACTGCAAAGGCACATCTGGGTATAAATACTGGACTCAGGTACCAATTCTTCATTTCACTTTTGGCCCTGAATACTCTGCCAGGAAGAAGGAATGCTGTGTATAAGAATACTCACCTACCTCTGCATATTTGGGACAATCATGTCATTCCCCACACACTGCCTCGACCCACAAGGTAAACTATGGGAACTTTAGATGGCATTTCAAAACTACAGGAGGGGTGCATTTTGAACATTCGAAGGGCGTAGCCTTCCAACCAATGAGAGGGCAGCAGGAGCGGTAAAAGGTGCAGATGAAATTGTGCTAAATTTTGGACAGGCATCTGAGGAAGGCGAATGGCTCGCAGAAATGCATTATGCCCTGTGTCCTCATTAAAAGCTTCAGAAAAATTCCCCCATGTGGCCTCTTACTTCTCGGTGGAGGGGTGTTTGTTGGATATATATATATGTAATTGTTTCCTTCTGTTTTTGCACTCAATATCGAATTTAAGGTTTTTAATTGTAATTGAATGTGACGCCCAATGGGGCACGAGATATTATAGAAGACATCTCAAATGACATCACTGATAACATCACTGATGACATCATCCAGTGAATGTGTGTTTTTGTAAAGTTTAAATAGGTTTTATATATATGTATTTCAAGGTGTATTGAAGAATGAGTGGGTGTATAAGTCTGAATGGATGATTTAGTAAGTGCGTGACTGATTGTATAAGTGACTGATTAAGTGTATCTTACTGAATGCATGGGTTAGTGAGTAAACTGTGTAAATGTCTGTATCAGTCTGTTAGTCATAAGCAGCTACATGGGTTGGTGAGTAGCTACATGACTGTCTACATGGGTTATAGATTGGTTGTCTGAGTATCTGTATAGGTGCCTCAGTGTCTCTGTGAGTGGGTGGGCGGTGGGTGACTCTGTGCATAGATGTGTGAGTGGGTGATTCACTGGGTGTAAGGTTCAAGAGTGCATCTGTGAAGGGCTGTATTGGTGTGTGTGTGTGTGTATGGGTGTGTTGGTGAGTGAATGGATGTCTCAGTGGTATATGCGTGAGTAACTACATATGTGAAAGGCAGTATATGTGAGTTTTGGAGGATATAAATGACTATATATGTGAGAGTGAGTGATTGTGAGAGTGGCTGTATGGATGAGTGTGTGCTTGTATCAGTGATTGTATAAGAGAGTAAGTATGTGTTAGTATTTGTATAAATAAGTGAGGTGGTCCGTATAACTGTAAGTGAGTAAATGGGTGTGATTGATTCTTTGCATGACTGAGTAGGTGTGTAAGTCTATGGATGAGTGGCGGTGTGTGAGTGTATGTACATATGTATGAGTGCATATGATAGTGCTGTATTGATGAGTGACTGCATGTATGAGTTACTGTATGAGTGAATTTGTGTGTGTGTGTTGACCTAGGAATCACTGAGTGGGTATGTACTAACTGCTATTGGTCTGTCTATGGTTTTGATATTGGTAGTCCGTATTTTAGAGTGGGTGTATAAAAGGGTTTATAGGGTGCGAAGAGGTGCATCTTATTACCACATGGATAATGTTATCAGTGATGTCATTTGAGATGTCATCAGTGATGTCATCAGTGATGTCACTGACCATGTCACGAGTGATGTAATATGTGATGTCATCAGCAGTACATTGCGGGGGCGCGAGTTATAGTTAGCTCTACCAACTATAACAGCCGAATTTCTTTGGTTTTGTATGAGTGAAATGTCCAACTAACTGTAACGTCCCTGAAACCTGTGTTATTTTCAGTGAATTTCTAATGTTTTTTAAATACTAATTTCTAATTATAACTCCCCTGAAACCTATGTTTTTTTCAGTGAATTTCTAAGGTTTTTTAAATGCTCATTTCTAACTATAATGTCCCTAAAACCTATGTTTTTTTCAGTGAATTTCTATGGTTTTTTACATGCTAATTTCAAACTATAACGTCCCTATTAAGTACCCTTGAATCCTGATGGTCACGGGGGGCCAACTAACCCATCAGGTACCTCCAGTAAGAGCCAGTGAGCTGGGCTGCAGAGAGGTGTTCCAAAGACACACCCCTTTTTACACCACGCTGCAAACACAGCATATATATTTTCAAGTCACTATTTCTGTTCACCTCATCATGCTATCTGAGGTTGAAAATTAATGTAAAGATTCTATCCACTATGATGTTCCTCACTGATGTAGGCATACTCCCTACAGCCTTGAAAAAGTCCAGTGAACAAAACACGTGTCAGCTGCTTCTCACTGTATAGACCAGACATCTTTATGCCTGTATATTTCATTCGCTGTCCCTGCAACCTTGGCTATGTAGGTGAGACTTCGAGAGCAATCCAAACCTGTATTACTGAACACCGCTCTGCAGTCAGAACAGCCAAAATGACAGCGCCCTTAGTTAAACATTTCATTGATATGAACCATAAACCAGAAGACATCCATTGGAGAATCTTGGAAAGAATCAGGACTCTCGATAATAAAGGGGGTGTCAAAATATGTAAAAAAAACTAGACGTTTTTGGGATTTTTACTCTTAACACTTTCAGGAATGGCCTGAATAGTGAAATACCCTGGGAGAATGTCATAACCTGAGTGGGCATCACTTCTCAAAACAGGATGTTTTGAATACTGAACCTAATATAAGACATTTAGGCCTTTGTGCTTTCAACTAATACAAACATTTATGGAGATACTAGTCAAATTTGATGTGTTGACATCTTCAGAACATCGTTCAATATTAGACATTACCTTTGAATCTAAATCTCATTTAGTTTTGTTGACTTTAAAACTCGGACAAGGTTTTGGGTATTATCTTCTTAATTCCCTACTTATTATATATCACTCATTAATATTTAATATACATCTGGCTAGTAGGTTTTTAATATAATATAAGGTTATTATCGTAATTGACATCTATAAAACCAAGCAGTTTGATATATCTTTGAAATCTTGTCGGACAGAGCAATAAAGTTTCTATGTTTTTCAATATAGTCTGTTCTCTCTGACCATCATCACTTCAGTCTGTTTTCTCTGACCATCATCACTTTGGTCACATGACACTTTTTAGAATCACATGACTATCATGTGACCAGCCATGGAGTATATAATGTGTAGAATGGCACCAACACATTTGATACTCTTTTGCGAAGGCATCACCGGCAGCCATCCTTAGCCTGGTCCTACCTGGAGCCTCCTTTTATCAGGTACATATTAGTTTGTATATTCTTTTTTGTAGACATCCGACCTTTTCGTGATATCGTTTATTTTAAAATTAAAAAGACATCGCTGCACAATCGGTGCACCGCATTTTTATCAGGTAATTCCTTTTCGTCATTGTAGTTTATCCATTTTCAATGAACATGTATAATACCACTGAATCAACATCTATTGGGATAGATTAATGTTAGCTACTTTGATTTTTATAACCAGTCTCAGTTTATCGGACTGCTAATATCAGTTCAAATTTTGGAGCATGATGATTGCTCACACTGTTACTGAACAGTCTCTTTATGTTCTTGTTGAATTATTAACCTTGACTTATTGCTTTCAATTGCATAATTCACGAGTCAAAATCTCGATAAATTTCTTTTTAAAAATGGAACTATACAGATAGATTATACAAACAGCAGCTACTGTGTACATTAATGATGATTATACCACATTATATAGGTCCATAATAATGGTGATACATACATTTTTTTCAGCCATTTATTAGAATCAAGAACATCCACCAACTATGGAGTTGCAGGTTTTAATCACTAGGAACTAATCACATTGAAACAGGATCTGTGAGTGATTGGCTACCTATTCTCTATCTTATTGTTTCTTGACTATATAATGTTACAGGCCTTTACATCTAATAGGCCTCTTTCATTAAGGTTCATTTTTGAGCACTCAGATATAGAACCATAAATATAAAATTGTAATATGTGATACATAGGAAGACCGTCACATTATGTGCATAGATTGTTGCTACTGATACACATTGTGTTTTTTAAGATATATGTAAAAAGAGATACAAATTGTAAAAATAGATGTTTTTCTTGAGAAAATATGTCAAGACACGGTTAACCATTTGTGAAATCCGAGTATGTTCTCTTTTTTCTTTTTTTCTTTTTAGATAATTGTGTGGCTTTCCTGAAGAAGGCGTTGTATACGCCGAAACGCGCGTAGATTTAATTAGGACATTGCCACTCTTTAACCCTTTATTTATACATATTGATTAAATGTGATGTGTTACATATTGTGTTTCATTTTTTAAATGTTTTGTATAAATATCCTTTGTTTACATAATATGAGAAGAAATTATTAAAATGGTAACAACTTTGGATATATTTTTTCTGTCTTCCTTGGTTTTCTTAATGTTATAGATACTGTGTATATTTGCTTTATTGACATTGCCTAGGAGTTTTTGTCACTACAATTTAAGTCCCTGTCCTAGGAATTGAACTATCCATTGTTCAGGGGGTCCTTGTTTTTTCTCATTGAATTATGCTTGTATGAGACCAGACATGTGGAAGCTGCAAATGGAATAAAGTAACTTTACAATAAAAGGACTAAGAACTTCTATTTGGATTACTTTTTCTATTAATGGGCTTCCTGTGTGTGCTCAGGTACCTATTACGTTGGACAATTTTTGCCAAGGACACTGTCCTAGGCAGATAGACACCATAGGTGGCAGGCTGTGTATAGTACCATGGTAGCACCTCTACCCCACATGAATAGATATTGTGCATGATATAACCTCCCTAACAATAGTGCCAATATTGAAAGTGCAATTGTTGTTACAGAGCCACTGTTTGTGTTTGTAATTGTGTGTGTATCCTTAACATGTACAGCAGAGGGTAATTTTTAATCCTTATAATACATGGTCACACTATCACCTTTCCCACAAACCACTTAAATCCTATGTGAATAGCTCTTTCATGTAAAAGAGAAATCGTGATTGCAAACATGAAGAATAAAAATAGAACCTCTAGTGTAAAATTAAACAGTTTCAGATAGTTGTTAGATATTTGTTACAAGAGGATATTAAAAGCAGATGAATGCAATATAGCCTATTTTACAAAAGACGCAGTAGAAACATTCAGAAAGATTGTAACTTTTCTATAATTACCCAAGGAGAGCAAAAAATATACATTTTGCCATAAATGTATCCTTTCATTTTGTCAAAGTACAGCTAGAAAATCACAGCAAAAGAAAGAAAAGCAACAAACAGCTACTTTAATTATGCTCTGTGACCTGACCTGCCTTTCCCCTCAGCTGCTGGCTCTGGCAGCAGGCATTGCAGTGTCAGAGGTCAAAGTTGTTACAGTTGAGTTCTGACAATATTTCTTTAGTGTGTCACAAGTCTCCATTATAAAGAAAGATGGGTTATTATAGAAGGATTGCAAAATCAAATGTATTTTAGCACTACATTTTGGACACCTGCATTGCAAAATTCAAATCATCTGACCCCTAACTACACTTACATAATCCATATTATGTAAAAACTCAATAGACAGTGTCAGCTAAGCACTGATCCCTTATTCATAAAAGCAAACAGTAAGGTGAAATATGACATGGCAGAGAAGTCACTCTTGAATTCTAGTATTATCGTCAGAGAAGACCAGAAAAAAATACCCACCGCCGCCCCTGAAGCCCTATTACTCATTGGTGCATATAAAGTTTGGTGTAGGCGGTTCTATCTTCCGATGTGATATAACATTATCAGCCACCCAGTCATGAGATACAGGATTTAGGAAGCAAACCTACCAATTCTGGTTATGATGTTTATGAGCAGGCGTACGTTAAGATTACCAAACAGGGCTCAAGCCCTAGGGTGGCTGATGAAAACAGGCCTGCCACAGACCTAAGCCTTAGCGTAAATGTAAAGTGTTTGGCACTATGACCAGTAGCCTGGAAAACCCAGAGAGCTTGAAAGTAGTTCACCTGAATGTTTTTAAAGGCAGATTATCTGCCAGGATATTTCTCTATCGAAGAAATAGAAACTATCATGTTTATTGGGGCTAATGAATTTCATTTCCATTTCTGTATCTTATTCCACAGTAAATGGGTGAGAGGAAAACAGGTATATGATTTGCAAACTAAAATACAGTTTTAGTGGCCTAAAGTTGTTCTCAAAAGCCCACCGGGATTGCCGAATACCAAGGCTGTCTAATTTTGTTCCACCCCATGTCGCTTTCGTCCACCATCCTACACTTCCTGCCTCTGTTTATCACTCTTGCAAGTTCTTATTAATTCCTGCTTCCATGGTCAAGGATTTCCAATCTTTATCTTCCGCCACTAATGTCCCTTTCTGCCTTTCCCTCTTTTGCTCAAAGTCTGATGAGAAATAAGTTCTAGTCCCTAACATTGAGTACTTGTGGCCACCACCTGCACCCAGAGCCACAACTTAAGCACCGAAGGTGAATTGAGAAACATTTCCAAACATTCCTTAAGATCAAATAGGCACTGCCCCTTACTAAACGGTGCTGCTGGGGCCATCA
This sequence comes from Lissotriton helveticus, assembly GCF_964261635.1. Classification (NCBI taxonomy): domain Eukaryota; kingdom Metazoa; phylum Chordata; class Amphibia; order Caudata; family Salamandridae; genus Lissotriton; species Lissotriton helveticus. Next base: position 966,488,093 of record NC_136071.1, on the reverse strand, counting down.
TTATGTGGGGATTTGCATCAAAAGAAAAACATCTGTAGTTCATTTCAGAGCTTCTGGCAAAAGACTGAAGTGTTACCCTTTATGGAAAGCAAAACACACACAATTGATGGACGAAATGCAGAACAAATCAAAACATTCACCCCCCAGTCAAGAGATCAGGGTTAAATCCATCATTCTTTTGCTCACCATGCTACCCTAGGTTAGACCTTGCCATATGCAAATCAGTCTTGACCCAGTGCCTCATGGGAACAGTCCAGCCAGAAGTGCCAAGCCAGGTTCTCTCTGGACTGGAAACAAGCATCCTAGGACCAGTTTTGTAGTTTCACCCCTCATCAGCCAGGATAGCTTGAATTCAGTGGCACAGTGAGGCTGGGACCCACATGGAAAGGGCACAAACACATATTGGGCAGAGGAGACTTCTCCGCTAAGGTGGAAGAGTGTCACCCCACTGCTTTTATCGGTGCAAAGAAGGACAAATAAAATGATAATGACCTCAAGTTATTATCATTTTATTTGTTCCTGCTCCTTTGCAGCTTTGCAGGTGGGCAGGCTTGCTCTGATCTCAGGGCCGGGGGAAGGAGTGGTGGGCACTCTGTAAGGTGTGCAATGACTGTTTGCCCGGCCCTCACGGGCCGCCCAAACAGTGACGCACACTTTGCCTGTTCTTCACCCACACTGCATTACAGCCTGGGTGGAGGACATGCCCAGGCCCTCGGTCCCTGGCTGAGCGCCAAACATCGGTGCTCAGACCAATCACAACACTTCATTGCCGCACTGTGATTGGCTATTGGGAGCTTCCTGCTTGCACAGAAACCAGGAAGAGGACGAAGGAGAGGCGGCGGCTGCAGCCCGCCAGCTGGTGGTTCGCAAGATAAGCTAATTTCATTTTTTTAAACCCCCCTCCCTTCTTCCCTTCCTCCCTGCTACACTGGTGCTTTTCGGTAGAAGCCAATGCTGATATTGGGTTGCAAATCAGTTATTTGCTATATTTCTTGATGAGCTCTGACCCAAATACATGGATGAACATTTCAGGCTGCAGAGTGACTTTGTGCTTCCTCTACAAAAGGGAGCCTCCCAATCTGGCTCCCCAGGTGCACCCCTTGCACATGGTAGAACCTCATAAATTTCACTTGAAACCTAGATTGATTGGGATGTAGGGGTATATTAACACCCTAGTGCATTGTGGGTTTCAAATATACAGTATTCAAAATATATTAAATGGCATCCATGATTGGCCATAGTGTGGGTACCATGCAGTGTGAACAACCTGTGCTTCTCCTTTGGGTCTATGGCAGTGTTCCAACAAGGGAACGGACCTTCTCTTTCAGCGGCGGCACAAGTGTCCCCTCCTTGAATAGTTTGTACAGTTCTCCATGGTGCATCCACTTCTAGGTTTCTGCTGGCTATTCCAAACCTTTACCCCTCACTTGTTCCACAGATACATTTTTCCCCGGTATTACAATAATTCTCCTATCATTTTCATTCAAGCACATCCTTTCTTTTCTACATAAAAGAATGCTACCAGAATCTTCACCAACAGCAGGCCTCTTGCTGCAGCTATTTTCTTCAAATATACAGTTCAATATTTATAAATGTGTGATATGTACGATGAGAGGGGTAGGTTGTATGGCAGCGCTGTAATCATATGGCTAGCAATATTTTTGTGGTCAATGGATGTGCTGCATTGAGGCTTACGGGACTGTGTTTGCATGCACCCGATTTGTGCCTTGGCTTCAATGCCATTATGAATCCATTACCTCTATTTCAGTTGGTTTAAAATGTCTTACTAACAAATACCACGAAAAACATATTTCCCCAGACAATTGTTCCTATTGGACAAATAAGGCCTCTTAATAACGTGTCTTTGAATTGCGATTCAAAACCTGTTTTTTACGTTTTGACAGCACCCTTAGAGGCAGATTTACAAGCCCCTTGCGCCTCTTTTGCGCCGCCGTTGTGTCACTTTTGTGACGCAGCGGCGGCGCAAAAGATACACCATGGAGCGAGCGAGGTATTAACAACATGACACATCTGGGAGATGCGTCACCTTGCAAAGCCCTGCGCCATAAGGAGGCGTTCCTGCGCAGGGGGGGGGGGGCGTTCCTGCACAGGAACGCCTCCTAAAAGTGGCTGAGTGAAATCTACAAGATTTCACTCAGTCACGTTTAGACCAATGATGCGTCAAAACCCTGCGCCTGCTTGAAGCAGGCGTAAGGATGGACGCAGCATTTGAAGGATAGGGCACCCTAGAGCCTTGCTGGAGCTGCGTCGCACTTGCGACGCAACTCCAGCAATGCGCCACTTTTACGGCAGACACACATCTGTGCCGTTTTTGCCTCATGGTGCCCTGCATTGTAAATGCGGCGCATCCATTGTGGCGGAGGCATGGTGCACAATAATTGGCGCATCCCTGCTGATATGCAGGGATGCGCCACTTTTGTAAATATACCCCTTAGTTTCTCGTTTCTGCATAATTCAAAGTAATACTTTACCATAAATATGTATTACAACTACAAAGGTAGCAATCTGCTCCTATGTGTGCGTCTGTGTACTACACACACACATAGAGGTTAGATGCTACCACAGTTGGACTAGAAAACAAAATCAGCCATGGCAAACATGTTCACAGTAGCCCCACACTGCAGGGGTTTTCAACTAGCATGTGCCCATGGGGGCATAGGTGGGTCATGACAGCACATCGTATTATAAAAGCCGGCCTCCTTCTCTGCATTCCACCAGGAAGATGCCAAAGTGGCAGAACAGTGAGTCCAGCCAAATACTACATCCGATTGATGCACTCCTTCATTTCACGACAATAACATTACCGATAGTGACAAGATATGGTATGTTGTGCTATGTTTTGTTTAAGCATGAGCGAAAAATCCGCTCCGATCGCGGATTTTGCGGTTTTTCGGTAAATCCGCGATCCGCGAACTCTCGCGAATTTACCGAAAATCCGCAATTCGCGAGCGGCGGATTCCCGGTCAAAAGTTCACGCCTTGCTGGTCTGTAACTGATTTACGATGGCGCCGGCAAGCTGCCAGCGCCATCCTAAAGTTACTTAATTAGCTTCAGCAGGAAGCTCTAATAGATAAGATAAAGCAGGGGCTCGAGCGCCTGCTTTATGTTACCAATTAGAGCTTCCTGTTGAAGCTAATTTAGTAACTA